>NC_092712.1:97317729-98669664 GCF_047496885.1 Scyliorhinus torazame | reverse complement strand
GGGTGAAGCATACAAGGTGTAGTGTTGATGAGGTCAGTCCATAAGAGGGTCGTTTAGGAGTCTGGTGACAGTGGGGAAGAAGCTGTTTTTGAGTCTGCTCGTGCGTGTTCTCAGACTTCTGTATCTCCTGCCCGATGGAAGAAGTTGGAAGAGTGAGTAAGCCAGGTGGGAGGGGTCTTTGATTATTCTGCCCGCTTTCCCTAGGCAGCGGGAGGTGTAAATGGAATCAATGGATGTGAGGCAGGTTTGTGTGATGGGCTGGGCTGTGTTCACGACTCTCTGAAGTTTCTTGCGGTCCTGGGCCGAGCAGTTGCCATACCAGGCTGTGATGCAGCCCGATAGGATGCTTTCTATGGTGCATCTGTAAAAGTTGGTAAGCGTTAATGTGGACATGCCGAATTAATGGGCAATTTAGAGTGGCCGATGCACCTACCCTGCACATCTTTGGGTTGTGGGCGCGAAACCCACGCAAACACGGGGCGAATGTGCAAACTCCACACGGACAGTAACCCTGAGCCGAGATCGAACCTGGGACCTCGGCGCCGTGAGACAGCAATGCTAACCACTGCACCACCGTGCTGCTCCACCTGTTTTACTTTTGTGCCAGACATGAATAAACAGTTGTTGGAGTTCCCCCATGACTCTTGGATATTTGCCATTGCCTATTCACTGTCATCTCTTTAAGTAATGTTCCCCAATCGATCATAGCCAAGTCACGCCTCATATCATCATAGTTTACTTTATTAAGATTCAGGACCTTAGCCTTAAAATCAACTACATCACTGTCCATCTTGATGAAAAATGCAATCATATTGTGGTCACTCATCCTCAAGGGGTCTCACACAACTAGATTGTCAGTGATTCCATTCTCGTTTCGCAGTATCCAGCCTAGGATAGCCTGTTCTCTAGCTGGTTCCTCAACGTATTGGTCCAGTAAACCATTCCATATACACATAGGAATTCCTTCCCTACGATATTGTAACTACTATTATTTGCCCAATCTAAATCAGATTAAAATGAACCCATAATTACAGATATTCCTTTATCGCACGCCTGCCTAATTTTCTGATTAATGCCATTCCCAACATCACCACTACATTTTGGTGGTCTATATACAACGCCCACTAATGTATTTTCCCCTTTGGTGTTTCTCAGCTCGACCCATACAGATTCCACATTGTCAGCGCTAATGGGTGGGATGTTCCAGTCGCTGACGCCGAAATCGCGTTAGGCGATTGGCCGGAGAATCAAAGTTTACGACCAAATCGGGGGTTCGCACCGCTTTCGCGATGCCCCGTCCACTCCAAAGCCGCAAAACGTATCGACGGCCTCAGGACGTTGCCTGAGGCCTGCCCCCCGAGTTCCCGACGGTGTGGATCTCTCATGGTCTCATTTGGCGGGAACTAGGCGTGGCGGCTGCGGACTCAGTCCAGCACTGCCACAATCAGGGGAGGGCCAATCCACGGGCAGGGGGGACTTTGCCAGGGTCTGGGGGCACTGCGGGGGGGGGGGGGGGTCTGGGGCATGCGAGCCAGCCAAAGGGAGGGCAGGCCGAGTCCGTGAGCGGCCGGTGCCATGTTGAAAGGCGCGGCCGCTGCAGGCCGCCGTGCCCATGCGTGGCCACGGACCCGGCAATTCTCCGGGATGTATCGTCAGCTAGAGCCGGGTGCTCTACTATGCCTTGATGCTACCTCCCAGCCAAACAGCGGATTGGTGGCCGTTTTACGCCATTTATTCTGTCATAAAATGCCACCGTTCCCACACCGGTGTGGCGACATAGCCTCAAAATCAGATAATCCAGCCCAATATCTTTCCTCACTATTGTGTTAATTTCCTTTTTAGCCAGCAATGTAACTCCACTGTCTTTTCCTTTTTTCTATCCTGCCTAAATACTGAACTGCCCCGGATGTTCAGTTCGCATCCGTGGTCACCCTGCAACCATGTCTCCGCAATCCCGATTGTATCATCCCCGTTTACATCTATTTACATGATTAGTTCATCCGCTTTATTGTGAATACTCTGTGTGTTAAGGCATAAAGCCTTTAGGCTTGTCTTTTTAAAATTACTTGTCCCGCTCCCTGTGCCCCCCCATCCACTCCTGTGGTGCTCCCGGGTCCAGGACTACCTGCGGCCTCCATCCTAAACTCTGATGGCAGCGCCTGGCATTGTTCGGGTGAATCCCCACATCAACATGCCAGGTTGTTCCAAACATGTTTCGCAGCAGCGTGTTTTACCACTGGCACCGTAGAGAATCGGGCATGGGTGGTCGTGCCTTCATCTGCATCCCATTAGCAGGATTAGAGTCCATTATTAAAGATGAGATTGCGGGGCAGCACGATGGCGCAGTGGGTTAGCCCTGCTGCCTCACGGCGCCGAGGTCCCAGGTTCGATCCCGGCTCTGGGTCACTGTCCGTGTGGAGTTTTCACATTCTCCCCGTGTTTGCGTGGGTTTCGCCCCCACAACCCAAAGATGTGCAGGGTAGGTAGATTGGCCATGCTAAATTGCCCCTTAATTGGAAAAAATGAATTGGGTACTCTAAAATTATATTTTTTTAAAAGATGAGATTGCGGAGTAATTGTGAAGTGCTTGATAAAATAGTGAGCACGGCTTTGTCAAGGGGAGGTCATGTCTGACAAATCTGTTAGAATTCTTTGAGGAGGTAACATGAAAGTTAGACAAAGGAGAACCAGTGGACTTTGTATATTTAGATTTCCAGAAGGCTTTGACAAGGTGCCACATAAGAGGCTGTTAAATAAGTTAAGAGCCCATGGTGTTCAGGGTAAGATATTGTCATGGATAGAGGATTGGCTGATTGGCACAAGGCAGAGAATGGGGATAAAGGGGTATTTTTCAGGATGGCAATCAGTGACTAGTCATGTGCCTCAGGGGTTGGTGTTGGCACTACAACGTTTCCCAATATACATTAACGATCTTGATGAAGGAACTGAGGGTACTGTTGCCAGGTTTGCAGATTATACAAATATATGCAGAGGACAGGTAGTATTGAGGAAGTAGGGGGGCTGCAGAAGGACATGGACAGGCTAGGAGAGTGAGCAAAGAAGTGGCAGATGGATCAACTGTGGGGAAATGTGAGGTGATGCACTTTGGTAGGAAGAATAGACTATTTTCTAAATGGGAAAAGGCTTAAGAAATCAGAAGCACAAAGAGTCCGAGTTCAAGATTCTCTTAAGGTTAACGTGCAGCTTCAGTCGTCAGTTAAGAAGGCAAGTGCAATATGAGCATTCGTGTCGAGAGGGCTAGAATACAAGAGCTGGGATGTACATCTGAGGCTGTATAAGGCTCTGGTCAGACCCATTGGAGTATTGTGAGCAGTTTTGGGCCCCTTAATTAAGAAAAGATGTGCTGGCTTTGAAAAGGGTCCAGAAGAGGTTCACAAGAATGATCCCTGAAATGACGAGCTTGTCATATGAGGAGCGGTTGAGGGCTCTGCGTCTGTACTCATGAGAATTTAGATGGATGAGAGGGGATATTATTGAAACTTGCAGGATTCTGAGAGGCCTAGATAGACTGGACGTGGAGAGGATGTTTCCACTAGTAGGAAAAACTCGACCCAGAGGACACAATCTCAGACTAAAGGGATGATCCTTTAAAACAGAAATGAGGAGGAATTCCTTCAGCCAGAGGGTGGTGAATCTGTGGAACTCTTTGCCACAGACGGCTGTGGAGGTCAAATCACTGAGTGGCTTTAAGACAGAGATGGATAGGTTCTTGATCAATAAGGAGGTCAGGGGTTGTGGGGAGAAGGCAGGAGAATGTGCATGAGATACATGTCAGCAATGTTGAAAGCGGAGCAGACTTGATGGGCGTAATGGCCTAATTCTGCTCCTATGTCTGATCTCTCCACGCATCTTCTCTTCTGAGCTGCACTGAACTCCATATGCTTCAGCCGATGTTTATATCGATGTATTTATTGTGGTCTTAAGTTTTTTTTCTCCTGTATGGAACTATCTGCTTGGACTGTACGTAGAACAATACATTTCACTGTACCTCGGTACACGTGACAATACATCCAAATTCAAATGTCTTATGGTTTTATGGGAAGCAAATGAGTTTCATACCAGCCTCTAACGGATTTCCCATGATCCTGCTGTGTATTCACACTGGCGGAGATCTGATTTTTGGGCCACTCCCTGGATTCCACAGACCTCACCCCCCCCTGCCACCATTGTACCCACCGGCAGGGGTTTGTGGGAATTCCGCCCAATATTTCAAGAAGTTTGTGACCTTTCATCAGTGCAGAAGCAATATAGAAATGCCGTATCTATTTCTATCTTCTTTCTGTTCTGATGAAAGATCACTGAGCACAAAGATATTCTTAATGAAGCAGAGATATCTCTCATTATTTTAAATTCTGAGTGGTTCGCTCAGGAATTGGAAAAAATGTCACAGAATTCGCTATTGTTCTATAGGAAGTGCATCATCAAAATTGGTCACAGCTGTCATGACATGCAAATATGCAAGCAATGAACACTCAGAATAGGACACAACCAATGGGCAGTCAGGACACTCAGAGGTGGCTTCACCACAAGGCGACATGACATAAACACTATAAAACGGATGAGGCACACACACCCTGCCTCTTTCCACAGACAGACATCTAGAGAGTTAGACAGGGTTGATCAGCAGCATCACACCCCAGCACATGGCTTAGAGCAAGCTGGTACAGTTAGACTGAGTTACTACAGTTAGATTAGCAGAGAGTCGAACTCATTTGAGAACTGTCTTAATAGTTCAATAAACACGTTGAACTCATTTCAGAGTCTGGAGCATCCTTTAGTTAAGACTGCATCAAGTAGCAGCCTGTGTTATCCGAAGCAGCATAACACAACAACAGCCAAGTATCAGAAACAACAATGTGATAATGATCTGATACTCTGGAGTGTTGATTGAGGAATAAATATTGGCCAGGGCATTGTGTTGACTTGAGAGGCCACATAAGACTTTAGCACCTCCAACAATGCACTGACGTGTCAATCTGGATTTGTGCCCATCTCTGTGGTGACTCTCCAATTTTGTACCTTGTAAATCAGATGGAAAATTGCTACCCACTGAGCCATGGCTGCCACTGTGATTGAGGGAGTGCTGCAATCGAAATCACTGGAACAGATTAATCTGTTCATTGCTGTTTGCATACAAATCGGCTGTTGTGCTTCCATACATCACAATAGTGACCGTATGTCAACGTTACTTTATCAGTTGTAAAGTCTAAAGAACATACTGAATTTACGAAGGAAGTAATACAAATCCAAATTATTTTGTTCCTTTCACTTCCTTTCTTTAATGGAGGTGTTGTGTGGGTGAGTAATTAATGGGGAAATTATGAAAGATTAAAGTTAATGGGTGCAATTTTCCCAAAATTGCACAGTGTTGGATCAGGTGAGAAAAGTTGTGTGAAACTCGGCAGCTTCACGCAGCCTGATTTAATGGCACTCTGCCCAATTTCAAAGTGCTGGCGAGGATCACACAGACAGTTAGAGGGCAGAGAATCTGAGACTGGGCACCATTTTTAAAAGGTCCCAAGAAGGACATCGGAACCATCCCGCAAGAGTCGGGATCACCCCCATGGAGATCGGGACACCCCATCCCCATGGAGATTGAGGACCCCTCCCAACGGGAAGGTGGAACACCCTCTAACCCCCACATGCAGAAGGAGAATCATGCAGACATTGGGGTACCCCCCTCAAAGATCAGGCCTCCTCTCCGCATTGGAGAATCCCTCACCCCGGTCACCAGCACCACTTCCCCCTCCTCATGACTGATATTACCCCCAACCAATGAAGGCACGACCACTACCCCCCACAACAAGCACCCCCCCCCCCACACACACACATAAGGGGAACCCCCAAATGGGCTCCCCAGGAGGCTCACCCTTTGCACTGCCACCCTGGCATGGCCTGACCATGTCCCACACCACCCTGAGGCCATACCTCACTGTGATCATCACAACTGTTTTTTATTTTTAAAAATCAGTAGTGAATCGCGGCAGTATGACGTTACTCTGTGCGGGAGGGGAGGGGGGGTTACGTCGTGGGCATCCAACCCGGTAATCATACAATATATAAAAATTTATGGAAATCAGGTTCACAGCCTTCCTGATTATGTCACCGGCAGGGAGGGGTGGAAGGGGGGCGGAATCTCAAACTGAGATCTCACCAGTACAAATTCTATTTTTGGCCACTTGCAAGATTTATGGGCCATTTTGGGATTTACGCCTGCGGCTAACGGGGATGATAGATTGTGGCTAGTGGCAGTGAATGGAGAAAAGGTTACGCTGAGAAGTGGGTGATAAAAGTTGACTGACAGGATGTGTTGATAACATCAAAATATCTGCCTCCATGTAATTATATAAATAATGAAAAATGCGAGTATCACCTCATGACATATGTGATGCAACCATTTTAGATGTGGGGTAGTAAGCTGTGTGGCACAAAGCTGTAACTGGGGATTCGGAGACAGATTTCCGTAGAGCTGCAATACAGTTGAGGGTGCCACACATGAATTAAACAGCCAAAATAAGCAAAATACTGCAGATGCTGGAATCTGAAACAAGAACAGAGGAAACTTGAAAAACACAGCTGATCTATTAGGAGAGAAATGGAGATAACATTTTGAGTCCGGACCCTTGGAGTTTGATGAAGAGTCCAGACTTGAAACGTTGGGTATGATTCAACGCGACAAAAACAGAGTCCCATTTCGTGTGCATTTAGCTGGGTGTTTCTTGGTGCCTGCAGCACTGAGAAAGAACCTGCTACTTTTGGCCTTGGCAAGGAGGCCGCACTTACATCATTACCTGCACTGACAAGCTCAGCTCACCATTTTCAAAGGCTGCACCGATCTTTCAGTGTCCCCACCACAGTTTCTGGACCCCCCCCCCCCCCCCAATTACATCTTGCGGGTTCCTAGGCCCCGCCCTCACTCCATCACTGATGGGCAAGGCACCCCGGGCACTGGCAACCTGCCACCCGGACACCTAGGCACTGCCAACTTGGTAGCACTGCCAGGATGCCCAGATGGCAGGACCAAGACGCTAGGCTAGCAGTGGCAAGGTGACCAGGGGCCAGCAGGAGTGTCAGGATACCGCTCAGAGCCCAACCACCCGGGGTCTCTAATGGCATGGGAGGACTCACCCTCATTCCACACCCCCCAGGTGCCATGTCGTTTATGGAAACCAGTGTTAAACAAAACCCTGGCGATACTCCCAGGCGCAGCTGTTAGGTCCTGGGCGCCGGGAGAATCCGGCGCAGACATATTTAAATGAGTGTAATGGTTCAATTAACTATGCTAATCTGAATCTTGCCCAGCGAGGGCGAGATCCAGACTGAAAATTCCATTGAATCTTGCGAGACGTTTGGAGCAAGACCGAAAGAAGACAGCGAGTGGTAGTGGATGGAAAGTATTCCGCCTAGAGGTCGGTGACCAATGGTGACCCGCAAGGATCTGTTCTGGGACCTCTGCTCTTTGTGGTTTTTATAATTGACTTGGATGAGAAAGTGGATGGGTGGGTTAGTAAATTTGCTGATGACACGAAGGTTGGTGGAGTTGTAGATAATGTTGAGGGTTGTTGCAGGTTACAACACGACATTGACAGGATGCAGAGCTGGGCTGAGAAGTGGCAGATGGAGTTCAACTTTGATAAATGTGAAGTGATTCATTTTGGGAGGTCGAATTTGATTGCTGAATACAGGGTTAAAGGCAGGATCCTTGGAAGTGTGGAGGAACAGAGGGATCTTGGGGTCCACGTACATAGATCCCTCAAAGTTGCCACCCAGGTTGATAGGGTTGTTAAGAAGGCGTATGGTGTGTTGGTTTTCATTAACAGGGGGATTGAGTTTAAGAGCCGCGAGGTTTTGCTGCAGCATTATAAAACCATAGTTAGACCACACTTGGAATATTGTGTCCAGTTCTGGTCGCTTCATTATAGGAAGGATGTGGATGCTTTGGAGAGAGTACAGAGGAGATTTACCAGGATGCTGCCTGGACTGGAGGGCATGTCTTATGAAGAAAGGTTGAGGGAGCGAGGGCTTTTCTCACTGGAGCAAAGAAGGCAGAGAGGTGGCTTGATAGAGGTGTACAAGGTGATGAGAGGCATGGATAGAGTGGATAGCCAGAGACTTTTCCCCAGGGTGGAAATACCTGTCACGAGGGGACATAATTTTAAGATGATTGGAGGAAGGGATAGGGGAGATGTCAGAGGTAGGTTCTTTACACAGAGAGTGGTGGGTGTGTTGAATGCACTGCCAGCAGAGGTGGTGGAGTCAGAGTCATTCGGGACATTTAAGAGACTCTTAGACAGACACATGGACAGCAGTAAATTGAAGGGGTGTAGGTTAGGTTGATCTTAGATTAGGATAAATGGTCGGCACAACATCGTGGGCTGAAGGGCCAGTACTGTGCTGTACTGTTCTATGTTCTATCTCCAGCATTCGCAGTATTTCATATAAGGGGCTGATTAATAAGGGGATCAGGGATTATGGGGACAAGGCAAGAGAATGGGGGTGAGAAACATGTAATAAGAATCTTTATTAGTGTCACAAGTAGGTTTACATTAACACTGCAATGAAGTTCCTGTGAAAATCCCCTATTCGCCACACTACGGTGCCTGTTCGGGTAAACTTGAGGGAGAATTCAGAATGCCAATTCACCGAACAAGCACGTCTTTCGGGACTGTGGGAGGAAACCGAAGCACCCGGAGGAAACCCATGCAGACGTGGGAGAATGTGCCGACTCCGCACGGGCAGTCACCCAAGCTGGGAATTGAACCAGGGTCCCTGGCGTTGTGAAGCAACAGTGCTAACCACCGTGCTACCATGCCGTCGCATTTCAGCCATGATTGAATGGCGGAGCAGACTCGATGGGCCGAATGGCCTAATTCTGCTCCTATGGCCTTATGGGTGAACCTTTTGTGACTGAGGTGAGGTGGTTGGCACGGTGGCCGGTTCGATCCCTGCCCCGGGTCACTGGATGTGTGGAATTTTCACATTCTACCCATGTCTGTGTGGGTTTCACCCCGACAACCCAAAAGATGTGCAGGTTAGGTAGATTGGCCATGCTAAATTGTCCCTTAATTTAAAAAAATGACTGTAGTGAGGAGAAATTTCTTCACCCAAAAAGTGGTGAATCTGTGGAATTCACTACCACATAAAGTAGTTGAGGCCAAAACATTGTGTAATTTCAAGAAGGAATTGGATAAAGTTCTTGGGGCCAAAGGGATCAAGAGATATGGAGGGAAGACGGGATCAGGGTATTAAATTTGATGATCAGCCATGATCATTATGAATGGCGGAGCAGGCTCGCAGGGCTGCATGGCTTCCTCCTGCTTCTATTTTCTGTATATGTTTCTGTATATGTTTCACTTTTAATTTAGTTAATTTGCTGACTTGCAGTTTATCAAACCCCTCAACCGTGGTATAACTGGGTATTTTGAGAATTGCTCCTCTGTTCAGTTTTCTTTATAACAATCCTTATGACGTTTAGACCATAAGACCATAAGACATAGGAGCAGAATTAGGCCACTCGGCCCATCGAGTCTGCTCCGCCATTCAATCGTGGCTGATATTTTCTCATTATTCTCCTGCCTTCTCCCCATAACCCCTGAGCCCCTTATTAATCAAGAACCCATCTATCTCTGTCTTAAAGACACTCAGTGATTTGGCCTCCATAGCCTTTTGCGGTAAAGAGTTCCACAGATTCACCACCCTCTGGCTGAAGAAATTCCTTCTCATCTCAGTTTTAAAGGATCGTCCCTTTATTCTGAGATGGTGTCCTCTGGTTCTAGTTTTTCATTCAAGTGGAAACATCCTCTCCATGTCCACTCTATCCAGGCCTCGCAGTTTAGTTTTAGTTCAGAGATAGTGAACCTTTTTGAACTAAACTGCCGTCAATTGACAAAATATGGACTTACCAGATAGTTGTAGGATTTGTGGTGCTGAATTTCTACTCATGGTTTTTTTTCTCAGATCTTTGTTTGCAGTTTATCATCTTGTACAACCATGTGCAGCATCAATATTATTACACCAGGCATCTTCGAATGTCCAATCTGATAAAAAGTTCAGCCCCTTTAGATTCCCCATCCTACTCCAAGTTTTATATAATTATGCTTAAATTCTTTCGCACTATATATATAATATACATTTGTGTCCGTCGGTCTCTCTCCCTCAACATGCACTGTAGTTTCTTATTCTGGGTTCTACAACCTCCGTGCTCAAGTTTGATCTATACCTGATTCACTGCCCTTTGGCCTCCATTCGCCTGGTTTCCTGATGTCCTGTGCTGGCTTCGTGACATGGTGTAAGGACAATCAAAACAGGATGTTCAAATTGCTGTATTAAAGTACAGTTTGCTGATATGGCATGAAGTATTTCTGGTTGTTGCCAAATTCTGTGAGCACAAGCATTTCTTGGTTTTTTTTTTCATTTCTCAGCACTTGAATGCATTTCATGGTAGGTGAATGAAGGGATATGGAAACAGGCTGGGCATGTGGGCTTAAGACTACTGGTGTGGAGGCTAAACACAAACACAGACTGATAATGATGAGCAGTCTTCTGCTGTGTTGTAATGTCTGTGTAAAAGCTTGCGTTAAGGTTTTTGCTTCTCTTTGGTGAAGAAATACAGTTGCTTCATTAATTGTTCAATGAGAGTTACATCAATGAAATGAATTAAAATCAGGATTTATGATGTTGCTGCACCTTTTATCTAGTTTCATGGAATCATCTGTCTTGCAGGTTTTATCTACACGGGGGAAGTTGTACATCGCATGTTAACAGCTACACAGTACATCGCACCACTGATGGCTAATTTCGACCCAAGTGTGTCTCGGAATTCAACAGTCAGATATTTTGACAACGGTAAGAACTAGCTTTGAGTATGTTAAAAAAAATCAGTATTGCTTCTCCAAAATATGACTAAAAATTATTAGGGGGAACCGCCTGGGTTTTGATTGATGAATAATTTAACAGATGTTGGTATATACTTATGATGATGATTCTGAACACTTGTTAAGCAATCTGCAAATTGCTGCTATTATTTGCTCCAACTGCTAACGCTTTTCATTTTGATAGGCTTAGCCGATTGTATAAGAATGCACAAGACCTTCATGACAGAGCTTTCAAGGGCCACTATCATTGGGTCAGCCATCTTCACCCAAGGGCTTCCTTCTATTGTAAAGTGAGGAGTGGGTTGCATTCAGATAATTCTACAGTATTAATGCGCAACTCCTCTCATAATGAAGCAGCTCATGGCAGCCTTCAGCAAGGTCTGTACAACATTCAGGATTGGCTGAGAGGTGGCAGGTGCCAAAAGTGTTTGCAGGTGGAAGAAATGGGGTGGAAATCGTCAGCTGCAGGGTCAGCTGATCAGCTTCCTTTACCATATTTTTAGGCACTTAGTGAAAAAATGTTAAGAGGTGTGTTCTGCGACGTCACGTTTTTTAAAAGATTGGGGTACCCCGATTTAAAATGATTAGAAACCCCCCCTCCCCCATGCAACCACCTCCCCACCACCTCCCCACCACATCACCCACCCCAGGCATGCCCCTCGACACCCCTCCACCTCCCCGGAGGCTGTACTCACCTGTGCACCTCTGATGGGTTCTGCTCGCCAGATGCACGTGATGGAGGACCTGCTGTGATTCAATTCGCCGTGAATGAGCAATTTAATGGGGAGGGAGGCTGATGATATTTAAGTCTATGCAAATGGGGATTCCGATGTTCAGCGTTGGAATACCCATTATGTCAGCGGCAGGGGACTGGGACAATTGCAATGGAAATGCCGCCAACGGAAAACTCATTTTGGGATTCCTGCGGGATTGTCCCCCCCTTCCGCCAATCCCACCTCTCTGAAAACGGGAGCACAAAATCCCTCCCCCAATTGTTTCAAATAAGCAAGGAAGCTAATTCTGTCGAGGTCCTTTGAAGACCCTCCCTGTCTCCTGTTCTCCTAGAAACCAAAAGGGCTTTCACAATTTTTAGAAGATTTGCTAGATATTCCTGGGGAATCTTTTCATTTTAATGACTCTTTACTGGCAGCTCTAGAGATAGGTGTCTGACAAGGCTTGAACAAACATGGAAAGACGCCATGTTGCCTGTCCGTTCTTTTTGAAGAAAGTGTTTAATCTCAATTTAAAGGTTTGGAAGCAGAAAAGTGTCTTTAAAACAGTTGTCCTTAAAATCAGTAATATAGTCAATACAGAATTGTGACGCATAATATTTATAAAATAGGGTTCTACCTACTTCCTTCAGCTGCAGCTAATTGAAAATTGCAAATTTACTTCTTTTCCTACTATGTTATGAAAGATTGAATATTTGTATAATCCGAAATGCTGTTAGTCCATCAAATATTCAACAACAAAAAATCCGTTGAAGCACATCCACTTGCCAGACAACAGTATTTCTCAACATATTCATTTGTGCAAATATAGATTTTCATACATTTATTTTTTTATGTACAGGTACATCTCTGGTTGTGCAGTGGGATAATGTTCGCCTACAGGATAACTATGATTTAGGAAGCTTCACTTTCCAGGCCACCTTGCACATTGATGGTCGGATTGTCTTTGCTTACAAAGAGGTGAGATTTTGAGCTACTTTAGTTTCTGCACTGTCATTAAAGATGTTTCTGCATTCTTTGGAAAACCAAATGTATAATCTGCTGAAACCAATGTTTTTTTCCAAAGGAATTTGCTTGATTAACCTTATAAAATGGTTGTCAAAGTCAGGTCAGAATGGGGAATTCACAGTCATTTTGAGATAGATTCAATGCAATAAAGATAGAAATTTTGTTTGACCTTACTGACTTGGATCTTGTTTGTCTCCCAGATTGGGAGTGGGCAGGGAGGGGAGCAAATTCACTCCCAGATCCCTTTGCCCACTCTGGCTGTGATTAAATTAAATTTCAAAGACTCTACATTGCTCACCTAATGAGCATCCTTTTTGCTGTGTCTTTAAAGGATATTCCACATTTTATGATAACTGAGCCAATGATGACAAAAGTGGTGAAGTCAAAATATTAGTTTTCTTTTGCATTTACAAAGAAAATCCTGAGGGGGAAATGGTGAAAGAAAAAGCCAGAGACCAGCACTGTTGCTGCAACAAAGAATATCTTATCATTCTTGTACATTAAGATATTTTAAACAATTCTTTTGTCCAGTTACAAAATAAGCTGACCTGTCTCCGCCTCTTATTCGATCCAAAATCTCAAGAAAAATAAACGTTATCTGTAAATAGTTGTCAAAGCTGAGTATGCAGACAAGTGGAGAAGCCTGATTACTTGTATTTTACATCGAAGATGGCTAATCCATTTTAGCACTCACCATTTGTGGCATCATTTTTATCAGCAGTATTCCAATCCATTTATTTTACAGAAAGTAGTTATTTACAAAGAGGACTTTGCTCAAATTGAAGAATCAATCATTCACTGGTCAAGCGTGAGCCAAAGATGGTTGATTCTGAAGTGCCACTTGATTTATGGCTCTGTTATTGTTCGGAATTGTAATACATTTTACATACAACAGTATTTTCTGAAGGTTACTGCGATTGAAATACCGAGGTAGTTTTACCATTGTGGATGTTCCACGTTCTGCAAGCAACTTTGGAAAGATGCTGCTTGATTCCAGTGTAGCCACCTGTCATCAGTAAACAGTGAACTGAAAACTGCAGAAAATAGCTGCCCTTTGAAATGCCTGGAAAATTATACCTATCCATTTATATTGATTCTTATCTCCTCTAGATTCCTGTTTCCGTGACCGAGATAAACTCAGCAAATCACCCAGTCAAAGTGGGACTGTCGGATGCGTTTGTGGTTGTCCATAAAATTCAACAGATTCCCAGTGAGTGAAATTCCAGTGGTTTTGTGAGGTGACGGCGTGCTGCACGAATCAGATGAAACATTCGCTGAGAGTTTCCAAACTATTTTCGTGGGAAAAATTTGCTTCAAATAGAAATTTTAAAATATTGCCAGTAGATTTCAATATTTGCAAAAAATTTTATCTTTTCGAAGTTGACATCCATGTTTCATTTCAGAAATGTAAGGCACTTAGACAGTGCGTGCCTGTGGTATTTTAAAAATATAATTGTTCCCGACATCATTAAGATTGTAGGGACAAGTTACATGTGGAAATTGAGTATAATCAGCTAACCTGGAAAGAAGGAATACAATCAGAGTCCTACTGTACAGCCAAAGCTCATTCAGCCCACCAAACCCGTGCTAGTTGACAGTAATTGCTCGACAATGCTCAAAACATTTTTGTTCAGATTCTCAGTAGGCTATACAAGGTTCAACTTATAGAGTTCTTGGAGAATTCCTCATATTATGAACAGTTGAAATCTCAGATATTCTCAGCAATCGAGTATCAGTATTCGCTGAAAATACGCTTTTCGTATGCAGTTTTCGTGACACTGGATCACCTGAATTGTTAAAATACATTTAGCCTGAACAGCTCCAATTTCAGCTCTTCTTTAAATATATGTGTCCTCTTGGTGGCTTTGTTTTAGTGATGTTAAATCAACCAAAGCTCTAGTCGATTACTGTCAAAGTGAAATGAAAGTCTAGTCACCTCAGCTTATTTGTAGTTTCATTGAAATGCTCAGGGAATCTCAATTGCCTGGCCTTTGTCGGCTCGCAATGCAATTTATAATTTCTAATGACACTTATTTTGTTTAGTTGAATATGATATTGATCTCCCTGGACGTTATCATGCCAAACTTTTGTTAATTCTGCCACGATGATGCTTTGTATTATATAAAATATCATCTGCCTATTTCAAGTGCAGATTTCGTTAAGAAACATTGAATTCTTATAACTACCTCACAATGTGGAAATTGAGCATTCAGGTATTATTGGCTGACAATTTTTTTTGTCCACCCAATTATGGGTGCAATCTTCCCAAAATTGCAGTGTTGGATCAGGCGTGAAAAGCTGTGCGAAACTCATTGGCTCCCTTTTTCTCATCTGATTTAATGGCACTCTATTCTGTTTCAGCGTGCTGGCAAGGATCACACAGCCAGCTGGAGGGTCTAATTTTTTTATTATTCATTCATGGGATGTGGGCATTGCAGGCTGTGCCAGCATTTATTGCCCATCCCTAATTGTCCTTGAAGGCCAGTCAACCTATTGCTGTGGGTCCGGAGTCACATGTAGGCCAGACCAGGTAAGGACGTCAGATTTCCTTCCCTAAAGGACATTAGTGAACCAGATGGGTTTTTCCGGCAATCGACAATGGTTTCGTGGTCATTAGACTTTTTTAATTACAAATTTTTATTAAATTCAAATTTCACCACCTGCAGTGTAGGGATTTGAGTCTGGGTCCCCAGAGCATTACTCTGTGTCTCTGGTTTACTAGTCCAGTGACAACCACTATGCCACCCCCTCCCTGGGAATCTGAGATTAGAGCACCATTTTTAAACAGGGCCCCGATTTCTAAGTAATATTTAAGGCCATCCCCTGCCCAAAAGGACATTGGAACACATCCCCGTCACTTTTGAAAACTAGTAGTGATTTGCGCCGGTGTGACGTCACGTTGCTGGGGGATTGGGGGGGGGGGGGGTGCAGGGGGAGGAAACATTATGAGCTGATGCAATGGCATCAAGTCCAGAAATTACATGTAAATTTATTATAATATACGAAAATCCCTTTCTGTTCTTTAACCTGATTCCATCATCGGCAGAGGATAGGGAAAATCTCAAACTAAGATCTTGCTAGCACAAATCCCTTTTCTGTCCGCTCGCAAGATTTAGCGCCATTACGGGATTTACACTTTTGGATAATGTTACATCACACCCTATATGGTAGAACAATTGTGAAAATTATTAAATTACAGAATTAGTTACTGAAAGAAAAGCCACAAATTTAGAATAATATAGACTTTCTGAAATTAATTTACTTTCTTGACAGAGTAGACATGATGTGGAGATGCTTGGCAGAGTAGAACATACCTAGTAGGTCCATAGATAAGAATCCAGATGATAAAATGATGCAGAACAGAACAAAGCCATTTAGCCTATAGAGCCTGTGGCAGCTTGTTGAAAGAGCAACACATTTGGTGCCTTTCCTCAACTAAATCCCTGTAATTCTGAACTTTTACTCACCTTCAAATATTCATCCAATTCACTTTTGGAGGTTATTATAGAATCTATACCCAGAATCTATACCCACGGATTGCACATTGTAGGGTCTCTTACTTTATCTTCCAATAAGAGTCGATTGTTCGGTTGATTGGAGGTGTCAAAGGTACAACTTTATTGCTAATCATTCACTTGAGTAAGAACTGAATCAAAACTTAGAAACAAAATATCAAACAATACATACAAGGGTCATACACAGGCCAAAAAGCAAAAAGAAATAATTTTAAACACAAACAAATGAATGGATGATTCAAGAATTCAGGATGGAAGGAATTCAGGAACGAAACCTTGACCACGAGGTCTTATTTTTAAGGGAATCCTTATTGATGGTCTCATTTACTCTCATTGGTTTCTAATTCCCAAATGAGACCTCTTGATTTGTTCAAATAGATGTCTGTTACTTAGAGGATGATTTATTGATCAAACATTGGCCATTACTTAAGATTGACTTAATGGTATGCATTAGGAATAATTTAGTGTCTATTTGCACGCCTCATGAGAATAGATTTCTCACGCAACTGCTAGCCATCAACCTTGCTGTAACTAATTATTTGATACATTCTTATTACTAAATGTACTGAAATACAATGGTCGACTCATTATATGGAACATTCGTTGGAATAATGTAGAAATTTCCACAGACAAGTCCCTAAAGTTCAATAGTTAATTTAATATCTGAAACAATGGCTATCTTTTCACAGTAATGTTGTTTTGAATAATTCCATTCTTTAGCTATGCACTCAATCAGTACCTAAAGACATTAATACATCAATGAATCAATAATCTATCACACATCCTAACCTGCTGTTCATAGAATCATGGAATCTCTACAGTGCAGAAGGAAGCCCTTCGGCCCATCAAGTCTGCACTGACACTCTGAAAAATACCCGACACAGGCCCAGTCCCACGCCCATCTAGACAATGGGAGGAAACCGGAGCACGTGGAGGAAACCCACGCAGACATAGAACATAGAACATAGAAAAATACAGTACGAAGTCTTACAACACCAGGTTAAAGTCCAACAGGTTTGTTTCGATGTCACTAGCTTTCGGAGCGCTGCTCCTTCCTCAGGTGAATGAAGAGGTATGTTCCAGAAACACATATATAGGCAAATTCAAAGATGCCAAACAATGCTTGGAATGCGACCATTAGCAGGTGATTAAATCTTTACAGATCCAGAGATGGGGTAACCCCAGGTTAAAGAGGTGTGAATTACATCAAGCCAGGACAGTTGGTAGGATTTCGCAGGCCAGATGGTGGGGGATGAATGTAATGTGACATGAATCCCAGGTCCCGGTTGAGGCCGCACTCATGTGTGCGGAACTTGGCTATAGGTTTCTGCTCGGCGATTCTGCGTTGTTGCGCGTCCTGAAGGCCGCCTTGGAGAACGCTTACCCGGAGATCAGAGGCTGAATGCCCTTGACTGCTGAAGTGTTCTCCGACTGGAAGGGAACATTCCTGCCTGGTGATTGTTGCGCGATGTCCGTTCATTCGTTGTCACAGCGTCTGCATGGTCTCGCCAATGTACCACGCTTCGGGACATCCTTTCCTGCAGCGTATGAGGTAGACAACGTTGGCCGAGTCGCACAAGTACGTACCGCGTACCTGGTGGGTGGTGTTCTCACGTGTAATAGTGGTATCCATGTCAATGATCTGGCACGTCTTGCAGAGATTGCCATGGCATGGTTGTGTGGTGTCGTGGTCACTGTTCTGAAGACTGGGTAGTTTGCTGCAAACAATGGTTCGTTTGAGGTTGCGCGGTTGTTTGAAGGCAAGTAGTGGGGGTGTGGGGATGACCTTGGCAAGATGTTCATCGTCATCAATGACGTGTTGAAGGCTGTGAAGAAGATGACGTAGTTTCTCCGCTCCGGGGAAGTACTGGACGACGAAGGGTATTCTGTCGGTTGTGTCCCATGTTTGTCTTCTGAGGAGGTCGGTGCGGTTTTTCGCTGTGGCGCGTTGGAACTGTCGATCGATGAGTCGAGTGCCATATCCTGTTCGTACGAGGGCATCTTTCAACGTCTGTAGATGTCTGTTACGCTCCTCCTCGTCTGAGCAGATCCTGTGTATGCGGAGCGCTTGTCCATAGGGGATGGCTTCTTTAATGTGTTTCGGGTGGAAGCTGGAGAAGTGGAGCATCATGAGGTTATCCGTGGGTTTGCGGTAAAGCAAAGTGCTGAGGTGAACATCCTTGATGGAGACGAGTGTGTCCAAGAATGCAACTGATTTTGGAGAGTAGTCCATGGTGAGTCTGATGGTTGGATGGAACTTATTAATGTCATCGTGTAGTCGTTTCAGTGATTCTTCGCCGTGGGTCCAAAGGAAAAAAATGTCATCGATGTATCTGGTGTATAACGTCGGTTGAAGGTCCTGTGCGGTGAGTAGGTCCTGTTCAAACTTGTGCATGAAGATGTTGACGTATTGGGGTGCGAATTTGGTCCCCATGGCTGTTCCGTGCGTCTGGATGAAGAACTTGTTGTAGAAGGTGAAGACGTTGTGATCCAGAATGAAGCGGATGAGTTGCAGAATTGCGTCTGGAGATTGGTAGTTGTCGGTGTTGAGTACTGAGGCTGTTGCAGCAATGCCGTCGTCATGGGGGATGCTGGTATAGAGTGCCGAGACGTCCATTGTGACGAGGAATGTTCCTGGTTCAACTGGTCCATGGGTGCTGAGTTTCTGTAGGAACTCCGTCGTGTCGCGACAGAAGCTGGGCGTACCTTGTACGATGGGTTTCAAGATGCCCTCGATGTAGCCAGAGAGGTTCTCACACAAGGTCCCATTGCCTGAAACGATGGGGCGGCCTGTTGTGTTGGCCTTATGTATTTTTGGGAGGCAGTAGAGATCTCCAATGCGGGGAGTACGTGGGATGAGAGCACGTAGGGTGCTCTGAAGATCTGGATCCAAGGTCTTGATCAGTCTGTTAAGTTGGCGGATGTGTTCCTTGGTCGGATCTGCGGGTAACTGTCTGTAGTGTTCTTGGTTGTTCAATTGTCGGTATACTTCTTTGCAGTAGTCTGTTCTGTTCAGTACGACAGTGGCCCCTCCTTTGTCTGCTGGTTTGATGACGATGCTGCGGTTGGTCTTGAGAGCGTGGATGGCATTGCGTTGTGCTTGGGTGACGTTCGGGGCTGTCTTGTGAATGCGACTGATGAATCTGGCATTGACGCGACTCCTGATGGCTTGAGCATACATGTCGAGTCTAAGGCAGCGGCCTTCCGGAGGGGTCCAATTCGACTCTTTCCTCTTCGGTTGCCGCACCGCAGATCTCTCGGTCTGCTGTTCCGGTTCATTGATAGTCTGCTTGGGTTCGCTGTTGGCCTCTTGGGGTCTATGGAAGAATTCCCGGAGCCTCATTCACCTGATGAATTCCTCCGTGTCTGCCGCGAGACTGATGGGGACTTCGATTTCATCTGGTTGAAGGGTGTAGTCTGACAAGTTGACAATAGATTTCCCTGTATTGTTTTCTACTGTGGCACCGGAGGTGGCTTGGTTGCTGCCGGTGGTGATGCCAAGTTTCTCAAGCTTTCTGTTCTTGGTGTGCATATAGGTGGCATAGTATTGTTGTCTCATCTGTTTGGCGGTGTTCCGCAGCTGGTCTGCTGCGTCCTGAGCGCAAGTTGAGAATATGGCCTCTATCTTGATTTCCAGGTTGCGTTGTCTGCTGTAGAGCTGGCGGACGAGGTGGTTGAGGAGTGTGAGAGAGGTGCGACGGCAGAGTCTCTCAGCATAGTCTGTGTTGTAGGTCGACTTGAGTGGGTTTGTGATCTGTAGCCCTTTCGGGATCTTGTCTGCTTTCTTGCATCTTTGTAGAAACTTAATGTCAGTGTCTATATGCACGATCTTCCTGGAGATCCTCTCCACTTCATGTCACATTACATTCATCCCCCACCATCTGGCCTGCAAAATCCTACCAACTGTCCTGGCTTGATGTAATTCACACCTCTTTAACCTGGGGTTACCCCATCTCTGGATCTGTAAAGATTTAATCACCTGCTAATGGTCGCATTCCAAGCATTGTTTGGCATCTTTGAATTTGTCTATATATGTGTTTCTGGAACATACCTCTTCATTCACCTGAGGAAGGAGCAGCGCTCCGAAAGCTAGTGACATCGAAACAAACCTGTTGGACTTTAACCTGGTGTTGTAAGACTTCGTACTGTGCTCACCCCAGTCCAACGCCGGCATCTCCACATCATAGAAAAATACAGCACAAAACAGGCCCTTCGGCCCACGATGTTATGCCGAACCTTTGTCCTAGATTAATCATAGATTATCATAGAATTTACAGTGCAGAAGGAGGCCATTCGGCCCATTGAGTCTGCACCAGCTCTTGGAAAGAGCACCCTACCCAAGGTCAATACCTCCACCCAACACTAAGGGCAATTTTGGACACTAAGGGCAATTTATCATGGCCAATCCACCTAACCTGCACATCTTTGGACTGTGGGAGGAAACCGGAGCACCCGGAGGAAACCCACGCACACACGGGGAGGATGTGCAGACTCCGCAGAGACAGTGGCCCAAGCGGAATCGAACCTGGGACCCTGGAGCTGTGAAGCAATTGTGCTATCCACAATGCTACCGTGCTGCCCTTAAGAACAAATAAATCTACACTATATAATTTTACCGTAATCCATGTATCATAGATCATAGAATTTACAGTGCAGAAGGAGGCCATTCGGCCCATCGAGTCTGCACCGGCTCTTGGAAAGAGCACCCTACCCAAGGTCAACACCTCCACCCTATCCCCATAACCCAGTAACCCCACCCAATACTAAGGGCAATTTTGGACACTAAGGGCAATTTATCATGGCCAATCCACCTAACCTGCACATCTTTTGACTGTGGGAGGAAACCGGAGCACCCGGAGGAAACCCACGCACACGCGGGGAGCATATGCAGACTCCGCACAGACAGTGACCCAAGCCAGAATCGAACCTGCTATCCACAATGCTACCGTGCTGCCCCTATGTACCTATCCAATGGCTGCTTGAAGGTCCCTAATGTTTCCGATTTACCTACTTCCACAGGCAGTGCATTCCATGCCCCCACTACTCTCTGGGTAAAGAACCTACCTCTGACATCCCCCCTATATCTTCCACCATTCACCTTAAATTTATGTCCCCTTGTAATGGTTTGTTCCACCCGGGGAAAAAGTATCTGATTGTCTACTCGATCTATTCCCCTGATCATCTTATAAACCTCTATCAAGCCCCCCCTCATCCTTCTCCGTTCTAATGAGAAAAGGCCTAGCACCCTCAACCTTTCCTTGTAAGACCTACTCTCCATTCCAGGCAACATCCTGGTAAATCTCCTTTGCACCTTTTCAAAGCTTCCACATCCTTCCTCAAATGAGGCGACCAGAACTGTACACAGTACTCCAAATGTGGCCTTACCAAAGTTTTGTACAGCTGCATCATCACCTCACGGCTCTTAAATTCTGTTAATGAACGTTAGCACACCATAGGCCTTCTTCACAGCTCTATCCACTTGAGTGGCAACTTTCAAAGATGTATGAACATAGACCCCAAGATCTCTCTGCTCCTCCACATTGCCAAGAACTCTACCGTAACCCTGTATTCCGCATTCATATTTGTCCTTCCAAAATGGACAACCTCACACTTTTCAGGGTTAAACTCCATCTGCCACTTCTCAGCCCAGCTCTGCATCTTATCTATGGCTCTTTGCAGCCAACAACAGCCCTCCTCACTATCCACAACTCCACCAATCTTCGTATCATCTGCAAATTTACTAACCCACCCTTCAACTCCCTCATTCATAGAAATTATCATAGAATTTACAGTGCAGAAGGAGGCCATTCGGCCCATCGAGTCTGCACCGGCTCTTGGAAAGAGCACCCTACCCAAGGTCAACACCGCCACCCTATCCCCATAACCCAGTAATCCCATAACCCAGTAACCCCACCCAACACTAAGGGCAATTTTGGACACTAAGGGCAATTTATCATGGCCAATCCACCTAACCTGCACATCTTTGGACTGTGGGAGGAAACCGGAGCACCCGGAGGAAACCCACGCACACACGGGGAGGATGTGCAGACTCCGCACAGACAGTGACCCAAGCTGGAATCGAACCTGGGACCCTGGAGCTGTGAAGCAATTGTGCTATCCACAAGGCTACCGTGCTGGCCTCTTCAAGTCATTAATGAAAATCACAAACAGCAGAGGACACAGAACTGATCCCTGCGGTACGCCACTGGTAACTGGGATCCAGGTTGAATATTTGCCATCCACCACCACTCTCTGACTTCTATCGGTTAGCCAGTTCGTTATCCAACTGGCCAAATTTCCCACTATCCCATGCCTCCTTACTTTCTGCATAAGCCTACCATGGGGAACCTTATCAAATGCCTTACTAAAATCCATGTACACTACATCCACTGCTTTACCTTCATCCACATGCTTGGTCACCTCCTCAAAGAATTCAATAAGACTTGTAAGGCAAGACCTACCCCTCACAAATCCGTGCTGACTATTCCTAATCAAGCAGTGTCTTTCCAGATTCTCAGAAATCCTATCCTTCAGTACCCTTTCCATTACTTTGCCTACCACCGAAGTAAGACTAACTGACCTGTGATTCCCAGGGTTATCCCTAGTCCCTTTTTTGAACAGGGGCACGACATTCGCCACTCTCCAATCCCCTGGTACCACCCCTGTTGACAGTGAGGATGAAAAGATCATTGCCAACGGCTCTGCAATTTCATCTCTTGCTTCCCATAGAATCCTTGGATATATCCCGTCAGGCCCGGGGGATTTGTCTATCCTCAAGTTTTTCAAAATGCCCAACACATCTTCCTTCCTAACAAGTATTTCCTCAAGCTTACCAGTATGTTTCACACTGTCCTCTCCAACAATATGGCCCCTCTCATTTGTAAATACAGAAGAAATGTACTCGTTCAAGACCTCTCCTATCTCTTCAGACTCAATACACAATCTCCCGCTACTGTCCTTGATCGGACCTACCCTCGCTCTAGTAATTCTCATATTTCTACATTATGTGTAAAAGGCCTTGGGGTTTTCCTTGATCCTACCCGCCAAAGATTGTTCATGCCCTTTCTTAGCTCTCCTAATCCCGTTCTTCAGTTCCCTCCTGGCTATCTTGTATCCCTCCAACGCCCTGTCTGAACCTTGTTTCCTCAGCCTTACATAAGTCTCCTTTTTCCTCTTAACAAGACATTCAACCTCTCTTGTCAACCATGGTTCCCTCACTCGACCATCTCTTCCCTGCCTGACAGGGACATACATATCAAGGACACGTCGTACCTGTTCCTTGAACAAGTTCCACATTTCACTTGTGTCCTTCCCTGACAGCCTATGTTCCCAACTTATGCACTTCAATTCTTGTCTGACAACATCGTATTTACCCTTCCCCCAATTGTAAACCTTGCCCTGCTGCACGCACCTATCCCTCTCCATTACTAAAGTGTAAGTCACAGAATTGTGGTCACTATCTCCAAAATGCTCCCCCACTAACAAATCTATCACTTGCCCTGGTTCATTACCAAGTACCAAATCCAATATTGCCTCCCCTCTGGTCGGACAATCTACATACTGTGTTAGAAAAGCTTCCTGGACACACTGCACAAACACCACCCCATCCAAACTATTTGATCTAAAGAGTTTCCACTCAATGTTTGGGAAGTTAAAGTCACCCATGACTACTACCCTGTGACTTCTGCACCTTTCCAAAATCTGTTTCCCAATCTGTTCCTCCACATCTCTGCTACTATTGGGGGGCCTATAGAAAACTCCTAACAAGGTGACTGCTCCTTTCCTATTTCCGACTTCAACCCATACTACCTCAGTAGGCTGATACTCCTCGAACTGCCTTTCTGCAGCTGTTATACTATCTCTAATTAACAATGCCACCCCCCCCCCCCACCTCTTTTACCACCCTCCCTAATCTTATTGAAACATCTATAACCAGGGACCTCCAACAACCATTTCTGCCCTCTTCTATCCAAGTTTCCGTGATGGCCACCACATCGTAGTCCCAAGTACTGATCCATGCCTTAAGTTCACCCATCTTATTCCTGATGCTTCTTGCGTTGAAGTATACACACTTCAACCCATCTCCGTGCCTGCAAGTACTCTCCTTTGTCAGTGTTCCCTTCCCCATTGCCTCACTACACGCTTTGGCGTCCTGAATATCGGCTAGCTTAGTTGTTGGACTACAAATCCGGTTCCCATTCCCCTGCCAAATTAGTTTAAACCCTCCCGAAGAGTACTAGAAAACCTCCCTCCCAGGATATTGGTGCCCCTCTGGTTCAGATGCAACCCGTCCTGCTTGTACAGATCCCACCTTCCCCAGAATGCGCTCCAATTATCCAAATACCTGAAGCCCTCCCTCCTACACCATTCCTGCAGCCACGTGTTCAACTGCACTCTCTCCCTATTCCTAGCCTCGCTATCACGTGGCACCGGCAACAAACCAGAGATGACAACTCTGTCTGTCCTGGCTTTTAACTTCCAGCCTAACTCCCTAAACTCGTTTATTACCTCCACACCCCTTTTTCTACCTACGTCGTTGGTACCAATGTGCACCACGACTTCTGGCTGCTCCCCCTCCCCCTTAAGGATCCTGAAGATACGATCCGAGACATCCCTGGCTCTGGCACCCGGGAGGCAACATACCTTCCGGGAGTCTCGCTCGCGACCACAGAATCTCCTATCTATTCCCCTAACCATTGAATCTCCTACAACTATTGCTTTTCTATTCTCCCCCTTCCCTTCTGAGCCCCAGAGCCAGAATCAGTGCCAGAGACCTGGCCGCTAGGGCCTTCCCCGGTAGCATCCAAAACGGCTGGAATCGAGCCCGGGTCCCTGTGAGGCTGAAGTGTTAACCACTGTGCCACTATGCCGCCCATCGTTGTCTAGAGAAGATTTTCCTCATGCTTTTTCTGGTTCTTTTGCCAATCACCCAGCTTTTCCATTCTACCAATGGAATTGTAATCCGTCAACCCTGGAACCAATCTAGTAAATCTTTACTGTATCCTCTCAAAACTTTAAATCCTTCCGAAAATGCAGTGGCCAGAATTGGAAACAATACTCCAGTAGGGGTTGAACTAACATTTATGAAGGTTCATCATAACTTCCTGGTTTTTGTAGTCTGCCTGCATAGACCCAGGATCCCCTATATTTTGTTAACCTATTATGAGTGATTTGTGCATAAATACCCCAACTCCTTGCACCTGTGAAAATTGCAATTAATTGTTGGGTAGTACAGAATTTGTGTATTACTGAAAAAGAGGCATAGTATCAAAGTTTTTCGTCTTTCACTCATAGGGAAGCTATGCTAGATTAAACCAACAATAAAGGGAACAACAATTGATACTGCATGAAAAGAGAGAGCTGATTGGTTGACAAGTCAACTCTGATTGATAGAGGTGTTGCCATGGAGAATGAAGAACAGTCAACTGTTAACTGCCAAGTGTTTGTTTCAAATTCAAACCAGGAAGGTGGATTCTGATTAATCAAGGCATTGACATGGGGAATGAACCATAAAATGATGGTCCCCCAAGCTTTTATTCTTTGGAAAAGGTGTAATGCGGGAACATGCTCTTTCTGTCTTCAAAGGACAGGGTCCTGTGTATGAAAACATGTGTTTTCTTACACGCACAACTGAACCAACTGTGAGCCAAACTGATAGTCTTAAATTGGTTTTCAGTGTAATTCTTAGCAAAATCAGGATTGTGTAGCAATTGTCCAATTGCTGAATCGCATCTAATGTTGGACACTGTGGGCGGGATTCGCTGATTCCGTGGCAGAGTGTCCACGCCATCGTAAACGCCGTCGCGTTTTACGATAGCGTGATCGGGCCAACCTGACGACTAATTCTGGCCCGCGAAAAGGGGCCAGCACGGCACTGGAGCAGTTCACGGCGCTCCAGCTGCTGATCCCGGTGCGAACTGGGCGCTGCGGGATCCGTGCATGCACAGTGGCGCGGCGCCAACGCGTGCATGCGCAGTGGATTCCTTCAACGTGCCGGCCCCGACGCAACATGGCGCAGGACGATAGGGGCCAGCGCGGAAGAAACGAGGCCCCCAGCCAGAGAGGCCACATTGGAGCCCCCCACCCCCAGGGTCGGACCGTCCGGTCCCCCCCCCCCCCCCCACCCCACCCCCCCCACAGGCCGACCCCCTGACCCTTCCACGCCTAGGTTCCGCCGGCTGAGAGCAGGTGTGGACGGCGCCGGCGGGACTGGGCGTTTTTATGACAGCCCCCCATCCCGGGCTGAGAATCAGCGGGCCGGCTCGTAGAGCGGCCCCCGGCCGGCGCCGCGCCAAACACACCGGCGCCAATGGCAGCGATTCTGCGCTCTGCGCAGAATCGCGGGCCGGCGTCAGGGCGGCGTGGCGCGATTCGCGCCCGTCGTGGGGATTCTCCGGCCTGGCCCTGGGCTGAGAGAATCCTGCCCAGGATTTGAGTTTTGCAAACTGGCTGGTTGGATACGGTTAGTACTTTGCCTATTGTGAGCAGCTAAAGGTATATGCTGTTTGATACAATTCATCAGTCATTGGGACATTTATCTTGCGTAGTTGTTCTGATGAGTGCAAGATGTAAAGCTTTGATAGTATGTCTCTGTTTTCAGTAAGAATAGAATTGCACTATTTAGCCCTGCATAGTCTCTCCCCATTTGTCCCATCCCACACATTTCTTTGTTGAAGTTCAGCTGCCGTATGATCTCCCATTCCAGTAGCCTGACATCGGAGTCCATCACTATTTTCTTCACTGTTTACTGCAAGAATCCAGCATGAATTTGTAAAGATAGGATGTGCCTGATGATTCCAACTGAATTTCTTTTGAAGAAGTGACTGAAGTAATGACATGGGATTGTCTATGAATGTTATGTATGAAGTTGTTAATAAAGTTCCTCAGAGGAGACTATTAGCTGAAGATGAAATGCAGAGCATTGAAGGCAGATTGTTGACTTGGTTCGGAAAATGGATGAATGACAGGAGAGAGAGAGAGGAGGTACTTTAACTCTTCAAATGTGCCTTTGTGGTGTCACTCACGGATCCGTGGTGGGTGCTGAACTATTCACTGTATTTAATTAATGACTTAGATGATGGATTAGAAACCTAAACCTCCACATTTTCCCAAAACACGAGATAAGCTGATTTGTAAGTACTGCAGATAGAAGTGTAACATCACAAAGAGACATTGATAGATTCAGGGCGGGAATTGTGGCTGTTCACATCGGTGGAAAATTCCAATCCCACGCCAGCGCATGGGTTTCCTGGCGACGAAGGGCTCGGTCACTAGGAAATCCCATTGGAAACAGCGGGCCCGCCTACTGGCGGGCCACCTCCACCGCCGAAATAGACAGAGTGGTCGGAAAATCCCGCCCTAAGTGAATGGGGGAAACTGTGGTAAATGAGTTTCAACATAGGCAGATGTGAGCTCATCTGCTTTAGACCTGAAAGTATAGAACATGCTACATTCTAAATGATGGAAAGTTAGAAACAGCGGGGATCCAAATAAACACAGGCATCCAGGTAGGTAGCTCATAACCAGGAATTGAAAGTAATCAAAAAGCTGATGGAATGCTGGCCTTTATATCTTTTTGAGACGAGAATACAAGCAGTTGTAGGAAGTTGTGCAGTTAGACCGCACTTGGAGTACTGTGAGCAGTTCTGGGTAATGCATGTTAGAAATTATGTATTGGCTTTGGTGTAAGTACAGCAAAGGTTTACAAGAAAGTTACCTGGACTCTGAAGATTAAATTGAAGCAGAGAGTATACAAACTAGAGTTGCATTTCTTGGAATTTAGAAAGTTAAAGGGTGATTTGATCAAACTTTTCAAGATATTAAGGGGAACAATTAGGGTAGATAGAACAAAACTATTTGTGCTGTGTGAACTAACCTCCAAGAGGCCTACGGGGAAGCTGTAATGGATCTCCCCATGGGGCTCATGGAAAGCAAGTTACACCAGTAGTGGGCAGAGGTCCACTCAGCTGGGGCTCGTAAGATCGAGCATAGAAGCTGTCCCGAGCAGGAACCAGCACATTGGTTGTCCCAACGGTGACTATGAGATGTACGTAGTTATTGCTGTGGACAGAATTAATGTTACGTTAAATAAATCTTTTGTGCTTCATATCATCATTAAACTGGCGATGAGGAAAAAGGAAAATCTGGACTCTACTTCAGGACACCCCAGCTGCTGCGGAAGACTGCAATGAAGCAGCGTTTGGAACTAGGTTTCAAAAATGCCACTTTTTGGTCAACTGGAAGCCTTTGACGCAGGCCTGGAAGATTGGGCTCAGTACGCGGAACATATGAGGTACCTTTTTCAGGCCAATGGCATTTTGGGAGAACAGCAAAAGGCAATCCTCCCGACTGCTTGCGGGGCCCCAACCTTTGGTATTATAAAGAGCCTTACATATCCAGCTGCTCCGGATTCCAAATCATTTGAGGGGTTTGTTGCACTGGTGTCTAACCATTATGACCTAAAATCATCAGTTATTTTTCAACGGTACTGGTTCAACAGGGCTGTACGAACTCCAGGGAAGTCAGTGACTGATTTCTTGACCCATCTCTGATGGCTGGTGGAGCACTGCGAGTTCAGGCCATCCGTATCTGAAATGTTGAGGGATATGCTTGAGTATGGAATCAACAACATGTTCACGCAAGGGAAGCTGCTGGTGTCCTACATTGGATATAAGTGGGCCATTGAGCTAGCAATGTCCCATGAAAACACAAAGAAAGAGCACAGGAACTTCAAGATTCCATGGCTATGGTGTCCATTGTATTACTAGACCTCCATACTGGACTTCAGCAATATCCCACAGCAGTGCCCGAATGGCCAGGTCACCTCCAAAGTGGCAACCGAAGGTACAATACCGCAATCGGGCTCAGCACTCTGAAACCGCCACAGACCAGCGGGAACAAAGGGGAATTCTGACAGCTTTGCCAGGAATGTGGGCATAGAAAACACGGTGATCAGGGCCTCCAGAATCGGCAGAGAGAGCACCACTCTGGGCAGGCGATAAGATCGCTGAGGACCAGGGTCTCGCACACGGCGCCACCCGAGGAAGACAACTTAATGCAGCTAAACTGCATCTCAAACCCAAGGTGGTGCCAATTCAGGTCACACTGCAGGTGAATGTACACCCCCTGATCATGGAGATGGACACAGAAGCTGATGTCTCCATCATTGGTCAGCAGACTTTCTGCTGATTCAGCACAGGAATCTTGCCACTAATCCTGGGTGATCCAACTGAGCATCGTAGGAACCGCCACAACCCCAGTAACCCATGGACAGCAAATTGTCGGGCAACCATTGGTCGTGGTGTAAGGACAAGGACCTAACCTGCTGGGGAGTGATTGGTTACAAGTCGTCCGCTTCAATTAGCAGCAGACTTTCCAGATGGGCACTGGAAACCTGTATGAGGTCCTCAACAAATATACTGAGGTGTTCCTGGAGGGTCTGGGCAGGATAAAGGGAGCCAAGTCATGCATCTATGTGGACCCAGAGGCTTAGCCCAGATATTTTAGGGCACAGCCATGCCTTGCTCACTAAGGTAGATGTAGAGTTCCGGCACCTGGAAGATCTGGGCATCATATGCCCAGTGCGATTTGCAGAGTGTGCCACACCCATAGTACCGGTGATGAAGCCAGGCAAGTCTGTCTGCATCTCTGAGAATTACAAACTAACTGTGGGCAGGGCATCCTAGACCATTGCCCTTTGTCTAGGTTAGAGGACTTATATGTGAAACATGGTTGGATGGTGCTTGTTTACAAAACTCGATATGAGCCACACATATCTGCAGTTAGAACTGGACTTTGCATCTCGAAATTATGTGACTATAAACAGACACACATGGGACTATTCAAGAGCATCCACCTGCCATTTGGGGTCTCTTCAGCATATGCAATCTTTCAAAGGGTGATGGAAGATATACTTCAGGGACTATCCGAGGTGTATTTGGATGATGTGTTCATTTATGGGGACCATCAACAAGGAGCATGTGGAGAACATAGAGGAGGTCCTCAGATGCTTCTCCCAGGTTGGCTCCTACCTGAAAAGAAGCAAATACATTTTAGGGCGAAAACTGATGTACTTTGGGTACGGGGTGGACAAAGATGGCCTCGACCCTGTGGAGGAGAAGGTTCAGGCCATAAAAGGGGCCTTGACTCCAAGGAATGGAATGCCACAAAACTAGGATAATTTTTAGGCCTCATAAATTACTACGGAAAATGTATACTGAACATGGCCACTCTGTTTGCACCCATGCACATCAAGTTAAAGAAGAAACAAAAGTCGATTTGGGGTAGTCCACAGGATGCGGCATTTGCTGGTGTGAAGAGGAGGTTGTCATCTTCCCAACTACTCACCCACTCTGACCCATCTTGGCTGCTTGTCCTCACTTGCAATGCCTTCCCCTATGGGGTCAGGGTGGTACTGTCCCATAGATGGGACGATGGCATGGAGCATCCCATAGCATTCGCATTCAGAACTCTGGCAGACACGGAGTGGCGATATGTCCAAATTGAAAAAGAAGGCTTGCCGGTGATGTTCGCTGTAACAAAATGTCCTCAGTATGTTTATGGGCGACAGTTCTTCATAATCACCGACCACAAGCCTCTGCTGAGCCTCTTTAAGGAGAACAAGGAGATTCCCCCAAAGCCTCGGCTCAAATTTAGCACTGGGCACTCTTGCTCACAGCATGAGTATACTTTTCAGCATTGCCCAATGGCAGATGAAATCGTGGTGACTTTGAACTTTCTGCCGGTGATGGCCTTACAGATACATGCATGGATGCAGAAAGACCCCAAATTGGCAAAGCTCCGCCACATTTTGTTATATGGCGGATTACAGGAGACTCCCCTCAGCAGCCTCACAGCCCTATTGCCAAAAGCAACAGGAATTGAGTGTTGAGGATGTCATCCTCATGTGGTGAGCTCGCGTGGTCATCCCACTGCCGGACCAGTAATTGATCCTGAAGGGCTTACACAATGGTCACCCGGGAGCTTCAAGAATGAAGACGCTGGCTATGTCTGGTGGCCTGGAATCAATGGGGACATTGAGCAAGTTGTGCGTAGTCGCCTAGCATGTCAGGAGCACCAACAACTCCCACCTTCAGCCTCCATCCACCCCTGGGAATGGCCAGGGCACTCCTGGATAAGATGACATGCTGATTTCACCAGGCATTTTATGGGGTCCATGTTTCTTATCCTTGTGGACGCCCATTCCAAATGGCTCGCATATATAATGTGGTCTCCACCACATCAAGGGCCACCACTGAGAAACTAAGGTGCACATTCAGTACTCACGGGATTCCTGAAGTCCTGGTCACCAACAAAGGGATACCGTTCACAAGCCATGAATATTTCACATTCAAATGGATGAACAGAATCAGACATATCCGAACCGCCCCATATCACCCGTCATCTAATGGCCTGGCCGAATAGGCAGTCCAGACATTTAAGAGAGCTATGCAGATGCAGACCGGGGGCTCCCTGGACACGTTGACTGGCAAGATGCCTTTTTAACTATCAGAATATGCCACATGTTACATCAGTGGGGCTGCTAATGGGCCGACGCCTCAGAACCCGATTAAGCCTAACTTTCTCAAACCTGGGCAGGAAAATAGAGCTGCAGCAGGGCTCTCAATGAAGGTATCATGACCACAGGACACCAGGGCGGGATTTTCAACCAGGAGCCACGGTTTATGCCCGCAATTTCAGTGATGGTGCACTCTGGCTCCCAAGGGTCATAGTGGAGAAGACCGGGCCCATCTCATAAAAGGTTAAGGTTCAAGGGAAGACCCTACATAAACATGTGGATAACCTAAAGGAGTGCGAACCTGCTCTAGAGGGCACCCGACCAGAGATGCCGATACCTCCACCTAATCAGGAATCACTTTTTAACCATGGCCCAACACCCAGACCATCAGGATGAAGAGTTTCCGGCTCAGAAATAGACCCTGAGGCGCACATGCAGACGGATGATGCCATGTCCGGGGCCGTGATTCCGGCAATAGACCTCCGGTGATCATCTAGACAAAGGTGATCTACCAACCTTTACACACCACCCGACCCAGGTGCAGCGCAGGCAAAAGCTCATAAGGTCAAGCATAAATGCCGGCCCGAGGAGGGACCGGCATGTTGGTTGTCCCAAAGGGGACTGTAAAGGGTAAATAGTTGCTGCTATGGGAAGACTTTATGTTATGTTAAATAAATCCTTTGTGCTTCATACTGCTGGCTTCTTGGTCATTAAATGCTGGTTAAAGTATCGAAGACTGGGTGCTGTGGTCCAAACATTCGTACCAGACAGCTCCAGAGTGAAATTAGGAAACTGCTCTTTCTGCAAATGTTGCTGGAAATTTGAAACTCTTTTCCCCAAATGGTAATTGATGCTAGATCAATTGTTAACTTTAAAATTAAGATTGATTTATGCTAACCAAAGACATTAGGGATGCTGGGCAAAAGCAGGTATATGGAGTTAGCTGCAGGTCAGCCATAATACAGTTGAATAGTGGAACAGAGTTAGACCAGAAGACCGCACGGTCTTTAAGGCAGCACAGCAGCACAAGTGGATCGCACTGTGGCTTCACTGCGCAGGGTCCCAGGTTCGATTTCCCCACTGGGTCACTATCTGTGCGGAGTTTGCACGTTCTCCCCGTGTCTGCGTGGGGGTGCTCCGGTTTCCTCCCACAGTCCAAAGACGTGCAGCTTAGGTGGATTGGCCATGCTAAATTGCCCTTAGTGACAGGTTAGGAGGCGTTATTGGGTTATGGGGATAGGGTGGAAGTGAGAGCTTAAGAGGGTCGGTGCAGACTCGGTATGCCGAATGGCCTCCTTCTGCACTGTATGTTCTATGTTCTAATTACCATATAATACAGAAGCAGAATTAGGCCATTCGGCCCATCTGGTCTGCTCTACCATTCGATCATTTTTAAAAATAAATTTAGAGTACCCAATTTATTTTTAGTCCAATTAAGAGGAAAGTTAATATGGCCACTCCACCTAACCTGCACATCTTTGGGGTGTGGGGGTGATATCCACATAGACACGGGGAGAATGTGCAAATTCCACACAGACAGTGACCTGGGTACGATCCTGGCCCCTTGACCTCAGCGTCGTAGGCAGCAGTGCCACCCTCTGCCATTCGACTATGCCTGATATGTTTCTCGTCCCCATTCTCAGTTGAAAGGCTAAATGGTTCATTCATGTTCCTACGCCACAGTGTTCCAAGTAAAGCTTCCCTTTCCAAACCCATGCTGACTCTCTGATCAGTTCAGATTTTCCCAACAGTCGCTTTAATGATGAGCACCAGTAACTGCCCCACAACTGCCATGAAATCAATCTGTCTATAATTGTCTACTTTATTTTTCTTACCCTTCTTAGGTAGTTGAGTGACATATTGGGCTGAATTTCTTTTTTTTAAACGCATTTTATTCAAACGTGTATCACAGTAGTTACAGCAAATATACACCCCGGGAAACATTCCTCCCAACAATCAACTATGCAGTTTGTACAGATTTTCCTCCACCTTTTCTCAAACTCCCCTGCTGAGCCCCTTAACTCATACTTTATCTTCTCTAACCGCAGGAAGTCGTACAGGTCACCCAACCATGCTACTGCCCCCGGTGTGCACCCTTTCTCTGTGCACCCTGTCTGAATTTCTATGTGGGAAATGGGAAGTGTGAGACAGGAAAGTTCCCAACACCTCTAACCCATCTCTGTTAAGGGAGTCTCCCCACCCACCATATTTTTGTTCTGGGGAGGCAGGCATGGGATGGAATTGGACCCAACATCTCTGGAGGCAGGTCCAAGGTGACAATGGAGGCAGGCTAAAAGGCCCGCTTCGATTTCCGGGAACTTTGGCCCAGTTTTAATCATGACTGTCAGGCCCTCAAGTCCTCACATCCCTATCCTTTCACCTCAGACTTCCAAAAATCTATTGACAAGGTGCCACAGAGTGAGGGCAGGATTTTACACAAAAGGTAAAGTTGAGTGGCAGGGCAAATCCTAAATTGAGGAACAAACTTGTTCAATTCTTGTAGATAAAAGGTTGTTATGAAAAGAAGTAGTTCTGTTCGGAAATAGTTGCTAATTCCTCAGGCTTCAGTAGTAGGACCATTTCTCTTCACTATCTATGTTAATGATCCGGAAGAAAGCCCGGGGTGAATAGTCTGTAGAAACATTTGAGATGTTATGTTACTTGGATGGGAAAGCAAGATCGTAACCTAATATAAATACAATGGTGAAATAAGGTAGGGAGGACTTTCTCAGAATTGTATTTCTCCCTCGAATAAGCCTACTTTTTGTTTAACTGGTGTTTTGAATTTCCAAGAAATTATGTGGCTGTTATGGGGTGAAGAACATTGGTCATGATGCTCAGTTGCAGCAATACCTTATGATGGGCCAGCTGGTACTTTTCTATCAATCAGTTTTCTACAAATCCGGTTAGGTGACCAAAATAGATTACCAATGGTTATTGTATTATAAAAGCATCCATGCTTTATCAAAGCAAAATCTGGACTTATATTTTTCATATGCAGTAGATGACGGGATAAAAGGTTGCACAGTAATATATTACCTGTTCTCAAGCCTACTGAAAATCATATTTTTCAAAACAAATTGTCACTTTGAAGATATAGAGACAGAGGAAAATGTCACAGAGGACATTGCCACAGGGTGGAGTGTGAAGGATGACCTATTATGACTTGCTTTCGACAGCAAAGTCAAAGAGCTCATGTAACCTGCAGATATTGACAAGGAATGAACTACCCCTCTACCTAATTAATAATGTTTCCACAATTTGCATTTAGATTCCACAATTTTTAATTGAAAATTGAATTAGATGCAAACTAAGTGTTAAGTGGAAGAGAGATTTATGAGTTTTTGGAATGGATATACAGATTATAGGCTGGAAAGGATTGGTGTAAAAAGTCTCCAGCCTTCAAGTATAATAATTTTAAGCTCGTACAGTTCTGCAGATTGAATAAACTATGCTCGCTATGATGCCTGAGAAAAAGCGGGTAGTTTAGTCATTCTACATTTTAAAGTCTGTCAGGTTCAGAAGGTAAGAGAGAAAAAACAGCTCATCATACGGTACTATAAAATCAAAATATGCGGTAAAGTAAGATTAACTCCAATTAGTTTATTGGTCGTGATATAATCTGGGTTGAGACCAGTAAATATGTTTTAAAAAGAAGAAATCCAAATTCCCACTTATTTTACTGAAAGAATAAAGCCACAAAATTCTACAGTTTAACACTAAAGAGTTTTTACTATTCACGGCATAAACAAAGCAAACACTAAATACTACCTTGGGTAACCACTATACTCTGAAACCCAGAATCAACATAAGGGAAATACGAATTGACCGGCAAATTGTGGATTAAAAACTGTAAATTACATAGTAAATGGCAGAAACAAGTTTGTTATCGTTTCCCGTGCTCTCCTTCCGGCTTTCATTCCCTCACCTCCCCTCCCTCTCTGGTTCCCCTCTACTGTTCCCTGTCTCCTCCTTCTCTCGTCCACCCCCCCCCCCCCCCCCCCCCCTCCGCTTCTGGCCCCCTCCCCCCTCCTTTCTCCTGTGGCTCACCTTTCTTTTCTCTTAAGTTTAGCTGTTCCCCCCGGGTGTTTCCCTCCACCTCACGCCTTGGCTACTTTCCCATGATTCTTGGTTCTTCTGCTTATTCGTTGGCCACAAACAGATCCCGGAACAGTTGGGTGAATGAACAGTTCCCACGTTCTGTGGAAGCCGTCGTCCGACCCCCAGATGCCGAATTTGATTTTCTCCATTTGGAGAGATTCTGGGAGGTCGGACAGCCAGTCTTCAGGTTTGGGTGGTGCTGCTGACCGCCAACCGAACAGGATTCTCCGGCGGGCGATCAGGGAGGCAAAGGCAAGGACATCCGCTCTCCTTCCCATAAATAGATCTGGCTGGTCTGATACCCCGAAGACCGCCACTTTCGGGCATGGCTCCACCCTCAACCACACCACTTTGGACATTGCCTCAAAGAAGGCAGTCCAGTACCCATAAAATCTGGGGCAAGACCAGAACATGTGGGCATGGTTGGCCGGGCCTCCTTGGCACCGCTCACATTTGTCCTCCGCCTCTGGGAAGAATCTACTCATTTGAGTTCTTGTTAAGTGGACTCTATGTACCACTTTTAGCTGCGTCAGGCTGAGGTGGAGTTGACCCTATGCAGTGCTTCGCTCCAGTGTCCCCACCATATTTCAATCACCAGGTTTTCCTCCCATTTTGTTTCTTGTTACGTCCAGTACGATGTCGTCCCTTTCTACCAGTCATTCATACACGTCGCTATGGTTTCCTTTATGTGTCATCAAACTCAAGTCACAAAGTCCTTAAGAACTCTGCATTCCTCCAAAATATTTCAGCTGCTCTTCTTTTAGGATTTAACCTGATCCTCAGCCGACAGCAGAGCATAACCAACCCTAATTCCATGTGCGTAATCTTCACCAAAATTGACCCACATCTGTAGAACCTCCGCCACTCTGCTTACAATTGTTTGGATCATTGAGATCCACTAATGTTATCTTAAAATAGCAGAAGTAGCTGCAGCAACTATCGCCAGGATCTTCTTTTTTTTAATATAAATTTAGAGTACCCAATTAATTTTTTCCAATTAAGGGACAATTTACCTTGCACATCTTTGGGTTGTGGGGGCGAAACCCATGCAAACACGGGGAGAATGTGCAAACTCCACACGGACAGTGACCCAGAACCGGGATCGAACCTGGGACCTCGGCGCCGTGAGACTGCAGTGCCACCACTGCACCACCGTGCTGCCCTCGCCAGGAACTTCTGCCAGCATTCGTCACGGATTAAATTGCAACGCTGGTGGAAAGTCTCACCAGACCGTTGAAACAAGAAGGGCAGTGGCAAGGGACCTCGTTCTCTGATTTTCTCCGCCCCTCGGCGGTGATGTAATGAGGTTCCCACCCAAAAAGGATGGGAACATAATTTAAATACATTTTAATAAATTATAATATGCTTAAAGGGGTTCCACGCCTTATGCCCCCCCACCCCACCCCCACCCCCCCACCACATAAAAAATGTCCCCCTCACCGATGTGACGTCACATCGGCAGGGTTTACAACTCTATTGCAAAACATGAAGCAGTCAAGGGGAGCCTGCCAGAGGTGCAAAGGTTCTCCAGGGGGGAGAGGGGCATGCCCGGGTTGCCCCCTGGCAGTGCCACCCTGAGGGGAACACAGTTCGGGGGTTCCTACATGCGTGTGTGTGGGGTGGTGGGGGGGAGGGGGGTGTTGGAAAAATTCTACTCAGTGCTGATCTGGAAGTGCACCTTAATCTCTATGGAGCTCGCATTGCTGGCTCTATCAGGCTCTGCCAATGTGATGGCAAAAAACCATGCCTCTAGATTTTCTGTGCACAGGAGAAGGGAGATAGTCTCTCCCTTCCCCTGCCTGTGATAGGCAGATTTTTGGTTTCTCAGGGAATTAAGGGATGTGGGAACAGGCAAGAAGTGGATTTGATATCCAGGATCATCCATTGGCCGTGGCGTTAGAGCTTCTAGGAACTGGAAAGGGCTGGTTCGGGGGGGTGGGCGGGTGGAGCACCAGGTCTCGCTTTACGCAGATGACCTGCTCTTGTATATTTCAAACCCGTTGGAGGGGATGGGGGAAGTAATGAGAATCCGGGGGAATTTGGCAATCTTTCAGGGTATAAATTGAACATGGGGAAAAACGAGATGTTCCCAATCCAGGCAAGAGGACAGGAGTAGAGACTGGGAGAGCTGCCGCTTAGAATGGTAGGGAAGATCTTTCGGTATCTGGGAATCCAGGTGGCCCAGGAATGGAAGGCACTGCACAAGTTAAACCTATCCCGGCTCATAGAACAAATAGAAAGGGACTTTAAGAGGTGGGACATGCTCCCGCTATCACTGGCGGGGAGGGTACAGACCATGAAAATGACGGTCCTCCCCAGATTTCTGTTTGTCTTTCAGTGCCTCCCCATCTTCATCCCAAAGGCCTTTTTCAAGCGGGTGAATAAGGTTATTTTGGGCTTTGTGTGGGCGGGTAAATCCCCGCGAGTGAAGAAAGTGTTGCTGGAGCGCAGTCGGGGGGGGGGTGGGTTGGCGCTGCCGAACTTCTGCAATTACTACTGGGCGGCTAATATAGCCATGATTAGGAAATGGGTAGTGGGAGAGGGGTCGGTGTGGGAGCGTGTGGAGGCGGCGTCATGCAAAGACACTAGTTTGGGAGCAGTGATAACGGCACCTCTTCCGTTCTCGCCGGCCCGATACTCCACAAGTCCGGTGGTGGTGGCAGCTCTGAGAATCTGGGGGCAATGGAGGAGATATAAGAGAGTGAAGGGAGCATTGGTTTGGACCCCGATTTATAATAATCATTGGTTTGTACCGGGTAGGCTAGATGGTAGGTTCCGGAGATGGCAAAGGACAGGAATTAGAAGGATGGGGGATCTAGTTATAGATGGGAGCTTTCCCAGCTTGAAAACCTTGGTGGATAAATTTGAACTGCCAGCAGGGAACGGGTTTAGAAAGCAGGTTCCGGGCTTTCCGCAGCTGCCGTCACAGGGGATACAGGATAGAGTAGTCTCCAGTACCTGGGCGGGAGAGGGGACGGTTTCAGATATTTACCAGGAGCTTTCAGAGGCGGAGGAAACTCCGGGCAAGTGGGAGGACGAGCTAGGAGGAGAAATAGAGGCGGGTCTATGGGCGGATGCCCTAATGAGGGTTAATATCTCCTCATCATGTGCCAGGCTTAGCCTGATACAATTTAAGGTAGTCCACCGGGCACACATGACAGTGGCTAGGAGTAAGTTTTTCGGGGTAGAGGACAGGTGTGCGAGGTGCGCGGGAAGCCCAGCAAATCATGTCCACATGTTTTGGGCAAGCCCGAAGCTTAGAGGGTTTTGGCAGGGTTTTGCTAAGGCAATGTCCACGAGGCTAAAAACACGGGTGGTGCCGAGTCTGGAGGTAGCGATCTTTGGAGTGTCGGAAGAGCCGTGAGTTCAGGGGGCGAAAGAGGCTGACGTCTTGGCCTTTGCCTCCCTGGTAGCCCGGAGACGAATCTTGTTAATGTGGAGGGACTCGAAGCTCCCGAGTGTAGATGCCTGGGTTAGTGACATGGCTGGGTTTCTCAGTCTCGAGAAGATAAAGTTCGCCCTGAGAGGGTCAATGGTCTGGTTCACCCGAAGGTGGCAGCCGTTCATCGACTTTCACAGGGGAAATTAAAATGTCAGCAGATGCAGTATTCCAAAGGGAGGGGGGGGCGGAGGGGGAGAGGGCCGGATTGTTGTTTTCTGGTTGGGGTGTGTGAAGATTGGGATGGGTGGGAAATGTTTATTATACCATGTTGATGTCATTGTTCGCGTTATTATGATAAAAATTGTCAAAACCCTCAATAAAAATATATTTTTTAAAAGATTAGACAAAATATTTTTAAAAACAGGATAAAATGACTAAAGGATTAATGAGGAGGGGAAAATTAAAAAGCCAGCTCGAAATATAATGACTGATATTTTAGGTTTATATAGATAGTTACAAAGGAAAAGAGAGAACAAACTGAGTGTTGGTCCCATAGAAAATGTGTCTGCATTAGTTCTCCCTATAAAGGATACAAGTAACACCCCAGAATTGGCTGGGAATTGGAAGGGAGGAACTCAATCCCTATAGAGGTGACAAGTAACATCCCAGAAATGGCTGAGAATTGGAAGGGAGGAACTCAAAAAAATTTAAATAATAATCTTTATTGTGACACGTAGGCTTACGTGAGCACTGCAATGAAGTTACTGTGAAAAGCCCCTAATCGCCACATTCCGGCGCCTGTTCAGGTACACTGAGGGAGAATTCAGAATGTCCAAATTTCCTAACAGCACGTCTTTCGGGACTTGTAGGAGGAGACCGGAGCATCTGGAGGAAACCCAAGCAGACAGGGGAGAGCGTGCAGATTCCGCACAGATAGTGACCCAAGCTGGGAATCGAACCTGGGACCCTGGCACTGTGAAGAAACAGTGCTAACCACTGTGCTACCGTGCCGCCGTTACCATGGGAATCAGGGAGAAAACTCTCCACTGGTTGGAATCATACCTAGCACAAAGGAAGATGGTTGTGGTTGTTGGAGGTCAGTCATCTCAGTCCCAGGATATCACTGTGGGAGTTCCTCAGGGTGGTGTCCTTGGCCCAATCATCTTCAGCTGCTTCATCAATTACCTTCCTTCCAACATAAAGTCAGATGTGGGGATGTTCCCTGATGATTGCATCATTCACACCTCCTCAGATACTGAAGCAGTCCATGTGCAAATGCAACAAGACCTGGAAAATATCCAGGTTTGGGCTGACAAGTAGCCAGTAGCATTTACGCCACACAAATGCCACAATGACCACCTTCAGACGTCCATTTTGGCAGAATATATAAAAAGAAGTATATTATTTAAATGGTGAGAGAATCATAGAATCCCTACAGTGCACAAGGAGGCTATTCGGCCCATTGAGTCTGCACTGACACTTTGAACGATCACACCATGCAGGCCCAATCCCCCGCCCTCTTCCTGCAACCCCAACCAGAGGGGAAATTTAGCAAGAGCAATCCACCTAACCTGCACATCTTTGGACTGTGGGAGAAAACTGGAGAACCCGGAGGAAACCGGGGACACGGGGAGAAAGTGCAAACCCTACACAGACAGTTTCCCGAACTTGGAATCGATCCTGGGTTCCTGGCGCTGTGAGACAGCAGTGCTAATCACTGTGCCACAATACAGCCCGGAGATTGTAGAGCTCTGCGACACGGAGGGATCTGGGTGCATAAATTGCGAAAGGGTAGTTTACAGGTAGAGTGAGTAAATGGGCTGGTTTAGCTCAGTGAGTTAGACAGCTGGTTTGTAATGCAGAACAAGGCCAGCAGCGCGGGTTCAATTCCCGTACCGGCTTACCCGAACAGGTGCCGGAATGTGGCGACTAGGGGCTTTTCACAGTAACTTCATACTTGTGAAATAAAAGATTATTATTAAATATCAAAGCTATTAGAATATTTTAATTTATTGCTGGGAAATTGAATACAAAATTAAGGAGGTGACACATCAGATGCACATATGAGACCACATCTGAAGTACTGTGCACAGTATTGGTCTCCTTATTCAAGAAAGAATGTATTAGAAACAGTTTAGAGAAGGTTTACTAGAATAATGTCCGGAATGGGCTAGTTGTCTCCTGAGGGAAGGCTGAAGAGGCTAAGCTTGTATTCACTGGAGTTTGGAAGAATAAGAAATAACTTGGTTGAAACCTTTAAGATCCTGAGGTGTCTTGGCAGAGTCATAGAATCATAGAATCGCCACAGTGCCGGAGGAGACCATTCGGCCCATTGAGTCTGCACCAACCCTCTGAATGGGCACCCGACCTGGGCCCATTCCCCACCCTATTCCTGTAACCCCACCTAACCTGTACATCCTTGGACATTGAGGTTCAATTTTATCATGGCTAAGCTGCCTAACCTGAACATCTTTGGAATGTGGGAAACCGGAGCACCCGCAGGAAACCCACGCAGACACGGGAAGAAAGTGCAAACTTCACACAGACAGTTACCCAGAGCTGGAATTGAACTCGGTCCCTGGTGCTGTGAGGCAGCAGTGCTAACCACTGTGCCACCGTGATGGTGGATCCGGAAAGGATATTTCCTCTTGTGGGAGAATCTAGAACTCGGGGCTATTTAAAAATAAGGGGTTGCCTGCTTAAATAAAATTGAGGGTTTTTTTTTCTCTCAGAGGGTTGTGTGACTTTGGAATTCTCTTCCTCAAAATGTGCTTGAAGCAGAGTCTTTGAGTATCTTTAAGGCAGAAGTAGATAGATTTATGATAAGTAATGGGGTGAAGGTTGTCAGGGTAGGCAGGAATGTGAAGTTAAGATTGAAATGAGATCAGCCGTGATCTTATAGAATGACGGAGCAGGCTCAAAAGGCCGAATGGCCCACCCCTGCTCTCAATTCGTATGATTGTAAACAACAGGTGCATGGTAACACTGCCCCTCCAAAATCTGCAAAATCCCCTCCAAGCCACACACCATCGTTGACTTGGAAATATTTAAGTATCGCTGCATAATCACTGGGTCAAAATCCTGAAGCTCCATCCCTAACATCACTGCTTGCCTACATCACATGGACTGCAGTGGTTCCAGAAGGTGGCTCACCATTCTTAGGAGTAACTGGGCATGTGTAGTAAATGCTGGTCTTACCAGCAGATACCCAGTACACATCCCATGACAAAGTTAAAAAAAGGATACCAGTCAAAATTGGGCCGGGGAATTCTCCTGGTGTCTGACCTAATGCGTATTTGCCCTTCCTTCATGCTGCGCCATTGAAACAGGTCATCTAACCATTTACTTCATTGCCTTTTCTGGGACCTTGGTGCGTACAATTTAGCTGCTGAATTTCCCTATGTTACAACAGAAAAGATACCCTTTGGTTGTAAAAGGCTGTGCAAAAATGCAAGTTCTTCTTTTGCCAAAATGTAAAACTACCTGAGTGGCCGGCAAGCATACTCATTGACATGACTGCACTCATTGGGCGGAATTATTCCCTCCCACCTATGGCAGGAAACAAGCAGGTTGCCGCTCTTCTCGCGGAACTTTCGGTGGCACGGGAAAATTCCGGTCATGGTTTTGCCGGCATGGCTGTTGGCTGACCATGTTGGCTTCTTTTCTTTCTTTTATGTTTTTGATGTGAATATTTGATCTTTTTGAGTTTAACATGCTGAAAAAGAACCCTTTGAGCCAGTTATTCTTCAATGAAAGAACAACTTATTTTGATAAATGCTCTCTCACATGAGATGGAAGAAGCCAAGTAAATGAGTAAATTAAATATTTTGTAGCTCCTTAAGTTGAACAATAGCAATGAACTATCCTTAATATCGAGATACTTTTATTTCTATAATATTAGTGTATGCCTGAGAAACATATGCCATCCAAGCACTTAAAAGAAATAACAGATGGGACTGGGAAGGCTATTATATTCTCGAATTACCAACACTTTAAATGTAAAAAGATACAAAGATCATTATTAAGACTGCAAATACATCAATGCAAAGCTAGAACCTTTCAATAGTACATTCTATATTGCAGATGTACGCAGAAGAACAATTTATGAATACCACCGAGTCGAACTGCAGATGTCAAAGGTCACGAACATGTCAGCTGTGGAAATGATTCCTCTCGCCAGTAAGTATTAATTTGTCAATTGTCGATATTTCATTAGTTGTGCTGTTGGGGATAAGCACTAAAGGTGGATGTGTCCAGTTATTTCTTAATTGTTCTTTGAACACGCATGGCTCTGCAAAGCCACATTTATTGCCCATCTATAGTTGCCCCAAGGTGGTGATAGTGGACCTTCTCCTTGAAACACTGGAGATTTGTCTTGATAGCATTGGCATGGTGACATTAGGTGGGAATTTCTAAGGGTTTGACCCAGCGCTGATGAAGAAACAGCATTATATGTCTATGTCAAGATGATGCGTGCAACTTGGAAGCATATGAAGGTTATTGCTGATCCTGCTCTTCTTACTATTAGAGATCATGGACCTAAGAGATGTTGAAATAATCTTGTTGAATCCTTGCAATGTATCCTGTCCATATCACTCACTGGGGCATATTTAATGCAGGTGACAGAATTGCGCTTGCCAGCTCGGGTACCAGTGAGAGCTCCCGCACCATGGCCTCTTTTCTGGAAAACCCACTGTTACTAATTGCCAAGCAGCAACAGGCCTTCCTTATGACCAGGCACACAGGGTGGTGAGGGGCAAAAGTCCTGCCTGTCAAAAGGTGCCAGCTAATCAGACACCAGCAGCCCTCCATTGCCCAGCAACGCCACCATTTTCATAAAAACCTATCTGGTTCACTCCTCATTTGGAAGGAAATCTGCCATCCTTACATGGCCAGGCCTACATGTGACTCCAGACCCACAGCAGTGTGGTTGACTCCTGAATATCCTCAGAAATGGCCTAGCAAACACGGAATTGTATCAAAGTTATTGCTACCAAGTTTAAAAGGAATGAAACTGTACAGACCAAACACAGGCACCAGAAACATCAACGGCAAAACTAGCCCTGCCGATCCTTCAAAGTCCTTACTAACATCGAGGGCTTGTGCCAAAATTGTGAGAGATGTCCCACAGACTAGTCACACAACAGCTTGACATACTCACTGAGTCATACCTTACTGATGTCCTGACTCCCCAAACCCTGTCCACTATCAACAAGGCACAAGTAAGGAATGTGATGGAATACTCGCCACTTGTTTGGGTGAGTGGAGCTCCACAAGAACCCAAGAACGAACCAAGTGCTGGAAAATGGAATTAGAACAAATAGATGCTTACTAGCCGGCGCTGACACAAAGGGCCGAAGGACCTCTTTTTGTGCTGTAAAATTCTATGGGCGGAATTCTCCAGTCCGTGACCGGACCCATTGCGAGTGATAATGGAAAATTTGGTGTTCCAGCCAAAACTCCTTGCGTTGCCCGACGCCGATATCGTAATCGGCGATCGAGCGGAGAATGAGCTCTGATGCCCAAATCGGGTCCGCCGCCAGTTTGACGGCGGTCAGCCATGCTCCACCCCCACGGTTGCAACGCCATTGGTGCGTCATCAGAAGGCCCTCCCGCGATGCTCTGCTACCGATGGGCCGAGTTCCCGACTGCGCAGTTGACGTGTGGTCTCAGCGATCAGGACCCTAGCTTGGCGGCTGCGGACTGTGTCTAGCTCTGCCACACTGGGCCGGAATCTGTGCCACTGGCCGGGGGGCTTCAGTGAGGGCTGGGGGGATTGGTGGGTGGTGGCCAGGCTTTTGCCAGGGGCTGGTCTGTATGGTCGCGGGTAACGGGTCGGGTCCATGCACGGCCGGCACCATGTTATACGGTGCGACCGCTGCAGGACGTCAGCCATGTGCATGCGTGGCCAGGGACCCGGCCATTCTCTGGCCATTTTCGGCACGGGAGCCGGGGGTTTCACCCATGCCGCTGTTAGCCCCTCACCAGTCCCGGAATCGGCGCGGGTTCGGCACTGATTTTGGCATCGTAAAACACCCGCAAATTCTCCGTTTGAGCCGGCACTTAGCCACTGAAATGGAGAATCCAGCCCCTTAACTCTCAATGGCACGCGAAAATCCAAGCCACGAGCAAGGATGGAGAATATCGGCCTATGACTCTAGGACACTTACATTCATCACCACCCAAAACAAAGCAGCCACTTGATTGCCACCCCATCGCCACCTTCAATATTCACTCCCGTCACCACCAACGAACAATGGCAAGAGTGTATACCACTACAAGATGCACTGCAGGCTTTTTCGGCAGTACCTTCCATACCTATGACCTCTACCACCTAGAAGGCAAAGGCAGCAGATACATGTGGACAACGCCACCTTCACATTCCGCTCCAAGTCACTCATGATTCTGACTTGAAACAATATCGCCGTTCCTTCACTGTCGCTGCGACAAAATTCTTCAACTCCCTCCCTAACAGCACTGTTGGTGTACCTACAACACATGGACTGCAGCGGTTTAAGATGAAAGCTCACCACCACCTTCTCAAGGGCAATCAAGGATGGGCAATAAATGCTGGCCTAGCCAATGACACCCCATGAATAAATATATTAAAAATATTGTCCTCTGCAGCAGAATAATCTTACTATCTGGCATGCTGGCACCTGACACTCTATCCTCCCACCTTAACTCCAGTACTGTTTACATAGAATTTACAGTGCAGAAGGAGGCCATTCGGCCCGTCGAGTCTGCACCGGCTCTTGGAAAGAACACCCTACCCAAGGTCAACACCTCCACCCTATCCCCATAACCCAGTAACCCCACCCAACACTAAGGGCAATTTTGGACACTAAGGGCAATTTATCATGGCCAATCCACCTAACCTGCACATCTTTGGACTGTGGGAGGAAATCGGAGCACCCGGAGGAAACCCACGCAGACACAAGGAGGATGTGCAGACTCCGCACAGACAGTGACCCAAGCCGGAATCGAACCTGGGACCCTGGAGCTGTGAAGCAATTGTGCTATCCACAATGCTACCGTGCTGCCCAAGTGTTGCAGCCACACTTTTTGTTGAGAGGAAGTTCTGAATTTTGACTATCTTTTGGAGAACAAATTCTTCCCAACTTCACTCCTAAGAGGCCTAGCCTGAATTTTAAAATGATGCCCCCTTGTCTGGATTCACCCTCCAAAAGAGATGGTTTCATTATTTTAGATACCTGTTCTGATCACCCATCAATGTGCTGGTCTCAAGGAAATGCAAGGCAAGACTTTGCAACCTGTCCTCAAAATGTCACCCTTAAAGACTCGGAGCGCTCTTTCTTTGTGCTCAACTGGAGGAGCTCCTGCTTTTTTCATCTGCAAATGATAAAAAATGAAAGCAGAATGCAAATCTCAAGTGGTGAGCTAAAAAAAACTCTGAACAGCTGACACTTTGAAGTTAAAATTGCTTTTAAAGTTATCTCCACTGCCTCCTGTTAATAATCCTGATCAGTCAAAGAAGAGAAAACTTTCATTGCTAGGTCATTTTAGTCTCAACTTTAGCTTTTGGAATCATTTCAAGTGACAGTTTAGTTCCAAGATTTTGCTCTCCTACAGATTTGTCCTGATTTTTTTTCCTCTCTGTTATTCCCAGCTTGCCTCCAGTATAGAAGTTGCTTTGCCTGTGTCAATGCACAGATTGGCTTTAACTGCACTTGGTGCGACAAGCTCCAGAGGTAAGACAGCTGCTCTGAGATAACAGTACCGCAAGTAGATTCACATTGCTTCACCAAATGGTGCTGAAGTTGTTGGAAAGGAGGACATATTGTAGTTATTAGCTTATGATTATCTTTATCTGAAATAAATATAACTCCTGATGTGTTGTCACCAGTACTGGTCAGTGAAATAAATTGCCTTGGCGTTCAATGGAGTCTAACAGTAACATTGGATCTTCTGCTCATTGAACCAGACAGAAAATATATCTTCCAGTATGGTTTGATATCATTCTTAACCACTTATATATTATTGTTGGAGTAATTTTATGGTCCAACATGATTTCAGATATACTCTAGTGCAACAGTTTGCATTTACATGCAACCTTTAACACAGTGAACCATCCAAAGGTGCTTCACAGGAGTGTAACTGGGCAAAAATTGAAGGAGGAGATGTATGAAGGGGTGAGTAAAGTCTTGGTGAGATGGTGAATGGCTGAGCATGAGGGTGAGAATTACAAAACCAAAGCACTGATGAATAGGAGTCAGTAACGCACATGGTGACAGTGGAACCCATCTTAAACTTAACTTGTGAAATGAATGGTTTCTATGTCATGAAACACAAAGATAGGCCTTAAGAAAGACTGTCATTAATCAGAGCCTGACAAACCTGTACTCCATCCAACACCTACCTTGCAGCAGCTCATCCTCGTCACAAGCCAGAATTTTATGTTGCTCAAGCAGGTGCATGGCTGACCAATTGTGTGAAACCACGTGAGAAAGCATCGGGCGCACTCCTTGACATCATTGCACACTCACGATATTTTGAGGTTGGCGGGTGAGTGCATAAATCGGATGCACGCCTGCTGACAATTAAAGGACCAATCAAAGCCATTGAAAAATCCAATCGACCGCAATTTCCCGCTCCCTGTGTGATTTCCAGCTTGAAACATGAGGGCCCCCATCATATCTTCATCCAAGGGCGAGATAAAAGGCATAAGGGAGCAGCAGCACTCTTGCGAGTTCATAGCTGTGTGAGTATAGAGTTTTCCTTGAGTTAAGAAGTAATTGTTAAGCCTTTCAAATCTGCCTTTCAGCATTTCAGGACTTCCTTGGAAGATTTCCTTCAGGTTTCATGGAATCATAGAATCCCTACAGTGCAGAAGGGGGCCATTCAGCCCATCAGTCTGCACCGATGTTCAAAAGACCACCCGATCCTCCACCAATTCCTGCAACTCAACCCTAAAGGGCAATTTGTCATGGCCAATCTACCTAAGCAACACACCTTTGGATTGCGGGAGGAAACCGGAGCACCTGGAGGAAACCCACGCAGACACGGGGAGAATGTGAGAAAGAACTGTCCACACAGACAGTCACCCGACGTCAGATTCAAACCCGGGTCCCTGGAGCTGTGAGGCAGCAGTGCTAAACACTGTGCCACCCTGGTGCGCAGTGATCCCTCATTTGCAAAGCACTGGTCCTCTGCATCTGATCCAATGGGGATGGAGTATTCTGTTTGTGGGACCGCCTCTGAAGAGGAAGAGAGGAGCCGAAGGGAGAGGAGGACAGGTGAGAACAAGCAGCATCCCAGTCAGACACACCTATAAGAGGAGAGGCACGGGCTCAGTTTGTGAAATCTAGCAGGGCAGCCAAGCTGGGAGGGGATGCCGAAGACCCAACGGCTAGAGTGTTCAGACAACCCACCAACAACCTCCAAATGTCTGAGGTCCAGTACTGCAGGAGGCTCCACCTCTCCAAGGACACAGCGACAGCATTATGCAACATAATAGCTCCGAAATCACCTCCAACTACATGGGCAGTCACCCCATGGTGGTGGTGTTTAAAGTCCCGATGGCACTGAACGTCACAGTGACCCTCGATATCTACGCCTCCAGTTCTTTTCAGGGCTCAGCGGGGGATCTGTGCGCCATCTCTCAATTAGCTGTACGCAGTTGTGTCATACTAGTGATTTATGCCACCGTTAGGCACATCCGAACATTCATCAACTGTCGGTCAGGCGAGGGCAGCCAGATGGAGAGAACACAAGACCTCATAGAAATGGCTGGGTTCCCCCGCATCCAGGATGCAATGAACTGGTGCATTTGAGCATCAAGGTGCCAGCAGGAGAGCTTGGAGCTTTATCAGCAGAAAGGGGTTCCACTCTATGAATATTCAGATTGTTTGTGACAAGACGACACAGATTCTCCACGTTTGTGTCTGTTTTCCAGAGAGCTCACACAATTCTTACATCATGCAACACTCCCCAGTACTAATGCTGTTCGTGCCTCCTGGAAGATTGGATGGATGGCTGCTGGGTGACGAAGGCTATCCCTTCAAGAGGTGGCTGATGATCCCTCTCTGTCACCCAAGAACTGAAGCCAAGGAACAAAACATAGGAGTTATGTCTCCACAAGAGTGGTGGTGGAGAGGACCATTGGGTTGTTTAAGATACGCTTCAGATGCCTGGACTGATCCAGGGATCATTGCAGTATCCTCCAGAGCGTATCTCCCTCATAGCTGTTGCATGCTCTGCCCTGAAAAATTTGGCTTTGACAAGAGCGCCCCAGTGGAGGCTAAGGAAAGCGAGGCAGCTCCACAGGCCAAGGAGGATGACTTCAGTAATGGGCCAAAGAAAACAGCTGGAATGCACAGGGTAAGGGCAAAGAGGCAGACATAGCACCGATGGCTAAGTTTAAGACACCTTGAGCATACCAGAGGTGCCTAACGGGTGGCATTATTTGCGTTATTTGAGGTTTTTGTTAGGTTTGGAATATTTGTATGCTCTTTATGAGTTAATGTGAAGTAATAAACACATTTTCTTTAATTCAGTGGGGTGAATTGGCTGTACACTTTGAACAGTGACCAGATGTTGCACAGGCCTGTAACTGTCGGCCATTGTGTGTTGCTGAGTTGGGCTATCAGAGAATCACAGAATTGGTATGGTGAAAAAAGAGGCCATTTAGCCCATTGTGCCTCCTCCAGTTCGTTTAGGCTTCATGTCTTTGTGCCATTCCCCTGTCTTTTCCCCATGCCCCTGCACATGCACCTACCTCCACCACACTTCCAGGCAGTGCATTCCAGACCCTAGCCACCTGGTGTGTGAAAAGGTTTTTCTCAATTGCATTTGCTTCTTTTGCATGGAACTGCAAGTGATTCTGGTGAGCAGGATGGCTGAACATGCGTAGTCTTGCACGATTCAGCTCATTACTGATGCATAATGTGGAGCATGGTAATCCTCGTGGTGGGGGTGTGCAGGAAGTACTCGTCCCATTGTTATCTCATGGTCCCGAAGGTCCAGGCACCATATTTAAAGGGCATCCAGACAGGCTCCCTCCCTTCCCCCCTTAGCCTGCCTCCCATGCCTATCCTTTGCCCAGCTTGTGCTACTAACACCCAATTGGAGTGAAGTTATGAGTGGTCCCCAGGAAGACAAAAAGCAGCGTCTACTGACCTCAAAGTCATGGAAGACATAAAGATCACCAGAAGTGAGCATTCTATCTTCCCGCTGGCGGGGAACTTAATTTGGCTGGGAAACGTAATTCCAGCGAGATGGCCTTTTTATGAACATGCATGGCATGCAAAGGGCCTTCCCAACATTGTTGGGCAGGAAGCTCGATCCATCTTTAAGCCACTGTTAAAGTCCCGAGAACAGAATTCCAACAGGTCATCCCAACATCAGGAAACCGATTTCTGGGGCGAAATTCTCTGTAATTGGCGTGATGTCTGCCGACCAGCGCCAAAAACGGCGCAAATCAGTCCGGCATCGCGCCGCCCGAAAGGTGCGGAATCCTCCGCATCTTGAGGGGCCAAGCCCTCACCTTGAGGGGCTAGGCCCACGCCGGACTGATTTCCGCCCCGCCAGCTGTCGGGAAAGGCCTTTGGTACCCCAGCAGCTGGCGGGAAATGACATTGCCGGGCGGCGCATGCGCGGGAGCCTCTTCCGCCTCCGCCATGGTGGAGACCATGGCGAAGGCGGAAGGAAAAGAGTGCCCCCACGGCACAGGCCCGCCCGCGGATTGGTGGGCCCCGATCGCGGGCCAGGCCACCGTGGGGGCACCCCCTGGGGCCAGATCGCCCAGTGCCCCCCCCCCAGGACCCCGGAGCCCGCCCACGCCGCCTTGTCCCGCCGGTAAGAGAGGTGGTTTAATCCACGCCGACGGGACAGGCATTCCAGCAGCAGTACTTCGGCCCATCCGGGCTGGAGAATAGGCGGGGGGGGGCCCGCCAACCGGCGGGGCCCGATTTCCGCCCCCGCCGAATCTCCGGTGCCGGAGAATTCGGCAACCGGCGGGGGCGGGATTCACGCCAGCCCCCGGCGATTCTCCGACCCGGCGGGGGGGTCGGAGAATCTCGCCCTCGGTCTCATTTCAAGTTACGTTCCTCCACCCGCCATGCTTCCGTACCCCTGGCAGGACCGGATAATTCCGACAACTAAATTCTCATTGTTATAATGTGATGAACATTGAAATTCTCAGTATATCTGAAAATTCAGCATTCCAGACATTGGGGAAATGGGGGTGGGATGGGGCCGAGGAAATCTGATCCACTGTATTGCTGGAGAAATGACCACGGAAGCCGAACACCCTCTCCGTGCATTCAGTCACATTTAGTGAGACTTGAATGACGCCCCATTCTGGGAAAATCACTCACATAGATCCCTATGTGTACCAGAAGCAAGTGGAGAGATGTTATTATGATGTTCCTCAGCCATCCCAGCCTCGAAGTTTAGATCACACAAGTCATAGAATTTACAATACAGAAGGAGGACATTAGGCCCATCGAGTCTGCACCGGCCCTTACAAAGAGCACCCTACTGAAGCCCACGTATCTACCCTATCCCCGTAACCCAGTAACCCCCACTTAATATTTTTTGGACACTAAGGGCAATTTAGCATGGCCAATCCACCTAACCTGCACATCTTTGGACCGTGGGAGGAAACCGGAGCACCTGGAAGAAACCCACGCACACATGGGGAGAATGTGCAGACTCCACACAGACAATGACTCAGCTGGGAATCGAACCTGGGACCCTGGAACTGTGAAGCAACTGTGCTAACCACTGTGCTACCGTGCTGCCCCAAAGATCAATCAGTCAGCTGCAACAGTGGCCCAGCAATAGTTTCAATTAAATTGTTCGAGTAAAGGCAGGAGCGTTCTCGCCAGTGCAATGCAGTCGTTCTCTCTACTCCTCCAGGGACAGCTGTGGCTGGGCAGATGGCAGTTCTTGGGCACCAGAAAGCATAAAATCAGAAGGGGAAGAAGTTGAGGTGGAAAGCAAGTGTTCTCATCATGCCAGATAGCAAGATGAGGGTGTCTGGGAGATGAGAAGGCGCATACCATCATCCTGAATGTTCTCAGCAGCACTGCATGCCATTGGCTCTGTCACAGCCGGCTCCATGATGCAGCTTCTTCATAGGGCACAGGATTTGCAGGTGTCCTTGTCCTCACCAGTTCTGGTCTACTCCCAGTGGTTAAGAGGACATCTTGTCCTGCAAGAGAGAGGGCAGAATGCCATTTATTGTGTTGCGCTATGTTTGGGTGATTGCCGGCCATAGCTGAATATCTGGAGATGTGCGAAAGCTGTGGGAGGTGTTTCAGGCTGGCAGCATTGCAATTTGCGTGAGCGTGAAGCAGAGTATCTGGATGTTAGACTTGAGTCCTGAGTGCTAAACACTGATGGGTGATTTATGGCGTCGTGGTGCGTTGAGCAGCATGAGAGGTTGGTATGGTGTATAAGACATATCATGTGAAGATGCTTTTACTCACATTAACCATTTGTATGAAATTGTAGAATTTCTTGCAAGATTGGTGGCAAGTCCTCAGGACTAGATACCAGGCATTGGCCTTTCTGACCACCTCTGGCCCTGGGATTCCCTCTCTGGTGTCCACTTTCCATGTTTACAATTGCACCTATGGTCTTTAGCAGCTAACATCCTATAATTCAGTGCAACCTCAGTTTAAGATGGGCAGACTGCCTTTAAGAACTGAAGGCTAGCTTCACTACTAGCTGTTGCACTACTGTGCAGCACCCCGCTGAGCACTGAGGCAACCAGCAACAGGGAGTGGCTTGTTCTTGTGCTAAACTCAGTAAAATGAGGTGACAGCACCAAATGTGCATGCTGTTCACCACCACCTCAATGAATGCAACCGAGACAGAGATTGTGGCTCGGCACCCAAAATGTGGCACAGACCGACTTCTACCCTAGTTATTGTGAAACACTATCATCGAAGCCCTTTCTGCACCATTTTATTTTATTTATTCACATGATGTAGGTGTTGCTGTTCACGGCATATCTCAGTTATGGTCTTTTGCCGTGTGTATCCAAGGTTTTTGAAATCAGATGTCATTGTGTTATGGATCTCAATCATCATCAAGAAAAGCAATCCTAACAGACTCTCCAACTGTGCTCATCACCTCCGTGCCTGAGGTCTCGCCTGTCAAAGGCAGTGAACTAACTGTACACTGCCCACTGACATTTTGCAAAACAGACAGCTCTTGCCTTCACAGCAATGTATACTGAATGCAAATGCACGGCGGAGAGAGCATGCAAGGAGGCAAGTGACTGGTGCACCCATTCATGCAGTGACTTCCATGTCACAGTTAAACTCATGTGGTCAAAACCATTAAGTAAATCAATAGCCAGCAGGCAACCTTAAGGATAGAAATGAGTCTCAGAAACTACTGGTGGCTTTGCAGTTAGCTTGTAGCTGCATCACAAGGGTTGTGCTAGGGGGAACATGCTAAGGCAGGCCTCAGACAATTTAAAATACAGCTGAATAATCCTGGTTCCATAGTATAAAGCTTCAGAAAGCAAATAGGACTGAATTTTCAATCTGAAGCACAGGGGTGCAAGTATGGTTTTTTTTTGATTGTACCAAATTTCATTAAAATATGCAAATTAGACATGTCTTAATTCTTTATTTGGTAGAACAATCTTTAAAATTCATCAAACGGCTGCTAAAGTGAAATACTCCTTCATTTAGACTAGAAACCAGTGAAACATAAAATTATCACACACAAGTCTTAACAATTGAACACATAGGAATCAAAAAGGTGGATGCATGACAGCACAAGTTGCTAACATCGTTCCCTTTGGTGGATCGAGCAAGTACGGCCTCAGGCAAGAAACAGTAAGATCAGAACAAAACATGGCACTCATTGTGACTTCAGTTAGATTAATTGGATCAAACAACATTGTAATGAGCAGATAAGGAAGCTCTGCACTGCCATCCACATGCAAACAACAATAAGGGAAGGCAAGGTTTGTGGGAAATCGAGTTAAAATGCAACATCCATTTGTTATATACTAGAAAGGAAAAAAATACTTGTTCTTAAGTATTAGACGTGTGGCTACATTTCAAATTATAATGCCAAATATTTGGCACAACCTTCCTATATTAAGGTAAATCTTGTTAGACACGTTACCGTGCAAGGCTCTTTACATGGAACATCCACTTGACATTAGAGGATTGGATGCCGAGATCTGCACCTGTAATTTACATCATTTTAATTTTTCTTAATTTTAATGATTGGAGAATTATCCCTCTGAATCCTCCAAACTTCCGTCGAACAAAGTACCAGGTGGTATCGGGGCGGGGGCTGGGGGTTGCATTGCTTAATTTACCCCCATATTTGACACATAGATCATCTTATAACAGGTTGCTTAAATTTCCTTCGAGGCCTTCAGGGGGCTTAACCCAAGATTGCCAGTGACCTGAAATAATTGTAGTCTTTTATCAATTCCAAGGTGGATTCCACAGTCACCATTCCTGAAATTGCCGTGCCACAGTTATTGGGTGTTATAACCACTGCAGAGCTACCTGTCTCCTGAGCTGCAGGATTCAGGAACTCCTGGGCTGGTGAATTCCACCCCCCATCTCCCCTATGCCTGTGTAGACCAATTGTTCTGTAGTTGGTGGGCAGAGGGTGATTCCTGCCTCCTTTGAGACTCTTTTATTGCACCTCTACTTGACTTAGCATGGGGGTAACAGAATTATACAGTGTTTTGCATACAGAGAAAAATTCCCTGCCAGATACCATTGTGGAAGCCCAAATGTTATTTTAAAATGTAAATTGATAGTTGCTTGAAAAAGAATGAATATTAAAAAGCATGAAAACAAACAAATTTTAATTAAGTGAGGGACTGACAGCATGTTAGACCACAGGCTGTTGGTCCATCTCATATCCAGTGCGGACTCACATAGAAACATAGAAAATAGGAGCAGGAATTGACCATTTGGTCCATCGAGCCTGCTCTGCCATTCATTATGGTCATGGCTGATCATTCAACTCAATAGCCTGTTCCTGCCTTCCCCACAATATCTTTTGATCCCTTTAGCCCCAAGTGCGAGATGTAACTCCTTCTTGAAAACATACAATGCCTCAACTACTTTCCATGCTGGAGTATTCCACAGGCTCATCATTCTCCGGGTGAAGAAATTTCTCCTCATCTCAATGCTAAAAGATTTACCCCATGTCCTTGGCCCATGACCCTGATTTTGGACTCCATCGCGAACATCCTTCCTCCATCTACCCTGTTCAGTTCGCTTAGAATTTTATAGGTTTTCATGAGCTAAAGAGCTGGCTTTTAAAGCAGACCAAGGCAGGCCAGCAGGCCAGTTCAATTCCCGTATCAGCCTCCCTGAACAGGCGCCGGAATGTGGCGACTAGGGGCTTTTCACAGTAACTTCATTTGAAGCCTACTTGTGGCAATAAGCGACTTTCATTTCATTTCATTTTCATTTCATTTCATCTCCATAAATACAATCTTAACTGACTCAACCTCTCTTCATATGTCAGCCCCACTGTCCCAGGAATCAGTCTGGTAATCCTTCTCTGCACTCACTCCATAGCAAAAACATCCTTCCTCAGATAAAGAGACCAAAACTGCACACAATACTACTGGTATGGCTTCACCAAGGCCCTGAATAATTGCAGCAAGACATATCTGTTCCTGCTATGAAAGCCAACATACCATTTGCCTTCTTTACCGCCTGCTGAACCTGCATGTTTACCTTCGGCGACTGGTGTACAAGGACAGTCAGATCTCGTTGCGCATTCGCTCTCTCAATTTATAGCCATTCAAATAACAATCCGTCTTCCTGTTTTTGCTACCAAAGTGGATAACCTCACATTTATCCACAATATACTGCATCTACCATGCATTTGCCCACTCACTCAACTTGTCCAAATCACACTAAAGGATCTCTGCATCCTCCTCACAGCTCACCCTCCCACCCAGCTTTGTGTCATCTGTAAATTTCATTCCCTCATCGAAATCGTTAATATCTACAGTGAATATCTGGTGTCCTAGTCCTGATCCCTGTGGCATCCCACCAGTCACTGCCTGCCATTCAGGAAAAAAACTAGTTTATTCCTACTTTATGTTTTCTGTCTGCCAACCAGATTTCTGTCCATCTCAATATACTACCCCCAATCCCATGCTCCCCAATATTTTATAATTGTAAGTTTAGAACAGATACAAGGCATGTGCATATTGGAGCTGATCGGCCTGAAAACTTTGGATCGCGGGCTCTTCCTTCCAGCCACCCAAAGAGTTGGCGGGGAACACATCCCTGCCAACTACCTAGTGCCCCACAGCCAATTTATGGACAAAATTAGTGTCAATTGGCTGCAGACTTATTTTCTGCTCCTCACTCAGGAGGAAGTCCTACCTGAGAGAGCTACTGGTCAATCTGATTGGTTGCAGGTCTCCAGCCCCTGCTGTGACAAGAGTTGCAGTGGACGGAAGAGGAAGTACATGAAAAAGTGTGAGATTATGCATTTTGGTCAGAAAAATGGGACGGCAACTTATTATCTAATTGGGGAGAGACTTTGGGGTGCTCTAATGCAGAGGGATCTGGGGGTCCTTGTTTATGAGTCACAGAAAACTAACATGCAGGTACAGCAGATAAGAAAGAAAGCGAATGGAATGTTGGCATTTATAGTGAAAGGAATAGAGTATAAAGGTTAGGAAGTGTTGTTGCAACTGTACACGGCATTGGTGAGACCACACCTTTTTGGGCCCCTTATTTGAGGAGAGATGTAGTGGCATTGGAGGCAGTTCAGAGGAGGTTCAGTTGGTTGATTCCAGAGATGTCATATAAAGAGAGATTGAACAGTTTAGGCCTATACTCTCTGAAGTTTAGACGAACGAGGGGAGATTAAATTGAGGTCTTCAATATGATAAACGGTATGGCTAAAGTAGACGTGGAGCAAATGCTTCCTCTTGGGGAGCACTCTAGAACGAGAGGTCATAAGCTTAAGATAAGAGATAGCAAATTTAAAACGGAGTTGAGGAGAAACTACTTCTCCAAAAGAGTTGTGAATCTGTGGAATTCACTACCCCAGAATGTGGTGGATGCTGGGACAGTGAGTAAATTTAAGGAGGAGTTAGACAGATTTTTAATAGGTAATGTGTTGGAGGGTTATGGAGAACGGGCAGGACAGTGGAGTTAAGGCCAGGATGAGATCAACCATGATCGAATGGCGGAGCAGATTCGGTGGGCCAAATAGCCTAATTCTGCTTCAACATCTTATGAAGATGCCCGAACCTAATCCTAACACCAGGGGACCAAGGTCTGTTTATGGGATCCCAGGATGGGGGGAGGCTAGGGCAGGCCTGAGTGGGTGATCAGTGTCTTGGGGGAGAGGCCGGGGGAGAGATTTCGAGAAGCTACTGGAACTTAGTGAGAAGCGGGGAGCATCCAATGTCAGAAGAGGACTTCTGATGGAGGCGTTCACCCCTCTCTTCCCATTCGAGATCTAAGCTCATTTATTTTCAGACTTCCCATGCAATATAAATTCTCCCGCCAGCCTTAAAAGTGAGACAGAGTAGGAAACGGCACTTAAGTGGCCAATACATGGCCATTTAAGGGCTTTAATTTAAAAGGGTGAGTGTCCCGTCTAAGGCCTTGCCCGCCCCAGTGTGAAATCACTGTGAGGTTGAGGCAGACAGGAACCCAGAGGAACCTCTGTGCCTTCAATTTCACTATTCCACCCACTAAGAACCAGCCATGAAATTCAAGGCATGGTGCTGCGGAACGGATGGATATTTTTAGTTTCTGTACATTTATGCGATGTGGGTAGAGTGGTTCGGCCAGCAGATATTTCCGATCTCTAATTGCCCTTGAGAAGGTGGTGGTGTGCTGCCTTTTTGAACTGCTCCAGTCCATGTGGTGTAGATAAACTCACAGTGTTAGGAAGGGAGTTCCAAGACTTTGATTCAATGACAATGAAGGAACAGTGAAATATTTCTAAAATAGGATGGTACGTGGCTTGGAGGAGAACTTCCAGATGGTGGTGTCCCCATGTGTCTGTTGTCCTTCTAGGCAATTGCAGTTGTGGGTTTGGAAGGTGCTAAGGAGGCTTGACAAATTACTGCAGTGCATCTTGTAGAGGGTACACATTGCTGCTACTGTGCATCGGTGGTGGAGGGAGTGAATGTTTGTGGAAAGGGTGTCAGTCAAGCGGACTGCTTTGTCCTGGATGGCATTGCGCATATTGAGTGCTGTTGGAGCTGCACCCATCCAGGCAAGTGGGGAGGTTTCCATCACACTCCTGACTTCTGCCTTGTAGACGGTGGACAGACTTTGGGGAGTCTGGAGATAGCTACCTGCCACAGGGTCCCTAGAACTTGATTGCTCTTGTAGTCATAGTATTTAGATGGCTAGCTTAGTTCAGTTACGGGATACATGACAGAGTGCCTCTAAGTTAGCAGCTGAGTGTTGAATGAAAATATGGAGTTCATTAAATTATGAGGAGAACAGGTTTCTTGTTGGTGGAAATGTCAGTTGATTAAATGCCACGGATTGAGCATTGAGGATCTAAGTCCAGAAAACCTGATGATTTCTGGCAGCAACTGAAGATCTGCATTGTTGGGGAAGCACTGGTTATGCTGTTGATGTGATTTGTGACTGAAGTGAAATATCTTCCCAGCTACTAAAAGGGGAAATAAGGTCATATTTTCATTCACTAATGGTGCAAGAAAAAAAGATTTATTTTGATATCGTGAAATGAGAATAGCACGCATGAATGCTTTAATTTAACTTTTTTTGAACAGCTGTTTCTGAAAATATTGTCTAACTTATCAGGGCAGTCTGATTCTAGAGAAACAACAACTAATGGTAAGGGAAGGAAAATAAATGGTTTGCATAATTGCAACTGTGACATTACCATGGTAAGTGGTTATTGCTATCTCTGAATAACTGGCTGTAGTATTTTCACATTGTTATAAGAAGTAATTTTTGTGAAAATATTAAAAAAGATCACAGTTACTTCCATCCAGAGGGAAATGAGACATTGTAATCAATGTCTCTGTCTCAATGCAATAATGAAAAGCATTTACTGGATTTCAACCCAGCCTGGTACATAGGTTCAAAGCATCAGTGCTTTTGACAAGTTAGCTATCGGGTTTATTTTAATAACTTTTTTACAATAACATTTATGACATTCTATGTGACTGCAATGGTGGCACATTAGCTCTCTTCATCATTCTGGACCTGTCTGCCTTTTGACATTCTCAACCAATTAATCTTTTTCCATTGCTCACCTCTATGATCGCAACTGTGAGTGTGCTATCTGCTATTTCCACCCTCCCCACAGTCTAAGACCTATTCCAGTCATCCAGTACTGACGAGCTGAAATCTACCTTCTGTAAGGGAAGTCTACCTATTAATTTTAAATTGATTATTGTGATGCTCACATCCTTTACAAAAAAATAAATTTCAAAATAACATTACAAGAAAATTGTGACATATTACTTGAATGTGGTTCGCCCTTTTAGATAACACCAGTTTAGTGTTAGACCAGCCAGACCCATTTTCTGGCGCGGCGTGTGTGTCCCCCCCGCTGAAGCGGGCCCCTCCTCCCGGCATTCGGCCAATGGGGTTTTCCATTGTGGCCACCTCCATGCCGGCGGGAAAGCTGCGGGCGTGAGTGCGATGCCGGCGAAGCAAAGGATCCTGCCAACGGAGAATCCTGCCCCAGTTCTGTTAAAGGAATAAGACTCTGGCTAAGGCCTATACTCTTGGAATCGCTAATGAATTTGTAATAATGTTCCAGCTTTTTGGTGGTGCCATGATTTTTAAATATCCATCAGTTTAAAATATTTTGCGTTTTATGTTTATGAATGTGTATCTCCTGCACTGTGTCTCTTATTTTGTTAGACACCATGCATCATTCCACATAACATGTCCAGCAGCATACCTGCAGATGTAGCTCAGTGTACTGTGAAATTGAAACTATTTACCTTCTTTGTGTTTTATTCCCATATCAATAATATTTTATCCTATAGCAAAGGGGCAGACTTTCAAACTTCTCCCTGGGACTATTGAACCGATTCTCCGTTTCTCATGGGGTTTCCCTTTGTGGACAGCCCCCTGCCATCGGGAAATCCCCAGACGTGGGTGAGCTGCTGGTGTAACTGAGAATCCCGCCAGCGTAGAATCCAGCCCCATATGTACTAACTCCTTGAAATGTTGGGCTGGATTCTCCATTCCACGGTGGCGGCCTGCGGCGGCCACGCCGTACAACATGACGCCGGCTGCAGGCGGGCACGGTCTGTCAAAAACTGTCCACCTGTAGCTAGCCTCACCACTCCAGGACCACCCCCCACCAGCCCCCGCTGCCAGCTCCACCACCCCCCTCCCCCCACGGATTGAGGGGCGCTGGACACAGTCCGCAGCCACCACGTGAGGTCCGCGAAACTTGTGAGGACACGCGCCCCATGCGGTCGGGGCCTCGGCCCATCGTGGACGGAGCATCGGGGGAGGGCCTCACATAGCCTCCTCAGACCATCCTGACGGCGTGCAGCGTACTCCTTGAGTATGCCATTTTTGAGGGGGCGGAGCATCGGAAAAATGGCACGGCCCCCGATTCCAGCATGAAAGTGGATTCTCCAGCCGATGGCCGAAATCACGTCCAGCCCGTTAACTCTGTCTGGCCTGCTGAACCATTTCCACATTTTATATTTTTATTTCATATTTCCAGCATCCGCAGTATTTTGCTTTTGCATAAGTTCTTGCATCAATCTCAATCAGGGAAAATTACTCAAACTCCTAACTTGGGAAACTTAGATCTAATCTGTTGTTGGTTCCCGAAACCACTACTGGGGACAAACATCCCCTGATTGGGATTTTCACATCGGTGCCTGTTATTTGAACCCTGTAACTCCTGCCGCTGACCGGAAAGGCATCAGGTACATTTGTACATGCTAATTCAACCCAAACTGGGACCGCCAGCACATGCACAACCACTCCTCATGGGCGGGATTCTCCTTTCCGGGGACTAAGTCCCCATGCTGGTGGGAAAACCAGAGCGAACCACTCCGGTGTCAACAGCCCCCGAAAGTAAGGAATTCTCTGCACTTCCGGGGGCTCTGTGGACGGCGGAGGGGTTGGCGCCATGTCAGCCGGCGCCGAAGGGACTGTGCAAGTTCGCACAAGTGCCAAAGGGCCGGCGTGATCTCGCTCATGCGCGGAATGAGGAAGTGGAAGGGTGGGTTAGTAAATTTGCCGATGACATGAAGATTGGGGGAGTTGTAGATAGTGTTGAGGGTTGTTGCAGGTTACAACAGGACATTGACAGGATGCAGAGCTGGGCTGAGAAGTGGCAGATGGAGTTCAACCTAGATAAATGTGAAGTGATTCATTTGGGACGGTCGAATTTGAATGCTGAATACATGGTTAAAGGCAAGGGCCGGGATTCTCCGCTATCCGGTGGGTTGGGCCGTGACGGCGCCAAGAAGTGCCGTGAACCACTCCGGCGTCGGGCCGCCCGGAAGGTGCGGAATCCTCCGCATCTTCAGGGGCTAGGCTGGCGCCGGCGGGGTTGGCGCCGCGCAAACCGGTGCCGAAGGGCCTCCGCCGGCCGGCGCAAGTTGCCACATGCGCGGGAGCGCCAGCGTTTTCTGGCATGATCCCAGCGCATGCGCAGGGGGGGGGTTCTTCTCCGCGCCGGCCATGGCGGACCGTTACATCGGCCGGCACGGAGCGAAAGAGTGCCCCCATGGCACAGGCCCACCCACAGATCGGTGGGCCCCGATCATGGGCCAGGCCACCGTGGGGACCAGTACTGAACAGTTCTTGCCTAAAGTCTCTGAGGCGAAGGGTTTGGATCCCAATGCCTTTGGTACCTCAGGGAAGAGCACTTCAGTGTAATACTGCAGCATAAATTTGCAAAATCATTTTCCCGCTCATTCAGATCGCAACGTCTTGCGCGATTGCATTAGATCGAACCAGGCGCGGCAAGCCGGATAGATCTCGGAAGAGGGATCTCCCGACACCTACAGGCCACGGCGGTTGTTAGGAAGGGTAACCAGGTTAAGTGCTGCTTCCTTCGGCTAGATCCTGTGTGGTAAAGATTTATGCAGGGAGCTTCTGTACAGCCAGTCAAGCAAAATGTGTAGATAATATGACTCAATTCCAGGGTCATCATTTCAAATTCCACATTGGGTAATAAATATTTTAGACAAAATACTTTTTTATTGGTTGTTAGCAAATATTCTCCTCAAATTAAATGGCCTGGATCTTCTGTGGAACAGCAATCATTGCCTCATTACCATTATCTCAAACTTTTCCATTCTTTGGCGCCACTCTGTATTTCTTGCCTGTATTTCGAGCCACATTTCTCCAGAAATGTGGAATGCAGTGTCCCTCAAAGAACTCCATCAAAGCACTGTGGCATTGGGTGGGGAAAGACAGGACATGCTACATTTGTACAGCGGTAAAAATTCCAGTGTGAATGTTAGTGAACGGATGAGGTGGTAGTGTGTGGTAGTCACCACTGTTGTATTATATTGTATATATGGGTATTACGGTAAGGCCCCTGTACTACAGGTACGGGGGTAGATCCCTGCCTACTGGCTCCGCCCAGGAGGCGGAGTATAAATGTGTGTGCTCTTCGAACAGCAGCCATTTCGTAAGCTGCTGTAGGAGGCCACACATCTCTGTGTAATAAAGCCTCGATTACCCTCTACTCTCGTCTCGTCGTAATTGATAGTGCATCAGTAGGTGGGTGAGGAAAGTGTTTAAGTGGGTAGGGTGACAGGTGGATAGTGTGATGAGTAGGGTGGTAGATGGGTAGGGTGGCAGGTAGGTGAGGTGGGTAGAGTGGTAGGTGGGTGGGTGCCAGGTGGGGGATATGAGTAGGTGTGTGAAGTTGATAGGTAGATGAGTGAGTAGGTGGGTCAGGGTAGTTAGGACGGGTAACCAGTTTGAGGGCTCGTCAGGGCTGGTCAGTGCGGGTGGTATTCAGGTCAGGTAGGATATTTGGGTTGGTTAGGCGTGTGATCAGGTTGGGAGGGTAGGATGCAGGGGTCAGGGAGTAATCAGGGGTCAGGGTAGTCATGTCAGGTTGGTCAAGTGGGTAGTTGCGGGGACAGGAGTACAGCTGAAGGGGAGTTAGTTGGCCAGTGTGAGTAATTGGGGGACCCGTTCGAAAAGGGCGGCACAGTAGCAGTGGTAACAGTGGTTAGCACGTTGCTTCACAGCCAGGGACCCGGGTTTGATGCCTGGCTTGGGTCACAGTCTGTGCCGAGTCTGCACGTTCTCCCCGTTCCTGCGTGGGTTTCCTCCAGGTGCTCTGGTTTCCTCCCACAAGTCCTGAAAGATGTGCTTGTTAGGTGAATTGGAGAATACCTGGTCAGACCTGCTAATGATATGCCAACGGCGTTCACTGTACGTGCGTTCTGAAACGCATTGGCACCGCTCTCGAGAATTGCTATTTGGCATGAAACCGGTGCTGGCCACGATTTCGCCATTGGAACCGATTATCCGCCAAATCGCGTTTCCCGATTTCAGCATCAGCTGATGGAGAATCCTGCCCCTCAAGTTTGGACAGGACTAAAGATTGGGAACAGTGATTTCTCTGTTGTATATGACCTTGGTAAACTTGGAGATTTAGATTGGACCACATCAAGAATCTTGGAAGCACAGACCAGCTTTATTAATGCATGTAGCACAATCAATCACTCACGAGACGAGATGAGAAGGAGTCAAACGATGGCTTTATTACGCAGACTTGTTCCCCAGCAGCACAGTTACAGAATGCGGCTGCTGGGAGAACCCGGGCTCTTATACTCCGCCTTACTGGGTGGAGCCAGTAGGCGGCTGATCCAATCGGGACCCAGCGTCTATCCACCAATAGCCTCTCGGCATCACATGGTACCATAATACCCCTAATACATACCACCACATTCACTCCTTTTTAAAAAAGAACCCGGCGGGGGTAGTGGGCCGTATGGTGGTAGGGGTTTACAGAGTCGGTACCTAGTATGCCGCTAACACGGCAGCTATGCTCTGATATCAAATACCAGTACTATTTACAATGCCACTTTTACTGGGCAACTGAATTATTTACAGAGGCATTTCTTGCTTTGTTATACGGATTTGATGAGTCGAATGGGTGCCCTGGTCGTCCTCGCCAATCGTCTCAGCCCCGGTGGTGATGCAGGTGCTGGTTCGGGCACCGTCGTCTCTGGGAGCGTAGCGATGCCTCTTCCTGCTCCACTACCCCTAAGCGGGGCCGGGAGAAGGACCGATCCACCCGGGAAGGGGGCGGCTGTGGGGTGAGCCGGTGGGAGGGAGGGGGTGATTGGTGTTGGGGGGGGGGGTGTGGAGCTCCGGAGGGGGCGGCTGTGGGGTGCGCCGGTGGGAGGGAGGGGGTGATTGGTGTTTGGGGGGGAGGGTGGAGCTCTGGTGGGCGCCAGGTCCCGCAGGGAGACCGTGTTCTGTCGGCCGTCGGGGAATGCCACGTAGGCGTATTGAGGGTTCACGTGGAGGAGATGAACCCTCTCGACCAACGGGTCCGATTTGTAGGCGTTCGTGAGGTGTTCGATTCGTTGTTGTACAGAGCAGCGACCGGATGGAGTGGAGGGCGTCCAGGAGGACTTCCTGCCAGCGGGAAACTGGAAGACTTCTGGACCGTAGGGCCAGCAGGACAGTCTTCCAGACCGTCCTGTTCTCCCTCTCTACCTGACCGTTCCCCCAGGGGTTGTAACTGGTCGTCCTGCTCGAGGCAATGCCTTTGCTGAGCAGGAATTGACGCATTTTGTCGCTCATGAAGGAGGACCCCCTATCGCTATGTATGTAGGCGGGGAAACCGAATAGTGTAAAGATGGTGCGGAGGGCTCTAATGACCGTGGCCGCGGTCATGTCGGGGCAGGGGACGGCGAAAGGGAACCGGGACTATTCGTCAATGACGTTCAGGAAGTACGTGTTGCAATCGGTGGAGGGGAGGGGGCCTTTGAAGTCCAGACTGAGTTGCTCAAAGGGACGGGAAGCCTTTATCAGGTTTGCTTTATCTGGCCTTTAGAAATGCGGCTTGCACTCTGCGCAGATGTGGCAGTTCCTGGTGGCTGTCCTGACCTCCTCGATGGAGTAGGGCAGGTTGCGGGTCTTTACGAAGTGATAGAACCGAGTGACCCCCAGGTGACAGAGGTCCTTGTGGAAGGTACGGAGACGGTCCACTTGTGCGTTGGCACATGTGCCGCGGGATAGGGCATCGGAATTCTCGTTCAGCTTTCCGGGACGATACAAGATCTTATAGTAAGAGGTGGAGAGTTCGATCCTCCACCGCAAGATCTTGTCGTTCTTGATCTTGCCCCGCTGTGCATTATCGAACATGAAGGCAACCGACCGTTGGTCAGTGAGGAGAGTGAATCTCCTACCGGCCAGGTAATGCCTCCAATGTCGCACAGCTTCCACTATGGCTTGGGCCTCCTTTTCCACTGAGGAGTGGTGGATTTCTGAAGCGTGGAGGGTGCATGAAAAAAAGGCCACGGGTCTGCCCGCTTGGTTGAGGGTGGCCGCCAGAGCTACGTCGGACACGTCGCTCTCGACTTGGAAGAGGAGGGACTCGTCGATCGCGTGCATCGTGGCCTTTGCGATATCCGCTTTGATGCGGCTGAAGGCCTGGCGGGCCTCTGTCGACAGGGGAAAGACCGTGGACTGAATTAGCGGACAGGCCTTGTCCGCGTAGTTGGGGACCCACCGGGCCTAATAAGAGAAAAAGCCCAGGCAGCGTTTCAGGGCCTTGGAGCAATGAGGGAGGGGGAACTCCATGAGGGGGCGCATGCATTCAGGGTCTGGGGCTATAACTCCATTTCGCACTACGTAGCCGAGGATGGCTAAACACACATTTCTCCCTGTTGTATGTGAGATTCAGGGCGTTTGCGGTCTGGAGGAATTTGCGGAGGTTGGCGTCGTGGTCCTGCTGGTCTAGGCCGCAGATGGTGACGTTATCGAGGTACGGAAACGTGGCCCGAAAACCGTACCGGTCACCCATTCGGTCCATCTCCCGTTGGAAGACCGAGACCCTGTGAGTGACGACGAATGGAACCCTTGAAAAGTGGTAGAGCTGCCCATCTGCTTCAAAAGCAGTGTATTTGCGGTCGCTCGGGCGGATGGGGAACTGGTGATAGGCGGACTTAAGGTCCACCGTGGAAAAGACCTTGTACTGTGCAATCCGATTGACCATGTCGGATATGCAGGGGAGAGGGTACGCATCCAGCTGCGTGTGCCTATTGATGGTTTGACTATAGTCTATGACCATCCTCTAATTCTCCCCGGTCTTTACAACTACCACCTGAGCTCTCTAGGGACTATTGCTGGCCTGGATTATGCCTTCCCTCAGCAGCCGCTGGACTTCTGACTGGATAAAGGTTCGGTCCTGGGTACTGTACCATCTGCTCCTAGTGGTGACTGGTTTGCATTCCGGGGTGAGGTTCGCAAACAGGGAAGGCGGGACGACCTTGAGGGTCGCGAGGCTGCAGATAGTGAGCCGGGGTATAGGGCCGCCAAATTTAAACGTTAAATTCTGGAGGTTGCACTGAAAATCCAACCCTAGGAATGTGGCAGCGCAGAGGTGGGGGAGGACGTAAAGCCGGTAGTTCTTGAACTCCCTCTCCTTTACCGTGAGGTTCGCGATGCAGAACCCTTTGATCTGGATTGGATTGGATTGGATTTGTTTATTGTCACGTGTACTGAGGGACAGTGAAAAGTATTTTTCTGCGAGCAGCTCAACAGATCATTAAGTACATGAGAAGAAAAGGGAATAAAAGAAAATACATAATAGGGCAACACAACATATACAATGTAACTACATAAGCACTGGCATCGGATGAAGCATACAGGGTGTAGTGTTAATGAAGTCAGTCCATAAGAGGGTCATTTAGGAGTCTGGTGACTGGGGAAGAAGCTGTTTTTGAGTCTGTTCGTGCGTGTTCTCAGACTTCTGTATCTCCTGCCTGATGGAAGAAGTTGGAAGAGTGAGTAAGCCGGGTGGGAGGGATCTTTGATTATACTGCCCACTTTCCCCAGGCAGCGGGAGGTGTAGATGGAGTCAATGGATGGGAGGCAGGTTCGTGTAATGGACTGGACGGTGTTCACGACTCTCTGAAGTTTCTTGCGGTCCTGGGCCGAGCAGTTGCCATACCAGGCTGTGATGCAGCCCGATAGGATGCTTTCTATGGTGCATCTGTAAAAGTTGGTAAGAGTCAATGTGGACATGCCGAATTTCCTTAGTTTCCTGAGGAAGTATAGGAGCTGTTGTGCTTTCTTGGTGGTAGCGTCGACGTGGGTGGACCAGGACAGATTTTTGGAGATGTGCACCCCTAGGAATTTGAAACTGCTAACCATCTCCATCTCGGCCCTGTTGATGCTGACAGGGGTGTGTACAGTACTTTGCTTCCTGAAGTCAATTACCAGCTCTTTAGTTTTGCTGGCATTGAGGGAGAGATTGTTGTCGCTACACCACTCCACTAGGTTCTCTATCTCCCTCCTGTATTCGGACTCATCGTTATTCGAGATCGGGCCCACTATGGTCGTATCGTCAGCAAACTTGTAGATGGAATTGGAACCAGGTTTTGCCACGCAGTCGTGTGGGTACAGGGAGTAGAGTAGGGGGCTAAGTACGCAGCCTTGTGGGGCGCCGGTGTTGAGGACTATTGTGGAGGAGGTGTTGTTGTTCATTCTTACTGATTGTGGTCTGTTGGTCAGAAATTCGAGGATCCAGTTGCAGAGTGGGGAGCCAAGTCCTAGGTTTTGGAGCTTTGATATGAGCTTGGCTGGGATTATGGTGTTGAAGGCGGAGCTGTAGTCAATAAATAAGAGTCTAATGTAGGAGTCCTTGTTTTCGAGATGCTCTAGGGATGAGTGTAGGGCCAGGGAAATGGTGTCTGATGTGGACCGGTTGCAGCGGTATGCGAATTGCAGTGGATCAAGGCGTTCTGGGAGTATGGAGGTGATGCGCTTCATGATCAACCTCTCGAAGCACTTCATTACGATGAAGTCAGGGCCACTCTACAGAGTGGGACCCTGCCGCCAGAAAAAATTTTTGATTACTCGGGTGGAACGGAAGGGAACAGCGTTTTACCGTATCGGGATGTATAAAACTCTCCATGCTCCCAGAGTCGATCAGGCAGGGCGTCTCGTACCCATTTATCAATACCGTCGTTGTTGCCGTTTGGAGCGTTCGGGGCCGCGACTGGTCCAGGGTCACCGAAGCCAGTCGCAGTTGCTGCATCGGAGCATTTTCCTCAGGCCCCGTGGGGTCGTCCATCCCGGGGTCCTTAGCCGTCAGCCAAGATGGCGGCGTCCACGGGTCGCATACGGTCGGGGGAGGACAAGATGGCACCGCCCATTGATCGCACGTGGCCGGAGGAGCACAAAATGGCGGCGCCCACCCCTCCCGCATGGAGTCCGGGACCCAAGGTGGCGTCGCCCGGTGGCCGCACATGGATTGTTTGGGGGGTTGAGGTTGGGGTCCTGGTTCTCCCCTGGAGATTGCGGCGACCCCCCGGGCCTGGCACACTGCTACAAAGTGCCCCTTTTTGCCGCACCCTTTACAGCGGGCTGAGCGGGCCGGGCAGCGCAGTCGGGGGTGTTTCGCTTGCCCACAAAAGTAGCAGCGAGGCCCACCCGGGTGATCTGGCGCTCTGGCAGCACAGGCCTGTGGTGGAGCAGGGGGGGGGGTGCCGGGGGTTCGGTCGCGGCGGGGTTCCACGGCGCCCAAGGGGCTGCCGCGCGGTCGGGGGCGTAGGCACGGGTGTTCTGCGATGCCACATCGAATGAGGCCGCGAGGGCCCGTGCCTCCGAGGCCTAGTGAGTCTCTTTCCAGCGACGAATTTGGGATGAAAGCATACCTGCCATGAAAGCATCTCGAACCAGTAACTCCGTGTGTTCGTTAGCCGAAACCGATGGGCAGTTGCAGTTTCTCCCCAGTATTAACAGCGCACTGTAGAATTTGTCCATTCTACAGTGCGCTGTTAATACCGTAGCTTTGCCATCTCGAAGCGAGCTGGTGGCGTGCGTAGACCTGGTTGACGGGCCAAACCTATCAGCATGGAGAGCGCCGCCTGGAAATCGTCTGCGTCCTCTATGAGAGTGTAGATTTCCGGGCTCACCCTGGCATGCAGGACCTGGATTTTCTGGTCTTCTGTAGGTACGCTGGGGGCCGTTCGGAGGTATCCATGAAAACACGCTAACCAATGTTTAAAAGTGGCCGCTGAGTTTGCCACGTGGGGGGTGATTCGCAGACACTCTGGAATGATTCGGAGCTCCATGTCCTTTAAAGTCTGCGTAATAAATTGTAGCACAATCAATCACTCACGAGATGAGATGAGAAGGAGTCAAGCGATGGCTTTATTACGCAGACTTGTTCCCCAGCAGCACATTACAGAATGCGGCTGCTGGGAGAACGCAGGCTCTTATACTCCGCCTTACTGGGTGGAGCCAGTAGGCGGCTGATCCAATCGGGACCCAGCACCTATCCACCAATAGCCTCTCGGCATCACAGGGTACCATAATACCCCTAATACATACCACCACAATGCATTAAAACCAAGTTCCACTTTTATAACATGACCAAGGCATTCATCAGAACACCTGAGCTCTTAGTAGACCTGACCTGGAATTTTACACCAAAGTCTAGATTTTAAGGATCCTGCTCGGGCAAGCACCAGGAGTGGGCAGGTCTTGGGTGTTATGCCACCAGATGGTGTGTCAGTCTGCCAGCATTACCCTGCCCCTAAGACATTTTTCCAAAGTAGGATGTAAGGGACAGCAGGGCTCCCCACCCTCAGCCAATTAAGGTTATTCAAAAGTCAATTGCCAGAGGCCAACTGGAAATTTCCAATCAGCCTTCGGGCCCCAGAATGGCAGGGAACAGCTCAGCTGCCTGGACAACTGGCAGCCTGAGGGTCAATGCAACGAGCAGGCTTTAAACCCATCCCACCTGCCTGGCTTCAGCAGAAGTTGCAGGTCATCTTGTGCAGAGGTTCCCCCTCCACACTGGTGGCCTAGCTGCTGTAGACATTTTTGTTTTAAAGTTTAAAAAGTTGCAAAGAGGTGCCTCTATCTTGAGTGCCCTCTTTCTCACTCCCTCATACCTGAAAAGGCAGTCTGTTACTTCTTCAGTGCTGAAGGGTCTTCCACTGGCAATCAACACCTTTGAGAGCCAGTCTGCCATCTTGAATTGGATTGTGAAACCACTCTGTGCTCAGTAATTAACTGATTCAGGAGAAGCCATAGCCGGGTGACTGTTCCACATATTATGTGGACTTCAGACCCCAATTTAACTCTAACATTGGGCTCCCAAACCCAGGGGAGTGGGGAAGCCCCTGCCCTATATGGTGTAAAGGGCATGCAATGTAACAAGGGCTTGCAAAAGGAGGTCTCCGACCACACGTTCCAGAATTAGCTGGAGACTGGGGAATGTTCCTGGAAAACAAAGCAGTTCTCTGTGATTGCAGAACAAACAGAATATTTGCTTACATAAAATGGGTTTTCAAAACTAAAAAATGTGAACTTGCAAATTTAGCTGTTCATTCGTACTGAGGCTGATTCCCTTGCAGTGGACCAAGGCAGGATAGATTTGGAACTGCATCTACATTTCTAACTAGCAGTTAAGTAGAATACTGTGAAGATTAACTTGTTTCATGAAGCAGAAAATTATTTACATCATGAATTGAAGTCTGATGCAGGTTGCTTTAGGTATAACAATATCTTTTCAATACTAAAAAAAAATGAAATACTAAAAAAATTTGCATATAGTAATTGTGCATTCTCTACGCACGATGATTCAGATTTAGACAAGCAGAAAATGCACTGTTTTTTAACAAAGTCAATTCCTCAAGCTGAGAATAGGTTTGCAGTATATTGCAATTAGTTTGGTTGAAATGTTTATGGACAACATCAGAAGTAGGCTTTGCAACTGAACTGACATAATTTACCATCACAGACAAAATTGAAATAAAAGTAAATAACACAAAGGGATGACTTCCGGTGGTGGCCATGAGCGGAGCCGTCACGCGAAAGGTGGCTCTCATCCAAGAACATCGACTGAGGCTTTTTAACCAAAAGAAACGGGCACCAAAAGCAGAGAAAATCCCCCAAATTAACCCCCATCAGTAGCACTGCCATCTAAGATGGGATAGAATCGCTGCCCAGCTGAAAAGCCAGCAGAGACGAGGGGAAGGACACCTCAGCCTCGGAACAGGAAAACATACGGGGAGACATAGAACCGGCGAGGGGCAACCCCCAGATTTCCCAGCATTGACCCGGGTGCTGATGGAACAAATGAAATGCCTATAACCTCCAGACACAAAGGGAGGAGATGAAAAAAGACCGCTTGGTGCCCATTGAGGAGGCAGTGGAGATCGCAGTGGCCCTCATGAGGGAGGCAATGGACAAGATGGAATAGAGATTAGAGGTCGGCGACACAGGACCTGGAAAAAGCCGCCGCGAACCAAGAAGACTGGATTGCGATGCTCGAGGCCAACGTGGCGAAGCTGGTAAAGACCAAATTGGTCATGTCGACAAAGCCTGAGGATCGTGGGGCTGCCGGAGGTAACAGAGGGCAGAAACCCCACAGAATTTATCGCAGAGATGCTTGGGAAGCTGGTCAGCAAGGAGGGCTTCGTCAAGCCCCCATGGGTAGACTGCACCCACTGGTTGTTCCGGCAGCGGCAGGTCCTGGGAAACCACCACGGGCAATTATCGGAAAACTCCACAGATACCAGGATAAAGAGAGGATCCTGAGTTGGGCAAAGAGGGCGAAGGGTTGTAAGTTGGAAGGACATTCAATTCCCCTTCTACCAGGACATTGGTGCAAGGTGACCAAGCACCGGGCAGAATTAAACAGGTCCAAATCCGCGCTCTACAAAAGTGGAGCGCGGTTTGGCATGCTCTATCCTGCCAAACTGTGGGTCACATATCATGGCAAAGAACAAAACTTTGACGTCCCAGAGAAGGCCAACAAGTTTGTCCAGAAAAATGGACTGGATAAACAACAATAGAAGGCAACGGCCTGAATGTTGGCTGCAAGGAGCTGAGAGGGGCAGGGGCGACCACATGCAGGGGTGCAGGAGAAGGGGGGAGAGGTAGACGGGGTTAGATCGAGGACTCTGACTGTTAGGGAAGCTGTGACAATGGCGAACTAGCTGGTGCACAGAGGTACAGTGAGGAAGATCCTATGATGTCATGTTAGCAGCACAGGCTCCGCCAGCAACTTAGTCTTTTAAAGATCAGGGTGCCGTTTTACAATAGTGATTGAGTATTCCACAAAAGGTAACTAATTAGCCCATGTCTGGCAGACCTTGGCTATTGCGTTGTGGCCTAAGTGATTAATTTTCTAATGTCCAAGCCATCACTTCTGGCTGACCCATTCTACCATTTAATGAGCTAGAAAGAACACTTCAACACCTCCAAGGTGACCATTGTCTGAATGCAAATGTTGGCATTCATTTTAAATTCCAATCCATCTTTGAAGCAATCATTGACATCAGCAGGTTTGACAATCCAGATGAGAGTTGCGCAGACATATCTTATTTACAATCTACGTCGGACATTTTCAGAAACTTGACCAAATTACAGTTGCAGATATGTCAGCTGACCTCTGGCAGCCATCTTAAGTCAGTGCCTTTGTTTTAAGAGTTGAAATTGCCCTTTTTAGACTTGAGTGTAAAATATGTCAAACCCAGCTGATGAGAAATCAAATTAATATTCCGTAGCACATCTCTGTCACACTTTCTTGAAATTCTATTATAATTATCAATGAGATTTATTTGACAATTAAATTGGTTTGTGACATATTTCACAATACCTGAATCATGAATCCCTGATTCTATCATCATTTGTGATATTGATCTTGAAAGCACAGTGGCGACGGGCATACTGTCGGTTAGTACACTTGGCCAGCTACTGTCTGACCATGTTCACATAATGTTTCTTTTTCTGTAATTGTAGTGTGAACATATTTAAAATGTGCAGATTTAGGCCTTTGTTAAAATGTCAGGTGAAATGCTAGTACAATGAGCAGTCATTTCTAAACTAGTGCATTTTCACTCCTGGGAACAGCATTGCAAATTCAAAACAACCTAATCAATGAAAGTATCTTTGCGCTGCTAACTACGAGGGTCCTATGTACAAAAGGATCTAGGCAAAGTCAATAATGTCCTAATGGACAAATATGAAGAGAACAAAACTACCCCAACTTTGGCATGAAATTAGCAATCTTTTCAGAAAATCCACTAATGTGACAGCTGTGGCAAATGGGAATACCTAATTGTTGTAGAGAGGCCTTTCGGAGATTGAGTGTTGGAGCACTCTAGAGTGCTTAATTCTGTCTATACCAGTGACGCAGAATGCTGCTTAGTTTATCGCCATTCCAATTACATCGCAACTTATAAAATTGGGCTGAGTGCAAAGTTGGCTGCAGATTCGCTATAAGTCCTTTTTGCGGCAGTGACGTAGAGCAATTTCACCTCAATAATCTCTCCATTTACGTGAACTGAGGATGCCTATTGTGTATAGTGGCTCTCAAAAATAGAAAGCCTTTCGCTACCCAGCGCTAACATCTGAGTGTGTGTGCTAGTTATTGAATAAAAGCACATCAGCCAATGTTAGCGTAAGGAGCTATTGGAAATTCCTTTCTAAATAGATGCATGATTTAAAAAATGGAAATTTATAGTTGATTTTTCTTCCATTTATTTTAATGCATGTAGGTGTTCCAGTGGATTTGACCGTCATCGACAGGATTGGGTCGATAACAGCTGTCCTGATGAGGTATTATGGTGTATTGTCTGAAGTAGAGTTGAGATAAGTCATAAAACAAAATTAAAATTATAATAGAATTTTATTACATTCTTCACCTCATTAAACCATGTTCGTGAAAACCATCGACTGTATCATTACCAACTACCTTAATTGCATTGGACCAGAAGGATGAATTGGTTTCAATCTTAAGGTGAGCTTGTTGTAATCTTATCAGACAGCTATGCACATCAAAGTATTATGATAAATGTTGTGTCCAGGCAGTATCCCTACTAGTATTTTCATAGACTTAACAATACTACCTACTGCTTCTTTGTATAGTTGCTTCTCAAGAATAATTGATTTCCTCATTTGCTGGAGCTGAACTGCTTTTCTCTCTGCTACAGTCTAAAGATAAGACATGTGACAGCAAGCCTGGCGAGGTGACTCAAGCTGCTTTATCTACAACAACAGGTGTTGCAACATCAGCTACAAAACCCAGAATCCCAAGCACCACATCCACAACTGTTATCACATTTGGTCTTCCCACTTCCAGCTTAACCACAGAAGGTATGGGTAAAGACAAATTAACCATTTATAACACACCAGTGAGCATGACGTTAACAAATATTTTGAACATTAAGAGTCAGTGTAGAACCTAAATGTCTTTTTAATGGACCAATTATACTACACGGTTTACTTTGATTTGACATTATTTTGGAATCCCAATGTGCGTAGTTTTATGTGTGTAATGAAGGTATCCAAATTAAATTTCAGCCAAGCAGTGTAAAATCATATCAAAGAAGTGAGCTCAAAACAAACTGACGAGCAGAACCCACTGGAGGTGATACAACCCTCTGGGGGGGTGGGGGCGAGGGTCATAGCTGTGCAGTACAAGTGGGCTGTTCCCAGAAGGGATTATACGGAAGAGGTGCCGGGGTCCTGGTGGGCGGGCGTGAAAACGGTGGTCTTTCATGCCAGGAAAACTGGCGCTAAACGGCCACCGACTCCCCGTTTTGCTGGGGGCCAGCAGGGAGGTAGCATGTGGCTCATAGCTCTCGCTGCCGATACGGCCCTGAGCACGTCCGGTTCCGTGGCCGCACATGCGCACGGCGGCGGCCTGCAGTGGCCACGCCATGGACTCAGCCCGCAGACCTGGACCGCAAAAGTAGTGCTCCCCTTCGGCCGCTCGCGGGCCCCGGACTGCCCGCCCACAGTACCCCCAGCCCACGGATCGGCCATCCCCCGACTGTGGCGGCCCCGGACTGAGTCAGCAGCCGCCACGCGAGGTTCCCGGACGGTGTGAGCACAAGTAACCCGGGAACTCGGCCATCAGGGACGAAGCATCGCAGGGCGGGCCTCAGGCAATGGCTTGAGGCCATGGATAATCGGCTAGCGTATGCCGCTTTTCAGGGGGCAGAGAAAAGAAAAATCGGCGCCGCTCCCGATATTGGCGTCAAAACGGATTCTCCGCCCCGTCGCTGAACGCGATTTCAGAGTCGGGGAGCGGAGAATCCAGCCCACTATGTCAGTGATTTAACCTAAGCTATCAGAAGATGCAAAAGTATAAGTGAAAATAATTGGCAGCATTTCGATAGGGAAGGTTATACATTGGCTAATGTTACACGTATTCTTCATTTGAATCAAGTAGATTTTAAAGTGGAATAGATGTAGTATCGGTTTGCCATTTTGTCTTGACATGATAGGCAACCACAGAAAATAATGAATGTTTTGCTGCTCGTAACTTGATATTTTAAACTGCAGGTCATTGTCTGTATGGACTTCTAAAGGTCTCAGATCATCAGTTACAACATGTGTTCTTGCCCCCTCATGGTTTTATTTTGCAAGAAAAAGTACTTGCCTCCTCTGGTCATTTTCCTCACCATTTTCTGAAAATACAAGTATGTGCAGAATTCAGCTGATGCTGCTTTTAAACAGCTGAGTCTTTAGTACTGGGGCCAGCCAGGGAAAGGCTGTAGAGCAGCACTCTTGAAATGATGGGCATGGTCTGTATTTAGAATGAAAGGCCATTTATCCACCACCACCCTCTACTTCCTGACCCCACCAGGAATATCATCCACTGAATTCTGCCTTAATGGGGCTGCTTTTCTTGGTGTCCAACCCCATTGTAGGTATGGACTCCTGATTTCATGATAGTTAGGGCAGCACAGTGGTTAGCACTGCTCACTCAGCACCATGGGCCCAGGTTCAATTCCGGCCGAGGGTGAATGACGATATGGAGTTTGCACTTTCTCCACGTATCTGCGTGGGTTTCCTCCGTGTGCTCCGGTTTCCTTCCACAGTTCAAAGATGTGCAGGATTAGGTAGGTTGGCCATGCTACATTGCCGCTTAGTGCCCAGAAGGCTAGATGCTGTTACGGGGATAGGACGGGGTGGTAGGTCGGGTGCTCTTTCGAAGGGTCAGTGCAGACTTGAATGGTCACCTTCTGCACTGTAGGGATTCTATGAGTTTTGTGGGTGCGGGCGAAGAAGCAGAGGGAGTAATGAGTCTGAGTAGTAAGTGAGGAGAAGGGTTTTTGGACAACTGCATGGTGTAGGGTACAAAGTTCACTTCCTCAAACCAATGGCAGAGGGTTAGGAAAAAGAGGCAGGGCAGTGGGAGGGCACCATTAGGAAGGGCAAACAAGAATAGATAAGTGTCGTGTTAGGTACACTGGTCTAACACTGGCTGCAACTGGATGCAGCTTAGATCCGAAAGATACTCCAGACCAATCAGGTTTATTGAACTAATAGCACAGTTAGCACAGTTCTCTGTGCGTTCAACTCTCTGCTAACTTAAGTGTGGTTACTCTGTCTGACTGAACCAGACTGGCTCTTAGCCACGTGACGGAGGTGTGAGATTGTAACAACACCCTTGACTGACTCTCTAGATGTTCATCAGTGGAAAGAGGCGGAGTGTGAGTGCCTCATGTCTTTTATAGTCAGATCCCACCCCTGAGTGTCCTGCCTGCTTATTGGTCATGTCCTCTTCTCTGTGTCCATTAGCTGCTTGTCTGTATATCATTATGTGTGTGTCTGCATATCTTGACATCTCCCCTTTTTTTTATGTTTGGATTACATATGTGAACGTATTTATAAGAATAGGCCAGTATTAACATATATACATGCAGTGGATGTGAACATATGTACATGTGAAAACAGCTGTCTAATGCGAGAACACAGAACATAGCAAACAGAGCAAATGTTCATAAGTCCAGTCTCTGTGGCTTGCGTCTGATCCTGGTCGACCACTGGAAAGGTGGTGGTGGGGATGATAGCGCCTTGATGGACGGGATTGAAGCCTGACTGGTGGCCTCATGAGTCAAGGTATCAAAGGTATGAGGTGGCAAAACAACAGAAAGAAACGGAGAAGAATATGGTTGCGGGCAGGCAACTTTGCGCAGTGCCCGTCTGTTTCGTCGCACAACAGAACCATCAGCCAGACGCACAACATACGAGCGGGGCGCAGCCTGTCGAACACCGACAGCTGGTGCTGACCAGCCTCCATCAGGGACCTTGACCGGAACAGTGTCGGACGGGGATAACACGGGCAAATCGGTGGCATGAGCATCATAGCCCTGTTTTTGCCGATCTCGGAGTTGCTGCACCTTCTGCAGCACCAGGATGTGATCCAGGTTGGGCACGTGTATGGCTGGAAGTGTTGTTCGCAGGTCCCTGTTGATCAGGAGTTGAGCTAGCGACATGCCAGTGGACAGTGGGGTTGCCCTGTACGCAAGCAGCGCGAGGTGAATGTCAGACGCAGAATCCGCGGCCTTGCAGATGAGCTGTGTGCACCCCTTTCTCAACTTTTCCGTTTGACTGCGGATAGTGTGGGCTGGAAATGACATGTTTGAACTGATACGACTGGGCAAACAGAGACCATTCATGGCTGCTGAAGCACGGTTAATTGTCACTCAAGACAGTGAGTGGGATGCCATGCCTGGAGAACGTCTCCTTACAGGCCTTGATGACGGTCCGAGATGTGAGGTCTAAGAGCTTCACGACTTCAGAGTAATTGGAAAAATAACCAATGATTAACACGTAATCATGACTATTTGCATGAAAGAGGTCGATGCCAACCTTGGACCACGGAGAGGTTTCGATGTCATGCTGCTGAAGTGTCTCCTTACTCTGCGCTGGCTGGAAGCGCTGACAGGTCACACAGTTAAGGACCATGTTCATGATGTCCTGGCTGATCCCAGGCCAGTAGACAGCCTGCCTGGCCCTGCGTCTGCACTTTTCCACACCCAGGTGGCCCTCATGGATTTGACGGAGCACCAAGATCTGAAGACTGTGTGGAATTACAATCCGGTCCAGTTTGAGGAGGATGCCATCAACCACCGCCAGGTCGTCCTTTACATTGAAAAATTGAGGGCACTGCCCTTTCTGCCAGCCATTGGCTAGGTGTTGCAAGAGGGGGTCTTGGGCTGTCTCCTCACTGATACGAATCACCTTCTCATCAGATGTCGGGAGGGTGCTAGCACACAGCTGCACCTGTGACTCAACCTGTGACTCAATTTGCCGGATGACGTTCAATGGTTCACTAGGCACGGTGATGGAGTGGGACAGTGTATCGGCAATGATGAGCTCCTTGCCAGGCGTGTAGACCAGGTCAAAGTGTACCTTCTGAGTTTGAGGAGGATGCGCTGTAACCGAGGCGTCATGTCATTAAGGTCCTTGTGGATAATGTGGACCAGGGGCCTGTGATTCGTCTCAACTATGAATGTCGGCAGGCCGTAGACATAGTGGTGAAACATGAGAATGGCAGTGAGAAGGCCCAGGCATTCCTTCTCGATTTGTGCATACCTTTATTCGGTGGGCGTCATTGCCCTTGATGCGTAGGCAACTGGTGCCCAGGATGACATGTCATCGCGTTGCAGCAGGACCACACCGATGCCATCCTGGCTCGCATCTGTCGAGATTTCCGTTTCCCTGTCTGGGTCGAAAAGTGTCAATACGGGTGCAGTGGTGAGCTTGGCTTTCAGCTCCAACCACTCTGCCTGATGGGCCGCCTGCCACTCGAAGGCAGTGGATTTCTTCACTGGGTTTCATAGGGCCGTGGTGTGTGAGGCCATGTTTGGGATGAAAATTGCCCATGCCCAGGAAGCGCAATACTGCCTTCTTGTCTTCTGGGACCTTCATGGCTGCGATGGTCTTGATCTTGTCTGTGTCGGGGCACACACTCTGCTGAGAGATCTGGTCTCCGAGCAACTTGAGTGTCGACACTGCAAAGCAACATTTGTCCCTGTTCAGTTTCAGGCCATTGGCGTGGACACGGCGGAATACCTGCTGGAGATGGGAAACATGCTCCTCAGGGGTCGTGGACCATATGATGACGTCGTCCACATACACACAAACCCCTGATGCCTTCCATCATCTGTTCCATGATGCGATGAAATATCTCCAATGCCGAGACGATGCCGAATGGCATACGGTTATAACAGTACCTGCCAAACGGTGTGTTGAAGGTGCAGGGCCTTCTGCTGGACTCATCCAGCTGGATTCGCCAGAATCCATGTGATGCATCTAACTTCGTGAAAAACTGTGCATGTGCCATCTCACTGGTGAGTTCCTCACGCATTATATTCTGGTTGAGATCCTTGGGATCAATGCCGATGCGTAGGTCTCCAGAGGGTTTTTTAACCACCACCATCGAGCTGACCCAGTCAGTCTTTTCGGTTACCCTGGAAATGATCCCACCCTGCTGCAGCTCCTTGAGCTGTTCCTTCAGGCGCTCCTTCAGTGGAGCCAGGATCCAGCGTGGTGCATGGACCACTGGCTTGGTATCAGGTCGCAGTAGGATCTTGTACCGATATGGCAAAGTGCCCATCCCGTCAAACACATCTGGATACTGAGCGAGGATGTCGCCAATGCCAGCTTGAAGATCCAAATTGGAGGATGTCGTTGAATAAACCCGCGGCACCAGGTTTAGCTTTTTGCAGGCATGCGTGCCCAGTAGGGATGCCCTGTCCAGCTTGACAATTTCAAATCTTAGCCGTGCATGGCTGCTCCGGTTGGAGACGAGTAGATGGCAGGACCCCAGTGCCATGATGGCATTACTGTCATAGTCCAGGAGCTGGCAGGCTGCTCGAAGGACCTTGGGGGGCTTCTTGATGCGTTTAAAGTCTGCCTGTGAGAGGTTGGCAGAGGCACCTGTGTCCAGCTTGAACTGGAAGGAGCAGCGGTTGACCTGCATCACCGCACGCCATTCGTCCTCCGAATCCGCAGCGAGGATGGACTGACTGCGCGATGAGTTAGGTGCGGCATGTTCACGTGTGGTAATGATGCCCACTCGGTAGGCGGACTCCAGGCACTCGTCCTCTGGATCCGTTGTGCTGCCAGGATCAGAATCCTGTAATCGTCGTTGCAGATTCTGGACGTGCCGTCGTCGGAATTGGGAGCGCTGGCCTCTGACTGGTGGTGCAGACCTGCACAAGGCTGCATAGTGTCCAGGCTTCCTGCATAGAACATAGAACATTACAGCGCAGTACAGGCCCTTCGGCCCTCGATGTTGCGCCGACCTGTGAAACCACTCTAAAGCCCATCTACACTATTCCCTTATCATCCATATGTCTATCAAATGACCATTTGAATGCCCTTAGTGTTGGCGAATATATGGCAGTTTAAACATCGACTGCCTCTTGCAGGTCCCTTTAAGTGGGCATTGCCACAGCTTGGGCACGTCATGACGTCGGCGTCGTTACGTGGTGCACGTTGTCTCACATGCGCAGTGCGGTCGGCCATCGTCTGCACCTGCGCAGTGTGGGTGTCGGCCGCTTCGTTATCCCGGTCAAATCGCGCATGTGTGGGGCTCCGGAAAAAGCGCACGAGATTGCCACTGAATTCAATGCTGAGGTGCTGCATCCGGGAGATGGCCTGCGCACTCACTGCCTCTTGGGAGGCAAGTTTCTCATTTTCAGCCGATTTGTATTGGAAATACCAGTTTTTTTGTGCTCATGCACTGTACATGTTTCAATCGTGACTGGCAGGGTCATATGCTTGATTTTTAAGAGCTGCTCTCTCAGAGGATCAGAGTGAACTCCAAACACGATTTGGTCTCTGATCATGGAATCAGCAATAGCATCAAAGTTGCAGGACAGCGCTAGCAGGCGGAGGCTAGTTAAGAAGGCATTGAAAGATTCATCTTTACCTTGAAGACGTTGTTTGAATATGTAGCGCTCGAAGATTTCATTGGTGTCCACTTCACAGTGACTATCGAACTTGTCCAGGATGGTCTGAAACTTTGTTTTGTCCTGGCCTTCGGTGAAGTTAAACGAGTTGAAGTTCGATGGCTTGATCACCCGCTGTTGAGAGGAGAAGTGCGATCTTTCTTGCATCAGATGCACCCTCGAGGTCTGAGGCTTCGATGTACAGCAGAAACTTTTGCTTGAATGTCCGCCAGTTGGCACTGAGATTGCCGGAGTTCCTGAGCTGGTGAGGAGCCTGAATCTTCTCCATGGTGCCGGGATACATTTGCTGGTCGTCACAGAGCGGACTGAGGTAAGCCACCTTAAATTAGTAGTCTCCTGGTATCATGTTGTGTTAGGTACACAGGTCCAACACTGGCTGCAACTGGATGCAGCTTAGATCAGAAAGATACTCCAGACCTTGAAGTTAGTTCAATCAGATTTATTGAACGAATAGCACAGTTAGCACAGTTCTCTGGGAGTTCGACTTCTGCTAACTTAAGTGTGGTTACTCTGTCTGACTGAACCAGACTGGCTCTTAGCCACGTGTGGAGGTGTGAGATTGTAACAACACCCTTGACTGACTCTCTAGATGTTCATCAGTGGAAAGAGGCGGAGTGTGAGTGCCTCATGTCTTTTATAGTCAGATCCCACCCCTGAGTGTCCTGCCTGTTTATTGGTCATGCCCTGTTCTCTGTGTCCATTAGCTGCTTGTCTGTATATCATTATGTGTGTGTCTGCATATCATGACAATCAGGAAGATAATGGTAGTATTTTTCCGGCCGCATTGTGCACGGCACAAATCCCGCTATGTCGGGAAAATAACGAGAGAGGCCCAAAATGGAATATACGCTGGGCACCCAACAGTGCACAATGCTCCCACCCGCTGCTGCTGATGTAATCTGCTTCACTCCCTCGCTGGGCACGGACCAGATTAGCATAGTCAAATCATTATTTAAATATGTTGGGACGATTTGAAGCCGAATTCTCCCAGCTTCCAGTGTTCATCCACTCACCGACAGCGTGTTTCGCTGGCAGGAATCACTGCTGGTCTCCACTTGAAAAGAGGCGAGGCCTGAAAGGAGGGCATGAAAGGAGGCGGGGAATTTGGCTACTCCATATTGGGGTGTTGCTTACGTGGGTAGGGTGGGAGGGGGTGCGTTGATACTGATGATTGTGGGTTGGCCTGAATGGAGGCCCATTGGGAGGGCCTGACACCAGTGATGGTGGTGGGCGGGGGGATGGGATTGATGCCAATGATGGTGGTGGGGCTGAACCCAGATGCTGGCAATGGTGGTGGGGAGGTGCCCTGAAGCCCCAATTCCGGCGATGGTGGTAGTGGGAGGGGGGGGTCATTATTGACACTTTGAGACCAGTGCACCCTTTAAAAAGGGCACCCCGATCTCTGTGAAGCAGGTCGTGCCAGCGAGTTTAGGCCCTGCCCCTCTCAGTGCCTGTGCAAAACGTGCCCCCTCCAAAGAAATTTCTAATTCTGGGTGGATTACGACTTGGATCAAGCTAACCCACCTGGCAGGAATTACATCACTTTTCCCACCAGAGGCCATACGGAAAACGTTTTAGGGAGAATTGAGCCCAATGCCATTCATTGCAAAGAGCACTCACCTTTCATCTAAATTGCAGTTCTGAATGAACAGGTAACTAAAACTAAACTACTTTTATTTGCTGCTTTTAATCACATGGGATGGAATTTTACCGATCCCCGCTGGCGGATTTAAAAATAACGGTGCTAATAAAATGTAACACGTGTACTGCCTGCATCCTACTTGCCTGCCCTTAATCTACTTCCAATTTTACAGTGTAAAGTAGAGGCATCAGGCAGCCCTACTGATGTCCTTCAATTAATATTAAGTGCCTCATCCCATTTTCTCAATGCTATTTTACCTGATGCAGGGGGAAGTGGCAAGTGCAGCTTTAGCTATGCAAGCTGCCATAGAGCAAGGAATGGTTCCATTTTCATATTTAAAAAATAGATTTTTTTTTTTTACAAATAACGCAACAAATACATTTTCAATGCAAAACAGGTACAGTATAGAACGAGAATTATCACAAATATAAGAATAAAATGACAATTTTCCCAGTAATGCAAACAGAACAAAACAAAGCAATAACTTCAACTCTATCCCTAACAGCGAACGGTGTCTAGATCTTTGAAAAAGGAGATAAACGTTTACCATCTCAGAGAGAATCTCTCAACAGAACCCCGATGTTAAATTTAATTTTTTCTAACTGCAAAAGGGACATGAAGTTCTCTAACCAGTTAGAGGCACTAAGCCGAGCGGAAGACCTTCAATCGACCAGTATCCATTTCTGGACTATCAATGAGACAAAGGCGATAACGCCCGTCTCTACCCTAGAGTGAATCCCGTACCAGCCTCCCCGAACAGGCGCCGGAATGTGGCTTGTAGGGGTTTTTCACAGCAACTTCCATTTGAAGCCTACTTGTGACAATAAGCGATTTTCATTTCATTTCAATTGCCGGTGAGTCCGAAACCCCGAGCGAACAGCAGTCACATCTGTTCTCAACGTTCAGGAAAACCCGCTCATCCTTGCCTTGGTCAAGTGTTTCTTATGTAGCTCTTTGAACTGAATTTGGCTCAACCGGGCACTTGAGCACGTGGAGTTGGCTCTTTATAGGGCCTCCCTCCAAACCTCCTTTTTGGGTTTAGGGCCCAGTTCACTCTCCCATTTCACCTTCACCCCGTTCAGTGGAGAGCAATTGGATGAGAGAATGTGGCCATATAGGACTGAGATATACCCCCCTACCTGACTAAGCCAAGGATAGAATTCTCTCCAGTAAGGTGGAGCCAGAGGAAAGGAAGGGAAAGCCAAACGGGTGAATCGAGAATTTGAAAGTTGTGACAAACACTAGAGTTGGGTAGCTGAAATCTATACGCTAATTCTTTAAAGCTGGCAAACCTCCTCTCTATGAACTGGTTATCAAAGCGTTTGCGTCCCTTCAATTTCCACAAGTTAAAGGTTGAGTCCAGATCTGAAAAGGAGGTTGTTACAGATAGGGGCCAGGTAGGGGCCAGTGAAGACAAGGACAGGAATTTAAAAGGCTGTTGGAACTGTTTCTAGATTCTAAGAGAGGAGACCACCAGGTTAGAGGAAGGTCTAGTGGGAGAAAAAGGCAATGGTGCAGTAACTATAGCTTGGAGAGTGGATGTAGTGCAAGGTCGAGCCTCCAGTGGGCCCCAGATTGAATCGGGATCGCTGATCCACAGTAAGATCTTTTGAATATTGGCGGCCCAATAATAGAATAACTTTGGGAGGGCCAAACCCCCGTCTATCTTTCCCTCTGGAGTAGAACACTGCGGATTCTGGGACTCTTGCCCGCCCAGATAAAGGCGGATATCAATTTATTAACTTTGATTAAAAAAAAGAATTTGGGCAGAAAAATGTGGAGGAAATTGAAAGAAACATCTAGGGAGTATGTTCATTTTTAATTGTTTTGTTATGAGCCAGGGTTTAGAAACTCCAAAGTGTATTATGAAGTTCACCTGACCTATAACTTTTATGTTGAATTTGGCTAGGATGAGCACAAGAGCCTTTACTGCAGGTGTGATTCATGCGACTTCCTAGACACTTTAATCAAAACAAAGTTTATTCTCAGAAAGTAGTTAACTTATATCTGTATAGACACATAGAGAAATTTGATCAATTACAAACATAAAGACACCACACAGCTACAGTAATCTATGTACACAACACTTAATGAATTCCCCCTTAACTGTTCCAGTTCATTAACAAAGTCCAATTGAACCGAAACCCCTTTTCAAGGGCGTGGACCAGCACACTGTATTCTCACTTGAATGGGACTGGTCCTTTTCCTGAAATGCTGATCCAGTTACAAACAGCAGATTTAAACTCCTTCCGGGAAAACAACTATATCTTTAAAGTTACCATGGCAGTTATCCGCAACCAATGTGCTTTTTACTGGAACAGCTTTTAAAATGAATACAGAGAAAACACTTCTTTCTCATTCTGAGTCCAAAGCAGTCAAACTGAAACTGAAACACCCTCTCGCCTCACAGCCACAGCCCAATGTGGTACAAGTCACATGATAAAAGGGACAGCCCTTGGGGCTGGTTTAGCACAATGGGCTAAATAGCTGGCTTGTAATGACGAACAAGGCCAGCAGCGCGGGTTCAATTCCCAGACGCCGGAATGTGGCGACTAGGGGCTTTTCACAGTAACTTCATTGAAGCTTACTTGTGACAATAAGCGATTATTATTATTATTACATGACAGTTTGCCAGCCAAAGATAAAGGAAGATTGTTCTATTCCTGTAGGCCCGATCTTGGATGTTAATGTCCTGTTATCCTTGATCACAGCAGCAAGGTCAGACTCCAAGGAGGTCATCCTATCACTATGCTCAGACAATGCAGTCTCCATGTCCTTGATTGTGGCTCCTTGTGTTTTGACGGCTGGTGATCTTGAGAACTGAACCAAAAGGTGCCAGCCTCCTCGATTGATCTTTTAAGATTCAAAGTCAAGCATTGTTGGTAGTTTTCGAGTTCAACCGTCAAAATTCTGCTGAGTACCTAGGCCGTTAGTGAAATGGCTGGAGAAGAAGCTGCTGTTGCCTTCTTATCTCCAGTTTAACCATGGGAGGCTTCAGGGTCTGAGTCTGTCATTGAAATTCGGGCCGTTTATTTTCTGGTTTTGCCTCTCCTGGGAATCATAGAGATGAGGGAACTCTATCCAGATAATTTCAGGTTTTGTCCGGTAAGTTGAAGACCTGTGGTGCTGGGAAAAAAGATAGAAAGGTCAGGTTTCCAGCGGGAGCCACTCTTGCGCGTTGTCCCCACATATTGTGTCACTGAAAGTTCCAGTTCCTCCTTTAGTGACCATCAAAGGCATTGTCCTACCCCCATTATCATACCTCTTTAGCCCTCCCTTCCCCACCCCCAGCCTCAAAAACCTGGTCCTCCAACAACCTCAGTGGGGCCTGCTAGCCAAGTCCAACCTCCATTGGGTCCTCTTCCTTGGGGGCTGGATGTAGTTCCAGCAGTGGCCACTGCTCAAACGTTGCACTGCTGGGAACACAGGGTTGCCAGCCATATTTTTCTAAGGCAGGAACTTCCCAGGTGGGGGCAAGAGTCTCACCCATAACCAATTAACACCCCGCCAAATTAAATGGCTGTGGGGCAGCCGGTATTGGCGGGGATGTACTCCTTGCTAACTTTTCGGGTGGCAATATGGGAAATCCCACCATCCAAAATATCCTGCCCACGCCGTTTGTTTCTTGCTATTATACTTGTAATTTTACCACGTATTGTCAATAACAAACACTTTTATGCATTGTTATTAATATTGCAAAGCACGATTTGAAATCGTTTCCATTTATTTCTGAACTCAAATTCACTGGTGGCTTTAGGCAAGTCGAACCAAGGGTACTTAATTATTCAAACTCATTTGGAGTTTGGTCAGTCTTGTTCAATATAGTTCACTAAATGTAATTTAAATAACAAGTTGCTGGATTCGCATATCAACAGAGTCATTTATTATTTATTTAGGAAATGCATTTTGCACACAACCCGAGCATTTTCAGGCCGAGGAATGAGAAAGCAAAAGCCATCCCATCCAAGGAACAAACCGGGCACGGATTATATAATCATAGACACTGTAGTACTTAGTCAAGGCTTTTACTTTCTCCTGCTGTTTACTTTGCTGCCTCATGTTCAAGGAATACCAATGGTTTAGCCATTCAGCAAAACATCTGGTTGGGTCCCATCAAGCATTTTTTTTTAAAAAAATTCATTCAAGGCATTTTCACATAAACAAACAAAAGCAGAAGAACAATCATACAATATTATAAACAACCAGCACCCACTCCCTTCCCCCCCCCCTTTGCTGACCCCACAACCCTCCTTCAAGAAATCAATAAACTGCTTCCACCTCCAGATGAACCCATCGACTGACCCCCCTCAGGATGAACTTGACTTTCTCCAGCCTCAGGAATTCCGCCAGGTTGCTCACCCACACTCCCGTTTTCGGCGGCTCCGAATCCCGAGCAAGTTCCATCCCGGGCTATCGGGGAGGCAAAGGCCAAAACATCGGCCTCTCTCGCCCCCTGGACTCCCAGGTTTTCTGACGTTACGAATATCGCCACCTCTGGTCTTAGGGCCAATTTTCCCCCCAGCACCTCGGACATTACGTCCACGAATCCCTGCCAGAACTCCTTCAGCTTCGCACATGCCCAAAACATGTGGACAACTATGGTTGTCGCAGATCGGTACCCACACCTAGGCACGCTCCAGTCCCATGTGCTGCCTCCCGCACGTATAAGGCCGACACCACAACTGGGCTCACAGAGTGCCTATCCGGCGAGAACAGCAGAGGCGCCGACAACAAAGCCCTTAAACTCGTTCCCCTTCAATGCCACCTCCATCCGGCCCCATGCCAACCCCACCCCCACAACTCATTTCCTAACCTTGTTCACAGCCCAGTAGACGTTCACCAAGTTCGGCAATGGGAGCAAACCCCCTCGCCCTCTCTCCAAAAGGGCCCCTTAACCCGCGGGGTGGGGTCTTCCCTGCATACACAAATCCAGCGCATTAACCTTTTTGAAAAATGACTTCGGGACGAAGATTGGGAGGTTCTGAAACACGAACAGAAACCTTGGCTGCACTGTCATCTTTACTGTCTGCACCCACCCCGCCAGCGACAGCAGCAGCTCATACCACCTCTTAAAGTCCCCCTACATCTGCTCCACCAGCCTAGCCAGGTTCAGCTTGTGCAGCTGCACCCAGCCCCACATCACCTGGATGTCCAAGTATCTAAAACTCACCCCCACCACCTTGAATGGCAGCTCCCCTAATAATAATCTTTTATTAGTGTCATTAAAATTAGGTTTACATTAACACTGCAATGAAGTTACTGTGAAAATCCCCTAGTCGCCACAGTCCGGCGCCTGTTCAGGTACACTAAGGGAGAATTGAGAATGCCCAATTCACCTAACAACCACGTATTTCGGGAGCACCCGGAGGAAACCCACACAGACACGGGGAGAACGTGCAGACTCCGCACAGACAGTAACCTAAGCCAGGAATCGAACCTGAGACCCTGATGCTGTGAAGCAGCGGTGCTAACCACTGTGCTACCGTGCCGCCCTCTCCTCGCCTGCCCTCTAGACTCAATCATAAACATCTCGCTCTTTCCCATATTCAACTTGTCCCCGGAGAATCGGCTGAATTCCTCTAAAATCCCCATAATTTCCCCTATACTACCCAATGGGTCTCAAGTATATAGCAGCAAGTCATCCGCAAACAGCGCGAACCTGTTCTTGCCGCCATCCCCACCCAATCCCTCTCCAATCCCTCAACACCTTAAGTGCCATTGCCAGCGGCTCTATCACCAAAGCAAAGAGTAATAGGGAGAGCCGTCACACCTGCCTCCCCGATAGCCCGTGGACACTAGCCCAAACTCCATCTGGAACCTCTGCCTCTCCTTCAACAGCCCTGCCTCAGGGACCTCCGAATACCTCCTATCCACCCTCAGGATCTCATCAACCAGCCTTATCATCTCTGCCCACTCCACTTTCTCCCTATGCGCCCAAATTGAAATAAACTCACGCCGACCACCGCCTTGAGCGCCTCCCACAATGTGGCAGGCGTGACCTCTCCCGTGTCATTTAATTCCACGTACCCCGGATGGCAACCCTCACCCGTTCACACGACTCCTTATCCGCCAGCAGCCCCACATCCAGCCTCCAATGCGGGCGCTGGCTGCCCCCCCAACCCCCCACCCAGTCCACTCCTAAATCCACCCAATACTGCACGTGGTCGGAGACCACGATCGCCAAATACTCCGCGTCAACCACCCCCGCCCCGCAACACCTTGACTGACATAAAAAAGTCACTCTGGGAGTACACCCGGTGCACTTGGGAGAAGAATTAAAATTCCTTCACCCTTGGTCTCTCAACCACCCCGTCCCCCATATGCTCCATAAACTCCTTCAACTCCTTCGCAACTGCCATCTCCTTCACCGACCTCGGGCTCGACCGGTACAAGCTCAGCTCTAGAAATGTATTAAAATACACCACCTCTCCACCCATGATCAACCGGTGTGAGTCTAAGTCTGGAATCTTCCAACACCTGCCTCATAAAATCTACATCATCCCAATTTGGGGCATCGGAAACCCCTCCAGCATTCCACTCACCATCATGAACCGCCCCCCCCCCGAGTCTGCCACAATATTCCCCACCTCGAACGCCAGCCACTTATTCACCAACACCGCCACCCCCCTCATCTTCATATCCAGTCCTGAGTGGAATACCTGTCCCACCCATCCTTTCCTCAACCTTGTCTGGTCCCCTATCTTTAAGTGCAGGAAAGCCACGTCTGCCTTTTTGGACCAGCCCCCGGCCCGCGTCAAGCAACACTCCAGGCCCACCATCGGATGTCCACCATCATAGATCCTTTTCCAACTGTGCCGCATCAGTCAGCAACCCTTCCTCCCACCCTTCAATAAAACGTCAAACCCCCCCCCCGGCCTACCTCCTGCCAACCGTCCACTTCACTCCTGTTAACTAGCCCTCTCGGCTAGCATGGTGCTCCCCGCCCCATGCATACCCCCTTCAAGAGCAACAAAAGATATACTCACCCACAATTTTCTCCCATGAAAAGCCTGCACTCCAAAAAAACACGCCGTCAAAATCTCTTTAAATAAAAAAACTTTTCAAAAAAGAAACACATGCACAAACTCCTCCAAAGATCAATGTCCTCACTCTCTTCCCAGTCCGTTGTCCCTCATGAACTCCATTGCCTCCTCTGGCATGCAAAATAGCATTCACGTTTCTGGAAAGTCACCCAGAGGCGGTCCGGGTACAGCTCTCAGAACTTCACCCCCTTTTTAAAGAAGGCAGCCTTGACTTGGTTAGACCAGGCCCTCCTCTTCGCCACTTCTGCATCAGTGTTTGGTCGACTGCCTCAGTTTGTGGTATACTGCGCCTTTAACATAGAGTCTTGGATGAGCCACAATTTTCCCAGTTATAAATTGGGATGACTGAAGTCATTGTATTTGGCCTTCGTAAAGAACTCTATGCCCTTGCCACTAATTTCACAGTTTGCAATTTGAGCCTTCTATTTATCTCTAAGCTGAGATCCTGACCCCATTTCGTCTCCAGGACAAAAGCCATCTACTGCCCACAACCCAATAACGAATTTAAAACATTGCATTTTCTTCTTTAAGCCTTTGTAAAGCAACTTGAGATATTTCTTTATGTTAAAGAATCAATTTAAGTATTATTATTGAGATCATTTGACCCGATTGTTCCAGTATTATTGTCACTTCTTCAATTGAAAGGACTATCATCCCATTTTTCTACATTTCTTGATATTCTTGAGTATTCTACCTTATCCAATTCTCTGTCAAATAATTTTCAACTCTTTGCTGCAATAACCACTTATGGGAAAGCGTTCTATGTTCCAACAACAATCTGTGAAAACGATCCTTCTAATTTGATTGTTTTATCATACCTGACTAGTGAGTGACCACATATAAACCTTCCCTTTCAATTTGCTGCTAATTGAGAAACAAAATTGGGTTTGGAGAATTTCATATAGATGAGATGAGATACGTGCTATTGGTTGTAGCAATTTGAAATATTCAGTCATTCCTTTGGGCATGTTGGACTTCCTGTTTGTGAGTTGCTAAATAGATGTGCTGCAATGTAAGGTTTGCACTTGCAAGCTGTTGCTAACTCATATTTTTAATCTCTTGCAGATGATACAAAGATTGCCCTGCATCTGAGGGACAATGGAGGTAAATGTCTGACGTACATAATGATGTAGGTTCAATTGTTTTCATTTAAACAATTCATAGCATCGTGTGGCAATTTGCCAAGAGTTTAGTATGGATTTAAAGACAGGTGCTTTTTATCCTGTCTTTTTTCATCAATGCTTTGCAAGATATTTATCTTCCCCGCATATTTTGTAAGGTTTTCTTCCATAGCTTTAAAAACTGAATTCAGAATAAAGACTGAAATCAAATACCAGGTGCACACAGTTTGGTAAATTTTATGTCGGAGATGGACTTTGAAGGTATCTGATATATCAATATCAAAAAAGGTTTACTTTTGCAATTTTACACACATTATTTCCAGTAATATTGCAATATCCAAAACACAACTTGTTTCTTTGCTGTTAGTAATCTCAGCAGAGCAGATTAGTTTTGTGGATACCTGACCTTACAAGTAGTGCTCAGAATAATGATAAGTGTGTCTGTGGGCTCACAGTTTGACAGCGTACGCTGCATACTGTTTCAGTTCACTTCAGAATAATACCATTGCCACAAGTGACGAAGTGAGATTTCACGAAAGCTCGTTTCTCCACAGCATACAATCTTTTATCTAACGACACTTGACACTTTTTTTCATTTATATATACTTGTATTTCTTCTGAGGTGTTTCCATCTTCTACAAAACAACTTTGTAGCTCTGGTAGATTTGACCCTTTATATCCTGTGTGGATTCGCAGAATTGTTTTTAGTTTATCCATATGAATGATACGGAGAGGTCGAACAATGGAACAAGTAGAGGGGGAGGCCCATCAGCAACCAAAGATAGACCAAGAGACCAACAGTGATCAACAAGATAGTCTTGTGAAACACTGGGCAGAATTTTATGAGTGCGCTGAAGGTCCCCGCCACCCATCACCGAAAATGTCGGCACACCTGCCAAACGAATCTTCCAGGGAACTTAGTCCCTACTTGGCAATGGTAACCCTTCTGCCAGGCCCCCCAAATCCATGGGCGATAGTTCAATGCTGCACTTCCGCCCCTCCTCCCCCCTCCCCAGTAGGATGGAAATCCTGCCCCCGAGAGCTTTTGGCCAATCAGAGAATGGCAGCTCTCCATTACCGACAGCACCACCGGAGATGGTGGCTGTTTCTGGTAATTCATCTGGGTCTTTACCAGGAATTCCTGAAGAAAGGTAAGTGGACAGTGGGATGGGGGTTTGGGGAGGGTTCAGTGGCAAGGGGTGGATAGTGAGTGTGAAGAAATGGCAGGGGGTTGGCTAACGTTTGCAATACTGGTTCCCTCGATCAGGCAGTGAGTGCCTTTGAATGAGGGATTTCCAACCCCTCTCTCCCTCATACCAGCAGCGGCAGGTGAGGGCTTTAAATGGACATTAATTTCCCATTTTCCAATGGAAGTCTCCTGGATTAGAATTGTCCTAATACATCTTGTGCTAGGCAATAGGTTGGGCCGACAACTGATGCCACCACATTTGCTGCTCCAGTGGTTAGTTGGTTTCTGAAAAGCCTCCTATCATTGGATATGAAATTAATTCGAGTGGCTTAATCCAAACATCCCTCTGAATTACCATGGAGTTTGAGGAAACCATCACTGAGACGCATACGCAAGAATACCAGTTATAAAGGGAACTACAATTTATACTGCATGGAAAGAAAGCAAGTCACTTTTTACAGCAATTCTCAAGTTCTCTAGTACCAAACAACTATTTGAAGCCCTCACTGTGGCCCATTCCTCTGTATTGTCAGGCCCCAGGATCTTTCACATGACCTCAAAACATTATCTCAATGCGGCAATATTCGTGGCTCGCTCTCCCTTAACATTTTCTCTGTTCTGTTCTGAACAACCTTATTCTGCTTGCAGAGAAGTACGATTGACTTAATTAAAATTCAAAGAGCTGATAGAATGAGACTGAAATATCCTACATCCTAGATTGTGCATGAATAACTCAGTATGTGACTCGGGTAGTGCTGGAAAATGAGGGCGGGATTCTGTGATCCTGAGGCTAAGTGTTGATGCCGTCGGAAACGCCGTCGCGTTTCTTGACGGCGTCAACATGGCCTCAGGATCAGCAATTCTGGCCCCTATGGGGGCCAGGCACTGCACTGGAGCGACCCACACTGCTCCAGCAGCTGATTCTGGTGTCAACAGGGTGCCGCGGGGTTCGCGCATGCGCAGTGGCAGCGGCGCCAACGCGCACATGCGCAGTGGCTCCTTTCTCCACGCCGGCCCCGATGCCAAATGTCATAGGGCTAAAGGGGCCGGCACGGAAAAAAGGAGGCCACCAGCCCAAGAGGCCTGCCGCCGATCGGTCGGCTGCGATCGCGGGCCAGGCCACAACGGAGGCCCCCCCAGGGTTGATCAACCCCCTCGTCCCCCACAGGCCGCCCCCGGACCCTTCCACGCCAAGGCTGAGAGCAGATTAGAACAGCGGCGGCGGGACTTGAGTTCTTTGTGACAGCCGCTCGGCCCATCCCGGGCCGAGAATCCGCGGGGGGGGAGGGGGGGGGGGGGCGGGGGCGCGCGTTGAACGTGGCACGATTCACGCTGGCCGCGGGGATTCTCCGGCCCGGCCCCTGGCTGAGAGAATCCTGTCCTGAGTTTTTGAATCATCTTCATCATTTGCCAGCCACTTCAGAATTTCTGCCCAATAACTGTTGTGGTTCTTTAAGTAGCAGCTGCAAGATTTGAAGAGAGCAGCTGCACTCTATTTCTCCCCACATCCTCCTAGATGATAGCAAACTCTCACTGCTAGGCCCAAACTATTTTGGAGTTCTTGATGCACAAATAATGCAACCAAACATGATGCCAATAAGAGCTACTCTAACTGTACAATGCTTCAGAGTCAGGATGGGAAATCATGCCTTACTTTAAAGATACTCCTTATAATTCAGTAAGATCTGAGTAACCATCTCATAGAATCATAGAATTTACAGTGCAGAAGGAGGCCATTCGGCCCATCGAGTCTGGACCGGCCCTTGGAAAGAGCACCCTACCCAAGGTCAACACCCCCACCCTATCCCAATAACCCAGTAACCCCACCCAAGACTAAGGGCAATTTTGGACACTAAGGGCAATTTATCATGGCCAATCCACCTAACCTGCACATCTTTGGACTTCTGGTGGCACCTATAGTTTTGATTTTTAATTTAACTTTGGAAGAAAAGTCTTTAAACTTCCTGACATTTTTTTTATTTTAAATTTCTGTAATGGAATGAAACGCAAAGCTTGTTTTTAAGAGTTGCAGTGGCCACCCCGTTGTATGTGCAGATAAAATGAACACCTGTAGACCTTAGGCCCAGGCTGAAGATCCAGTTCCAAATACCAGGGACAGGATTATTTTCTACAGTGGAGCCGCACCTCGCTGCTCTGTCTGACATCCCACAAAGGCCGAAGTGGGTTGAAGAGAAATACTTCACAGGTAAATTTTCATTTCCCAGGTGAGTCATTCTGGTGCTTGAGAGGTGTGGCAGCATGGCATCTTTAAGGGTGAGCCCTCACAGTCCACCTGACCAGCTCGGGGTCTGTCACATGGGAGTGTGCATAGCAATGGGCCCTGGAAGTGGGGTCCTGGCAGAGTGGAGCCTGGAGCCAGAGAGTGAAGACCTGTTTAGTGGCTCTGTGCCTGTGTATAGTTTACCTTTATTTGTTACCAATTATCACTTGTTCAGTTATCTTGAAGTCTCCTGAGTATTGCCTCGACCCAACACATTGGTGATGAGTGTAAACCAGTTCGATCGCAACTATGCAGTAGTTCAGAATTTGAGGAAGAAGGGAGAAGCCTCAAATACAGAGAAACCTGTAAATGCCCATGATTGGGAAGCTTGACTCATTCAACCAGGAAGACTGGAGTCAGTATATTGAGCGGCTCCATTACTTTTTTTCAGCACATGAAATATCGGGGGAAGATAAACAGAAAGTTATTCTATTAACAGTTTGTGAGTCCCAGACCTACAACCTCATAAAGCATTTGATGTCCCCGGAGGGTCCTGACACAAAGTCGTTTGACCAGTTGTTGACATTGGTCAGGGAGGATTTCGACCCCAGACCCTCAACATACTACAGCAATACACGTTTAATTTGGCTGTCAGTGACCCAAGAGAGCAGCTGCACACTATTTCTCCCCATATCCTCCTAGATGATAGCAAACTCTCACTGCTAGGCCCAAACTATTTTGGAGTTCTCGATGCACAAATAATGCAATCAAACATGATGCCAATAAGAGCTACTCTGACTGTACAATGCTTCAGAGTCAGGATGGGAAAGCATGCCTAACTTTAAAGATACTCCTTATAATTCAGTAAGATATGCCTTTGTTGCCAGACTCTGCAACATGGCCGAGCATTGTGAGTTTGGCACACCACTCAGCAACATGTTGCGTGATCGTTTAGTATGCAGTACTAAAAACGTAAGTGTGCAAAAGAAGTTCTGGCTGAAACAAAGATTATTCTATACAGGGTGATCAAAATAGACCAGGCAACCGACTGCGCCGAGAGGGGGGCGACTCAGAGTTTCAAAGCATGAAAGAGGGCGAGGTGAACCAGCCATGGAGCAGTATGGCTGCAAGGCACATGTGATCATTGCGGAGGGACATCGGCCAAGTCTCATGGGGCGAGATGGGCTGCGCCAAATCACGATGAACTGATTAGAGACCTTCAAGATTTAGGATAATGTTGTCCAGGAAGTCTAATGTAAATATAAAGACGTATTCCAGAAAGGGTTCGGTGGAATAAAGGGAGTAAACGCCAAGAATTACAGCAATTCCACACCAAAGTGTTTTAGAGCGAGACCCGTCCATTATGTCTTACACCAAAAAATGCAAGCTGAACTTAAATGCCTGGAAGAATTGGGAATCATCAGACCGTGAAATCGTCTATCCCAACCCCACAGCCCAACTCCTGGCCATCCCCCCAACTACTCCACCCAGCCCTGGCAGAGGCCTCGGCCGGCGGCATGGTCACGGCAGAGTATGGTGGTGCTGGACACTGTCTGTACACCCTCTCCCTCTCTCCACGCCAGCCATCCGCGCCAGGCTTATGACCACACATGGCCTACGTCTTCGGGAACGTGGCCCATCAGAGGCGGAGCATTGCGTGTGGGTCCAATAATGATATTCAAACGGGGTTGCAGCTGTGCACGGTGCGCGTATCGGTGATGCCGATTTGGATAGGGGAGAAGCATCGCAACCCAGTGTCAAACCGGCGTCTGCCACGATTTCGGCATCAGGAGCCATTCTCCGCCCGATCGCCGTTCCCCATTTCAGCGTCGGGCAACGGAGTATCCCACTCCCTGTTTGTCAGTGGAATGGCTCCTTGGGGTGAAGTATCCTTTTCTCACAGCTTACAAATTGCAAAATTGTTGGGATTTCTCTCCAGTTTCAAACATTGAGGTCTGGTCTGGTACCGTAACAAAGTCAATAAAAAATTGAACGCAACGCAATCCAGTCCTGTCCAAAGTGAAGTGCCCGATCCTATCTGGTGGCCCAATGATAAATCTAGCTACCAGGCAGAATGGTATCGAAATCAGGCCTTACCTCACTCACAAAGATAAACTCAGTTGCAAGGATGGAGTCATACCCTGGGTTACCCAAATAGTAGTACCACCCCCAGCAAGAGAACTACTGCTGTAAGATTTGAACAGTGCCCATCCAGGTCAAAGGAAAATGAAAATTCTCACCACAAGCTATATTTGGTAGTCAGGTATTGATAAGGATATTGAACATATGGTGCACCAGTGCGGCCAGACACAGCAGACATTACCACTCACAGCTGACCTCTACCCATGTGAATGGCCTGGTTGTCCATGGATGAGGGTACATGTGGACTTCATAGGCCCCCTCTTGGGCAGAATGCTTCTCGTCTTGTTTGATGCCCACTGAAAGTGATTGGACGTCCAAGAGATGTGGACGACAACCTCAGTGGCCACAATAGAGACCCAGTGGCGAATGTTTGCTACCCATGGCCTCTCCAAAATAATAGCATTCACTGGAGAAGAGTTTCAGCACTCTGTTTGAAGAAATGGCATTTGCCATACTAGAACAGCCTTCTATCACCATGCCTCATACAGGTTAGCGGAGAGAGCTATGCTGACATTCAAACAGCCATGAAGACGCAGTCCAGCAGAACACTACGCCTTAGGTTTACCGACGGACTTCTATCTTATAAAATTACCCCACATGCCACCACGGGAGTCACACCGGCGGAATTCCTCCTGGGCCGTCGCCTCCGGACCCGATTGGACTTGGTTTTCCTGAATTTGGCAGGGAGGGTTGAAGCATGGCAGGCCTCCCAGTACATTTCACAAAAAGCAGACAGGTCATTTCAAGTGGGCGGCCTGGTCCTCGTCAGGGACTTTGCCTCAGGCCCACTTTAGCTAGGAGGCAGAAATACATCAAAGCCAGGCCCAGTCTCCTACATGGTGGATTTGAACAATAATATAATAATCACTTATTGTCACAAGTAGTCTTCAATGAAGTTACTGTGAAAAGCTCCTAGGCACCACATTCCAGCGCCTGTTCAGGGAGGCTGGAACGGGAATTGAACCCGCGCTACTGGTCTTGTTCTGCATTACAAGCCCGCTGTCTTAGCCCACTGTGCTAAACCAGAATAGCAGGACAGTGTAGAAGCACATTGACCATGTAAGAAGCTGGGGGACCACAGCCCCAATCTCGGAACAACTGGAGCCAGCAAGCCATAAGTATCAACTTTTTACCACTGTGCCAATGCATTATTTAATATTCACCATGTTGAATGTCTGCTCATTATGTGTATCGATGGTCTAGTCATCCTCATCATTGGATTGTGTAGCTTGGCTAGATGTTTGATAGGTCTGTCTTGATATTTTTGGTAGGCATTCTTGTTTAGATTGCCATACCTGTCTGGCCTCTAGTTGTGGTTGTGGCTTCTCATGATGCCAAATCACTTGTTCCAGCCTTTGCTTTTGGTCAATATCCTCCAGTACCAAAAGCCTTGCATATATTTTTAAAAGCTGGGCAACTTCTGGGTTCATGTATGAGGCCGTATCATCTGCATTGCTTACTAGACTTGCGTGTATTGGCTACTGTAGCAATAGTGGATGAATTATACATAACTTGTTCTGACTACCCAGTAGTATGGCTTTATACTTGCATTGCTTTGCAATGGTGCTTCCATTCAATAACCTTTGAATTGGTCCAAGAGGTGTTTTGAAATGCCTCCATTAGGGTAGATGCTTTCACGGGTCGATTATTCTGTCAACATCTGCTTCCATGAAGTCGCATTACAACCTTCGACCCTACAGCTACTCATGAATTTATCAATGATCTCTGTCGGTTGCATTCTAAATTCCAGAAGGTGCATTCCGAAGTTGACCTTCACTCAGAATTGATCTTTTGAGTGTTGCCCATATTTTATCTGGATTTTTAAGGGCTTCATCTGACAGACCGGAAATGTTCAGCCGACAGAGGCCACCATTGTTTGTAGCAATTTTAATTTTAATGGCTTTTTATCTGGTTCAGAAATATTGATGTCCATAAAACACAGCCCTACGCATTGGTGGAACAAAATAAACCCAGGCAGAAGGTCTGCCACCTTCCAATTGAGTGTTGGATACTTTGAGGTTATCGTGTTGCTTTCTGCAGGATTATTAAAAATATCTTAAGATGAGGAGGAATTTCTTCACTCTGCAGGTGGTGAATCTTTGGCATTCTCTACCTTAGAGAACTGTGGAAGCTCAATCACTGAGCAGCCTTCAAGACAGAAATTAAAAGATTTCTGGGAATTAATGACATCAAAGGATATGGGCAATTTAGCGTGGCCAATCCACCTACCCTGCACATTTTGGGGTTGTGGGGGTGAGACCCATGCTGACACAGGAAGAATATACAAACTCCACATGGGCAGGGATCTGGGCCAGGATCGAACCCGGGTCCCCAGTGCCATGAGGCAGCAGTGCTAACCACTGTGCCACCGTGCCACCCTCATCAGCCATGATTTAACTGAATGGCGGTGCAGGTTCAACAACGAAAAGGCCCAGTTCTGTTCCTATGTTTTAATCACCCCCCACCCCAATCTTTTTTAGGGACATCAGGAAGTAATAATTGATCCCTCTGTCTTTGGACTGCTGCATAAACATTCCCAAGGCACCTATTTTATGTCTGTTCCTATGGAAATCTCGCAGCAGGTAGACTTATACTATGTAGGCGCTCCAAAGTTTTAGCAATCTTACTGGTGCCTGCTAGCTGGAGCAATGCCCCAGAAATGAAGGTACAGGTGTGGGATTCATACAGTGCTGTAGAATCACTTACACACAGTGATTTGATTCAAGATAATTGCCTCACTTCTGCACCAGTTCTTTCTTCTGAGTGTTACAGGGTTGAGGCATCTATATTTCTCAGTCAAATCTTCACAAGCCATGCTGCCACCATGTTATGTTCTTCTATATGATGTAAGCACACCAATCACACAACAAGGATTGTTAAAACAATAATGTGGGCTCTTTATTTGGAGATAATACATACAATGTTAACTGGGGGGCTGAGTATGAATGCCTGACTTCTACAAGCTGCTGATGTGCACTGAATTCAAAGCCATGGGACTGCTGTATCACATCCTGTGTCAGTTGTAGTGATTGAAAGCAGTTTAAAATATGCTCACTTAAAGTTATATCATATCACAACACAACTTTCAATTCCTTTGAATTTTTATTTAGAGAAAATCCAAAGAAAAACAGTAAAAAAAAAAATAATCAGCCTCAAGTAAGCTAAGTGCAAATAAATAGTTACACAGATTTTGTTACTTCAGCTGTAGGTGTGCACAATATTCCTTCACCTAAATTCTAGATAAATAGAAGTACATGTGAGTAAATATTTTTATTGGAACTTGGAACTGGAAGATTTTCCCTGGAAGATGTTTTGTTAATCTTAAACTGATACATTCTGATTCATTTTAAGCATTGAGAAGCATCACATTTATCAGGTCATCAACTGAGTGAAAGCTGGGATTTTTCAGAGGTTGCACGACGCCAAAGACGAAAGCAGGGCGGTGCAGGGATGTCCTGCTTCGGGGCGACATTTCACAAGTCACAGCCAATTAAGTGGTTGCCTCATGGGATCCCACACAATAGAGGCCCCTTCTCCAACATGTGAAATGTTGTGGAGGTAGGCAGAAGCTCTTAATTGGGCACTTTAGTAGCTCAAGTGGGCTCAAGGTGGACATCGCAGTGGGAAGGCATCGGCCCCAGTCCCACCCCCGGACTCTAGGCACTATTTTGGCAGCTTTCCCGTCTCCAGCCCTATACTCATGGGGGCCTGGAAAATCATTGCCAAATTAGGCTTCGAATGACTGTGCTACTGAGGCATTAGACCTTCAACAGAAATGAGTTAATGCCCCAGATAAAATAGTGGAAGGGGGTATTCGATTGGGACATGCTAAAGTTTTTCTCTTAAGATCCTCTACAGCAATTGCCAGACGAAAGTGCCAAATGACTGTAATAAGCTCAATGAATTCTCTGTTCATGGTCTGCTTACCTTTGCAGATTCTCCTTGCATGATGTCCTTTTGCCATTTGGCCCTGTTTCAAATTTTAAATTTTCCTTAAACTCCCTGCTTTGGACCACACGATGCCCCTCTCTGTTTGAATCAGAAGCGCTCGAGTCTCTCTGAGACAATCAGAGCCAAGTACTGCCAGAGTGCAATTCAATCTTAAGGCTTTTTTTCCTTCATTTGGCAGCAAATTCTTCTTCAGACAAGGGAAGTGTTAATGCTGTTTGGGGGGGGGGGGGGGGGGGGGGGACACAGCTTTGTTTCAGTTTGATATTTTAAATTCAATTCTATTGTTAATAACCTTTGCGCATTTCAAGCATTCTCCTCACAGGTTCTCTGACCATCATCCTGCTCTACTTATTTCGGTTAGCTCTTGAAAGATCTTCATTTGCCCAGTAGATGCAAAGATGATTTAAAGCTGCTGGCTGAAAGGTTGTGCTCTTGCCTCTGACTTAGAAGGTAAGGGGATCAATCTGACCCCTGAGACTAAAGCATATAAGTTGTGGGAGTGTTGCACGGTTCAATATGCTGCTTTCAGATAAGCTATTATCGTATAATTTTAGGAAGAAGTGAAAGACCCCTATGGAATGAAAGTGACAGTCGTTGAACTGGTGGCCATTCCGATAGTTTGCACTATCACCAACAGCAAAAATAAATAGGGCATGTGCAAAGGTTCCTTTCATATTGTCTTTGCAGTACAGATTGATGCTGGAAGCAAAGCTTAATATGTACAACTGCTAGTGACCTGGGGTTTCCCAGTTTGCATTATGGGGCAAAACTGGGACAATGAATGAAACATAAATAGCTCGTTCAAAAGGCAAAATGCTGCAAATGCCGAAGCACTGAGCAGGTCGGGCAGCATATCTGAGGAGTGGGAAACAGAATTAAGGGGCGCCATTCTCCGCCGGCGGGAGTCTCTGTTTTGCCGGCGCCCGGGGGTTTCCCGACGGCGTGGGGCTGCCCCACAATGGGAAACCCCATTGACCGGCCGGTGTAACGGAGCATCCCGCCGGCGGGGCGGGGCAGAAATGTGGCGCGGCGGGACGGAGAATTTCGCCCAAGGTTTCTGAACTGGCTGCTGCATATTTGTAGGATTATTCAAACGCGTTGTACTTGCACAGTTTTATTCAGAAGTCACAGTTGTGTCTTTTTAAGGGAGGATTTAAGTAGGAGTGGGTTTCAGGTGGGTGAGAGAGACATCAAGCCCAGTGTCATCAGTTTGAGACCCAGGCTATTCATACTTCTGGGCCTCATTTGCACCCACTATTGAGCTGCTGACACCAAAAGACATGGAAAGAGGCAACAGTGAAGCTTCATGATTAAAATGGTTGGTCCAGACTGTCCACTGGCACCATGTTGCGGTGAGGCTCAGGCTGGGGAAGGAGAGCGATCATGGACCTTTTTTGTGTGGGCATGGAGGGAGCAAGGGTCACCAGAAACCGAGGAGCACTCCAGGTATAACAGACCCATACGCCAAAGGCTTTGGAACCCACTTGAGTTTTCCATTTAACACCTCTGTATCTCTAAAGGTCAGTTTCTCTCTGACCTGACGAAGTTTGTAATATCGCCTTGTGTATGTCATACGACTCCCACCAATCAGCATTGAATCCTGTTCAAATGCTGTAATTTAAATGCAGCATCCAGTTTAAAACTGATAACACCATTTAGTGAACTATTATAACACAACTGTTTTGTGCCAATTAGATTTGAAAATATATTGCTGCTGGTCCAATATTCCTACTAAACTGTCATAATCTGGTTCAGTGAACATGAGGAATGAAAGATGCATGTAGCTGTATAGCTGGAAGGTAGTTGAATTTCTTTCAGTCCCTGAAAGTGCCAAATGTAGGCCGTGATAGTCACATCGAACACAGCCTTCAGGCTAGTGCAAAAACATTCTGCTCCCCTCTCTCAGAACTGAAGTTCTGATTGGATGAATTGCAATAACTCCGTGATTAGTTATGACTGATTTTCAACAACATTTTCCTCAGCTATTGATAAGCTGCTGAATTGCACACAGTAATTATTCATAACCTTGAATAATTTCGGATTAGTTCTACCACCAGTAAGCTAAAATATTGATTTGGCTGCCGTGGAGCCAAACATTTGGATAATACAATTGTTCAGTTTTTCAGACAGAGCAAATGTTTCCAGAAGACAGTGGGAAAGAAAACGACAGATGCTGTGTGATGACTATTCTGTTAACAATGCCAATAATGAGATTCTGTTGAATATTTTAATACTGTCCTGGACAGCCTCCCATTTTCCACCCTCCATATACATGAACTCACTCAAAAGTCTGCTGCCCACACCCTAACTCACATCTAGAACATAGAACATAGAACATAGAAAATACAGCACAGAACAGGCCCTTCGGCCCACGATGTTGTGCCGAACCTTTGTCCTAGATTAATCATAGATTATCATTGAATCTACAGTGCAGAAGGAGGCCATTCATCATCCTGTGCTCCCTCATCGATGTTGACTCACAGACCAACAATGCCTCGACTTTAAAATTATCATCCTTTTACCAAATCCCTCCATGGTATTGCCCCACACTATGTTTGTAACGTCCTCAAGCCCTACAACCCTCAAGGTCTCTGCCATCCTCCAAACCTAGCCTCTTGCACAACCCATATTTTAATTGCCCCACCATTGGCGTTCAGTTGCCTAGGGCCTAGGTTCTATAATTAATTACTAATGATTCCCCCCCCCACTCCATCATCATCCTTCCCCCACCACTCCACACCCTCTCCTTCCCTCCCCCATCAGCTCTCTCTCCTCCTCACTCTTTAAATTCTTCAAACAATTTTTTTTGGTGACCTGTCCTTATAGCTCCTAATCGCCCGGCGGCAGATTTTGTTTGCTAATGCTGTTGCCAAATACCTTGGATTATTTATTACATTAATGCCACGATATTAATGCAAGGTGCTGAGGCAGCATGCTGGCGCAGTGGGTTAGCCCTGCAGCCTCACGGCGCCGAGGTCCCAGGTTCGATCCTGGCACTGTCCGTGTGGTGTTTGCACATTCTCCCCGTGTTTGTGTGGGTTTCGCCCCCACAACCCAAAGATGTGCAGGCTAGGTGGATTGGCCACGCTAAATTGCCCCTTAATTGGAAAAAATTAATTGGGTACACTAAATTTATAAAAAATAAAAATTAATGCAAGGTGCTGTTGCTGATGGAAACGTTTGCCTGCAGCAGATTGATTAACTTGAAACATCTTTGGATAATTAGAAATTGAGAGTTGCCAAGGTCAGAGAAGGACACTGTGATCTCCTGACAGTTTGGACTTTCTAAATTTAATTCTGTAAAGGCACTAAATTTTTATAGCTTTCTCAATTTTACTGGTAAATATGGTGGATATTTAACTCATTGTCCTGATAGAAGACCAGCTCCAAAGGCTCATCTTTCATCTGCCCCATGTCTGTTAGCCCTCACGAATAGTATCAAGGAAACCTTAGATATGGGACAGGGTATTGTGTCTCTACCTGTAACCAAACTCAACACACCACTGTAAGCAGTCAGTGAATCCTGTATGGTGATGAAGAAATCAGAACACTGTGGTAGTATATATTAGGGGTCATGTGGGACTGTGAAGCCGTGATGCTATTGGCTGACAGATCCCGGGTCCTGGTTGGCTGTTGACTCCTGGCTCCGCCCTGAAGGCGGAGTATAAGAACCCAAACTTCTCCCCGCCGCTCCATTCTGTTGCTGAACTGAACAATAAATTGTAGCGCACAATGACTTACGAGAGAGACGAGTAGAGATGAAGTCGATGACGCTTTATTGAGCGAGACTTGTCCCCAGCAGTTCAGCAACAGAATGGAGCGGCGGGGAGAAGTTCGGGTTCTTATACTCCGCCTTCAGGGCGGGGCCAGGAGTCAACAGCCAACCAGGACCCGGGATCTGTCAGCCAATAGCATCACGGCTTCACAGTCCCACATGACCCCTAATACATACTACCACACACACATTGTAAAAGCAGCCATCAACTTTGGCTGATTCACAATATGGACAAAGAAAAGCAACCAACTGTGGGCTCAGAACCACCCTTACCTTCAGTACCTCCGACATGATATCAGCAAACCCCTGCCTAATCCCCTAAGCTTCGGACATGCCCAAAACATAACAACATTATTCGCAGGCCCACCCACACAATGCCCACACCTATCTTCCACGCCTTCGAAGAATCTGTTCATCCGGGCCACAGTCATGTGCGCCCTGTGGACCACCTTAAATTGTATCAGGCTAAGCCTGGCACACGATGACGTTTTAAGGCATTGTCTCGCCTTAGGGCGTCATCCCATAACCCAGCCTCCAGATCCCCCCCAGCTCCTCCTCCCACGTTGGTTTCACCTCCCGTATCGGGGCTCCCTCCCATTCCATCAGCTGGGATGATTTTTGATTTGTAAATGCATTTTATTCAAACTTATATCTAAGTAGGTTACAGCAAATAAACACCCCAAGAAACATTCTCCCCAACAATCAACTATACAGTTTGTACACATTTTTCTCCTTGTTCACCCCCCCCCCCCCCCCCAACCCCACCACCCCCCCACCCCACTGCGATGAACAGCTCCTCAAACACGGTCACAAACATCCGCCACCTTTTCTCAAACACTCCTGCTGAGCCCATTAACTCATACTTTATCTTCTCTAACCGCAGGAAGTCATACAGGTCACTCAGCCATGCTGCTACCCCCCGTGGCGATGACGACTGACACTGCAGCAAAATTCGTCACCGTGTAACCAGAGAGGAAAAGGCCAATACATCGGTCTTCCTCCTCTCCATGAGCTCCGGCTTCTCTGAAACCCCAAATATCGCCACCAAAGGGTCCGGGTCCACTCCCTCCTCCAATATCCTGGCTAAGATCGCGAACACTCCCGCCCAGAATCTTCCCAATTTTTCACAACCCCAAAACATGTGCGCATGAATCTCTGGCCCCGCCCACACCTCTCACACTCATCTGCTACCCCCCTGAAAGAAACCATTCATTCTCGCCCGAGCCATATGCACCCTGGCACCACCTTAAACTGTATCAGTCTCATCCTTGCACAAGAGGAGGTCCCATTTACCCTTCGCAGTGTCTCACTCCATATTCCCCAATTGATCTCCATTCCCAACTCCGCTTCACATTTCTCCTTGATCTTCACCACCCGCTCGCCTCCCTGCTTCCACAGCCACTTATATATATCCCCAATTCTTCCCTCCCCTTCCATAATCGAAAGCAGCAGTCGCTCCAGCAGGGTGTATCCCGACAATCTAGGGAACCCCTTCCAGACCTTTCGTACAAAGTCCCTAACCTGCAGATACCTGAACTCACTACCTCTCGGCAGCTCTACCCTTTCCCTTAGCCCCTCCAGACTGGAGAACCGTTCCTCCAAATACAAATCCCACACCTTGACCAGCCCCACTTCCCTCCACCTCCTGTCTACACTATCCATCCCCCCCGGCTCAAACCCATGATTCTCGCACAGCGGCGTTAGCACCGACATCCCTTCCACCCTAAAATGCCTCCTCAGCTGATTCCATATCTTCACCATACTCATCATCTCCATAAAACCCCCCCCAGCTCCCTTGCCATTCGTACCCTGCCCATCGACCTGGGGCTCGGTCTATCCACCCTCGGCTCCAGGACACAGTTAAAATCTCCTCCCATGATCAACTGATACGTGGCCAAATCCAGGATTGCTGCCAGCAACCCCCTCATAAAACCCGCATCATCCCAATTTGGGGCAAACACATTTACAAACACTACCGGTGCCCCTTCCAATACCCCACTCACAATCACATTTCTCCCACCAGGATCCCTCACCTCCTTCGCACTCACGAATCCCATTTATTTGCTCATTAAAATCGCCACACCCCTCGATTTCAAATCAAACCCTGGGTGAAAATCCTGCCCGACCTACTCCTTCCTTAACCTAACCTGGTCCTTCACATGGAGGTGTGTATCCTGCAAAAAGATAACCCCCGCTTTCAAGCTCCTAAGGTGCGCGAACACTCGCGACCTTTTAACCGGCCCATTCAGTCCCCGGACTTTCCACGTTACCACCCTTACCGGAGGCTTGCTCCTCCAATCCCCTCTACCATCCGTCATCTTCCCCACTTAACTCCTGCCCCTTTAATTCCACTCTGTACCTAGCCCATCTCAGATGGCCCCTTTCTTCGCCCTTGACCATGTCATCTCTCACCCCCTGCCGCGTCGCAGGAACCTCCCTACCCACTTTTCCCCTTCCCCTTCTTCCCCCCCACTTCCCCTTTCCCCCCTCCCCCCGGCCAACCCTCTTGGCCTTCTCCCCCCACCACCTCACTTCCATTAATTTCTGCTTGCGTGGCTGCCCCTGCCCAAAGGCACATCCTAATGACCTCCCCCTTCCTCTCCCCCCCCCCCCCACTACTCAGCTCAAAGAAGAAGGCCTCCTGCTGACCTTACCCTCCCCACCCAAACAAGGACTTCTCCTGAACTCCAGGTAGCCTTCTCCAAAAGCAAACAAACAGATGTTAAACACAAACAGTCCCATAAAACAGGAGGGGGGATGTGAACATCCATCCCCACATAAACCTTTCACACTTACAACTCCTTACAATCTCAACATTGAACAGAACCGCACCCCCACCCCCCCCCCCACAAAAAAAGGCGAAAATCCCCCAATCCCTTACACATAGGGGTTGATTTAGCACAATGGACTAAAAAGCTGGCTAGTAATACAGAACAATGTCAGCAGCGCAGGTTCAATTCCCGTACCGGCCTCCCTAAACAGGTGCCGGAATGTGGCGACTAGGGGCTTTTCACAGTAACTTCATTGAAGCCTACTTGTGACAATAAACGATTATTATATTATTCTTACCCACTTCAAACATGCTCCTGACCATTACATAGTGCCAGCACCCCGATTCCCAAGCGTTGTCCACTCAATTCTCCCCAGTTTATGCTCCTTAATGAAGTCTTCTGGGGTCTCAAAATAATACTCCCGGCCTCCGAACGTCACTCTTAACTTCACCAGGTAGAGCACTCCATACCTGATCTGCCGCCGGTACAGCACCCCCTTGGCCTTGTTGAAACCTGCCCGCCATTTTGCCAACTCGGCTTCGATGTCCTGATAAATCCAGACATTATTTCCCTCCCAGTCGCAGCTACGCTTCTCCCTGGCCCACCGTAGAATTTTCTTTCTCCACAAATTTATGGAGTCTCACGATCACCGCCCGTGGCGGCTCCCCAGCTCTAGGCTTTTGCCTCAGAGACCTATGCGCTCGGTCCACTTCAGGTGCCTTATCTAGCACCACATCTGCCACCAGTCCCATCAGCATCCTCGAGACGAACCTCGTGGCACTCACACCTTCCACTCCTTCAGGCAGGGCCACTGTTTCGCAGGTTGTCTTCTCAAGGTATTCTCCTGCTCCTATACCTTTGCCCTCAGCGTTTTACAAAGGTCTCCTAGGAGCCACCACACGAGCGCTGTGGTCCAGGAAAAACATGCCACGCATGCTAGTGCTGGTCTTGGAATTGAGCATGACTGGGAAAATAAAGATTGGCCACACAGAGCAGGACAAACAAGAGGAGGAGGAAGGGGCGAAGACATCTCAGCAGAGGGCAATATCCAAAGAGAATGTTTTGGCTTACCTGAGCCTAAGCAATTGCCAATGCTTGGGATGTCTACGTTTCCCAAAAGGGGTTAGGACTGGAATCTGCCAACTACCGCAACCACAGCTCCTACCACAGAGCAAACCAAAGGCCCTATTACCATTAACTTTCAAGGTGACTATGGCTTTGAATTTTTATGCTCCTTCCAAGCTTCTACTGGAGGTGTAATTAACACCTCATAGTTTGCAGTATACCACGATGTGCAAAGACAGGCAGCGTCATCTCATTCCCTCTTGCTAGAGACAAGTAGGCACACAAAACACAAGGGTTCGCTCAGAGTTCCCCATGGTTCTGGGTGCCATTGACTGCAACTGCGATTGGCAGTAAAGAAGATGTCAAGGAGCTGGGGTGTCATTCTCCGCCGGCGGGAGTCTCCGTTTTGACGGCGCCTGGGGGTTTCCCGACGGCGTGGGGCTGCCCCACAATGGGAATCCCCATTGACCGGCCGGTGTTACGGAGACTCCCGCCGGCCGGTCGGGGCAGAAATGTGGCGGGGCAATAAGGAGAATTTCGCCCCTGGAATGCGTTCATGAATTGAGGGCATTGGAGATGTAGGGTGGGATTCTCCGACCCTCCGCGTAAATCCCGCGCCCGCCGAATTCTCTGGCACCAAAAATTTGGTGGGGGCGGGAATCGCACCGCGCCGGTCGGTGGGCCCCTCCTCGGCGATTCTCCGACCCGTGATGGGCAGAAGTCCCGCTGCTGTCATGCCAGTCCCGCCGGTGTGAATCAAACCAACTACCTTACCGGCGGGACAGGTGGCGCGGGCGGGCTCCGTGGTACTGGGGGGCCACTCTTTTCCTTCCACCACGGCCATAGCCTCCGTGATAGCTGACGCGGAAGTGACAACCCCCCCTGCGCATGCGCGGGGATGACGTCAGCAGCCGCTGACGCTCCCGCGCATGCGCGGACTTCCGCCGGCCGGCGCAGTCCCTTCGGCCCCGGCTTGCGTGGCGCCAAAGGCCTTTCCCGCCGGCCGGCGGCACGCCAACCACTCCGGCGTGGGCCTAGCCCCTCAAGGTGAGGGCATGGCCCCTAAAGGTGCGGACTCCGCACCTTTTGGGGCGGCCCGCGCCGGAGTGGTTCTCGCCACTCCATCCCGCCGGGATCCTCCGCCCCGCCGGGTAGGGGAGAATCCCGGCCGTAGAATCCCACAGTTATCTGGAGGAGAGAGTCATTAAGAGAGAGAAGGGGAAGAGGGTAAGATTACAATTGTATATCCTACTAAAAAGATTTTAAACATCTATAAGTTAACTTTTGAAGCACAGACAGATCTCTTACCTGGTGTAGTGCTTGCATTTAGAACTCTAAATCAGAAGATTTCAGGTTTAAGCCCTACTATGGTGATTTGAGCACAGCTAGTGCTGAGGGTGTGTCAAAAGTGTGTTCTTTTAGATGAGATAATAAACTGAGGTTTTGTCTACCTGTTGAGGTGGATTCAAAATGAGCCAGGTAACTCCTCAACCTAGTCTGCTATTCAGTGAGATCAGAGTTGACGTGCAACCTAACTCAAATTTACAATTAATAATTGATGAAGTATGAATTGCTGTTTAGAGACAAGAGTTCCAAACATCTCCCGCCCTTTGTGTCCAGCAGCATTTTCTAGTTTCACACTTGAGAAATCTGGTACTAATTTTGAACCATGCCCCATAGTTCGAGGCTCCCCAACCAGCGGAAATGCTTTCACTCTGTCTGCCTGCTGTTCCCTTTAATATCTTGAAAATTTGATCAAATCACCTTTTAACTGTCACAATTCCAGGAATGCAACCCTAATTTTTATAACCCATTCTCCCTATTTAACTCTTGAAGTCAGGGTATCATTCTTGTAAATCCATGCTTCGCAGCCAAGATATATGTCCCAAGGTGTGATGCCCAGAACAGCTCACAGGTATGGTGCAATCCGAGCTTTGCTGAAACAAGACTTCTATTCCCTTGTATTATAGTCCTCTAAATATAAAAGCCCACATTTTGTTAGCTTTTTTCGGTTACTTTTCGTACATTTTAATCATCCCCAAGAGACCCCCAATGTCTCTATGGACATCCACTGTTTCGAGTTTTTCACCATTTAGAAAGTATCTATTTTAGGTCTGAAATGGATGACCATATATTTTACTACATTGAAATCCACTTGCCACAGTTTTACCCCCATTAATTATTAACCAAACCAAGTGTTTTAGTCACTAGTGAAGTGCAACTTAAATCACGTTGCTAAAAGGTTCAAAATTTAAAAGCAACATAGAGATGCACTTGCAAAATACTTAATTTTCCTGTAGTATGGTTGTTACCAGCATAAGATTTGACATTGATAACTGCAGTAAATTTAATAGTAAACATCACACTAAATCATCATTATCTAGGTTTTATTTCATTATGGCACTGCAAAATAAAATTATGCGCAGGCCCGTCAAAGATAAATATATATTTAAAGCACCATGAATGCTTACGTCGGCTGTCCCTTGGGCAACATACTGCAAAATCATGCAACCTAATTCCTCTGTAGCAGGATGTCTGTGGCATCAGGCTGATCTGCTTTCCTCTGTTATGCTCCACTGTCAGTTTTAGATGACATCTGCAATGGCCCATCGCCATTAGACATTGTTTTCATTTATAGAACCGCCAGTCTTACAACACAAGCTCATCATGTCAACTCTTTAAAAGAGCTAGCCAAATAATTCAACAACCCTGCTCCTTTTCCATAGTCTGTTATATTACCCTTCGTGGTAATATGTCATTGTTCTTTGTCTTTTGATCCAGAATGGTCCGTTGAGTTGATGACAAAGAAACCACCAATCATTAGATTGAAACAAAACTAATTTATTGGATAACGATTCATTTTTAAAAAAAAATATTTTTTTAATTCTACATTTTCACATTTTCCTTCAACAATTTACACCCCACCCACAAACCGTAAATGGTAACAAATACAAAATCAATCCCCTTAACTATACCAATGATCCCATCCTCCCACCACCCCAAACAACTGCCCACCTGTCAATATATGCATCCAATAAACCAAACCCTCCCACGGTGGAAACAAAAAACAAAGGAGAAAAAGAAAAAGGAGTCCGGGACCACCCATGGTCACCATTGACCTATAGAGTCCACTCCCCCCCCCCCCCCCCACACTCAACGTCATCCAGCCTCTAAAAGAGTACCGTACATGATACCCAAGAGTTGTACACCCCCCCCCCCCCCCCAAGTCTCCAGCTCCTCCCGTCCACTGCCTCTTGTAAAACTCCTCCTCCCAACCTCGGTTCCTTCCCCCCAACTTTCCACCCCGGCTAGACCACTCGGACCCGGTTCTGCCAGGCTCCGATGGCTGCAGCCCCTCCCCCCACCTCACTCCCTCTAGTGTTTGAAATACACAGACATGTAGTCATTAACCCTTCACTAGCTTGCGTAAATACATATCATTACATAGTCCGGCTGTTTTTCTTTTGAGTGGAGGTCCAATTATCTTTTGAAAGTTGTGACTAAATATCCTTCCACCATACTCAGGTAGTGTATTCCAGGCTGGGTAAACGGTCTCTCCTCATCTTCTCTCTGACTCGTTCTTTGGTTATCTTCTCTGTCCAGCTTCATCCAGGATGACACTAACAGTTTTGAGGTTATGCTGCCTTATCAGAGTCTTTAGGATGAGATGTTAAACTGAGTCTGCATCTGACCCCTCAAGCTGGTATAAAGATCCCATGGCATTATTTTGAAGAAGAGCAGGCAGTTACCCCTGATTGTCTGGTCAATATTTTCCCTCAATCAACATCACAAAAACAGTATCTGGGTAATCTCACAATGCTGTTTAAAGGAGTTTGTTGTACACATAATTGGCTGCCATGAGCCCTACATTACAACAGAGGACAACACATCAAAAGTACTACAATAGCAGAAAAGCACTTTGACATATCTGGTGGCCATGAAAGACTTGATATGAATACATGTCTTTCTTCTCTGGGCCTTAATAACTTACAGGCGGCAATAAGTAGGCAGCAATCACAGCCTGTGTCGGTGTAGCTGAAACATATTGCTCAAGCATTTAGTTATTGCCTTCAGCAGTCAATTCTTGTGAGCTGGTAATGCTTCAGCATTCATTTCTCTTTTCAATTCGAAGAGTTTTTTAATAGTTACTGCAAGCAAACCCGGTCATTTTCAGTGTTTGAGGCGCACTCCTATTTTGCTTGACAGCCCTTTATTATAAGTGGCTTTCACCCCAACCACCACTTTTCAGTCATTAAATTGCTTTCTGTAGGCCCCTGCATACTGTTTGATTGTTGAAATATTATTTATTTTGGGAAATTTTAGCCCTGACACTGATACCCAGACACTGACTGAACCAATTTCACCTATTTCCTTTTAATGCAATCCTTAACACACTGAAATATGGCATATTCTTTGTGTCTTTTCACTCCAGTTATTTTTTGCTTCAAATTCATTATGAGGACATACATAGACACATGGATTGCCCAGTATTTATTACCCAAGCTTAATTACCCTAAGGAGGTGGCAGTCTTCTTGAACCACTGCGTAGCATCTGCTTTTCTGCTTAGAATGATAGAATCCTTACTGTGCAGAAGGAGGCCATTCGGCCCATTAAGTCTGCACCCACCCTTCTAAAGACCACCCTACCTAGGCCCAATCCCCTGCTCTATTCCTGCAAACCCACCCTAAGGGGCAATTTAGCATGGCCAATCCACCTAACCTGCACATCTTTGGACTGCGGGAGAAAACCGGGCATCCAGAGGAAACCTACGCAGACACAGGGAGAACATGCAGACGCTCCACTGACTTTCGGAATGGAACCCGGGCCCCTAGCACTGTGAGAGAGCAGTGATAACCACTGTGCCACCGTAATGGTTTCATAGTAACGGGTGAAGTACCAAGCCATTTTGGTCCAGAATCAACTGCCTTTACATTTCCTGGGCATACATCATTTTTCAGCTTCCATCAGTGGGTGCGGGCTTGGATCAGCATAAGACCATAAGACATAGGAGCAGAATTAGGCCACTCAGCCCATCGAGTCTGCTCGACCATTCAATCATGGCTGATATTTTTCTCATCCCCACTTTCCTGCCTTCTCCTCTGTTATAACCTGCCTACTTACCATTGGCTGGGGACTAATGACTATCCCACAATCCTGTGGGAGTATGAGCTTCCCCAATGAGGGGGGCAGAGAAACCACCAGTAAACTCCTAGTATAAATAAAGCTGGTCAGTTCAGGAACCAGCAGGAAGGAGTATGTAGCAAGGGAAGTTACTGCTACTGTTATGTATATATTTTATAGTAAATAAACGTTATTACATTGTATCCTTAAAACTCGTGCTGGATTCTTCGTGGCCCTTACAAAATCCTCATAATCCCTGATCCCTTTATGAATCAAGAACTTATCTATCTCTGTCTTGAAGACACTCAGTGATTTGGCCTCCACAGCCTTCTGTGGCAAAGAGTTCCACATATTCACCACCCCCTGGCTGAAGAAATTCCTCCTCATCTCTGTTTTAAAGATGAGGATCTCTTTAGTCTGAGATTGTGTCCTCTGCTTCTCGTGTTTCCTACAAGTGGAAACATCCTCTCCACGTCCACTCTATCCAGGCCTCACAGTATCCTGTAAGTTTCAGTAAGATTCCCCCTCATCCTTCTAAACTCCCAACAAGTACAGACCCAGAGTCCTTAACCGTTCCTCATAAGACCAGCTCCTCATTCCAGGGATCATTCTTGTGAACCTCCTCTGGACCCTTTCCAAGGCCAGCACTTCCTCCATTAGACACGGGGACCAAAACTGCTCACAATACGCCAAATGCGGTCTGACCAAACCCTAACACAGCCTCAGAAGTACATCCCTGGTCTTGTATTCTAGCCCTCTCGACATGAATGCTAACATTGCATTTGCCTTCCCAACCGCCGACTGAACCTGCACATTAACCTCGTGACCCTTTGTGCTTCTGATTTCCTGAGCATTTCCCCATTTAGAAAATAGTCTATGCCTCCATTCCTCTTTTCAAAGTGCATAACCTCACACTTTTCCACATCATATTCCACCTACCACTCTCCAAGCCTGTCCAAATCCTTCTGCAGCCCCCCCTGCTACCTCAATATTACCTGCCCCTCTACAGATCTTTGTATCATCTGCAAACTTAGCAACAGTGCCTTCAGTACCTTCTTCCAGATCAATAATGTATATTGTGAAAAGTTGTGGTCCAAGCCCAGACCCCTGAGGCACACCACTAGTCACCGGCTGCCATCTTGAAAAGACTCCTTTATCCCCACTCTCTCCCTTCTGCCAGTCAGCCAATCCTCTATCCATGCCAGGATGTTACCCTTAAGACCATGGGCTCTTAACTTATTTAACAGTCTCCTATGCGGCACCTTGTCAAAGGCCTTCAGGAAATCTAAATAAATCATGTCCACTGGTTCGCCTTTGTCTAACTTCCTTGTTACCTCCTTAAAGTACTCTAAAAGGACAGCACTGTGGCGCAGTGGTTAGCACTGCTGTCTCAGGGCACCGAGGTCCCAGTTTCGATTCCCAGCTCTGGGTCACTGTTCGTGTGGAGTTTGCACATTCTCCCCGTGTTTGCATGGGTTTTGCACCCACAACCCAAAGATGTGCAGAGAAGGTGGATTGGCCATTCTAAATTGCCCCTTAATTGGAAAAATGAATTGGGTACTCAAAAAAAAAAAGTTTTTAATATAATTTTAAATAAAGAACTCAAACAAATTTGTCAGACATGACCTCCCTTTGACAAAGCCGTGCTGACTCAGTCCTATTTTACCGTGCACTTCCAAGTACTCCGCGATCTCATCTTTAATAATGGACTCTAAAATCTTACCAATGACTGAAGTCAGGCTAACCGGCCTATAATTTCCCCTCTTCTGCCTCCCTCCCTTCGTAAACAGCGGTGTTACATTAGCCACTTTCCAGTCCTCTGGGATCCTTCCTGCCTCCAGTGATTCCTGAAAGAATACCTGCCTCCACAATCCTCTCAGCTATCTCTTTTAGAACCCTGGGGTGTAGTCTATCCGGTCCAGATGATTTATCCACCTTCAGACCTTTCGGTTTCCCCAGAACCTTCTCCTTAGAAGGTCACTGCACTCACCTCTACCTCCTGATTCTCCTGGAGCTCTGGCATCCCACTGGTGTCTTCACGTGCTATAGACAGAACTGGATCGGCTTGCCTGTGAATGGGGTCTGGATACTGGCACCTTAACAACCTGTTGCTGTCGGAGAAATAGTTCAGAAAGAATTCTGTCATTTCTAGCCTAACTGGAGGAAAAAGCAGGATGGGGGAGTGGGTGCTGGTGGGCTGGGGTGCTTGCCCTACTTGATGCTATAGTGGGATGCAGATGACTAAGTGGTAGGAGGCCCAGTCAGGTAGTTGAGCAGAATGATGCCTGACCTGAAATCCCATCAAGGTCAAGTCTTGGAGAAGAATCATAGCATTTACAGTGCAGAAGGTGGCCATTCAGCCCATTAAGTCTGCACCAGCCCTTGGAAAGAGCACCCTACTTGAGCCCACACCTCCACCCTATCCCCGTAACCCAGTAATCCCACCTAACCTTTTTGGATGCTAAGGGCAATTTAGCACGGCCAATCCACCTAACCAGCACATCTTTGGACTGTGGGAGGAGACCGGGCACCCGGAGGAAACCCACGCAGACACGGGGAGAACTTGCAGACTCCGCACAGACCATGACCCAAACCGGGAGTCGAACCTGGGACCCTGGAGCTGTGAAGCAACAGTGCTAACCACTGTGATACCGTGCCGCCCCTGTGAAAAGTGTTTAAAGAGGAAGAGTCCGCTAAACAACATGCAGCTCGTCAAGTTCCAGGGCACATATGTGAAATCACGGATCTGGTTCCTTCTGGACCGCTGCTATTTACTTCTATTTGTTGCAAACAAGGGGCGGGATTCTCCGGTATCCGGCGGGCATACCGGCGCCAAAGAGTGGCGAGAACCACTCCGGTGTCGGGCCGCCCGGAAGGTGTGGAATCCTCCGCACCTTCGGGGCTAGGCCGGCGCTGGAGTGATTGGCGCCGCGCCAACTGGCGCCGATGGGGCCTCTGCCGGCCGGCCGGCGCGAGTTGCCGCATGTGCAGGAGCACCAGCGTGTTCCCAGAACCGCTGGCGTGATTCCTGTGCATGCGCAGGGGGTTTCTTCTCTGCGCCGGCTATGGCGGAGCCTTACAGAGGCCGGCGTGGAGGGAAAGAGTGCCCCCACGGCCCAGGCCCACCCGCAGATCGGTGGGCCCCGATCGCGGGCCAGGCCACCGTGGGGGCCCCACCAGGGCCAGATCCCCCAGGGCCCACCCGAGGGCTCCGCAGGCCGCCCGCAGAGCCAGGTCCCGCCGGTACAAACCTTGTGTAATTTATGCCGGCAGGACAGGCCAAAAACGGGCGGCCGCTCGGCCCATCGCAGAGCGGAGAATTGCCGGGGGGGGGGGGGGGGGGGGCGCTGCCAACTGCCCCCGACCAGTGCGACGCGATTCCCGCCCCTGCCAAAAAACTGGGGCAGGAGAATTCGGCAGCTGGTGACGGGGCGGGATTCAAGCCGTCCCCCGGTGATTCTCCGGCCCGGCGGGGGATCCGGGGAATCCCGTCCAGAAGCTCCATAAAAAGCTGCTGGGGCCAAAGACACCCCAGGATTCACAAGGGATCAGTGCTGAAGCCTGTTACAAGATTCTGTTTCCCCCAGATCCATCCAGCGAGAGGGGTTCTAGAGGGGTTGCCATTGACCAAAAGCATAACTGGTATTACGATCCCAGACTAGACCCAGCAGTGGATAAGGATACAGGACCGAAACCCAATATTTTAGTTTATTTTGTAAGGTAGTCCTCGATGACCATAGGCTGCTTTCCCCTTTAAGGCGGAGAGGTTGGGATTTAATTTGAGGATCACCACACCTCAGGTGAGGGACAAGGTTGAGAAGGCAGGACCTTCATGAGTAACCTCAGCTGGTATGGGAATAGAGCCTTGCTTTGCATCACAAGCCAGCTGTCTAGCCAAGTGAGCTAAGCCCGCCCCCAAGCCATGCAGATATGAGGAGAATGTACAAACTCCACCCAAGTCATCCAAGGCCGGAATTGAACCCGGGTCCCTAGCACTGTGAGGCAGCAGTGCTAACCACTGTGCCACCGTTCCAACCTGTGATGTATTTTGTAAGACTGTGTGGAAAGAATACCTCGCTCCAGGAGTGATTGCACAAAAAAATTGGGAGTAGGTATTTTTAAAGCAAAACTTCATGAACACAATATTAAACTCTTTAACATCACATTTGAAAATGGCTTACAATTACCCCTTAAACAATACTAATAAATAACAGTAAACATAATACCCTTAATAACTATCTCTATTCCCTATTAAACAATCAGAAAGGAAAAACATACAGCTGTCAATCTATCCTACATCCCAAAGGCTCAGAGTCATACTTGTTTTCCAGAACAGATTTGGCTCCGGTTAGAACCCTTGTAGACTCTGGCTGGATGTCATGAAAAATCTGTTTCAACTGGTTTGTTCCAGCTCCCCCCCTCCCCCCACCTTGTCCTCCAACAAGTCTGCACTGCTTTGAGTATTATTAATCTTTTTTAACTATCATAATAGTGAGAGCAAAAGACCTTACTTGTGCACTCAGTGTTAGCTAGATCAGAACTCAACTCAAAATCTTTCTCAAAATGTCTGAATGCCTTAGTCCACCCAGAAATGGCATCACCTCCCCAGGGTGAAAACACATTAACGCCCCAGGAACTCTCCCTAGACACTCAACAGTGCTTTAGCCCAGGCTTTGAGGTGAAATAAAACAAATATCATGTCAGGTAGACGTAAGTGATTCCAGAACACCATTCAAAGGGAGCAGTGGAGCTTCTCACAATGTCCTAATCAACATCGATCTTACAAACAGCACTAAAACTGGTGGGCTGGTCACTTATTTTATTACCACAGTGACATTGGGAAGAACCTAATGCCACCTGCAACTCCCCCCCCCCCCTCCTCCCCCCCCTCCCTCCCCCTCCCTCCCCCCCCCCCACCCCTCCCTCCCCCCCCCCACCCCTCCCTCCCCCCACACACACACACAACCCCACCACGTCAACGCAAGTCCTGTAGGCAAGTTCAGAATTGGAAAGGCTTTTGGTCAGGTGGGAGGATGCAGGATGGGAACCCTGTCCCCTTCTCAACTCACTCAGATCATGCTCTGGCAGGAAGAATGGAGGGCAGCCATCTTACAAGAGGCTAATTGAGGCCCTTAAGTAGCTAATTAAGAGCCTGATCCCAATAGTTCTAGGATTCATGCAACAATGGGCAAGGGACTTGACTTTCCGGGAAACCGCCTATCAAACCAGTGGCTTACCGGGGGGGCAGGTTCGTGCATGGGCCTCATTCACAGGGTCTCTGTACCCGATTGACACACCCAACATCAGGAAGTTGTGTGGGAGGGCGGGGGGGGGGGGGGAGGGGCGCTGCAGAAATCCACCTCCTGCCCTCGCTTCCGATCCACCCCCTCACCAGTGAACCTTTCCCCACAACCCCCATCTTGCCCATCCCCACCTTTGCCTGGGGCTCGATGGCTGATCTCTCTTGCAGACCCCGAGAGTAGTACTGGCAATGGCCATCACAGTGGCACCACTGGCACTGGAGAGCTTGTGGCCACTGATTAGCTGGCAGCTCTAGCGGGTGGGTTTTCCACCCTGGTGGGGGTTTAATCCAGTGGGAGGCCCAACGATTTCCAGGTAATGCCTGATTGCCTGGTAATTGCATCGGGCTTTCTAGAAAGAAGCGACACAGGCCTCCACCAATTCTCCAACTGTTGGGCTGAACACCATCACGTACATTAAATTCCACTCTTTACTTCAAAAGTACTTTGTTGCTTGTAAAGGGATTTTAGAAGAAAAATGCCGAAGGCAAGTGACTATTAAATATAATTGTATGTCTTCAATTCAACCGAGTTGCAATAGTGTTCATATCATAATTGACTTTGAGGTTGCTTGGTTAATCTAAGAGTAGGCCTCATTTACTTTTATTACAAACCTGTCATTTTGCAGCACAGTGGGGATTAATGCTATCGCGCTGCTCATCTGTTGTGGGTCCATGAAAATAACTTGTCAAATGTCAAACTTAAAAAGGCTTCAATGGATTTTAGTAAACTTCACCACTTTGCAGCATAGTGTTTTTCAGCATAATGAGCACAGCAACCTCTCGGGCATGTCCTGTAAAATGGGAAACATTAGTGAGAAAAGATATTTGAGTCAAGACCCCAAACAATTTTACACAGTCATTTGACAAAGTTATTTTGCTGAGAGACACATCTGATTCACCAGACGTAGCAACATAATTGCTGTAATATATTTCTGAACTCAATGGGTCAGGTCAGGCCAGGATGGGATCAAACTTATTCCTCAGTGATGAGGTAAACTCACACTTCCATGTACTGTGGGGAAAAGGGGGATTTCAAATTGATGACGCTATTCCAATCCGGTTAGGAATTGTTAACATTTAAAAAGAAATCTGAATACTTACTTCTAACCAATAGAACCAAGCCACAAGATTTTTATATATAAAATACTTTTTAAAATACCAGCACTATTAATTAACAAGCTGTCTTAAATAAACAATTACAGAGATAGGACCGGGTGAGACCATGGAGGGATTTGAAAAGAAGGATGGGAATTTTAAAGTTGAGATGTTTCTTAACCCAGCAGCCAATGTAGATTAGCGAGCACAGAAGTGGTGGGTGAACAGGACTTGGTGCGAGTGGGACTTGGGCAGCAGAAATTTGGATAGCCTCAAGTTTACAGAGGGTAGAATGTGGGAGACTGAGCAGGACTGTGTTGGAATGGTCAAGTCTTCAGGGATCTTGTGGACATACACTCCAAGATTCTCCTGTCCCTCTACACTGTTCTGTATCCTACCATTATTGGGTGTTCCTTCACCTTGTTTACCTTCTGCAAATACATTACCTTAAACTTTTCTACATTGAATTCCATATGCTGCTTTTCTGCCCAACTGGCCAATCTATTGATATCTTCCTGCAGTCTCCAGCTTCCTCCCTCACTATGAATCACCTGGCTAACTTATGGACCATCTGTAAACTTCTTTATCATATCTTGTATATTAAATCTAAATCATTGACATACACCATGAGCGATTAGGGATAGTCAAGAAACTCTTGCCTTGTCAGTCACGTTCACATCCCATGAAGGAATAAAATAAGAGAAAAGAAAGGGACCTACAGAATCCCTTCTGGTAAACACGCTGCAAGGAGGTGGGGGTGAGTGGAAGGGTTGGATTCTTCTCTCGCCGTTATTGCAACAACTTTATTTTTTTAATATCCTTTTCTGTTTTGTTTGGAAAATCTTTCACCAGGAATGCTGAGCTGCCCTTCCTACCCTTCTTTAAGCCATGTTTCAGCTTAAATATTCATGATATAATCTTCCCAGTGTCAACTGTGCCCTCGATTTATGTGCCTTATTCACTAGGCTCTTTGCAATGTACCACTAATCACTCCTTTGTTGTCTATTTTCTGGCTTTTGCTTTTCCGCACTCACTGACAAGTTTCCTGTCCTCCATTTCCCGTTTTGCTTCTCTCCTTTCTGAATCTATGCTCAGGTTCTCATTTCCCTGCAAAGATCATATAAATCTTCCCAAGAACCTAAAGCCCTCCCACCTACATCATGTATCCAGCCACAGATTCATCTGCACTACTTGCATACTTCTGAACTAGCATGTGGCACTGGGAATAATCAAGAGATTTCTACCTTTGAGTCCTATTTTTTAATTTCTTTCCAATTTTACTAGAAGCTACATGCAATGCCTCATGTTTCTTCCTCTCTGTATTTATTTTGGTGCCATGACCTCTGTCCTCTGTCCACTCCCCCCCCCCTTCCCCCCCTCCCCTCCTCCCCCCCCCCCCCCCCCCTCTCCTCAGAGTTCTATGCAGCTCCTCAATGACATCCTTGCACCTGACCCCAGGGGAGGCAACATTTCATCATGAAGTTAAGTCTGTGGCCACAGATGCTTGTTCTCCTCGCTATGGTATCCCTTTACACTATCCTTCTTCTCCACATACACCACTCCCAGTCACCAACTCTACAGCTGATACACCAATAGTGCCATGGAATTGGCTCTGGCCTTACTCCTCAGAGAAAGCATTTTCTTCACCGTTATTCTGAACTCAGTGTCAGTTAGAGAACTGAGATGCACCCAGGGGACTTCTGAGCCACTTGCTTGATTCTCCTTAACTGACACGTGGTCACCTATTCCCGCTCTGCCCACACATTCTTAAGCAGCAGGATGACCACCTCCAGAAACATGCTATCCAAACAGCTCTTACCCTTGTGGATGCAATATAGTCTCTAACCAGGTGCTTCTTAACTCTGAACCCAGAGCTCAAACTCATCCACCTGACAACACATCCTGCACATGTGGTTGTCCAGGGAACGAGAAGCATCCTGCAGTTCGCACATAAACAAAAAGTGTATTCCACTGGACTGAGGTGCCCTGCCATGTGTTTAATGATTAGGCAAGTGGCTAGAGTAAGTAAAAATAAACCTAAAACTCAATTGCTTGATCTAGTTTAAGTTCTAGATATGTAAAACGTAATATTTGCCTGGATCTGTCAACTCCATCACACCTCCTTGTTATTTTCTCAAATGTCCACTCTGTTTTGCTGATTCTCTTGTTAATCTCATGTAGTGCTCTGCGCTTTGTAAAATCCGGTTCTTGTCACTATGTTCAAATTGGAATCACTAAACACAGTTCTGAAGTTTGATGAAAACAATAAATAATTGACATCAGCATTTGAGTTAGTCAATAACAGTAAATTGGAATTTGTTTGATTGATTGATTTGATTTATTGTCACGTGTACAAGTATTCTTCTGCATACAGTCTAGGCAGATCGCTCCATACATGAAAAAACATAGGACATATGATAAATACACAATGTAAATATATAGCCACAGACATCAGGTGAGCATACAGAGTGTAGTACTACTCAGTAGAGAAGATGTGTGGAGAGATCAGTTCAGTCCATAAAAGGGTTGTTCAGGAGTCTGGTAACAGCGGGAAGAAGCTGTTTTTGAATTGGTTAGTGCGTGTTCTCAGACTTTTGTATCTCCTGCCCGGTGGAAGAGGTTGGAAGAGTGAATAACCTGGGTGGGAGGCGTCTTTGATTATGCTGCCCGCTTCCCCAAGGCAGCGGGAGGTGTAGACGGAGTAAACGGATGGGAGATGGGTTTGCGTGATGGACTGGACTGTGTTCACGACTCCCTGTAGTTTCTCACGGTCTTGGGCCGAGCAGATGCCAGACCAGCTATGATGCAGCTAGATAGGATGTTTTCAATGGTGCATATGTAAAAATTGGTAAGACTCAATGTGGACATGCCGAATTTCCTTAGTTTCCTGAGAAAGTATAGGCAGTGTTGTGCTTTCTTGGTCGTAGCATTGACGTGGGTGGACCAGGACAGGTTGTTGGTGATGTACACACCTAGAAATTTGAAGCTGTTAACCATCTCAACCTCGGCACCATTGCTGCAGAGAGGGGTGTGTACGATAATTCGCTTCCTGAAGTCAATGACCAGCTATTCAGTTTTGCTCATGTTGAGGGAGAAATTATTGTCATTACACCACCCCACTAGGTTCTCTATCTCCATACTGTATTCTGACTCATCGTTGTTCGAGATCCAACCGACTACGATCGTGTCATCAGCAAACGTATAGATGGAGTTGGAGCCGAATTTTGCCATACAGTGGTATTTCTATAGGGAGTATAGTAGGGGGCTAAGTATGCAGCCTTGCGTGGCCCCAGTATTGAGGACTGTTGTGGAGGGGGTGTTTTCTATCCTTACTGATTGTGTTCTATGGGGCAGGAAGCCGAGGATCCACTTGCAGAGGGAGGAGCCAAGTCTTAGGTTTTGGAGTTTTGCTATGAGCTTGGCTGGGATTATGGTGTTGAAGGGGGAGTTGTAGTCAATGAATAAGAGTCTGACGTCGGAGTACTTATTGTCGAGATGCTCCAGGAATGAGTGTAGGGCCAGGGAGATGGAGTCTGCTGTGGACCGGTTTTAGCGGTATGCGAATTGCAGTGGATCAAGGTATCATGGGAGAATGGAGTTGATGTGTCTCATGACATCTCTCAAAGCACTTCACAATATTAGATGTCAAGGCCACCGGACGGTAGTCGTTGAGGCACATTGCCTGTTTCTTCTTTGGCACTGCTATGATAGTCGTCTTCTTGAAGCAGGTGGGAATTTTGGAACTGAGTAGGGAGAGGTTGAAGATGTCTGCGAACACACCCGCCAGTTGCTCCGCTCAGATTCTGAGTGTACGAACAGGGACTCCGTCAGGACCCTTTGCTTTCTGAGGGTTCACTTTCAAGAAGGCCTATCTGACAGCGGAAGCTATGAAGGGAGGGATGTGTGTGTCCGAGGCTGCTGGGGCAGTTGACATGCGGTTTGTTGGTTTCCTGCTCGAAACGAGCATCAAATGCATTGAGTTCATCGGGGAGGAGTGCGCTGTTGCTGGAGATTCTACACAGCTTTGCTTTGTAGCCTGTTATGTTGATTCCTACAAAAATTCACAAATGCAGTCTTATTTTGACTAGGTAGGGAGACGAAGGCACAATGGTAATATCACTGGGCTAGGAATCCAGGCTAATCCTGTGGGATCATGGGTCCAAGTCCCGCTATGACTGGTGGAATTGAAGTTCAATTCATAAAAGCAATAACTTCTGTGTAAAACAGGCTCTGCAGAATAGCTAGGAGTCATATTTTTTAGTTCACGACAAAAATATCCCTCACAATTGTGATATAGTGGTACCGAGACTGGCCGAGTAATCCAATAGCCGGGATAATGCTCTGGGAACCTGGGTTCGAATCCCTCCAAGGCATGAAGTGAAATTTGAATTCAATCAAAATCTGGAATTAAAAATCTAATGATGACCATGAAACCATTGCCGATTGTCAGTAAATCCCATCTGGTTCATGAATGTCCTTTAGGGAAGGGAATCTGCCATCTCTTACTTGGTCTGGCCGACATGTGACTCCAGACCCACAGCAATGGGGTTGACTCTTAACTGCCCCCTCAATTCGGGATGGGCAATAAATTCTGGCACAGCCTGCAACGCTCACATCCCGTGAACGAGTAGAAACAAAATGTGATGCTCTCCTGAGTCCAAATTAACCTTCCGTCCCTTTCAATTAAACTGTAGTGCTTTATAAAAAAACTCTTGTGCTTGTATTCCAAAATATCCCGTCAGCGTTCCAGCACAAAAATGAGAGAAAGTTATTGATTCATCTGAAATAGGTATGTTGTGGGAATGGCAGTGGAAACATTTTTGGTTTCATCAATTGTGGATTTCCTTTGTAAACCCAAATACTCTAATTATTCCCTGGCTTGAGTGTGGGCCAGCACCTTGATATGAACAAGTTATCATTGTGTTGTGCGATTTGCCTATCCTGAAGACAGTGTATGCATGCATCAGTATAAAAACACATTTCATTCAAGGTAAAAAGAAAAGGAGTAATATAGCAGTAGATAATTGTATTTTGACGATTGTTGGATTTAAAAGGAAATATATCCCAATTAACATATTTTCCATAAAAAAGTATTCCCTCCATTTAAATTTGAGTGAAAATCATAAACATTTCCCCGAGCAGCACAGAGATTTCTCTGTATCCTTTTGATGCCCTCGCCGGCATCAATCATTTTGGAAGTCTCAGAGCCAACAAAGAATTGCTGACTAGAAAAACAACTAACTTTCACATATATAATGCCTTTAATGTTGAAAAATTGCTTAAGGTTATTCACAGTAGTTTATTTCTTTGAGTAGTTCAGACCCTCGAGCCTGTTTGATCATGGATGGTCTGATTGTAATCTCAGCTCCACGTTCCCACCTACCCTTGATAGCCTTCCATCCCCTTGCTTATCAAGAATATTACCATCACAGACCAGACTCCATCAGTGGCTAGGATACTGGACAGAAACCCCAATATTTTATTTTAACTTTGTAAGACTGTTGGGAAAGGATATCTCGCTCCAGGAGTGATTCTACACATAATAGGGATAAAGTGTATTGAAACAAACTTCATTCCGAGTACTTACCTGTGTTACTAACATCACCGTGCCATCCTGTTCTGCCCGCTGCCCTTGGGATGCGCTGGTGTCAGGAATGGGGGGATTCGGAAGAAATGGAGCCAGCGGTAGTCTCGTTGGCAGTTGGCCCCGGGTTGGCCTCCAGCACTTCCTCCTCCCTGATGGTACCCATCTGCATTTGGGACACATTCCTCAGCAACCGGTACATGATGGCAAAGCCGGCTGTTTAGCACTGGGCTGAATCGCTGGCTTTGAAAGCAGACCAAGGCAGGCCAGCAGCACGGTTCAATTCCCGTAACAGCCTCCCCGAACAGGCGCCGGAATGTGGCGACTAGGGGTCTTTCACAGTAACTTCATTTGAAGCCGACTTGTGACGATAAGTGATTTTCCATTTCCATTCCATTTTCCATGGTCATCACAGACTGAGCCATGCCTCGGACACCACCACTCAAGACGTGGACATCATGTTCAGATTTTCCACTGCGGTCGCCACCCTAGCAGTGTTGGCATCGGTTGTCGGCACCATCTCCTGTGCCTGCAGTGTTTGGGACTCCTCCAATTGGCCTTGCCATGGCTGGAATGTCACTGACACCCCCTCCTGAATGGCACGGCTGTGTCCTATCATCTGCAAGAGCTCTGGGAGAACCTTGTCCAGAGGCTCGGCACCTGGCTGGGACCCAGCTGTGCCCTGGGATTCAGCAGACCTCCGACTGCTGTCCCCCTTGGATGCTCCATCTGACGTGCATCGGCAACAGTGTGGTTCTCACCAGATTGTGCCCCAGAAGCCTGTCCACTAATGTCACCCACCAAGGTGTGTGTCTCTAGGCAGGTGGAAGGTGCAATGATAGTTGTGATGCCTTGCCGGTGGTCTCCTCGGAGCTCTCCTCCAAGGTGTGTTTTGAGTGGCGGGGGTGTTGCTACTCCGGAGTACCTGGCCTGATCAGATAATGATCCTGCAAGACAACAGACATGTGAGAGGGAAGGATCATTTTACTTGGCATGAACAATTCACCTGAGACAGGTCATCTGGGTGAAGGGCAGTGTATCCTCACCTCTCTGGTGCAGGCCAACCTCACTGTCAGTGACTGCTCTCACCTCGGGAAACCCCGCGAATTCCACGGCCCGTTCCTCAAAGGGGATGAGGACTCGAATCTCTGGGAATCCTTCCCCTGTCTTATCCCTTTCTCATTTTTTATGTGCTATCTTCTCCTGCGGGTTCAAAGAGAGGGCATTGTGATCTTGTTTGATGTGGGCACGTTTGATTGGTCAGGAGGTCTATAGCAAGTGGCATGTGTGGGCACCACACCTGGACATGAAAGAGTTGTGCTGGTGGGTGCCAGGAGCTCTGAGGGACAAGCATGAAGATCAGATGCCGGGATGGTGTGAGGTGTCAGCCAGTGGATTGAGGGAGAGGAGGGGGAGTTGGAATTTGAGGGTTGGCAAAGAGAACTTATACGGGGAGAGAAGGCGGTAACTTACACTTGCAGTTCGGTGGAGGTCATTGGTCTTCTTCCAACATTGGACAGCGGTCCTCCTGGTTATGCTGCCTGCACTAACATCCACTACCACTGCCTCCCAGGCGACATTTCTGACCCTGCTGCTGGTCCTTCGACCCCCTTGGCGGTACAAGGTGCCCTGCCTATCATCCACAACATCAGTATGCCTTGTGAGGTCAGCCTCCCCAAAGCAAGAAGCAGGTCTGCACTCTGCCATGCTTGTGTGTTGACTGGGAGTGAGTGGTGAGGGAGTGCTTAAAAGCAGGTCCCTCTTGATAGCGGCGAGCTGTTGAGGTGCGAGTCGGGAGAATCAGACGGCGAAGGAGCCAGTCATGTCGACAATAAATGTCGTTGAACACGGGCCACAAACTCGCCAAAACGTCCATCGCGATACTCCCTGCCAAATGCCCCCAAAATCTGATTTTAACATGAGTCTTAGAGCCCTAGATCTGCCTTAGAAATATTCAAAGACTTTGCTTCCACTGCCTTTTGAGGAAGTGAGTTCCAAAGACTCACTACCTCTGAGGGAAAACATTTTTCCTCATCTCTATTTGGAATGGGCGACCTTTTATTTTTAAACAGTGACCCCGAGTTCTAGATTCTCCCACAAGAGGTTACATCCTTTCCACATCCACCACTAAATTGGCATTGGTCCCGGAGTAATTTATGATCCTTAAATGGGATAGCACCGGTGCCACGTAGAACTTGATCGATTCCAATGAGAAACGGTGTCGGATTCGCCGGGATCGGGATTGACACTCGAGAAGCTGACAAGCTGCAGCCGCATATTAGCCTCCACTTCCCACACACACCCATCCCAGCCAACAAGGTGGCACCACGAAGAGCGGCACCCAGGTTCACGGACGCAGAGCTCGCAACCCTGCTGGGCTTCGTGGAGGAGAGGCGGGCGACCCTATGCTGCGGTGTAAAGGAGGTTGCTGCTGTACACCGGGCCTGAGCGCAGGTGGCAGAGGCTGTGAGCGCTGTGGGCCACACACCAGGATCAGACAGCAGTGCAGGAAGAAGCTGTACGACCTGCTCAGGGCAGCCAGGGTGAGTAGGCAGTACCGTGCCTCTGGCACCAACCCCTGTCCTAACACCCATAACCCACCCCACACTCACACCCGGCCATTCCCCTTGGCATTTTGCCCTCCGTCCGCACCGCTGGTCCCAGCACCCATCCCTGCCGGCAGGTGTACCAGTGGCTGGCCCTACCCATGCCGGAGGTAGGCTCTGCAGCCTCTGTCCAGCACTCTCCTGTCGGGTTCACCATGGGCACCCCCTTGATTGATGTCCCCCTGGTGGGTGGCGTCTGTTTTTTTGGGGGGGAAGGAGGTGTGGTTGGAATGCAGGGATGGTGAGGTGAGGGCACCCTGTGGCCGGTGTCACGCTGCGCAAACAGGGCCATGGTGGGCAGTCAGTGGGGTGCGCAGCAAGATGGCTGCCTTGCAGCCTGCGAGAATGGGGGTCTGTGCCTGGACACCCCAGTCCCGGGTGAGGTCACCCCAACCCCATGGCCCTTCCTCTGGTCACTCTTCGCTATGCCCCCCCCCCCCACCCCAGCTCTGGCAAACCCCCTGCCCAGCCAGCTATGCCAGCGGCAGGACCAGCAGTGCACGGCCACGCCTCTGGGAATATGTCCTACCTCCTCTCTCTCCCTCAGCAGCCACAGCGCCTGTTCCCTGATTTTTAAAAGCAAAGTAACTTTGGCGTTGGGAATGCCTTCTGGTGAAGGCGGGACATCACGGGAGCGCCAGAGAATACCGGGTCGGCCCCGTTAATGATATGCCAATAGCATTTAATGTACATGCAGAGTAGACCGTTTTGACGCCGCTGTCGAGGCACCGGAGCATGGCATTCTGTTGGGCATCCAGCGCCAGCCACCATTTACGACTCACGCGCACTTCTCCGCCCAATCGCGTGTCACGCCTCCGGCGTCACTGGACGGAGGATCCCGACCTCTGTTTTTGTTTACTTACCTAACCAGGATTATAGTAAATGGCATGAATCATTTCCAGATGTTCACAGTACTGTAAGTGTCTGGGTTTTATTTTGCATATTTGTAGGAGATGGATAATACTGGCTAATGTTTACTCTAATTGGGGCCTAACATCATCATCATAGAATTTATCATAGATTTACAGTGTAGAAGGAGGCCATTCGGCCCATCGAATCTGCACTGGCCCTTGGAAAGAGCACCCTACCTAAGCCCATACCTCCACCCTATCCCCACACCTCCACCCTAACCCCACACCTCCACCCTATCCCCGTAACCGCACCTAACATTTTTTTTGGACACTAAGGGCAATTTAGCGTAGCCAATCCATCTAACCAGCACAGCTTTCGACTGTGGGAGGAAACCGGAGCACCCGGAGGAAACCCACATGGACACGGGGAGAAGGTGCAGACTCCGCACAGACAGTGACCCAAGCCGGGAATCGAACCTGGGACCCTTGAGCTGTGAAGCAACTGTGCTAAATACTATGCTACCGTGTGCCCAACAGCAGAGGTTCCAACAGATTTAATAATAATAATCTTTTATTGTCACAAGTAGGCTTCAATGAAGTTACTGTGAAAAGCCCCTATTTGACCTCACATTGACTAAAGTGTGGCAGGAATGCCTTGGAATTAGATCAGGACTATTGTACTTCAGATGCTGATTTGTACCAACATTTTCTACATATTTTGTGCAGACAAGGGTGCTGAACATTGGCATGCCCATGCCAATTAGGGATCTGGCATTCGGCCAGCACTAGTCAGATCTGGATTGCCAAAGTTTACGCTTCTTTTTCAATGATTTTCAGGTGATACCTGTTGAGAGGGCAGCAAAATAAATCTTCCATGGGTAACACTCCTTGCGCTGGTTGTTGATACTCACTCTGGGCTTTCACGCTGCTTTGGCTGGGGTGTGGGTGCGGGGTAGCTGTGACCCTAGACAACTGCAACAATGCAAATTCTGGATGTTCCTGCTGACCAGCGAACTTTGACAATTTGCGCGGGGGCATTGTTTAAAAGATGTTTTGCCACCACTGTCGAATAACCTCAGTGTTCCTGGCTCTGTTGCCTCAGAGAACCCCAAAATCAACTCTGTCATTTCATTGTGAAATAGTGATCTTAGAAGACCACTAAGATCTCTGGTGAAAATAGTTAAAGATTTGCCTGAGATAAACAGTTTGTGAAAAATGAAAGCAAAAACATCATTGCTTATTCTCATAATTAGCACCAGCGGATTTGCTGTACCAGTAAAAGTGATGTATTCTCTCTCTGCTTTTGTGCAGTTGTTAATGATGTGTCACTCAACATTATCAAGTGTGAAGCCTCATTTGGGCAGGTAATAACAATTTACACAAAGGTTCACTAAGAGCTTTTATAAATTTGTAGGAATGGACCAAGTGATTTTGATATTGATGCTAGAGCAGAAGAAGTTCAACAAAGCCTAGATAGACATTTCTTACATGATCGGATAACTTTGATTTCATGACATTGTTATTTTTCAATAAATGGAAGTGAAGAAGATAAAACTGAAAAACCCAGGAAGCTATCAATCTGAAAGTGAAAATGTAGGATGCACACAACAGACCTATCGGCTTTCAGCAAAGGTGGAATAATATTTTGGATGGAGATTTCTCTCTCTAGATGTGATGGTCATTCAGTGCGTTTTCAATATTTAATTATAATATAACAGTAGAACATCAAGACTAGAAATGAAAAGTTATAATTATTTCCACTCTTGACACAGGCAATAACTCACACCATGTTGCTCCTACATTATCCAATTATGGAGATATTTATCACATCATATCTAGCCACGATACATTCTCTGTTTTGTATAAATTATTAGAGAAATGTATTTGACGTTTTATTCTATAGATTTAAATTATGTTTTTCACCCAGGTAGAAACAGATATGAAATATGTGTCTTCTTTATAACTACCATCCAATCATCTTAGTAATGCATGAACTCCTCTGAGCACCCTGAGGAAAAAGTGTTGGCACCCCTTGTCTTGGTCCATCAATCCAAGATGGCAGTCTCTTGCAGCCTGACATTGCTCTCCCACCTTCAGTCAGCGACTGTTTCTCACTGTTTTGAAGCGAGAGTCAGGCAGATGAGGTATGGAGTTAAAATTTCCCGGATCTCCCACTGCCATAGAATCAGAGAATCATAGAAAATACAGTGTAGAAGGGGGCCCTTCAGCCCCTCAAGTCTGCACCGGCCCTTGGAAAGAGTTCTACTTCAGCCCACACCTCCACCCTATCCTCGTAACCCAGTAACCCCACCTAAGCTTTTTTGGACACTAAGGGCAATTTAGCATGGCCAATCCACCTAACCTGCACATCTTTGGACTGTGGGAAGAAACAGGAGCACCCGGAGGAAACCCCTCGCAGACACGGGGAGAACGTGCAAACTCCACACAGACAGGGACCTTAGCTGGGAATCGAACCTGGGACCCTGGAGCTGTGAAGCAACAGTGCTAACCACTGTTTGCACTTTGCCAAAGGGTCACCTGGACTCAAAATGTTAGCTCTTTTCTCTCCCTACAGATGCTGCCAGACCTGGTGAGATTTTCCAGCGTTTTCTCTTTGGGTGCTAACCACTGTGCTACCGTGCCGCCCTTACTGCCAGGGTCATGGTTATTTGCCATCTGCCTTGGCCCCCACTCACATGGTTTCCACCCTTGCTAAATTCAAGACTAAAGAGAGCCATATAAGTAATTTAAGACCATAAGACATAGGAGCAGAATTAGACCACTTGGCCCATCGAGTCTGCTCCGCCATTCAATCATGGCTGATATTTTCTCATCCCCATTCTCCTGCCTTCTCCCCATAACCCCTGATCCCCTTACTTTGTTTCATACTTGGTTTAAATTTCCAATTATATTTAAGACTTTTATGTGCCGATCCTTGTACATGCGAATTATATTTGTTCTCCTTTGGGAAATATAGCAAAAATTTAAATACTTATATTCTCCCTAATCAAAGATTTAAAACAAAATTAATATTTTGCCATTCGACAGAAAAAAATAGCCTGGAGAGTTTTAATCTTCAAAAAGATTTTCACTGTGCTGCGTCCATTTCAATTTGGTGTTTGTCCCCAAAACTTGGATTTATACAAATTATTCCATTACTGGCACCTCCTCCATCAACTACAGAGTATTGCTCTGTTGACCATTCTCCTGGCTGTACTTTTCCATGTGACGTGTGGGCTTTCCAGCAATGGGCCAGAGGGGCCAGCACTCCAGGGGGCCTTTGAGACCCTTCCTGCCTATTTGGTGACAACTGCAGCCACGGGCTGACCCGTGAAGAGGTTTCCCCTCCACAATGGCAGTCCGACAGCTGTTCCTAATTTTTAATTCAAATTTGTTAAAGTTGTAGGGAGGATGTCTCAAGATGGAATTGCCCTCTCTCTCTCCCTCACCAGCTTCTTCCGTGCTGAAGGACCTTCAATTGGCCCTCCAGCTTCAACCCTAGACCTTCAATAATCCTTCTTGAGCTGGATTCTCCATTATTAGGACCATATCCCCACGCCGGCATCAAAAAGGTAGGGTTTTACGCCAGAAAAAGTTGGATCAAAGGCACACGAATTCCAAGCCCTGCAGAGGACTAGCAGGGACCCAGAGGAGATCTCGCAGCTTTTGCTGCAGATACGGGCCCTCGCACATCCGGGTTGGAGGCCGCACATGCGCACGGTGGCAGCCTCCAGTGGCCGCGCCGTGCTCCATGGCGGTCTCGGACCGCAGAGCTAGACCCAATAAAGAGACCGCCCGAACAGCCGGGCACCCGACCTTCAACCCCCTCACAAGCATTCCCCGGCTGCCTATAAGGCCCACCCTGGCCTCCGATCGGCCCACCCCCGACCAGGGCGGCCATACCACACGAATATCCAGACCGGCTGGAGCACATTAGTTCCACTCCGTCGGGACTTCAGCCGGTCGGGGCCGGAGAATGACTGAGCGGGCCTCTGGCAATGGCCCCAGGTAGGTCCCAGGCAGCGCGGCGTACTCCCTGAGTATGCCGCCTTTCGCAGAATCGGTGAACCGGTGGCGGTCCCGATTTCTTACGGGAACAAGGATTTCCCGCTCCCACGCCAGCCGCAATTTCAGCATGAGGGTACGGACAATCCAGCCCATTGTTCCAAGTAGGCTTACATGAACACTGCAATGAAGTTACTGTGAAAAGCCCCTAGTCGCCACATTCCGGCGCCTGTTCGGGTACACTGAGGGAGAATTTAAAATGTCCAAATTGCCTAACAGCACGTCTTTCGGGACTTGTCGGAGGAAACCGGAGCACCCGGAGGAAACCCACGCAGATACGGGGAGAACATGCAGACTCCGCACAGACAGTGCCCCAAGCCAGGATTCGAACCCGAAACCCTGGTGCTGTGAAGCAACAGTGCTAACCACTGTGCTACTGTGCCACCAATTGGATGGCAACACACCCTGTCTGGCCACTAATTGGTCAATCAAGGGAAAAATCACCACCGGGTGCTAGTTGCTGACACAATGCAAGGTTGAAGCTCCCATTTGACTTCTATGTCGATGTCCAGACTCAAAATGCAAAAGCCTGCCCTGTAACACTCCAGCATACCATTCCAAAAACAGCACAAATGAAGGCTTTCCTGATAAATTAAAAGCTTTCATGTATGGGCATTGCAACTCCTGGTGGCTTCCAAAGTAGTGGAGATTCTTCAACCAGTGCCCTATTGAGCAAAGATCCATTAACCATCTATGTTTACTTACTGAGATGTGCCATATCAGTCACATGATTATGGCATCAGACATGGGCTGACATTTGTTAAAGTGACTGGTATTTGAACACATGTCAGTGTCTACTCATGCCTTATGCATAAAGTTAATCCACATTAATGGAATGGGATATTTACAGAGGACCTTTTTTGCATTTAAAGCAATCAGTGCATGATGTCCACTGTCATCTCAAATTACTTTGAATAATTAACATTAACCCTTACTCTGTTGAGCAAAATGGAACCCAAACTGCTGTATTGAATGTATTTGTTATAAACAATGATTACTCAAAGTATCTGGTGCTTATTGTTGGCATTAATTTAATTTAATAAAATTACAAGTATTTTTATTTGCAACAATCATGAGGTAGAGTCTATATTCAGAATTTGATTCAGGAACATAATACAGACACGGAAGTAAGTGAATTGCGAATGTTGGGCGGGATTTACCGAGGAACCCGCCGCATGTTTTTCGGCGTCAGATGCGGCCCGCCACCGGGATTTTCTAGTCCCGCCATTGTCAACGGGATTTGACGTTGACTGCACCCCTGGTTGCCGGGAAACCCACAAGGCATTGGTAGGACGGAATATCCCGCCTGCATGAACAGCCGGTAAATTCCGCCCGATGTTTTTAATAAATGCACCCTCTTCCAGTGAATACGTGCAACTTCTTACTTCCCATCTCCTCCTTTCCATTTACGTCCCTTCTGGGTCCTCTAGGTCATCCGTGTGCTTCAGCTGAAAAGATGGACAGGTTGTCAAATAATGCCCTTTGCCAGACACAAAATGGTACAAAAGTGAAACATCATCAGATTTTCTTTCTTCTCTCAAAAGTGGGTTCCATTCATTCTTCTTCATCATGAGTTCTCTGCCCATAGGTAGGTCTAACCCAAGAACCACAACTTCCAACATGGTTGGGCAAGGGGACAGGTCCTGAATAAACCCCATCTGGAACAGAGAATCAAACTCGGTCCTGTTCGCACCAATTTGAATCACACTGGCCATCCAGCCAACTAGCTCTCTGCCCCTGTTTTGTGAGGGCCACGAAGAATCCGGCACGAGTTTTAAGGATGCAAAGAAAAAACATTTATTTACAATAACATATATATACAACAGCAGCAGCAACTTCGCTTGCTGCTCACTCCTTCCCGGCTGGTTCCAAACTGGCCAGCTTTATTTATACAGGAAGTCTGCTAATGATTTCTCCGCCCCCCTTATTGGGGAAGCTCATACTCCCACAGGATAGTGGGATTGTCATTAGTCCCCAGCCAATGGTAAGCAGGCAGGTTATAACATCCCTCCCCCCAAAGTCCAAGGAATCCACCGAAGACCCTGGCGAAGGAGGGTGTTGGACTCATTTTGCCGCAGGCCGGACACCATTTGCACGAGACGCTGGATCGGGTGGCGTATAACGAGACGGAGTCCGGCGCTTCCATGATGAACGGTGTAACGGTTGTACATCCACGGCCCGTGGGCCTGAGGATTCACCCTCTGATGCGTCCTGTGTCTCCATCTCGGAGTCAGAGTCTGCTGCCTCCGTCATCTCGGCGTCTCTATCCCCACGCGGTTCTGTAACGACCTGCGCAGGCTTTGAGTGAGGCACCAGAGGAAGATTGTGAGGACTACTTTCCATTGTCTCTGGTCTCTGTGGCTGTAGAAATGAGCTCCGGGGGCGGGGAATCTTTGGAAGGGATAGTCTTCTGGACTGAACGTGGTCTACATGTTTACGCTGGAGACGACCCTGGGCTTGCACCTGGTAAGATCTCAGACCCGTTTGGCGAAAGACTACGCCAGGGAACCACTGGGCACCACCAGCAAAATTCCGAACGAACACTGGGTCACCGGGCGCAAACTGCCGAATCGGCCGATGCCGAGAAAAACCATGTCCCTGCAGTTCTTGTGTGCGGCGTACTTTTGCGCCAATGTCCGGGAAAACCACGCTAATGCGGGTGCGAAGGCTCCGGCCCATTAGGAATTCTGCGGGAGCTACCCCAGTCACCGCATGGGGGGTGGTCCTATACGAAAACAAAAAGCGAGCCAGTCTCATGTCCTTTGACCCGGAAGACTGCTTCTTTAGGCCTCGTTTGAATGTCTGCACTGCGCGCTCCGCCAACCCATTTGAAGCCGGGTGGTAAGGGGCAGTGTGGATATGGCGTATGCCGTTCATCTTCATGAACTTCGCAAACTCCTCACTGGTGAATGGAGTGCCGTTATCCATGGCCAGCACCTCGGGGAAGCCATGCGTACTAAAAGACAAACGCACCTTCTCAATTGTTGCGCAGGACGTTGTGCCTAGCATCTTAACTAGGGCGTCGATTAATAAAAGAAACATGGATCCTTGAAAAGGGCTGGCAAAATCCGTATGCAAGCGCGCCCAAGGCCGCCCTGGCCACTCCCAGTGATGTAGGGGCGCGGCCGGCGGAAGCTTCTGATGCTCCTGGCAAATGGAGCAGTTTTGGGCTACCTTCTCAATGTCGGTGTCGAGGCCTGGCCACCAGACATAACTCCGGGCCATCATTTTCATTTTGGTCACACCTGGATGCCCATTGTGTAAGTCTCTTAGTATCAGCTCCTGTCTTTTTTCCGGGACAATCACACGCGTCCCCACAAGAGGATGCCGTCTTCCACGCTGAATTTTGACAGCTTGGAGGAAAATGCCCGCAACTCGCCTGGGAGCTGTCTATGCTGCCCAAGTTACAGGACTATGTGCCAAAGCTTCGACAGGACTGGCTCCATGTTGGTCTACTCATGGATCTGTGATGCCGTGACAGGCAAGGTGTCCATAAAATTTAGGGTTGCAACCACCTCACCGGTCGTGGGGGTCAACATGGGGCCGGTCGATAAAGGCAATCGGCTCAGTGCGTCGGCATTCGCTATCTGCGTTCCTGGTTTGTGCTCCAGAGAATACTCGTATGCAGCGAGCAACAAAGCCCAGCGCTGGACCGTGCAGAAGCAATTGGCGGTATTGGCCTATCCTCTCTGAACAGTCCCAACAGAGGCTTATGATCAGTCACGATAGTGAAGTGACGGCCATACACGTACTGGTGGAAGCATTTCACCGCAAAAAACACCGCCAGGCCCTCCTTCTCGATCTGCGCGTACTTTGTTTCCGCTGCAGTCAATGTGCGGGAGGCGAAAGCTATCGGCCGCTCGGCCCCATTCTCCACCTTGTGGGACAGGACGCCCCCAATACCATACGGGGATGCCTCACATGTGACGAGCAAAGGCTTTCCAGGATCATAGTGGGTTAGTAACCCAGACGACAACAATTGTTGTTTTACCCGCCGGAAAGCGGTTTCTTGCGGCTGACCCCAAATCCGGTGTGCGTTTTCTTTAGCAGAAGGTGCACCGGAGCCAGCGTAGTTGCCAGATTGGGAAGGAACTTCCCGTAATAGTTTACGAGGCCGAGAAAAGAACGAAGATGCGAAGTGTCAGTAGGGGCGGGGGCCTGTTGAATTGCGCGCACCTTCTCTGCGACGGGCTGCAAACCTTCGCGGTACACCCGATAATCCGGGTAGACTACTTCCTTCGCCTGAAAGACGCACTTTGTGCGACGTAAACGGACTCCAGCCTCCGAAAAGCGTCTAAGGACAGCCTCCAGATTTTCCAAATGTTCCTGCTCCGATGTCCCTGTGATTAAAACGTCATCTACGTGGACAGCAACACGCGGTAAACCTCTCAAAATGCCCTCCATAACGCGTTGAAATATAGCGCAGGCAGAGGATACTCCAAAGGGCAAACGTGTATATTCATACAGACCCCAGTGTGTATTAATCGTTACATATGGTCGGGAGGCAGGGTCCAGCTCTAAATGTAAGTCAGCGTGACTCATATCTAATTTTGTGAACGAGAGTCCGCCTGCAAGCTTCGCGTAGAGATCCTCTATGCGAGGCATTGGATATTGGTTGAGACAGGAAGCCGTATTCACTGTAAGTTTATAATCGCCGCACAAGCGAACTGTGGCATCTGGCTTCATTACAGGTGCAATTGGTGCTGCCCAGTCAGCAAAACGGACGGGTCTGATAATACCCAAAGTCTCCAAATGAGTGAGCTCCCCTTCTACTTTCTCGAGCAAGGCGTAAGGCACCGGGTGCGCCCGGAAATAGCGCGGCTTGGCTCCTGGTTCGACTTGGATACGGCCCCTTTTTTTTTCCCCAAACCGGGCTGGAATACATCTGGGTATCGTCCTAGCACCTCAGTCAACCCTCCAGAAACTGTTTGGAGGATGTGCTGCCTCTGCAAGCGCAAATGGCGCAACCAGTCCCGACCCAACAGGCTGGGCCCATGGCCGCGCACCACGATAAGTGGGAAACGCCCATCCTGGCATCCATAAACAACAGGGGTCATCGTAGTTCCTGCAATGTCCAATGGTTCCCCCATGTAGGTGGCCAACCTGGCCTGTGTGTCGGTTAATGTAAGGGTCTGTATACCCTGCTTGATGCGGTCGAATGTCCTCTGGGCGATCACGGAGACCGCTGCGCCAGTGTCCAACTCCATCTCAAGTGGGTGACCATTGACCCGTACTGTCACCTTAATGGGGGCCACACGGGGAGCTGCCACACAATGCAGCTGCAGGCAGTCGTCCTCCATCTCCACGTCCTCAGGAGTAGTCGCCGCAGGTTCATCCACGTGGAAGGTACGGCCCCTGGGTTGGTCCCAGTTTCGGTCGGAACAACGGCGCCTCTGGCACCCCCAGGACCACATCCGCGACGGGGTCGGCGCCTACAAGTCTGACACAGACATGGCTCCTCATCCATTGGTTCTGGAGAAGGCTCCCTTCGGGGAGGAATGTCTGACGGCCACTGGTGTCGATCCGGACGTCGCCTCGCCCAAGGTACCGCAGGAGTGCGGGGGAACGTTTTCGGAAAGAAGGGGTTGAGCCCCAAGGCATGCACCTCCATTCCCTGTAGCTCCTGCACTCCTCGTTCTGTGCTCTCTCGGGACAATACTATTTGAATGGCCTGTTGAAAAGTCAATGTTGGCTCCGCTAACAACTTTCTCTGGGGGTGGCCGCATTGTTAATATTGCAAACCAAACCGTCGCGTAACATTTCTGACAAGGTCTCACCATAGTCACAGTACTCCGCAATCCTGCGTAGCCTGGATAGAAAGTTGGCAAGGGATTCTCCTGGGATCCTCTCAGCGGTATTAAACCGGTAACGTTGGACTATCGTGGACGGGGTTGGGTTAAAATGTTGCCCCACTAAATTCACAAGTTCATCAAATGTTTTGGTGTTCGCGCAGCTGGGTATGTAAGGCTCCTAATCACCCCAAACATATGGGCCAGCCGCAGGCGGTGAGCAATATGACCACCTGGCGCTCGTTTTCGGTGATATTGTTTGCCCGGAAATAGTAACACATCCGTTGTGCGTACTGGTTCCAGCTTTCCAGCGCAGCATCAAAAACATCCAAACGTCCGTACAGAGGCATGGTGTAAAAAAAAAACTTCCAACCTGCATCCATCAAAAATCCAGGGAGGTGGCTTCAGCAGTGTAGCCAGCTATTCACTTTAACCCTCATCGCCAGTTTTGTGAGGGCCACGAAGAATCCAGCACGAATTTTAAGGATACAAAGAAATAACATTTATTTACAATAATATATATATCAGCAGCAACTTCACTTGCTGTTCACTCCTTCCTGCTGGTTCCAAACTGGCCAGCTGTATTTATACAGGGAGTCTGCTAATGATTTCTCCTCCCCAGCCAATGGTAAGCAGGCAGGTTATAACACCCTGCAAACGAGACCAGGTTGCGGTGGCTGGAACTATGCACAGTGATAGTAGAGGCACCAATTTCTTTCCATTACATGGACAGCACGATGACACAGTGGTTAGCAGTGCTGCCTTACAGCACCAGGGACACGGGCTCGATTCTGGCCTTGGGTGACTGTTTGTGTGGAGTTTGCACGTTCTCCCCATGCCTGTGTGGGTTTCCTTCGGATGCTCCTACTTCCTCCCACAGTCCAAAGATATGTAGATCAGGTGGATTGGCTATGCTAAATTCCCCTTGGTGTCCACAATTTGCAGATTAGGAAGATTGGCCATGATCAATGTGCGGGGTTACAGGGATATGGCGAGGGTCTAGGAAGTATGCTCTTTCGGTGGGACTTGATGGGCCAAATGACCTCTGTCTGCAGGGATTCTATGGCTATCCAGAAAACTCTCCCACTCTTAACGACTGCATTGGCAACTGTTAGGAGGATTTGTGCGTTTATCCTCAACCTGTTTGGCCACATTAGTAACGCACTTTGCTTGACCATCAAGTCATAGAGTGGTACTTGAACCCAGAGCTTCTGGCTCAGAGGTAGGGTGACTACCACTGTGCCACAAGACCTCTGGTTTTTCATTCTTTACTTCCTCTCATAGTAAGGCACTGGGCACAATCGAATGGCCTCGTCAAGATCTCACGAGACGTCACGTTCTGGATCTCGCACTCACTGGGCGAGATCCAGATTTCCATATTTAACTGAATAGTTAGCTTCACTTAAATATATCTGCACCGGAGTATCCCAAGGCCGAGACTGAACGCCCGTGCCTTGGATACCTCACCGTCGTGCCGTTTAGTACTATTCCACACAAACATGGACCAGGCGTAACGGCACTTGGGGAGTCTCCCAGGTGATTGGAGGCTTCCGTGTGGTCAGACTCTTGGCAGGGTGGTACCCTGGTACCCGATGCCACCTGGACACTTTGGCAGTGCCAGCCTGTCACCTTGGCAGTGTCACCTGGGCACCTGGCAGTGTCCCTGGCAGGGGGGGGGTGTCCAGAGGCTGCGTGGTGGAGGGTTGAAAAATCGGGACGACATTTAAAATTGGAAGTGAGGTAAGTGCGGCCTCAGCAGGATGTTCCCCACAGAGGCCCCCAAAAGGAAATCCAGTTTATGGCGGGGTCGTTCTCGACACTGCAGACTCCAAGAAAGAGTCCAAAACGGGACTCTTTATTTTTAGTTAAATCGTGCCCGCTGATTGGAATTCAGTTGAGAGAGAGAAATCAGCCTGGAAGACATTGCTTCAATTGCAGTCTTGAAGCACTCATGCTTATCAAGTTCTTAATTCTTGACTTTTTCATTGTTACTGTTGATATTTGATTAAATATCTTTGTATGTACTTAAGTTTGCTCAATAGCAGTAAACTCTGCCTGTGAAAAAATGGTGCTGTTTGTGGTTCATTTCTAGCAGTAAACATATTGCTTTATGTCCAGATGCCCTGAACAAGCCACCTGTTCTCAACAAGAGCGTTTGAGTCTAAGATCAACCAATAAGCTTGGCAAAGCGTGTTCAACAAATCTCCCAAACTCCCTATTAAGAACAGCTGGTTCTACACAGGAAATGTGCAATATAATTTATCACGTGCGGATACAGTGACATTTATCAGCAACTAAAATGCCTGACAGTTTTTTAGTGAGTAAAGTTTGAATGCTATTTTCAATAGGGAATCATCTTTATAAATGTTTCATTCCAATGTTTAAAATGTACTTTTAGTGCTTGTATTTATATACATTGTCTTTATTGCCAACATATTAGTGGAGGTGGATTAAGATACTTAAGAGGGCAATAATTGACCACTTAAGGGCCTCAATAGGCCTGAGATGCATGGGCTAGCAAGGGCCTTGCCACATCAACCACAATGACCCCCCCCCCCCTTGCAAATCTGTTACAAGGACCAGGTTGGGTTTTTAATTCATTTACAGGGTGTGGGTGTCAGTGGCTAGACCTGCATACATTGGCCATTCCTAGTTACCCATTAAAAGGTGGTGGTTAGCTACCTACTTGAACTGCTGCAACCCCTGAGGTGTAAGTACACCACAGCGCTGTTAAGAAGGGAGTTCCAGGATTTTAACCCAGTGACAGTGAAGGAACGGTGATATATTTCCAAGGGTGGGAGGGGAACCTCCAGGTGGTGGTGATCCCAGGTATCTGCTGCTCTTGTCCTTCTCGATGGTTGGGTTGTGGGTAAGGATCCTTGGTGAGTTACTGCAGTGCATTTTGTAGATGGTACACACGGCTGCCAAAGTTCATCAGTGGTGGAGAGTTTAAATGTTTGTGGAAGGGGGAGGAATCAAGCGGGCTATTTGTCATCGAGCTTCATGTTGTTGGAGCTGCACTCATCCAGGAAAGTGGGGGAGTATTCCATTACCTCCTGAATTGTGCCTTGTAGATAGAGAACAGGCTTTGGGAAGTCAGGAGGTGAGTTACTCATCACAGGATTTCTAGCCTCTGACCTGCTGTCGTAGCCAAAGTAGTATATGGATCCCGGAGACAGGTATGGCAGGCCTTTTAAGCGGGGAGGGATTGCAGACCCTATGGTGGCCGGGGGATGTTCTGGAAGCCGAGGTGAGAAACCCCAAAGTGGGCATGATTATCAGGGGCTTGCCCTGAGGTGCACCGGGCAGCCCCCACAAAGGAGGTACACCCTTCCAGCCCTTTCACCAATTTTGCTGAAAAAAAACAACCTTCTCACCCTCCCCCACTTTGCCCTCACCAGCATATTAGTGCAGGTAAATTGAGATCCTTAAGTGGCCATTGATTGAGTAATGCGTAACCACTCCCCACCCCCTAAATTTCCCACTAGTGTCCAAAAGGTTAGGTGGGATTACGGGGATAGGGTGGAGGCATGGGCTTAATTAAGTAGCGTGCTCTTTCCAAGAGCCAGTGTAAACTCGATGGGCCGAATGGCCTCCTTCTGCCCTGTAAATTCTATGATTCTTTACCACTGCGGTCCTTAATGGGCCCAGTTATCCTTTTACCCCGAATGCACTTGTAAAACAACTTAGGATGTTCCTTTATTTACCCGCCAATTTCTTTCATATCCCCTTTTTGCTCTCCTAATTTCCTTTTTAAGTTCCATTTTGCACATTCTATATCCCTCTAGGGCTTCTGCTGTTTTGACCCCTCGATCTCTGCCATAATCCTCCTTTTTTCTCCTTATCCAGTGCGGTGTATCCCTCAATATCCAGAGTTCATTGGATTTGTTGGTCGCACCCTTTTTCTTGATAGGAACATCTGGGTCCTGTACTCTCCCTATTCCTTTCTTGAATGCATCTCACACTTCTGTCACAGATACACTTGGAAGTGCCTACTCCCAGTCCATTCTGGCCAGGCCCTCTCTGATCTTATTAAAATCCGCCTTCCCCAGTTTAGAACTTTGATCTCAGGCCCTTACTTGTTCTTTTCCATAACAATCTTGAATCTAACAGAGTTAAGATCACTGTCTGCAAAATGCTCTCCCACTGATATTTTAATCACTTGCCCGGCTTCGTTGCGTCAAATGAAGTCCCGGACCACCCACACTCTTGTAGGATCTTCTACGTACTGACTTAAAAAGTTCTCCTGGATGCATTTCAAAATTTCACTCTGTCTAAACCTTTCATACTATGGCTACCCCAGTTAGTGTTGGGGAAGTTGAAATCCCCACTATCACTTGTATACTTCTCGGAAATTTGTCTACATATCTGCTCTTCTACTGCAGTTAGAGGTGGATGAGAAGGCATCGTAAAACTCATCCATCATATCTTATGCCCACCCTCTGTCAAAAAGATGCATGATGGGTAGCTTTAAAATCCATCCCATGGAGTTATTTTATTACTGATTTCAAAATGACTCACTCATTTTTGTTATCATACTTTCACAGGATGCGGACATCGGTGGCTGGGTCAACATTTATTGTCCATCCCTAATTGCCCTAAGGGGTAGGTGGTGAGCTGCCCTTCTTGAGCCTCTGCAGTCCATGTAACGTGGGTATATCCACAATGCTGTTAGGGAGGGAGTTCCAGGATTTTGACCCAGGGACAGTGAAGGAATGGTGATATATTTCCATTGTGGTGATGTGCAGATTGTAGGGGAACTTAAAGGTTGTGTTCCCATGCACCTGCTTCTCTTGTCCTTCCAGGTGATAGAGGTCCCGTGTTTGAAACCTGTTGTTGAAGGAGCCTTGGTGAGTTCTTGCAGTCCATCTTGTAGATGGTACACACTGCTGCTCCTGTGAATCGGTGGTGAAGGGAGTGCATGTCGAAGGTGATGGATGGGGTGCTAATCAAGTGACTGCTTTGTCCTGGATGATTTTGAGCCTCTGAGAGTTGTTGCAGCGGCACTCATCCAGGCAAGTGCAGAGTATTCCATCACACACCTGACTTGTGCATTGTAGGTTGTGGACAGGCTTTGGGGAGTCAGGTAGTGGGTTAGTCACGACTGGAGTCCCAGTCTCCGGCATGTTCTTGTAGCCACAGTGTTTGCATGGTTGGTCCAGTTCAGTTTCTGGTCAATGATAATCTCCAGTATGTTGATTGTGGGGAATTCAGCGATGGTAATGCCAGTGAATATAAAGGGGATATGGTTGGATTCTTCCTTGTGAAGATGGTCATTGCCTGGCACTTCTGTAATGCAAATTTTACTTATCACTTATCAGCCCAAGTCTAAATATTGTCCAGGTCTTGGTGCATATGGACACAAACTTCTTCAGTATCAGAGAGTCATGAATGGCTGAACATTGTGCAATCATCAGTGAACATCCCCACTGCTAACCTTATGACGGATGGAAGGACATTAATGAAGCAGCTGAAGTTGTTTGGGACTAGGGCACTACCCTGAGGAGCTCCTGTAGTGATGTCCTGGGACTGAGATGATTGACTTCCAACAATCACAACCATTTTTCTTTGTGCTCAGTATGACTCCACCAATTGGATAATTTTCCACTAACTCCCATTGACACGATCTTGAGTTCAGCTCTTGTTCCCATGTTTGGACCAAGGCTGTCCAGGAGCTGAGTGGCCCTGGAAGAACCCAAACTGAGTGTCAGTGAACAGGTTATTCTGATAATCTTTATTGTCACAAGTAGGCTTACATGAACACTGTAATGATGTTACTGTGAAAAGCCCCTAGTTGCCACATTCCGGCGCCTGTCGGGTACACAGAGGGAGAATTCAGAATATCCAATTCTCCTCCCAAGAACGCCTTTCGGGACTTGTGGAAGGAAACCAGAGCACCCGGAGGAAACCCACGCAGACACAGGGAGAATGTGCAGACTCCCCTCAGACAGTGACCAAAGCCGGGAATCGAACCTGGGATCCTGGAGCTGTGAAGCAACAGTGCTATCCGCTGTGCTGCCGAGTAAGTGCCACTTGATAGTACTGTCGACGACACTTTGCTGATGAATGGAGTAGACTAATGGGCCGGTAATTGGCCAAGTTGAATATGTCCTACTTTTTGTAGACCGGACATAGCTGGGCAGTTTTCTACATTGCCGAGTAGATGCAGTTATCAGTACAATTCCAGACTGCTGACTGCAATAAATACTCTGCCGTTACCTGGATGAGACCGCAATTTAGGTAACAGTAAATATAGCAGCAGTTGTGCTTTCATACCATAAGTGAAAGATGTAGAAGTCAAGAAGTGCAGCTGTAAGTGAATCGTGAAGTCCTTTCTTAATATGTGGTAAACCCTGAGCTTACTAAGAATAATGTCATTTTTTAAAATTTCGATATGATGTGCGAAGCTCATTTTATTTTAGTAACTGAAAGTAAGATGAATTTTCAAAGCAGTGACGGGCATTTAATTTAAAAAGCATATAGTAATAGATAGAATGTACTCCATGTGAAGATATTTGTGTACCTATAGTTATATTAAAGTAGTGTTATTTTCTTGGAACATCTATGAGTGCTGCTGAATTTCCCCGTTTCCCTGAAAAGTGCCTCATTCAGAATTGATCTATCCTGAGTTCTTTGAGGCGGTAACAAGGACGTTAGACAAAGGAAAACCAGTGGACGTAATTTATTTAGATTTCCATAAGGCCTTTGTCAAGGTGCCGCATAGGAGACTGTTAAATAAGTTAATAGCCCATGATGTTACAGGTAAGATCATGGCATGGATAGAGGATTGGCTGACTGGCAGAAGGCAGAGAGTGGGGATAAAGGGGCACTTTTCAGGATGGCAGCTGGTGACTAGTGGTGTGCCTCAGGGGTCTGTTGGGACCACAACTTTTCATAATATACATTAATGATCTGGAATAAGGAACTGAAGGCACTGTTGCTAAGTTTGCAGATGATACAAAGATCTGTAGAGAGACAGGCAATATTGAGGAAGCAAGGGGGCTGTAAAAGGACTTGGACAGGCTAGGAGAGTGAGCAGTGAAGTGGCAAATGAAATACAATGTGGAAAAGTGTGAGGTTATGCACTTTGGAAGGAGGAATTTAGGCATAGACTATTTTCTAAATGGGGAAATGCTTAGGAAATCAGAAGCACAAAGGGACTTGGGAGTCCTTGTTCACGATTCTCTTAAGGTTAATGTGCAGGTTCAGTCGGCAGTTAAGAAGGCAAATGCAATGTTAGCATTCATGTCAAGAGGGCTAGAATACAAGACCAGGGATGTACTTCTGAGGCTGTATACGGCTCTGGTCAGACCCCATTTGGAGTATTGTGAATAGTTTTGGTCCCCGTATCTAAGGAAGGATGTGCTGGCCTTGGAAAGGATCCACAGGAGGTTCACCAGAATGATCCCTGGAATGAAGAACTTTGTCATATGAGGAACGTTTGAGGACTTTGGGTCTGTACTCGTTGGAGTTTAAAAGGATGAGAGGGGATCTTATTGAAACTTACAAGATACTGCGAGGCCTGGATAGAGTGGACGTAGAGAGGATGTTTCCACTTGTAGGAAAAACTAGAACCAGAGGACACCATCTCAGACTAAAGGGACGATCCTTTAAAACAGAGATGAGGAGGAATTTCTTCAGCCAGAGGGTGGTGAATCTGTGGACCTCTTTGCCGCAGAAGGCAGGAGAATGGGGATGAGAAAATATCAGCCATGATTGAATGGCGGAGCAGACTCGATGGGCCGAGTGTCCTAATTCTGCTCCTATGTCTTTTGGTCTTATGGTCTTCTTGTCTACTGTTCTCACATTTGGTGTTGTCCTGCACTTTCATCTAGGTTTTATAATTAAAAGACAATGAATTGTTCCTCGATCATTCAAAATATCTTGAGCGGATAATGAACATTGAAATCAAATGAAACAAATTCAGATCAAATTTAAATCGAAGTCTAAAACATTTACTTTATTTTTGAAGCCATTTTCACAATCAGGCTTGACCTGCTGCACATCTGACATTGTGGAGGGAAATTGTACTCATTGATCATCAAAATGTAAACTGTTTTGGGGGATTGTCTGCTTTGTTGACAATTTCATAATTAAAGAAGATACAGGATACCATCAGTGATAGGAAAATTCTGCCAATACGGTCAATATAAGCTAAATTCGGCACACCAAGTCAAGTCATTTCCAGTCTAAGTATGCTTTTAGTAGCATAATAAGTGCTAATTATTGACAATCAACCTCTGTGGTGCTGCAAATTACAAGTGTGGGAAAGTAGTATTTCCTAGGGTCTGGTAGATAGAGAGAACCTGTTCCTCCTCATAAAAGGATCAAAAACGAGAGGGCACCAATTTAAAGTGATTTGCAAAAGAAGCAAATATGATGTGAGGAAACAACTTCTTCCCACAGCGAGTGGTTCGGGTCTAGAATGCACGGTCAGGAAGTGTGGTGGGGGCAGGTTTAATTGGGGCATTCAGGAGGCCAATAGATGATGACTTGAATAGAACCAATGTGTAAGGAAAAGTCAGGGGAATGGCATTAAGTCAGGATACTCATTTGGAGAGCTGGTGCAGACATTCTGTGATTCTGTGAAGTGGAACATTTCATTCCTGGAGGTTTGAATTCTTGCGAGAGATTGTTTTTAAAGGATGTATTTTTACTTTTCTTTGTGATTATTGTTTTTCTCTCAATCCAATCTTAATTTCCTTCTCAATTTCTCTTTCTCTAACTGATTTGACATGAAGTTTGCTCAGTCTAATTTATTCTTCCTTCTCAATCTGTTTGTTTCACAGTTGCTTGCCCAGCTCACTCAAGTTCTAGACGCCTCATTTCTCTTGCGACATTATCGGTTCAGCAACTTGCCAGGCAAAAAATGTTAAATCCTAAATGTACAAAGGCGAAGCTAACAACGACAGATGTCATTAGGTGCCTTGCAACAACAAAATCTGCCCCATTGTTTGCTCCAGATCTACTCTTTGCACAAAACCACATTTACATCGCAATAGATTTGACAGTTTGATGCTGCATATTCCTTCTGAAAGCAGAACCGTGATATCAATTTTCCTTTTTGTGATCATGAATATTGTTCTGTGAAAGGACATGTTTTGTGAAAGTTGTTCATGATTGTCCCTCAGGGTTTCCTGAATAATTGTTGTTTGTTGCCTGCTGGATGCATTGAGCTGCAAAGTCACCTCACCAACCAAAACAAAGCATTGGAGTCAATCCAGAGTAATGGAGTGAAAATTCCCGTACCAGCCTCCCCGAACAGGCGCCGGAATGTGGCGACTAGGGGCTTTTCACAGTAACTTCATTTGAAGCCTACTCGTGACAATAAGCAACTTTCATAAAGGAGGCGAACTATGTGTCGAACATCAGGGAAAACTGGTGTGTAAGGTTCAAGATGGCTTCTAATGAGTGCCACAGTTGCATCATTTCTTAATTCTGAATTGCATCCACAAACCACTTTCTCCTTTAATTTCCTCATAAACCGGTTGTGATGAACGGTTACTGCCTTATCATCATGTAAGGTGATGTCCCCTTTAAGACCAGGCTTGGAACCCTGGGGACTCCGCCTCTGGCTCCGCCCATCTGGGAGCCATACATAAAGGCCTGCCTCATGGTCTGTATAGCAGTCAACTCTGGTCCAAATCTGTAGCATAGTTATTAGCCTAATAAAGCCTTCTTTACTGTTTAATCTCTAAGCATCATTATTGAGGGTACCTCAATTTATTAGGCTAAACTAGATTCAGGATGGACGCAGGCCTAAAACCAGAGAAGCTCAATCTGGAAGCACGGACACCAGAGGCAAAGGAAATTTTTAAATACTGGCTGCGGTGCTTCGAGGCCTACCTGGACTCCGCAGAGACTCCCACCCTGGGGCCACGCAAGCTGCATCTATGCCACGCCCAGGTGAGTCACAGAATCTCCGCCACGCTCGAAAAGGCGACGAGTTATGAGGAAGCGATTGAGTTGCTCCGCAAGCGGTTTGTCAAACCCGTCAATGAGGTGCACGCCCGGCATCTGCTCTCTACCTGCCGGCAGCGCTCGGGGGAATCGCTCGGCGAGTTTGTTGAGAAACTCACCACGCTGGCCAGGGACTGTGACCATCAGGATGTGACAGGGGAAGTCCATATGAACCTGCACATCAGAGATTCTTTCGTGTCCGGCATCCGCTCGACCTACATCCGACAGCGACTGCTCGAAAACGGGGCAAAAGACCTCCAGGAGACGCTAACGCTCGCCTCCTCGCTGGAGGTGGCCCGATATAACTTGGGTACGTACCCCGCGGACTCTGCCAGCCCCCCCCGGACTTCCTCAGACTCGCCCGTATTACAGGCCTGCGCCATGCGGCGACCCGCTCACCATGGGGGCACACCTTTCTACTTCTGCGGGCAGGGCCAGCACCCACGCCCACGCTGCCCAGCCCGCTCCGCGATCTGCAGCGACTGCAGGAAGAAAGGGCACTTTGCGAGGGTCTGCCTGGCCAGACCCAGGGGCCAGAAAAACAAAGAACAGCCGGCCAGAAAATCACGCTCTCAGGCCCGCAGGCCTCGCAATGCTGCTGCGCACCGACCCGACACGTCCTCTTCTGACGCGTCATCAGTCTCGTGCGAATCATGGGAGCGGCCATCTGGTCGGCGGCCATCTTCTCGCCCCAAAACGTGCGACCAACGGCAGCGGCCATTTTACGACTCCGACTACCCGCGACTGGGTGCGATCACCCTCGATCAAACTCGGCCAAAACACCTGCAGAACTCCATGATGCAGGTCCAGGTCAACAGGCACGACACTGCATGCCTCTTCGACTCCGGGAGCACGGAGAGCTTTATCCACCCTGAAACGGTAAGGCGCTGCTCCCTACGCACCCATCCCACGTCCCAAACCATAGCCCTCGCATCTGGGTCCCACTCGGTACAAATCACGGGGTACTGTATTGCGGATCTCTCGATCCAGGGTGCCAAATACACCCGTTTCAAATTTCATATCCTCCCTCACCTCTGTGCCCCCCTGCTGCTCGGACTGGATTTCCAGTGCAGCCACCGAAGCCTGACACTGAAGTTCGGCGGACCGTTGCCCCCCCTCACGGTGTGCTGCCTTGCGACACTGAAAGTCGCACCCCCCTCGCTATTCGCTAACCTCACTCCCGACGCCACCAGGAGCCGGCGCTACAGTGCCCAAGATATGGCTTTTATCAAGTCAGAGGTCCAGCGTTTACTGGGAGAGGGGGTCATCGAGGCTAGCAACAGCCCTTGGAGAGCGCAAGTGGTGGTAGTCCGGTCCGGGGAGAAGAAACGGATGGTCGTGGATTATAGCCAGACCATAAACCGATTCACGCAGCTTGATGCGTACCCCCTTCCTCGCATCGCGGAAATGGTAAATCGGATCGCCCAATACCGAGTCTTTTCCACGGCCGACCTCAAATCTGCCTACCACCAGCTCCCCATCCGACCAAAAGACCGCCTCTATACTGCCTTCGATGCAGCCGGCCGGCTCTTCCACTTCCTCAGGGTCCCCTTTGGTGTCACAAATGGGGTCTCCGTCTTTCAAAGGGCGATGGACCAAATGGTGGACCAGTACGGTTTGCGGGCTACATACCCGTACTTGGACAATGTCACCATCTGCGGCCATGATCAGCAGGACCATGACGCTAACCTCAAAAAGTTCCTCCAGACCGCCCGAGCCCTTAACCTGACCTATAACGAGGGCAAATGCGTTTTCCACACCACCCGGCTGGCCATCCTCGGCTATGTCGTGGAAGACGGGGTCCTAGGTCCCGACCCCGACCGCATGCGCCCCCTTAAGGAACTCCCTCTCCCCCGCAGCCTCAAGGCCCTCAAACGGTGCTTGGGGTTTTTCTCCTATTACGCCCAGTGGGTCCCCAAGTATGCGGACAAAGCCCGCCCACTCCTAAAGACCACCACTTTTCCCCTCTCGGCTGAGGCTCAATTGGCCTTCAACCGCATCAAGGCCGACATCATCAAGGCCGCCATGCACGCGGTGGACGAAACCATCCCTTTCCAGGTAGAGAGCGATGCATCAGACATCGCCCTGGCTGCTACCCTCAATCAAGGAGGCAGACCAGTAGCGTTCTTTTCCCGAACCCTCACCGCCTCCGAGATTCGACACTCTGCAGTCGAAAAGGAGGCACAAGCCATTGTGGAGGCTGTGCGGTGCTGGAGACACTACCTCGCCGGTAGGAGGTTTACCCTCGTCACCGACCAACGGTCGGTCGCCTATATGTTCGATAACACGCAACGGGGCAAAATAAAAAACGATAACATTTTGAGGTGGAGGATCGAACTCTCCACCAACTCGTACAATATTAAGTATCGTCCAGGGGAGCTCAACGAGCCCCCAGATGCGCTGTCCCGCGGCACATGCGCCAACGCGCAGGAGGACCGCCTGCAAGCCATCCACAATGACCTCTGCCACCCGGGGGTTACCCGGCTCGTCCATTTCATCAAGTCCCGCAACCTACCTTACTCAACCAAGGAGGTCAAGGCCATGGTCAGGGCCTGCCAGGTCTGTGCGGAGTGCAAACCGCACTTCTATCGGCCAGACAAGGTTCGGCTCGTGAAGGCCTCGGGCCCCTTTTGAGCGACTGAGCGTGGACTTCAAGGGGCCCCTCCCGTCCACCAACCGTTATGCCTATTTCCTCACCGTGATCGATGAGTTCTCCCGTTTCCCATTCGCCATTCCCTGCACCAACATGACCTCAGCCACGGTGATTAAGGCACTGCACAGCATCTTCACCCTGTTCGGTTTCCCTGCTTATAGCCACAGCGACCGGGGTACATCGTTCATGAGCGATGAACTGCGTCAGTATCTGCTCAGCAAAGGCATCGCCTCGAGCAGAACGACCAGCTATAACCCACGGGGAAACGGGCAGGTGGAGAGGGAGAACGCGACCGTGTGGAAGGCTGTCCTTCTGGCCCTGCGGTCGAGAAATCTCCCAACCACCCGCTGGCAGGAGGTCCTACCCGATGCCCTACACTCCATTAGGTCACTCCTCTGCACGGCCACAAATGAGACCCCTCATGAGCGATTGTTTCTCTTCCCCAGGAAGTCTACCTCCGGGGTCTCGCTTCCACCTTGGCTGACGGCTCCGGGACCTGTTCTTCTCCGGAGGCACGCGAGGAGCCATAAAACGGACCCCCTAGTTGAAAAGGTCCGACTGCTCCACGCCAACCCCAGTCACGCCTATGTGGAGCACTCCGACGGCAGGCAAGATACGGTTTCCCTCCGGGATCTGGCGCCCGCTGGATCCTCCACCACAGACGCCCCTTCCCGCGCCGCACCCCTGCAGGACCCGTCGCCCCCTACAACACACCCCCTTCCAGCCCTACCACCCGTTGGTGAGCTCCTACCGTGCACCCCCCCTTGCGCCCCCCCCTTTACACACCCCGCCGGCGCCGGCTCCGCTACCCCCGGCCCTGCCTAGTTCCTCTGCCCCGACCCGGACCGAAGCTCCAACCGCTGTGCTCCCGGATGTGCCCTCGACCGGGACGTCCGTGCCCGCCGCACCACCGCCGGAACTGAGGAGATCGAGGAGGACGATCCGGCCGCCGAGACGGATGGACCTATGATGGCACTTCACCCCCGCCGGACTCCTTTTTAAACAGGGGGTGAATGTGATGAACGGTTACTGCCTTATCATCATGTAAGGTGATGTCCCTTTTAAGACCAGGCTTGGAACCCTGGGGACTCCGCCTCTGGCTCCGCCCATCTGGGAGCCATACATAAAGGCCTGCCTCATGGTCTGTATAGCAGTCAGCTCTGGTCCAAATCTGTAGCATAGTTATTAGCCTAATAAAGCCTTCTTTACTGTTTAATCTCTAAGCATCATTATTGAGGGTACCTCACCGGTATATCCGTATCGTATAGTGCGCTCCCACTTTATCCCAGATCTCAACCTTGGCTCAGTATTAGCACACCCACCTCTCAGTTTGAAAGTAATGGGTTGCAATTCCACGCCAGGCTTTAAAAAAAAATTTAGAGTACCCAGTTCATTTTGAAAGTGATCTTTTGTGAGGAATCTTATGCGCTTGACTCCTTCTGAGCTGGAGTGAATTGCAACACCTCGCAGTCTGTAATGCACTGTTACATAAAGGAGATCATTGAGACTGAACGACTAGCCAAAGACCAGCAAGTAGAGTGAGGATGCAACATACCCGATGGGAGTGTAGATGGGTGTACAGCAAGGTCTCCAATGATATTTCCCTCCTATCCCATGCCGTTTCCACTACATTCCCGAAGCTGCCTAGGGAATCATGGAGGCAGTCTTAGGAAGCAGTGCTGAGAGTCATGATGTTCTCCTTGCCCCAAGTAAGGAGGAGACCATTACTTAATGACTTTGGTCTTTGTTGAGAGACGTAAACCAGATGTTATTCAGGGTGCTTCTACCAAGTTAACTGCCTGCCTCTTCAGTTTCCTCATTAGGTGTTGCAGCAGTGTCAGGCAGAAGTATTGGCCCACCATTAATATTATTGTTGCTGGGATTGGAATCCTGGCCCTGAGGTGCCAAAGTTTCTAAACACATAACTCCGAATACCATTGCTCACACACTGTGCCGGAATGCCAGAGAACACAGGCTGGATTCTCTGTTTCTGAGACGTTAACGCCGACACAGGATTCATGGGGTGGGATTCTCCACAGCCCCGCACCTAAATCGTGTTTGGCACGGGGGCGGAGAATCGATCTTTAAGTGGAAATCATAGCTGGCGCCGCTCCCGCGATTCTCCGGTCCTCGCACACGGATTACGCGGCGCGGCTGGGGGGCCCTTGACAGAGCCCCCCCCCCCCCCTCAGCGGTTCTTCGGGCAAAACTGGCCGAGTTCGCGATGGCGTGGTTCTAACCACGTATCGGGGGTGGGGTGGGGAGGTGCCTCATGGGTCAGCGGGGGGGGGGGGTGCCTCATGGGTGGCCAGGGCAGTGGGCCGGGGGGGGGGGGGCCTCATGGGTGGCCAGGGCAGCGGGGGGGGGAGGGGGGTGCCTCATGGGTGGCCAGGGCAGTGGGCCGGGGGGGGGGGGGCCTCATGGGTGGCCAGGGCAGCAGGGGGGGGAGGGGGCCTCATGGGTGGCCAGGGCAGCGATCAGGTGGTTCGGATCTGCGGGCGCACACCATCTCGGGGGGGGGGGGGGGGGGGGGGGGGGGGGGTGGCCTACATTCTCGATGGCAGTCCGGGTCCGCCATCGTGCACGGCGCACCCAATGCAGGCCCCCGCCGTGTGCATGCATGGACTCCCGATCGGAAGTGCAGGGACCTGTATCTGCAGCCAGAGCTGCGAGAAGCACTCCGGTCCCTGCCAGCCCCCTGCAGGTACGAGAATCGCTCTTGACTTTTTTAAGGAAAGTCAAGAGTGAAACAGCAGCGGTTTTACGCTGGGGTGGGGCCATAGCCCCATTTTTGGAGAATCCAGCCCGTGGACTTTCACGACAGCAAAACTGGCGCCGAACCTGGGTCAACCAAGCAACCATGGAGGGGCTAGCACTGGCACAGCTAGATTCTCCGGGTCCATGATTGACACTCAAAGGCTGACAAACTGCAGCCACATATACACACTTCACTCCCCACACACACCATTCCAGCCAACAAGATGGCACTGGTTGTGTTGGGGAGGGCCCATACAGCTGATGGGTAGGCTTCAGCCAGAGGGCACCTAGGGGAGTGGCCTGGGGAGACACCTATACGATCCGTGATCCTAAATCCATAGTGGGCAGTTAGTGGTCTGTGCAGATACATGGCCGCCTTGCCGGCTGCGGCAATGGTGTTCCGTGCCCGTCCACCCTGAGCCCGTAGCCCACCTCCTGGCCAACCCCCACATTGCCCTGACCCTGGCAGTAGCCCACTGGCCAGCGGCACAACTGTCAAAAGACTATGGCGGCGTTGGCACTTTTGATACCCCCTCTCTCTTCCTCAGCAGCCACGACGCCGGTTCATGATTTTTTAAAGCACAAGTGAAACGTCCCGTCGGGCATTTGGCCCATCGGAGGCGGAGCATCGTGGAGGCCCCGGTGAATACCAGGTCTGGCCCACTAATGACATGAAAATGGTGTTTATTGGTACCTGTGTTCCAGGCCGCATTTACGCCACTGTCGAGGTGACGGTGAATTGCGATTTGGCGTCAAATCCCACCAGCCGCGATTATGGGGTCGGAACCTATTTCCGCCCAATCACGTTTCCCGATTTCGGCGGCAGCCAACGGAGAATCCCGCCCCACATAAATGATCCAGATCACTCCAAAAGAAACAAGCAATTCTGTCAATCAGGCAGCTGAGAACCTTCACACTTCCATGGTAACGTTTTCCAGATAAGCAAGGATTACTCCAGCATTAATCTGTTGTGATTCAGGGAGGTGATTTTGACAGGAATTGCAGAAGTGTTTTATTACATTAAAGATGCAAGGTGAATGCAAGCTATTGTGGCAGGACTTTGATTGTTTGGCCATTTCATGCAGCTTTACTAATCCATCTGTATGTAGTGGATTGATGCCAGGGAAATCTTTTAACAGAAGGTTGAAATGAAAAGAGGGACAGTCATGAGCAGACGCAGGTGAAGCTGTGGTACATACAGATTGCAATTCTATATTTACCACTCATAAAATTGACTGCCAATAGTTTGTTTACTCTGATTCATCGTTTTTGGTTTAACTTTAATGTGAGTCCGTCTAATTGCAGCTTGCCCTGTCCTCTTTCCCCAGATGTGTATTTGCTGAATTATGCCGTTTTCTTTTAATTGTTTTCTCATTATTATGACCATCTGACAATTGGTATAATTAATGTTGCTGCTTTTAGCTGAATAAAAGGGAACATTTCTCAGGGTACTATTAACAGCAATGGCCCAATAACTAATGCATCCATTCAGCTTAAGTAATACTGGGTGAAAAAAAAAATCGATAGTGCAAAATTACTCACTCTAAATGCCACGGCAGAACTGCAGCTAAGTGCACCGGAAAATAGATTTAACGTAGTTTTCCAGTGTCAAGATAATCTGTATTGCACTTCCATGGAAAATTAGGCAGCTGTTTATATAAAATGCAGAGATAAAATTGTTAAAATCTCTTCAATTTATACTCATTGTGTCACTGTTGGAATTTGAATTGTTCAGCAAAATCCAAATTAGTTTCAGTCGCCATCGTCAGCTCTCCCTTGAGGACGACGTCTACTTAGGGTCACAGGTTTCTGTCATGGATGTTTATGTAGCTGAACAAGCCAACCCTCAAACTGCAGATTTTGGGCACATGGGGCAAGATGTCCCACGAGGGAGTGGGATCCAGAATACAGACTTTGCTTCCTTCTCTTTCCTTCTCTGCTGCTGCTCTGTCTCATCTTTCAAACGCGGTGAGACCGAGCAGCAGCAGAGAAGTGTGATGCAGCTTGATGGCCATGTTGCCGCCATTCTGAACAACTGGTAGGAATCTCCTCCCAGCCACTTATACCAATGCTGGCTTGCTATGAGGAGAACTACTTCAGAGTGCCTTTGAAGTATTTTCTTCGTCCTCCCTGGAACATTGACGATTTGAGAAAACAGGAGCTGGTGGGAAAGATGATTTCCAGACACAGTGTCCAGTCCACCAAAGTTGATTTTGCAGCAGTTTTGCCTGAATGCTTGTAAAGCTGGTTTCAAGAATCATAGAATCCCTACAGTGCTGAAAGAGGCCATTCGGCCCATCGGGTCTGCACTGACCCTTCAAATGACTAACCTACCTAGGCTCAATCCCCGCCCTATTCCTGCAACCCCACCCTAAGGGCAGTTTAGCCTAATCAAACCTCATCTGCACATCTTTGGACTGTGGGAGGAAGCCGGAGCACCCGGAGGAAAGAAGAACACTAACATTTGTTCAATGGTCTTACCATCGAATCCAGAGGGTACAACTGAGGCAGTGCTGATGGAATTTTGCAAGGGCTCTTATGTGTTGACAATACACAGGGCAGCCAAGTGGACAGTGATGACAACTGCTAGGACTTCCGTTGACTTGCAGAGGGATTTGTTGTCAAATGCCAGCTGCTGTAATTTGTAGAAGGTTGTGTTGGTGTAGTTGATCCAGTGTCGGATCTCTCAGCAATTATGTTATTTTGGGAGAAGGGACTACCGAGATATGCAAAGTGCTCAACATATTCCAAAGTCGCTCCTTCAGCGTATGTGTGAGGTGGACTATTTGGTTGACCAGGTATGGGTTGATATAGGAGTTGTGTCTTGGCAACATTCAAGGACAGGCTGAGTTCCTTGTATGCAGAATTGAAAAGATCAAGAACATAAGAGCCAGGCACATGAGTAGGCAATCCAGCCCCTCGAGCCCGCTCTGCCATTCAATATGATCATGGTTGATCTCATCTCAGCCTCACCTCCATCTTCCTGCCCACTCCCATAACTCTTCATCCCTCTACTCATTAAAAACCTATCTATCTCCTCAAATTAAAAACCTATCTATCTCCTCAAATCAGTTTAAGTGTTTCGGCATCCACTGCACTCTTGGTAGAGAATTCCACAGATTCACAACACTTTGAGTGAAGTAATTCCTCCTCATTCCTGTTTTAAATCTGCCTTCCCTTAGCCTAAACCTATGGCCTCTCATTCTAGAATGTCCAGCAAGGGAAAACATGCACTCTACATCTACCCTGTCAGGTTCCTTTAGCATCTTATATACCTCAATTAGATCTCCTCTCATCCTTCTAAACTTCAGCCAGTATAGGCCTAAAATGCTCAATCTCTCTTCATAGCGACAAGTCCTTCATCCCTGGAATCAATCTAGTGAAACTTATCTGAACACCCTCTATTGTATTTACGTCCTTCCTCAAATAAGAGGCCCAAAACTGTGCACAGTACTGCAGGTGTGGTCTCACCAATGCCCTATACAGTTGCAACTGCACCTCCTTACTTTTGATATTCTATTCCATTTGTAATCCATGCTAAAATTCCATTTTCCTTCCTTATTACCTGATGCACCTGCAGAATAACTTCCTGCGATTCGTGCACAAGGACACCCAGATCCCTCTGCACCAAGGCATTTTGAAGTTTCTCTCCATTTAAATAATAAGTTGCCCTTTTATTCCTCCAACCAAAATGGATAATCTCACACTTATCCATGTTAAATTCCATCTGCCAAATATTGGCCCACTCACCTAACCTATCCTAAGAGTGGCTTGCAAACCTGGTGCAGGGAGAGCAATAACACTGTCGTCATCTGCACACTTTAGATCATGTGTATCTATAGTGACCTGTTTAGTTTTGGCATGAAGTTAATTGAAGTTAAAGAGTTTTCCATCCAGACAGTTTTCAATGCTGACACCAGTCATTCAATACAGGCATCATTGATGAGGCAAATAGCTGCTGTCATGTAGATAGTAAATAGCAGGGGGTTTTCACACAGCCTCGCTTGACCCCTGTCCGGATTTTGAAGGTGCCTGTTTCAATCAAACAAGGTTAAAAAGTAGTCTTTATTGAAAAAACAGAGCTATAACTAATTAGATTTAAAACAGATTGGACTCACCAAGGTAATATGTAAACAGCACAAAGATCAGTCACTTTCTCCAACTCATCAATATCTATATCTATTCCAATCAAAGTGAGGTAATGTAATTTGTACAAGATGTGTTTATCTTGAGTGAAATACAGCATAGTTGTAGTTGAAATTAGCTTGTGCATCGGTGCATCAGGTTAAATGATTTGATTCTACCGCTGGGAGCCGCTTGTCCAATGCCCCGCGTAAATGCTAGGGGCGGGATTCTCCGAAATGGGGACATCGAGGAGTCCGCCGCACTCCGTTGAGACAGCCTCAGGACGTTACCTGAAGGCCCTCCCCTGATGCTCCGCCCCCAATGGACCAAGTTCCCGACGGCGCGGGGCACATGCGGGGCACATGTGCTTTCAGTTTTCGTGAACCCGGCGTAGCAGCTGCAGGCTGTGTCCAACGCTGCCAGTCAGGGGAAGCCGTACTGCTGGCTGGGGGGGGGGGGCTTCGGCGAGGGTTGGGGGATCTGGTGTGGTGTAGCCCGGGGATGGCGAGGGGATGTCCAGGGGGGACACTATCTGGTAGGTCGGGTCCTCGCATGGCCGGCGCCATGTTGTATGGCGCGACCGCTGCAGGTCATCGCCATGTGCATGCGCGGCCACGGACCCAGCAATTCTCCAGGCGTTTATATCCGGAAGGCGGGCGTTTTACGTGGTGCGGCTGCTAGCCCCTTACCGGTCGGAGCATCAGTGCCATGACAGCGCCAACTTTTTCATCGTAAAACCAGACACTTCCTCCGGACATAGCCTCCAAATCGGAGAATCCAGCTCATGGTATAGCAAAAAGTTAGGCAAACTATAACTCTTTCCCACATTGGAGACATTTCATTTGCATTTCAGGAACTGGGAATTCAGGTCACATTGATAAACCAGCTAAACATCACTCTCCTGGTTTGTCACACCCTGGATTAATCTTGTCACCTTTTCTATGTTGCCAATTTGCAGTATACCATCACACTCCAACCTAAGTCGTATTCTTCACACCATATTTCAAAGGGAGAAAATGCTGATACTAAACCTTTGTATAATGTTGTCAAAAGAGAAAAATCTGACTTATTTTTTTTGATTCAATTCCTGTATTCTTATTCTAAAAAGTTTGCATTATGTGTACAGGGAAACATTGTTGTACACATACTTTTGCATCTAGAATTTGGAGATTAAGGGCTGAATTCTGAACCCTGACCTCCTTCCCCCATCCTCCTCTGGAATTGTATCAACCACCAAATTGGGCTGGGCTGCCTACAAGCACCTTAAAATATGAAAACGACGGTTCTCTGTCTGTTGAAGGACAATTGAAGGAATCCTCGGCTGCACTCAGATAAGCCACTGGATAGTCTATTTAGGCTTGTGGGCCTCTTTTTGGCTGTTGTGCTGTCTGCAGTTGTTTGATGATGAGGAACAGACAATATTTAGGAACTTCAGCACCATGTCTGTCCATGGGCTTCTGCTCATTGTTGGTGTAGCTCAGGCTGCCAGTGAGGTTGAAAGATGACTTGGTGGATGTTGGAGCGGGGGATTGTTGAGGTTGGGTGGGGGGGGGGGCAGAGAGTGTGACAGAGAGAAGGGTGCAGGAGACCTCACAACACATGCGTCTTCAACAATGGATTGTCCCCAAACACCTTCAGTGAAGAGCAGTATACCAGGCAGCTTTGTGTCACTAGAGAGGCTTCCGCTGATCTTTGTCACATGTTGCAGAACAAGAAGCAGCCCAGATCATGCATGTTGTTGATTCCTTTGATTTAAATGGCTTTCAAATCCAATGCTTCTGGGACATTCGAGGCTGCAATGGAAGAAACGTCACCATGCTGGTTACAGAGGCCTTCTTCGAAAAGCTAAACCAATTTATCACTTTCCTATTAGAGGCAGCCAAACCAGAGGAAAGTGCTCTGAATTTCACCAAAATTGCATTTCACACAGATTATCCTGCACGCTCTACATAAAGACCCCAAACTTTGCAGCAACAAGGAAGACTTTCATTCAATGAATGTGCCATTGTTTTGTGACTGGATCAGATAGGCCTGTGCCTGACAGAAATCATAGTGCATTCATCTTACATCAGTTCTTCATCCAAACTGGATTCAACCATCCGGTGCCTGGCTATGTGTTGGGTGAAAATGGATATACCCTCCTCACTATCTTGCTCGTGACTCTTCTCAGGAAGCAATGGCCCTGAGAAGCTCAGTATTGGGCCGTAACTTCCTCCGAGTGGCAATCAGTGTCAGATTGACAATCCGTACCCACTTACCTGCCTTAAATTTATTCCATGCTCACCTCGCCTGACCTTCCTGACACAGGGTGGCAGAGATCGAGTCCCTATGTCATGGTCTCCTTCACTCCAACACTCTTAGACTATGTACCTTTTACTGCACTCGCTGCTGTAAAGCAAGTAAGTTTAAAGATCCAATTGAAAATGACATGCCAAGGAGAAGGTACGTTTCTAAGGTTAGCGAATAGGATTTCGGTGGAAGGGGTCATCCAGCCAATGGGGGTGGTCGGTTGAGTAGGGGCACTGGGGTGGGGAGGTCCAGCCATCTGAGGGGCTTCCAGCCAGCTTGAGGACTCGAGCTTGGAGTAGAGGGTGATCCAGCCAGGCCAAGGGATCGGGCCAGGTCATGGGGGGGGGGGGGTTTCTAGGGTTACTGGGATAGGGTGGAGGCGTGGGCTTAAGTGGGGTGCTCTTTCCAAGGGCCAATGCAGACTCGATGGGCCGAATGACCTCATTCTGCACTCTACTGTTTAATATAGAATCATAGAAGGTAATGTACATTTGAACTAATGACAATGCAGCATGGAGCCCATGTCCTTCACATATTGGAAGAGATCTCTGCTCTCCTCCTTCGCCAGAACAACTTAAATCACATCTGACACCTGTAATAATGCACTACTCACAAAGTACTTTATTGGTGTATTAAATTAGATTATCAGCTCAAATGATGTAAAGGACTCAAACCTACAATGTTCTGAAGCAATATTGCTATCGGCTAAACCAAACTCCCAGTTCTTCACGGAATCATTACATGATTTCAACATGCATGGCTGACATTAGTCTTCAGTCTGCAAAAGATGTTTTGTGATTCATAAATGAAATTCAGCACCCAGTATTCCAGCTGAAATTAGTCATTGCAACTATTTGCCTAAGCCTTCTTCCCATAATGATTATATTTGAAAATATTTAGCAAGATGGCTTGGTGCCAGTCTTTAATGAAGCCCTTTGTTAAATTGATGATGCCATAAAAATGATTTCCTCTTGTAAATTGTGTCCAATTTTTTACTCCATTTGGTCGATCCTAATGTTGGGAACCAGCATAAATCAGTGATAGTCTTTAATGTTATCTTGATAGCTGGTGCAGCCAGAATTACCTGAAATTCAAATAAAACTAACATTTATCAGATTCAATCTGTGGAGCTGAAATATCGCAGGTGTTATCAGTCTTATTTGCATAAAATGGCAACCCGCAGGGAAATTGTGTGTCAAACCTGTCAGGCTTCATTAACAATTACACTCAAATAGTTTTTAGGTTTACGACTTGAGGGCAGTGGAATCCCAGAATGTGTGTCATTTTTAAAAACCTTTCTGTACAACATCCTAGTTGCATATTGTGGTTGGCTATATTAGGGGTATCGCGGTACCTCGGTGGGATGTATCTTAGACTGTAGTATGAGTGGTAGAACCTGCCGGAAGGTTCCGCCCAGCAGGCAGAGCATAAGAGTCTCTGTTTCACCAACAGCAGTCATTCTGTACCAGAGCTGCTGGAGTAACTACTTGTTCATTAAAGCCTTCAATTGTACTACAATCTCGCTTCAGTAGTGATTGATCGTGCATCAATTTAATGAACAAGATTGAAGAATGACTGCTCTCCGCATCAAGCCAGAGTGTCTGCAAATCAACCGCCACGCAGCAAATGCAGCAGCAACTTTTAAACATTGGCTGGCATGTTTCAACGGGTACATCAGGACGGCCCCAACTACCCCCACGGAGGAACAGGAAATGCAAGTCCTCCACTCAAGGGTGAACCCAGAAATCTACACGAAGCTTATCGAAGACACGGCCAGTTTCGAGGACGCAATGACTTTGTTAAAAGAGAACTACGTCCGCACTGTGAATCAGGTGTATGCTCAGCATCTTTTAGCTACCAGACGGCAGATCCCAGGGGAATCACTGGATGATTTTTACCGCGCATTGTTAGTGTTAGGTAGAAACTGTAACTGTCCACAAGTCTCAGCCAATGACCACACCGAACTCTTAATACAGGGTGCTTTTGTTGCGGGTATGCTGTCCTCAAGTCCACCAGCGACTGCTGGAAAACGACACGTTAGGGCTTAAAGAGGCACGGAAACTTGCGCACTCCCTAGATGTAGAATACCGCAACGCCCAGGCCTACGTTCCCGACCGCGCGGTACCCGCATGGACAGGGTGGACCCCACTCGCAGCTGATTCCAAAGCACCCCTAAATTCCCCACAAGCTTATGCAGTGCGGCAGCCAGGAAACCTCCGGGGTGGGGGGGCCCGATGCTATTTTTGCGGGCAAAACAAACACCCCCGGCAACGCTGCCCGGCCCGATCGCAATCTGCAAGAGCTGCGGGAAGAAGGGGCATCTCGTAGCAGTATGCCAGGCCCGATTGGCCGCCGCTGTCTCCACAGGCGAACCGGGCCCGCTGCCATTCCTCTCCTCACACGCCATGTGCGATTCATGGGGGCAGCCATCTTGGATAACGTCTCAGGACCCCGACTCGGCTGGCCATGTATCGCCTGATGAGATCTCCCAGCCGGCCATGTGCGATTCATGGGGACAGCCATCTTGGATGACGTCTCAGGACCCCGACTCGGGTGGCCGTGTACCGCCTGATGTGATGTCTCAACTTCTGCCACAAATTGCCTCAGTGACACTGGACCAGTCTTGGCCCCGAACGCTTTCAACCGCTATGACATCGGTACTCATCAACAGGCACAAGACATCCTGATTGATCGACTCTGGGAGCACGAAGAGCTTCATCCATCCCAATACGGTAAGACACTGCTCCCTCGCTGTACACCCGATTAAACAAAAGATTTCCCTGGCCTCTGGGTCCCACTCTGTGGAGATCCGGGGGTACTGCATATCCAACCTCACGGTCCAGGGCGTGGAGTTCAAAAACTTCCGACTCTACATCCTCCCCCCCCCATCTCTGTGCTGCCACATTCCTGGGACTGGACTTCCAGTGTAATCTGCAAAGTTTAACGTTCAAATTCGGCGGCCCCATACCCCCCCCTCACTGTCTGCGGCCTCGCGACCCGCAAGGTCGACCCGCCTTCCCTGTTTGCAAACCTTACCCCCGATTGCAAACCCGCCGCCACCAGGAGCAGACGGTACAGTGCCCAGGACCGGACCTTCATTAGGTCAGAAGTCCAACGGTTACTAAAGGGAGGCATTATCGAGGCCAGCAACAACCCCTGGAGAGCTCAAGTGTGGTTGTAAAAACCGGGGAGAAACATAGGATGGTCATAAACTACAGTCAGACCATCAACAGGTTTACGCAGCTCAATGCGTACCCTCGCCCCCGCATATCTGAAATGGTCAACCAGATAGCACAATACAAGTTTTTCTCCACAGTAGACCTTAAATCAACCTACCACCAGCTCCCCATTCACCTGGACGACTGCAAGTACACTGCATTCGAAGCAGATGGGCGGCTCTGCAGGGTTCCCTTTGGTGTCACAAATGGGGTCTCGGTCTTCCAATGGGCGATGGACCGAGTGGTTGACCGGTACGGTCTGCGGGCCATGTTCCCGTATCTCGGCAATGTCACCATCTGTGGCCACGACCAGCAGGACCATGACACCAACCTCCGGAAATTCCTCCATACCGCAAAAATCCTCAACTTAACCTATAACAAGGACAAATGCGTGTTTAGCACCAATCGTCTCGCCATCCTCGGCTACTTAGTGCATGATGGAGTCATAGGCCCAGATTCAGAACACATGCACCCCCTCATGGAGTTTCCCCTCCCCCACCGCCCCAAGGCTCTGAAACATTGCCTCGGCTTCTTTTCTTATTACGCCCAGTGGGTCCCCAATTATGCGGACAAGGCCCGCCCATTAATCCAGTCCACGGTTTTTCCCCTATCGGCAGAGGCCCGCCAGACTTTCAGTCGCATCAAAGCAGACATCGCCATGGCGACGATGCACGCAATCCATGAGTCCCTCCCCTTCCAGGTCGAGAGCGATGCATCAGACGTAGCTCTGGCTGCCACCCTCAATCAGGCGGGCAGACCCGTTGCCGACTTTTCACGCACCCTCCATGCTTCAGAAATCCGCCATTCCTCCGTCGAGAAGGAGGCCCAAGCCATCGTCGAAGTTGTGCGGCATTGGAGGCATTACCTGGCCGGCAGGAGATTCACTCTCCTCACTGACCAACGGTTGGTAGCCTTCATGTTTGACAATGCACAGCAGGGCAAAATTAAGAATGATAAGATCTTACGGTGGAGGATCGAGCTCTCCACCTATAATTATGAGATCTTGCATTGTCCCGGGAAGCTCAACGAGCCTCCTGATGCTCTGTCCCACGGCACTTGTGCCAGTGTACAAGTAGACTGACTCAGGACCCTCCACGACAACCTCTGCCACCCGAGGGTCACCCGGTTCTTCCACTTTGTTAAAACCCGCAATCTGCCCTACTCCATCGAGGAGGTCAGGGCCGTAACCAGAAACTGCCACATCTGCGCGGAGTGCAAACCGCACTTCTACAGGCCAGAGAAAGCGCACCTGGTGAAGGATTCCCGCACCTTTGAGCGCCTCAGCGTGGCTATCAAAGGGCCCCTTCCCTCCACCGACCGCAACACGTATTTCTTAAAATGTGATTGATGAGTACTCCCGGTTCCCTTTCGCCATCCCCTGTCCTGACATGACAGCTGCCACCGTCATTAAAGCCCTCCACAGCATCTTTACCCTGTTCGGTTTCCTCGCCTACATCCATAGCGATAGGGGGTCCTCCTTCATGAGTGACGAGCTGCATCAATTCCTGCTCAGCAAGGGCATTGCCTCCAGCAGGACGACCAGTTACAACCCCCGGGGAAACGGGCAGGTAGAGAGGGAGAACGGGATAGTCTGGAAGGCCGTCCTACTGGCCCTACGGTCCAAGAATCTCCTGATGTCCACTATGCACTTCACTCCATCCGATCGCTACTGTGCACTACTACCACCAAAACACCTCATGAACATCTTGCCTTCCCTAGGAAGTCCTCCTCGGGGACCTCGCTCCCAACATGGCTGGCAGCCCCCGGACCCGTCCTACGTCCTATTCTGCAAACACGTACGGGCCCACAAGTCAGACCCACTGGTCGAGAGCGTACATCTCCTCCAGGCTAACCCCCAGTACGCCTATGTGACGCACCCCGACGGCCGACAAGACACGGTCTCCCTCCGGTATCTGGCCCCCGCTGGATACCCACCTCACCCCCCCACCACCAATTCCAACCATTTTTTCACCGGCAGACACCACCGCAGCCCCCTTCCCAGGAGGATCCATCCTCCCACTGGCCCCATCCGGATGCGGTGAAGCTGAAGATGACACGCTCCCAGAGCCACAGATGCCCGAGCCGACACCAGCATCACCACCGGGACTGCGACAATCGCAAAGGGCGACCAGGGCCCCCGACCAGCTGATAGTTTCATTGTAAAATGAACTTGCGAATAATTGTCTGTAAATATGTGTATTGCATGTAAAGGCACCGAAGGGTGCCGCTATAACCTCTACCACTGTAAAAGCAAGGCCACCACCTTGTATCGCGGTACCTAGGTGGGATGTACCTTATACTGTAGTATGAATGGTAGAACCTGCCTGCTGGTTCCACCCAGCAGGCGGAGCATAAGAGTCTGTGTTTCACCCACAGCAGTCATTCTGTACCAGAGCTGCTGGGGTAACTACTTGTTCATTAAACCGATCGATTGGACTACAATCTCGCTTCAGTAGTGATTGATCATGCGTCACATATTTTAGTGCAAATTGCTGAAATGTGTATTTTTCTTCTTTCTTTTCTTCCAGCTTCCACAGCTGACAGCACTGCTGAGAAGGAAGGTGACTCAGTCCACACTGGCTTGATTGTGGGGATCCTCCTGGTCATCATCATTGCTGTAGCGGCAGTGCTTGTGACATTCTACATGTACCACCATCCAACATCAGCAGCAAGTCTCTTCTTCCTCGAGGTAAACCCCAGTGATATAATCCATAACTGGTTGAAATACCAGGCAACCAAATTCATGGGTTTTAAGAAGTTGCATCAAACCACTTTTTACTCACGTCTGCTTTTATCAACATGAGCATTGGCAGGAATTTCAACCCCTAATTGCATTTTATATATGTAGCTCTCTTGGTACGAATAACCCTTGAGCACTCCAGACAAAACTTGCAGCAGTACTTCCACAAATCTCTGGGTGAGAAAAATCAACAGAAGCTGACTAGGAAGACAGATCGTCATGACCTGCATATTAGTTGCGAACAAAGATAACAGACAGCTAAAGGTTGTGGTCTATCTATCTTTGTCGTCTTTGTTTCTAATTATTTCTTTGTCTTTTGGGCTGTAGCTTTATTTCAGAGACTATCTTACAGAGTGTTTTGAGCTGCAGCATTGATATATACAAGTTGTGTGCCACTCTGAAATGGGGGAGAATTATGCATATGCATAATTAAATACACAGGCCCAGATATTCTGGTCTCATGATAGTCGGAGACTGGAAGTACCCTGGAAGATGCACTACGGGACTATGGGAAATCCCAACACACTGACTCTGTGGGAATTGCCCGGAAATGTGAACTTCCAATGGGAAGTTTCCCTGATCCCCGGGATCCTCTGGAAAAAGTTTCCAGGCTGAATTAAAGTCGGAGAGTTCAGACCGTCCTGACTTACTTACTGAATAATTATACAGAAGCATCAGACTGAACAGCCCTGGGCTAAATCTTGGGCACTGGACAACTGACTCACCCCCATTAATCACACTAATCTCCCCACTGAAGCTCTGGATCCCTAACCGCCCCATCCCCCACCCCCACCGACTTGACCTGATCCAACCTTGCCTCCCTACCCATCCAATCCCCCCATCCACCGTAACCGCTTATATCCTTACCTTGCCCACTCTACCCCCTTACTCACTTACCATCATCTCTCCTTTGCTGTTCAAAGAAGCTTCGGGAAATTTAAACACTTCGCTTGCAGAATGCGGCAGCTGTTGTCACTGAAAGGGGTGGTATGGTTTCTGCTTGGGTTCGCTCTGCTGCTCCCTCTGAGGAGTCCTGCACTGTCAGGTCTGCAGAATCCTCTTCACGCAAGGCTGCCCTGAAATAGTGGGAGGAAGGTAAGTATGCATTTTTTTGTCTGTTCAAGGCCATAGTAATGTAGTTACTGGATAATGTTAAAAAATAACAGGTAGATATGCCATCTTTTACTGACTCTATTAAAGTTCTACCAGCAATATCCTTAAACCTTAGAGTTTATAGGTTGGCTTTTCCTCTACATCAAGCACCACCTGCCCCCCCCCCCCCCCCCCCCCCCCCCCCCCTCCCCACCAAAAAAAACTTGATGCGGTACTGGACAGGTGAACTTTACCAAGGTACATTGCTCCTGTCCAGAACCAAGACCACCAGGATTTGGCATTTAAATGGTTGGGCACCGGCCCAGTGCTAGAGTGCCTCTCGGCGGGGAAGAGTGCCAAGAGGAGGTGTCGGGAATCATAGCCTGCAGCTATAAATGTGGTCACAATGATTCGGAGCTCCTGGGTGCCAATAGAAATTGATTATCAGCAGATCCTGAATATCTAATGATCCTGGGGAAGGATGAAATCATTGTAGAGAGAGACTGCCTGCAATCTCCATCCTACCCCTGCACAGTTGCTCAAAGAATTAGACGGGAGGCTGAGATCACCCTTTTCCACTATACTGTATCACTGCAGTGTGCACTTCTCACAGACGCAGACAAAGCTCTGCATCTGCTGGAAAACCGGATTGAAATGCTCGGGGACAAAGGGATTCTTGGAGAATGATGGAGCTCTGCGACTTCGTACATGTGAGCAGCTCTCACTTGAGACTTGGAAATATGAATTGGAGCTCAGCGGTGTGAACAAAACACTGCCTGTGTGGCTAGGAACGCTTCTGTTTTCTTAGATTTGCATGCAGCATAAAGACATAGCTTGAAGCCAACAACCTGATCGTTTTCAGGTTTGCCGTTCCAATGAACTGCTGCTATTGTAAATATGCACAGGTAAGGCTTCTGAAAATTATGTTAAAATTAGAAACACTTAACTGTTCAGTCAACTGGGATTCAATTGACATTAAAATGCAAATTTCAACAGATTGGGACTAGCTTTAGAAAGACAAACATCTGTTCACTTTAATTGATCCACTAAATATAGTTTAACAAAAACAGATGGAAATCCAAAGAGATTAAACTACCCTGTGTCAAATAACTGACATATTGATCTGTGGAGGCCTGAATGGTGTATTTGACTTTCCTCGGCATCATTAAGTAATTGTGCCTTACACAACATACACTCTCTCCTAATGGTTTCCCTTGAACAATGAACAGCAACCTGGTTCGACATGAAACACAATGAAGAAAGTTTTTAAATTCTTATCATTTCTATTCAGGATTTTATAGTTAAAACTAATTGGTTAGCTCTAAAAACTATAAAAGAATAAACCAAGTTTGTTTTCCATTGTTCTATTTTGATTTAATCTGTTTGTCGAAGATACCTGAAAAAACTCTTAGGTTTCGTCAGATTTTTTTCAACTAACACTCACACAGAGAATGTAAATCATGGTGGCCATTTTACTTGTCCAATTACACCATACTGGTACACTTTCCCTTGCTCAAGGACAAGAAAAGAGATATGGGGCAGGTTTCTCTGTTGGGCGACGCCAAAATCAGGAAACTCAATTGGGCGGAGAATCGGTTCCGACGCCGAAATCGTGGTGGGCGCTGATTTGACGCCAAATTTGAATTCTCCATCGTCTCGACAGCAGCGCCAATGCATTTCAGATTGCACATACAGTAAACGATATTTGCATATCATTAGTGGCCGTGATGCGGTAGTCTCCGGGGCCTCCGCGATTCTCAACCTCCTATGGGCCGAATTCTCAATGGGGGATGCTTTTAAAAATGGTGAAATCAGTGTCGTGGCTGATGAGGGAGAGAAAGGAGGTAGGACAGAGAGAGGCGCCACTGTGGGCTGATGGGCTGGACTGGATACTGACCGGACTGTCTGGTGTGCGTGAGCCCTACCAGGGCCTGGGGGGGTGGGGGTTGCCGGTTGAACAGGTCGTGTGGCCGGGGTGACACCACACGGGACTGGAGCGTGTCCAGGCATGGACCGCCATTGCCACGGCCTGCAAGGCTGCCATCTTGCTGCGCACCCCACTGACCACCCACCTTGGCCCCTGGTTCTGAAAAGTGATACCTGCCATATGGGTGCCCCAGCTCACACCCCCGCACCTCATCACCCGCCACAAACCCCCACCACCAACCTGGCCCGCCCAGGGTAACGCCCACTGTAGCCCCTACAGGGGGGCCGGGCGGGAAACACAGAGCAGACTGCCGGCAGCAGGGACAGGCGCCAGGGCCAGAGACCCCACGGTTCTGGGCACCAACGGGGCCAGACGTGCGGAGATGGGGGTGGGTATGCGGAGGCAGAGCACGCAGTGCCAATCGGAGCCACCTTGCAGCCCATTGGCACGGGGGTACACACCATGCTATAACATGTTGACCTTTCACCCCCTGCAGACGATGGACATTGGAATTCAACCAGCAATGATGGCCTTCCTGCTAGTCGCCGCAGCCCTGAGGGATGCCCTGTAGCTGTATCAGCTGGAGCTGCTCGAGAGCGAGGGAACTGGAGTGTGCAGCAGAGGGTCAGAACCGAGCCCACCAGGATGCCCGGGCAGCAGAGTTCGCTGCCATCGGCGGGATGCCCCAGATGCAGGGGTGATCGACGGGATGCATGTCCCCCTACATTCACCTGCGGATAACAGGCTGCTCTACACTAACCAAAAAGGGTTCCACTTGATGAACGTGCAGCTGATATGTGACCATCAGGTGCACATCATGCCCATCTGCGCCCGATACCTGAACGTTGTGCACGATGCTTTCATCCTGGCACACTCGACGATTCCTGACATGTTTGAGAGCCCATACCCCACTGGCTGGCGGGTTGGCTCCTGGGTGACAGGGGTTATCCATTGCAGTCGTGGCTGCTGACGCCTATCCGGAGGCCACAGACCGACGCCGAGACCTACTTCAACGACGCGCATACAGCAACCGAGGGTGCGATCGAGCGGTGATTCGGCATCCTGAGATGCGGTTCAGGTGCCTGGACCGCTCTGGAGGGGCTCTCCAGTATGACACTGAGAGGATCGCCTGCACCATGGTGGCCTGCTGCGTACCCCACAACATTGCGCAGCAGACGGGCGACATGCTGGAGGAGGAGGCTGAACACCAGGCCTCGTCCGACGAGGAGGATGCAGGGATGGGCAGGACATGGGGCCCAAGCAGGCACAAGAAGCCGCACGATCTGATTGGCTCCAGGTTCACCGACTAGGGGGAGGTGGAAACTGCCCAGAGCATTGCCACTGCATCCCAGGCCTCGCACCACCCCCCCTCCCCCGCCCCCTGCCTGCAACCCCCTCCATGATACATACCTGCCGCACTACAGGGTGTGGGCCCTGGGTTGGCAGTAACAGTGGGTATGGTCCATGGGATGGAGGATGATGACAACCCGCTCTGCGATGAGCCCTGGTTCTCCGTATTATTTGACGACGTCTGACTCCTGCCCACAGTCGCACTTTCCACTGTACACCTGGGTGATCCCTGCATGCGAGATGGCCATTCCATCACAGGGTCCTATCGGATCCCTGGGGTGACGCTGGTAGGGAGGGGGGGGGGGGGGGGGTCAGTGCCGGGGGTACCCACACCGTGTCGCTGGCCAGCTCAGACCAGCCCATCCCTCACACCCATCAGACAGAGCACCAAGTCAGGTTGTAACTGGTAACAGGTGTTTAATATGAACAAATATTTACCGATTTGTGCCCTAGCCCCAATAGCTAAACTGTGCCCTGCACCCATGCCAGCTTAACTGGTGTCTAACTTCCTGGCCTTACGGGCCCTAACGCTATGTCTTGGTGGATCCCCAGATAATACATGAGGGGTAGAGGCAGCCGGCTGTGATTCCCGGCCTTCGGCCTGGGTCCCGGTTGTCAGCCGTCTTCTGGGGTGATCGGGCCTGGATGGGCCCGACTGCTGCTTGGTGTGCCAGGTGGTGTAGTGCTGCCCTGGTCTGCCCGCAGCCCATCAGATGCCCCAGGAACAAGAGGGGAAGAGTCCAAGGTGCTGCGGTGTTCCGGCACCTCCCCTGTGGGAGTCCCCGGCACATGCCCCAGCACCTCTTCCTCACTTGGGGTGTCCGATGGCCCCTGGGCTACTCCATGGGACGGGGGTGTGGGTAGAGCTATCCCCTGGGGCTCTTTCCCCACTTGGCACTGCCAGTTTTTTCCTGCACAGCTGGCCGGTCTGGACAATGTTGCTGGTGGCACTCATCGCTTCTGCCACCTGCGCCCAGGCATGGCAAATGTGGCAGCCACCTTCCCAGGCCAGGGTACATGGTCTCCCGCCTCTCCTCCACCGTCCCAAAGACGGGCTCCAGCTCAGCGTCCATAAATCGCGGTGCTGCTCTCCTCACTGCCGTCTTGATGACTGGGATGGAGTGTGTGGGAAGTGCAACGTGTATATGCGGCTGCAGCTTGTCAGCCTCCTGCGTGTCAATCACGAATCCGGCACCGTTTCTCATTGGAATTAATTGTGTCCCTCAGCAGTCGCTGAATCGGTCCAGGTGCGGCGCCAGTTTTGCTGTCGTGGAATTCCATGAATCCTGTGCCAGCGTCATCACTTGTCTCAGGAACAGAGAATCCAGCCCCTGGTGTGAGATCTTCCGGCTGTTCACATCGGCGGGATCTTCCAGTCCAGCAGACAGTGCAATCCCGGCACAGTTTTCCCAGTGGAAAATTCCGTTGTCAGTGGCAGGCCCAGAAAATCCCACCACCGGCCAATGGCAGACCGCCGAGAAACACGCCACGGGAAGCCAGAGGATCTTGCCCCTGTTGTCCATAGAGATCATTTTAACCCTGCCATGTTGGACAATGTGTGTGCATTGGAATATCACTTGGGGAACCTGCCCGCACTCTTTCCACAAGCCATGATTTTAAGCTCCTCTTCTGAGCAGCCAAGAAGAACACACACTGGCGGAGCCTTCTTTTAATATGGGAACGACTAGTGGTGCACCACAAGGACCTGTGTTGGGGCCTCAAATATTCACATTATTCATTAACAAGTTAGATGATGACATAAAAATTCATATATTCAAATTTACTGATGATACAAAGTTAGGTGGCATTGTAGACAGGCTAGATAATAGCATAAAATTGCAAGGACATATTGACAGACTAGCTGAATGGCAAAATTGTGGCAGAAGGAATTCAATGGAAACAAGTGTGAGGTTATCCATTTTGGACCCAAAAAGGATAGAGCAGGGTATTTTCCAAAAGGAAAGAGGTTAGGTACAGTGTATGTCCAAAGAGACTTGGGGGTGCAGGTGTGTAGGTCTTTAAAATGCCAGGAACAAGTGAAGAAAAAAATCAAAAAGACGAATGGAATGCTAACTTTTTTATCTAGAAGAGTAGAATATAAAGACACAGGGGTTATGTCGCAGCTACACAAAACCCTGGTTAGACCCCACTTGGAGTACTGCGAGCAGTTCTGGGCACCACACCTTAGGAAGGGTATATTGGCCTTGGAGGGAGTAGATTTACAAAAATGATACCTGGACTACAGGGGTTGAATTACGAGGAGAGATTACACAAATTAGCCCTGTTTTCGCTATAATTTAGAAGGTTAAGAGGTGATCTGGTCAAAGTCTGCAAGATATTAACAGGGAAAGACAGGGTAGTTAACGATAAACTATTTCCACTGGTTGGAGGTACTAAAACGGTAGTCTAAAAATTAGGGCAGACCATTTAAGGAAGAGCTTCTTCATCAAAGGGTGGAAGAGGTTTGGAATTCTCTCCCACAAACAGCAGTTGAAGCTAGATCACTGTTAATATTAAATCTGAGATGGCTAAATTTTTGTTGAGCAAATATATTAATGGATTTAGGTATATGGAGCTAGGCCACAGATCAGTCATGATCTCATTGAATGACAGGACAGGTTCAAGGGGCTGAATGGCCGAATCCTGTTCCTATGTAATATGCAGATCAGGCTTTGGTGATTTAATTGGCTCAACTGTGATTTTCAACCAAGGTCCAGAGCTGGGATCCTCTTGTGGATTTCTCACCATCAACTAGCACGAGGCAGAGGAGAGGTCAGAAAAAGTTATTTTACTTACCTTGTGGGCAATGAGGAGCAAGCGTCCCACGTGGAAAGTTTAGTCAACACTTGCCTTGGGTTGCTTCCCATTGGATCGTGAGACACACCCAAACTCCCTTCCCCATGACTTACTTGGCCGTTCCTTTGGTCCCTAGTGGTGACCTGCTATCTGACGCAGCACTCCCTAGTTTGAAAATGGCGTCAACTCAAGGAGATCCCCCAGGAGTAAAATGTACTATTATCCTTGATATTTAATTATATTTAACAGGAAGCAGAAGAGATGAATGGGACATACACATGGAATTAAAGTAGCTGAATTATCATAAACTTTTTAAAAATATATTATTTTGAAAATATGCCTTTTTAAATTCAAAATAGAGAAATTTGACATTCCAGAAATGTAAAATTAGTTGTCAGTGAGGCTGTTTATTAGTAATTATAAATTCAGTACACCATTAAACACCCCAGTTGCGCATTATTCTAACAAACTGTAACTCTCTCAAGTGTTTTTATAGTGAGCCTAATAATGTAAAAGAGTTCAGTCACTTTTGATAGAGTGCAAACAGGGGTGGGGTTCAACAGTGCATCCTATAAAAAAACATAGAATAACTGCACGAACGTCTGGATTTCCGCTTGTAAGTATGTATGTGTGGACTCCTAAGCTGCTGTTAGTTTCTGAGGAATAACGCCAACAAATGCTTACAGCTTCTCTGTTATTAGCCCTGCAAAATCTTGGCTGTTGTTATTCTGAATTTTGATTTTGAAAGGCATGCGAGGAGCTAAGTCTCCAGTTGGGGCGATAAAACGAATCTAAATGTGAACATGGCCTTAGAGAGTACTATGGTGCTAATGAAGCTCTCGCAAGTATATTTGTGCCATCAAATTTACAGAATGCCCCACTGTGACAATGATCAGCTACAATTCACAACTCACACCGGTGATATGACGATTTGGACATTCTGATTCTCCCTCTGTGTGGCGAACAGGGGATTTTCACAGTAACTTCATTGCAGTGTTACTGTAAGCCTACTTGTGACACTAATAAAGATTATTATTATTATTATGATAGAAATTAGCTATTAGTCAGCACGTTAGAAAGAAATTAATTTTTTTATCCTCTGCAGTGGTTTGAAAGAATTCCTGATCATGTATTCTGAATTCATCTGGGTGGAAGTGTAATATCACACAGATTAAACATTTTGATTGTGCAGATTGACAGGAAATAAATACCTGTACTTGGCATGGGAGGAAGACATTATAAAAGTAAAACAGGCACAAAGCCAGTGATGGGGAAACAGGGATGGATAATAAATAGTCTTTTGTAAAGCTTCTTTCCTCTGGACTCTTTCGAGGCTGTCAGAGGTAGGTTCTTTATCCAGAGAGTAGTGGGGGCATGGAATGTACTGCCTGTGGAGGTAATTGAGTCGGAAACATTAGGGACCTTCAAGCGGCTATTGGATAAGTACATGGATTACGGTAGAATGATGGGGTGTAGATTAATTTGTTCTTAATCTAGGACAAAGGTTCAGCACAACATCGTGGGCTGAAGGGCCTGTTCTGTGCTGTATTTTCTATGTTCTAAAGTAACCACTTGTAGAGATTCACTGTCCACCTGTAAATTTTCTATATAATCTATGGTATAAAATAAAACTAATTATTTTGTGTAAAAGGGATTTATCAATCTTAATCTCTGAAAAGGGAGCCATTCTATTACTATGTACCGCATTGGAGGAGTTTGTTGCACACTCAGCGTTTTCCCACAATTATGTCTTATGTCTATGCAAATATTTCTATGATTCTATAAAGTGCCATAACTTACAAGACGACAGACCAAGAGCTGAGAAGTGGGATTTGGCTGGATTGCTCTTTTGTAGTTGGCACAGGCAAAATGAGCTCTGTGGTCTCTCTCTATTCTTTAAATGTCTGTGATGTTGAGAAAAAAATGGTTTCAATAAGCAGCTCAAGTTGCACATGCTCTCACAGCCTCTCCTAATGCATGCTTTAGGGTGGGGTGAGAATTCTCACCTGGAATTATACCCCAAATTGTGAGCTCTTCTGAGTTGCATGTTCACATTCAGGCATTATCATTATCCGCCAGAAGTTCAGCAATGAGATCAATTAAAATGTGCACTTTCCATTATCTACCATTTTCCATATGATAGCATATCAAATTATCTGTTTTCGATATCTAGCAGACATTGAAACCACAATTCTGTCACAGTGGTTGAAAAGGAATCAACATATCACCAAATCTGGTTCACTAAGAATCTATAACTTTATTACTTTGTGAAGCAAAGATGACTGGGGCTTTGCTCCAGACCTACTGGGCGGAATTCTCCCAAGAAATGACTCTGGGCGCGATTCTCCGGCAAATAATTCTACATGTGGTAGCGAGCGGGAATTGCCGCGAGCTTCCCAGTGCTCAGCCCAGCAAGGCCAACAACGCAATTCAACATTAATTGCCGAGGCCTCACGGGCTTCTCGCCGCAAAGTCTCGCCAGCTGATTCGGCGAGACCGTGCTCCTGGAGGGTGAGCCATAGGGCAGCCAGTGCTTCCTGGAATGAGGTGGCGGCAGCTGTGAGCTCGGGGAGTGTGACCAGGAAGACTGGCCTCCAGTGCCGAATAAAGGTCAACGACCTACACCAGGCAGCAGGAGTAAGTAGACACCACCATGCCCCCCAAACAAGCATCCGCCCCCCCCCCCCAACTCCCCATGTGACCCAAACCCTCCCTCTAACCCCTCCCCCTTAAACACCCCCCCACAACTCCTCCTTCACACACCCCTTACATCCACTGTGAACCACACATATGGCTAACGATGCCCCCTCTCCTCACAAAGATCTCTCTTATAATCGTCAGAAGAGGGCCCAGACCAGCGGAGGGATGCCGGACTGAAGAATCCTCACCTCCTTCGAGGAGCGTGTCCCGGAGGTGACTGGGGTGACCGAGGACAGATCGGTCACCCACGCAGAGGCTGGCAGACGCCGCAGAGGTGAGAAACCACCGGGCACCACAGGGGGACCTGTCAAATGTGAGTTTTTATTGCCTTACTGACTGACCCATCCCTCCCACTGACCACATGTCCATTCTCCACAGGTCCTCCAGCCGATGGCACCAGGCCATGCTGGGTGGCCCCTTCTCCTGCCTCCCAGGAGAACACCTTGGAGGAGAGCTCCAAGTATGCCACCGCAAGAGTCACGGCACAGCTGTCATCCCCACCCTCCACCAGTGCAGATACACCTCAGTGAGACATGTTAGTGATCAGGCTTCGGGAGCACAATCTGGTGAGAACCACACAGTCACTTTTGTACATCAGGTGGAAGCAGGAATCCCCAGGCAAGACAGCGGTCGGAGGGCTGCTGGATCCCAGCTGGGTCCCAGCCAGATGCTGAGCCTGTGGAACAGAGTTACTCAGGGCTTGTGGAGACGATAGGGAGTGGCTGGGACAGTCAGAGGGGGATGTCAGCGTCACTCCAGCAGATCCATAGCTGCTTGGAGGAGTCCCTGAGGTTACGGGTACAGGAGCTGTCGCCGATGATGCGTGGCACCGAGGCCAACACGACTAGAATGGCGAACGAAGTGGAAAGCATGTCGCATGACATCGACACTATTTGTGAATGTGTCCAAGGCGTTGTGCAGTCGGTGACAGCCATGGCTGAAGGACTCGGCAGAATGGGCGACTCGCTAAGGGATGTGACCCAGTACCAGGCTGACCTTAATGAGGTTCTGCAGGACATGTCCCGCTCTCAGATGGGAATGGCCGAGGCGCTGCGGAGCTTGTCCCGGTCACAAGTGGGCATTGCCGAGGCGCTGCGGAGCTTGTCCCGGTCACAAGTGGGCATTGCCGAGGCACTGCAGAGCATGGCGCAATCACTGAGGAGCTTCACCGAGGGCGATGGCGGCACCATCGGGAGAGTGGGGACTTTTGTTACACAATAAACACCTTTGTGCACAACCAGTATGATGCCTCTGTCACTTTCAATCACAATGACCTCCGAACCCTTGGCCCATCACTCCAGGCATCTCCCCCGCCCCGTAGCATCCACCCACTCTCCAGCAATGGACATGTACCCGGAGCACAATTGACCCACCGGTTGCCCCCCAGCATCTCCCCGCCCCCCCCCCCCCCCCCAGCCCCTATGGTGGCCCACCCCTGCGGAGAGTCCCCCACCCCCAGCCAAGGTTCCCCAGCCCCGCCAAGCACAAGGACAGCAATCCCAGCGCCTCCGGGCTCTTTGCTCATCCGGGCTCTCACTCATCTCCTCGGCTTCCCACAGAAGCCCGTCCCCCATGTTCACGTTTTTAAAAAGGAGTCCTAATCGGTGCCAGCGTGACCACTTGCTGGGGAGGCCGCTGAATGACAGGAGGCTGTTAGATATGGAGTGGCTCATGGTAATTGTACGGAAATAGGGCTTAAGTGGTGATAACTGGTTTCTCGCCACACTACAGCGAGATCCCGATTTCGTCTACGGGAGCGGGCCAGTTTCATCACAAACTGTTTGGCCCCTTGCACGGTTCTTATTTTTGGTCTCTCCTGCTATTCACCAGCCTCTTTTCACTTGAACGAGAGCTCAACGAGGCCTGAGAACTGAGTCCTCAGTGTCATCTCAGGCAGGAAGTGCAGCCGAGTCCCCAACCCCCAGCTCCCTTAAAGGATCCCCCCACGGCATCTAGCGAACGGCTGCTGTGCCCTTGTGCTCCCTGGAGGTAGGTAGATAGGGGTACTCACCTTCTTTCTCCCCCTCAGAGTCCATTGTGCCGGATCCCCGCTTTTAGGGACCATTAGTAAATTACGCCCGTGTGACTTCCCGCTGCAGGGGCAGGAAAATTCCGGGAGGCTGCTGCATTCAACTTTACTCTTGCCAATGAGATTAAAATGAATGGAAATGAATTGTGATCAGATTCTCGCCCTTTGTGGCAAGATCCTGACCATGCTCGCTGGAACAGGCCGGGAGAATGGGGAACAGATTTGCATCCGGCGCAAATCTCATTTCAGGGCTCTCCCACAATTCACCCGACATAGCAGGATTGGCACTGGGCGCAATGTGGCCAGAAAATTGCCCCCATTGTCTGTAGTTACCAAGGAAGAGCTGGAACACTGGCCGGGATTCTCCCGGAATTTGGCGGGGCGGCCTGTACCGGCAGCAAGAGCAGCGTGAACCACTCGGGCATTGGGCCGCCCGGAAGTTGCAGAGTCCTCCGCACTTCTGCGGGCTAGGCCAGCGCTGGAGGGGTTCGCGCCGCGTCAACCTGCGGTGAAGGGCCGCCACCGGCCAGCGCTAGTTGGCGCATGCACAGGACTGCCGGCATGTTTCCTGCGCATGGGCAGGGGGTTTCTTCTCCACGTCGGCCATCGCGGAGCCATACAGAGGCCGGCGCAGAGGGAAAAAGTGCCCGCACGGCACAGGCCCGCCCGCAGATTGGTGGGCCCCGATCGCAGGCTAGGCCACCATGGGTACCACACACCCCCGGGTCCGGATCCCCCCCGTGCCCCCACCCCCCTCCCGAGGACCCCGCTAGACGGCCGACAAGCCAGGTCCCACCGGGATGGACTATGTCCATTTCATGCTGGCGAGACTGGCTGAATGCCAGTGGCCGCTCGGCCCATCGGGGCCCTGAGAATTTCCAGGGGGGCCGCTGCCAACGGCCCCCAACCGGCGCGGCGCGATCCCCACCGCCGCCCGAAAACCGGCGCCGGAGAATTCGGCAGCCGGCGGCGGGATTCGTGCCGCCCCCCCCCCGGTGATTCTCCAACCTGGCGGGGGGTCGGAGAATCTCGTCCTCTGTCTTCAATACCGAAGGTTATATGCATATCCGTATTAATAGTAAAAATGTTTTATGCCCAGCACAGTATATTTATTCAATGTCATAATTCACTTCTGCACTTCATTTAAGCAAATTTCTTCCAGCTCATTGACTGATACGTATGGGGAAGTATGGTAGCACAGTGGTTAGCACTGTTGCTGCACAGCGCCAGGGACCAAGGTTCAATTCCCGGCTTGGGTCACTGTATAGAATGTGCATGTTCTCCCCGTGTCTGCTTGGGTTTGCTCCAGGTGCTCCGGTTTCCTCCCACAAGTCCCGAAAGACATGCTTGTTAGGTGAATTGGGCATTCTGAATTCTCCCTCAGTGCATCCGAACAGTGTGGCGACTAGGGGATTTTCACAGTAATTTCATTGCAGTGTTAATGTAAGCCTACTTGTGACAATGGTAGTTTAGCTCAGTGGGCTAGACAGCTGGTTTGTGATGCGGAACAAGGCCAGCAGCACGGGTTCACTATGTACCAGCTTACCCGAACAGGTGCTGGAATGTGGCGACTAGGGGTTTTTCACAGTAAGTTCATACTTGTGACAATAAAAGGTTATTATTATTATTATTATTATTATTATTAATAAAGATTATTATATGCAAATATCGCCCAACAATCTTTAAGAAAAGAAATAGCCAGTCATCTGGGAAGTATAGATAAATTCTAACAATAGAAGATTCCTCATTAGCATAGGAATCAGAAGGCTTTCAGTTTTCCTTTCGAGTCCCCAACCTTGATCCGCCATCCTATTAGATCATGACTAATGTTAAGATACTGTTGTAAAACCATAAGATATAGGAGCAGAATTAGGCCACTCGACCCATCAAGTGTGCTTCGCCATTCAATCATGGCTGATATTTTTCTCATCCCAATTCTTCTGCCTTCTCCCCATAACCCCGATCCCCTTATTAATCAAGAACCTATCTATCTCTGTCTTCAAGACACTCTGTGATTTGGCCTCCACAGCCTTCTGCAGCAAAGAATTCCACAGATTCACCACCCTCTGGCTGATGAAATTCCTCCTCATCTCTTTCCAAAGGAGTGTCCCTTTAGTCTGAGATTGTGTCCTTTGCTTCTAATATTTCCAACAAGTGGAAACATCCTCTCCACATCCACTCTATCCAGGCCTCGGAGTATCCTGTAAGTTTCACTAAGATCCCCCCTCATCCTTCTAAACGCCAACGAGTACAGACCCACAGTCCTCAACCGTTCCTCATACGACAAGCTCTTCATGCCAGGGATCATTCTTGTGAACCTCCTCTGGGCCCTTTCCAAGGTCAGCACATCCTTCCTTGGATACGGGGCCCAAAACTGCTCACAATACTCCAAATGGGGCCTGACCAGAGCATAATACAGCCTCAGAAGTACATCCCTGGTCTTGTATTCTAGCCCTCTTGACATGAATGCCAATGTTGCATTTGCCTTCCGAACTGCTGACTGAACCTGCACGTTAACCTTAAGTGAATGGTGAACAAGGACTCCCAAATCCCTTTGTGCTTCTGATTTCCTAAGCATTTCCCCATTTAGACAATAGTTTATGTCTCCATTATTCCTTCCAAAGTGCATAACCTCACACTTTTCCACATTGTATTTCATCTGCCACTTCTTTGCCCACTCTCCTCGCTTGTCCAGATCCTTCTGAACCACCCCCCCCCCCCCCCCCCCCCCGCCCCACTTCCTCAATACTACCTGTCCCTCTACAGGGGCAAAATTCTCCGGTATCGGTGCGATGTGCGCCGACCGGTGCCCAAAACGGCGCAAATCAGTCGGGCATCGTGCCACCCCAAAGATGCTGAATCCTCCGCATCTTGGGGGACCGAGCCCCAACCTTAAGGGGCTAGGCCCGCGGCGGACTAATTTTCGCCCTGCCAGCTGGCGGAAAAGGCCTTTGGTGCCCCGCCAGCTGGCGCGGAAATGACATCTCCGGGCGGCGCATGCACGGGAGCATTAGCGGCCGCTCACAGCATCCCCGCGCATGCGCTGTGGAGGGAGTCTCTTCCGCCTCCGCCATGGTGGAGACCGTGGCGAATGCGGAAGGAAAAGAGTGCCCCCACGGCACAGGCCCGCCTGCGGATCGGTGGGCCCCGATCACGGGCCAGGCCACCGTGGGGGCACCCGTCTAGGGCCAGATCATCCCGCGACCCCGGAGCCCGCCCGCGCCGCTAGTCCCGCCGGTTAGGTAGGTAGTTTGATTCACGCCTGCGGGACTGGCATGACATCGCGGGCCGGAGAATCGCCGGGGGGGGGGGGGGGCCCACCGACCGGCGCGGCGCGATTCCCGTCCCCGCCAAATCTTCGGTGCCGGAGAATTCGGCGGCCGGCGGGGGCGGGATTCACGCCGCCCCCCCCCCGGCGATTCTCTGACCCGGCGGGGGGTCGGAGAATCCCGCCCCTTGTTACTGAGAAATCCATCCAGGGTACAGTTTCTGACGATTTTGTGACCTTTACTGGACATGGAGTGTGAACGCAGAACTAGGCACTGCCTGTAGCAAACGCTTTGTTGAAATATTACCTGACTCTTGTTGCCTTGGCCTTGTTGCCTTATGGAAAGAAAACTTTGTTTAGATATTGGAGGATTGTTAATGCCCATGTAACTGTATGCCAGCAGCATGAGAGGAGTAAACTGAAATGAGGGGAAAAGAAAAATCCAATGGAAGAGTATTTTGACTATCGGGTTCATCTACTGCTTGTGTTCTAACTCAGCCAGGACTTGTAAAGTTAAATCAATGGAAAGTATATGGATCAGCATTTATATAAATTTATGTATATTGTACCACAGGATGTGTAAGTTAGAGGTTCTGTTTATATTCTGTTTTTCAAGCTGGTTAAAATGATGGTTTAAAATATCCTCCAGAATCTGGCATGTGTTACATTGAAACATTAGTAATTGGGGGAGTAACCAACAACCACGGCTGATTATTTCTGAACAAGGGCCGGAATTCTCCGACCGTTGGGATTCTCTTTTCCCTCCGGCAGCCCACCCCCGCCCACGGGTCTCCCGGCAGCGTGGGATGGCTTCAATGGGAAATCCCATTGACAAGCGGCGGGAGTCGAGAATCCCGCCACCAGCAATTGCCGCGCCGCCGAGAAACATGCGGCTGGGGGACTGGAGAATCCCGTCGCAGATCTCCATTAGAGCTACTCAGATCCTTTTTTTTCTGCTTCAGTTTGCTTTAAGATTTGACCGTTCAACTCATTTGCCCTTGTTCAAACAAGGAATTTCTGTTCACGAGTTATTTACATTTCACCATAATATCTCTGCTAATTAATTCCTGTTAATTTCTAGCGCCGCCCAAGTAGATGGCCTGCAATGAAGTTCCGACGTGGCTCTGGTCATCCTGCTTATGCTGAAGTAGAACCAGTTGGGCAGGAAAAAGAAGGCTTTATTGTGTCTGAACAATGCTGAAACTGAGAGAACAAAATAGTGCACCAGTACTGGCCTACCGGTGTGAGATTTATGCTTTGAAGTGGATAAAGAAGCAAGCTCAAGCCCACTGTCCACAAAATACCTACTTCTGGATTAGCTCAAAAGTAAGAATGATACACATCTTCCCCTATAAAATCATCACTCCATAGTCTTCCTTAGTAGCCCTGCAGATTTTGCCAATGTTTCAAGAAAAGCGTGCCATCCTTTTTTGATAACTGCTGTGGAATTCAACGAGCATTCGTGATGCACACAAGCCACAAGACTGAAGAATCAAGTTCATTCCATCTTTGCTGGTTCAAGTAAACCCCAACAAATAACTGTGGAAAAGGAAAAATAATCAATTATCGATGTTACTGTTAAAAATACAGCAAATCTGCTTACAGCATGCTTTTAGCCAATCATCAATCAGATAAAGCAATGAATAGTATCACTCTATTCGACATTTTCTTTGATTCTTTAAATGTGTATACATTAAGAAATCATCGACATCAGCTGGAGCAAATGTAGTTAATGTGTACATTTTCTCAGTGAGGCTATTTTCTAATCCATCTGTTTGTTTTGAGTGTATGTGAACCATTATTGATGGATTTCTTTCCTTAGATGAGCTATGATATGGTGAGATTTCACCTCCCAATTAACAGGATTCAGTTGCATAAGGGTTGGGAGGTAATTAAAGGCAAGTTGATATGTTCTTTAAAAAAGTAAAGATTTGCAAAAATGCATATCTGACAGAATTCTTTATGGTAAATCTGATATGTTTCCCTCAGTAACTTCTGACATTCCTGATTTACATTTTTTAAGTTGAAAACAAAATCTCCAAGTTAGTGTGCACAACAGGGTTCCATTGGTTTCAGATTGCTGAGGGTTTTTTGTATCATTTGTGTCATCTTTTGATTCAAAAAGGTAGTGAGATTGAAGGTTTAAGTACACCCATACGAGAAACCAAATGCTGGGAATATTTGCACATCCAACTAGTTCTGTTGTGTAGTGGACACATTGGTTAAATAGATGAATATATTTTGTTTCTTGATAGTTTACACAAGACAGGTTCTTGTGCTCCAGATTATGAAGAAATGTTATAGTGTATTTTTCCATCCAGAAGAGGCATGTAACATGAATTACCGCAAACATAAAATGGGTTGTAAAGTAGTAATTAAGACTAGAGTGCTGTTTAACAATAGAAAGTAGCTCCATGGACAGCAAAGAATGCGCACTTTTAACTGCCTTCACTGAAATGAATTGTTTTTTTTGAGCTTTCTTTGTGATGTGAAACCAGGCTGTTCATCAATAAATTCAGGTAAGTATTCCTCAATAAAATCCTGTGAAATAAATCTTCCAGTCTTACAAGTAAAGGCACTTACTATTATTACTATGTATTGAAAATGGCAGATTCAGGTCTAATTACAGATTATTGACTTCTTTCCGCTTGCCAACAACACAATCAATGAACAATACAACCTTATGATGTTTCACTTTAATCAATAAATGTCATTGGTATCACTCACAGTATCACTCACAGTGAGTTTGACCTTGCTAGGAATGGATTTTCTTTTCCAATGAGCATCTATGTAAGAGTATCAATTCAGGATAAAACAGTTTGTTGAGTTGGGTTTAATCTGAAACTATCATGAGAAACAATTGAAGATCATCATGTCCTGAACATTATCCAAAATATCACATTAGTCATCATTTCAAGATAATGGTGGCTTGATTTTAAATGTCCTCTGCCAAAGACTAGCCCCTGGATTGGAAAATGGGTGCAGTTGCATAGTTGACTGGACAAAGTGGACCCGATGACCCTGATGGACTAGTTGGTATCTCTTCCCCATTTTAATATATTTTATGTGCTCCTAATTTTGGTTCACTGGCCACTATCCTTTGTAAAGATTCTAGTAGCGTCAACAGCTACAGGCACCGTGTCCACGTACTTTGGCCTTTCGTGAGAAGACCCTCACAAAGACCTCTCCATCCTCATCAGCCAAGACTCAAGTGAATGTTGCTCAACAGGCTTACAACAATCCTGTGTAGAACGTTGCAATAGCTATTCCATATCACTGTGAACGCTCTCCCAAATCCTAGTTACCGATTCACTGCAATAATTTTGAACAGCTGATCAAGCCATTATCCCAGAAGACTTGAATTAAGTATTTTAACATATATCACATCAACAGGCATGCTTTTCTTATCCTGATGCGACCCTTCAACCATGTTCAGTATTTCAGCTGACACTTTATCAACTGTGTATTTTTGAATCCCCACCACATGCCCAACACTATGCCGAAAATAATAGTATTTCTCATGTCATTCTGCAACATTTTGGTTTCACGATGTACACAACAAATTTGAGGGAGAATCACTTTCAGGCTTAAGTGAACAAAAATCATCTTTGACCTGGCTCAGTTTTCTCAAACAGATTTGCGCACATTGCTGGTAACAAACATTTGACTTGGCTATCAAAAAAGCATCTCACCACCACCTTCTCAAGGGCAATTAGAGATGGACACCAATTTGCCATTCCAAGCACAAAAACACTTTAAAAAATCTGGGGCGAGATTCTCCGACCCCCCGCCGGGTCGGAGAATCGCCGTGGGCTGGCGTGAACCCCGCCCCCGCCGGTGGCTGAAGTCTCCGGCTGGATATTCGGCGGGGGCGGGAATCGTGGCGCGCCGGTTGGCGGGCCCCCCCGCGCGATTCTCCGGCCCGTATGGGCCGAAGTCCTGCCGCTAAAATGCCTGTCCTGCCGGCGTAGATTAAACCACCTACCTTACCGGCGGGACAAGGCGGCGCGGGCGGGCTCCAGGGTCCAGGGGAGGGCGCAGGGCGATCTGGCCCCGGGGCGTGCCCCCGTGGTGGCCTGGCCCGCGATCGGGGCCCACCGATCCGCGGGCAGGCCTGTGCCGTGGGGGCACTCTTTTCCTTCCGCCTTCGCCACGGTCTCCACCATGGTGGAGGCGGAAGAGACTCCCTCCACAGCACATGCGCGGGAATGCCGTCAGCGGCCGCTAACGCTCCCGCGTATGCGCCGCCCGGAGATGTCATTTCCGCGCCAGCTTTTTGATAATACCAACAAGATTATCTCATTCATTCTCTCTAGCCTGTCCTGCCATTCAGTTATGTGACGGCTGGTTTGTACCTCATCTCCACTTCCCTGCCTTATCACCCTATCCAAATAAAATCTATCAATCTCAGTTTGAAAATTTTGTTTAAACCAGCATCTGCAAACCTTTGGTCAACCAAGTTCATGGGGCGGGATTCTCCGAGCCTCCGCACCAAAATCGCGATCGGCGTGGGGTCAGAGAATGGGCGTTGACGCCGAAACCCGGCTCGACGCCACTCATATGATTCTCCGGGGACCGCGAATTGCACGGTCTACGCGGCGCGGATAGGGGGCCATTGACAGAGGCCCCTGCGGCGATTCTCCGAGGTCAACTGGCCAAGTTCCCGACGGCGTGGTTCTAACCACGTTTTGCCTGTCGGGAACGATCGGTGGCGGCTGCGGACTCAGTCCGCGGCCCCCCTGGTGGGGGGCGGGGGATCCTTCACCGGGGGGGGGGGGGGCCTCACAGATGTGGGGACATAGCCTCATTATTGGGGGATCCCGCCCAAGATGTCCACTAACCTTTGTCTATAAAAATGCTTCCATGCTTTGCCCTTTTATTCAAGATTCCGCCACGAGGAAATCATTCCTCATTTTGTTTTTGTTTTTAAATTGACTTTATTTTACACAACGAATCGTACACATTTTTGAGGTTGTCTACAGCCATGGCCGAATCCACCTCTAAGCTGGAATTCTGTAGCTGCACCAGCACCAGCTTCAGCCCTCTTGTCTGACCCTAGGGGAGCTGCCCGCCTGCAAGTGTCTCTTGTCAGCTTCACCTCGATGGATGGTCCTCACCAGGACCTTTAGGTCTTGGCCTGGCTGTCTCATGCCAAGTCTGGCGATGTAGAGTAGTAGGAACAATTTCTGGAGGAAGGTGAAGGTAGTCAGGTAGGTACTGGATGCCCTCATTTGTCAAGTATCAGCTGAAGTGTCACCAAGCAAACTGCTCTTTTACGTAACCACGGGATTTCAACGACTGCATGGCCTTCATTACGTTTTGGTTAGGGACATTCTTGTCTGCCAACTCTGGATGTTTTGGCATATGCACATCCATTACCCTCTCCTTGAAGAGTAGATCATAGATAGCATAGCGGTTCTTGGGCATCAGCATCTTGAGCTCTCTTAATGGGGCTAAAGCAGGAAAAGACGGAGCATGCACACTTGTAGCCTTGTCCTCCTTCGGTGAGGACCTGATCATTGGAGCCTCATCATTTCTCTATATCTACCACATTGCGTCCCGTTATCATGTTAAAGACCTTAATAGGTTGTCCCTCAATCTTCTAAATTCAGGGGAATTCATGCCAAGATTATAAAACCGGTCTTCGTAATTTAATCCTTTAAACTGTGGTAAAATTTAATTGAGTGTAGTATCAAGGAGTCCTAGCAAAATTTGAAATTGATGGAATGCAAGGGGAAAACCTTGCGCTGGTCGTAGTGATATGCAGCACAGAGGAAGGTCATTGTTGCGTTTGCAGAGCATCATTTCAGGAGTTCCTTAGGGACAACCACCTATAGCCACCTTATCAATGCTCTTGCCCCCATCGTAAGGTGAGAAGTGGGGATGTTCATTGATGATCATTTGAGTTTAGTATTATTCGCAACTACCCAAATGCTGTTGCAGTCCATAAGACGATAAGTCATAGGAGCAGAATTAGGCCATTCGGCCCATCGAATCTGCACTGCCATTCAATCGTGGCTGATATTTTTCTCATCCCCATTCTCCTGCTTTCGCCCCATAACCTCTGACCCCCTTATTAATTAAGAACCTATCTATCTCTGTCTTAAAGACACTCAGTGATTTGGCCTCCACAGCCTTCTGCGGCAAAGAGTTCCACAGATTCACCACCCTCTGGCTGAAGAAATTCCTCCTCATCTCTGTTTTAAAGGATCGTCCCTTTAGTCTGAGATTGTGTCCTGTGCTTATAGTTTTTCCTACAAGTGGAAACGTGCTCGCCACATCCACTCTATCCAGGCCTGGCAGTGTCCTGTAAGTTTAACAAGATCCCCCCTCATCCTTCTAAACTCCAACGAGTACCAACCCACAGTCCTCAACCGTTCCTCATACGACAAGCTCTTCATTCCAGGGATCATTCTTGTGAACCTCCTCTGGACCCTTCCCACGGCCAGCACATCCTTCCTTAGATACAGGGCCCAAAACTGCTCACAATACTCCAAATGGGGTATGACAAGAGCCTTATATAGCCTCAGAAGTACATCCTTGGTCTTGTATTCTAGCCCTCTCGACTTGAATACTAACATTGCATTCGCCTTCCTAACTGCCAACTGCACCTGCACATTAACCTTAAGAGAATCGAGAACAAGGATTTCCAAGCCCCTTTGTGCTTCTGATTTCCTGAGCATTTCCCCATTTAGAAAATAGTCTAGTCCTGCATTTCTCCTTCCAAAGTGCATAATCTCACACTTTTCCACATTGTATTCCATCTGCCACTTCATTGCCCACTCTCCTAGCCTGTCCAAGTCCTTCTGCAGCCTGTGTGCTTCCTCAATACTATCTGCCCCTCTACAGATTTTTGTATCATCTGCAAACTTAGCAACAGTGCCTTCAGTTCCTTCTTCCAGATCGTGATAGGGAGATGCCGGTGTTGGACTGGGGTGAGCACAGTAAGAAGTCTTACAACACCAGGTTAAAGTCCAACAGGTTTATTTCAAATCACTAGCTTTCGGAGCACTGCTCCTTTCTCAGGTGAATGAAGAGGAAGGGTCCAGAAACATATATACAGACAAAGTCAAAGGTGCAAGACAATGCTTTGAATGCAAGCATTTGCAAGTAATTAAGTCTTTACAGATCCAGAGAGAGGGGTAATCCCAGGTTAAAGAGGTGTGAATTGTCTCAAGCCAGGACAGTTATAATAATAATCGCTTATTGTCACAAGTAGGCTTCAATGAAGCTACTGTGAAAATCCCCTAGCCGCCACATTCCGGCGCCTGTTCCGGGAGGCCGGTACGGGAAATGAACCCGCGCTGCTGCCTTGTTCTGCATTACAAGCCAGCTGTTTAGCCCACTGTGCTAAACCAGCCCCTAAATTTCTGTTCGCCGATTCTGCGTTGACGCGCGTCCTGAAGGCCGCCTTGGAGATCGCTTACCCGGAGATCAAAGGCTGAATGCCCTTGACTGCTGGAGTAGGGGAACACTTCATGGGGCAGGATTCTCCGAGCCGAAGTGGTCTCCGGCTCTGGGTCACTGTCCGTGTGGAGTTTGCATATTCTCCCTGTGCTTGCGTGGGTTTCGCCCCCACAACCCAAAGATGTGCAACGTAGGTGGATTGAACACGCTAAATTGCCCCTTAATTGGAAAAAAATGAATTGGGTACACTAAATTTATTTTTTTTAAAAGGAATGTTCCCTTCCAGTCGGGGAATACTTCAGCAGTCAAGGGCATTCAGCCTCTGATCTTCGGGTAAGCGTTCTCCAAGGCGGCCTTCAGGGCACGCGACAACGCAGAATCGCCGAGCAGAAACTTATCGCTAAATTCCGCAACCGGGACCTTGGATTCATCATCTGGCCTGGGCTTGCAAAATTCTACCAACTGTCCTGCCATGAGACAATTCACACCTCTTTAACCTGGGATTACCCCACTCTCTGGATGTGTAAAAACTTAATTACCAGCAAAGACTCGCATTCAAAGCATTGTCTTGCATCTTTGACTTTGTCTATATATATGTTTCTGGAACCTACCTCTTCATTCACCTGAGGAAGTGATTTCAAGCAAACCTGTTGGGCTTCTTCCAGATCATTAATGTATATTATGAAAAGTTGTGGTCCCAGTTGAGGTGCACCACTAGCCACCAGCTGCCATTCTGAAAAGACAACTTTATCCCCACTCTCTGCCAGTCAGCCAATCCTCTATCCATGCCAGGATCTTACCCTAAACACCATCGGCTATTAACTTATTTAACAGTCTCCTATGCGGCGCCCTGTCGAAGGCCTTCTGGAAATCTAAATAAATCATGTCCACTGGTTCTCCTTTGTCTAACTTCCTTATTACCTTCTCAAAGAACTCTGACAGATTTATCAGACATGACCTCCCTTTGACAAAGCCGTGCTGATTCAGTCCTACCTATTTTATCATGCACTTCCAAGTACTCCGCAATTTCATCTTTAATAATGGACTCTAAAATCTTACCAATGATTGAAGTCAGGCTAACCGGCCTATTTCCCCTCTTCTGCCTCCCTCCCTTTTAAACAGCAGTGTTACATTAGCCACTTTTCAGTCCTCTGGGACCCTTTCTGCTTCCAGTGATTCCTGAAAGATCACCTACAATACCTCCACAATCTCCTCAGCTATCTCTTTTAGTGTAGTCCATCCGGTCCAGGTGATTTGGATTTTGTTTATTGTCAAGTGTAGCGAGGTACAGTGAAAAGTATTTTTCTGCGAGCAGCTCAACAGATCATTAAGTACATGAAAAGAAAAGAAACTACATAATAGGGCAACACAAGGTACACAATATAACTACATAAACACCGGCATCGGATGAAGCATACAGGGGTGTAATGTTAATCAGATCAGTCCATAAGAGGGTCATTTAGGAGCCTGGTAACAGTGGGGAAGAAGCTGTTTTTGAGTCTGTTCGTGCGTGATCTCAGACTTTTGTATCTCCTGCCACCTTCAGACCTTTCAGTTTCCCCAGAACCTTCTTAGGGATGGTCACTGCACTCACCTCTGCCCCCTGATTCTCCTGGAGGTCTGGCATCCTACTGGTGTCTTTCACCGTGAAGACTGATGTAAATGATGTAAAGTAACTATTCAGTTCCTCTGCCATTTCTTTGTTTCCTTTTATTACTTCTCCAGTCACATTTTTCAGTGGTCCAATATCTATTTTATCCTCTCTCTTACCTTTTATATATTAAAAAAAAACTCTTCCGATCTTCTCTTATATTACTAGCTAGCTTGCACTCATATTTCATCTTCTCCCACCTTATTGTTTTTTAGTTGTCAAGCCAGCATGCATTAATATTCAGGCTTGGGCTGATAAGTGTCAAGCAACATTTGTGTCACACAAGTACCAGACAATGACCATCTCCAACAAGAGATAATCTAATCACCTCCCCTTCATGTGCAATGGTATTACCATTGCTGAATACCCCACTATCAATATCCTAGGGGTACCAATAATGAGGTGATTAACTGAACCAGCCATGTAATTACTGTGGCTAGAAGTGTGGGCCAGAGGCTGGGAATTCTGTGGTGAATAAACAAATCCTGCCTCCCCAAACCCTGTCCACAATCTATAAGGCACAAAGCAGGAGTGTGATGGAATATTCTCTATTTGCCTGAATGAGTGTAGCTCCAAAAAAACTCAAGAAGCTCAACATCATCCAGGAAAAATCAGCCCACTTTATTGGTACTCCGTGTATCACTCCCTCTCCACCATTGATGTGCAATGGCAGCAGTAAGACCATTTGCAAGATGCACTGCAGCAATTTGCCAAAGCTCTTTCAACAGCACTTTCAAACCCATGACCTCCACTACCTAGAGGACAGGGGCAACAGGTCATTGGGAACAACATGCACGTTCCCCTCCATATCACACAGCATCTTGACTTAAAACAATGTCACCATTCTTTCACTATTGCTGGGTCAAAATCCTGGGACCTCCCTTCCTTACAACACTGTGCCTGTGCCAACCTCACATGGACTTGCAGTGGTTCAAGGAGGCAGATCCTCACCACCACCTTTTCAATGGAAATTAGGGCTCGGCAATAAATGCTGGTCTAGCCAACGATGCCCACATCCCATGAATGAGTATCTTTAAAAAAAACAATCCGCGCCATACTACTTCCAAGGATAATCAATCTTTCCAGAGGTTTGATGCCCAGAACTAAATGCAGGTTAAAAAGGGGGAAAAATGAAAGAACCAAACTATTCTGGAGGGTCTGGTGAAGGGACCACCCATAACATGAATCTAGTTTTTTCTCTTCAAATACTCTTGGAATTATCAGCAGTTTTAGTTTGTCATAGTGTAAAAATTGATGAGAGCAAACTGGAGTAGTCTCATCTGACGCTTTAAGAACATAAGAAATAGGAGCATACGGCCCTTCGAGCCTGCTCCAACATACTGGAACATCATGGCTGATCTTCTGCCTCAACTTCACGTTTTCACCCACTCCACATATCGCCTGATTCCCTGAGAGACCAATAATTCTCACTATCATACAACCACATCTCAATGGTCTTGCCTTCCCTTCCGACATTTCAATTCCTTTCCCTCGTGCCCTTCCATGCAAGTATAAGCCCAATCTTTCACATTCTGCCAACTTCCTCCCCAAGGCCATCTTAATTTGATTGCTTCTGAAGTTACGTTTCTAACTAATATGCGTGGTGCCTTCTTATGCCAGTACAATAAGTAAAATATGTTTCACAGGTTAATCCTTGAGACAACTACACACCCATCATTTATAGCACATCAGTTTTAAGCTGGAAATTATCTAGGAAAGTAGATTTTCATGTCTACATTCCAATCATTTTGCTGTGTTGTGAAATAAAAAATAGCCAAGCAAGGGTTTTCTGCATCTCTCACTCATTCTGTAGTCTAGATGACTATAAATATCCAATATTCTAACACAAGAGGAAAGAATTCAATTAAAAGTTTATCAAAATATCTTCAATTTTGACAAATGTCTGTTCTATCTTACAAAGGTTTCCTCTGTCTGACTTTGGCCTTATTTACTAGACATATACTCTGGCTTGTTGTTCATTAATCATCATTTTATAATTGCATGTAAAGGAAATTGATTGTACAGCAATTGAAATGAAGTCATTTTCTGAATGGATTAATTCTGACTGACCTGAAGCTGCAAGTTCAATACCTTTGTGCCAATATTTGCACTAAGTGTGAAAAAAAGTGCTAGAATTAAACTACCCAATATTTAACATACAAGTGCATAGGTTTGTGGGGAAGGTTAATGCAGTAACTTGTGATTTTCAGTGTGATTCAATAGAAGGATGCTTTTCATTTAGCTTAAACATACTTTATTACAATGTATCACACCTTATTTAACTTTTGGCCTTGTTGTATTCCAAACCAACAGACAGACATTCTTAGTTTGAATTCATTGAGTGCTTCAGATAGGCATAAATGTGTCCCAATACATCATTTTCAATATTTGACACAGATACATTTCAATATTGGATAGTTTACTGAGGATTTTTTTTCTATAAGATTATTTTTGTACATGCTTGCTCATTTTGACACAGCATATTAACATGCATAAATATGAATTCTAAAGCTACAGGTTAAACAAACAGTATATTTTGTGTTGGCCTATATGTTGAATACATGTGATTGTCTTGCTAAGTACAGTGACGTGCGGACGTGCTCACTAAGTTTGCATTGTCATTAATGCAAATCGGGCGAAATTTTGGAACCTGTCTAGAATGATTTTTTTTTAAGCGGCAATCTAGTTTTTATTTTAGAACACGATAAATGAACATGCTGCACCTTTTGAAGAAGGTCATGATAAAGATGAAGAAATCCCCTGTAGATTTTTTCACTGACAAAAAAGTACAATCTATATGGGTCAACAGAAGTGTATCTTATGGCATTTTTCAAATACAGTCTGGGAAGAAGAACGCTAGTTTCTGGGAGTTATGTCCTAATACCTCACAACTTGCAATGGCGTGGAAAAGGTGGAATTGGGATCAGTGCTTGGGAGTGGGTGCAATGGTGTGGAAAGGGTGGAATTGGGATCAGTGCTTGGGAGTGGGTGCATGGTATTCAATAGAACTAGCATACTGGCTAATCTTACTATCTTCAGAGTCTTGTGCTCTCCTGCTGTTGCTCTTCGCAGCGATGTTTCAAACGGGGGTGTCCTAATTAATTCAGGGCAGTTGAGAAATGTGTCCTGTCTCAATAAAATCAGCACAGACATCAATGTGGCACACCTTGGTTTGAATAAATGAGATGGTTGAACCTAAGATAGAACTGTAAGAGCTTTATTTTGTTTGCATTTAACTCAAAGGTTATAACATGCATAGATTGTTTTCTACAATAAACTGTCATTTCTATAATTTTGACTTTCTGTGTCGGCTCAGTTTTTGACTGCTAAGTTTAATAACTAATTACTAATCTGTGTTTACCGCATGGCTGCCCTTTTTGTAAATTATTACAATTTGAAAAGCAATGAAATAAGTCAGAAGACTAAAAATTATTGTTGTTAAATGGCAGTAGAGGAGAAAATTGTTTCGGTAGCACCTCTTCTAGTGGCAAATGGACATTTTATTGATTCAGGCAAATGTACATTTTACTGACGCAGGCAACACTACTGGCCCTTACCTGCACAGGCTGCATGGTGCTGTCGATTGAGATAATTGAGGAATACATGCAGTTTTAGCACTGCTGCCTGCCTCCTGGGTGTCAGCATGTCTCCATAGCTTCACTAAAAGTGGCCTTACACAAATGAATTTTGCAACCTGTACAGAATCATGGGATCACTACAGTGCATAAAGAGACCATTCGACCTATCGAATCTGCACGGCCCCTCCGAAAATGCACCCTACCCAGGCCCATGCCCCACCATATCCCCATAACCCAGTAACCCCACCTAACCTTTTGGACACTGTGGGGCAATTTAGCATGGCCAATCCACCTAACCTGCACATCTGTAGACTGAGAGGAAACCGGAACACCCGGAGGAAACCCCACAGATACAAGGAGAATGTGCAAACTCCACACATGGTCGGAATCGAACCGGGTTCCTGGTGCTGTGAGGCAACAGTGCTAACCGCTGGGCCACCGTGGACATTCCAAAATAGAAAATAAGTTTAAGTAAGAGTGATTTGAGGGTTGGCTCACTCAGGCTAACAAATCCGAATGCAGTTTGTTTGACATTCACTACAAAATGGCAAAATTCAGAATCTCATGGAGTATCAAAATTGTTTTACACTCACCAGATCCATTCTAAATGATCAGCTTAGTGATAGTAAGCTTGAAGATAATGGTATGCTATCGCCTATCTTTTTGGAGTACAAAATCTTGTTCTGGTCAGATTACCTTTGCATACATTTTCCAAGACAGGTGCAGTCAATATTGTGGTGTGTTATGAGGCAAGTACGTTGACAAAGCACATCAAACCAAAGCAGCCTGTCAGATATTTAGTTTTATTTCTCCCACCTCCTCACTGAGGTCATTTAGGTCAGTGTTTACCATATCTCTTCAATAAATCTGGAATGGTCTAAAGAGGTACATCGGTCATGGTGTCATTATTACTCAATTGAAAATAGCATCAGGAATATTCATCAAGGAACAATACAAGTCAAAAGTAGTGTCCTGGATTTAGATCAATTTCAAAACAAAAAATAAAAATGGAAAACGTAAGAAGTGGGGAGAACGACAGGAAATAAATGATTTTTTTCAATTTTAAAAAACATTTGATGCACCACATTAACGTTCAAGGTCTTCAGTCATTCCCTCCATGTGATCTGCATAAATATAAAATTTGAAATAAAGCAAAATGGTTGGTCCAGTGAAGCAAGTGATACATTTAATAAAATAAAATTTGACTCAGTACAACAATTATCCATCTTTTCACAATCCATGAATTTTGAAATAAAAGATTCACTTAATCTCATGCATTGTGTGCCAATGACCTCCATAAGGACATTTAGAATATTATCTTACTGAGAGCTGACATAGTATTAATACGCAGTCATACCCGCTACCCCCGAGTGTCAGTATTATATTATATCATCACATTGAAGGACAAAAATTTCCATGAAACATTTAGCACTTTGTAATTTACATTAAATTAAAAACACCAGTCATCAGCTTCAAAAACAAATGTTGTTCAAAAAATTAATCTGTCGCATAAACAAGCCATATTTGCCCTCGGGATTTTAATAGTTGGTGTTAACATGCATTTCCAGCCGGCCAGTGAATCATGGTATCTGCTATATAACTTATCTTCTTCTTCTAATAATGCTGTGTGCAAAGTTAATGAGAAAGCAGCAGCGTTGAAGAGATGGGATGCCCTTCCTTTGGTTTTGGCTTTTTTTTGGTCGGGTCAGTAAGTTCATGGGTGAAATTCTCCGGTATCGGCGCGATGTCCGCCGACTGGCGCCAAAAACGGCGCAAATCAGTCGGGCATCGGGCCGCCCCAAAGGTGCGGAATCCTCCGCCCCTTGACCGGCCGAGCCCTCACCTTGAGGGGCTAGGCCTGCGCCGGACTGTTTTCCGCCCCGCCAGCTGGCGCGGAAATGACATTGCCGGGCGGCGCATGCGCGGGAGCGTTAGCGGCTGCTCACGGCATCCCCGCGCATGCGCTGTGGTGAAGGTGGAAGGAAAAGTGTCCCCCCACGGCACAGGCCGCCCGCGGATCGATGGGCCCCGATCGCGGGCCAGGCCACCGTGGGAGCACCCCCCGGGGCCAGATCGCCCCGCGCCCCCCCCAGGACCCCAGAGCCCGCCCATGCCGCTTTGTCCCGCCGGTAAGGTAGGTGGTTTAATCTACGCCGGTGGGACAGGCATTCTAGCAGCGGGACTTCGGCCCATTCGGGCCGGAGAATCGCGGGGGGGGGGGGGCCCGCCAACCGGCGCGGCGCAATTCCCGCCCCCGCCGAATATCCGGTGCCGGAGAATTCGGCAACCGGCGGGGGCGGGATTCACGCCATCCCCCGGCGATTCTCCCACCCGGCGGGGGGTCGGAGAATCTCGCCCCATATCTTTTTTTCTTTGGGCGGGTAAGACCCATTGGGTTCATAGGGCATTTTTACAAAGGGGTAGGCAGTTGAAGGGTGGTTGACACTAATCTGCTGTGTTATTACTGGGCAGAAAATATTGATAAGGTGTGGGGTGGTTTAAGGATCCGGACTGTATATGGGAGTGGATGGAGGAGGTTTCTTATATAGGGTCGAGTCTGAGGGCTCGGCTTGTTACCACTCCTCTCCAGTAAGAATAAATATTCAGGGATATTGGGGAGACTTGCAGGAGTAATTAGGGCAAGGTTTAAAGGAAATGTACGAGGCACGTTTTTCACACAGAGTGTGGTGGGAGCCTGGAACCTGCTGTCAGGGGAGGTAGTAAAAGCAGATACGATAGTGACTTTTAAGGGGCAACTTGACAAATACATGAATAGGAGAGGGATAGAGGTTTTAGTTCAGACGGGCAACATGGTCGGTGCAGGCTTGGAGGCCAAAGGGCCTGTTCCTGTGCTGTAATTTTCTTCTTTGTTCTTTCTTTAATAGCGTTGTCATAGTAGGGGATTTTAATTTTCCTAATATAGACTGGGACTGCCACAGTGTTAAGGGCTTAGATGGGGTGAAATTTGTTAAGCGTGTTCAGGAAAGTTTACTCAGGCAGTATGTGGAGAGTCCTACTCGGGAAAGGGCAAAACTTGACCTACTCTTGGGAAATATTGCAGGCCAAGTGGCGGAAGTGATGGTGGGGGACTACTTTGGGACCAGGGACCATAGTTCTATTAATTTCAAAATAGTTATAGAAAGGGACAAAACTGGTCCACAAGTGATGTTCTAAATTGGGGCAAGGTGAATTTTGATGGAATTAGGCAGATGCTTGCAAGGGTTGATTGGAATAGCTTGTTTGAGGGCAAAGAGACCTCTGGCAAGTGGGAGACCTTTAAAAGTGAAACAGCTAGAATTCAGGGTCTATATGTTCCTGTTAGGGTGAAGGGCAAGGCTGGCAGGAGTAGGGAATCTTTGATGCCAAAACATATTGAAGTTTTGGACAAGAAAAAGAACAAGGCATGGCTCAGGTACAAGCAGCTGGAAACAAGGGATTCCCTGGAGAGATACAGGAGTATACTCAAGAAGGAAATTAGGAGGGCAAATGAGGTAGCTTTGGCTGAGAGGATTAAGGTGAATCCAAAAGGATTCTTTAAGTATATTAAAGGAAAAAGGATAACTAGACAGCGAATAGGACCCCTCAAGGACCAAAGTGGACATATGTGTGGAACCATAGGAGATGAGCGAGGTTCTCAATGAATATTTCTCCTCTCTGTTTCCTGTGGAGAAAGATATGAAGACTTGGAAACCTCGGAAGGTTAGTGCCAATCCACCAGGCAGGTGCAGGGACACTGGACCTCTGACATCAGGAGTTAGGATGTGCCACGGTGGTATACCCATGGCCGGTAGTGCCTCTCCGAGGCTCTGCCATATGTGGCCCTGCTCCGGAAGATCATCAGGCCTGGCCTCCCCCCCCCCCTCTGCAAGGCCCAGCCATGTGCAGCGACAAGTCAATGTCACTGCTGCTGCTCAAATCAAAAGATTTGCCAGCTCAACTGGCTCCATGATTCTCCCATTTCAGAGTGAGCAAAGATGAGTTCTGACAATACCCTGGCAGCCCTCTCAGAATCTGGGATATTCATCCATGCGCACCCCACTATGTGAGTGCCTTTCCACTGAGGCTCACTCCCTCCCCGTCACACAATAGCTCCACAGTTGCCTCTCTCAACTCCACATGAATGAAGCGTTTCAACCCTTGAGAGCCTTTGTGGGCCATGTGCACCCTCTCCTCCGCACCCCCCCCCCAACCCCCCCAAGTGTGAGGAGTAAGAGCAGTTGAGTGCATTCAATGGACCTGCATTCTGATCTCATGGGGGAATGGGATGCTGCCACTGTCATATCCCAAACAGGGTGACTGATGAGCGCCTTCACCATTACATCTTGCATTGGGGACCAGGGGGCAGGATTCTCCCCTACCCGGTGGGGCAGGGGGGTCCCGGCGGGATGGAGTGGCGTGAACCACTCCGGAATCGGGCCGCCCCAAAGGTGCGGATTTCTCCGCACCTTTAGGGGCCAAGCCCTCACCTTTAGGGGCTAGGCCCGCGCCTGAGTGGCTGCCGTCCCGCCGTGGCCTTTGGCGCCATGCCAGCCGGGGCCAAAGGGACTCCGCCGGCCGGCTGAAGTCCGCGCATGCGCGGGAGCGTCAGCGGCTGCTGACGTCATCCCCGCGCATGCGCAGGGGGGTCACCTATGCATCGGCCATCGCAGAGACCTACACGGCCGACGGGTAGTCAAAGAGTGCCCCCACGGCACAGGCCCACCCGCGGATCGGTGGGCCCCAATTGCGGGCCAGGCCACCGTGGGGGCACCCCCCGGGGCCAGATCACCCCGATCAGTAATAGCCTTGTCAGTAATAGCCTTGGGAGTTCAATGCTTGGAGCTTCCAACTGTTTTAGTCAACACAAATAATCAAGTGAACAAAATCAAATACACTGAGAGACAAATTAAAGGGCCAGTCCCTGAAAGGAAAACTGCCTTAAACGAAAAGCAAATCCCAAATGAAACTTTAAGCATCAAAGTAAAATGTAATGAAAGAGGTCAATAATGGGCACAGAACACCTCGAGGGTGTCAGTGGACACTGCATGCTTCCTCTCCAAGGACACCTGACCACGAATGTATCTGGAGGCGATGCTTCCAAAGGTTAACAATTAGACACCCATGGCACACTCATGCATTGCAATGCTGACTAAATTGGCACAGTTGACTCGTCGGGCAACACGGTAGCGTAGTGGTTAGCACAATTTCTTCACAGCTCCAGGGTCCCAGGTTTGATTCCCAGCTTGGGTCACTGTCTGTACGGAGTCTGCACGTTCTCCCCGTGTGTGCGTGGGTTTCCTCCGGGTGCTCCGGTTTCCTCCCACAGTCCAAAGATGTGCAGGTTAGGTGGATTGGCCATGCTAAATTGCCCTTAGTGTCTTAGTGTTGGGTGGGGTTACTGGGTTTTGGGAATAGGGTGGAGATGTGGGCCTGGAGAGGGTGCTCTTTCCTAGAGCTGGTGCAGACTCGATGGGCTGAATGGCCTCCTTCTGTACTGTAAATTCTACAATTCAAGGAAGGGTCAGGGAGTGGATTAGGTAACTGGCTTTTCCTTGTGACACACAAGGCACATCTGATGCATGTGAAGACTGCAATTTGCAATTAACTTCATCCTTAGAATGCACTCTGCTACCCGCAGCTTTCGTGGGCTGCATATTAAGCCAGCTTTCAAACTTGACCAGCCAGTCATCCAGACACTAATCTTTGACAGCCTGGCCTCCATAGCCAGTGGCCTTGATGTTCCAGACATCTCATGCCCTCAGGAGAGCCAGTGGCATAGTGGTATTGTTGCTGGTAACCCAGAGGACCAGGATAATGATCTGGGGACCCACGTTCAAATCCCATCACGGCAGGTGGTGGAATTTAAACTCAATCAAATATCCGGAATTAAAAGTCGAATGATGACTATTAAAACAATGTCATAAAAACCCATCTGGTTCACCAATGGAAATCTGCCATCCTTACCTGGTCTGGTAAGGTCACAGAAATGCGGTTGACTCTGAAATGGCCTAGTAAGACACTCAGAGGTATTCAAGCACTGTGAAAACACAGAAAAGGAATGAAACCGGACAAACCACCCCGCATCGACCGTGGCACTGGAAAAAACAACCCAGCGCCTGTCGACTCTGCAAAGTCTTCCTTACTAACGTCTGAGGGCTTGTGCCGATGTTGTGAGAGTATTACTCACAGAATCATTCCTTACAGGCAATGTCCCAGACACCTCTATCACCATTCCTGGGTATGTCCTGTCTTATGGCAGATCAGGCAGAGGTGGCAGCACAGTGGTTTACAGTCGGGAGGGTGTTGCCCTGGGAGTCCTCACCATGGACGTTAGATCCCATGAAGTCTCATGGCTTCAGGTTAAACATGGGCAAGAAAACCTCCTACTGATTACCACATACTGGGCACCATCAGCTGATGAATCAGTACTCCTCCATGTTGAACACCACTTAGAGGGTGTCAAGGGTGCAGAATAGGCTCTCAGTGGGGGACTTTGATGTCCATCACCAAGAGTGCTCGATAGTACCACCACAGAGCAAGCTGGGTGGGTCCTAAAGGACATAGCTGCTAGACTGGGACTGCAGTAGGTAGTGAGGGGACCAACAAGAGGGAAAAACATACTTGACCTCATTCTCTGGCATCTATCCGGCAATGTGGAAAATTGCCCAGGTGCGTCCTGTACACAAGAAGCAGGACAAATGCAAACCAGACAATTACTGCTCTATCTGCCTACTCTCCATCATCAGCAAAAGGATAGAAGGAGTTATCAACAGTGCTATCAAGCGGCACTTATTCAGCAATAACCTGCTCATGGATGCTCAGTTTGAGATCCGCCAGGGTCACTCAGCTCCTGACCTCATTACAGCCTTGGTTCAAACATGGACAAAAGAGCTGAATGCCAGAGGTGAGGTGAGAGTGACTGCCCTTGACATCAAGGCAGTATCAAGTATGGCATCAAGGAGCCCTAGCTAAACTGGAGTCATGGGAATCAGGGGAAAAACTCTCCGCTGGTTGGAGTCATACCTGGCACAAAGGAAGATGGTTGTGGTGGTTGAAAGTCAATCATCTCAGCTCCAGGACATCACTGCAAGAGTTCCTCAGGGTAGTGTCCTAGGTCCAACCATCTTCATCAATAACCTTCCTTCCATCATAAGGTCAGAAGTGGGGATGTTTGTGGATGACTGCACAATGTTCAGCACCATTTGTGACTCCTCAGATAATGAAGCAGTCCATGTCCAAATGCAGCAAGATCTGGACCCTACCCAGGCTTGGGCTGGCAAATGGCAAGTAACATTCACACCACACAAGTGGCAGGCAATGACCATCTCCTATAAGAGAGGAACTAACCATCACCCCTTGACAATCAGTGACATTACCATTGTTGAATCCCCCACAATCAACATCCTGGGGGGTTACCATTGATCAGAAACTGAACTGGACTAACCATATTAATACTGTGGCTACCAGGACATGTCAAAGGCTTGGAATCCTACAGCGGGTAACTCACCTCCTGACCCCCCACCCCCACCCCAAAGCCTGTCACCATCTACAAGGCACAAGTCAGGAGTGTAACACAATACTCTCTTACATGGATGAATGCAGTTCCAAAATACTCAAGAAGCTCAACACCATCCAGGACAAAGCAGCCCTCTTGATTGGTCCCCTTCCACAAACATTCAAACCCTCCACCACCGATGAACAGTGGCAGCCATGTGTGCCATCTACAAGATGCACTGCAGTAACTCACCGAGGTTCCTTAGACAGCACCTTCCAAACCCATGACCATTACCATCTAGAAGAACAAGAGCAGCAGATACCTGGGAAGCCCACCACCTGGAGGTTCCCCTCCAAGTCACTCACCATCCTGACTTGGAAGTATATTGCCGCTCCTTCACTGCTGCTGGGGCAACATCCTGAAACTCCCTCCCTAACAGCACCGTGGGTGTACCTACACACCAAGGACTGCAGCGGTTCAAGAAAGCAGCTCACCACCACCTTCTGAAGGGCAACTAGGGATGGGCAATAAATGATGGCCTAGCCAGCGACGTCCACATCACGTAAATGAAATTTTAAAAAGCCTTCAAAGTGCAGCCTGAGTGTGGATGTTCGTTTTGACTTCACTCGTCCTTCTCCCGTGTGAGCATGTTCAACCCTCATGAGGCTGGGAATCATCCCTTGTTAGAGTCCCCTTGGGGGTGAAATCACATTCCCCATCCAGGCACCTCACTGTCGCCCCCTGTGCTGACCCTGTGGATTCACCAGCTCTCCCCACTTTCCAGCTGCCACTCTAGAAGGGCAGTCCCTCAGCCGTGACATCACCAAAAGCCCCAAATCTAGAAAAAGAATTCTCTCTCCTTTTTTTGCTTTCTCCCTCTTTCAAAAGGTTGCTGCTGGGTCAGTATTTTCAAGGCTGAGATCAATAGACGTTTGGTAGGTAAAGCCATTTTTCATTAATCGTGAATCAGACTTTAAGCGTGGAAAGATGACAGCTCTTTATGTTTAATATTTTCCATGCTGCCTTGTACAAAAGAAGGGCCAGATGAACTGCTTTGCTCACATGAGCCTCAAGAGCAACCATTAAATGTGGCCCCGGGAATACTCACAACCATAACAAGCTGGTTTGTAATACAGAACAAGGCCAGCAGCGCGGGTTCAATTCCCGTACCAGCTTACCCGAACAGGCGCCGGAATGTAGCGGCTAGGGGCTTTTCACAGTAACTTCACACTTGTGACAATAAAAGATTATTGGTAGAATAATCCTGGATAATTAGATCTTAGCTCTTTACAGACATTTGCAGACAATAACACAATATATAACAACTCCATTAATGTTCAGCTACGAAACAAACACTGCCATAACATTTTGCAAGTCAGTGCCAGGCGGTTCTCCGAAAGTTTCCCTCACCCTTCACCCTCGATTCCAACCTGGTTTGAAGATGTTGAAGTAAAATCCTCCATATTCTATCCCTCCTTCATTTTAAAAAATATATATATATTTATTAAAGTTTTTTAACAACACAATCTTTCTCCCTTACAAACAATAACCCCCCCCCACCCCCCGTAACAAATAACAAAAAATCGCACTGAGCAAGATATATACATGACAAAATGGTATATTTACATAGCTTTATACACTGGCTCTCTCCCGCCCATGCCAGTTTCCCCCACCCTTCATGTTATCTCCTGCTCATCCATCCCCCCAAGCAGTCCCCCATTCCCCCCCCCCCCTCCCCCCTCCCAAAACGTCCCCCCGTCCCCCCCTGGGTTGCTGCTGCTGCTGACCGACCTTCCTCTAACACTCCGCGAGATAGTCTAGGAACGGTTGCCACCGCCTGTAGAACCCCTGTGCAGACCCTCTCAAGGCAAACTTTATCCTCTCCAGCTTTATGAACCCAGCCATGTCGTTTATCCAGGCCTCCACTCTGGGGGGCTTCGCCTCCTTCCACATTAGCAAGATCCTTTGCCGGGCTACGAGGGACGCAAAGGCCAGAATGCCAGCCTCTTTCGCCTCCTGCACTCCCGGCTCGTCCACTACTCCAAATATTGCTAGCCCCCAGCTTGGCTTGACCCGGACTTTCACCACCTGAGATACTGTTCCCGCCACTCCTCTCCAGAACCCCTCCAGTGCCGGGCATGACCAAAACATATGGACATGGTTCGCCGGGCTCCCTGAGCACCTTCCACATCTGTCCTCCACCCCAAAGAACCTACTCAACCTCGCCCCCGTCAAGTGAGCTCTGTGAACCACCTTAAATTGTATCAGGCTGAGCCTGGCACACGAGGAGGAGGAGTTAACCCTACCCAGGGCGTCAGCCCACAGACCTTCCTCGATCTCCTCCCCCAACTCCTCCTCCCATTTACCTTCAACTCTTCTACCAGCGCTTCCCCCTCTTCTTTCATCTCCTGGTGTATTGCCGACACTTTACCCTCCCCGACCCATACACCCGAGATCACCCTGTTTTGAATTTCTTGTGCCGGGAGCAACGGGAATTCCCTGATCTGTCGCCTCACAAAAGCCCTCACCTGCATATATCTAAAGGCATTTCCTGGGGGTAACTCAAACTTCTCTTCCAGTGCCCCTAGGCTCGCAAAGGTCCCGTCAATGAACAGGTCCCCCATTCTTCTAATCCCCGCCCGATGCCAGCTCTGGAACCCCCCATCCATCTTCCCCGGGACAAACCGGTGGTTACCCCTGATCGGGGACCACACCGAGGCTCTCACTGCAGCCCTGTGCCGTCTCCACTGGCCCCAGATCCTTAACATTGCCGCCACCACCGGGCTCGTGGTATACTTTGATGGCGAAAGCGGCAGCGGTGCCGTCACCAACGCCCCCAGGCTCGTTCCTTTACAGGACGCCATCTCCATCCTCTTCCATGCCGCCCCCTCTCCCTCCATAACCCACTTGCGGATCATCGCCACATTTGCTGCCCAGTAGTAGCTCCCCAGGTTTGGCAGCGCCAACCCTCCTCGGTCCCTGCTGCGTTCCAGAAACCCTCTCCTTACCTTCGGGGTCTTATTCGCCCACACAAACCCCATAATACTCCTACCTACTCTCTTAAATAAGCCCTTGGTGATCACGATGGGAAGGCACTGAAACACAAACAGAAACCTCGGAAGGACCACCATTTTGACCGACTGCACTCTACCCGCCAGCGAGAGCGGTAACATGTCCCATCTTTTGAAGTCCTCCTCCATTTGGTCCACCAACCTCGTCAAATTCAGTTTGTGTAGGGCCCCCCAACTCCTGGCTATCTGGATCCCCAGATACCGAAAACTCCCCGCCGCCCTCCTCAGCGGTAGGTCCCTATCCCTCTTTCTTGGTCCCCTGCCTGTAATACAAAGAGCTCACTCTTCCCTACATTAAGCGTATAGCCCAAAAACTCCCCAAACTCCCTTAAAGTCTGCATGACCTCCACCATCCCCTCCATTGGGTCCGCCACGTACAACAACAGGTCATCCGCACATAGCGACACCCGATGCTCTTCTCCCCCTCGGACCACCCCCCTCCATTTATTAGACATCCTCAATGACATGGCAAGTGTTCGATCGCCAATGCCAACAACAGGGGGGACAGAGGGCACCCCTGCCTCGTTCCTCGGTACAGCCGAAAGTACTCCGACCTCCGCCGGTTCGTCACTACACTCGCCACCGGGGCTCTGTAAAGGAGCTTAACCCAGCTGATAAACCCTCCCCCGAACCCAAACCTACGCAGCACCTCAAAGAGGTACTCCCACTCTACTCGGTGAAAGGCCTTTTCCGCATCCATAGCTGCCACTATCTCCCTCCTCCGATGGCATCATTATCACGTTTAAGAGCCGCCGCACATTAGTGTTTAATTGCCTGCCCTTTACGAATCCCGTCTGGTCCTCATGGATCACCCCCGGGACACAGTCCTCAATCCTCGTGGGCAGCACTTTTGCCAACAATTTAGCGTCCACATTGAGGAGCGAGATCGGCCTGTACGATCCACATTGCAGTGGGTCCTTGTCCCGCTTTAGGATCAAAGGAATTGTCGCTTCCGACATTGTCGGGAGCAGGGTCCCCTCCTCTCTTGCCTCGTTAAAGGTCCTCACTAGTAGCGTGGCCAACAGGTCTACATACTTTCTGTAGAACTCCACCGGGAACCCATCCGGCCCCGGGGCCTTTCCCGCCTGCATACTCCCCAAACCCTTGCTCAGCTCCTCCAACCCAATTGGTGCCCCCAAACCAGCCACCTCTTACTCCTCCACCCTCTGGAATCTCAGTTGGTCTAGGAATCGTCTCATCCCCCCTTCCCCCGCTGGGGGCTGGGATCTGTACAGCTGTTCATAGAAGGCCTTGAATAACTCGTTTATTTTCGTCGCACTCCGAACCGTGGCTCCCCTTCCATCTTTGATTCCCCCTATTTCCCTCGCTGCCGTCCTCTTACAGAGCTGGTGTGCCAGCATCCAACTAGCCTTTTCCCCATACTCATAGGTCGCCCCCTGCGCCTTCCTCCACTGTGCCTCCGCCTTCCCTGTGGTCAACAGGTCAAACTCTGTCTGGAGCCGTCGTCTTTCCCCAAGTAATCTTTCCTCCAGGGCCTCTGCGTATCTCCTGTCCACTCTCAAAATCTCCCCCACTAACCTCTCCCTTTCCATGCCCTCTGTCTTCTCCCTATATGCCCTGATGGAGATTAGCTCTCCCCTGATCACCACCTTCAACGCCTCCCATACCACCCCCACTCGCACCTCCCCGTTGTCGTTGGCCTCCAAGTACCTTTCGATACACCCCCTCACCTTCCCACACACCACCTCATCTGCCAGCAGTCCCACATCCAGCCGCCACAGCGAGCGTTGGTCCCTCTCCTCTCCCAGCCCCATTTCCACGCAGTGCGGGGCGTGGTCCGAAACGGCTATGGCCGAATACTCCGTCCCCTCCACCCTCGGGATGAGCGCCCTGCCAGAACAAAAAAATCTATCCGGGAGTAGGCTTTGTGCACGTGGGAGAAGAAAGAAAATTCCCTGGCCTGCGGTCTTGCAAACCTCCATGGGTCCACTCCCCCCATCTGATCCATAAACCCCCTAAGTATCTTGGCCGCCGCCGGCCTCTTTCCAATCCTTGATCTGGAGTGGGCTAGTGCTGGATCCAACACTGTATTGAAGTCCCCTCCCATTATCAGGCCTCCTACCTCCAGGTCCGGAATGCGCCCCAACATGCGCTTCATGAATCCAGCATCATCCCAGTGCGGGGCGTATACATTTACCAACACCACCCACGTCCCTTGCAACCTACCGCTCACCATCACATATCTCCCTCCATTATCCACTGCGATAGTCTTGGCCTCAAATGACACATGCTTTCCCACCAATATTGCCACCCCTCTATTCTTCGCGTCCAGTCCCGAGTGAAATACCTGTCCTACCCATCCCCTTCTTAGCCTGACCTGGTCCGCCACCTTCAGGTGTGTCTCTTGGAGCATAGCCACGTCTGCCTTCAGTCCTTTCAAGTGCGCGAACACTCGAGCCCTCTTCACCGGCCCATTCAGGCCCCTCACGTTCCACGTTATCAGAGCCGGATTGGAGGGGCTCTCACCCACCCACCCCCCCGCGCTTTCCAAAGCCTGCCCCGCCCTCTCAGGCGCAGCTCCTGTCGCGGCCTTGTCTCTCTCCCCCAGCCCATGTAACATTTCCTGCGCGTGATTGACCCCCTATATACAATAACCATCACACATCAACCCTCAAACATCCCCCCCACCCTCACAAACCCTCAGTTAGAGTCCAACTTTTCAGTTTGTATGAAGGTCCACACCTCTTCAGGCGTTTCGAAGTAGTAGTGTTGGTCCTTGTATATGACCCACAATCGCGCTGGCTGCAGCATTCCAAATTTCACTCCTTTCCGGTGCAGCACTGCTTTGGCCTGGTTGAAACCCGCTCTCCGCTTAGCAACCTCCGTGCTCCAGTCCGGGTATATTCGGATCTTTGCATTGTCCCACTTACTGCTCCGCTCCTTCTTGGCCCATTTCAGGACCCTCTCTCTGTCCGTGAACCAGTGAAACATCACCACCATCGCCCTTGGCGGCTCATTTGCCTTGGGCCTCCTCGCCAGCACCCGATGTGCCCCGTCCAGCTTCAGCGACCTCGAAGGGGCCTCCGTGCCCATCATCGCCCCGATCATCGTGCCCGCGTATGCCACGGCATCGGCCCCCTCCACTCCTTCTGGGAGACCCAGGATCCGCAGATTCTTTCTCCTCGACCTGTTCTCCAGGTCTTTGAGTCCTCCCGCCCACTTCTTGTGTAGCGCCTCGTGCCGCTCCACTCTCACCGCCAGGCCCAAGAGCTCGTCCTCATTCTCACTAACTCTTTTCTGTACCTCCTGGATCTTCACCTCGTGGGCCTTCTGGGTTATCCCTAGTCCTTCAATTACCGCCAGCATAGGCGCCAGCATCTCCTTGCGCAGCTCCTCGAAGCAGCGCTTGATGAATTCCTGCAGCTCTGGCCCGCACTCCGCTTTGTCTCCACCCGCCACCATTTTGATTATTTTCCCTCGCTTCTCTCGTTGTTCCAGTGCCCCTTTTTTGGCCGTTGCACTTCTGGTCCGGTCCATAAAAGTTGGAGGGGGACCTCTCTCTTCACTTCCCCACGGGTTGTCGTCAAAAAAATTCCGTTGGGGCTCCTCCAATGAGCCCGAATGTCCGTAGTAACGGGAGCTGCCGAATCGTGCGGCTTAGCTCCGCATAGCCACACCCGGATGTCCTATCCCTCCTTCATGATCTTCCTCTGGAATGAAGATGCCATGAAAAACCTGCTCAACCTATAAAACTAGGTGGCACCCTCTCATCATTGCTCTGGTGCCAGCAGGAAGGATATCCATTGCGCAGCCTTCCTGAAGAAAGCATCAGCCACCTGCTTTAGTTTCTCATGTGACAAAGGTCACAAGATGCTGACTGGAAACATCAGGTAGCAAAGAGTTTCAAGGCAGTGCTGACTTTGATTGGCACAGGCAATACCGTTCTTGTGGAGTTGGACAGTACCTTGCAGTTTTATCTCTCTCCAAAAACATCTCGTGGAAGCACAGCCTTCTATGACATCATTTTCAGAAAATTTTAAGTTAAGGCCTTCCTGATCTGTAAATCCCGCGCATGCGCCGCACGGCAAAGTCATTTCTGCGCCAGCTGGCGGGCCACCAAAGGCCTTTCCCTCCAGCTGGCGGGGCGGAAATCAGTCCGGCGTGGGCCTAGCCCCTCAAGGTGAGGGCTCGGCCCCTCAAGATGCGGAGAATTCCGCACCTTTGGGGCGGCGGGATGCCGGACTGATTCGCGCCGTTTTTGGCGCCAGTCGGCGGACATCATGCCGATTGCAGAGAATCCCGCCCCAGATGTCCAGCCAACTGAGCTAAACAGGCCCCCAAAGGTATGTGTATGTCAGTGACAAATGTCTTCTGTGACTCTAAGATCTTCCAGTCTAGCCTCTTCCATATTTCATTCAGAGGGATTTCCAATGGCAAACCAGGGGCGAAATTCTCCGTAATCGGTGCGATGTCCGCCGACCGGCGCCAAAAATGGCGCAAATCAGTCCGGCATCGCGCCACCCGAAAGGTGCGGAATCATCCGTATCTTGAGCGGCCGAGCCCTAACATTGAGGGGCTAGGCCCGCGCTGGACTGATTTACGCCCCGCCAGCTGGCGGGAAAGGCCTTTGGTGCCCCGCCAGCTGGCACGGAATTGACGTTGCCGGGCGGCGCATGTGCGGGAGCGTTAGCGGCCGCTCACGGCATCCCCGCGCATGCGCAGTGGAGGGTGTCTCTTCCGCCTCCGCCATGGTGGAGACCATGGCAAAGGCGGAAGGAAAAGAGTGCCCCCACGGCACAGGCCCGCCCGCGGATCGGTGGGCCCCGATCGCGGGCCAAGCCACTGCGCCCCGTGCCCCCCCCAGGACCCCGGAGCCCGCCCGCGCTGCCTTGTCCCGCCGGTAAGAGAGGTGGTTTAATCCACGCCAGCGGGACAGGCATTCCAGCAGCTCGACTTCGGCCCATCCGGGCCGGAGAATCGCCGGGGGGGGGGGGGCCCCGCCAACCGGCTCGGCGCGATTCCCGCCCCCGCCGAATCTCCGGTGCCGGAGAATTCGGCAACCGGCGGGGGCGGGATTCACGCCAGCCCCCAGCGATTCTCCGACCCGGCGGGGGGTCGGAGAATCCCGCCCCAGGTTCCCAAATGTTTTCAGTGCTGACTACAATTAATGGTAGATATCTTAACGAAACCTCAAAAAAACTTAGGGCTTGATTCTCCCACCCCACCCTCCGTGAGAACGCCACGGGCGAGCCGCATACAATAGAGAATTCCATTGACCTCGGGCCGGATTCTCCAGTCGCCGGGCAGAATCCCGTCTTTTGTTCAACATGCAGGTAGCAGGCAGAGGGACACTAACCTTCAGTTGAAGAAAAGGAGATTTCCTCCTCACGACAGAAGCTTTTTCCCGGAACAGTCAATTACTAGGGGGCATAGGTTAAGGTGCGAGGGGCAAAGTTTAGAGGAGATGTGCGAGGCATGTTTTTTTTACACAGAGGGTGGTGAGTGCCTGGAACTCACTCCCAGAGGAGATGGTGGAAGCAGATACGATAGCGCCAGGCTTGGAGGGGCGAAGAGCCTGTTCCTGTGCTGTACTGTTCTTTCTCCTTCGTACAGTATCCACCACCAGGACAGCTTACCGGTTTGGAGCGGAAGTTGGGAAAGATCGTTTAGGCATGCTGACGTTTAAATAAAACCTGCGGGTTTTAAAGAGGATGTCTGATTTTTTTGGGGGGTGGGGGGCAATTCTGGTGTAATGTCAAGTAGACATTTTGGGGTACTAACCATTACTGCCGCATTTAACTGCCTATGTCTGCTCCAGTCGGGGTATTAATTCAAAAGTAAATCAGGTGCAAACTCTTCTGTCACATATTTATAAATCAAACTAAATGGTTGAGGATTCTGCATTGTGAATAACACAATATACCATAATTTAATTCTACAATCTTTTAATGCCCTAAGTAAATTGAGATGAATTATATCAACGATTCTCTGGGTGTGCATGTCAAGTCTGGAGGATTTTCACGAGTTCCTGTCATGTTATGTTTATTTATGAAACTTGTGATGTAAACGGTATCATTAAGGTGTATTGTTAGTGAAGGGATGAGGCCTCATTTTAGATCGTTCGTCACTTTGAATTGCTTTCTATGTGGGGGCACAATTTTCAGACAGGCTGCAAGTTCAATACTGGCGCACCGTTACACAGGAGGTAGGAAGCCAGAAAGTAAGACTCATTTGGGTGGCATTTAGCTGGCAACAATGGAAACATCCTGTGTGGGAGATTTTTAGATGCAGGTCAGTCACCCCTTCAAAGTGGCTTTTTGCACCAATGACACATAAAAGATTAATTGCAGCGAGCCACATCTGTCACATGGATTTTCTGTCCAAGGTTTGAAGCCAAGTTAGTTGCCCCATTGCTGCTGGTGCAGCTGCTCTGAATTATTGATATTTCTCAGTTATCATTAGAGGAACGAGCTGTGTGGCCTGTTGACAGCAGTGCTGTCAGCCAATCAAATATCTGTAGGTGCTCCCCTGGAAGAGCTGGCACTGTAACAAGAAGAATCGGGCATTTTCCACAGTACACAATTCTTACAAATTGATAGGTTAACATATAGGTGCCCAGAGGCCAGTTTTAACACGTATGTAGCCTCGGTTTCCAATATTTCAGGAAAGTGCAAATAGGCAGAGAATTATGGGATGGAATTTAATCAGTGGCATGCCGTTCAAACAGCAGAACGGGAAGGTGACATCATTTCCACTTCATGTCGGGAACCAGCGTCCACACGATTCATATGAAAAGCGGGCATGTAAAACACGCGGCATTACTTGGCAGGGTGGATTTTCATTGGCGTGTCCTGCCATCAGAAACAGTTCGTTAGGCCAAGAAAGGCTCTAAAAGAGCTGCTGAACAAGCAGTCAGGCTCTGCATCAAGGCCACAGATTCCAGGTCCACCTCCTGTCATTCTGCAGTCTGCTCGATTTGTTTTTCTAACCCTTCATAACCATCGTCCCCTCTCAATTTATGCCCCCCATCACTCCTGCCTCAATCAAATCTATTGTCTCAGGACTCAACGCCCCCCCCGCGCCCCCCCCACCCCGCGTCGCCCCCCCCCCACCCCCCCACCCCGCGCCGCCCCCCCCCCCCCCCCGTATTGCATCATGTCCAAGTCCTTTCCTTTTCAAGTGTAATCTGAGATGGCATACTGGCCATACAGTTCAGCAATAGCTCCCTGCAGAATCTCCTCTCGGCCATCAGGGAATGGCAGTAAGTGTTCTTAAATGGTGGCAACAGGAGACCCTTCTTGCTGACCAAGACCATCTGGACAGAGATCGCAGATATTAGCAACCCTGGCGTCCATACAAGACCATGGGTACAGTGCTGGCAAAGGGTCAGTGACCCGCTGCAATCCACCTGGGTAAGTGGCATGGGTTTGTCTCCCATGTGGGCAACAGGCTCTACATTTGTGTGTGCAGCTAGGTTAGGTGGATATCTCCCATCGATCACTAACTGCCTGCAGGAGGGACCACAAGCAGCCTTCAGAGAGACAAAGGGCTGGGCACATTCACACAGTTCCATTGCCACTAGTTTGGCTTTGTCCTCTGGCCCTCATGTCTCAACAAGTTGGTCTTGCCTGTGCTGCTGGATAGCAGAGGTCGGCAGCCACTGAAGAGGATCCTACAACTGCACCCTATTCCACAATCGTTGCTCCAGTCTCCCCAGCATCCTTGCACACCACCCTTTAAAACCCCCCTCCCACTGCAACCCTAATGGAAGAGCCTGCACTGCTCCCATCCCCATGGCAGCACTGACCCTCTCAGCCTCTCCCACTACCCAGCTGTTAATTGGCCAACCAGACTGTAATTGTTGTCAGCAGGCAGTATTGGGTGGAAGCGGATATTACATCTGCTTCCAATCCTGCTGATCCGACACAGAAGCTGAGTGTAATATTCAGGCCAATGCATCCGCCCATCAGTCGGCCAGACATATGGGGGCAAGAAATATATTCAATACAGTTCCAGCATTTTGACTCTGAAGTGTGATTATTTCTAACTTATAGGAAATAGAAGACATAATATCTTCTTTCACAGTTTCCCAAGGCCAAAGTCATAAATCATCAGTGTTAAATGAATAACGGTCGTTGCAGTTAATAATGGATTGCTGCTAAAACTCAAATCAAAAAAATTTGGCAGACAGAGATAACACCCAGTATGGATAACTGTTCTGTGTTTAGATTCTGAGGAGCTGGTGGTAATTCGCAGCACTCAGTGGAGCATTACATTGGAATAAAGATAGAACTTGCATTTATATAACGTCTCACACGTCCACAGGACACCCCAAAGTGCTTTGCAGCCAATGAGTTACTTTTAAATTGTAGTCACTGATATCATAAAGGAAAACATAGCCGTTAATGTGTGTACAGAAATTAAAATAAATGAGTAGTTAACCTGTTTTTGGTGGTGTTTGTCCAGATCCTCGGAGAACCCCCGACTGTTTGTTAAACAGTGGTATGATCGTTTGTGTTCAGCTCATGACTGAACAGGTTTAAATTGCTTGACAAAGGCAGACTCCCTCGGTATCTCATCAACAGCCTCTGGTAAGGCTTCATGGTCTTTTAATCAAAATGTAGGTGCTACCAGTGAACCAAGTTGGCTCATGTACAATGCATCGCACATATATCTCTAGGTCCTGACCACCAGAAAGTATTTGCTACTGCGTAGATCCTGGAGGTGCTGCAGTGGGACCAGGAAAAGGGGCTGCACATCAAAAGAGGAAGGGTGAGTCCAAGAGAATATCCAAACTTTTATTGAGGCCGCAGCTTAAATTGGGGCCTAAAGATATGGGGCTGGAATCTCCAATTCTGGGGCCATGTCCCCAAGCCGGCATGGGAATAGTTTTACGCCAGAAAAACTGGCGCAAAACGGCCACCAATCCTCCATTTGGCCGGGGGATAGCATCAAGGCAGCGTAGAGCACCCGGCTCCAGCCGCCGATACGCCCTGGAGAATTGCCGGGTCCGTGGCTGCGCATGTGCATGGCGGTGGCCTGCAGCGGCCTCGGCCGGCGGACTAGTCCCCCCCCTTCGGTCGGCTCGCGTGCCCCGGACCACCCCCCCCCCCCCCCCCCCCCACACACTGCGCCCAGCCCCGAATAATGTCCCCCCTGTCCGCGGATCGACCCTCCCCCAACTGTGGCAGCGCTGCACTGAGTCTGAAGTCGCCACGCCGAGTTCCCGATGGGTGAGACCATGAGAGACCCACGCCGTCGGGGACTCCACAGGTCTGGGACGGAGCATATGGGGGCCTCAAGCAATGTCCTGAGGCCGTCGATACAGCGCACAGTATACTCCTAGAGTAGGCCATTTTGGAGGGGGCGGAGCATCACGAAAGCCCCTGATTTCGTCGGAAACCTGAATTCTCCGGCCGGTCACCGAATGCGATTTCGAAGTCGCCGACAGGAGAATCCAGCCCATGAGTGTATGTGGAGCATTATGGAAGCAGAAGGAGCCAGACCAGTTTGTGGGCAGAGCTCTTTGACAGTGTTCAGAAACAGTCCTCGAGACGCATCAGCCAGCACCACGAACATGAAGTGGGTACATGAATGTTGTCTGCTGTCCACCTTGGCCGCAATTTGTGACCCCTGCACCCAAAAATCTATTTCTAGCAATGTGACTTACCAAAACATGAAGCTGACTTTATCTCGCCAACATATCTGTCAGTTTCTTTCAGACTTATTTTCTGTCTCTTTAATCTAAGTCCGATTGCTTGTTTTGTTTAATGTGGAATTCAGTTATTCCAGAGATGGTGTGTCCTCTCCACCTGATAAGAGATACGCCACTTGAATCTCCCATCAGCCCTTGTCAGAGGCATACCATGACTGCCACCTGGGAACCATTTGGGATGACCTGAAAGGACATGAAAGGCATCAGCACATAATTGTAAATCTTTCCTTACGGAAGATTAACTCACACAGTCAGTTTAAAACAAGCTCATCAAAAACCAAGAGTAAGCATAATTGGGTTAGGACTTATGAATAAGCATTTGTAGAATATAAGCTAACTGGAGTTTCTGTACAATTCAGATAAACTGTAAGATTGGAGGTCACAATTATATTTGTTATATTGTAAGTACGAACAGATGCATGAACGTACGAACAGACTCAAAAACAGCTTCTTCCCCGCTGTTACCAGACTCCTAAACGACCCTCTTATGGACTGAGCTCATTAACACTGCACCCCTGAATGCTTCACCCGATGCCGGTGTTTCTGTAGTTACATTGTGTACCTTGTGTTGCCCTATTATGTATTTTCTTTTCTTTTCTTTTCATGTACTTAATGATCTGTTGAGCTGCTCGCAGAAAGTACTTTTCACTGTGATACGCAATCAATACGCTTGAGTCCACGTACAGAAGTGAAGGCTGCTGGGACGGCATTGGTTCTTATACCCCGCCTCTCAGGGCGGGGCTATGTACATTGCCCAATGGTAGACCCCGCGGTCTAGCCAATGGTTATTCCTCTCTCTGGTACCGCAATACTAGGTATTACCACACACTGTACCTCACTACACGTAACAAGAAACAAAATCCAAATCCAAGTGTTGTCTGGTTGCTGTTCCTTGTAGATTAGCCCGGTTTCTTTAAAACTCCTCATTAGGTATTAGTTATGTAGTGAGACTAAAGTATGATCTGACCTTTTGATAATAGCAGCAACGATCAAAAATTGTTACTTTTGTTATACTGTCTAATGCAGTGGTGAGCAACCTGCTGTTCGGGGGCCACATGCAGCCCATCTGGGTTCTGAGTGTAGCCCACGAGATATTTTGTTGACTGTTGACAACATGTAGAGTTGCCACATTCGGCTGGTTTCCATCTGCATAGCTTTTTTCCTCCCAGTATAACTGAAGTAATACACACATAAAGCAAGGGCAGGTGAAGTGAGGTACGTGCTGACTGCACACAACATTGGCAGTGAGCGCTGTATGCTCCCTCCGCATCCAATCAATATTTGGAAATATTCCCTTTGTTTTTACCACTTGAGGTTTATGACAGTTTTATTAATATATGAGTGATTAATCATTTTCTATTCCTTGTTTTGAAACATTCAGCAAGTAATAAATGTATTTAATCTTATTCAAGTGGCATAGATAGTGAAAAAGCCCAATTTCAATCGTCCGGCACACTGATATGAACGAGGGCCACTCATGCAGCCCACTTACAAACCTAGCTTACCCATCACTGGTCTAACTGAAGCCTGAGCATTAAGTAAATAATCACTATTATCTTTGTGCGTGGAGGTTGTGTGAGAAACAAATGCCATATTCAGGATAAACTATGTAATCATCGGCAACCTTAATTGTATTGAACATGTCTATGAGTGAGAATTACTTCCATAAACCTATCTCCCTCGCCTTTCACTTTACTACAGCATAATTTTATTTACTTTTTTGGAAACGTAATCTTTCTTTAATGAGTTGCTTTAAGGGTATTGAGAATTAGAACCAAATCCAATTGCATCCATAAAATATTTCTTTGTCAGTAGAGAATTAGACCAAGATTGCAAGACAGAAAGGAAAGAACTTGCAATAATTATACAACAGCTTTCATAACCTCAGGACATCCCAAAGTGCTTTATAATTAAGTGTAGTCGCTGTTGTAACATAGGGAAATGAGACTGGCAATGTGCACAGAGCAAGGTCCCACAAATAGGAACAAAATAAATGATCAGATAATCTGTCTGAGTGATGTTGGTTGAGGGATAAATGTAGGCCAGGATACCAGGAGAATTTCCCTGCACTTCTATAAATAGTGCCATGTAATGCTAACAGAAGAGAGGCATTCCAATAAAGAAGGTGATGTTTCATTATGCTGACCCATAAAATATGCAAACCTTTGTAATCTGCCTATTAATAATCTGGTGCTAAAGCAGAGTGTTCAAGTTTCACCTTGACAAGGAGAAAATACATGGACTGGAAGCAGAATTGCTTCAAAGGCCTGCCCTAGATAGAAGTGACCTGGTATTGGATATAGACAGGGCAGAATTTGAAAACTAACTCACAAAGATTTTGAATTTCATTAAAGCAGCAAACTAACCCCCCCCCCCCTCTTTTTTTTAAGCTGTTACTAAAATGAGAGTGTTCATAATATTCAAAAATGTTGGAAAGCATTCAACACATCAGGCAAAATCTGTGGAGAGAAAAAATGATGACTTTTGATTAGATCTAGAAGATGTTTGAGATTTACTGCTCATATGCAAGTAGAGTCATAGAGTCACAGATGTTTACAACATGGAAACAGGCCCTTCGGCCCAGCATGTCCATGCTGCCCAGTTTCTATCACTATGCTAGTCCCACTTGCCCGCATTTGGCCCATATCTCTCTATACCCACCCTGCCCATGTAACTGTCTAACTGCTTTTTAAAAGACAAAACCAGCCTGTACCATTGCCTCTGGCAGCTCATTCCAGATGCTCACCACCCTTTGTGTGGAGAAATTTCCCTTCTGGTCTCTTGTATCTCTCCCCTCTCACCTTAAACCTATGCCCTCTAGTTCTAGACTCCTCCAGAGGTGACCTGGTAATGGATATAGACAGGGCAGACAGGAAGCAACAGGAACAAGGGATGGGGATGGAGAGTAAAGAACAAAATGGAAAGTTAGTGATAGGGTGGTGGGAAGGAGAGATTAAATCACAGAAGGGATAATGCTGCAAGGCTAAGGGACAAAGGAATGGGAAAAGCATGCGTCCAGAGGAATTGCAAATAGTTACAGTAGAATAGCATTTCTCCTGCACTCTCTAATGGTGTAGCTATCCTCCATTACCAATACCCACTGTCCAAGAAAGTGGGAGCAGCAATTAAAACCTCAAGTTGTCAAACAAAGGCCAGGATTTTCACTCCCAGGTTGTGAGGCAGAGTTGGCAGAATTCATGACTCCACAAACTCGACCCTTCTGTGGAAGGCCAAAGTGCCCCAAAAGTTGCCATTTTCATTCTGGAGGTGGAGCTCTCTGGGAGTTGAGCTTGCTGCCCCTGGAATGAATGCAGTGGCGGCTGGGTGCAGAGGTGGGCGGGGCGGAAGGCCTGTTTCTGTGCATCGGCATTGTGTCCAAGATTTCAGAGATTTGCTTTCAAAGATTTAAAGGGCAGGAGCTTTAAATGCCTTTGACAGTTCATGTTGACACTTTTGACAGTTCCAATGAGCTTCACAGTTAATGGGTTTATGCACTTCTTACATACATTCATGCTTAATCTTAACAACCCCAAGGGGCACTTGGTTTCCTCCAAAGTGCACTGACCTACCCAAATGTGCCCCTGGACCATATCCAAAATGTTACCCCATCTTTCCTCTCCACCGAAAAAGCTATGACACATGTGGCTTCCAAGGTTTGTCTGCATCATGGCTGCTTCCCAGGAGCTGTACATACAACTGAAGGATGATTCTCTGGTGGTCACAGAGCAGCTGGACATTGACAGAATGGAAGTCCATCTTGTTAATGAAGGCTTCTGGCTGGTCAGTTGCAGGATTATCCTATTAAGGGTTAATGTCCAGTTGCTACATTTCCTTCTAATTCTTCCCTGGGAATTTCTCCAAAGTCGAGCTACCTCAGTGGGCTAAAAGTGATGGACTAAGCCATGGCCAATGTTTGCATGTACTGGGAGCTACACATATAAATACACAGGGCCCTGTTCTTTGCAGACAAAAAGAACGTGTGCACACATTGCGCCTGTTTACCTACACAAAATGAATGTTAGCCATTCACTGGATCCTTCCTCAGGATAATGTCATGACAAATTAGAATCAACCTGTCCGGTTTAACTTTTCAAACAATTCTTGGTGTTTAGCTGTCAGCCATCATTAACTGGTGCATTCTTCATGGAAACATCTCTACCAATCAAAGTCCAAGATTCAAGAGATTTGTTTTCAAAGATTTTAAGGGCAGGAGCTTTCTGGGAGGTGGGCTTGCTGCCCCTGGAATGAATATGCATTCCTCTTCTCATGCAGTATAAATTTATTGTTTCCCCTGATATTGGGATTCTTGTGATTCTTGTGATATTATTATTGGGATTCTTGTGATTGTCCTGATGAGTGCAAGACAAAAAGCTTCAACAAAATGTCTTTTTTCCAGCAATACTCAAGTTCTGTGCCAACAAATGACTATTTGTCTCACCTTCTCTGTTGATTTCCTCCTGGACATGTACTCTCTCTCCCTTGCTCCCACTATTTAGTTTAAACCATCTCCACTTCACTAATTATGCAGCTCACAAGAACACTTGTCCCAGCATGGTTCAGGCATAGACCATGCCTATGGTTCAGCCCCCACTTTCCCCAATCTTGGTGGCAGTGCACAATGTGCCACAACCCACTTCTCCCACACCCATCTCGGAACCACACGTTCATTTCTCTAATCTTATTTCTTCTATGTCGATTTACACATGGCTCAGATAATAATCCAGATATTATTACCGTTGAGGTTCTGCTTCTTAATTTGATGCCTAGCTCCTCATACTGACTGCAGAACCCACTTCCTCATGGACCACAGTCAAGGGTTCCTCCCCCTCCCATTGTAAGTTCTTCTCCAGCTCCGAGCAAATGTCCCAAACCTGGCATTGGGCAGGCAACATAACTATCTGGACTCTCACTCCTTGTTATAGAGAACAGTGCCAATCCCCTTCACTATACTGTCGCCTCCAATCACTACATTCCTTTGTGCTCCCCCCACTTGAATAGCATCCTGTACGATAGTGCCATGGTCAGTCGCTCATCTACCCTGCAGCCCCACTCTCATCCAAACAAGCTGAAAGAATCTCAAAGCTGTTGGACAATTGCCGAGGCTGACACCCCTGCATTGCTGCCCTCTGGGCCCCCTTACCTGCCTCAGCTGTAGTCATTCTCCTCTGTCCCTGACCACACTCTAAATCAAAAGGCTCTATCCTAAGCATTCAAAGACAAACTTTTATGGGCACAGTGTAGACATGTCCCCACAAAGTCAAAAGCTTGTGGTGCCTAATCTCGAGCCCCTTGGTTATCCAGAAGCAGGTCGGCCAAGATAATGCAGAAAAAGAAAGCTAGTGACAGCCACAAAAGACATAATATTGTCGAAAGAGGAGTATATAAAGTACAGGGGTAAAGTAAAAATGGAAATTAGGAAAACAAGGAGATGTTTTACCTGTACATTAAGAGCAAGAGAATAATTAAGGAAAGGGTATGACCTACCAGAGACGTACAAGGTAACTTGCAGATTCAGAAGATGTGGGCAAGGTTCACAATGAGTACTTTGTCTTCACCAAGGAGAGGGATGATGCAGACATTCAGTTAAAGAGGAGGAGAATGAATTATCAGGTACAATGAGCATAATGAGAGGGGACATGTTGTAGGGACTATCATCCTTGAGAATGGTATTCCAGGGAGGAAATGTGTTATAACCTGCCTGAATCCTATTGGCTGGGGAGTATTGGTTATCCCATGACTTAGAGAGTATTAGCTCCCCCAGTGAGGGAGAGGGGGGGGGGCAATCAGTAGTAGTTGTAGCTGTACAAATAGAGCTGGCCAGTGTGGTACCGGCTAGAGAAGGAATCATTAGTGAACTATTGCTGCTGTGAACATATTGTTGTAAATAAAATTACTTTCTGTTTGACTCTACAAACTCGTGCTGGATTCATCTCACAAAAGAATAGCGATGCTCAGAGAATCATTTTCCAATCCTCACTAAATACAGGCAAGTTACAAGAGGATTGGACGTCTGTGAACATTGTGCCATTATTTAAAAAGGTGTGAGGGTTAGGCCAGAAAGCCATAGGCCGGTCAGTCCGACTGCAGTGGTGAGCAAATAATTGCAAACGATGAACTGTCTCCTAGAAAAGCATGGACTGACCAGATATAGTCAGAAGGTTTCTTCGGAGAAGATTGTGTCTTACTAGCTTAATAGAAATGTTTGAGGAAGTAACAAGGAGGATTGATGAGAGTAGTGCAGTGGATATTGTCTGCATGGATTTCAGTAAGACATTTGAAAAGTTCCCACATGGCAGACTGCTCAGAAAGGTGAGATCTCACAGAATACAGAGGAAGAGGGCAGATTTGATCCAAAATTGACTCAGTGACAGGAAGCAAAGGTTAATGGTCGGTGGATGTTTTTGCGAATGGAATAGTTTCCAATGGTGTTCCACAGGGTTCATTGTTGGGGCCCTTGCTATTTGTTGTATTTATGAATGATTTGGACTTCAATGTGGGTGGCATGATTGAGAAATTTGCAGATGACCAAAAATTGGCCATGTGGTTGATAGTGAAGAGGATAGATGTCAACTACAGAATTATATCAATGGTTTGGTTGAGTGAGCAGAGAAGTGGCAAATGGCAATCAATCTGGGAAAATGTGAGGCCATGGATTAGGGGAGGGAAGACAAGCAAGGGAATACTCAATGAATGGGAAGAGGGGTTGAGAAAGTGAGAGACCTTGAAGTGCATGTCCACAGGTCCTTGAAGGTGGCAAGACAGGTGGACAAGATGGTGAAGATAGCATACGGACTGCTTTCATTTACTGGGTGAGGAATTGAATACAAAAGCAGTGAGGTAATGATGGAACTGTATAAAACACTGGTACCACATCTGGAATTTTGTGTTCAGTTCTGGCCACCACATTACAAAAGGACTTAACTGCTCTGGAGAGAGTGCAGAGAAGATTTACAAGAATCTCACCAGGGCTTGGAAATTGTAGTTATGAAGAGAGATTGGATAGGCTACAGTTGTTTTCCTTAGAACAGAGGAAGCTAAGGGGTGACTTAATTGAGATGTACAAAATTGTGAGGGACCTCGACAGGGTAGATAGGAAAGACTTGGTTGCCCTAACTGAGGGGTCATTTACCAGGGGGCATTAAGGTTCAAGATTGAAGGTGGTTGTTAGAAGTTTTAGAGGGTACATGAGGGGCAACCTTTTCAGCCAGAGGATGGTGGACATCTGGAATTCACTGTCTAAGTTGGATCTGCATCTCAAGTGCTGTAACCTGCAAGGCAATGGACCAGGAGCTGGAAAATGGATTTAAAATGTGTGGCTTTTCTTTTGGCCAGCACAGACAGGATAGGCTGAATAGCCTTGTTGTAGGGAAAAATCCCTGTACCAGTGCAGTCAAGAGGCCGAGTCTCAAAGCAAGGTTCAAAGCGTTGTTCTTTATTGTACAATTACTGAAGCCTTCAGGGAGACCCATGCAGCCAGCTCAAACAGTGGCTTGGCCCACGTTGATCTCAACAATTACACATTCGCTCTGGATTTTTATAGGAATCCAAATTCGAGCGGGAACATTTGCTCATACATAATAGTTAAAGGGTAGTTTTGATTTAGATCTCTCAGACAGGTTTAAACTGAGAATATGCATCTTTGTCAATTTGCATCTGTATGGTGTGTGTTGATGAGATTATCTGTGCTTGCTCCGAGTGTCCCTCCCTTGTCAATTTGCATCTGTATGGAGTGTGTTTGTGTTGATGAGATTATCTGTGCTTGCTCCGAGTGTCCTTCCCTTCTTTAATGTGTTTCCCATTATCCCCCTGATGTGTCTCCTTAGCTAAATCGACCTCCGATGTCTGTGGCTGTGCTATGCGTTTATTTCTGTGTTTGCTAGATGAGGTGTTAATGTTATCTTTGTCCTGCTGTGTGTGTGGGGGACGCTAATCTAATTTATACATTTCTTTTATTCCTCCTATTCTGGTTTCTTTGCCTGCCTTGGCCATTTTATTAATATATTATTTCATTCTTTCATACGTCTTTGCAATACAGTTGTGCCATATATCCCACTGCCAGGGTCTTGACTCGCAGATATCCCGATCTCCTGGCCAGGGGGCCGTTTTAAGATGCAGCCTCGTGCTGTTGCTGTGCAGAACAAGGGACTTCCATCAATTTCAAATTAAAAGTCTCTCAGCAGTGCAGAAGGGGATTTAAACGAATGTCCATCCGGGTGTCCCCTTCTGCATTGTGGGCACATTATAAACTGTGCCAATCGGTCCAATAAAACAGTCCAATGAATGAAGAATGTTTGATGAGATGAGATTAAAATGTGATCTTGGAAAATGGGCTACTTCAGCCTGTTTCTGCACCGTAATGTTTCTATGATTCTATCGTTCTCAGGAGGGTGACTACCTCCTGGTACAAAGTGTTCAGACAACCACCTGATGTATTGCATTGTCCGCCACGCAGTCTCCATCTCAATGACTCTGAGCCGAAGGTGAAAGAATGGTGACCAGCCATGGGGGCATGCATAGGACCTGAGTACAGAGTCGGAAGAGGGTCAATGACATTCTCCACTCTGCACGTGTGAGTAAGGATGCCACGTGGCATTTTGAATGATTGTATATGGTGGGCATGCATTTGGTTGGACTGGAATGTGGGTCACAAATGACTCTAATAGCAAAGGAGATCAGTTCCCAGCAAGGCTGTGTGTGACTAGTTACGATGGCAGACTGCCTTACTGGTTCCTCAACATGACCTTAAAGCTGTTCAGGTTCAATCTCAGAATCTGTGTCAATAACCTGTGGCTGTCCATTCTAGCCTCCTTTGTCTATCTGACCTCCCAGGTAAAGAGTCATATTTTTTAGGACAAAGTGCAAAATAACCATGAGGGACACACAACCTGATGCAAATCGAAGAAATTCACAGACTGACCCAGAAAACATAACCTCAATTTGAGCAGCCCAGTCGCCCTGTCCATTATAGCCCTCCAGGAGGCCTGGCTTCTGTTACGCCTCACTTCAGCGGGGGATTTGAGGGTGTCTAGTAAGTGGCCATCCTTTCAGAGGGTATCCGTTAGCCCCAGAAGCCAGCCAACCAATCATGCAGGGGGGCTCAAAAGCTGAGAAATTTGTGACTCCTGGAGAATATAAGCAACAGGGCAACTCCCAAAATATCCTTGAAGATCTGCCACTGCTGATCACACACTAGCTGGACGCTAAATGAGTGTAACCTTTTATGCTTTGTCAGGTGGATGCACCTTTAAGAAATGGGTGTTTATCAAATAGCTGCAGTGATGTCAGTGTGTGGATGGAGCTGGGCTGTCTGTCTGTTTTTGACTTTCGTTTTGAGCTGTAAAACTGCTGATTGGCTCTGTTTTTGGTCTCGTTTTCAGAGTTGGAGAGCTGTATTCAAAGCAAGCAGATGTGTAATGATCTATCTCTCGACAAGCTAAAGAATGTCTTCAGCTCACTTTATGATTTCAAAGTTGTGGCTCGTGGGTTTACTACCGGGCTGCTGGGGAACAGACACGCTTAATAAATTGTGGCGCACAAAGACTCCGTGAGACAAACAGAGTGAAGTCGATGAGGCTTTATTAAGCGTGTCTGTTCCCCAGCAGCCCGGTAGTAAACTGGCATGCGGGGGAAGGCACCGGCTTCTTATACTTCGCCTTCAGGGCGGAGTATGAGGTCAACGGCCAACCAGGACCCGGGATCTGTCAGCCAATGACATTAGGGCTTCCAGTCCCACATGACCCCCAATACATACTACCACAAAAGTAATACCTGTTTCTGTAGTGAATTTAAACCTGCTGTCTTTGTTAAAAGGGTTTATTTATGGATGTTGCTGGGAAAGGTATTAAGGGTAACCGATAGAGTATTGTATCTTGGAGTTACGTATGTTGGTAGTTGATAAGATGTTTACTGTGTGTTTATAAAATGTTAACTGGGTTCATAGTGTAGTCATACTTTTAATTCTCTGTTGCATCACACCTGTAAAGTGGGTCCTTGTGCTCCGCATAACCAAAATCTATTCAAAGTTGTGGGTCAGGTGAACTCCATGATGTACTTTGGTGTTCTCTAAACCCTGACCCATAACAGCTTCACAAAGGCCCCTGGCTATGCTGAAGGTGCTTTGATCCTGGACCCCTTCTTTAGGAAACCAGTAATAGCTGAAGATCCCGTTGCACACTTTCCCTGCTCTCCAGTAATCTTTAAAGACATTTACACGCCTGAACACCAGAACAGAAAAAAAATCAAAACAGGAGTAAACCATACGGTCCATCGAGCCTGCTCCGCCATTCAAAATGACCCTGAATGATCTTGGACTTCAATCAGATCCATATACTTTAAATCCCTGAGATACCAGGAATTTATCTCAGCCTTAAATATATTAAACGATGGAGCATCCACAACCCTCTGGGGTAGAGAATTCCATAGAGTCACAAACCTTTGAGTGAAGTACTTTCTCCTCATCTCAGTCCGCAATGATCGACCCTTTATCCTGAGACTGTTTTCCCGTGTTTTAGTTTCCCCGACCAGCAGAAACAATCTCTCAGTGCTCACCCTATCAAACCCTGACAGAACTTTGTACCTTTCAGTGAGATTGTCTAAACGCCAGAGAATATAAACCAAATTTACTTATCCTGTTATCATCAGACAATCCCCTCCTCAATCCAAGTACCAATTTAATGAACCTTTGCTGTACCACCTCCAATGCAAGTATATCCTTTCTTAAATGTAAAGACCAAAACTGCACACAGTACTCCAGATGTGGTGCCACCAAACCCTTTAGGATAATACAAGACCACTTTGTTCTTGTACTCCATTTGCCACTGGTCTTCCTAATTGCTTGCCGCACCAGCATGCAAACTTTCTGCATTCCTTGGACGAGTACACCCAAGTTCCTTTGAACATTAACTCTTACAAAGTTTCACATCTTTTAAGAAAATGTGACCAAAACTGGAGAATACGTCCATGATGTGCTTTATGCAGTTGTGTTCTGCGGACTGTGATACACTGCAGAGATCCCCTACAGGACCCTGGAATGAACCTGAAGTATTAAGGCCACAGTCATTTCCAGTGTCACAGGCACAGGGTGCACTCCACCCACCCCTCAACACAGTCAGATGGAATCAGGGGCTGTCATTCCGAAGATGAAAGCTACTGCCTTCCTTGAGGGGCATGGATACTTCTTCTGCACTGCACCTCCGTCATGTCCAGATGGTTGGATCTTACTCTGCATACTCTGCCAGCAGGACGATACCGCCTCCGCTGGCCCCTTCTCCATCACAAGCCTCTCTACTCCTTTGTGATGCTTGCTATTGTGGGCAGTCACTTTGAAGCTGTCTCCGGCCACTTTCTTTCTCTTCCCCTCCTCTCCTCTTGATCTGAGGAAGACCCCCCACCCGGCAATCAGATTTGCTGGTGTGCAGATTGACTGATGCTATGTCTGTTGGTGGCTCTTTGAAGACAGGGGGTGGGATTTTACGGTCGCCGACGCCGAAATCGCGTTCGGGGATCGGCCGGAGAATACCTGTTTCCAGGTGGGGGAAGTCTCGGGGTTGGCCGCGGAGGGGTTCCACGCTGCCCAGGGGGCTGCCGCCCGGTCGGGAACGTAAGCGCAGCCGTTCCTGGAGGCCATGTCCAGAGAGCTTGCAAGGGCCTGTGCCTCCCTGAGACCCAGAGTGTCTTTTTCTAATAGTCGCTGGCGGATTTGTGAGGATAGCATACCTGCCACGAAAGCGTCCCGGACTAAGAGTTCAGTGTGTTCGCTCGACGAAACTTGCGGGCTGCTGCAGCTTCTCCCCAACACCAGTAGTGCGCGGTAGAATTCTTCCAGTGATTCCCCAGGGGTTTGTCACATTGTTGCAAGCAGGTGCCGGGTGAATATAGTGTCCTTTTAGCAGCTCTATTGCTGCATCGAAGTCTTCCGCTTCCTTGATGAGGGTGTAAATCTCTGGGCTCACCTTTGAGTGCAGGACGTGCAGTTTCTGCTCTCCCGTGGGTGTGTTTTCGGCCATCCCGAGATACCCTTTAAAGCACGCCAGCCAGTGCTTGAAGATTGCCGCTGAGTTCGCTGCGTGGCGGCTGAGTTGCAGACACTTCGGCTTGATTCGGAGCTCCATCCTTTCTTCTTAAAAAACAAGCTTATTAAATTTATGCACGATCAATGACCACTAAAGCGAGGTTGTAGTCCAACTGAAGGCTTTAATAAGCTAGATGTTTCCCCCAGCAGCTCAGGTACAGAATGAAGGCTGCTGGGGCGGCACGGGTTCTTATACCCCGCCTAGCAGGGCGGAGCTACCATACATCCTAACCAATAGAAAGCATACAGTTTCCACCAATGGTGCTCCAGCCTATCAGGTACCATAATACCTATAATACCACACAGCCCAGCTCCACCCACTCTCTGACATCACTGCGGTAGTAAACACCCATTTCTTAAAGGTACTCTCACTACAGATATTTATATGCACACCCATTTATAAACACCCATTTCTTAAAGGTACTCTCACATGACAAAAGCCAACCCCACCCCAGGCCATTTTATCAGAAGCAGATTTAGGAGATGGAGGGACCACAGGGCTATCCACCTGCAGGCAGCACATAACCAATTATGGGTCATTATTAAGGTCTGTTAATGGCTAATCAACATCTATACTGATGCGACCATCAATTCACTCGAAGACACGTGGAGAAGTAAACCATGGTTTTAATCAGCTTAGAACTGTGCCTGCCTACAATCGGTGCAATACTGAAGGCGTCCCCGCAGGTCAGCTGCTCTTATACTTCCTCTAAAGGGGTGGAGCCATGGGCGGAGCCCGTACATGCCCCAACATATCCCCCTGTGGGTGAAGCCACACAATGGCCCATAGGTAGAGCCCACAGGGTTAATAACATAACATAATACAGTGCACTGGTGAATTATCAGTAATTATACATTCACCACATATACCCCTGATACATTTGGATGAGATCAGCTAACTGTGGCCAGTCGACAGGGTCCTGGACAGACTTTGAGACTTCCTTGCCTGGTTAACTGTGACTGCAGGCCCTGTGGAACAGCCCCCCCCCCCCTCTCCGTGGTGGTGGTTTTACTGCCAAAGACGATTTTAAATTTAAAGGTTTAAAATGTTGGAGGAGGGCTTCTGAAAATGAGGCACCTTTTTCTCTCAACTGAACTGCAAGCTGCTGCTTTGTCAGTGCCATAGGGCTGATTGGGACTCCAACATCAAGAGCTCGTCCACCATCCATAATTGGATGGTTAGCCTGCCGTCTGGCTACTAATTGGCCAACTTGGCCAATGTGTGGGGTTGTGATGTCGGGGTTCCTACACAAAGGACAAAATCCTGCCCCAGCGGCTGCTTTTCAGCTCTTATAAAAAGGCATCTATGTGCAAAAAGAAGCTTCACCATGGCTCTTTACTCTGGAAACTAGCCAATTAACCAATATGTAAAATACATGGCTTTGAATGCAGCCATTACTGGTGTAAATGTGTTCAATAAAACAGTAGAAGAGATCTGAAAGCAAGTTTGCAATTGAGAGATTGGAACTTCGAGTGGAGGATGCAGTTAAAAGCGAGGAGGCCATGGAATACTGAAATATAAATTACTGGATGAACAAGATGGCAGTGCCGGGTTCCCAAAGATTGTGACTGAGGACTTGAAACAAACAATATTTTATTCATTAGCTGAGAAGCTACTCCATGCTTGTATTCTGCCCTCGCTTTGGGGAGAACTCCCATCACGTGACCCTTTAGTAGCCATGTCATGTGACCACTCAGTCTACATCTTCACCGTTTCAGTTGGGACAATCAATGGCACTGAGATGTAACAGTTTGCACGAACGGTAACTGTGTACGAACAATTTTATAACATACAGATTGCTCAGGCTAACAATACATAACTATTTACATATGCTGTTGTAGTTGGTGCATAGCCTATCACACCTCCTCACCCCGCCCCCACCCCACTTTTTGTTGTGTGAAGATGAAATGTGAAGGCAAGTTGTAGACTAGTTAGTGACATAATCCAAAGTTGTGTTTGGTTTGATCCGATGTTCTGTATCTGTGATTGTGCCAGTTGGCTCTACTGTAGTTTTCCTTAGACTCGTGGACAATGTGGACAAGCAGGGACTGACCAGCTGACACAGGAAGGCTGTTGTGAGTTTGATCCGCAGCATTTTGTGAAATGATTCCACTTGCCACATTTATGCAGCATTTACTGTACACCAAACATGCTGTTCTGTTTTTGAGACTGATGACCACCACTTGGGGCAAGGTGTGCCCTGTAGCCCAAAAACTTGTTTCTCGCCCAAAATTGTCGTTGCTTTTTTCAGACTGTTCATTTAGCATGCAGCTCCTGATGGCTTGGCTGTTTGTGGTGGTAACTCTTTCTCTCGCAACAGCTGCTTTTGCACAAGATCGCTGTGGAATATTCGATACCTGGGTAATTCATCAGTAAGAGTGGCAAATGCACATTTCTTTGTTAAGGTTTTCAAGGTTGCTGTATAGGATTGTATGGTTTCAGCTGCTGTTTGGTTTGCTAATTAAATGTGGGCCGGTTGAGTATTATATTCTTTACCAGAAGGCAAATATTTTCAAACTATTTGAGAATTACTTCAGGGTTCTCTTTCTCCTCCGCCATTTGAAAAATTAACAATTCGAACTTCTCGACGACTTCGGGTCCACTAAGGTTAGTAAAGTGTAATAACTTTGTATCTTTTTCATCTTGTCAGATACCCTGGCACACTAGTAAATATGCACTCCTTTGCAAACTTCGCCTAACTGTCCACATATGTTTTCAGCAAACACGAGCAGGTCTATGCGACGAAGTCCATGTGCCATACTGCCAACTCCTGACACCATGTGGAAGTGCTGGGTTGCCAAAGACTGGTGACCAAGGACTTGTAACAAACAATACTTTATTCGCTAACTGAGCAGCTACTCCTTGCTTGTTGTCTGCCCGCACTCCAGGGAGAACTCTTGTGATCCTAACACGTGACCGTAGAACCATAAAATTGCTACAGTACAGAAGGAAGACATTTGGCCCATCGAGACTGCACCAACCCTCTGAAAAAGCACCTAGGCCCTTTCCCAGTAACCCCACCTCACCTGCACATCTTTAGATTGTGGGAGGAAACCGGAGCATCTAGAGGAAACCCACGCAGATGTGGGGAGAAAGTGCAAGCTCCACACAGACAATCACCTGAGGCCAGAATTGAACCTGGGTCCCTTGCACTGAGAAGCAGCAATGCTAACCACTGTGTCACCGTGCCGCTCCTTTAGTAGCTGTGTCATCACATGAACACGTAAGCATAAAACAAGGATCATGTGTGAAGAACTAAATGTGGTAATACCAGGTATTGCAGTACCTGAGAGGTGAATGACCATTGGCTAGACCTAAGGGTCTACCAGTGGCTAATGTACATAGCCCCGCCCTGAGTGGCGGGGTATAAGAACCAATGCTGTCCCAGCAGCCTTCACTTTCTGTATCATCGCTGCTGGGTACAGTTCTAGCTGATTAAAGCCTATTAGATGACTCCCCTTCGTCTCGAGAGTTATTGATTGTGCATCAATTTAATCAGCTAGTACTTTTGAAGGATGGATTTCCGCAACAAGTCGGAGTGCCTTCAATTCAGCCCCCACGCGGAGAACCCGGCTGCTATATTTAAACACTGGCTGGTGGGTTTTAAAGGGTACCTGGAGACGGCCGGAGGTGAGCCCACAGAAGGGCAGAAAATGTATCTCCTGCGCTCAAGGTTCAGCCCTGGGATCTACCCCCTTATCGAGGACGTGGAAAACTATGATGCTGCCATCCTACTACTGAAAATACATTATATCCGCCCTGTAAATCAGGTCTACGCTCACCACTTGCTTGCTACGAGACGGCAAAGCCCCGGGGAATCGCTGGAAGACTTCTACCGGGCGCTACTGGTGCTGGGCCAAAACTGTGGCTGCCCGCCAGTTTCGGGGAGCGAGCACACGGAACTTTTAATAAGAGATGCTTTTGTGGCAGGTATGAGCTCCTCGGATACCCGTCGAAGACTCCTTGCGAAGTATACCCTTGGACTCAGAGAGACACGGGCCCTGGCAAGGTCCATGGATGTCACCTACCTAAACGTGCAGTCCTACATGCCCGACCGCGCGGCGGCCCCCTGGCCCACATGGCCCGCAGCGGCAGCCCCACAGCCGTCCGGCCAGCTCTTACCGCCCCGCGCCGTGGCCGCGGTCTTCTGCACCCCCGGAACGCCACAGCACGCCCCGCTCCAGGCCCCGACCGGCCAGCTCCCACCGCCCCGCGCCATGGCCACGGTCTTCTGCACCCCCGGAACGCCACAGCACGCCCCGCTCCAGGCCCCGACCGGCCAGCTCCCACCGCCCCGCGCCATGGCCACGGTCTTCTGCACCCCCGGAACGCCACAGCACGCCCCGCTCCAGGCCCCGACAGGCCAGCTCTTACCGCCCCGCGCCGTGGCCGCGGTCTCCCGTGCCCCCGGAACGCCGCAGCACACCCTGCTCCAGGCCCCGACCGGCCAGCTCCCACCACTCCGCGCCATGGCCACGGTCTTCTGCGCCCCCGGAACGCCGCAGCACACCCTGCTCCAGGCCCCGACCGGCCAGCGCCCACCGCCCCGCGCCATGGCCACGGTCTTCTGCGCCCCAGGAACGCCGCAGCACACCCTGCTCCAGGCCCCGACCGGCCAGCGCCCACCGCCCCGCGCCATGGCCACGGTCTTCTGCGCCCCCGGAACGCCGCAGCACACCCTGCTCCAGGCCCCGACCGGCCAGCTCCCACCACCCCGCGCATTGGCCGCGGTCTCCTGCGCCTCCAGAACGCCTCAGCACGCCCCGCTCCAGCGCTCACCTCCACCCCCCTATCCTAGGGCCACGTGCGACCCACGGGCGCAGCCTTTCTTTTAAGTCCCGGCAGTCCAAAGCCCACCGCAGTCTTTCTTGTGGGTCCCGGCCGTCCAAGGCCCACCGCCGCCCTTCTCTCCCCAGGCAGCATGCGACCCGCGGCCGTGGCCATTTTGCCCCCCGGTAACCACGCTGGATGGGTGGGCCCCGCCATTTTGTCCCTCGCCGATGCCTTCTTGGATGGGGCCTCAAGCCCCCAGCACAGCTGACTACACGCTGCCCGACCAGTACTCCCCCTTGCTGCAGCTGGTCTCCGTTAGCCTGGATCAGAGTCGGCCCCGGACGCGAGCGAAAGCCAACACAACGATCGCCATCAACGGCCACGTGACGTCGTGCCTGATCGACTCCTGGAGCACGGAAAGCTTTGTCCACCCCGACACGGTACGGCGCTGTTCTCTTGTCACCCATCCCGTAAAACAAAGGATCTCCCTGGCCTCCGGGTCATGCGCAGTGCAGATAAAGGAGTTCTGCCTCGCGAACCTCACTGTCCAAGGCAGGGAATTCCGCAATTTCCGCCTGTACGTTCTGCCGCACCTCTGTGCAGCCACCCTTCTTGGACTGGATTTCCAGTGCCGCCTACAAAGCCAGACCTTTAAATTTGGCGGCCCTATAACCCCCCTTACTGTCTACGGCCACGCGACCCTTAAGGTCGACCCGCCTTCCCTGTTTGCGAACCTCACCCCGGATTGCAAACCCGTCACCACCAGGAGCAGACGGTACAGTGCCCAGGACCGGACATTCATCAGGTCCAAGGTCCAGAGGCTGCTGAAGGAAGGGGTCATCGAAGCGAGCAACAGCCCCTGGAGAGCTCAAGTAGTGGTGGTAAAGACCGGGGAAAAACATAGGATGGTCATCGACTATAGCCAGACCATCAACCGGTTTACGCAGCTGGACGCGTACCCTCTCCCCCGTATAGCCGACCTGGTGAACAGGATCGCGCAATACAAGGTCTTCTCCACGGTGGATCTCAAGTCCGCCTACCACCAGCTACCCCTCCGTAATAGTGACCGCCAGTACACTGCCTTCGAAGCAGATGGGCGGCTCTACCACTTTTTAAGGGTTCCCTTCGGTGTTGCGAACGGGGTCTCGGTCTTCCAGCGTGAGATGGACCGAATGGTTGACCGGTACGGTTTACGCGCAACGTTCCCGTATCTTGATAACATCACCATCTGCGGCCATGACCAGCAGGACCATGACACCAACCTCCGTAAATTTCTCCAGACCGCAAATCTCCTTAATCTGACCTACAATAAGGAGAAATGCGTGTTTAGCACCGACCGTCTAGTCATCCTAGGCTACGTAGTGCGAAATGGAGTCATAGGCCCCGACCCTGAACGCATGCGCCCCCTCATGGAGTTCCCCCTCCCTCACTGCCCACCCAGGGGTCACTCATTTCTTTCATTTCGTTAAGACCCGAAACCTGCCCTACTCCATCGAGGAGGTCAGGACAGTCACCAGGGACTGCCGAATCTGCGCTGAGTGCAAACCGCACTTCTACCGGCCAGAGAGGGCGCACCTAATAAAGGCTTCCCGTCCCTTTGAACGCCTCAGCATGGACTTCAAAGGCCCCCTCCCTTCCACCGACCGCAACACGTACTTCCTGAACGTGATTGACGAGTAGTCTCGGTTCCCATTCGCCATCCCCTGCCTGGACATAACCACGACCACCGTCATCAAGGCCCTCCAAAGTATTTTTCCACTGTTCGGTTTCCCCGCATACATTCACAGTGATAGGGGGTCCTCCTTTATGAGCGACGAACTGCGTCAGTTCCTGCTCAGCAAAGGCATTGCCTCCAGCAGGACGACCAGTTACAACCCCCGGGGAAACAGGCAGGTAGAAAGGGAGAACGGAACGGTCTGGAAGACCATCCTGCTGGGCCTTCGGTCCAGGAATCTCCCAGTCTCCCGCTGGCAAGAAGTCCTCCCAGTGGCCCTTCACTCCATTCGGTCGCTGCTCTGTACTACCACAAACCAGACACCTCACGAACGTCTCCTGGTTTTCCCCAGGAAGTCCTCCTCCGGGACCTCGCTCCCCACCTGGCTAGCGACACCCGGACCCGTCCTGCTGCGGAAACATGTGAGGGCGCACAAGTCGGACCCGTTGGTCGAGAGGGTCCACCTGCTGCATGCCAACCCCCAGTACGCCTATGTAGCGTTCCCTGACGGCCGCCAGGACACAGTCTCCCTTCGGGACCTGGCTCCCGCCGGAGCCCCACGCGTGCCCGCACCATTGCCCCCCCCCCCCCCGCAGCACCTGTCCGGAGGGTCAGTACTGCCGCCGGAGCCCCTACCCAGGGCCGAACAGGCACCGACGCCCCCTACAGGCGCCCCTCCCCCTGCCCACCTTTTGCCCCAACAGCGCCGCCTAGGGGTGTCGAAGCTGCCTGGGAGGAAGACACCATGTTCCCGGAGCCACAACCACCGGGGCCCTCACCAGGATCGTCGCCGAAACTCAGACGCTCCAGAAGGACGACCAGGCCACCAGATCGTCTGATTGCTGCACCATAAACACTTCTTCTGTACCCTCGACATCACGGTACCTCCATACCTGGTCCTACCATGCAAAAGGCGACAGTAAAGCTGGCCATCACCCCGCTGGGTTCTTTTTTAACAGGGGGTGAATGTGGTAATACCAGGTATTGCAGTACCTGAGTGGTGAATGACCATTGGCTAGACCTAAGGGTCTACCAGTGGCTAATGTACATAGCCCCGCCCTGAGAGGCGGGGTATAAGAACCAATGCCGTCCCAGCAGCCTTCACTTTCTGTATCATCGCTGCTGGGTACAGTTCTAGCTGATTAAAGCCGATTAGATGACTTCCCTTCATCTCGAGAGTTATTGATTGTGCATCACTAAGCAAGGGGTCAATGTATTGCCATGCACTCGTTGTATACAGGAGAATTTGGGAGGTAGTAAAGGGGGAACAGAAGCACAAAGGTAAGTAATGAATATTAATACAATTGATAGTAACAAACCAGCAGATGAGCAAGGTCTCCTAAATAGAGTCCTTACTCATAAGTTAACAAGGCAAAATGCTCCCCAGGGAGCACAAAGTGAACAGGCTATGCATGATAAGATTAACCATGACTGCATTTCTTGTAAGTAATGCTAAAAAGATTGCAACTGGCCAAATGGATAGGATTCAAAATCTGAAAGCAAAGCTGGACTAACAATGTCACTTTAGGTTGTAATTTCTTATATATAGAGCCTGTATGGGTGAGGGGAATTGACCTTCACTGCGTGCAATAAGAAGAGAGTAGAATGTATGATGTATGCATGCATTGTGCCTCCGAGACTACATTGCAGACAGTTCTAGGTTGTGGGTGTTACTGGCAAGGCACAGTGGCACAGTGGTTAGCACTGCTGCCTCACAGCTCCAGGGTCCCAGGTTCAATTCCGGCCTTGGGTTACTGTCTGTGTGGAGTTTGCACGTTCTCCCCGTGTCTGCGTGGGTTTCCTCCGGGTGCTCCCGTTTCTTCCCACAGTCCAAAGATGGGCAGGTTAGGTGGATTGGCCATGATAAATTGCCCTTAGTGTCCAAAAGGTTAGGTGAGGTTACTGGGTTATAGGGATAGGGTGGTGGTGTAGGCTTAAGTAGGGTGCTCTTTTCAAGGGCCGGTGGAGACTCGATGGACCGAATGGCCTCATTCTGCACTCTAAATTCTATGATTCCATGATTCTATTGCCCATCCCTAACTACCCTCGAAAAGTTATTGGGGAGTCATCTTCTTGAATCCCTGTGGGCTTTCTGCTGTGGAGATACACTCACCGTGCTGTTAGGGAGAGGGTGCAGGGGATTAACTCAGCTGAGGTGAGCAGCTGCAGATTGGCCGGAAGCCCATCCAAGCTACAACCTTTATCCTCTGGCCTTGCACTCCATCAAACAGACAACAGTGAGGGAAAGAGAATCCAGAAGGTGGAAGATAGAAAAGCAGGAGGGGTACAATATGTTTTCATTCTGCACCAGTTATAATCACAAGAAGTGAAAATGATGACCTGAGAGCACATAGGATTGAGCAGCAGAATTTACTTTGCCATGCCCTGTCTATTGGCACACCAGGGTCGGAGAATCGCCGGGGGCTGGCGTGAATCCCGCCCCCGCCGGTTGCCGAATTCTCCGGCACCGGATATTCGGCGGGGGCGCGAATCGCGGCGCGCCGGTTGGCGGGCCACCCCCGCGATTCTCCGGCCCTGATGGGCCGAAGTCCCGCCGCTAAAATGCCTGTCCCGCCGGCGTAGATTAAACCACCTACCTTACCGGCGGGACAAGGTGGCGCGAGCGGGCTCCGGGGTCCGGGGGGGGGCGCGGGGCGATCTAGCCTCGGGGGGTGCCCCCACGGTGGCCTGGCCCGCGATCGGGGCCCACCGATCCGCGGGCGGGCCTGTGCCATGGGGGCACTCTTTCCCTTCCGCCTCCGCCACGGTCTCCACCATGGCGAAGGCGGAAGAGACTCCCTCCAATGCGCATGCGCGGGGATGCCGTGAGCGACCGCTGACGCTCCCGCGCATGCGCCGCCCGGAGATGTCATTTCCGCGCCAGCTGGCGGGGCACCAAAGGCCTTTTCCGCCAGCTGGCGGGGCGGAAATTCGTCCGGCGCCGGCCTAGCCCCTTAAGGTTGGAGCTCGACGCCTTAAGGTTGGGGCTCGGCCCCCAAAGATGCGGAGCATTCCGCACCTTTGGGGCGGCGCAATGCCCGACTGATTTGCGCCGTTTTGGGCACCAGTCGGCGGACATCGCGCTGTTTCCGGAGAATTTCGCCCCAGGAGTTGTCAAAATGTAATTTTCAAAACTTAATTGTTAAAATTCAAAGAAGCTGATAATCCAATGGCGGGCCCCTCAGTATTATCTAGCAAAAGGGTCTGAAGTGTGCGATGCGTCTGAGGTACCTTGTGGCCTCTGGCTAATGGGGACCTGGGAGCGGCACTCGATGTGAACAAAGCTCATGAGAGGGTCGAGCTACAAAGCAACGGGAATACCAAAGCTTCTATTAACTGATAGCCAGCTTCTGGGCTGAAAGCAGAGATGGGAGTAAAGGGCAGTTAGTCAGAGTGGCAGGAAATGGGGAAGTGGTGTTCCACAAAGATTTGTGTTGGGACCACTACTATTTACAATATACGTGAATGATTTGGACTTTGGAATTAAAAACACATTTTCTAAATTTCCAGGTGACACCAAATCTGGGAGGTTTCAAAAGTATATTGAATATTTTCCACTTATCATAAATTTGTAACAAACTAACATCACAAACAGTGGATGTAACACAAAACAATATAGCAAAACCACAACCAACCATGTAAATCTCATCCAAAAGGAAAAGAAAAAAACCCTTTCCCCACCCATAAAATAAAAACAACTGCCCAAAACAACTGATGATGACTAACTCCTGAAAGAAGGAAATCAATGGCTTCCACCTCAGCTAGGATCCTTCAACAGACCCCCTGACAGAGTACTTGACCTTCTCCAGGTGCAAAAATTCCATTAGATCACCCAACCAGATTGAGATGCTGGGCGGAATAGAGGACCTCCACCCCAGCAGAACCCACCTCCGGGCTATCAACGAGGCACAGGCGAGGACATCCGCCTTCAACCCCGTTTGCAGCCCTGGTGTGTCCGCCACCCCGAAAATGAACCCTATGTACCACCTTAAGCTGGATCAGGCTGGACTGTGCACAGGAGGACGTGGAGCTTGAAGGGTCTCATTCCACACCTCCTCATCCAAAATAGGTCCCAGTTCCCTCTCCCACTTCGCCTTCACCTAATCCACCAGGGCCGATTCCACTGACAGGATCTGCCTGTAGATACCTGAAATACTCTCCCCACCCCCACCCCAGACCTCGCTAGAGAAAGAATCCTCCCGAGCAGGACAACAGCGGTGATAAGGGAAGGCCTTCCACACAAAGGCACGAATCTGGAGGTATCTGAACAAACTTGTCCCAGAAAGTCCAAACTTTACCAATCTCTCTTCCAGACTGACAAACTGTCCCTACAAATCTCTCAAGCCCCTTCCCCCCTCCACCGCCCTCTGCCACAACTTTAATGTAGAGTCTAATCTTAAAGGCTCAAATAGGTGTTTATCGCAGATCGGGGCCAGCAACGACATGGATCCAAGTTTAAAATACTGCCTAAATTGCTTCCATATCCTTAGAATGGACACCGCCATCAGGTTTGAAGAATACCTCACTGGAGAAAATGCAGCGAGACTGTTAGGAATTCACCTAAGCTGGACCCCTGGTACAAGCACTCCTCCATCTTTCCCCATATGGAACCCGGATCACTGAAGCACCCCAGCACCTTCTCAATATTGGCCGCCCAATAATAGAAAAACGAATTGGGCAACTGACTGTCTGTTCCTTGGAGAACTTCCCTATGGATCCTTGGGGAGGTATTGTCGCTGGACTAGTAATCCAGAAACTCAGGGTAATGCTCTGGGAACCTGGGTTTGAATCCAGCCAGGACAGATGGTGGAATTTGAATTCAATAAATAAAATCTGGAATTAAAAGTCTAATGATGACCATGAAGCCATTGTCAATTGTGGTAAATCCCATCTGGTTCACTAATGTCCCTTCGGGAATTAAATCTGTTGTCCTTACCTGGTCGGGCTACATGTGACTCCAGAGCCACAGCAATGTGGTTGACTGTTAAATGCCCTCAGGAATGGCCTATAAAAGCTGGCCCAGCCAGTGATGCCCACATTCCATAAACAAATAAAGAAAAAAAAGAAAGAATGTTACCAACTTATTAGCCCCCTTAACTAAAGAAAATTGAAGGAGAGAAGTGGGGAGACACCGAAAAAGAAACAAAACCCTTGGGAGAATATTCATTTTATTAGACTGCATTCTGCCCGCTAAGGACAGGGGAAGATTATCTCACTTTTGCAAGTCGGACTTAACCTCAGTCGGCTTAGCTCAGTTTTTGGAGCAGGGCCCAGTCAAGGGCCACCCAGATACTTGCTCTTGGGTGAGCCGCGTGATTCCTTGTCGGTGGGCGGTGGCTGTTTCTGGGTGGGGTGTTATGGCTTAGGGTGGGGTACAGGGGTGGTGGGGTGGGAGCACCCATACGGCCGGTGACACACTCCACAACAGGGACCAAGGTGGGTGGTCAGTGGGGTGTGCAGCAAGATGGATGCCTTGCAGGCTGTGGCAATGACGTTCCATGCCTGGACACCGCCCCAGTCCCCGGTGTCACTCCGGCCCCATGGGAGAATGATTGAGCGGTGCTTTGGCATCCTGAAGATGTGGTTCAGGTGCCTGGACCGTTCTGGAGGGGCTTTCCAGTATGACGCTGGGAGGGTCTCCCGCATCGTGGCAGCCTGCTGCGTCCTCCACAACATCGTGCAGCAGTGGGGCGACGTGCTGGAGGAGGAGAATGAAGACCAGTCCTTGTCCGGCGAGGAGGATGCGGGGGGGAGGGTGAGAATGGGCAGGGCATGGAGCCCAGACAGGTATGGAAGGCCACACAATGTGCGCGTCAGGGCCAACGCGCATGGGGCGCTCTAATCGCTTCTAAGTTTAGAATGTCTGGGTCTGTTCCACATCAGCCAGTGACGCGCCATCTCCCCCTGAGACTGGGCCACCTCTCTCTGCATCTGTGCCACGTCGGTCAACGCCTGGGCATTGTCACTAATGCACCCAGCCATGACCCACTGTGGCAGGGCCACACTCAGGAGCGCCGCCGCAATGTATACCCGGTGTTGGCCTGGGTGGCACGCATGGGTGGCACTACATCCTGTTCCGTATGCCTTTGGACTCTTCCACTGCCCCTGCAGTTGCTGGATGTGCGATGACAACACCTAATGTAGTCTCTGGCTCTGTGACTGCATTTCCACAATCAATGGGACTGTCCGTTCCAGAAGCCCAAAACTGTCTGGACGGCATCTAGTCCATGGCATCGGCACCCCCCACCCCCCCCAACCCAACCGTCTGCCCCCTCAGGTGTTCCTACCTCCATCTGCTGTACCAGAGTACAAGATAGTGTCCCAGGAGCCTCTTCACTAAAGTGCCCAACCGAGGTGAGTGTCTCTGTGATGGTGGAGGGTGTTGGAGACAGCTGTGACGGAAAATCACTGTCATCCCCGGACTCGAACTCCGGGATGTCCAAAGTCTCGGATTCATGGCTCCCATCAATGTCAGTGTCTTCGCCGTTGCTCGGTACCCAGTGCTCTGGCTCTGGATGTGGCTGGGGGCGCGGGGCACCAGAAGGACCCGCTCCATGTTAAGCAGGTCCTGGACACAAGACAAGATGCATGATTGGACCGCTGGCCAGGGGGGGCATTTGGGATGATGGGCATGTTTGGAACGTGGGGTGAGGGGTTGCTGTGGTAGTGGAAGTGGTGTGAGGATGGTTTGAGGTGAGGCGGTGTGGGTGGTGTGACGGTGGTGTGGGTGTGAGGGTAGGGTAGGTGGTGTGAGGGTGGTGTGGGGGTGAGGGTAGTGTGGGGGTGAGGGTAGTGTGGGGGAGAGGGCAGTGTGGGGGTGAGGGTAGTGTGGGGGTGAGGGTGGTGTGAGGGTGGTGTGGGGGTGAGGAGGTGTGGGTGGCGTGGGGGTGAGGGTAGTGTGGGGGTGAGGGTAGTGTGGGGGTGAGGGTAGTGTGAGGGTGAGGGTAGTGTGAGGGTAGTTTGGGGGTGTGGGTAGTGTGAGGGTGAGGGGGTGTGAGAGTGGTGTGGGGGTGAGGGTGGTGTGGGGGTGAGGGTAGTGTGGGGGTGAGGGTAGTGTGGGGGTGAGGGTAGTGTGGGGGTAGTTTGGGGGTGTGGGTAGTGTGAGGGTGAGGAGGTGTTGGTGGTGTGAGGTTGTGGGTGGTGTGAGACTGGTGTGGGGGTGAGGGTGGTGTGGTGGTGAGGGTGGTGTGGGGGTGTGGGTGGCATGGGGGTGAGGGTCGTGTTGGTGTTGTGGGGGTGAGGGTGGTGTGGGGGTGGGTGGGTGAGGGTGGTGTGGGGGTGACGGTGGTGTGGGGGTGAGGGTGGTGTGGGAGTGAGGGTGGTGTGGGGGTGAGAGTGGTGTGGGGGTGAGGGTGGTGTGGGGGTGAGGGTGGTGTGGGTGGTGTGGGGGTGAGGGTGGTGTGGGGGTGAGGGTGGTGTGGGGGTGAGGGTGGTGTGGGGGTGAGGGTGGTGTGGGTGTGAGAGTGGTGTGGGGGTGAGAGTGGTGTGGGGGTGAGAGTGGTGTGGGGGTGAGGGTCGTGTTGGTGTTGTGGGGGTGAGGGTGGTGTGGGGGTGGGTGGGTGAGGGTGGTGTGGGGGTGACGGTGGTGTGGGGGTGAGGGTGGTGTGGGAGTGAGGGTGGTGTGGGGGTGAGAGTGGTGTGGGGGTGAGGGTGGTGTGGGGGTGAGGGTGGTGTGGGTGGTGTGGGGGTGAGGGTGGTGTGGGGGTGAGGGTGGTGTGGGGGTGAGGGTGGTGTGGGGGTGAGGGTGGTGTGGGGGTGAGGGTGGTGTGGGGGTGTGGGTGGTTTGGGGGTGGTGTGGGTAGAGGGTGGCGTGGGGTTGGGTGGGTGACGGAGGTGTGGGGGTGCGGGTGGTGTGGGGGTGAGAGTGGTGTGAGGGTGTGGGTGGTGTGGGGGTGAGGGTGGCGTGGGGTTGGGTGTGTGACGGTGAGGTGGGGGTGTGGGTGGTGTGGGGATGAGAGTGGTGTGGGGGTGTGGGTGGTTTGGGGGTGTGGGTGGTGTGCTGTAGAGGGTGGCGTGGGGTTGGGTTGGTGACGGTGGTGTGGGGGTGCGGGTGGTGTGGGGGTGAGAGTGGTGTGGGGATGTGGGTGGTGTGGGGGTGAGGGTGGCGTGGGGTTGGGTGGGTGACGGTGGTGTGGGGGTGTGGGTGGTTTGGGGATGAGAGTGGTGTGAGGGTGTGGGTGGTGTGGGGGTGAGGGTGGTGTGGGGGTGTGGTTGGTGTGGGGGTGAGGGTAGCGTGGCGTTGGGTGGGTGACGGTGGTGTGGGGGTGTGGGTAGTGTGGGGGTGAGAGTGGTGTGGGGGTGAGGGTAGTGTGAGGGTGGTGTGGGGGTGAGGGTGGTGTGGGGGTGAGGGTGGTGTGGGGGTGAGGGTGGTGTGAGGGAGGTGTGGGGGTGAGGGTGGTATGAGGATGGTGTGGGGGTGAGGGTTGTGTGAGGGTGGTGTGGGGGTGTGGGTGGTGTGGGGGTGAGGGTGGTGTGGGGGTGAGGGTGGTGTGGGGGTGAGGGTGGTGTGGGTGGTGTGGGGGTGTGGGTGGTGTGGGGGTGAGAGTGGTGTGGGGGTGAGGGTGGTGTGGGGGTGAGGGTGGTGTGGGGGTGAGGGTGGTGTGGGTGGTGTGGGGGTGAGGGTGGTGTGGGGGTGAGGGTGGTGTGGGGGTGAGGGTGGTGTGGGGGTGAGGGTGGTGTGGGGGTGTGTGTGGTTTGGGGGTGGTGTGGGTAGAGGGTGGCGTGGGGTTGGGTGGGTGACGGAGGTGTGGGGGTGCGGGTGGTGTGGGGGTGAGAGTGGTGTGGGGTTGTGGGTGGTGTGGGGGTGAGGGTGGCGTGGGGTTGGGTGTGTGACGGTGGTGTGGGGGTGTGGGTGGTGTGGGGGTGAGAGTGGTGTGTGGGTGAGGGTGGTGTGGGGGTGTGGGTGGTTTGGGGGTGTGGGTGGTGTGGGGTAGAGGGTGGCGTGGGGTTGGGTGGGTGACGGTGGTGTGGGGGTGCGGGTGGTGTGGGGGTGTGAGTGCTGTGGGGGTGTGGGTGGTGTGGGGGTGAGGGTGGCGTGGGGTTGGGTGTGTGACGGTGGTGTGGGGGTGTGGGTGGTGTGGGGATGAGAGTGGTGTGAGGGTGTGGGTGGTGTGGGTGTGAGGGTGGTGTGGGGGTGAGGGTGGTGTGGGGGTGAGGGTGGTGTGGGGGTGAGGGTGGTGTGAGGGAGGTGTGGGGGTGAGGGTGGTGTGAGGATGGTGTGGGGGGTGAGGGTTGTGTGAGGGTGGTGTGGGGGTGTGGGTGGTGTGGGGGTGAGGGTGGCGTGGGGTTGGGTGGGTGACGGTGGTGTGGGGGTGTGGGTAGTGTGGGGGTGAGAGTGGTGTGGGGGTGAGGGTAGTGTGAGGGTGGTGTGGGGTTGAGGGTGGTGTGGGGGTGAGGGTGGTGTGGGGGTGAGGGTGGTGTGGGGGTGAGGGTGGTGTGAGGGAGGTGTGGGGGTGAGGGTGGTGTGAGGATGGTGTGGGGGTGAGGGTTGTGTGAGGGTGGTGTGGGGGTGTGGGTGGTGTGGGGGTGAGTGTGGTGTGGGGGTGAGGGTGGTGTGGGTGGTGTGGGGGTGTGGGTGGTGTGGGGGTGTGGGTGGTGTGGGGGTGTGGGTGGTGTGGGGGTGAGAGTGGTGTGGGGGTGTGGGGGTGAGGGTGGTGTGGGGGTGAGTGTGGTGTGGGAGTGTGGGTGGTGTGGGGTGTGGGTGGTGTGGGGGTGTGGGGGTGAGGGTGGTGTGGGGGTGGGGGTGGTGTGGGGGTGAGGGTGGTGTGAGGGTGGTGTGGGGGTGTGGGGGTGAGGGTGGTGTGAGGGTGGTGTGTGGGTGTGGGTGGTGTGGGGGTGAGGGTGGTGTGGGGGTGTGGGTGGTGTGGGGCTGAGGGTGGGGTGAGGGTGGTGTGGGGGCGGGTGGGTGAGGGAGGTGTGGGTGTGAGAGTGGTGTGGGGGTGAGGGTGGTATGGGGGTGAGTGTGGTGTGGGAGTGTGGATTGTGTGGGGGTGTGGGTGGTGTGGGTATGTGTGTGGTGTGGGGGTGAGGGTGGTGTGGGGGTGTGGGTGGTGTGGGGGTGACGGTGGTGTGAGGGTGGTGTGGGGGTGTGGGGGTGGGGTGGGGGGGTGGGTGGTGTGGGGGTGAGGGTGGTGTGAGGGTGGTGTGGGGGTGTGGGGGTGAGGGTGGTGTGAGGGTGAGGGTGGTGTGGGGGTGAGGGTGGTGTGGGGGTGAGGGTGGTGTGGGTGGTGTGGGTGGTGTGGGGGTGAGGGTGGTGTGGGAGTGAGGGTGGTGTGGGGGTGTGGGTGGTGTGGGGGTGTGGGTGGTGTGGGGGGTGGGTGGTGTGGGGGTAAGAGTGGTGTGGGGGTGGTGTGGGGGTGTGGGAGTGAGGGTGGTGTGGGGGTGTGTGGGAGTGTGGGTGGTGTGGGGGTGTGGGTGGTGTGGGGGTGTGGGTGATGTGGGAGTGAGGGTGGTGTGGGGGTGAGGGTGGTGTGGGGGGTGAGGGTGGTGTGAGGGTGGTGTGGGTGTGTGGGGGTGAGGGTGGTGTGAGGGTGGTGTGGGAGTGTGGGTGGTGTGGGGGTGAGGGTGGTGTGAGGGTGAGGGTGGTGTGGGGGTGAGGGTGGAGTGGGTGGTGTTGGGGTGAGGGTGGCGTGGGGTTGAGGGTGGTGTGTGGGTGTGGGTGGTGTGGGGGTGAGAGTGGTGTGGGGGTGTGGGGGTGAGGGTGGTGTGGGGGTGAGAGTGGTGTGGGGGTGTGGGGATGAGGGTGGTGTGGGGGTGAGTGTGGTGTGGGGGTGTGGGTGGTGTGGGGGTGAGGGTGGTGTGGGGGTGAGGGTGGTGTGGGGGTGTGGGTGGTGTGGGGGTGTGGGTGGTGTGGGGGTGAGGGTGGTGTGGGGGTGAGGGTGGTGTGGGTGGTGTGGGGGTGAGGGTGGTGTGAGGGTGGTGTGGGTGGTGTGAGGGTGGTGTGGGAGTGTGGGTGGTGTGCGGGTGAGGGTGGTGTGGGTGGTGTGTGGGTGTGGGTGGTGTGGGGGTGTGGGTGATGTGGGGGGGTGGGTGGTGTGGGGGTGAGAGTGGTGTGGGGGTGTGGGGGTGAGGGTGGTGTGGGGGTGAGAGTGGTGTGGGGGTGTGGGGATGAGGGTGGTGTGGGGGTGAGTATGGTGTGGGAGTGTGGGTGGTGTGGGGGTGTGGGTGGTGTGGGGGTGAGGGTGGTGTGGGGGTGAGGGTGGTGTGGGGGTGCGGGTGGTGTGGGGGTGAGTGTGGGGGTGAGTGTGGGGGTGAGTGTGGGTGGTGTGGGGGTGTGGGTGGTGTGGGGGTGAGAGTGGTGTGGGGGTGTGGGGGTGTGGGGGTGTGGGTGGTGTGGGGGTGAGGGTGGTGTGGGGGTGAGTGTGGGGGTGAGTGTGGGGGTGAGTGTGGGTGGTGTGGGGGTGTGGGTGGTGTGGGGGTGAGAGTGGTGTGGGGGTGTGGGGGTGTGGGTGGTGTGGGGATGAGGGTGGTGTGGGGGTTTGGGTGGTGTGGGGGTTTGACGGTGGTGTGGGGGTGTGGGTGGTGTGGGTGGTGTGGGGGTGAGTGTGGTGTGGGAGTGTGGAAACAGAAAACGCACAGTATTACACAGTCCGATGCATGCAGCCTAGGGGGTGGGTAGCTGGTTGCTTCAGTGGCCAGGATACCCAGCCACGGTGGCCGGTATGGGTGCAGGGTGTGGATTCAGCAGCCCCCCAGGAGTCCAGGAGGGGGTGTCGGGTTACGGGGGTTGGTGCCAAGGACACAGTGTTGCCTACTCACCCTGCCCATCCTGAGGAGGTCGTGCAGTTTCTTCCGGCCCTGCTGGCCGGATCGGGTACTGTTTCTCGTGGTGCTTACTGCCTCTGCCACCTGCGCCCAGGCACACGAATGGCGGCGCCTGGCAGCCTCCTTCCCGGGCTGGGTACAGGTGGCCTGATCCTCCTCCACTGGCATCCAGCAGGGTCTCGGGCTCAGAGTCCGTAAAACAGGTGCCACTCTCCCCGCTGCCACCCTGTTGGCTGGGATGGTGTGTGTGGGGTGTGAAGTGTGTATGTGCGGCTGCAGCTTGTCAGCTTCCTGAGTGTCAATCGCAAATCCGGCGAATCCGGCGCCGTTTCTCATTGGAATTGATTGTGTTCCACATGGTGCCGGTGCTAGCCCCTCAATCATCGTTGAATCGTGTCCAGGTGCAGCACCAGTTTTGCTGTCGCAGAAGTCCACGAATCTAGCCTGGCGTCAACACTTGGACCGGGATTCTCCCTTCTGGGGCATAAGTTCCCATGTCGGCGGGAAAACCGGCACCCACAACTTCGGCATCAACGGCCCCCCAAGGTGAGGAATTCTCACCGTTCTAAAGGGCTAGGTGGACGCCGGAGGGGTTGGCGCCGCTCCAGCCGGCGGCGAAGGGCTGGCACAAGTTCGTGCATGCGCAGAACGGCCGGCGTGATCCGCGCATGTGCAGACCGGCCGGCGTATTTTCGCGCACAGGTTCTGGTCGTGCCCTAAGCACGTGGGGTGCTGGGTTTCATTCTTTAGCACCATCTCGGTGATTCTACAAATTGAACTGTAGCCCTGTCCCTGGGACCATATTTGCGGTCTGGGACCTGCCGGAGCTGCAGACAGGGGCGAGGGCAGATTCCTGGCCTTTGCCTCACTCTTTGCTCGAAGGTGGGTGCTGATAGGATGGAGGTCAGCTTCTCTACCCAGTGCTTCAGTATGGCTGGGGGATCTCATAGAATTTTTATATCTCAAGAAATGTAAGTACACCATGAGAGGGGCAATCCAGGGCTTCTACTGGGGATGGCAGCTGTTTATTCTGCACTTGAGAATCATACAGTACCTGCAATGCAAAAGGAGCTGGTCACCGTTAGTTGCTCGGGAGTGGGCAGGTTGTGGAGGGGGGGGGAGCTTTTGGAGGATTTGCTATTTTTGCTGTTATGTGTAAAATTGAAAATAGTGAAGAAAATATATTTTTTTTAAAAAGGAAAACAGCTGCCAACTATTGTAATATTGTACCGATAGAATAAAGCTGCTTCCATAATGTCTTTCATAACCTTGAATAACATTAAATAGTTCGTCCCAGAAATGGAAATTCCACAGTAATAGAAATGGAAATTTCACAGTAATATGCCACTGTAATAATACAAATTTTCCATTCACATCACAGGCATTCTCTTGATAATGTTGAATTATTGTTCTCTGGAAGTGTGCATTGGGGCAGAATCTTACCAGAATATGGGAAAGTGTCAGTTCCGATGAGAAAAACTGTGTGAATCCCATTAACGATTTCTCACAGAATTTTGAGCCTCTGAAACAGAAGTTTTTTTCACCAAGTGAATCGTGCCACGTTTTTGGTGGCCTCCTTTTGTTTCTCTACCTTTGGGGAAACATAATCATTGCAATCACTGGGGATCTCTGTATAAATTCCTCCCCATCACTCCCCAGCACTTGTTCCAGATCCATTGCATGTGAGATAGCAGCCAGGAAGCCTGCTCCAGGATTTTCTGAGGACGCCCTGACCAGTCTTCTGGATGGAGACTAGCAGACGTGGGACGTCCTGTACGTCCTGAAGTGGCCCACTAGCAAGGTGACCACCCCCACCTGGGAGGGCATTGCGGCTTTAGTAAGTGCCAGCTCCCTGCAGAATAGGACAGGCAGCAGTGTTGTAAAAAAATGAATGACCTTCTTTGCACGTCCAGCGTAAGTCTTCCACCTGCAGTCTCTCAATGCATGCCCTCACACACCACTCGCACCTCCTGGGTGATTTCTCACCAAGTTACCTCACAGGTTGTCCACCTGTCACAATGCCCTGTTCCCCCCCCCCCCATCCCCAACCACCTCAGGACCCCCCAATCTCAACTCCTCTCCTCACATCCTGCTCCCACTCCAATCCCATGCATGCCACTCCTCAACCATCTGAACTGGCAGACACTTTCCCCAGCTGTATCCCCACAGGACAAAATCGAGCAGAATTGGCATGAGAGGGCACAGCCACCCAAAGTCATGAGAGAGCTCCACACCCTCACCCCACCTCCCCCCATGAGGAAAGAGCCCTTGAACTGGCCTGGGAGGAACCGGACTGTGCCTGTGTTGATAATGAATTGGGCAGCAAGAAAAAAATGGGAACTCGAAGGACACATAGTCATTCCTGAAACCTCACACGAGTAAACACTTACATCATTTTTCCCCCATGATGCACTTGTGCCATCTCCCTTCCCTTTCAGGACAATCAGATGAGCCGCCCTGGAAACAACAGACCCCCAACCAGCTCAAAGAAGGAATTTTGAGCCATGACCATAGAAGAGGCATCACAGCTGTCAGCCTCACCCTCCAGCAACACAAATACTCACACCTCAGTGGGATTAAGTAGTAGGCAGGTTTCTGGGACACTCACTGGTGAGCACCTCACAGCTGATGACCCACAGCAGGCGGAGACAGAGATTTCCGGCACGAGAGGGGATGCTGGATACCCTGGCCAATGATATGCCCTGGGCCCAGTTGTTTCAGAGCTGATGGAACTGCAAAGGCAGAGTCTCGGGCACCAGGGAGGGATGACAGAATTCATCCTTGGACTGCAAGTCCGACTGGAGGAGTCCAATCGCCACCTGACGGAGAAGACGGTGCCGTCAATGCAACACAACGAGGCCAACACTATGAAGGTGGCATCTGCAATGGATACTTTAGTGTACGACGTGCACTCCATGGCAGGGGATGTCCGCTCCGTGGCTCTGATCATGACCTCCATGGCTGCGGCCGTGAGCTCCATGCTGCAGGGCTTTAATAGCATGGTGCAGGCACTGGTGGGAATCCTGATTTGTCTGCGCCAGAGAACGACAGGTCCTCTGGATCTAATAACAGCTTCTCCTCTTTCCCATGCAAGAGCCCAGGGGCCCCCGGTCACCCAAAGGGAAGTGGATCAGCAGGAGCGCAGCCCTGGGCCCTCCACCCAGGGGATTCATGGGGTTCCCAACCCATCTGACACCCCCATCGCTGTGAGTGATGCACCTCCTACACTGAACACTGAGGAGGGTAGCGCGACAACACCCTTGCTTCCCTCAAGTTCCAGGGCCCCCAGGGGACACCTACCAAAGTCATCAATAAGGCTTAGAAGGCAGCAGATGTCGCCACCTCAGCTATGGATCCTGGGGAAACACCTAGATGTAGTGTGAGGGTGAGGAAGAGTAAGAAACTATAGGCACCGAGTGGGCACGAGTGAACAGAAACACTAGTTATGATAGGTCACCACTATAAAAAGCACATTTAATGAAACATCATTTTGTTCACCAGCAGATCCTCAACTCTGTCATTTCAAGGGGTCATGTTCCGCTAACCCCTGCGTACACTTGGTGCTCCCTCCCTGTGCAGCGTGAAAGTGGCAATGCCATGTCTCTCCCATCTCCCACACCAAAGACTCAGTGAAGACGTGCTGATGCTGGCAGCACCTCCCCCCACACAGCCAGCATTAACGCACAGGCCTCTTCTCCAGTGATATGGATGACAAAGTGCAGAGAGGCTGACCCATCCCAGAGTTTAGTTGGAGGATCACAGCAGAATTCCTGACCTCGAAGGGGGCTGTTGGAACTAAGAGCTCATCCCGCATGTCTGAAACCAATGATAAGTCCATTCTATGTTAAATCTGTATCAAATACTGGTTCAGCTTCAACTGGTGTCTTGCATCCAATTCTGGGCACCAGACTCCTGTCCTGTAACAATTCTATGATTGTACATTTTGAGGTTTGTGACCTTCCGTCAGAACTGGGAATAAAAGCTTTCATGGAACAGAAATGTGGGAGGATGGAAGAAAGAAACAAAAGGAAAGGTCTGAAGTAGGGCAGGAGATAGGAGACAATAAATGATAAAACAATTGGTAGTGCAGGACCAAAAATAGCGTTAATAGAATAAGTAAGAAATATAAAATGGACCCAGGGCAGATGTGAATGACTGAATAATGACCAGCTGCTTTTCAAAACCAAAAACATGAAATACAACACATGCAAAGAAAAGGAACCAAAATGGGGAGGCAGGGATTATGTTCAGAAATCCTTAAACTCAAATTTGAGTTCAGAAGTTTGTAAAGTCCCCAATTGGAAGGTGAGGTGCTGGGTGCTATTCCTTCAGCTTGTGTTGAGCTTAACTGCAATAGGCTGGGGATGGAGGTGTCAACGTGACAATCATAGAATTCCTACAGTGGGAAACCATTCAGCCCCTCAAGCCAGCACCTCTGAAAGAGCACCCCATCCAGACCAACTCCCCCATCCTATCCCCACAGTCCCACCTAACCTGCATATCTTTGGACACTAAGGGGCAATTTATCATGGCCAACCCACCTACCCTGCATATCTTTGAACTGTGGGACGAAACCGGAGCACCCCGAGGAAACCCACACAGACACGGGGAGAACATACAAACTCCACACAGACAGACACCCAAGGCCGGAATTGAACCCAGGTCCCTGGCGCTGTGAGGCAGTAGTGCTAATAACTGTGCCACCTTGCCACCCCTAAACAAGGTGATAAATTAAAATGACAGGCCATTGGAAGCTTAGGGTCGTACTTGCAGACTGAACAGAGATGTCCCGCAAAGTGATCACCCTATCTATGTTTGGTCTCCCCAATTTAGAGATCAAATCAATATACTAAACTAAACAAAATACATCTAAGTTACTGTTTCACCTGGAAGGAGTGTTTGGTGCCTTGGACAGTGAGGAGAGAGAAGATAAAAGAGCAGGTATTACATCTCCTGCATTAAATGGAAGGGCAGGAACTGGGTGTTGGGAGTGCTGGATGAGCAGACCAAAGTGTCAAAGAGGAAGATGTGTTTGATCGTGGCATTATGCAGGAGGTGGCAGAAATGGCAGAACTTGACCTGTGGAATACGGAGGGTGGCAGAGTGGAAGATGAAGACAAGTACAACCCTAACATGGTTCAGGGAAGGAAGGTAAGAGGTGAGAGCAGAAGTGTGAGAAATGGGTCACACAAGGTGAAGGATCCTGTCAGTCATGGTGGGAGGGAATCCTTGGTTGAAGAAAAAGGAAGACATCTCAGAAAGTTTGGTGTGTGAGATTGCATCATCAGAACAGATGCAGCGGAGATTGAGGACTGGATTCTCCGATCGCTGGCGGTGAAATAGCGTTCGGCGATCGGCTGGAGAATCCCCATTTACGCCGGCACCGTTTTTGCAATGCTCTGTCCCCTCAAAGACAGCGCACTCGGGGAGTATGCCGCACGCCGTATGGATGGACTCAGGACATCACCTGAGGCTCTGCCTCGATGCTCCGCCCCCGCTGGGCCGAGTTCCCGACCTCGTTGCTTGCATGTGCTCACACCATTCGGGGACCTCGCGTGGCGGCTGCAGACTGAGTCCAGCGCCACCACACTCGGGGGTGGGGGGGGGGCGGAGCCGTTCCACTGGCGGGGGGGGGGCTTGGCAGGGGCTGGGGGTACTGGTGCGGGGGTTGTCCGGGGGTGGCGAGGCTGGTTACAGGGGAGCAGTTTTGGGCAAGCCCAGTCCATGCGTGGAAGCACATGTTGCACGGTTTGACCGCCACAGGCCGCCGTCTGCCCATTCTCCGGCCGTATCCGCAGGTAAAGCCGGGCAGTTACGCTGCGTGGCTGCTAACCCCCACCGGACGGAGGATCGGTGCGGGGGCAGTGCCGACTTTCTGGCCGTAAGACCAGACGGATCCTGCGGATACAGCCGCAGGATTGGAGAATCCAGCCCTGAGAATCTGGAAGAATGGAATCTTCACAAGGTGTGGGGCATGAGAAACCATTGTCAAGGTAAGTGAGGAAGTCAGTGAACTTGCAATAAATCTTTATTGATAGCTTATTCTCAGAAATAGAGAAAGAGAAGTTGAGGAAGGGAAGGGAATAGTCAGAAACAGACCATATGAAGATGAGAGAAAGGCGGAAATTGGAGCCAAAGTTAATGAAGTTATCCAAATTAAAGGCTCAAGCAGAACACAGCTCTGATACAGACATCAGCATAACAGACAAACAGTTGAGGGCGAGGGTCCAAGTAGAACGCCCAAGTGTGCTGCCCTGAGGAATGCTGTGTAGGAGAATGCTGAGCAAGTCTGAGTGTGGATATTGCCACCTGGAAGTGTTATGCCGCCCAGCTTTCCTGCCAGTCCAATGCTCTGATTGCTTTTGATGCTCTGTCTTGACTTTGGAGGGTCTATGGCCCTGCTGCTGACTTCCTCAGATACTCCTATCCACACCTATTTGGTTGGAGAGATTCTCATCTTGCTCCAGTCCTTGGGAGAGCTCACCTCAGAGCCTCCAGGTAATAATCCATTCCTGTGGTTGTTGCAGCTTCAAAGATTCACGTCCAATTGAGTCATTGTAACACATGCCGGAAATCCTTTAAGGGGAAGCCCTTCCTTTGACAGATCCAGCGTGCCATCCTTCCCAATCTCCCTGAGTGGCTGGTGAACCTGGCAGCGGGATTCTAATGCCATAGTTCATTAAAAGATCCTCTGCAAATGCTGGAGGAGAATTCAATGGGTTGAACTCCTGTTAATAGTTCCATTGTTTCAGCAAGAACCATCAGCTGAAAGTTCCAACTGCGGGGTGTCCATTTACCTCGATTTTTACAATGTCACAGACAGGTGCAGCAAAAAGCAAAAAGAGTTCTTTATATCTAGAGGGAGTCCGTGGTGTGGTAATGTCAGGATGGTGACCATGAAATTACCATTGATTGTTGTAATTGTTGTAAAAACCCATCTGGTTCACTAGTGGAAGGAAATCTGGTTTGGTCTACATATGACTCCAGACCCATAATACTGTGGTTGACTCTTAACTAACCTCTAAATTGGCCTCACAGACCATTCAGTTCAAAGAAAATTCAGGATAGGCAACATGATACCCTCTTCCCATGAAAAAGTATATTTTATAAAAGCTAGAATACAAGGGGAGTAGATGTTATTCTGCAGCTGTGCAAAACCTCAGTTGCACCATACCGAGTTCACTGTGTTCAGCCCAGGCACCACACATTAGGCAGGATATATTGGCCTTGCAGGTAGTACCTCATCAACCTAACAGAATGGTACATAGACTTCAAAGGTTAAATTATGTGGAGAGATTAAAAGCATGGGTTCTATTCCCTGGAATTTAAAAGCTTAAGGAACAATTTGTTCAAAGTCTTAGAACATAAGGACGAGGAACAGGAGTAGGCCATCTGGCCCCTCGAGCCTGCTCCGCCATTTAATGAGATCATGGCTGATCTTTGTGGACTCAGCTCCACTCTCTGGCCTGTACACCATATTCCCGAATCCCTTTATTCTTTAGAAAGGCATCTATCTTTTTCTTAAAAACGTTTAAAGAAGGAGCCTCAACTGCGTCACTGGACAAGGAATTCCAGAGATTCACAACCCTTTGGGTGAAGAAGTTCCTCCTGCACTCCGTCCTAAATCTACCTCCCCTTATTTTGAGGTTATGCCCCCTAGTTCTGCTTTCCCCGACCAGTGGAAACAACCTGCCCGCATCTATCCTATCTATTCCCTTCATAATTTTATATGTCTCAATAAGAACCCCCCGCATCCTTCTAAACTCCAATGAGTACAGTCCCAGTCTACACAACCTCTCGTCATAATCTAATCCCCTCAACTCTGGGATGAACCTAGTGAATCTCCTCTGCACTCCCTCCAGTGTCAACATGTCCTTTCTCAGGTAAGGAGACCAAAACTGAACACAATACTCCAGATGCGGCCTCACCAACACCCTATACAATTGCAGCATAACCTCACTAGTCTTGAACTCCATCTCTCTAGCAATGAAAGACAAAACTCGATTAGCCTTCTTAATCACCTGTTGCACCTGCACACCAACTTTTTGCGACTCGTGCACCAGCACACCCAGGTCCCTCTGCACAGCAGCATGTTTTAACATCTTACCGTTTAAATAATAATCCATTCTGCTGTTATTCCCCCCAAAATGGATAGCCTCACACTTGGCAACATTGAATTCCATCTGCCAGACCCTAGCCCATTCACCTAACCTGTCCAAATCCTTCTGCAGACTTCCCGTATCCTCTGCCCTTTTTGCTTTACCACTCATCTTAGTGTCGTCTGTAAACTTTGACACATTGCACTTGGTCCCCAATTCTAAATCGTCAATGTAAATTGTGAACAACTGTGGGCCCAACACTGATCCTTGAGGGACCCCACTAGTTACAGGTTGCCAACCAGAGAAACACCCATTTATCCCCACTCTCTGCTTTCTGTTAGTTAACCAATCCTCTACCCATGCTACCACTTTACCCTCAATGCCATGCATCTTTAGTTTATGCATCAACCTTTTGTGTGGCACCTTGTCAAAAGCTTTCTGGAAATCCAGATATACCACATCCATTGGCTCCCCGTTATCTACTGCACTGGTAATGTCCTCAAAGAATTCTACCAAATTAGTCAGACACGACCTACACTTTGTGAACCCATGCTGTGTCTGCCCAATGGGACAATTTCCCTCCAGGTGCCCCGCTATTTCCTCCTTAATGATAGATTCCAGCATTTTCCCTACAACCGAAGTTAAGCTTACCGGCCTATAATTACCCGCTTTCTGCCGACCTCCTTTTTTAAACAGTGGTGTCACGTTTGCTACTTTCCAATCCTCTGGGACCACCCCAGAGTCTAGTGAATTTTGATAAATTATCACTAGTGCGTTTACAATTTCCCTAGCCATCTCTTTTAACACTCTGGGATGCATCCCATCAGGGCCAGGAGACTTGTCTACCTTTAGCCCCATTAGCTTGCCCAATACTGCCTCCTTAGTGATTACAATCATCTCAAGGCCCTCACCTATCATATCCTTATTTCCATCAGTCACTGGCATGTTATTTGTGTCCTCCACTGTGGAGGGAGTCTCTTCCTCCTGCGCCATGGTGGAGACCGTGGCGATAGCGGAAGGAAAAGAGTGCCCCCACGGCACAGGCCCGCCCGCGGATCGGTGGGCCCCAATTGCGGGCCAGGCCACCGTGGGGGCACCCCCCGGGGCCAGTTCGCCCCACGCCCCCCTCAGGACCCCGGAGCCCGCCTGCGCCGCCTTTTCCCGCCGGTAAGGTAGGTGGTTTAATCTACGCCGGCGGGACAGGCATTTTAGCAGCGGGACTTCGGCCCATCCGGGCCGGAGAATCGCGGGAGGGGCCAGCCAACCGGCACAGCGCGATTCCCGCCCCCGCCGAATATCCGGTGCCGGAGAATTCGGCAACCGGCGGGGACGGGATTCACGCCAGCCCCCGGCGATTCTCCGACCCAGCGGGGGGTCGGAGAATATCGCCCAATGTGTGTATTTGGTGTGTCAAAAGCCTGGCTCGGTTAACCTACACTTAATACTTCTGAATTTAGGTCTGCAATGTTTAAAATTGGGAAGAGAACATGCACTCCCCAGTTGGGCCGTGAGCTTGTAAACATGGTGGTGTTGGGTTTGGTTCATGTCAGATACACAGCTACTTTCTGTTGTCCCCTAAAGACTTCCCAGTCCTCTAGTCTCCCACTAATTTTCGCCACTTTGTATGTTTTTTCCTTCAATTTGATACTCTCCCTCACCTCCTTAGATATCCACGGTCGATTTTTCCCCTTTCTACCGTCTTTCTTTTTTGTCGGTATGAACCTTTCCTGAACACTGTGAAAGATTGCTCGGAAGGTTCTCCACTGTTCCTCAACTGCTTCACCATGAAGTCTTTGCTCCCAGTCTACCTTAGCTAGTTCTTCTCTCATCCCATTGTAATCGCCTTTGTTTAAGCACAAAACACTAGTGTTTGATTTTACCTTGTCATCCTCCAACAGTATATTAAATTACACCATATTGTGGTCGCTCCTTCCAAGAGGATCCCGAACTATGAGATCATTAATCAATCCTGCCTCATTACACAGGACCAGATCTAGGACCGCTTGTTCCCTTGTAGGTTCCATTACATACCTTTCCAGGAAATTATCCCGGGCACATTCTATAAACTCCTCCTCAAGGCTGCCTTTACCAACCTGGTTAAATCAATCGATATGCAGATTAAAATCTCCCATGATAACCGCTGTACCATTTCTACATGCATCTGTTATTTCTTTGCTTATTGCCTGCCCTACCACCCTGTTACTATTTGGTGACCTATAGACTACTCCAATCAGTGACCTTTTCGCCTTACTATTACTGATTTCCACCCAAATTGATTCAACCTTGTCCTCCATAGCACCAATATCATCCCTTACTATTGCCCGGATGCCATCCTTAAACAACAAAGCTACACCACCACCCTTACCGTCCATTCTATCCTTTCGTATAGTCTGATACCCTTAGATATTTAACTCCCAGTCGTGACCATCTTTTAACCATGTTTCAGTAATGGCCACTAAATCATAGTCATTCACGATGATTTGCGCCATCAACTCATTTACCTTATTTCGTATACTACGAGCATTCAGGTAAAGTACACTTATGCTGTTTTTTATGTCTTTGTTATGAATCCTAACACCTTGATCAGTAACTTTTCGCAATTTATTTTTCCTCTTACCTTTTCTCCTAATTTTCCTTGTCTTTGAACCCATATCTCTACATAATTAATAACCTGTCACGTAACCTGCTGCCTTGATCTCCATTAACCATTATACTGTCCATTGCTTTACACTTCCCTTCCCCCCAACTTGCTGGTTTAAAGTCCTTCAATCTATATAAGGAAACCTATTAGGCATAAAGGGAAACTATTGACGCTGGTTTCAGACTGCAGGACTAGGAGACGAGGAGGGCCGCACAGTGGCACAATGGTTAGCACTGCTTCCTCAGCACCAGGGACTCAGGTTTGATTCTGGCCTTGGGTTACTGGCTGTGTTGAGTTTGTACATTTCCCCTGTATCTGTGATGGTTTCCTCCGGGCGCTCATTTTTCCTCCCACAGTCCAAAGATCTGCAGTGGATTCTCCCTGAGTGTTGTCGCCGGGGCAAGATTCGCGGAGTTTTACAACAACAAAACTGGCGCCGCACCTGGACCAATTCAACGACCAAGGGGCTAGCACCAACACCACGTGGAAGACAATCAATTCCAATGAGAATCGGAGCCAGATTTGCCAGTTTCGGGATTGACATTCAGGAGGCTGACAAGCTGCAGTCGCATATACACACTTCACTCCCCACGCACACCATCACAGCCAACAAGATGGCAGCGAGGAGTGCGGACCCGAGATTCACCGACGCGAAACTGGAGACGCTGCTGGATGCCGTGGAGGAGAGGCTGGCGACCCTCGTACCTCGGGGTCGGACGGAGGCTGCCATCTGCCGGCGCTCGCTTAGCTGGACGCAGGTAGCAGACATCATCAGCACTGTGGTGAACATCGTCCAGACCAGCCAGAAGTGCCGGAAAAATCTGCATGATCACTTCAGGGAGACCAGGGTGAGTAGGCAACTCTGTGCCTCTGGCAATAACCCCCTGTCCCACACACCTGTAACTCTACCCATGTTGTCTACCTCATACACTTGTTATGAGCCAGGGTTTAGAGAACCCCAAAGTGTATCATGGAGTTCACCTGACCCACAACTTTTAATAGATTGTGGTATGGGGAGCACACGGCCCACTCTACAGGTGTGGTACAGCAGAAATGGAAAAGTATTTTTTAAAGCAAAACAATGTTTATTCTATGAACTCAAATTAACCTTTTTAAAACATACAGTGAACATCTTAGCAACCATCAATTCAAATACAACCCCCAAAGAATACAACACTAAGTAATCCTTCAGAACTTCCCAAACAACATCCAGAAGACAAAATAAACACCTTTTAACAGAACCACATTAGGTTTACATTCACTACTGAGAACATTTATAATTCTGAATTCACCAAATGATCAAGAGATAGTCTTTTCATGGCAGAGAGAACAACAGTACACCTGCTTTGTCTGGCTTCAGCTCCAACACTGAAAACGAAACTAAAACACACCCTGCAGCAAACAGCCTAAATCGAAAGTAAAAAAACTGACAGACAGCCCAGCTCCACCCACACTCTGATATCACTGATAAACACCCATTTCGTAAAGGTACATTTCTTAAAGACCCATTTCTTAAAGGTACTCTCACATGACACACTTCAGGAAAGGATGTCCCGAGGCGTGGTACATTGCTAGACCATGCAGACGCTGTGACAACAGATGAACAATCACAACGCAGGAATATTCCCTTCCAGTCGGGGGACACTTCAGCAGTCAAGGGCTGTCTGCCTCTGAACTTTGGGTAAGCAATCTCCAAGGCGGTCTTCAGAACATGCGACAACGCAGAATTGCCGAGCAGAAACTGATAGCCAAGTTCTGCATGCATGAGTACGGCCTCAACCAGGAACTTGGATTCATGTCTCATTACATTCACCCCCCACCATCTGGCCTAGGCTTGGAAAATCCTACCAACTGTCGTGGCTTGAGACAGTTCATACCTCTTTAACCTGTGATTATCCCTCTCTCCAGTTGCACTGTCTGGACCTGTAAAGACTTAATTACCTGCAAAGACTCACATTCAAAGTATCGTCTTGTGTCATTGACTTTGTCTATATATGTGTTTGTGTAACCCACATCTTCACTCACCTGATGAAGGAGCTATGCTCTGAAAGCTAGTGATTCCAAATAAACCTGCTGGTGTTATTAGACTTCTTACTGTGCCCACCCCAGTACAACGCTGGCATCTCTACATCACATTTATCCAGTGTACACTCTGTACAGAACTGTACCTTACAGTAACAATGTCTTGAGTGAAAAAGTTTGAAACACCAATCATTCATTCATAAAAATTGTTTTTACTTAAGTTGTATAAAAGTGTGAATCACCGAGGTCCAGCAGCAGAAACTGCAGGTATTTGAAACCCCTTTATTTGGTGTAAAGATATTGTGCAATTGACAACATAGATCAGAGAGGTCGGGAATTCAATTAAACAATGTTTTCCCTGGGTCAGATCTGTTTCAATGGAGTAATGGATGTCTGGGGCACTCAGTCATGAAAACATGCTGAGACTTGGCTCAGAGCCCAGATATTGATTCAACCATCGGCTTTACAGTAATTAACTCAACTAAGGAGTTAATATTCCACTTCCAGGTTTTCCATTCCAGAGTGCCGTTGAGATGATGGTGTGCACTCTGTGAATTGAAGTATTTCTGCATAAAGTGACCACGGCAAGGATCAGACTGCTTGAATTCAGCATTGTTTCCTCTGGTTTCTGTGAACACAGTCATGGAAAGAAGATGTTTGAAGGTTCCTCCCCACTCACCCCAACCTCCCCCCGCCCCTCCACCTCCCACACAGCAGCTGTGTGATCCCTTGAAATTGGAAAATGTTCATCACAATGTTCTTTGGGGAAATATTTCATGATATATTTTCCTCCACCCGGTAATATGCTTAAATTTAGCAGGTTACCAGGAGAGAAATGGTGATTGGCATGACATTGTCAAGTGCCAGGACCCACACTCTGATTTCCCCAGAGGTTTTCTGCACAACGCTCCTTAGATCTTACAGATCCATGCATTCTTCTTTCTCCAGATATCATCTTACCTGCTGATCAGTATCGCCAGGGCTACACTCACCCTTAATTTGGTGACATCCCTCACCCATCCGTCACAGTTTACAAATGATTAAAATTCCTCCTATTCATGCAAGCTTTTCTTACACTCTCTGCTTGCTCTCCTTGTGGGAAAAGAGAGTATGAAATTCCAGGTAGAGGAAGAGAACTGGGTGTGGCCTTCCAGTCATAGCCAAGAGGACAGCCACAGACAAAGCATGCCCAGTGGGTCCACAGTGAAGGAAGTCTTGTCCCAGCAAACTGCAGACGTTGGCTTTGACCTGCCTTCATATTCTGAGCCTTCAGGGGCACTGGTGCATATACGTGCCGAGAGAACCCACCCCCCACCCATGTGTGGGGATGGGATGAAGGGGAGGGGTAATTGCTTCTTTGTTACTGCATCTCTGTGTCCTACCCCTCTGCCCTGCGGAGTGGCATGAGACTGAGGAGAAGGCAGCTGGTGCTGGTATTGCTGCTGATGTTTTTCTTACTGCTGCAAATGTTGTAGTGGCTACTCCTCTTGTTCCTCACCAAAGCTCCATGCCAGAGCTGTTTAAATTGCTCACATGATGCAGTGAAGACTGACAACAGGGAAGATCAGATCAAGGTGAGTAACATCCAAGATTGATTAAATGATTTCCAGAAAGTTGAAAATCACCTATGAAACAGTGAAGTTTGACTCTCAGAACAAGTGCATATGCTTTTTATATAGGCAGACCAGCAGCTATGCAGTTTCACTGTTTAAAGGCTTTTAAGCCTGTCAGTTTTACTAAAAAGGAGCTCTCCCTCTGTTCTTGCCTGGTTGCATTCCCACAGAGCTTGGGAAACCAGTGCCCTGGTTGTTAACTATTTCCACACCTCACAGGGGTTCCCAGCTTATCTGCAAATGTGCCACAGTTAAACCTTGAAGTGGGAGGGATCATTCCGAGTTCCTGACCTGCCAGCACTTTTAAACTTCTGTATCCACACAACCCCTGCCCCATTCCCCCACTTAAAACGGCCTTGGACTCTCTATGGTAAGTCAACTTGATATAGTACAAATAAAAATGTAAGAACTCAGTTTAAAACTAGAGAAAATATTTCCGCTCTGCTCCTTGTTCTAATGAAACATTGTACCAGATATTTAAAGGAGATGGGAAAAATGAATCAGGAAAGTTACTGACTCCGCAAACCCCTCTGCATTAAGGAGGGCACTGATCATCTTAGGAACAAAGGAGTTAGGAGCAGAAGTGGGCAATTCAGCCCTTCGAGCCTGCTCCGCCATTCAATCAGATCAAGATAGATCTCTTCCTGGTCTCAGATCCACCTCCCTGCCTGTTCCCATATCCCTTTAATCAGTTTTTTCCCCAGAAATATATCTATCTCCTTCTTGAAACCATTTAACGATTCAGACTCCACTGCACTATGGAGCAGAGTTTCATAAATTCACCATCCTCTGTCAGAAGCAGTTTCTCCTCATATCAGTTTGAAAGCTACCACCTCTCAACCTATATCTGTGACCTCTTGTTCCAGATTTCCCCATAAGGGGGAACATTAGGTCTACGTTTACTTTATCAATCCTCCTTAGTATTTTATGTACCTCAATCAGATCCCTTCTCATTCTTGTAAACTCCAGTGAATATAAGACCAAACTGTTCAACCTCCCCTCAAACATCAACCCCTTCAACCCCAGAATCAATCTAGTGAACCTCCTCTGAACTGCCGCCAATGCCATAACATTCTTCCTCAAATAAGGAGACCAAAACTGGATACAATACTCCAGATGTGGTCTCGCCATCACCCTATACAATTGCAACAATACTTCTCTACTTTTGTACTCCAGTCCTTTTCCAATAAACACTAACATTCAATTTGCCTTTTTAATTACATGCTGTACCTGCATCCCAACTTTCTGCGATTCAGGAACAAATCCCTCTGCCCAGATGCATTTTGAATCTGCTTTCCATTGAGATAATCATTTGCCTGACTATTTCTTCAGCCAAAATGCATAACCTCACACATATCCACATTGAACTCTATTTGCCCATTCTCCTAGCCTATCTATATCCGTCTGCAAACCCTTTACCTCTTCTTCACTGCCGGCTTTCCCACCTATTTTAGTATCAACCACAAATGTTGCTATGTTACACTCTGTCCCTGCTTTCAGACTATTTATATACCATATTTTTGGTCCACAATGGAGGTAAGAGGATGGCAAGACTGGCAGGTCCTCCTCCATGCACATCAACATCAGCCCAGTTGTAATCATGAATTTCAAGCCTATAAGCCAACACCCCTCATCTCCCCCATCCCCAAAATCTCCCCCCACCCATTCCCCATAACTCCTCCTTAAATCTCCTATGCCCCTCCGTGCTTCATTATATCTCCCATTACCCTTCCATGTCCTCTATTTCCCTTCCATGCCCCCTGCATGTCTTTTCAGATCTCACTTGCCCTCTCTATGGCCTCCATGCCCCTCATTGGACCCCGTTCCCCCTCCATGCCCCCTCATATTCCCCTCTTGCATTTTGCTCTTGTGCTAAAATGGTCCCATTTTGCATCTAGTTCATTGTCTTAAAATTTGGCATGAATATAGATTACTATGCACACACCTTTATGGATTTTGATTAACATAGAAAATGATGGTGGCTGGACTGAGAATTAGAGCTCTAGAATGTATGTCCATGGAGTGGTGGAACATTAGTTGGATGTTTCACAATGTTGAGTTCCTATTCTTAGCCAAGCTACATTCCTATATCTCAACAGTGACTTGACTACAAATTACTTCATTTGCTGTGAGGAATTTTGGGGCGTCCTGATATTGTGAAACGTGCTATAGAAGGGCAAGTTAAATCTTTCTTTTTTGGTGCTGTATTGCTAAGTGCTAAGCAAACGCCATTCTTTGAAGAAGGGTCAGTAAAGGGGAAGTTAGTATTTATGTACTCAGCTCTCCTTCCAGGTGGATGCTCACAGCCAATATCTCAGCTGCCTTATAGCCAGTCAGGAAATAAAAAATCTGAGCAGAAAACCATGTTAAATTTTGAAGAAAATGTCTATTTTAAATCTCCACCTTGCTCTCATGCTCATATTTCTGTTCTCAAGAGTGCAACTGTGTTCCAATGAAGTTCAACGGCAAGCTCGAGGAATAGCGTCTCATTTTTTGAATAGGCACTTAACAGCTATCTAGACTCAACATTGAGTTCAACAATTTCGGACATTGAAGGCGGTCTCCAATTTTGCTTCCTTTTTTTCCTTGTGTTGATATGATTCTTGTTTCTCATGTTCTTTTTCTTTCGGACAGAGCTGTCCATTATTCTGCCATTCACACTCACTCTGGACTAATGCTCTCTTACTTTACTACAACCATTACTGCATCCTTAGCCTTTTGTTCCATGACATCTTCACCATTTCATCTCTCCCACCCTCTACCCTACCCCAGACCTTCTCTTTGTTTCTGTTCAATGGCATAAAACCCAACACATTTCTATCAATTCCTTTAGTCTTGAAGAAGAGTCACATTTGACTCAAATCATTAACTCTGTTTTTCTCTCCACAGATGCTGCCAGACCTGCTGAGTTTTTCCAGCATTTTCGCTTTCCATTTCCGATTTCGAGCATCTATGGTACTTTGCTTTTGTAAAAGTTTGAATGGATCTACATCTTCAAAGAAACATGTTGAAGAGAGTCAGAATTCAAATCCTTAATCTTCTTGCCGAGCATAAATCACTGAAGAGGCAGTAAATTAAGACTTGTTGCACAACCTCAGAAATAGTCAATCGCAGAAATAGTTAGTCAATCTTTGATAAATTCTGTAGGATTTAACAATTCAAAATGTCGAGGATATCAAGGTTGAACACCTGTCTTTAAAACTCCCGCAGACTAGTGAAGGTAGACATTTGAAAATTTACCTTCAGTTTCGTACTATATATCGCCAGCCAGGTGGATGAATTTAACATTTTCCATCTTGCACTACTTATATATGAATGGATCATTTTATGTGTTACATAATTGTAAAATTAATTTGTAAATTTTTTCAGAGTATTAGCGAAGGAATCTATCTGGAATCAATGACTTAGTGGATGACTTTTTAATGAAACACTTGCTTTACCGATGATAGAATTTGATTAAATTTTTTGATTAAAAACTCTCCTCTTTTTATTTTGTATATTTTAACGTGCTTCATTGGATTTATCTTGTCAAGTTAAGCAGGGGCAATATGCCTGTGCATTGGTTTGCATACACTGTACCAAAGTAACATATCCTTTTTGCTTTTCTAAGAAAGATTTTGTGGCAACCATCTGCCGTTTAATACTACAGATAGCGATGTACATTCTTTTTACAAAATAAAACGTGGTTGATTAGACTCTGCAGTTGGATTAGCAGAGATTTGAAGCACCTTTTGAGCAGAGTGAGCTTCTGCTTGGCAGTGAGTGAGAAGAAAAATAAAAGATTATGGGCAGCACGGTAGCACAAGTGGCTAGCACTGTGGCTTCACAGTGCCAGGATCCCAGGTTCGATTCCCCGCTGGGTCACTGTCTGTGCGGAGTCTGCACGTTCTCCCCACGTCTGCGTGGGTTTCCTCCGGGTGCTCCGGTTTCCTCCCACAGTCCAAAGACGTGCAGGTTAGGTGGGTTGGCCATGATAAATTGCCCTTAGTGTCCAAAACGTTAGGAGGTGCATTGGGTTATGGGGATAGGGTAGAAGTGAGGGCTTAAGTGGGTCGGTGCAGACTCGATGGGCCGAATGGTCTGCTTCTGCACTGTATGTTCTAGATGCCGTCTTCAGAACGCTCCATCATTTCAATAATTGACAAGATGATGTGACTGAGACAGGAAAAGTACAGAGTCTATTGAGCCCACTTACTCCACAGAGCGCACTATTTGTTCAAAAGTTTGATTCACTCACCAAAATGGCCAATTATTTACCTTATTTGCTGTCTCTTCTTGCCCCCTTTGCCAAGCTCTGCCATTCCAGGCTCATTGACCCACTGTACACTTTCTAGAACCAAACAATCACAGAATTGTTACAGCGCAGAAGGTGATCTGTCCGGTTGTGTTGGCACTGGAGGAGAAAATTCCTCCCTTCAAATGTGTTGCGGTTCTGGAATGGGGTTCAAACCTACAAATTTTATGCACCAAAGACAAGGGGCGGGATTCTCCGACCCCCCGCCAGGTCGGAGAATCGCCGGGGGGGCGGCATGAATCCCGCCCCCGCCGGCTGCCGAATTCTCCGGCGCCGGCGCTGGCAGCGGCCCCACCCCCCGGCGATTCTCCGGCCCGCGATGGACCGAGTGGCCGACCGGTGGAGACTCTTCGGCGCTGGTTGGCATCGTGCCAAGCCCCTTCCCCGCCGGCCGGTGTGGTGCAAGCCACTCCGCCGCCGGCCTAGCCCCTGAAGGTGCGGAGGATTCCGCATCTTGGGGGCAGCCCGACGCCGGAGTGGTTCACGCCACTCCTTCGCGCCAGTGTTGCCCGCCTCGCAGAATCCCGCCCAAGATCACTACCACTGAGCCCAAAAACTCACTGTTTCCTGCATTTTCCATGGTGGATTCAAAGCTAAGTCCCCAGGCTAAATTGCCCCTTAGGTGGGGTTACTGTGATAGGGTGGGCGCATGGGCCTAGGTAGAGTGCCCCTTTGAAGGATAGGTGCAGACCCGCTGGGCTGAATGGCCTCCTTTTGTACGGTAGGAATTCTATAATTCTTGGAAAGTGCTGTATATTCCCAATGATTCTCTGTCTAATCCTTGTACCCAAATTGATTGCCAAATTTTGGGGAAATAAAGACAAACTCTCATTCAAATAGGACTTGAGGTCCATTAATTGGAGTGGTCAATGATACTCAAACTCAGTAGAATATATCTGTCACTAAGAATGACCTTCTCCAGTGATAGAGAGGGTGCATTGTTTTTCTACCTTGTTCTATCTTCCCGTATCTAACATCGTTGGAGCACAAATTAATCTATAGAGCTAATAGGGCTTAATCATCCTCCGAGGCATAATGTGGAAAAATCTGAAGTTGTTCACTTTGGCAGGAAAAATAAAAACACAGAATATTCCTTAAAAGGAGAACAATTGCAGAACTGTGACGTGCAGAGGGATCTTGGTGTTCTGGCAAATGAGTCACATTAGGTTAGTATGCAGGTACAGCAAATAATTAAGAGAGCCAATTGAATGCTAATCTTTATTAAGAGAGGGATTGAACACAAAAGTAAGGATCTTATGCTTCAGTTATACAGGGCATTGTTGAGACAATGGCCAGGATTCTCTAATCCATGTTCGCCCTGCCAGCACTGCCAGAGAGAACAGAGAATTTGGCATTCACCCCAAACCCCATTCACTGCAGCAGGACTGGAGAATCCTGCCGGCCAATATCTTAAAGTTTTGGGCTTCTTACTTACGGAAAGATGTAAATGCGTTGGTGGTAGTTCAGAGGAGGTTTACTAGATTAGTACCTGAAATGAGTCGGTTGTCTTATGAGGAAAGGTTGGACAGACTGGGTTTGCTTCTGCTGGAGTTTAAAAGACTTAGGAGGGTCTTGATTGAAGTATGTATGATCGTGAATGGTCTCAACAAGGTGGATGTGGACAGGCTGTTTCTTCTTCTGGGCTGGTTTAGCACAGGGCTAAATAGCTGGCTTTTAAAGCAGACCAAGGCAGGCCAGCAGCGCGGTTCAATTCCTGTACCAGCGTCCCTGAACAGGCACTGGAATGTGGTGACTAGGAGCTTTTCACAGGAACTTCATTTAAAGCCTACTAGTGACAATAAGCGATTTTCATTTCCAGAACTAGGGGACACTGTTTTAAAATTAGCGGGTTGTGCGACTTAGGAATTAGATAGCAGAAGGCAGTGGAAGTGGTGTAGCTGAATATTTTTAAGGCAAAGGTTGATAGATACTTCTGTGACAAAGGAATCAAAGGTTCTGATATGTGCTGGTGTTTTATGAACATCGCACCATTTTTTATTTCATTGCACCAGGTGTAGTGACCCTGGGCAAGCTTCTCCCAGGACTCGAAGGCGATATCAGAATTCCAAAATGAAGCCTTTCAGAGTGTCCTTGAAGCACTCCCTTTAACTGCAATGAGAGCACACCCCAGGCTCAAACTCCCCATGGACAATTCACTTACATTTGCAAGTGTCTAGAATCCGTAGCCCTCCAAGTGGGGGTGTGGGTGGGGTTACGGGTGTATGGGAAGGGCAGCATGGTAGCATAGTGGTTAGCACAGTTGCTTCACAGCTCCAGGGTCCCAGGTTCGATTCCCGGCTTGGGTCACTGTCTGTGCGGAGTCTACACGTTCTCCCCGTGTCTGCGTGGGTTTCCTCCGGGTGCTCCGGTTTCCTCCCACCGTCCAAAGATGTGCAGGTTAGGTGGATTGGCCATGCTAAATTACCCTTTGTGTCCAAAAAGGTTGGGTGGGGTTACTGGGTTATGGAAATAGGGTGGAGGTGTGGGCTTGTGTAGGGTGCTCTTTCCAAGGGCCAGTACAGACTTGATGGGCCGAGTGGCATCCTTCTGCACTGTAAATTCTATGATTCTATGATTCTGGCTCCATGACCAGCTGAAAACTGTTGCTGACTAAGGACTAACGCTGAACACTTATCTTCAGCAAGACCATTGTTCTTACAACCCCATTTCTTTCCGATGGCCCTTTGCACTCTTGGTGATGTGCACCAACTCTTGCATTGAAGTAATTGATGAGTTTGGCTGAGCTAAGAGGTAGCAATATGTTGAAAGAGACCAGTGAGCAAGAAAGATTGCATTTTGATCCAGGAATTGGCTCTATATCTTTCAAACCTCAGGGGTGGGATTCTCCGTCCAACCATTCCTGTTTTCTGGTGCGGCGCACCCCCGCCGACGGGGGGATCTTCCGTCCCGGAAACTGGCCAATGGGGTTTCCCATTGTGGGCACTCCCATGCCGTTGGATCCCACCGACAGAGAATCCAGCCCCAGAACTTCACATTTGTCCATATTAAATTGCATCTGCCACAAACCAGTTTCTCTCGATACTTTTGCGTATGTGCAAATAAATATGCTTATTTCCAATTTCTCCCAGTATGGTGACAAAATGCCAATGTACAAAATAAACAACTGCACCCTCAACCAATTGCCATGGCAGAGTGATAAAAATCACATGTTGCCCATGATCGTGCATCATGATTTGTTGCCGGAATTTAAAAGACGTCCATGAAATCAACCTGTCAACTGATTCTGTCCGAAGAACAACTGCCTCCATTTTTTGAGTTTTATTAAAATCGAAGCCCATAATAACCAGTATCCATCCTTCAAACATTTCTTACCTTGTAATATCTGCAGTGTTAGTACTGAGATTATAGAAATGTGCTCAATAAAATGAAGAGGGTTTTACATTGAGGCTCTGATATGTAATCCATTGAATCAATGGTTACACCAGTAAAGGAGACCATTCAGTCTGGTGTGTCCATGGCAGCTCTTAAAATGAGCAATTCAGCTAGTCCTACTGCTCATTTACTGAGCCCTGTAAATTATTTCTCTTCTTATGCAAACCCATTTTGAAAGCCATGATGGAATCTGCCTCCACTAATCCAGATCTTAGCCACTTATTGTGTAAATGTTGCCTTTAGTTCTTTTGCTAATTACCTGAAATAACAACATAACGGGCAACGATTAGCATATCCAGCGGCAGCGCACCCCTCCCCGATGAACTCAATGCATTCTATGCTCGGTTCGAGCAGGAAACCATCAAGCTGCTGTCACCTGCCCCAACAGCCTTGGACCCATACCCACCGTCACAGTTTCCGAAGTCAGTTCGGCCTTCTTGATAGTGAATCCTCAGAAAGCAACTGGTCCTGGCGGAGTCCCTGGTCGTGTATTCAAATCTTGCACAGGCCAACTGGTGGATGTGTTTGTGAACATGTTCAACCTGTCATGTGAGAGTACCTTTAAGGAATGTGTGTTTAAGAAATGTACCTTTAAGAAATGGGTGTTTATCAGTGATGGCAGAGTGTGGGTGGAGCTGGGCTGTCTGTCAGTTTTTTAAACTTTTGTTTTAGGCTGTTTGCTGCAGGGTGTGTTTTAGTTTTGTTTTCAGTGTTGGGGCTGAAGCCAGACAGAGCAGGTGTACTGTTGATCTCTCTGCCATGAAAAGACTATCTCTTGATCATTTGGTGAATTCAGAATTATAAATGTTCTCAGTAGTGAATGTAAACCTAATGTGCTTCTGTTAAAAGGTGTTTCTTTTGTCTTCTGGATGTTGTTTGGGAAGTAATTAAGGATTACTTAGTGTTGTATTCTTTGGGGGTTGTATTTGAATTGATGGTTGCTAAGATGTCCACTGTATGTTTTAAAAGGTTAACGTGAGTTCATAGAATAAACATTGTTTTGCTTTAAAACATACTATTCCATTTCTGCTGTATCGCACCTGTAGAGTGGGCCGTGTGCTCCCCATACCACAATTTATTAAAAGTTGGGGGTCAGGTGAACTCCATGATACACTTTGGGGTATTGCCAAGGTTTGCCGAGAAGGAGGTGGAAGCCTTTTTCATTTCATTCGAGAAGGTAGCTAAACAAATGAAATGGCCACAGGACATGTGGGTATTACTGGTTCAAACAAAGCTGATAGGTAGAGCTAGTGAAGTGTTTGCATCACTACCGGAGGTGGTATCTAGGACGTATGAGGAGGTGAAAAAATCCATCTTAGGTGCATATGAACTACTGCCTGAAGCCTACAGACAAAGGTTTAGAAATTTAAGGAAAGAATTTGGTCAAACATACATGGAGTTTGAAAGGCTCAAACAGAGTAATTTTGATAGGTGGATACGGGCTTTGAAAATAGACCAAACATATGAAGCTCTCAGAGAAATTATACATTGGGAGGAGTTTAAAAATTCAATTCCTGATGTAGTGAGAACTCATGTGGAAGAGCAGAGGGTTAAAACTGCGAGATTAGCAGCAGAAATGGCAGATGATTATGAATTAGTTCATAAATCAAAGCTTGGTTTCCGACATCAGTTTCAGTCTGTGAGGGATAGAAACTGGGGACATGAGAAATACTCAAGTGGTAAAAGTAAAGGTGATCTGATGGGAGATAATAAGGAGAGTGTACCTCAGATTAAAAAAGAAATCGAGGAGGGTGGAAGAGACATGAAAAGTTTCAAATGTTTTCACTGTAAAGTACTGGGAAGGCTGATATGGTAAAACAGGATAAGACAGTGGGGTTTGTTAAAGTGGTAAAGGAAAGCCCAAGTGAAGCGAAGGAGGTGCAAAAGATTGTACAGCCTGATCAAGAGGTGATTGATAAGAAGGTGCCAGATGTCTTTAAAGCATTTACTTGTGTGGTTAAAGTTTACTCATGTGTATCAGGAGGAGCAGGTAAAGAAGTTGCAATTTTAAGAGATACGAGAGATAATCAATCTTTAATGGTAAGAGATGAGGAGTTATGTAGTTTGGGAAGAATGTTGCCAGAAAAGGTGGTAATATGGGGAATTCAGGGTGAGAGGAGTAGTGTTCCATTATATAAGGTAAGGTTGGAAAGTCCAGTGAAGAGTGGTGAAGTGGTAGTAGGAGTAATAGAGAAACTATCTTGTCCAGGAATACAGTTTATCTTGGGTAATGATATAGCTGGATCGCAGGTGGGAGTGATGCCTACTGTGGTTGATAAGCAAGTGGAAAATCAGTCAACTGAAGGGTTGAAGGACGAATAACCTGGGATTGTTCCAGATTGTGTAGTAATCGTTGGAATTTAGAAGGATGAGGGGGGATCTTATAGAAACATATAAGATTATGAAGGGAATAGATAGGATAGATGCGGGCAGGTTGTTTCCACTGGCGGGTGAAAGCAGAACTAGGGGGCATAGCCTCAAAATAAGGGGAAGTAGATTTAGGGCTGAGTTTAGGAGGAACTTCTTCACCCAAAGGGTTGTGAATCTATGGAATTCCTTGCCCAGTGAAGCAGTAGAGGCTCCTTCATTAAATGCTTTTAAGATAAAGATAGATAGTTTTTTGAAGAATAAAGGGATTCAGGGTTATGGTGTTCGGGCCGGAAAGTGGAGCTGAGTCCACAAAAGATCAGCCATGATCTCATTGAATGGTGGAGCAGGCTCGAGGGGTCAGATGGCCTACTCCTGCTCCTAGTTCTTATGTTCTTATGTTCTAATAAGGTCGCAAAGTCACAGATTAAGACAAGAGGAGAAATCAGAGAGTGAAGATGAAGTTGAAGTGCAATTATCAGAAACGATTTTTGATCAGATGGTTGAAAAAGAACAAGAACAGGTGGAGAATGAGGCGGATATTTCCAATCAGGAAAATTGGCGGAGTTACAACAGAAAGATATAGAAATAAAACGGATGTATCAGAAAGCATATACGGAAGAGGAATCTGAGTGTATACCAGAGTGTTATTACCGTAAAAGTAATGTCTTGATGAGAAAATGGAGACCTTTACATATGCAGGCAGATGAAAAGTAGGCAGAAGTTCATCAAGTAGTATTGCCGGTCAGGTATAGAAAGGAGGTGTTGAACTAATTTTTGGTCATGAGGTAAGAGGACCACTTAAATTGATTAAGGAAAAATTGGTGAGAAAATTGGTCAGAAATTACATTATTGGATTACATGTCAAATTTTAGGGAACAATTAAATAGAACAGGTGAATTGGCTAGACAACATTTAAAAGTTGCACAAAATGTGATGAAATGGGTGGCGGACAACAAATCCAAAGTTTGTAGTTTTGCCAGTGGAGATAAAGTTTTAGTGTTGTTGTCAGTGGTAAATGAGCCTTTAAAAGCTAGGTTTTGTGGACCTTATCAGGTTGAAAGGAAATTAAGTGAGGTGAATTATGTGGTAAAAACACCAGATAGAAGGAAGACTCACCGAGTGTGTCATGTGAATATGCTTAAAAGGTACTTTGAAAGGGAAGGAGAGAAAAAGGAGGTGGTTTTAATGATTCTAACTCAAAGTGACGAACCAAATCCAGATGACTGCGAATTTGACAAACCTCAAATTAAATTGGAAAACGAGGATGTTCTTAAAAATTGGGATAAATTGTTGAGTTACCTTCCAGAGGAAAAACGGACTGACCTGAAAGAGTTATTGATATCACATGGGCAAGTTTGTGGAGATAAATTGGGAAGTACTAAAATGGCTATACATGATACAGATGTGGGAAATGCTGTTCCAATCAAACAACATCCATACAGACTTAACCCTTTAAAATTGGCACAGGTTAACAAAGAGATTGAGAGTGTGCTTAAAAATGGCATCATTGAAGTGGGTTGCAGCCAATGGAGCTCACCCATAGTGATGGTACCTAAACCAGATGTATCCAACGGTTGTGTGTGGATTATAGAAAGGTTAATGCACTTACAAGAACGGACTCTTATCCTACCCCACTTATTTGGAGGATTCCATTGAGAAAGTGGGACAATCAGCTTTTATTTCTCAACTGGATTTACTTAAATGTTACTGGCAGGTACCTTTATCCGAAAGGGCGAAGGAGATTTGAGCTTTTGTGATTCCAGATGGTATATACCAATTCAAAGTTGTGCCATTTGGCATGAAAAACGCCCCAGCCACATTTCAACGGTTAACTAACAACGTTGTTTCAGGATTACCCAATTGTGCGGTATACATCGACGATTTGGTAATTTTCAGACAGACAGGGACAGAACATTTAAAACATCTCATGGAGTTATTCAATCGACTTCAGGAGGCGGGTTTGGTGATAAACCTAGCCAAAAGTGAATTTGGAAAGGCCCAAGTCACTTTCCTTGGCCATACAATCGGACAGGGTCGAATGGTCCCACGGGATGTGAAAACAAATGTTATTGGGGAGTTTCCGATACCCTCGACGGAGGCTCAGAAGATAAACGTCCTGTACTCTAGACTGAGCTCCAGCGTGTTCCCGTTGATCCAAGACGCCACAAATTACACCCAAGCAATGAAATTCCTTAAGGAACACTACGCGCATGTATTCGCCACCCGCTCGCAACTACCTGGTGAGTCCATCAAAGACTTCTGGCGGGGCCCTAATTCCACTCGTCCGGGACTGTGACTGTCAGGTCGTTACGGCCGCCGAACACGCAAAACTCCTCATGTGCGATGCCTTCATGACGGGATTTGCGTCGGACCGCATCCGAGAACGATTACAGGAAGGGGCCACGCTTGAACTGGTGGAGACGAAAACCTTGGCGCTCTCCATGACGGTCGCATCATATAACGGACAATCATACCCCTCCCGCCGCGCTGCCCACCCTTCTACTCCTTCCTACCCCTCCTGGACCCCGCCGACGACCTGCCTTCCCAATACGCCTGCGCCGCACGCCGATCCGCGCACCCCGGGGGTCCCCGCTGCTACTTCTGCGGTCAGGAGAAGCACCCCCGCCAACACTGCCCGGCCCGCACTTCAGTTTGTAAAGCCTGCAGTAAAAAGGGCCACTTTGCGACTGTGTGCCAGGCCCGCGCAGTCGCTGTGATCGCGCCCGCTATCGCCCCCTCCCCCACACCAGATGCACAATGGGAGCCGCCATCTTCTCCTCCCAGGTCCATGTGCGACCAATGGGTGCTGCCATCTTGTCCCCCTTCGGCCACGTGCACCCCATGGGCGCCGCCATCTTGTCCCGACCCCGCAATGTGCGCACCATGGGCGCTGCCATCTTTTCCCCCACAGGGTCTCCGGACATCCCGACATTGGAACTGCACACGCTCGCCACCCGAAGCATCCGATGGATACCCGCAGCTCGCTTCGATGACGCTGGACCAATCTCGCCCGCACAACCTGGCCACTGCATCGACGACGGTTAAAATCGACGGCCACATGACCTCGTGCCTCCTGGACTCCAAGAGCACCGAAAGCTTCATTCACCCAGATACGGTAAGGCGCTGCTCCCTCGCGGTCCACCCTGCCAATCAAAGGACCTCCCCAGCCTCCGGATCCCACTCCGATCGGATCTGAGGCTTTTGTACAGTCACCCTTGTAGCCACCTAAAATGGCTGATTTCCGATTAGAATTGTCAAACCCCGATCTAAAATGGCGAACGAAAGAGGCTGATGGGAAAATCAGCCAACAGGACTCAAACGGACAGCTGCAGGTATAACAGTGTATTCGGCCCTGGGGAAGTCGGCCCAGACCGATACCTGCAGCCATTAACAGCACAACAACCCAGCCATCTGCATACTAAGCAGCCATCCCCAGGAACAATTGCTACACATTAGCAACATAAAGCCAGTCCAGACTTTTCGGCGCCAGCAGTGGCTGTGACAAAGGAAGGTAGACGACCACCCCCCGATCAAGGAATCGCCCCATTATTGGAGCATATCGAACCAAGTGATTGGGACCAAGTCCAATCACTTGAAACCAGGGTCAAGGTCCACCCCGAGAGGCGGGAAGCCCCTGGGAACTATAAAAATAGGGGCCAAGTTCAGATCGACCCTTCTCTTCCTGCTCGCAACCTTCGAGACCCTTCGATGAAGAAACAAGTAAGTCTTACTCCAGCGATCGCTACCAGATAGGTGCTCCAGATTATCGACCCGTACCAGCCTTTTTGAATCCCACAGGCCAGACCCAATTCGATAGACCATTTGTTTCCCTGACCTGGTGGGTCATCACCAAAGTTAAGTATTGGACTTTAGTGGTAGGTAGTAGTCTAGAAGTAGGATTATTGTATAAGTATTTATTGCTGTATATAATAAATGATCGTTGATTTAACTTTTACTAAGCGGTGTGCTGCATTATTAATCATTACTTGAGCTTGAACCACGTGGCGGTATCAGAAAGATACCTGGCGACTCGTGAGCAAAGGTGACAGAATTAGAGCTAATAAAATTAAGGCTAATAAGAGCAACATTTTGGCGACATCCTGACGGGACCCGATCTAGAAGTGGAAAACCACTCCGGGAGAACCCAAGAAATTTTGAATTAGAATCCAATTGGAAACAAAAACCACAAGTGTTCAAGCAATTCTGATTAATAGTCATAATTCGGAAGTGTGTGTATGCATGCGTAACTAACAGGGTTATGAGGTAAAACTGATAGATTTTTGTAGCGTCAAAACTGTCGGAAGTCTGTATTTTCGGAAATTAGCGCAAGCCGTACCCGCATCTACGACACCACCTTAGCCCCCTGTTCCAAATTTAAACGAAGCAAGCGAATAGGAAAGATGGCCATGCAGGCAATGCAACGCCTCATGAACCCCAAGGAATTTGCGGTCGCAGCGACCAGCAGCAGTAGAGTGGGACAGTGTCCCACTTGGGAAGAGGAAATTCGGAAATACCTCAAGGGCAAAGGATGGCTCATGTGGAATGATTTCTGCAATAATGACGACTCAGGTCCCGGAAGTATAGGGCATACTTGGTGGGAGAACATGAGTGAGATCCACAAAAAGAGTTTAGCAAAAGCTCGCAAGCCGATGGCAATTGTGTCCTGCCTGGCACAATTGCGAGGCACAGAGGAGGTCATCAAGACGCTCCGCAAAGAAGTAGAGGGCATACATCGTATGAGTAAAGTCGGTGTATGCGAGGTTGAGAAAGCAAATCTGGAATTAAGGAGGAAATTAGCAGCAAAGGACGAAGAGGTGGCTGACGCCAAACGGGGTCACCTGTCTTGTCTGGCGCATTTGAGTAGTTTCCAGTCCCAGTATGAAAAGGCTTATCAGGACACGCAACGTGCAGTCCTGGTAAAGAAAGAAACAGAGAAGCAGGTGGAGACGCTACAGAAACAATGTAGTGATCTCAAGGCAGCCTTGAGAGCACTCCACGCTGCAACCACAGAACAAAGACAGAGCACCATAGACCATGCAAAGTGCCGGAAGCAAATTGCAGACCTGCAATCACTGCTTTCTGTCCAGAAGGGATTTCAAGAAACCTTTGGGGAAAAATTAGATGAGGAAGACAGCCCTGATTGGGAAGAATTACAGGAAACAGCGCAGAGATATGTTCAGGGAACATGTGCGCAGGGAAAGCCCCAAAAGAGAAAAGCACCCACACCCCTCACACAGTAGGTAGTTCAGGCTCCCATGAACCCTGTAACAACCCACCGCACAGCCACATCGGACGAGGCGGAATTCCTATATTCCACCCCCCTCACAGTGACCCAATTACGAGACACGTGCGCAAAAATCACACCGTTCCTCCCCGCTTCAGACCCACACATCTTTGCCACCGTCAAACATCAGGCGACCATGTACGGCCTGGATGAGAGAGAGCATGTAAAGCTCATGGTTCTAAGTTTGGATCCATCGGTAGCGGCAGCCCTTCCCGACCCACAGAACGTAGAAGGAGGCACCATTGCAGAAATGCATACCGCGATAATGGATGCGATCGGGTATAACCGGGGTGACCCCGTAGATGGGGGTTTAGGTTCTTTACGCAAAGAGTAGTGAGGCCGTGGAATGCCCTACCTGCTACAGTAGTGAACTCGCCAACATTGAGGGCATTTAAAAGTTTATTGGATAAACATATGGATGATAATGGCATAGTGTAGGTTAGATGGCTTTTGTTTCGGTGCAACATCGTGGGCCGAAGGGCCTGTACTGCGCTGTATTGTTCTATGTTCTATGTTCTATGGCCTAAATAAGTGTAGGCAGAAGAAGTCTGAGCAACCCACAGCGTTCGCAGGACGCCTATGGATTCACTTTGAAGCCGTTTTTGGAGACGTAGACCGTGCCCATTTGTCCCCAGACAATATGGCCAAATGGACCCGCACCCTTATCTCCCATGCCACAGAGGCAGGACAGAATGCCTGCAATAGTTATGATCCCTCGGAGGAGGCTCATAACGAGAAGAGGGTGGTTAAAAGATTGTCCCGTGTTTGGGAGCAGTCTTTTCACAATAGACCCGCCGCTATAACCACCGAGGAAAAGCAAGCCGCCGCAGACATGCAGGCAGTAAAAGCCACACCTCACAACCCCGCCTGAGTGAATGAGGGAAAGAACAGCCCCCCACCCAAATCACAAGAATGTTACAACTGCGGACAGTTGGGACCTTTTGTGAAAGAGTGCAATGGCCCCAAAAAGCCACAGAAAGCCCAACAAACAGGCACTCTGAGTAAGAAAAAGGCAGAGCCCATCCATTGTGTTAGCGCCCGTTCGGATCAGACGGACTTGACCGAAACAGACTGACGGTGTACGGGTTCCCCCAGTTGGGTCTGCGATACCCTTTGGGATAGGTCAGGACGACCCATAGTCGCAGCGAAAATCTGGGGACAGCCTATCGAGTTTCTTTGGGACACAGGAGGGTCCTGCACCACCATAAATTCCTCCACCCTTTTTCAGGACACGTGGCCCACTACAGCCATTATCACCCTCAGCGGCTTTACAGGCCAATCACAGCAGGGACACATCACGGCCCCTGTACCCATTCAAATAGGAAACATAACCACAAAACATCCCGTAGTTTTAGTAGACCTGCCCCACGCAGCAGAACACATCCAGGGATTCGACTTTATGAATTCCCACCACCTATCCTTCGATCCAGTCAACCAGTGCGTCTGGAAGATGGCGAAATCCGCTAGAGCCCCCACAACGCTCAACATAGGGGACTACATGAACAAAATTAGCGCAGTAGGCGAGTTTTGGTTCAACCCCACCACACTCAGCACGGACAGGCTTGTAGTGCAGTCCTGCAAAAGAACAGGGCAGCATTCGCGACCCACAAGCACGACTGTGGAGGGATGACTGGCTCCGTACAAGTAACAGGACCGGACCCTAGACCGCAAAAACAGTACGGATTCCCCCAAGAAGCAGAGGGAGAAATCCTAAAAGTTATAGAGAGCTTATTAGAGCAGGGCGTACTAAGATCGGTAGCCTCTACTAATAATGCCCCGATTTGGCCAGTGAGGAAGCCCGACGGATCATGGCGCCTGACCATCGATTATCGGGAACTCAACAAAATCACCCCTGCAGCAGCCCCCACAGTAGCAACAAGTCCCGAGACCATGCTCAAACAGGGACTCAATTCCCGATATTTCATGGTTTTGGACGTCAGTAATGGATTCTGGTCCATTCCATTGGCAAAGGGGTGCCAGTATAAATTTGCCTTCACTTTCAGAGTGCAGTTTAAACTTTGTGGACGTGCCTGCCACAAGGCTTCCACAACTCCCCCTCCATTTTCCACCGACAGCTGGCAAATAGACTAGCGAAATTTTCTCGCCCCGAATGTCTGGTACAGTATGTAGATGATCTACTACTGCAGACAGACACAAAGGAAGAGCACATTGAGCTTCTGTCCGAACTCCTGGAATTACTACATTCCATTGGCTGTAAAGTAAACCCCAAAAAGGCCCAGATATTGGAAAAGTGGTATATTTGGGTACTATTATCACACACGGCAAACGTGAGATCGAGCACAAAAGAATTGACTCGATTGTTAAATTGCCCCTTCCCCAACACGTTTCAGCCCTCCGGTCGTTTTTAGGACTGGTTGGCTGCTGCCGAAACCACATTGACGGTTTCGCCAGCAAGGCAGCGCCCCTCTCAGACCTCCTAAAGAAAGGAGCCCCCTGGGAATGGCTTCCGCAGCATACGGATGCTGTGGAATCATTAAAACAGCCGCTCATAGCCGCCGCCGCACTACAAGTTTCAGACCCGCTTTCCCCTTACGCCATAGAGGTAGCGACCACAGACCACACCCTTTCAGCCGTGCTCCTGCAGGAACGGCACGACCAGTTAAGACCCGTAGCTTATGCTTCCCGACTTTTAGATGCTGTGGAGCAGGGATTTTCAGCCTGTGAGAGGCACCTGCTCGCAGTTTTCTGGGCAGTCCAGTACTTTTCATACATTAACGGACTGAACCCCATCACCATTCTGACCGAGCACACCCCCACCCAACTTTTACTGGACGGACGACTCAAGGACGGTACCGTCAGCCAAATCCGCGCAGCTAGGTGGACCCTTCTCTTGCAAGGACGGGACATCACAGTAAAACGGACAAAGACCCACACATACTTCGCGGACAATTTGCAGTACCCCGGAACCCCCCATGAATGTGAAATCATCTCTCCACACCACACAGGCCCCTTTATAGCAAAAACACCCCCCAGAAATATAGGAAATCCATCTCAGAGCCCCCCTCACCCGGACACGTGTGAACCCATTAGGATTTATGTGGATGGATCTTCCACAGTCTTAGATGGGCAACGCATAACAGGTTGCGAGATTTATGTTGAGGAAGCGCAGGGACGCGCCCTCGAGGAAATAGCATTAAAACTCCCCGGGCACTTAGGCGCGCAGGCAGCAGAGCTTGCGGCCATCGCGTACATAGTAGACCACCCAGATTCCTTCCTCAGCCCAGCAGACATATACTCAGACAGCCTCTATGTCTGTAACAGCCTTACAGAATTTCTGCCCCTGTGGGAAACAAGAGGATTTGTTTCTGCGGATGGGAAACCCCTCCCCTCAGCCCCATTACTCCGCCATATTTTACAAAAAGCCCAGGACACGACTTTTGGCATTATAAAAGTCCGCAGCCACCATCGTTCCTCCCGCCCTGGAAATGTAAAAGCCGACGCACTGGCTAAGGCAGGATCCAGGCATGGGTATTTTTGGAAAACCCCCCGAAAGCGCGCCAGTGAGTGCGCCAGTGAGTGCAGTTCAGGTCACGCAGACTAGGATTGAGGATCTAGTAGAGGCCCAGAAGCGGGATAGCGCTCTCACTGAGATTGTGAAAGGGAAGTTTCCAGCCTCCTACGAGAGGTTCAGAAATACACTAACCACACATGACGGTGTGGTGTTAAAGGACACCCTTTATGTAGTTCCTGAGCAGGATAGGAACCAATTAATTTGTTTATTCCATGATGGTCATAGACACCAGGGAATCGATCCCACTACAGCCCACCTCAAACAGCTTTGTTGATGGCCAAATCTCAAGGAAGATGTAAGCCATTACATTGAGAATTGCCTTATCTGTGCACAGAACAACCCCGATAGATATGCCAAAAAGGCTCAACTCAGCCACACCCGACCCGTTAACGGCACCTGGACTAACCTCCAGATTGATTTTATAGGTCCATTGCCCCCTTACAGGAATGGCTATAAATATGTACTGGTGGTCATAGACACCTTTACAAAGTGGGTGGAAGCATTTCCAGCCCACACCAACACCGCGAAAACCACAGCCAAGATCCTAACCCACCACATCTTTACAAGATGGGGACTCCCCCGCAGTATTGAATCGGACCAAGGTTCTCACTTTACGGGACGGGTAGTGCACAACGTCCTCACGATACTTGGCATCACCCAAAAATTCCACATTGCGTAACACCCACAGTCGAGTGGTATAGTGGAGCGCATGAATCGGGCCCTAAAAACCACCCTCCGAAAAATGGTCCAGCAGAACAACACCACTTGGGACTCAGTCCTCCCTTTTGCACTGATGTTTTTGAGTAACACTGTTTCCACCTCCACAGGTTACACCCCACACACTCTTCTGACCGGACTCCCCATGAAAGGGACAGAATACTTGTTAGGTTTAGACCTGACCAACCCTGAAATCACGGCCCTCACCCACGAGAAAGCCGTGGAGCAATTAGTTGCTAATGTCAAAACGGCTCCGTTAGCAGCCGCAGTTAAATTGGGCACCAAAAAGAAACAGAGCAAGGCCTGTTTTGATAAGGCAGTGCATGCAACGGAGTATGATATAGGACATGTTGTGAATATATAACCCCAGCACATTCCTGTCTCCAAAATACTCGGGTCCGTACTCCATTTCGGATAAAGTAAGCCCATCGGTATACAAAATAAAATACCCAAATGGTAAGACTACGTGGTTTCATATAAACCAGTTAAAGGCTTATGGAACACAGTCAAACCACGCCCACCACGTCATGCTTGACGCAGCAGACCACACCCCGCCCACAGCCAACGTAACCAGACCAACCCCCCCCACGTCCAGCCCAGCCACGGACTCGCCCTCGACTCCACCCCCAAAATATACACTCCGCCCCGGAACGCCCACAGACTGCAGCAGCAGAGACAGCGACTGTGACTCGGACGATAGCCACAGCGCGCCTCCCTACTATCCCCATACAACCGGACCCACACCCAGCGACTCCAATTTCGACTCCAGTGATCCCTTCATGATCACTTTTCTAAACAAATCCCACCACCGACCACCGAACCACACGGACGACCCCGACTTTGTCCCCACACAACTCGACACAACTCATTGGCACCGCGACAACTCCTACAGACTCGTCCGAAACGACGAGAGCAACCCCAACTCACACCAAGCAGCATTTTCAGCCCTAATTCACTCCAGAGTTTGGCACCCGGGAGAAGGGGACGACCTCGAGTCTGACTCCCAAGCCGCCAACCCCTTTGCGACCCTGTTCGCAACAGAGAACTGAGGTGTCCACATGATATTTAAAGGAAACGCTTGGGAGAAGTGTTGTCCTTCCTGATGGAACCTGCAGGATATTTTATGTTGTTTGTACGTTTGTTTTGTGTTGTTCGTCCGACAGGAGAATTTTTTCCAGCCGCTTGTTCCGCGGTACCAACTTATCTGCAGATATCTGGTCAGCAGGCCAGACGCTTGTTCAGACTAGCTTGTCTGCAGACACTTCAGCTGATACCGGTTCGGGTGCCAGACGCCCGATCGTAGCTGCACTTGTGATTCAAGGATAGAATCGCTGTAGCAACCACACCACGATGACTACATTTTTGCCCGTTCTTGTCGGTTGCTCAGGCAGTGGAGAAACGGCGTGAGACCCGCCCTGCCTGGAGACCCCCCCCCCCCCCGTTGATCAAACACACTCGGGTAGGGGAGATACGGCATTGGTAGCCGTCCTACCCGGGGACTCCATCCAAATCTTACCCGTCGCGGCCCATACGCACCTCATTTGACATTCTTTCATTTCAAAAAGTTTTTATTTGTTCAGATGACCTTTAGGTTGCTGCCATCTGCTATTTACATCCTGGAACATTTGGATGGTAAATCAGCACTGGTCCGTCATTGGGAAGTGTGCCGTGTCCTAACATTTGTTTTGAAAAAAAAATGAGGGAGTCACACATAGTGACCAATTATAAGGGTATAATTGGCCCCAAAAGGACAGACACACTAACACACCGGATATTAAACCAAGGTAGTTACAGATACTATGCTTGTTTTTACAGGACTCCAGAGGCTCCAGGACCGGAGAAAACAAAAGAACACAAGAAGGAAAAGGAAAGAGGACAGCCAGGACAGCCATGAGGACTCCCTTCATCGTGCTCAACATTCTTTTCATGGACACTTTGTTGCGCGGGACCGCAGACCCCATTACTTCAAACCTCCCTGCCGTTAATGTTTCACTGCCCCGCAGTACCCAGAGCCCAGTCACCAGCGACACTGCATCTTCCTGGTGTGCCAGGTTCATAACCTGGTACTCCCTGGCCTACATGATCGAAGCACTGTTAGCGTTGGCGATACTCTGTTGTGTAGTGCAGACTATGCGCCTCCGCAAGTGGAGAAGGAGAGCGTACCGCGCTTGAACCCTGGTATATCGGATCAGATCCCCTATATTCGGTTACGACCCCCGCGATCTATAACAAAATAATAAAGAGCATTCACTTGCGTTATTACTGTAAATAAAAAGATGTACAAATCTTTTCATGAACAAAAAAAAATGTATGATCCTGTGCTTGACTGCCAAGCCAGGAAAGAGTATATTAAATGTTGTGATTGTTGTTGTATGTTTTAGGAAGATAGGATAATGCAATGTTTAGTGAGTATAGTGTATTTAGGAAAAATAAGAGGTTCCAAGTTTGTTATTTTGTAAATGTATGTCCCTGCCTGACATAGTGCCCTTAGAATTGTTAGGTAAAATTTTTTTGTGCATAGCTAGGGTCAGAGCAGAGGCCATTAGGAAGTGTCCTCCCCCCCCCCCACGTAATGCTTCGCGTTAGGAACACAAGGAGGGAATGTAGCCACCTAAAATGGCTGATTCCCGATTAGAATGGTCAAACCCCGATCTAAAATGGTGAACGAAAGAGGCTGATGGGAAAATTAGCCAACAGGACTCAAACGGACAGCTGCAGGTAAAACAGTGTATTCGGCTCTGGGGAAGTCGGCCCAGACCGATACCTGCAGCCATTAACAGCACAACAACCCAGCCATCTGCATACTAAGCAGCCATCCCCAGGAACAATTGCTACACATTAGCAACATAAAGCCGATCCAGATTTTTCGGCGCCAGCAGTGGCTGAGACAAAGGAAAGTGGACGACCACCCCCCAATCAAGGAATCACCCCATTATTGGAGCATATCGAACCAAGTGATTGGGACCAAGTCCAATCACTTGGAACCAGGGTCAAGGTCCGCCCCGAGAGGCGGGAAGCCCCTGGGAACTATAAAAATAGGGGCCAAGTTCAGATCGACCCTTCTCTTCCTGCTCGCAACCTTCGAGACCCTTCGACGAAGAAACAAGTAAGTCTTACTCCAGCGATCGCTACCAGATAGGTGCTCCAGATTATCGACCCGTACCAGCCTTTTTGAATCCCGCAGGCCTGACCCAATTCGATAGACCATTCGTTTCCCTGACCTGGTGGGTCATCACCAAAGTTAAGTATTGGCCTTTAGTGGTAGGTAGTAGCCTAGAAGTAGGATTATTGTATAAGTATTTATTGCTGTATATAATAAATGATCGTTGATTTAACTTTTACTAAGCAGTGTGCTGCATTATTCTTCATTACTTGAGCTTGAACCACGTGGCGGTATCAGAAAGGTACCTGGCGACTCGTGAGCAAAGGTGACAGAATTAGAGCTAATAAAACTAAGGCGATTAAGAGCAACACCCTCATGGTCCAGGACGTAGAATTTAGTAACTTCCGCCTCTATGTCCATCCTAATCTCTGCGCTGCACTCCTGTTGGGCCGGGACTTCCAGTGCAACCTCCAGAGCCTCACTCTCAAATTCGGCGGGCCCTTACCCCCCATACCGTTTGCGGCCTCGCGACCCTCAAGTTCGATCCCCCCACCCTTTTTGCCAATCTAACTGCGGATTGCAAGCCTGTTGCCACTAGGCACAGGCGGTACAGCACCCAGGACAAGACCTTCATCTGGTCCGAAGTCCAGCGACTGCTTAGGGAGGGTATTATCAAGGCCAGCAACAGCCTCTGGAGAGCCCAATTGGTAGTGGTTAAAACTGGGGAGAAACACAGGATGGTCGTGGACTACAGCCAGACCATCAATCGGTACATGCAGCTCGACTCGTACCCACTCCCACGCATATCTGATATGGTCAATCAGATTGCGCAGTACCGGGTCTTCTCAACAATTGACCTGAAATCCGCCTACCACCAGCTCCCGATCTGGAAGTCGGACCGGCCATACACTGCCCTCGAGGTGGACGGTCGCCTCTACCACTTCCTTAGGGTCCCTTTCGGTGTCACAAGTGGGGTCTCGATCTTCCAAAGAGAGATGAACCGAATGGTCGACCAGTACGGTTTGCGGGCCACCTTTCCGTACTTAGATAATGTCACCATCTGCGGCCATGACCAGCAGGACCACGATGCCAACCTCGATAAATTCCTCCCCACTGCCACTCTTCTCAACCTGACCTACAACAAAGAGAAGTGAGTGTTCAGCACGACCCGGTTAGCCATTCTCGGCTATATAGTCCAAAACGGACATCTTGGGCCCGACCCCGACCGCATGCGCCCCCTCATGGAACTTCCCCTCCTCCACTGCCCCAAGGCCCTTAAACGCTGCCTGGGGTTCTTTTCCTACTACGCTCAGTGGGTCCCAAACTATGCGGCCAAGGCCCGCCCACTCATTCAGTCCACCCAATTCCCCCTTGCGGCCGAGGCACAACATGTTTTCGCCCGCAACACAGCAGACATCGCCAAGGCCGGGATGCACGAGTGGACGAGTCACTGCCTTTCCAAGTAGAAAGTGATGCTTCAGACGTCGCCCTTGCCGCCACTCTAAACCAGGCAGGCAGACTCGTGGCATTCTTTTCCCGCACCCTTCATGCCTCTGAAATTCGACACTCATCCGTCGAAAAGGAGGCCCAAGCTATCGTTGAAGCTGTGCGGCATTGGAGGCATTACCTGGCCGGTAAGAGATTCACTCTCCTTATGGACCAACGGTCGGTAGCCTTCATGTTCAGTAACACACAGCGGGGCAAGATCAAAAATGATGAAATCTTGTGGTGGAGAATCGAGCTCTCCACCTATAATTACGAGATCTTGTATCGCCCGGTAAACTCGACATGTACCCTCTCCTGATGTACATGTGCCAGTGCACAAGTGGACCAACTCCGGGCCCTACACGACAGCCTTTGTCACCTGGGCGTCACTCGAATGTACCATCTGGTCAAAGCTCGCCATCTGCCCTACTCCGTCGAGGAAGTAAGAACAGTCACCAGGGACTGCCAAGTCTGTGCAGAGTGCAAGCCGCACTTCTACCGGCCGTACCGTGCGCGCCTGCTGAAGGCTTCCCACCCATTTGAACGCCTCAGTGTGGATTTCAAAGGGCCCCTCCCCTCCACCGACCGTAACACGTACATTCTCAGTGTGGTCGATGGGTACTCCAGATTCCCTTTCGCCATCCCATGCCCCGATATGACGTCTGCCACCTTCATCAAGGCCCTCAGCACCATCTTCGCGCTGTTCGGTTTCCCCGCCTACATTCACAGTGACAGGGAATCCTCATTCATGAGCGATGAGCTGCTCAGTTCCTGCTCAGCAGGGGTATAGATTCCAGCAGGACAACCAGCAACATCCCCCAGGGAAACGGGCAAGTAGAACGGGAGAATGGGACGGTTTGGAGGGCCGTCCAGCTGGCCCTACGGTCCACGAACCTCCCAGCCTCTCGCTGGCAGGAGGTCCTCCCTGACGCGCTGCACTCCTTCCGGTCACATGAACGTGTTTTTACCTTCCACAGGAAGTCCACATCTGGGGTGTCGCTCCTGACTTGGCTCGCTGCTCCAGGACCGGTCCTTCTCCGTAGGCACGTCCAACTCCACAAGGCGGACCCCTTGGTGGACAGGGTTAACCTGCTCCACGCCAACCCTCAATATGCCTACGTTGAGTTCCCCGACAACCTCCAAGATACTGTCTCACTCAGGGACCTGGCACTGTCAGGTTCCACCCCAACACACACCCCCAACCAATGCGCCCCCCCCCCAACTCCCACTCTACGCCAATATTGACCCCACCAGGCCAACCCCCCTCCCGTTTTCCTCACAAGAGGATGAAGAGGACTTCTGCACACTCCCGGAGTTCCCCGATGACTGGCCAGCATCAGCACCGCCACCACCGCTATCGATGCCACCTCCACCACTGCCAGCACCGACTTCGCCGCCACCGTTACGCTGCTCCCAATGAAGCACCAAAGCACCGGACCGGCTGAACCTTTGACGGACTCCGGACCGTCAACATGGACTTCTCTTTCCCTACCACTGTATATAATTGCACTAATTGTATACAGTTTCACGTCACCCCTGCCGGACTCATTTTTAACAGGGGGTGAATGTGGTGAACCACTGTAATAGGCGATGTAAGGTAGGACCTGCACTACAGGTTCGCCGGTAGCTCCTACCGCCTGCTCCGCCCACGGAGAACTGTATAAATATGCATGACCTCCAGTGCCCTGACATTTCACCAGCTGCAGCAGGAGGCCACGCATCTGACTGTAATAAAGCCACAGTTGTATCCAACTTTAGTCTTTCCGCAATTGATCGTGCATCACTCTCTTGGCCCCGACCTACGCCTAAAACCAAGTGTAGCACCATGACCAGAAGACAAGTTCAAGACCAACAATCACTACCAGACGGATGAGCCCAGCAGAAACGAAGTCACTTCTCCAGACCCAGCCACACAAGATCCGAACAAAGGCCTTGTTCCTCTGCATAAAGCTGGGTGCCTGAAGTTAAGTACAGGTTGTTGTAGTGTTAGGTGTAATTTAGCTTGTAGTGTTTTATGTTGCATGTCGAAGTAATCCTTATGTGTAAATAAACTGTCATTGAACTTGAACTAACTAACTGGCTGTTTGGTCTTTGATTGATATCCGGAAAAACCTTGTGGTGGTATCATTTGATATCTGGCGACTCTGAAAAGCAATATCATCATTAATAACTATCATATCAGTATCCAGTGAAAAAGAGCAACACTATCCCCTAAATATTCCTCTCGTGTGACTTAATCCACTTGACTCAGCTCATTTCCAGAACTATATCCAGCTATACATCTTTTCTCATAGGATTGGAAACATTCAGGTCCATCCTTAATGTTCAGGGATACCCCTACTTCTCCCATCGCAGCAATGTTATCCATTTTGACAGTCTCTTCTAAACATTAAGCAGCCTGGAACATTTAGTTCCCACCCTTGGTCACTTCACAACCACAGGTGGGATTTTCCGATCCTTCCTGCCGGCGGAATCTGTTGGTCCCGCCGAAGGTGACTCCTTCACCGCGGTAGATTCCCTGTTGATGGAACAGGCAGTTACTCAAAACGCCACAGACGTTGGTGGAATCGGAAGATCCCGATGGCAGCCTTTGGCAAACCGCCTCTGCTAGCAGAAAACCCAACTTGTGGGGGCCAGAAAATCATGCCCCATGTCCTGATAGAAGTTTATAAAGTTTATAAAATTATTAGGGGTACAGATAGGGTGAATAGTTGGAAGCTTTTTCCCAGGGCGGAAATGCTAATTACAAGGGGGCACAAGTTCAAGGTAAGGGGGGAAAGGGTCAGTGGACATGTGCGGGGCAAGTTTACACAGAGGGTGGTGGTGGCCTGGAATGCACTGCAAAGTGAGGTGGTTGAGGCAGATACGTTAGTGACCTTGAAGACTTATCTGGATAGGCACATGAACAGACGGGATAGAGAACGATACAGGCAGTTGGTCTAGATAGGACTCGTGAACGGCACAGGCTTGGAGGGCAGAAGGGCCTGCTACTGTGCTGTATTGTTCTTTGTTCTATTGTTCTTTGTCTCCAAGATTATTAGAGGAAACACAATTATTTTAACAGTTATAATAAAATACTGATACTATTTTTAATAAATTATGGCTACACCTACTATTTTAAGAGATATCAACACAAGATATGGACAGTACAAGGGGTGGAATTCTATTATATGATAATTGTACTATGTTGCTAAATGCATTTATGTGGAATTCCTCCCTGTGCTATTTTAAAGGACTTCAGTGTCTGCTAAAATAAATGAGCTTGCAACTTTGATAAAATGGTGAATGCAATGTGAATGCATCAATCAAGGTGCTACAAATATCATGCTGTAGGATTTAAGCTTTATTCTTTCTGGTTTGTCAAATCCTGGGAAGAGAAGTGTAAAACTCTCATGCACCCAGGCTCAAACAGTGTTACTTGATGTTACTCTGCAGTGAATGTGACACATCCCAAAAAGCCACCTGTCTAATTACGCAAAATGATTCAGGATGAAGTCATTATAACTGTCTCTTTACTGTCAGGCTCGAATGTCTTTCACATTCATTATGCTTCTGTCACATTGAGTACGCTTGCCAACATTTCTCAGCAATATATTTTAAGGCCTATTCCTAAACATCGCGGTGCTTTTTAAAAAAAAGAGGAACTGTACTTTCAATCCTTCACTCCTCAGAATTTTTTCCTGGACTGGGTCACGTGGCTTGATTGAGTTGCCCTCACCCCGTGAGTTGGGAGGGAGAGTCATTCGCAGAAGTCGCAGGCTGCTTGCTGGCTCACTCTTAAAACAAACATGAAACAGTCTGAAGATTAAAAATATGAGACTGGAAAGGCACAATCCCAACCAGCAAAATCTTCCCTTTCAAATAGTCGGTGTGAGCGTGTTACAGGGAGTCAGAGTAGGAGCTAGGGAAATTGCCAAAAAACATTCATTATTGAAGGAAAAATACATCTTGCCTTGATATTTATGGAATGAAACCTCTTGATGTTTTTAAAACCCTTCACCCAGTGGAGATGCTTTGCTGGTCATCTCAGTATTGTCAATGCCTCCTATGAAGTGCAAGAATCCAGCAATAACAAGAAAATCTTGTTTTGATCACTGTTATTAGAGTAGCAGATATAACAAACACTACGGCACCGTTTAGCAATAATGTCAGGATTACATTTTGATATTTTTAACCAACTGATTCCTGTTGCCCATGTGTACAGTGCTGCAAAATATTGATGGTTGAATTAATTGCACTGGCAATACCAAGGTTAAATTCATCTAACTTTTCATGTAACATCTGTTTAATCTCTATGTGCCCTAACAGTGAGTGTCTGACCAGTTTGTGGAACTAATTCACCATCTGTGAATTCCTCGGTAATGTGTTGTTTTGCTGACTGTTCTGCCTTTGACAATGGGAAGACGCAAGGATTTGAGAATTCAATTACTGAATGAGGGTATATTTTACTTTATGTTCCTGTCCTAATACTGGTTAAAAAGTGCTTGACGTAATGCCATAAACAATTTCTTATTACGGTCCGCAAACTGTCATTTTGAATAACCCCTGTTATGAATAAACCACCACATAGGTTCGTTTGCAAGTCCATTGTGGTGTGTACTGCACAAAAAGCAATTACATAAACCATTTACATCCAGTAAAAAAATAAGCAGCAGTGCAAGATAAAGACGATGGCTGCTTCAGAATCACTCCTGCTCCACCACCGTGACTTTGTCGGAAATGCAGATAAACCTTGTGTTTCTGTATTATTCAGGTTCTTGCCATATTAGCAAAGTGACAGCAGCAGAGTGGGAGGAGCCCAAGTCACTAATGCTTTAAGTTCACAGGAGCATTACAAAATTCAAGCTCCAGACATTAGGCTGGGCTCCGTAGGAATTTGGATTCAGAGGTCAATGGATCCATCCAGATTTTCCATCCAATAAAATCAATAAATCTGGCAGAAAGTATCACATAATTATAATATGATCCACCTACTTCAGGGATCGGGTCTAGTACAGGAAGCTCACTCATTGAATGGGCCAGAATAACTGGTACAGCAGTAAAGTAAGTAAAGTCATAGTCCCAGATAACCATGGGGTGCTTTCCCCTTTGAGGGGGAGAGCTGACTGGTGGTGATTTAACCTGAGGATCAACACACCTCTGGCGGGCGGCAAGGTTGAGAAGGTGGAGGGCCTGCCTGAATAACCTCAGCTGGTACAAAAATTGAATCCGCGCTGCTGGCCTTACTCTGCACCACGAACCAGCTGTCTAGCCAAGTGAGTTAAAGCAGCCCCCAAGTTACAATAGAAGTTACAGCATAGGAACAGACCATTTAGCCCAAACGGGTTTGAGTCAGTGTTTATCTTCCAATTGAACAAATAACCCATATTGCATTTTCCTGACATGTTCCCAATCCCTTAGTCCCATACTTCATCATCTCGAAGCTAACCTTGAAGGCTGAGACAGCTGAACAACCCTGAAGGTGAATTCTCCAGTCTCACCACTGTCTTGTGTAAATAATTTTCTGCTGTCTTGCTGGACTGCTTGATGTTGACATTGGATGCTTGAAATAATAATGGCCCGTAATTTCCGAGTATTGGCGGAAAGCCACGATCCACTCATACTGGAAGAAAAAACTGCGCACTTACCTGCACTCAGATACTGTGACGAACCTTCCTGTTCCAGTGGCAGCCTTGGGTCGCTAGCACTATAGTCAGTGAAGGTTCCACCACGGTGCCGTTTCAATGTAGCCGCACCCCCCCCCTCCGCCTTGTGATGCTGCAGCTACGGAAACGCCCATTGAGGGCAGGCATTTAAACTGCAGGTTTATATTGAAGACAACAGGCAGCATGCTTAACAAGTGTTTTAAAGGTATGTAGAAGTTTTTTTCGACAGTTTGTTTTTGCCCTTTGATACAGGTGTTGCTGTTTTTATTGGCTCTTTTAAAGTAATTGTTAATTTTATTTTTTACGATTAAAGTTGATTATTATTTATAAGTGAACTTTGGTTTTGTTATTTGTTTTAAATCTGTGAAAATATTTAAATCTGCACTATATTATTGTCTAACTTTATGTGTGGCAAGCTTAAAAGTGTTTATATGTTAATTTAGAATATGGTCGTAAGATTTTAAAAGCGCCCCAGGGTTTTTTTTACTGGCATTGTTCTTGTAACATCTTATTATTTTTGATTTGTGTTCATCGAATCATAGAATCACTGCAGTGAGAAGAAAACCATCCGTCCCATTGACGCACCGAGGCTCTGAAAGAGCACCCTACATAGGCCCATGCCCCCACCCTAACCCGTAACCGCAATTAATCTTTGGACACTAAAGGGCAATTTATCATAGCTAATTCACCTGACCTACACATCTTTGGACTGTGGGACAGTCACCCAAGGTCCGAATTGAACAGGTCTCTGGTGTTTTGAGGCAGCTTATGTTTCAACCTTGTTTACTTCAATTATCCTATTAATTTATAATTACCTCATAATTTAATTTTGTGATTTGATGTTTCAGTAAGACATTTATAGAAGCTTGTAAAGTTTAATGGAAAATATTTATTGACAAAAATAATTTTATAAATACCAAACTTTGAAAGCGGTTACATTTATCTTAATGTTTAACTTTATCAACAGGGGCAGCACAGTGGTTAGCCCTGCTGCCTCACGGCACTGAGGTCGCAGGTTCGATCCCGGCTCAGGGTCACTGGCCGTGTGGAGTTGCACATTCTTCCCATGTCTGCGTGGGGTTCGCCCCCACAACCCAAAAGATGTGCAAGGTAGGTGGATTGGCCACTCTAAAATTGCCCTTCAATTCGAAAAAATGAATTGGGTACTCTAAATTTATTTTTTTTAAACTTTATCAACTGAACAATGAGATAAAACTACCTCAACGTTTATAAATTTCTTGCAATAAAATATATTTTCTCACTTAAACACAATGATCAATATAATATATTTTTCCACATAAATACAACGGTCCTATCTATTTGTAAAGGGGAGGGAGTTTGGGAAGGAGAGGGATGGAGGGAAGAGGGGGCAAGGCGAGGGAAGAGAGGACAAGGGGAGAGAGGGGAGAGGGGAAGGAGGGTTTTGACATATAAGCTGTTAATTCTACAAGCTCAGTGTTCGATAGCAGCAGCTGCTACGCATTCTTGAATAGTCCTTGCGTCACCTGGAGCCTTGCCTTGCACACCTGCACCAGGTGGTATCCCTGCATCAGGCTCTCGATTACCTTCCTCCAGCTCGTCCGTTTCTGGTGGCAGGACAACTTCCAGGCGAATGCTCAGTCCATGCTGAATGGCAGAGTTGTGCAATACACAACACACTACAACAATCTTTGAGAGCATCTCTGGTGCATACTGTAATGCGCCCTTGACTGTCCACACATCGAAAACATGATTTCAATTGTCATCTCCACTACCTGATATGTTGCTACATGCACACGGTTCCTGTGCTTCATTGTTGGCCAGAATGGTGTCATAAGCCATTTCTCAATGGGTATCCCTTATCGCTCAGTAACCATCCTTGAATTACTGGCGGTGTTGTCATGGACCAGTGTAACATTGAACTTTTGAGGACAAATTAGTCCAGTTGTTTGCATTTACAGTGAGGATCCTCATTTGTGCATCATACACTACCATCACATTTAAAGAATGGAACTCCTTCCTGTTGATGAAGAAAATAGTGTCATTTCTTGGTGCCTTCAATGCAATATGTGTTACATCGACAGCCCCAATTACTTTTGGGAAACCAGAAATCCTGTAGAGTGCGATGGACCTCTCCTTCATCTTCACAGGGGATGTGTCAAAGGTAATGAGCTCTGGAGCCTTACAATACCAATTTCCTGCTTTGAAGTTGGCAAGCATAGTGGTTGGCACTGTTGCTTCACAGCGCCACGGTCCTGGGTTCGATTCCCGCTTGGGTCACTGTCTGTGCGGAGTCTGCACGTTCTCCACGTGTCTGCGTGGGTTTCCTCTGAGTGCTCTGGTTTACTCCCACAAGTCCTGGAAGGCGTGTTTGTTAGGTGAATTGGACATTCTGAATTCTCCCTCAGTGTACCCGAACAGTGCAATCATCAAACATCGAAAACGAACTCCTGTAACGACAAAAAGAGAAACACATTAACATTGTTGCATAACACTTTAGTGAGTCCAGTGTGCAAACATGCTCATAAGTCTAGCCTAGTAGGTGGGTGACGAATTCAGGTTGACCGCCTCAAGGGTGAGTTAGGATCCACCGGCTGAGGAATGGGCCTGGCAGGCGATAGATGAATGGGCAGAGTGGCAGGAAGCTCTACGAAGTCGACATCAGGGACAACAGGAGGGCGTGGCACCGGTGCATGATCACGTAGCGAGCGCGGAAGCAGCCGAAGAGCCCGGCGATTACGCCGGCAAATGGAGCCATCAGGCATGCGAACCAGGAACGAGCAGGGATTCACGAGTCGTAGAACTTCGGCAGTTGCCGACCAGCCACCGTCTGGTAGGTGGATGCGGACGCTGTCTCCAGGCGCCAAGGCAGGAAGATCAGTTGCCCGAGTGTCATGTGCCACCTTCTGCTGAGCACGCTGCTGTCGCATCCTCTGCATTACTGGAGCATGGCCGCGTTTAGGAACATGAATGGACGGTACAGTGGTCCTCAGGGCGCGACCCATCAACAGCTGGGCTGGTGAGAGGCCAGTGGACAGTGGGGCCAAGCGATAGGCCAGCAGGGCTAAGCAGAAATCCGATCCGGCAGCAGCAGCCTTGCAGAGGAGCCACTTGACGATATGGACGCCCTTTTCCGCCTTGCCATTTGATTGGGGATGCAGAGGGCTGGACGTCACGTGTGTGAAGCCATACGAAGCGGCAAAAGAAGACCATTCTTGGCTCGCAAAACAGGGCCCATTGTCCGACATGACAGTAAGCGGAATGCCATGGTGAGCGAAGGTGTCTTTGCATACCCTGATGACAGCTGACGATGTAAAATCGTGCAGGCGTACGACCTCTGGATAATTTGAAAAATAATCAATACTGATGACGTAGTCCCTGCCGAGCGCATGAAAAAGGTCCACACCCACCTTCGCCCAGGGGGACGTCACCAACTCATGGGGCTGAGGTGTCTCAGGGGGTTGCACCGGCTGAAACCTTTGGCAGGTGGGGCAGTTGAGCACCATGTTGGCGATGTCGTTGCTGATGCTCGGCCAGTACACAGCTTCTCGGGCCCTCCGCCTGCACTTCTCAACCCCGAGATGGCCTTCGTGTAATTGTTCGAGGACCAGCCTGCGCATGCTGTGTGGAATCACAATCCGGTCCAGCTTTAGGAGGACACCGTCAATGACGGCCAAGTCGTCCCGGACATTGTAGAATTGTGGGCACTGTCCTTTGAGCCACCTTTCCATCATGTGGCGCATCACACATTGTAGAAGGGGGTCAGCCGCAGTCTCCCGGCCAATACGGGCCAGACTTGAATCATCAGCTGGCAGATTGGCCGATGTGAAGGCCACATGCGCTTCGACCTGACAGACGAACCCCCCCGATTCGGGCGGTGTGCTCACTGCTCTGGACAGGGCATCCGCGATGATGAGGTCCTTTCCCGGGGTGTAGACCAGTTGGAAGTCGTACCTCCGGAGCTTGAGTAGGATGCGCTGGAGGCGAGGTGTCATCTCATTCAGGTCCTTTTGTATGATGCTGACCAGGAGGCGATGGTCGATTTCCACGGTGAACTGAGAGAGACCATACACGTAGTCGTGGAACTTATCAATGCCGGTTAACAAACCCAGGCACTCCTTCTCAATCTGCGCATAGCGCTGTTCTGTGGGGGTCATGGCCCGCGGGGCATAGGCGACCGGGCCCATGATGCAGTGTCGTCCCTTTGCAGGAGTACCGCCCCAATGCCGGACTGGCTGGCATCAGTCGAGATCTTCGTATCTCGAGAAGTGTCGAAGAACGGCAATACCGGGGCTGTGGTGAGCTTAATCTTGAGCTCCTCCCATTCCTTCTGGTGTGCGGGCAGCCACTGAAACTCCGTAGTCTTCTTCACTAGGTGGCGAAGAGCCGTTGTGTGGGAGGCAAGGTTGGGAATGAACTTCCCCAGGAAGTTGACCATCCCGAGAAAGCGTAGCACTGCCTTCTTGTCTGCCAGCTGCGGCATGGCTGTAATAGCTGTCACTTTGTCTGCATCCGGACGCACTCCTGACCGGGATATGTGGTCCCCCAGAAACGTTAGCTCAGTTTGGCCAAAAGAACACTTGCCTCGGTTGAGGCGCAGGCCGTGTTCTCGTATCCGAGCAAATACGCACTGGAGACGACTGATGTGCTCCTGTGGTGTGGTGGACCAGATGATGACGTCGTCAACATAGACGCGCACCCCTTCGATGCCCTCCATCATCTGTTCCATGATTCTGTGAAATACCTCGGATGTCGAGATGATGCCAAACGGCATTCTGTTGTAGCAGTACCTGCCAAAAGGAGTGTTGAAGATGCACAGCTTCCTGCTGGACTGATCCAGTTGAATCTGCCAAAAACCCTTTGAGGCACCAAGCTCCGTAAGAATTTTAGCCCGGGCCATTTCGCTCGTGATCTCTTCCCGTTTGGGTATGGGGTAGTGTTCCCTCATGATGTTGTTCAGGTCTTTCGGGTCTATGCAGATCCGGAGTTCGCCAGAGGGCTTTTTACGCACACCATGGAGCTGACCCATGGCGTGAGCTCCGTGACCTGGGAAAGCACTCCTTGGTCCTGGAGATCCTGCAGCTGCTGCTTGAGGCGGTCTTTGAGTGGTGCTTGGACTCTACGAGGTGCATGAATGACTGGGGTGGCGTCCAGTTTGAGCCGTATTCTGTAAGTGTAGGGCAGTGTGCCCATGCCCTCGAAAACCTCCTGGTTGTGGGCGAGGAGCGAGTGGAGCTGTGCCCTAAAGTCTGCATCCGGGAAGTCGGACATGCCTTCTGGAGACAGAGTGTGTGCCCGCTGAACGAGGTGGAGAACCTTGCATGCCTGTGCGCCTAGCAGGGAGTCCTTCGATGATCCAACTATCTCAAAGGACAGTGTGGCCGTGTATGCATTGTGTGTAACCTCGAGCTGGCAGGATCACATGGCCAGGATAACGTTTCCGTTGTAATCGACCATCTGACAGCGGGATGGCAGAATCGGTGGTTTGACCTTCAAGGCGTAGAAGGCCGACCATGTAATAAGGTTGGCGGAGGCACCAGTGTCTAAACGGAATGTGATTGGTGATCGGTTGACCGTCAGGGTGGCACACCATTCATCACCCGGATTAACGCTGTTCACTGGCATCAGCTGGTGGGTCCTGCTTGGGGACATCCGATTCCTGTCAATGACCGCAACGCGGAAGGCTTCCCGGTCGTCGGTGTCACCGGTCTGTACGTCGTCAGGGTATGACTCGGTGTATGGGGGCTGAATGGCCCGCACGTCCCTGCGAGGCTGGCGGAATTGGGGAGCGTTGGCAGGTTGAGGTGCTCGACAGCAGGCAGCGTAGTGTCCCATCTTGCCACAGCGGAGGCATTGTCGATTCTTTGCTGGACATTGCCGCTTCAAATGTGCGGATCCACAGTTGCCGCACGTCGTGACGTCATGGCGTTCGTTGCGCCACCGCGCATGCGCAGTTTGGTCCTGCGTAGAGCGCGCCTGCGGGTCACGTCCCTCTGTGTCGACGTCTCTTTTGGCGCGTACAAGCGCGGGAGGCTGCGGAAAGCGCGCGAAATGGCCGCCCTCGTCCGGGCCACGGGCCGGGAGGAACTCGATCGACTGGACCCGCTCGGCCTCGTAGGACCCCTGCCATGCCGATTCGGCCGCCTGGAATTGGGAGTACCGGCTGGTCGCATTTTCATGGAGGACGCAGGCTTTGATGGCGGTGGCTAAGGTGAGGCTCTTAATTTTGAGGAGCTATCTGGTCGCGAATCATAGAATCGGAGGTGGCCTCATAGCCGCAGGACTGTGCGAGGATACGGAGGTGTGTCAGGAAAGATTGAAAAGGCTCACCCTTACCCTGCAGGCGCTGCTGGAAGAGGTACCTCTCAAAGCTCTCGTTCACCTCGACACTGAAGTGTTGCTGAAGTTTAAGAAGGACCATCTTGTATTTCGTCTTGTCCTCACCTTCCGCGAACACCAGGGAGTTGTAGATGTGGATAGCGTGTTGCCCTGCCGTGGAGAGGAGGAGGTCAATTTTCTTGGTGTCCGAAGCATTCTCCCTTTCTGTGGCTTCTCGGAAGAACTGGAAGCGCTGTTTAAACAGCTTCCAGTTGACGCCGAGGTTTCCAGCGATTTGGAGCGGCTGCAGCGGGCTGATGGTGTCCATGGCGCAGGATGGTGGATCGCTGAAGATGTGCAGGTAGGTCTCACAGTTGCTGGGTTCCAATCCTGGTACTATGTCGTGTTGGGTGTTCTGCTATACAGATGAACCAACACAGTTGTAGATGGTACAACTCTGTTTTATTACTCTTGACAACAACATCTGTAAACGTATGACGGTGGTTCATACTTTACCCATTAACCTGTGGACCTAGCCCTAACACTACCTTAGATAGGCAGTCAGCACATGGTGTATGTCTGAGTGGCACGCTGTAAGCTCTGTGCCCTGAGCTGTCTCCTGCTGGAATGAGCGGGCACTGTGGTGTTCCCCGTTTTATAGTGCGTGTGCTCTCACTGGTGATTGGCTGTGATGTTGCGTGTGTGTTGATTGGTCCATTGATCTGACAATCAGTGCGTATGTGTGTTTGCATCATGATATGTGTATCTGAATATCATGACATACAGATTTTGAATCTTCACTGGATTCTGCAATACCTGTCAGAGAGATAACTCAAATTAGTTTACAGAGGCTTGCATACATCAACTTTGTTAAAGCATTTAAAGTTATCACTGAGGCTTGTAAGGATGAACATTACATCAGGGAGACTCTAAAACAACACAGCTGAAAATTACATTGCAAAATCCAAATGTACTTTAGCTCTGAATCAGCTGGAACATCAGACATGCTAACATTAGTGTCCTTGAAGGAGTCGCTAGCACCAGTATAGAGGCCATGATCATCCGAAACAAGCTCCGCTGGGCCGCCTATATGCGTTGGATGTCAGAGTCCCGACTGCCAAACCAAATCTTTTTCATCCAGCTCAAGGAAGGATCCGAACAAGAGGAGGCAAAAGAAGCCCTTCAAAGACACCTTGAAGGCTTACCTCAAGAAATGGAACATAGACGTCAATTCACTGAGGAGACCTACTTGGAGGAACCTGCTGATTCTTCAAGAACACCCGCCGACAAAAGGAAGTCCAGAAAAGGACCTTGAGAGAAGAATACCCGCGACTTAGAGTCCAATGACCAATCCCACCTTTTGGAACCTCCTGCCAAGTGAGTGATTGAAGATGTGGCTCTAGGATCGGGCTCATCAGCCATGCTTGGACTCACAGATCCCGTGACCAGTAACACTGGATATCTTAGGTGGACAATTTTACTGTTAGCAACTGATCACCACATTCTATGCATTATAGTTCTTTTAATGAAATAATAATAATAATCACTTATTGCCACAAGTTGGCTTCAATGAAGTTACTGTGAAAAGCCCTTATTCGCCACATTCCGGCGCCTGTCCGGGGAGGCCAGTATGGGAATTGAACCCCCGCTGCTGGCATTGTTCTGCATTACAAGCCAGCTGTTTAGCCCACCGGGCAAAACCAGCCCCTGGTTTAATATCCTCATAATATCCTCATGACAAAGCAAAGTTTAAAAAAATTAAAATATATCTTCCTTTCACTTTATTAGCATTTTAAACATATTTCTAAATGCTAAACACTAATAAGATAAAACATTAACTGACCAAAATAATGGCTCCTGATGTCTCCTGCGCCTGCTCGATGATCTTGGGCCACGAAAAAATGCGCAAATAGAAAAGTGTAAGAATTGACCCAACATGGGGGCGAGTCAGCCAAGTTAGCGCTACCCTGAATTTTTAATGCAGTAGGTTCAGCGCATCAAGAAAAGCAGGTCAGAAAATGCGGACAGGGAGTTTAAATGTGGCGAGCTTCAAGCGTGCGTGTCCGTGTATCTACACTTGGTCGCGCCGCGCTTGTGCAGCAGACATTCAACTTAAGTTGCAGGCCAATGTTCCATTTCCAGCACTAACACTGTCCCTCACAAACTTAAACGTACCTTGGAAGATAAATTGTGGAGATTTTCCTTTCAGTTTGTGTGGCGAAATTGTGAATGTATTTTTATTGTCATCATCATACATGGATTGTGGAATAGGATGATTGCGACAAAGTAGAAGTCTCTTTAGCTTGTCTTGTTTATGTCAGCTGACAGCAGGAGCAATTTAGCAAATTCCATTCCCTTGCACTTTCCCCATAGTTCTGCATTTCTTTCTCTGCGGCTCCTTATCCCCTTTCAAAAATCATTATTGAATCTGCTTCCACCACTGTCTCACGAAGGTCATACTAGATCCTAATCACATGCTGTGCAAAAATGATTTTCCTCACATTACCACTGAGTTTTGTGAAAATCACCACAAATTGGCATCCTTTGATTCTTGGTCAGTTTCTCTCTATCAACTCTGTCCAGACGCGGGCGGCATGGTGGCACAGTGGTTAGCACTGCTGCCTATGGCGCTGAGGACCCGGGTTCGAATCCCGGCCCAGGGTCACTGTCCGTGTGGAGTTTGCACATTCTCCCCGTGTCTGCGTGGGTTTCACCACCAAAACCCAAAGATGTGCAGAGTAGGTGGATTGACACTAAATTGCACCTTAATTGGAAAAAAAATAATTGGGTATCCTAAATTTATTTTAAGAATACTGCCCAGACCCCTCATGATTTTGAACGTCTCTATCAAATTTCCTCTCAACTTTCTGTTCCCTAAAAAGAACAGCCCCAACTTCTCCAACCTATCCACATAACTGAAATTCCTCATCCCTGGAACTATTCCCATGGATCCTTTATGTACCCTCTCTTAGGCTTTCACATCTTACCTGAAGTATTTATCCAGAATTGGACACAATACTCCAGTTGAGGTTGAAATAGTGTTTTATATAGGTTTGGCATAACTTTCATTACTTTTGTACTCCTGCTCGATTTATAAAGCCCAGGACATTGAATGTTTTTTAACCATTTTCTCAACTTTCCCTGCCACCTTCAATGGAATACTTTTCTTTCCTGTCCATCAATGTTATGAGACACAATTCAGCCCTAACTCACCTCCTTACACAAGCGTAAACTCCTATTCCCCTCTTCTCAGCTCATGCTGACACACCCCATACCTAACTCACATTGACGGTCTTCCTCCATCAACACAGCTCAACTCCCAAAGCTTTCAGTGTAGCATGTTGCTTTACCGCCCGGATCATCGTTTCCATCCCTTCTTTTTTTTTACCATCAGCCACCCATCCAACCCTCTGCTCCTCACATCATAATGATATCATTTTCATTCTGTTCCCTCAGTTAATGCCACCATCTTTCATCCCTCTACCTCACTTCATTTTCATAGAGTCATAGTCATAGCCTATCGTGCCTGTGCCTGCCATCAAGCATCTATCTATTCTAATCCTATTTTTCAGATCTTGGCCTGTAGCCTTGTATGCTATGGCATTTCAAGTGCTCATCTAAATGCTTCTTAAATGTTGTGAGTGTTCCCGCCTCTACCCCCTTTCAGGCAGTGAGTTCCAGATTCCCACCATTCTCTGGGTGAACGTGACAATAAACATGACAAACACACATCTGGAGGGTACCCTCTTTCTCCCATTTCATAGCTGCACACAATTATCCCTGAGAGAAAAACGTACGAGACAATATTCAATGGAACTCAACTGCTTGGTATTCAGGGTTGTGCCTGAATGTGTGGTTCTACGCACAATTCAATTGTGTTTCCCCAAGTAAGAGCATCTTCATTAATCATGAGGCAGGGATACAAGTCATTCCTGAGGCACCCACTTTGCCCTTGCAGCCTGGCTTCTCATGGGACCCCACCCAGTTACCACTTGTTGCCCCCCCCCCCTCTCCCCAGAGGAACCATTGCTCTCATCGTTTTCCAACACAGAAAAACGGTTAATGAGTAAGATGTACACTGGGGCTGGTGGTCACCCATTCTTTTTTTAATCTTGATTGTCACAAGTAGGCTTACATTAACACTGCAATGAAGTTACTGTGAAAATCTCTGAGTGCACTTTGTTATGGCATCCTGGGCTAGTGACAGTCAATTCCAGCCCCACATGCCCTGGAGGCCCAGCACAAGTGAATTAACCAATAATTTACAGTCACCAGATTTGTAAGTTGAAACACAATTACCGTTTATTTATAACAGAAATAAATATGAAATATGCAATAATTACAATGGAATAATCGCAAGCGAGCCTACTTTTACCCCCTTTTACTGTCCCACCCTCTACCCACACACGCACAAGACAGACGAACATAGAGGGGTGGAAAGAATCATCGTAGAATCATGGAATCCCTACAGGACAGAAAGAGGTAATTCGGTCCATCGTGTCTGCACTGACCCTTTGTGAGGCCACTCTACCTAGGTCCTATCCCCTGCCCTATAACCTCATCCTAAGAGGCAATTTAGTATGCCCAATCCACCTAACCTGTACATTTTTGGACTGTGGGAGGAAACCGGAGAACCCGGACAAACCCAAGCATGCATGCGGAGAAAGTGCAAACCCCGCACAGTCAGGAGTAAAAACAAAAGGGGTAAAAATAATAATGATTAAGATAAAAATGGATGAGTCCTCTCTTTTGATCTTGAATTCTTTGCAGGAGGCTGCCCTCCCAGCATGCTGATTGATCGAAGTCACCTGCGTACAGTGGGTGATGGTCTTCTTGCAGTAACATTCATTTTATACGCACATTGCAGTAGAATTTCATCTGGAGAGGTACGTTAGCCTTTATTACACTGGGCTTTCAACTCAAGGTCACTGTTGAGTCCAGTACTCCCTTAAGACGCTTTCTCTTGCATCAAATCCAGCTTTCAGCCTGAGTTTAAATCTCAATCCTTTGCAGATTCGCTAAAATGACATCCAGCCTTAGTGGAGAAAGAAAAGAGTTCTTACACGGGATTCTTGAGAGAGAATCCATCAGATCTTTGAGAGAGAAACTTCAGAGATGCTTCTTCCAGCTTCTGAGCTGAAAGCAAAACTAAAACAACCCAGCCTTACTGGAAAGAGAGAAACATTCCAGAGAAATCCGAACAAATCACCAAGGTTACCTGCAAAGTCCAGCATTTCGAGTCAGTTCATTGTTCACCAGCCAAGTCAGTCAAACTGAGTCATCACTGATCTTCCTGCCTGAATTAAAGGCAAAGACTGCATTAAGGGCACAGGCCCATTAATAGTCCATGGATAAAAATTGTAATCGCAAAAAAAAATAAAAGAAAGGGAAAAATAAGGGAATAAACTGGATTTAAACAGGAAGATCCTTACAACTTCATTAATCTGTGGGGTGACCCTGTCTAAAAACATGCCATCCACAAACCGCTCAGCCTTACAGGTGCACCGCTGTGCCTCCAGCTGATGCTCAAGCTCCAAAACATGGCTCTCAAGCTGGTCAAACCGGTGGCACATCCTCCAAGTGTGGTCATTCCCAGATACTGTAGGTCATGAAAAACATGGGCCTGAGCTCCCCAGACATAGTTTAAGTTAAAAGATGCTAAAGTAAAATTTATGCCAAGCAGAAGAATTATTTATTTAAAAAGATATATCTCTTTCATTTCCTCAATGTAGCTTTAAATTGGAGAAAAACAATTTACTCACTACTTACCAATCTCCCTCCCTTGTAGCCTTTACTCCAGCTTGAGGTGTTGCTGATTGTCTGTCCCAGTGTTCTTCTCTTGCATTCTCCTCGAGTGCTGCCCACTACTATGCTTCTCTTTCTCCGCCCTTTATTGAAGCCTTGCCTCTCTCCGCTCCTAATTGAAGTCTCACCTCTTTCTCCATTCTTTATTGAAGTCTTGCCTCTCTTTCTCTGCTTTTTATGAACCATAGAAGCTCTACAGTACAGATGGAGGCCATTTGGCCCATCGAGTCTGCACCGACCCTCTGAAAGAGCACCGTCCCTAGGCCCTATCTCTGTAACCCGTAACCCCACCTAACCTGCACATCCCTGGAAACTGAGGGGCAATTTTAACATGACCAGTCCACCTAACCTGCACATCTTTGGACTCGCCATTCTTTCACTCCCAGCTCTTTATTGAAGTCTTGCCTCTCTCTCTCCCTCCGAGCTCTTCACTGAAGTCTTGCCTCTCTCCATGCTTGCTATTGAAATCTCACCTTCCTGCCTGGAGCTCTTTATTGAAGCTTTGCCTCTCTCTCCATTCTTTATTGAAGTCTCACCTCACCCTTCTTCTACTCACTCAGTTCTGGCATGTAACCACCTCCTTCCCTCCCTTCCCCAAACACTGCTCAGATCTCTTCAATCCAATCTGCTGTTGCACCAAAAGATGTAATGCTGCATTTGTTGTAATTTTATTCTTTGCTTTGCGATATCAGGAATCGTTCCTTACAAAAATAATAAATAAATTTCCACTCATAAAAGCAATTTATCTCCAAAGCAGCAGCAGACTGAAAAGGAAGCTGCACTGAAGGATGGAATTGGGGCTGGGTGTGTGGACTGATGCTTTATTTTCACCAGCCCATTAATTTTAAAGGATGTGTGGGTGCAAACATTGGGTTCTGGGCTCGTAATATTATGTGAAGAACAGCCAGGTCTCTCCCAAAGAAGCTCTGTGACAGATTTATCTCTAAAGGCATTAGCTGGTGCTCTGAATTTCCATCCCTCACTTTGCATGGGCGGGTTTAACGGCATGTTTCTCGACGCCGGCAGTGCCGAGAACAACCCTGTTATCAAACGGGACTCTGTCTTTCTTGCCTCAGCGAGGAACACCCGCCGAGGCCGCACGAAGCTCGTCAATGCAGGAAGAGATCGGAGCGCCATTGCTAAATGCCGCCCTGATCTCTCGACTCCCCATCGCGGCCACCGGAGCCTACCAACGCCCCAACTTATCTATTGCGGGGTAATTTTGAACCCCTATCTCATGAGGGTAGGGCACCGCCGGGTCCGATCCCCAGCAAGGGCAACCTAGCACCCGGACACCTTGGCACTGCCAACCTAGCACACTTGCAGTGCCCCTGCCAGCTGGGCAGTGCCATCCAGGCACCCTGGTGGTGCCAGGTGCTTAGGGCACTGCCAGGGTGACTGGGTGGCAGTGCCAAGGTGCCCAGGTGGTAGTGAGAGTGCCAGGGTACCACCATGCCCAGATCGAGTATAAAAACTGGCAAGTCCTGCTACAATTGTATAGAATCTTGGTAAGACCGAAGTTTGAATATTACGCACCATTTTGGTCGCCACACTACCAGAAGGATGTGGAGGTTTTGGAGAGGGTGCAGAGGAGGTTTACCAGGATGTTGCCTGGTCTGGAGGGTGTTAGCTATGTGGAGAGGCTGAATAGACTCGGACTGTTTTCATTAGAACGACGGAGGTTGAGGGGAGACCTGATAGAGGTCTACAAGATTATGAGAGGCATGGATAGATTGGATGGGCGGGCACTCTTTCCCAGTGTGGAGGGGTCAGTCACCAGGGGGCATAGATTTAAAGTCCATGGGGCAAAGCTTCGAGGAGATGTGCGAGGCAGGTTTTTTATACAGAGGGTGGTAAGTGCCTGGAACTCGTTGCCAGGGGAGGTTGTGGAAGCAGATACATTAACGGCGTTCAAAAGGCATCTTGACAAACATGTGGATAGGATGGGTATAGAGGGATACGATACAAGTACAAGAAAGTGCTGATGGTTTTAGCCAAGGGAGGTATCATGACCGGTACAGGCTTGGAGGGCCGAAGGACCTGTTCCTGTGTTGTATTGGTCTTTGTTCTTTATCATTTTTAAGGGATAGCAACATTCTCGCAATCTATACAGCTCATTGTTTTTCTGTGACCACTGATAGCTCAAGATTTCAGTGCCAGGCAGCAACAGATTAATTTTGAATGTCACGTTAACTGAGTGTAATTGAATTTCAGTGGACTGCCTGCTGGGGGGAGATACAAGATGCTGTGATGTAATTTTGTGGTAATGAATTTACTGGATTTCTGAGTTCTGACACATCATTTCAGAGTTAAACCACAGAAGAATAATTTTCATCCTCTTTAATGGCATCATCAACCCTTCTTAGCAATAATCTAGATGATGGGGGGAAGCAGGAAAATGGGGATGAGGAGCATATCAGCCACGATTGAATAGCAGAGCAGACTCGATGGGCTGAATGGCATAATTCTGCTCCTATGTCTTGTGGTCTTATGCGAATCTGTTACAGATATCAAAGTATTTTTTGTAAAATTTCAAGCTACACGCTTGCGATCGCCATTAACAATAAACTTATTTGGACTACATGGGCAGATCTGTAGCTTTATACGGAGGAAAACACAACACAAGGAGCTCCGCTGTCGGGATTCTCCATTGTGCCAGCAGCGCACCCACGGCCGGGGTTTTTCCGATGGCGTGGGGCTGCCCGCAATGGGAAACCCCATTGGCCGGCTGACAGGACAGAGAATTCCCACTGCCTGCAGGAGCGCGCCGCACCGGAAAACTGGTGCAGCCGGGCGGAGAATCCCGCCCAAGCTGTACCCTCAGACTTCCCTAAGCATTGTGTTTGAGACACTAACCTGCTGGAAATACCAAAACTTAAAATCTGTTGATGCCTCACCTGTTGCTTTGTCTATACAGATTGTTCGGATAACTCAGTCAACGTTTTATGCTTCATGTCCCTGAAATTTGTTGGTGTGAGATCTGTTTTCAAGGCACAATATGTGTGCTGCAGCATTTAATATGGTGGTCAGTATGCATGCTGGACGTATGCTGCCTTCCATATTGGCTTGGACTGCTTCAAAGGCATCACGGGCAGGCATCAGAAGTATGAAATGAAATGAAAAATGAAATGAAAATCGCTTATTGTCACAAGTAGGCTTCAAATGAAGTTACTGTGCAAAGCCCCTTGTCGCCACATTCCGGCGCCTGTTCAGGGTGGCTGTTACGGGAATCGAACCGTGCTGCTGGCCTGCCTTGGTCTGCTTTCAAAGCCAGCGATTTAGCCCTGTGCTAAACAGTATATCTTGCCCACAACAAAATTAAAACCATGTAACAGAATGAAAGGATAAGATGCAAATGGGGGAAAATGGTGTTGAGGTGTAGATCATCCTTGATCGAATTGAATGGTGGAGCAGGACCAGTTGGGAAGGTCAGACTTACTACATTCCTATGTTCATAGAATGAATATCTGAGACGGATCATCCAAATAATCTTTATTATCCCAAAAATGAATAAGCAAAAAAATTCTGGCTCGTTATTCATTCCTAAGCCTGTTGGTACACAATGTATCAGAAAAGTGTCTTCCTCTTTATATTTCATTGTGTTCACAGTTTGAACTGTTCTACATCTGTTTGCACTGAGTGCTGAATTTTGTGCATTTGAGTGCGATAGCGAGAGTTTGGTGACCGAGGGAGTATAAGGCTTCATTTTTATCTAAAGTTTAGTCTTTCTTTTATTTAGTTAATTAATTTAAAAGTTGCTGTTTGGTTCAGAAGAAGGTGAATTTTCAATCAGCTTTAAACAGGCTTCTACTTGTAGGCACTTGCAGCTGGAGCTTGTTAATTAGTTAATTGGATTAGGCCAGTTTTCAGAGGCTAGATTCACAGTATAAAAGTGATCCCCTACAGTGCAGACTTTGTTTGCACTGAGTGCTGAATTTGAGTGCGATAGTTAGAGTTTGGTGACCGAGGGAGTGCTGAATTTGGTGCATTTGAGTGCGATAGTGAGAGTTTGGTGACCGAGGGAGTGCTGAATTTGGTGCATTTGAGTGCGATAGTGAGAGTTTGGTGACCAAGGGAGAGCTGAATTTGGTGCATTTGAGTGCGATAGTGAGAGTTTGGTGACCGAGGGAGTTAGGTGAGGAGGGAGTAAGGTGCTCCTTTCATTTTGTTTCCAACATTTCTGCAAAGAGTGCGAAGAGAGCCAGGAGTTTACAGAAAGTGTAGCAGACTGGGAGCAGGGTCGGAGGGCGGAGATCTAGTTAGTCCACAGGGCAGCTATATTCTGTCAGGTAAGAGGGGATGGAGGCTAGGCCAGTTACATGCTCCTCCTGTAGGATGTGGGTGGTGAGGGACACCACCGGTGTCCCCACTGACGATACCTGCGGGAAGTGCACCCAACTTCAGCTCCTCAAAGACCGTGTTAGGGAACTGGAGCTGAAGCTGGATGAACTTCGGATCATCCGGGAGGCAGAGGGGGTGATTGAGAAGAGTTACAAGGAGGTAACCACACCCAAGGTACAGGACAAGAATAGCTGGGTTACAGTCAGGGGGAAAAAAACAAACAGGCAGAAAGTGCAGGGATCCCTCGTGGCCGTTCCCCTTCAAAACAAGTATACCGTTTTGGATGCTGTTGGGGGGGATGACCTACCAGGGGAAGGCCCTAGCGGCCAGGTCTCTGGCACTGAGTCTGGCTCTGGGGCTCAGAAGGGAAGGGGGGAGAATAGAAAAGAAATAGTTGTAGGAGATTCAATGGTTAGGGGAATAGATAGGAGATTCTGTGGTCGCAAGCGAGACTCCCGGAAGGTATGTTGCCTCCCGGGTGCCAGGGCCAGGGATGTCTCGGATCGTGTCTTCAGGATCCTTAAGGGGGAGGGGGAGCAGCCAGAAGTCGTGGTGCACATTGGTACCAACGACATAGGTAGGAAAAGGGGTGTGGAGGTAATAAACAAGTTTAGGGAGTTAGGCTAGAAGTTAAAAGCCAGGACAGACAGAGTTGTCATCTCTGGTTTGTTGCCGGTGCCACGTGATAGCGAGGCTAGGAATAGGGAGAGAGTGCAGCTGAACACGTGGCTGCAGGAATGGTGTAGGAGGGAGGGCTTCAGGTATTTGGATAATTGGAGCGCATTCTGGGGAAGGTGGGACCTGTACAAGCAGGACGGGTTGCATCTGAACCAGAGGGGCACCAATATCCTGGGAGGAAGGTTTTCTAGTACTCTTCGGGAGGGTTTAAACTAATTTGGCAGGGGAATGGGAACCGGATTTGTAGTCCAGCAACTAAGGTAGCCGATATTCAGGACGCCAAAGCGTGTAATGAGGCAGTGGGGAAGGGAACACTGACAAAGGAGAGTACTTGCAGGCACGGAGATGGGTTGAAGTGTGTATACTTCAACACAAGAAGCATCAGGAATAAAATGGGTGAACTTAAGGCATGGATCGGTACTTGGGACTACGATGTGGTGGCCATCACGGAAACTTGGATAGAAGAGGGGCAGAAATGGTTGTTGGTGGTCCCTGGTTATAGATGTTTCAATAAGATTAGGGAGGGTGGTAAAAGAGGTGGGGCGGTGGCATTATTAATTAGAGATTGTATAACAGCTGCAGAAAGGCAGTTCGAGGAGTATCAGCCTACTGAGGTAGTATGGGTTGAAGTCAGAAATAGGAAAGGAGCAGTCACCTTGTTAGGAGTTTTCTATAGGCCCCCCAATAGTAGCAGAGATGGGGAGGAACAGATTGGGAAACAGATTTTGGAAAGGTGCAGAAGTCAGAGGGTAGTAGTCATGGGCGACTTTAACTTCCCAAATATTGAGTGGAAACTCTTTAGATCAAATAGTTTGGATGGGGTGGTGTTTGTGCAGTGTGTCCAGGAAGCTTTTCTAACACAGTATGTAGATTGTCCGACCAGAGGAGGGGCAATATTGGATTTAGTACTGGGTAATGAGCCAGGGCAAGTGATAGATTTGTTAGTGGGGGAGCATTTTGGAGATAGTGACCACAATTCTGTGACTTTCACTTTAGTAATGGAGAGGGATAGGTACGTGCAACAGGGCAAGGTTTACAATTGGGGGAAGGGTAAATACGATGTTGTCAGACAAGAATTGAAGTGCATAAGTTGGGAACATAGGCTGGCAGGGAAGGACACAAGTGAAATGTGGAACTTGTTCAAGGAACAGGTGCTACGTGTCCTTGATATGTATGTTCCTGTCAGGCAGGGAAGAGATGGTCGAGTGAGGGAACCATGGTTGACAAGAGAGGTTGAATGTCTTGTTAAGAGGAAAAAGGTGACTTATGTAAGGCTGAGGAAACAAGGTTCAGACAGGGCATTGGAGGGATACAAGATAGCCAGGAGGGAACTGAAGAAAGGGATTAGGAGAGCTAAGAGAGGGCATGAACAATCTTTGGCGGGTAGGATCAAGGAAAACCCCAAGGCCTTTTACACATATGTGAGAAATATGAGAATGACTAGAGCGAGGGTAGGTCCGATCAAGGACAGTAGCGGGAGATTGTGTATTGAGTCTGAAGAGATAGGAGAGGTCTTGAACGAGTACTTTTCTTCTTTGTTTCCAAATGAGAGGGGCGATATTGTTGGAGAGGACAGTGTGAAACAGATTGGTAAGCTCGAGGAAATACTTGTTAGGAAGGAAGATGTGTTGGGCATTTTGAAAAACTTGAGGATAGACAAGTCCCCCGGGCCTGACGGGATATATCCAAGGATTCTATGGGAAGCAAGAGATGAAATTGCAGAGCCGTTGGCAATGATCTTTTCGTCCTCACTGTCAACAGGGGTGGTACCAGGGGATTGGAGAGTGGCGAATGTCGTGGCCCTGTTCAAAAAAGGGACTAGGGATAACCCTGGGAATTACAGGCCAGTTAGTCTTACTTCGGTGGTAGGCAAAGTAATGGAAAGGGTACTGAAGGATAGGATTTCTGAGCATCTGGAAAGACACTGCTTGATTAGGGATAGTCAGCACGGATTTGTGAGGGGTAGGTCTTGCCTTACAAATCTTATTGAATTCTTTGAGGAGGTGACCAAGCATGTGGATGAAGGTAAAGCAGTGGATGTAGTGTACATGGATTTTAGTAAGGCATGTGATAAAGTTCCCCATGGTAGGCTTATGCAGAAAGTAAGGAGGCATGGGATAGTGGGAAATTTGGCCAGTTGGATAACGAACTGGCTAACCGATAGAAGCCAGAGAGTGGTGGTGGATGGCAAATATTCAGCCTGGATCCCAGTTACCAGTGGCGTACCGCAGGGATCAGTTCTGGGTCCTCTGCTATTTGTGATTTTCATTAATGACTTGGATGAGGGAGTTGAAGGGTGGGTCAGTAAATTTGCAGACGATACGAAGATTGGTGGAGTTGTGGATAGTAAGGAGGGCTGTTGTCGGCTGCAAAGAGACATAGATAGGATGCAGAGCTGGGCTGAGAAGTGGCAGATGGAGTTTAACCCTGAAAAGTGTGAGGTTGTCCATTTTGGAAGGACAAATATGAATGCGGAATACAGGGTTAACGGTAGAGTTCTTGGCAATGTGGAGGAGCAGAGAGATCTTGGGGTCTATGTTCATACATCTTTGAAAGTTGCCACTCAAGTGGATAGAGCTGTGAAGAAGGCCTATGGTGTGCTCGCGTTCATTAACAGAGGGATTGAATTTAAGAGCCGTGAGGTGATGATGCAGCTGTACAAAACTTTGGTAAGGCCACATTTGGAGTACTGTGTACAGTTCTGGTCGCCTCATTTTAGGAAGGATGTGGAAGCTTTGGAAAAGGTGCAAAGAAGATTTACCAGGATGTTGCCTGGAATGGAGAGTAGGTCTTACGAGGAAAGGTTGAGGGTGCTAGGCCTTTTCTCATTAGAACGGAGAAGGATGAGGGGCGACTTGATAGAGGTTTATAAGATGATCAGGGGAATAGATAGAGTAGACAGTCAGAGACTTTTTCCCCGGGTGGGACAAACCATTACAAGGGGACATAAATTTAAGTTGAAAGGTGGAAGATATAGGAGGGATATCAGAGGTAGGTTCTTTACCCAGAGAGTAGTGGGTGCATGGAATGCACTGCCTGTGGAAGTAGTTGAGTCGGAAACATTAGGGACCTTCAAGCAGCTATTGGATAGGTACATGGATTACGGTAAAATGATATAGTGTAGATTTATTTGTTCTCAAGGGCAGCACGGTAGCATTGTGGATAGCACAATTGCTTCACAGCTCCAGGGTCCCAGGTTCGATTCCGGCTTGGGTCACTGTCTGTGCGGAGTCTGCACGTCCTCCCCGTGTCTGTGTGGGTTTCCTCCGGGTGCTCCGGTTTCCTCCCACAGTCCAAAGATGTGCGGGTTAGGTGAATTGGCCAATGATAAATTGCCCTTAATGTCCAAATTGCCCTTGGTGTTGGGTGGAGGTGTTGATTTTGGGTAGGGTGCTCTTTCCAAGAGCCGGTGCAGACTCAAAGGGCCGAATGGCCTCCTTCTGCACTGTAAATTCAATGATAATCTATGATTAATCTCGGACAAAGGTTCGGCACAACATCGTGGGCCGAGGGGCCTGTTCTGTGCTGTATTTTCTATGTTCTATGTTCATGTTCTATCTCACAGTCTCTGTAAAAGGTAATAATAATCTTTATTATTGTCAATAGTAGGCTTACATTAACACTGCAATGAAGTTACTGTGAAAATCCCCTTGTCGCCACACCTGTTCGGGTACACTGAGGGAGAATTCAGAATGTCCAATTCACCTAACAAGCACATCTCTTCAGGACTTGTGGGAGGAAACCGGAGCACCCGGAGGAAACCCACGCAGACACGGGGAGAACATGCAGACTCCGCACAGACAGTGACCCAAGCCGAGAATCTAACCCGGGTCCCTGGCGCTGTGAAGCAATAGTGCTAACCACTGTGCCACCATGCCGAGAGATTGCAGAGAGCTTGAGGATTCTAACACTCCACTGCACTTGGCTAACAAAATAAAAAAATGAAGCCATGAGGGAAAAACGTCAATGTCAGAAACGCATGAAGAAGAGGAAGTACAAGTTTGATTTTCACATAGTTTCAAGTGAACGTAGAGGTGTCCTGGGTATAGAGACATTCAACATGTGTAACTTTTGGCAGTTCATTACAAGAGCCTTGTGATGCTGGAGAGTTTATCAAAGCTAAGGAAGCACGATTCAAAGCCAAGCACCTGAGGAAGTTAAAAGATACTCTGCATCATCAAACTGATCTGTTCAAGCTGTTTCAAGTAAGCAGCAAAGTTGGCACTTGTTACCGACTGAATACCTGAAAGACACTGGAAGGAAATTGGACGTGATCTGATTGAATTGAAAAAAAGGCAAAATTATTCAAAGTTCTTTGAGATAGACGGTCTCCAAAGAAAAGAAGAATAGCTCAGTTGTAGGCTCCTTTCACTTGCCGAATGACGTTATAGCGCACAACTGCTTAAGTCAAGGTAGTTTCAGCAATTTGCAAAAGGTTAGCCCTGTTGCCCGCTCATCACGATACCGGCGGTTAAATGGCACAGCAGAGAAGGTACTAAAATTGGAAAGGGGTTGCTGGCAGAAAGATCATGCAACAGTAATTTTGAATCCACAGTCAAATACAGGAAGTTCCATAAACATTCCTTACAAGCCGGTAGTGTTTGTATGATTGGCAGTTCTATGCAGTTTAGTGCAAATGGCAGATTAATAAGGAAATGCTTGCAATTTGCCTGAGCCAGGATCAGCTAACTCAGCAACTAGAAATGAATCAGGCATCCTTAATTGTTACTTACAGGCTTAATTGTTTGAATATGTTATTTTGGTCACAGCTGAGATATGTTTCCTGTAGTTAGGTTGGGCCTGCTCTTTATGGGGAAATTAAGAGGGGATCAGTTTCACTGGGTTGTAACCCCACACACCGTGTAGGCTAGCTTAAAATGCTTGCATTGAAAATGTGTGGGAGTTTTGTTTAAGCATTATTTGTAGATGTCAAAAGGTGATGATGACAACTGGCAATATTTGCCACCTGCTAAAGAATGGTGAACTGAGCAGTATGTTCGCCCATGTAGCATGGATGATCATCAATGCTCCATATGCGATGGAGCTCTTAAAGTGGGGTTGGTTTCTGAATGTTTTTATAGTTTAACCTTTCATTTTAGTACTTTCAGAAATATTTTAACGCTTTTACTTTTGTTTTACTTCATTTTCTTTGCTATTTAATTGGTGCTAGTTGAACAAGTTATTATTTATATTAATGATTTGGATGAGAATTTAGGAGGCATGGTTGGTACGTTTGCAGATGACACCAAGATTGGTGGCACAGTGGACAGTGAAGAAGGTTATCTCGGATTGCAACATGATCTTGATCAATTGGGCCAGTGGGCCGATGAATGGCAGATGGAGTTTAATTTAGATAAATGTGAGGTGATGCATTTTGGTAGATCAAATTGGGCCTACTCAGTTAATGGTAGGGAGTTGGGGAGAGTTATAGAACAAAGAGATCTAGGAGTACAGGTTCATAGCTTCTTGAAAGAGGCGACACAGGTGGACAGGGTGCTGAAGAAGGCATTCGGCATGCTTGGTTTCTTTCATTGGTCAGAATATTGAATACAGGAGTTGAGACGTCTTGTTGAAGTTGTACAATACATTAGTACGGCCACACTTGGAATACTGTGTACTTTCTGGTCACCCTATTACAGAAAGGATATTATTTAACTAGAAAGAGTGCAGAAAAGATTTAATAGGATGCTATCGGGACCCGATGGTTTGAGTTATAAGGGGAGGCTGGATAGGCTGGGACTTTTTTCCCTGGAGCGTAGGAAGCTTAGGGGTGATCTTATAGAGGTCTATAAAATACTGAGGGGCATAGATAAGGTAGATAGTCAACATCTTTTCCTAAAGGTAGGGTTGTCTAAAATTAGAGGGCATAGGTTTAAGGTGAGAGGAGAGAGATACAAAAGGGTCCAGCGGGCAATTTATTCACACACAGTGGTGAGTATCTGGAACGAGCTGCCAGAGGCAGTAGTAGAGGCGGGTACAATTTTGGCTTTTAAAAAACATTAGACAGTTATATAAGTTATAAGATGGGTATAGTGGGGTATGGGCCAAATGAAAGCGATTGGGACTAGCTTAGTGGTAAAAACTGGGCAGCATGGACAAGTTGGACGAAAGGCCTGTTTCCATGCTGTAAACCTCCTATGATTCTATGACTTTAAGTTACAAGAGGGGAGTGTTTTTGTCTCAGAGGGTTATGAGTCTCTGGAACTCTCTTCCTCAAAAGACAGTGGAAGCAGAGTTCTTGAATATTTTTCAGGCAGAGCTGGTTCGATTCTTGATTAACAAGAGGATGAAAAGTTATCGGGGGTAAACAGGAGTGTGGGCTTGAGGTTATACTCCGATCAAATATGATCTCATTGAATGGCGGGAAAGGCTCGAGGGGCCAAGTGGCCTACTCCTGCGCCAAATTTGTATGTTCATATATAACTGTTCATACGGTCTTATGCTGTATATTTCCTTGAGTTCTGTGCCACTGTGCAGTTCCATAAGTGGACCTTGTGTCACCTATGAACCAGAGTACACCTTTCTTGGTCAATGGATCCAGGTACATTTAGTGAGGTCCAGCAGTTGAACAGAAAAACGGGGCCAAATTCTCCATTTTCGAGACTAAGTATGGCTCCGGCGGTGCCTTTGCCCCTGGACGGAATAACGGGATCACTCACCAGATTTTGCACTTAGAAACTGGGGCTTAAGGGCTACAATTAAACACTGGCTCACGAAACATTGAGTGCTGCCATCACCTTCAGGGCCTCCGGCAGGGGGAAACCTCCAATCCCATGTAGCATCAGGTATTCCCGGAGCATCTGGCATATTTGGTGGACCAGATCTCTGGACAATCACAGCCTCCCACTGGCCATTAATTGGCCTCCCGATCTCTCGCTACACTGAGGAGTTCTAGCGAGCAGAGCCCCTCAGCGCAGAAAACGGTGCTATGTGCAGCCTCGGCTGCACGTTTCCCCTTGAGGCCCCATATCTAACCCGATTAACATTCGATAGCATTGTGTTTCTCGGCGCTGCGAGCGCCGGGAAACACGCGGTTAAACACACTCGCTATGGGACTTTGTTCCCATTTAGTTAAATCACGCTCTCTATCAGTTAATCTCCAACCTCCCTCCATTAACACTGGACAATGTTGTTGTGGTTGTGGATATTGTCACACCTCCTTCTTGAGCCATCACCTGTAAGACACCCATGCTCCACATGGACCTCTATCCACCACATCTGGAGGCTTTGTGCACTGTTACTTACAGGGGCACCCCCTCCTCCTCCAGTCCCACCACCCCACCCCCCCAACCATGAGAGCATCATATCCACTCCACCCTCCTCCCAACCCCACCCTACCCCTCGAGCTTCATATCCACAACTGCCACTGTATTATGCGTTCCCTATCTACAGGCTTCAGATGTCCCCAGTGACTATCACCATTCTCTCTGCAGTCCAGACCGAGCTCACCATGACCGGACACATTGATTGTAGGAGAGCTCTGCACACTCAAACTGTGCTTTTTCCTCTGGAGCACACAGCCCTTGCCCCTCCATGTAGCTGAGGTACACCATGCTTCCAAAGATTGCTCCTGCTATATGGCCACTGCTCTTCTGCACTGCCTCCTATCTCTGACTTCTGACTGTAAAGTCTTCATAGCACTGGGCTACCTATCACCTGTGACTCCTTTCCATTTCACAGCAGGAATGTCTGTACTTTGTGGGTCCATCCTGCCAGCCCCTGAACTTAAATGGGAGCCTTGACATAGTTTCCATTTCCATAGAGGACTATGGGCAACAGTAACCTTCACAAAGTGCTGCATTCCCAACCTGTTCAGTGTTTGTGTGAACCATCCCAAATGTGCCACACTACCAGGGTTACCACCCCCATAATCTGCAGACTGGGTGCACCCCCTTCCAGTAATACATGTGCAATTCTTAAACCCCCTTGTTTGACGATGTTTGATGCAGCCACTTTGGTGCTATGCTTCCCTCGGTCTTCGTTCTGCCTTCCATTATTCATCTTCTTCATCCACCCGCTTGCCCCTCTGTCTGGCAACGTGGGTCCCCCTCTCCCCCCTTCCTTGCACAGCCCTCCTTCCACATAATAACAATAATAATCTTTATTATTGCCAAAAGTAGGCTCACATTAACGCTGCAATGAAGTTACTGTGAAAAGCCCCTAGTAGCCACATCCCGGCGCCTGTTCAGATACATAGAGGGAGAATTCAGAATGTCCAATTCACCGAACAAGCACTTCTTTCGGGACTTGTGAGAGGAAACCGGAGCACCCAGAGGAAACCCACGCACACACGGGGAGAATGTGCAGACTCCACACAGACAGTGACCCAGGCTGGGAATCGTACCTGAGACTCTGGCGCTGTAAAGCAACAGTGCTAACCACTGTGCTACCATGCCACCCCCTCTTCCCCCCGGTGTTTGCCCTTTCTCCATCTCCCTCCGTGCATTGCTCCCCTTCCACATTGCCCCCCTTATCTTCGTCAGACCACTAGATACTCTGCTTCTGCTCACCCCCAAACCCACAGCAGTAACACAGGAAGGTATTGGATATACTGCAAAGCCGATATGCCCAGACAATATTCAAACTGAAGATTTGTGCTCCATAACTAGTTGCACCCTTAGCCAATTTGTTCCACCACAGCTACAACATAGGCATCTACCCTGCAATGTGGAAAATTGCCAGTGTATTTCCTGTACACAAAAAGCAGAACAAAGCCAAACTAGACAATTACCGCTGCTTCAGTCTACAGTCGATCATCTGCAAAGTGATGGAAGGGGTCATCGGCAGTGCCATCAATTTGGCACTTACCCAGAAACAACCTGCTCACTGATGCTCAGTCTGAGTTCCAACAGAGCCACTCAGGTCCTGATCTTGGTTCAAACATGGATAAAAGAGCTGAATTCAGGAGTTGAGGTGCGAGTGACTGCCCTTGACATCAATGCTGCATTTGACAGAGTGTGGCACCAAGGAGCTCTAACCAAACTGGAGTCAATGGGAATGATTGGAGTCATACCTGGAAGATGGTTGCCAATGTGAAACAACATGAACCATGCAAGTGGATAATGGGGTTCCTGCAGATGGAGACTTCTGGAAGGCATTTGATTAGGTGCCAGACAGAAGGTCAATACACAAGGTTAGATCACATGGGGTTAGGGGTAATTTATTAGCTTGGATATAAGACTGGCTGACAGACAGAAAACAAAGAGTCAGGATAATTGGGGGCAAGATGTGGGGTGCCACATCAGTCCTTGGGGCCCCAAGTATTTACAATCTATATGAATACAGGGATAGAAGGTTCTGTAGCTACTGATGCCTATGTCCTATAGAATAATTTTTGAAGAAGTAAATGTAAATTTTCTATTTTAACTGCTAATAGATATTGTGCATCAGATGAAGTGTTTTTGAAATTTAAAAAATGGTTGGATTAAGGAATACAGTCCACTTTCAACTATGTTGTATGGGATATCTGGAGATGACGGGTGCAATTTAATAAATTTTGTGTTGGGACGAGGCTGTTGAAACTTGCGAGAGACCTCTTGCAAGATTTGATTTGATTTATTGTCACGTGTACTGCGGTACAGTGAAAAGTATTGTTCTGCGTACAGTCCAGTAAAATCTGTCCATACATGAAAAAACATAGGACATAAATACACAATGTAAATACATAGACACAGGCATCGGGTGTTGCAACATGAATTCTCCAGTCTCTGTTCATCTGACTCAGACCAAGAATGTGACCCTTAGCCTCCTAGTCTCACAGGGTTGTGTGAGGAACATCAAGGTTTATAAATAGTTATAAATAGGCAGCACGGTAGAATTGTGGATAGCACGATTGCTTCACAGCTCCAGGGTCCCAGGTTCGATTCCGGCTTGGGTCACTGTCTGTGCGGAGTCTGCATATTCTCCTGTGTGTGTGTGGGTTTCCTCCGGGTGCTCCGGTTTCCTCCCACAGCCCAAAGATGTGCAGGTTAGGCGATTGGCCATGATAAATTGCCCTTAGTGTCCAAAATTGCCCTTAGTGTTGGGTGGGGTTACTGGGTTATGGAGATAGGGTGGAGGTGTTGACCTTGGGTAGGGTGCTCTTTCCAAGAGCCAGTGCAGACTCGATGGGCCGAATGGCCTCCTTCTGCACTGTAAATTCTATGATAAATATCGTATCCAGCTAATCTCCAATCGAACATATTCTGTATCTATGATAAACTGTCTATTTAATTCCAATTTAGAATGGAGTTGGGGGTCTAGAGGATAGCTAATTGGTATTTTACCTGGATACAAGGCCCATGTGATTCACATTGCCATGAGATGTGCTTTGGGAAGGGAAGTTTCCATAGCAAGTCATTTTCATATTGGTTTACAGGGTTTCCTAAGATTTTACTGAACCTCACAGATCCATTAGTCTGCCGCCATTTGAAAAGCAGAGAGCAGGAGATAGAGGCAACCAGACCTGCACATGAAGCAGCAGAAAAGCAGACAGTGTTGTTCACCACTTAGAACATGCGTGGGGACTCATGCTCAGATTGAGAAACCGAGCTTGTGAAGATTTAAAGGAGACTGGAAGATTCTCCTAGCTTGGGCTAATGAATCTCCAGTGTAACCTTCAAAGAAAGTCAGTTCTGGAATTAGAAGTTAATTGGCTGGGCAAGGGGATGGGAATAGGAAGCTGCTCTTCAGGAGTAGAGAATCACTTTGGACTGGTTCCAGGAGAATACTGTATCCACTTAAAGGGATAGGGTAAAGTATAAACATCATGCGGATTTTCAGTGGTGTTAACTTCACATGGGGATCTTTTCTATAGTTTAACATATAAATGCCTTCTAAACCGAGATTGGTCAATGTTGCTTTTAGTTTATCAGTTACAGTAAAGGTTTTAAACGATTAAATCTTGACATGTGATCCTTTCAGTCAGTCTCTGTAAATTCAGATGAAAGAAAAATACTGTGGATACTGGAAATCCAAAACAAAAACAGAAAGAGCTGGAAAAACACTGCAGATCTGGCAACATCTGTCAAGAGAGAAACAGAGTCAATGTTTTGAGTGAAATATGACTTTCTTCATTTTATAAGTGATATTCGACTCAAAACATTGACACTGGAAATTCAAATACCTTTTTAAAAGTTAATGGTCTCTACTCAGATTGTAATTAAAGAAAGAAATTGCATGATAGAGTGCTCCTCATAACTATTCAAGGCCCCAAAGCTCTTTAAGGACAGTGAACTACTTTGGAACTACAGTCATGTAGAAATGTGGCAGCTAATATTTACACATCAACTTCCACAAACAACAGCAAACTACATGAACAGAACATTTTTTTAAAAATTCTTCTCAGGATGTGAGCATCGTTATCGATCCAATATTTATTTCCCATCCATAATTGCCCTTGAGAAGGTTGTTTAGGTATTAATACAGATGAAAAAAACCAAGGATTCTGGAGATCTGAAATAAAATCAGAAAAAGGGCAAACTGTTCTGACCTGAAATGTTAACTTTTCTCGTTTCTCCACAGATTCTGACTGACCTGTCAAGTATCTTTATATTGTCTGTTTTTATGTCTGTTTTCGGGATAAAGGTTGACATGTACACTGGGAGAAGGCAGCTACTCTATTTTGAATAGTGCCGTGAGATCTTCAAAATCTACTTGACAGGGTAGATGAAGCCTCACTTTAATTACGTCAATCTAATGGCCGGCACAGTGGTTAGCACTGCTGCCTCACAGCGCCAGAGACCTGAGTTCAATTCCAGCCTCGGGTGACTGTGTGAAGTTTGCACTTTCTCCCCATGCCTGTTTCCTCCGGGTGCCCCAGTTTCCTCCCACACTCCAAAGATGTGAGGGACGTGCCTAGGTAGGGTGCTCTCTCAGAGGGTCAGTGCAGACTTGATGGGCCAAATGGCCTCTTTCTGTACAGTAGAGATCCTATGATGAGCTCAGACAGGGCATCTCCAACAGTGCAGTACACCTTCAGCGTTTAATTGAAGTGCTCACCAAGATTATGTGCTCAAATATTTGGAGTGAGAATGAACCCACAATCTTCTGACTCAGAGATAAGGGGCGGGGTTCTCCGACCCCCCCCGCTGGGTCGGAGAATCGCCGGGGGTTGGCGTGAATCCCGCCCCCGCCGGCTTCCAAATTCTCCCACCCACCAAAAACCGGCGTGGCGTGGGTCACGCTGCCCGCCTCGGAGAATGGCGTGGTCCGGCGGAATTCAATGGGCCCCGGGGCCGCCCAAAATCTCCGGTCCGCGATGGGCCGAAGTCCCGCCCGCCTGTAGCCGGTCCCGCCAGCGTAAATTGGAGTTGGTCCCTTACCGGCGGGGCCTGGTGGTGCGGGGGGCCTCCGGGGTTATGGGGGGGGGAGTTGCGGGGGGATCTGGCCCAGGGATGTGCCCCCACAGTGGCCTGGCCCACGGTCGGGGTTCACCGATCCTCGGACGGGCCTGTGCTGTGGGGGCACTCTATTCCTTCCGCACCGGAGGCCGTGGTCATCCGCCATTCCCAGTGCGCAAGTGACTCCATGTGCGCATGCATGTGACGTCAGCAGCCGCTGACGCTCCCGCACCTGCGCGGACCCGCGCCGGCTGGCGGAGTCCCTTCGGCCCCGACTGGCGCGGCGGCAAAGGCCTTCCACGCTGGCCGGCAGGGCGCAAACCGCTCCGGCGCTGGCCTCGCACCTGAAGGTGCGGGGCGGCCTGACGCCGGAGTGGTTCCCGCCACTCCACTGCGCCGTTTCTGCCCTCCCCGCCAATTCCCGGAGAATCCCGCCCAAGATTGCTATCACTGAGCCAAGGTTAACACCTTAAATTGGTCAATTAATAGTATGAGACAGCTGATGAACTATTGGACTCATTTCTTTCAGAAAGGGATTGGATTGGATTGAAGAGGATAAATTTGCAAGGTTATGGGGTAAAGGCAGAGCAGTTGAACAAATTTTATAGCTCTTGCCAAGAGTTAACACAGGCAAAATGGACTGAATGGTCTCCTTCTGTGCTATGATGCTATAATATTAAACTGATAAATTAACAGTGCTCAGCACCAACCAAATATTTACAACTATTTCAAACTTTATTAATCTCATCAAAAATCACGTCAAACAAGACCACCGAAACTGAAATTTTAACCTTTAACATAATCATTTTTTTCTTATTGGCTATTTGCAACAATGATGTCCTGAATGTTTGATGGCTTCAGCCTGATTACTTTCTGGTTGCAGTTTAAGATGCTTTAAAGATGGACTAGAACATAGGGCCTGAAACTATTTCTCATCATAAAAGATAGGTGAATCACAGGATTCACAAAGATCATTGATCATCCAATTACCACTGTCAGACAAACAGAAAGACCAACAAGAGATGGGCTGTTGTTGATTGGATTTGTTTCCTCCCTGTGAACAGACGTTACACCTAAATGCAATCCAATTAGCACCTGCGTTGAACACAATCGGGTGAGGGAATCTAATAATTAACAGAAATCCAATTTGCAAATGAATGCCTGAGATAGTCTAAGGGATGCCGGATGAGAGCAGCAGAAATTCCTGTGCTATTTTTCTTTAAATGGTCTTAAATTCCATTGTAACAATCTCATGTTTGGTGCGGTACAAGGTGAAAAACATGTCCAGTAGAGAAATTAGCAAAATAGTCCTGTGCCTGGTGCTGGATAGAACTCCATAGGAAGGATTTAAAAACAGAAAATGCTGGAAAATCTCAGCCGATCTGACAGCATGGGTGATGAGAGAATGGAGCTAACGTTTCCAGTCTGGATTACGCTTAGTCAGAGCTCTGTCTTGTAGTCATTGAGACTTGAAATGTTAGCTCTGCTTTCTCTCCACAGAAGCTGTCAGACCGGCTGAGATTTTCCAGCAATTTCTGTTTTTGTTTTAGATCCCAGCATTCGCAGAAATTTGTCTTTATCGAAGGATATACTGGCTTTGGAGTGAGTACGTTACCAGAATGATACCTGGGGCGAAATTCTCCGGAAACGGCGCGATGTCCGCCGACTGGCGCCAAAAACGGCGCAAATCAGTTAAGCATCGCGCCGCCCCAAAGGTGCGGAATGCTCCGCATCTTTGGGGGCCGAGCCCCAACCTTAAGGGGCTAGGTCGGCGCCGGACGAATTTCCGCCCCGCCAGCTGGCGGAAAAGGCCTTTGGTGCCCCGCCAGCTGGCGCGGAAATGGCATCTCCAGGCGGCGCATGCGCGGGAGCGTTAGCGGCCGCTGATGGCATTCCCGCGCATGCGCATTGGAGGGAGTCTCTTCTGCCTCCGCCATGGTGGAGACCGTGGCAAAGGTGGAAGGAAAAGAGTGCCCCCACGGCACAGGCCCACTGCGGATCGGTGGGCCCCGATCGCGGGCCAGACCACCGTGGGGGCACCCCCCGGGGCCAGATCGCCCCGCGCCCCCCCCAGGACCCCAGAGCCCGCCCGCGCCGCCATGTCCCGCCGGTAAGGTAGGTGGTTTAATCTACGCCGGCGGGACAGGCATTTTAGCGGCGGGACTTCGGCCCATCCGGGCCGGAGAATCGCGCACGGGGACCCGCCAACCGGCGCTGCGCGATTCCTGCCCCCACCGAATATCCGGTGCCGGAGACTTCGGCAACCGGCGGGGCGGGATTCACGCCAGCCCCCGGCGATTCTCCAACCCGGCGGGGGGTCGGAGAATCTCGCCCCTGGACTCCGACAGTTAAAATGTGAGGAGAGATTGCACAAACTAAGCCAGGAATTTAGAAGGTTAAAGTGTGATTTGTTCAAACTTTTCAAGATATTGAAGGAAACTGTTAGGATGGATAGTGAGAACAAATTTCTACCAGTTGGGGGAACTAGCACGAGGAGACATAACCCAAAACATAGAGTCCTGGGGTGAAATTAGGAAACACTTCTGCACACACAAAAGGTGCTAAAAGTTTGTGAGTGTCTTTCACAAGTGGCATTTGACAATAGAACAGTTGTTAATTTTAAAATCTGAGATTAATATATGTCTTTTACCAAAGGTATTAAGGGAGAAAGGGCAAATGTGAAAATATGAATGAACATACATATGAAAGTATGAATTAGGAACAGGAATACTACTTTTCGCCCCTCGAGCCTGTTCCGCCATTTGATAAAAGTATGACTGACCTGCTTCTGGCCTCAGTTCTACTTTTCTATCTACCCCCTTGAACGTTTGATTCCCTTATTAATCAAGAATCTATCTGAAAAATATTCAATGACTCAGCCTCGACTGCTTTCTGGGGAAAAGAATTCCTCATGTGAATGATGCTCTGAAATTAAAAAAATATTTTCATCTCCCTCTTACATGGGAGACCCCTCGTGGGGGGGTTCTCTGTCGGCCGACGCCGGAATCGGAAAACGTGATTGGGCGAAGAATCGTGCGTGAGGCAAGAATCATGGATGGCGCTAAGCACCCGACAGAATGCCATGCTCAGGTGCCTCGACAGTGGCATCAATGCATTTTATTCCGCACGTACAGTAAATGCCGTTGGCATATCATTAGCGGGCCTGACCCGGTACTCTCAGGGGCCCCCCACGATGCTCCGCCTCCACCAGGAGGAATTACTCACTTGTGGCGAGTTTCATTTGTGGTTTTAAAAATCAGGAAACAGTCGCCATGGATGCTGAGGGAGAGTGAGGGTGTACGAAAAGGGTCCAACATCGCTATAGTGTACTAACATTTATGCCGCTGACCGGAGGGCTCTGCCAGGTCCAGGGGATGTAGCGGGGGGCAGCAGGAAGTGGGCTGTAGGTTCGGGGTGGATGGTCACGGACCACCATTGCCGCAGCCTGCAAGGCAGCCATGCGGCTGTGCACACTGCTGACTGCCCACTTTGAACTTAGTGCCATGGGTCCTATGGGTATCCCCCAGGCCAACCCCTCAGGTATCCTCTGGCCCCAGCCGACCAATAAATGGGATGGCCACCCTCTAGAGCAACCAGTGCCATCTTGTTGGCTGGGATGAGTGTGTGTGGGGAGTGGAGTGTTAATATGAGGCTGCTGCTTGTCAGCTTCTCGAGTGGCAAACCCGACCCCAGCGAATCGGACACCGCTTTTCATTGGAATCGCTTGTGTCCCACATGGCACCGGTGCTCGCCCATTAATGGTTCCAGAATTGTTCCAGGATCGGCACCAATTTTGCTGTCATAGAAGTCCATCGAATCTGTCACAGCATCAACACTTAATCTCTGAAATGGTGAATCCTGCACCTTATTTTTAAACTGTGTCCCCACTTCAAGTATCTCCCACAATGGGGAACATCCTGTTGGCATCCACGCTGTCAAGTCCTCTCAGGATCTTATGGGCTGGATTCTCCGATTTGCAGACTAAGTGCTGACGCCGGCGTGGGAACTCCCCACCAGTCTGGGGGGCCCCCTGACGAAGAACCCCCTGCCCCATGGAACGGCTCCCCCCTCCCCAACTGTGGCGGCGCTGGACCCAGTTCACAGCCGCCACGCGGGGTCCACGATAAGAAAAAGGATAAGTGTTCCATGCCATCAGGAACTCGGCCCACTGGGGACAGAGTATCGTGGGAGGGCCTCAGGTGAATACACCGTTTTAGAGGGGGCGGAGCATCGCAAAAGCGGCGCCATCCCGATTTTGGTGCAAACGGGGATTCTCTGGCCGATCGCCGAACACGATTTTGGCGTCGGCAATCAGAGAATCCCGCCGTATATGTTTCAATGAGACCACCTCTCAATTCTTCTGAATATTAATTGATACAGTTTCAACCTGTCCAACCTTTCTCCATCCGAGGAACGAGTTGAATGCAATTTCTCTGAATTATTTCTACTGCTAGAATATCCTTTTTTAAGCAAGGAAACCAAAACTGGACACAGTGGGCGAAATTCTCCGTTATCGGCGGAAACTCCGCCGATCGGCGCAAAAAACGGCGCAAATCCCACTTGCGTCACGTCATAAAAATGGGCCGATAGTCTGCGGCCTGAAATGGGCTAGCAGCGACGTAACGGGATCCGCGCTTGCGCAGTGGTTCACGCCGTGCAGCGTCATACGCGCTGCACGGCGTGACGGCTCATAAGGCCGCGCAGCTCCCCCCCACACGACCGGAACAGCCGACCGCAACACCCGACTTGATGGCTGGCCGTCGCTCAGCCCCGAGGTTCGAGTCACGCGATGTGGAGGCGCTCCTGGATGCGGTGGAGCAGAGGAGGGACGCCCTGTATCCCGGGCACGGCCGCAGAGTTGCCCCACGCCACAGCCGGCGTCTGTGGAGGGAGGTGGCAGAGGCCGTCACCGCTGTGGCCCTGACACCACGGACAGGCACCCAGTGCCACAAGAAGGTGAACGACCTCGTCAGAGCAGGCAGGGTGAGCGTCCCCCATATCCCCCAAATCCCCCCTCCCCCATATCCCCCATATCCCCCCCTCCCCCATATCCCCCATATCCCCCCTCCCCCATATCCCCCCCTCCCCCATATCCCCCATATCCCCCCTCCCCCATATCCCCCATATCCCCCCCTACCCCATATCCCCCCTCCACCATATCCCCCATATTCCCCCCTCCCCCATATCCCCCCTCCCCCATATCCCCCATATCCCCAAGTGAATCCAGCCCTAACTTTAACCTCTGCAATGCACGCGCAACCGATGGCGTGCATTCATATACCTGCCTAACACTGTTGCCTTTTACCCCTGCCACCACCCCCCCCCCCAGGAGAAGCGCGCACACAACAATAGGGAGCATGTGAGGACTGGAGGAGGGCCCGCTGATGAGAGGCCACTGACCGTACACGAGGAAAGGGCCCTGGAACTGGCTGGCGGACCTGACGACCGGGAGGTTGCTGATGCAGAGGTCGGGGCCCCACGAGCAAGTGAGCCACCAACAGCCCGTCCCCATATCCCCCCTCCCCTATATCCCCCTCTCCCGTATCACCTGATCACTGCCTGATGTCTAACCATGCATGCTTCATTGTGTATCGCAGGACCAAACGTCCAGGCACCCATCCCCGCAGATGCAGACCGCCCGCAGGATGCCCCTCCGAGACCACGGGAGACAGAGAGACCCGCACCCTCCAGCATGCGACGCCCGCAGGATGCCCCTCCGAGACCACGGGAGACGGAGAGACCCGCACCCTCCAGCATGCGACGCCCGCAGGATGCCCCTCCGAGACCACGGGAGACGGAGAGACCCGCACCCTCCAGCATGCGACGCCCGCAGGATGCCCCTCCGAGACCACGGGAGACGGAGAGACCCGCACCCTCCAGCATGCGACGCCCGCAGGATGCCCCTCGGAGACCACGGGAGACGGAGAGACCCGCACCCTCCAGCATGCGACGCCCGCAGGATGCCCCTCGGAGACCACAGGAGACGGAGAGACCCGCACCCTCCAGCATGCGACGCCCGCAGGATGCCCCTCGGAGACCACGGGAGACGGAGAGACCCGAACCCTCCAGCATGCGACGCCCGCAGGATGCCCCTCGGAGACCACGGGAGACGGAGAGACCTGGAGCAACAGGGAGACGACACCCCCGTCACGTGCGGGAGCGACCACCCAGCGATGAGGGGGGCAGCCACAGGCCCCCGTCACATCCGAGCCAGGACACCACTACCCAGGACACCACTATCCAGGACACCCCTACCCGGGACACCACTACCCAGGACACCCCTACCCGGGACAGCACTACCCGGGACAGCACTACCCAGGACACCCCTACCCGGGAAGACGAAATACCGGACAGTGACTCAGAGTGGATGGGTGGAGACGAACCCCCACCCCAAAGTGCCATGGACTCAGAGTGGGACGAAGAGCACGACACAACGCCACTGCTGTCACCAACACCCTCCACCATCGCAGAAACACTCACCACGGTTGGGCACTTTAGTGATGAGGCGTCTGGTACACTCACTGGTGCGCACAACACAGCCGTCCCGGTACAGCAGGTGGAGGTAGGAGCAGCAGAGGGACCGAGCGGTCGGAGGGCAGCCCAGGCCAAGCGAACATCTGCCGCCCAGATGAATCCCGGGTTCCTGCAGTTACCACACCCACACATAGATCCGATGCAACCACCGACACGGAGACGAGCGAATAGGGTGACGGGTGGCTTGCGGCGGCTGCGGTCGCAGGTGGAGGAGTCCACCCGCGTCCAGGAGCTGGGAGTGGTCCCGGTCATGCGTGCCACCCAGGCTGACACCGCACGGGTGGCGTCCGCGGTGGAGGCAATGGGTGCGACGGTGTCAGACATGGGGAACGGTTTGCGAGGCCTGGGGCCTTCCGTGCAGGCGGCGTCTGTGGCCCAGGAAATGGCTGCCCTCTCACAGGAGGCCATGAGCCAGTGCCAGCGCCAGATGGCAGAGGCGCTCAACGCCATAGCCCAGTCTCAGCAGGCCATGGCCCAGTCTCAGCAGGCCATAGCCCAGTCTCTGCAGGCCATGGCCCAGTCTCTGCAGGCCATGGCCCAGTCTCAGCTGGCCATGTGCGAGCTGGCGTCGCACTGTCGCAGACAGGGTTCGACAACCCCCTGGGCTCCATGGCTGCAAACCTGCAGACCCCTGTCGATACCAGCACGGGCCTCCAGGACTGGCAGCGCCAGATGTCGGGGGCGCGTCGGATGGCCAGTCCGTTCGCATCCCCCACCCATGTAGAGGCCTGGGGGCCATCGGGCACCCCGAGGGAGGAGGAGGTGGTGTGGTCCGTCCCGGCTCCCTCTGTAGGGGAGGTCCCGGTACACCGCGACACCTCGGACTCCCCCCCCTTCCGTCCCAGGTGCATCGGGTGGGCAACGGGCAGGACAGGCTGGCAGCTCACCATCCCAGTCGCCCGGGCCGCAGCCTGGCCCATCTAGGCCAGGACGCCCCAGGAAACGGCCGCCAAAGGGATCCAGTGTCAGAGGGCAGGAATCACAGGAGTCCACCTCCAGTTCTGCTGTACCGTCTGGGGAACCACGTAGACGTAGTCAAAGGGCCCGTAAGGCCAAACAATTAGACACTGAGTAAGTTGGCACGGGTGCAGGGCACAGATGAGTTTTAGGCGCTAGGGCACGTGCATGAACTCCTTTGGTTATTAAAGTCAATGTTACACCTACCGAAGCTGCCTTTGTGCTCTGTCCAAAGTGTGCGGGGGTGTCATGTATGTTGAGCGCAAGTGTGTGTGTGAGGGGTGGTCTTACCTCAGCCCCAGGTGAGTCTGCCCCCTTCCCCCTGGGCCGCCATCAACATCCCCCGGGTAGAGGACGGGACCGTGCGCTGCAGTGTCACAGCCGCATGCAGGGATGGTCCGGGTGGATGGTGGTACTGTGGCCATGGGTCAGACATAGTCCAACGATGTAGAGCCAGGAGCTCATCGGAGGCGGGTTGTCATCATTCTCCATGGCCTGCGATAGACACGCGTCCACCCGCAACTGGGTGAGCCCGGCCCGTTGTGCCGCCGGTGGATCGGCAATTGGGAGTGTGGGGGTGGTGTGCATGCGGGTGGGGTGTGTGGGGTTGGGGAGGGGGGTGATGGTGCTGGGTGGATGGATGGGTGGGGGGTGTGGGTGGTCGGCTGTTGTCATGGTGTGCGGTCTGTGGCCATACTACCCGATTCCCACGCCCATCTAGTCAGTGAAGCGGGCGTCTATCAGTCTGTCCCGTGCCCGCTGGGCCAGCCGGTAACTGTGGACAGCCACCCGTCTGTGTCTACCCCGTCTGCCCTGACCATTGCCCCCATCCCCCTCATCTGGGGAGGACTGGGCCTCTTCCTGCTGCTCCTCCACTCCGCCCTCCTCTGCCTGCGGCACATCGCCCCTCTGCTGGGCTATGTTGTGCAGGACGCAGCACACCACAATGATGCGGCCGACCCTATCTGACCGATACTGGAGGGCGCCCCCAGAGAGGTCCAGGCACCTGAAACGCATCTTCAGCACGCCAAAGCACCTCTCGATCACTCCCCTTGTCGCTACATGGGCATCATTGTAGCGGTTCTCCGCCTCATTGCGTGGCCTCCGTATAGGCGTCATCAGCCACGATCGCAATGGGTAGCCCCTGTCGCCCAGCAACCAGCCCCTCAGCCGGGGATGGCGTCCCTCGTACATGCCGGGGATGGATGACCGCGACAACACGAATGAGTCGTGTACACTGCCTGGGTAACGGGCGCAGACGTGCAGGATCATCATGCGGTGGTCGCAGACCACCTGTACGTTCATCGAATAGGTCCCCTTCCTATTAGTGAACACGGCCCTGTTATCTGCAGGTGGCCGCACGGCGACGTGCATCCCATCGATCGCGCCCTGGACCATGGGGAACCCGGCAATGGCAGAGAAGCCCACGGCCCGGGCATCTTGGCTGGCCCGGTCCACGGGGAAGCGGATGTAGCGGTGCGCCATGGCATAAAGGGCATCTGTCACTGCCCGGATGCACCGATGCACCGATGTCTGCGATATGCCGGACAGGTCCCCACTCGGTGCCTGGAATGACCCCGTTGCATAAAAGTTCAGGGCCACCGTAACCTTGACGGACACGGGGAGAGGGTGTCCCCCGCCAGTGCCACGCGGTGACAGGTGTGCCAGCAGGTGGCAGATGTGTGCCACGGTTTCCCGGCTCATCCGGAGTCTCCTCCTGCATTCCCGGTCCGTGAGGTCCTGGTATGACTGCCGGGGCCGGTACACACGGGGCGCCCTCGGGTGCCTCCGTTGCCGTGGGGCCGCGACGTCCTCCTCCCCCTCCTCGTCCTGTCGGTCAGGTGTCCCTCCAGCCTGGGCGGCTGCCGCCTGCCCCTCTGCGGCAGCCTGCGCCGCCTCTCTGGCACGCTCCTCCTCCTCCTCCTCCTCCTCCTCCTCCTCATCCAGGGCAACATAGACATGAGCGGCTGCCACCACGGCGGCCAACATCGCTGGATGATCTGAAAACATGACGACCTGGTGGGGGGGAGGGGAACGACGACATGTCATCATTGCCCATATCCCCTCCTCCCCCCAGCCAGGTGGCATGGACCGCATGGGTCCAACTGTTGGAGGCTGGCACCTGGCCAGGTGGACCAACTCATTTGCCCTCCCATCACCCACCCCGGCACGGACCCCCCCCCCGCCCCAACCTCCACCCCAGCACGGACCCCCCCCCCCAACCTCCACCCCGGCACGGACCCCCTCCACAACCCCCAACCTCCACCCCGGCACGGACCCCCCCCCAACCTCCACCCCGGCACGGACCCCCTCCACAACCCCCAAACTCCACCCCGGCACGGACCCCCTCCCCAACCCCCAACCTCCACCCCAGCACGGACCCCCTCCCCAACCTCCACCCCGGCACGGACCCCCCCCCCAACCTCCACCCCGGCACGGACCCCCTCCCCAACCCCCAACCTCCACCCCGGCACGGACCCCCTCCCCAACCCCCAACCTCCACCCCAGCACGGACCCCCCCCCCCAACCCCCACCCCGGCACGGACCCCCTCCACAACCCCCAACCTCCACCCCGGCACGGACCCCCTCCCCAACCCCCAACCTCCACCCCAGCACGGACCCCCCCCCCCAACCTCCACCCCGGCACGGACCCCCTCCACAACCCCCAACCTCCACCCCGGCACGGACCCCCTCCACAACCCCCAACCTCCACCCCGGCACGGACCCCCTCCCCAACCCCCAACCTCCACCCCAGCACGGACCCCCCCCCCAACCTCCACCCCGGCACGGACCCCCTCCCCAACCTCCACCCCAGCACGGACCCCCCCCCCCAACCTCCACCCCGGCACGGACTCCCTCCACAACCCCCAACCTCCACCCCGGCACGGACCCCCCCCCCCAACCTCCACCCCGGCACGGACCCCCTCCACAACCCCCAACCTCCACCCCGGCACGGACCCCCTCCCCAACCCCCAACCTCCACCCCAGCACGGACCCCCCCCCCAACCTCCACCCCGGCACGGACCCCCTCCACAACCCCCAACCTCCACCCCGGCACGGACCCCCTCCCCAACCCCCAACCTCCACCCCGGCACGGACCCCCTCCCCAACCCCCAACCTCCACCCCAGCACGGACCCCCCCCAACCTCCACCCCGGCACGGACCCCCTCCCCAACCCCCAACCTCCACCCCAGCACGGACCCCCCCCCCCCAACCTCCACCCCGGCACGGACCCCCTCCACAACCCCCAACCTCCACCCCGGCACGGACCCCCCCCCAACCTCCACCCCGGCACGGACCCCCTCCCCAACCCCCAACCTCCACCCCGGCACGGACCCCCTCCCGGCACTCCCCCGGAGCCCAGCCTACTCTAACCACCCCCCCCCCCCCCCTCCCCCGCCGCACACACACACAACCCAAGACACACCTCTCCTCAGGCAATCAGTCTGCGGCCACGCCATTTCCTGCCCAGAGCCAACCCCCCAGGCCGTCACTCACCTCCTCGCTGGTCGGCGTGAGCCTGGAGCACCGGGTCACGCCGATGAAAAGGAGGTTTGATTGACGTCGACGTGAACGGTCATCACGTCGACGGGACTTCGGCCCATCCGGAAGGGAGAATATCGGCAGGCCGAAAATCGGCTGCCTTGCGCAGACCCGTGACATTCTCCGCGGCAGCGGCGCCATTAACGCCCCGCCGACTTTTCTCCCCTCGGAGACTTCGGCGGGGGCGGGGGCGGGATTCACGGCGGCCAACGGCCATGCTCCGACCCGGCGGGGGGTCGGAGAATGACGCCCAGTATTCCAGATGTGGCCTCAGCAAAGCCCTGGACAACTGTCTCAAAACTTCCCTCCTTTTATATTCCACTCACTTTGCAATAAACAATAGAATTCGACGCCTTTCTCAGCACTTTCTGTACCTACATACTACATCCATATACCAGGACACACAGGTTCCTATGTCCAACAGAGTTCTGCAATCTCTCTCCATTTAAATAATATGCTGCTTTTCTATTCTTCCTGCCAAAGTGGACTAGTTTATATTTTCCTGCAGTATACTCCATCTGCCACTTTTTGCCCGCTCATTTAATCTATCTATATGCCTTTGCAGATCTATGTCTTCTTCGCAACTTACTCTCCTACTTATCTTTGTGTCATCAGCAAATTTAGCAACCATACCTTCTGTCCCATCGTCCAAGTTAATGATACAGATTGCAAATAGCTGAGGCCCCAGCATTGATCCCTGTGACACTCCACCAATTACAGCTTGCCATAGATAGAACATAGAACATTACAGCGCAGTACAGGCCCTTCGGCCCTCGATGTTGTGCCGACCTGTGAAACCACTCTAAAGCCCATCTACACTATTCCCTTATCGTCCATATGTCTATCCAATGACCATTTGAATGCCCTTAGTGTTGGCAAATCCACTACTGTTGCAGGCAGGGCATTCCACTCCCTTACTACTCTCTAAAGAACCTATCTCTGACATCTGTCATATCTATCTCCCCTCAATTTAAAGGTATGTCCCCTCGTGCTAGACATCACCATCCGAGGAAAAAGGCTCTCACTGTCCACCCTATCCAATCCTCTGACCATCTTGTATGCCTCAATTAAGTCACCTCTTAACCTTCTTCTCTCTAACGAAAACAGCCTCAAGTCCCTCAGCCTTTCCTCATAAGATCTTCCCTCCATACCAGGCAACATTCTGGTAAATCTCCTCTGCACCCTTTCCAATGCTTCCACATCCTTCCGATAATGCGGCGACCAGAATTGCATGCAATACTCCAAATGCGGACGCACCAGAGTTTTGTACAGCTGCAACATGACCTCATGGCTCCGAAACTCAATCCCTCTCCCAATAAAAACTAGCACACGTACGGCTTCTTAAGAACCCTCTCAACCTGGGTGGCAACATCAGCCATTTTGGGTGGATGTGAGAGATCTCGTGACACTGTTGCAAAGAGGTGTAGAAGAATTGTCCCAGGTGTCCTGGCCAATGTTGATCCCTCAATTGACATCACAAAAAATGATTGTCTGGTCATTGTCACATTTCTGTTTCATTCATAAATGTTGGTGGAATACGGATGTTAATCTGTGATGTCAACACAACCAAAACTGAAACAGAACAGAATTGTCGAACAAGATCAAGGGGCAAACTGGCTTACCCCTGTCCCTAAAAACAGACATGCAATTCTTATTATCAACGCTGGTCAGATGTTTTCCTGGTGTTTGTATCAAGTGACCAACAACCATTCCCAGTCAAACAGCCATGCTTCCCATTTCCAATAATTTTATATCTATTAAACAAGCGTTCAAAGAAAACAAAGTAGAAAGATTTTTTGAAAGAGCGCTATGATTTTTCTTCAAGATTGCTCGCAGCAGCATCCTAGAGATTGATCTTTAATTCCTGGGAATTCCAGGATACTTACGGAAAGGCGGTAGTCCTACCTATTCTTGTTATTGAACAAACAACTGAATCCACAGACCTGGTACACCTATCAGTCAATAACTAGGCTTCAGTGTAGCCCATGGGCAGTTACATCTATTGTAAGTGCAGCAATGTTGGGGGGTCGACTGAGTCACAACCAGCATTTCCTCTAACTTCTTTTGCCATGTGCTGTCAGCTTGTTGCACTGAATGCTCCCTTTGAGATTGACGTGTGGCCTCACGTGCATACATCTTAAAGGGAAAATGCGGCAGCGCATTCATGATTACTGCATGGTCACACACCTCAGAAACACATGGTGGATATTTTAGAACATAGAACCGTACAGCACATTACAGGTCCTTCAGTCCACGATGTTGTGCTGATCACTTATCCTAATCTAAGATCAACCTAATCTACACCCGTTCAATTTACTGCTGTCCAAGAGTCGCTTGACTCATGGCTCAGACTGCACCACCTCTGCTGGCAGTGCATTCCACGCACCCACCACTCTCTGTGAAAAGAACCTACCTCTGACATCTCCCCTATATCTTCCTCCAATCACCTTAAAATTATGTCCCCTCGTGACAGCCATTTCCACCCTGGGAAAAAGTCTCTGGCTACCCACTCTATCCGTGCCTCTCATCACCTTGTACACCTCTATCAAGTCACCTCTCTTCCTTCTTTGTTCCAGTGAGAAAAGCCCTAGCTCCCTCAACCTTTCTTCATAAGACATGGCAGCACGGAAGCATTGTGGCAACACGGTAGCATAGTGGTTAGCACAATTGTTTCACAGCTCCAGGGTTCCAGGTTCGAATCCCGGCTGGGTCACTGTCTGTGCGGAGGCTGCACGGTCTCCCTGTGTCTGCATGGGTTTCCTCCGGGTGCTCCGGTTTCCTCCCACAGTCCAAAGATGTGCATGTTAGATGGATTAGCCATGCTAAACTGCCCTTAATGTCCGAAAAGGTTAAGTGGGTGTTACTGGGTTACGATGGGGATAGGGTAGATACGTGGGCTTGAGTAGGTTGCTCTTTGTAAGGGTCGGTGCAGACTCGATGGGCCGAAAGGCCTCCTTCTGCACTGTAAAATCTATGATTCTATGCCCTCCAGTCCAGGCAGCATCCTGGTAAATCTCCTCTGCACCCTCTACAAAGCATCCACATCCTTCCTATAATGAGGCAACCAGAAACTGACACAATATTCCAAGTGTAGTCTAACTAGGGTTTTATAAAGCTGCAGCAAAACCTCATGGCTCTTTCACTCAATCCCCCTATTAATGAAAGCCAACACCATATGCCTTCTAACAACCCTATCAACCTTGGTGGCAACTTTGAGGGATCTATGTACGTGGACCCCAAGATCCCTCTGTTCCTCCACCCTTCCAAGAATCCTGCCTTTTATTCAGCATTCAAATTCGACCTTCCAAAATGAATCACTTCATATTTATCTAGGTTGAATTCCATCTGCCACTTCTCAGCCCAGCTCTGCATCCTGTCAATGTCCTGTTATAACCGGCAACAGCCCTGGACACTACCTACAACGCCACCAACCTTTGTGTCATTGGCAAGCTTACTAACCCACCCATCCACTTTCTCATCCACGTAATTTATAAAAAACACAAAGAACAGAGGTCGCAGAACAGATCCCTGTGGGACACCACTGATCACCGACCTCCAGGTGGAATACTTTCCATCCACTACCACTCGCTGTCTTCTTTCGGCCAGCCAATTCTGTAGCCAGACAGCCAAATTTCCCTGTATCCCATGCGCCCTAACTTTCTGAATGAGCCTACCATGGGGAACCTTATCAAATGCCTTACTGAAATCCATATACACCACATCCACTGCCTGACCTTCATCAATGTGTCTCGTCACATCCTCAAAGAATTCAACGAGGCTTGTGAGGCATGACCACCCCTCACAAAGCCATGCTGACTATCTTTAATCAAACTATGTTTTTCCAAATAATCATAATCCAATCTCTCAGAATCCTTCCCAGTATTTTGTTCATCACAGACGTAAGACTGACTGGTCTGTAATTCCCAGGGATTTCCCTATTCCCTTTCTTGAACAGGGGAACAACATTCACCTCCCTCCAATCATCCGGTACTACTCCAGTGGAGAGTGAGGATGCAAAGATCTTCACCAATGGCGCAGCAATCTCCTCCCTTGCTTCCCGTAGTAACCTTGGGTATATCCTGTCTGGCCCAGGGGACTTATTTATCCTGATGCTTTTCAAAATTTCCAGCACATCCTCCTTCTTAACACCAACCTGTTTGAGCCGATTAACCTGGTTCACGCTGTTCTCACGAGCAACAATCTAGTGAATACTGAAGCAAAATATTTATTTAGGGCCTCCCTTTGGTCAGCATTGATATGATTTTCATCTCCAATCCTACTAAATTGCAACATTTACATGATATCACCAGTCCACTTAACCACAATGTGCAAGGATTTATTGTTGACAGTCATGTGACCTTCAAGCAGCAGGATCCTGCTCATCATCTGCAACCGCCACTTTATCCTTCCACTTCTGCTCTGCAACTTCAGTGATGCCAGCCCTAAGGTTTGCGCATTGTATCCTCCAGGATCTGTATAAAAGTGCTGATGTTCTGAGAGAGAAGCAGTTGAAGGGATCTAGTTGTGCACTGCTGGCAGTATCTTGAGTTAACCAAAGTTTTAGGCAGTAATTTAACTGGAAAATATGTTGTCTATCCATTCCGGGACCAGAGCCGAGAAATTGCTGCTGTGGGACTTGCTGCAGATGGCTGAAAGGAAAATCTAGTACTCTTACCAATTTATTCCTGTTTGTGACACTAGATTTGCTTTATAACAAGGTAGCCAATGAAAAGGAAAACGCACTAATCCTTAATTAGCGATGAATTGCAATTAGGAGACAGTTAATTACCATAATAACTAAGGGAAGGCAAAGCCAAGTATTGACTTAGCATAATTTACTCTGGGCTTCAGTCTTACAGAACAAGAAAAGCCAGTTTTCTAGGAAAGCATTGTAAACGCGACTGCAGGAGGTACCCGATTCATTGCATTTCTCAAAAGCGCACCTATAACCTGTATAATCAATTTAGTGTGCATACGAAGAGGCAGCAAATTTCCTGTAATGTTGCTTACAGGAAGTTGGAAGATGTATAATGACAGGAGTATCACATCGTACCGTACAGTCCACAGTGCACAGTGGGCTTTCCTCCAGCTGTGTTCAATTTGGTCTGACCCATTAAGTCTAAATTCTTTAAAAGGTGCATGGGAACCTAAATTCGGCTGCACCCCAAACAGGATGTGATTCAGATAATGCAGAGGTCGGCTCACATGTATCCTCAGTAATTTTCTGGAGCCATCAGGCCAACTCTCGCAACTTCCGTCTTGACAAAGAACAACATTTTGGAAACTTAGGGCCCTTTTTTGAGTGACTTCCAGCAGTCACTTTACTGGCTAGGCAGCTCAAGACTTGGAAATATTAACAAGCTCACAGCTCCAAAGGGTTTGAGTCTGAAGTGGGTGCAGGAGTTTAATTTCAAAATTGAGATGCCCTTAAAAAAAAGCCCCTGACCAACTCAGCAGTGACCAAAACATTAGGGCGTGACACGGTGTCACAGTGGCTAGCACTGCTACCTCACAGTACCAGGGACTGGGCTCAGTTCCGGCCTCGGGTGACTGTGTGGAGTCTGCACTTTCTCCCTGTGTCTGTGGGTTTCAACCGGCTGCTCCGGTTTCCTCCCACAATTCAAATATGTACAGGTTAGGTGGATTGGCCATGCTAAATTGCTCCTTAGTGTCCAAAGATGTGCAGGTTAGGTGAGGTTACTGGGTTACAGCGATTGGTGGAGAATGGGTCGAGGTGGGATACTCTTTCAGAGGGTTGATGCAGGCTCGATGGATCAAATGGCATCCTTCTGCACTGTAGGAATTCTATGATTCATGGTGCAATTTGGCATTGCCGTTATATTGGTGACAGTTGTGCTCATTTCATTCCAATGAAACAGGCACACACATTTTTTATTTATTTCCCACTGTAAGAATAATTATTGTGGGGAAAGCTCTCTGACTGGTAGATGCTTAGAATCATAGAATAATACAGCACAGGAAGAGGTGTCTGCAGGGCCAGTCCAAAGGTTTTTGCTGCCCGAGATGATTCTTCCTGCCCTCAACACCATCCCCCAATGTCCGCAGAAAATGCCCCCCACCGTCCCATCCTCCCCCATCCATTCTCCTCCAAACACCATCACACAAAACTAACTTTTGAAAATCAATTACTCACAGGGAGTAATTGTTATTTGCGGCCTGTCTGTGCTGTGGTCTCAGCCTCACTGCACTCCCGCATACCTCTCAATACTTCGCAACCCGTATCATCGCTGGATCAACCAGGAACTTTCTGATTAATTGAAAACCCAAAATTAATATTTTTGATTAACCGGCGTCACCCATTCCCCACACATGCGAATAGATAGATGTTTGAACAATTAAATACCTTTTAAATTAACTGCTTTTATACCTTCTAATCGATGCTGATCCAAAAAAGACAACACTGCAGACAGCTGTCAGGAGTATAGAAAGTACAGGGATCAAGTCAAAAAAGAAATAAGGAAATCAATGAGAGAGCGTGTAAAAATGTAAGCAAGCACGAATGAAGAAAACCCAAGGATGTTTCACCAGTATATAAAGAGCAAAAGGATGGTTAAGGAGAAAGTGGGACCTATCAGATATGAAGAAGGGAACTTGTGTGAAGATACAGAGAATATGGGAAGAGTTTTAAACATGTTTTTGTCTCCGTATTCACAAAGGAAAGGGATAATGCAGATATAGTAATCCAAGAGGAGCAGGGTGAAATATTGGATAAAATAATTATAATAAGAGAGAAAGTGTTAAAGGTGTTGGAAGCCTTGAAAGTGGATAAGTCGCCAGGGTCAGATGGATTTTTTCCTGGGATGTTGAAGGCGGACAGGGAGGAAATAGTAGATGCTCGGAGGATTATTTTCCAATCTTCACCAGACACAGGGGAGATGCCAGAGAACTAGAGGAATGCAAATGTGGTTCAGTTATTTCAGAAGGGTATGAAGGAGATGCCAAATAATTATAGGTAGGTTAGTCTTATTGATTAAAATTGTTAGAATCAATCTTGAGAGGTCGGATAAACTGGCACTTAGAAAGGCATGGATTAGTCAGGGATAGTCTAGTCATGGACTAGTCAGGGATTGTTTTGTTAAGGGAAGGTCATGCCTTAAAAATTGAATTCTTTGAGAAATTGACAAAGTTGATCGATGAGGGTAGTTCAGTGGATGTTGTGTATATTTGAATTTAGTAAGACATTTGACAAAGTCCCACATGGCAGACTAGTCAAAAAAGTAAAAGTCCATGGGATACAGGGTAATGTGATGAATTGGATCCAAATTTGGCTTAGTAACAGGAAACAAAAGGTAAAGGTCGATGGCTGCCATTGCAAATGAAAAGCTGCATTAAAGGGTGTTCAGCAGGGCTGGGTGTTGGGACCCCTGCTGTTTGTTTATTATATTAACCATGAGGACTTGAATGTGGGGGGCACTATTAGGCAATTTGCAGACTACACATGAACTGGCCGTGTCGTGGATAGTGTAGAGGTTAGCTGTAAGCTCCAAAATGATATCGAACATAGAACATACAGTGCAGAAGGAGGCCATTCGGCCCATCGAGTCTGCATCGACCACTTAAGCCCTCACTTCCACCCTATCCCCGTAACCCAATAACCCTTCCTAACCGTTTTTGGACACTCAGGGCAATTAATTGCCAATCCACCCAACCTGCACGTCTTTGGACTGTGGGAGGAAACCGGAGCACCCGGAGGAAACCCACACAGACATGGGGAGAACGTGCAGACGCCTCACAGACAGCGATTCAGAAGGGAATCGAACCTGGGACCCTGGCGCTGTCAAGCCACAGTGCTATCCACTTGTGCTACCGTGCTGCCCATATAGATGGATTGGTGGTGTGGGTAAGAAAGTGGCAGATGGAGTTCAACTCTGATAAGTGTGAGGTAATGCATTTAGGGAGGTCAAATAGTAAAAGGGAAATACAATAATTGGGAACAAAACTGAGGGATGGATGAAGTGGGAGATCTTGGCGTACAAGTGCACAGGCCCCTAAAGGAAGCAGTGCAGGTATATAAGGTTTTAAGGAAGGTAAAGAGAATGCTCTCCTTCATCGGTAGAGGTATAGAATACAAAAATAGGGATATAATGATGGAACAGTCTAAGACACTGGTGCATTGTGTGCAGTTCTGGTCACTACATTACAGAAGGGATGTAATTGCTCTGGAGAGAGTGCAGAGAAGATTTACTAGAATTGCCAGGGCTGGAGAATTGTAGCTTTGAGGAGATATTGGAGAGGTAGGAGTTGTGTTTTTCTTGGAACAGAGATGGCTGAGGGGTGACATGATTGAGGTATACAAAATTGTGAGAGGTTGTGACAGAGTAGGCATGAGGAACCTGTTTCTCTTGACAGAGAGTTCAAAAACCAGGGGCCATAGATTCAAGCTAAGTGGCAGAGGATTAGAGGAGATATGAGGAAAGACCTTTTTACACAGGGGGTGGTGGGTGTCTGGAATTCACTGCGTGAATTTGTGGTGGAGACTGAGACCCTAAACTCTTTCAAATGGTACCTGGATCTGCACCTTATGTGCTGTAAACTGCAGGGCCAGGGGCCGTGTGCAGGAAGATGGGGTTAGAAAAGGCACCTGGGTGTCTTTGGGTCGGCATGGACAAGGTGGGTCAAATGGGCCCTGTCTGTGCTGTATCATTTCTATGGCTCAATATATGAAAAAGTTTCATTCATAAAACGAATTTTAAAACACTATGCATATTTGAAGTTAACCTTTGTCAATATCTAAATTTATGAATGAGATATTCTGTGATGGGTAGGTAATTTGCTGACACTCGGTCAGTGGAGACAGGAAGATGCAAACCTAAACAAAGTAACCCCCTCTGCCATTGTTTTCAGGTTTTAGTATATTTTCAAGTACCATTCTAATGTTTTTAAACAATGGCCCAGATTTTTACTCCCGGGTTGGGTGTGTAGAAACCCAACCCTGGGGGTCAGCCGGCTCTGTGAGCTGAACTGAATTGAAAATAGCACCCATCGTCCCAGAATGAATGTGAAGGCTTCGAGCACAGAGGCAGGCTGGGTGAAAGACATGCCTCTGTGCTCTGGCACTGTGCTGAATAACATTTTTAAAAAGAATGAAACAAAAAAAGCCTTCCAACACACACTTCTCATGCCCCATCCATGCCAAACCATGTCACGTCATGCCTACCATGTCACATCATGCCTCCAACTCACCCCCATGGCCCCTCAAGCCCCTATGCCAACTCATGGCATGCTATTGACCCCCATGGCCTGTCATGGGGGTCAATGAGAGCAGTAAATGCAGTATTACCGTACTGCTCAAGGAGGGCAATAAATGCAGTATTACGATACTGCCAAGGAGAGCGGTAAATGCAGTATTACCATACTGTTCAAGAAGGGGAGTAAATACAGTATTACCATACTGCTCAAGGAGGGCAATAAATACAGTATTACTATACTGCTGAAGGAGGGCAGTAAATACAGTATTCCCATACTACTCAAGGTGGCCAGTAAATGCAGTATTACCATACTGCTCAAGGAGGGCAGTAAATATAGTATTACCATACTGCTCAAGAAGGGCAGTAATTGTTGTGTTACCATACTGCTCAAGGAGGGCAGTCAATACAGTATTACCATACTGCTCAAGGAGGGCAGTAAATGCTGTATTACCATACTGCTCAAGGTGGCCAGTAAATGCAGTATTCCCATACTGCTCATGGAGGGCAGTAAATACAGTATTACCATACTGCTCAAGGAGGGCAGTAAATGCAGTATTACCATACTGCTCAAGGAGGGCAGTAATTGTTGTATTACCATACTGCTCAAGGAGGGCAGTCAATACAGTATTACCATACTGCTCAAGGAGGGCAGTAAATGCTGTATTACCATACTGCTCAAGGTGGCCAGTAAATGCAGTATTCCCATACTGCTCATGGAGGGCAGTAAATACAGTATTACCATACTGCTCAAGGAGGGCAGTAAATGCAGTATTACCATACTGCTCAAGGAGGGCAGTAATTGTTGTATTACCATACTGCTCAAGGAGGGCAGTAAATACAGTATTACCATACAGCTCAAGGAGGGCAGTAAATGTTGTATTACCATACTGCTCAAGGAGGGCAGTAAATGCTGTATTACCATACTGCTCAAGGTGGCCAGTAAATGCAGTATTCCCATACTGCTCATGGAGGGCAGTAAATACAGTATTACCATACTGCTCAAGGAGGGTAGTAATTGTTGTATTGCCATCCTGCTCAAGGAGGGCAGTAAATACAGTATTACCATACTGCTGAAGGAGAGCAGTAAATACAGTATTACCATACTGCTCAAGGAGGGCAGTAATTGTTGTATTAACATACTGCTCCAGGAGGGCAGTAAATGCAGTATTACCATACTGCTCAAGGAGGGCAGTAATTGTTGTATTACCATACTGCTCAAGGAAAGCAGTAAATACAGTATTACCATACTGCTCAAGGAGAAGGGTAAATACAGTATTACCATACTGCTCAAGGAGAGCAGTAAATACAGTATTACCATACTGCTCAAGGAGGGCAGTAAATGCAGTATTACCATACTGCTCAAGGAGGGCAATAAATACAGTATTACCATACTGCTCAAGGGGAGCAGTAAATGCAGTATTACCATACTGCTCAAGGAGGACAGTAAATGCAGTATTACCGTACTGCTCAAGGAGGGCAGTAAATGCAGAATTAACCGTTCTGCTCAAGGAGGGCAGTAAATCCAGTATTACCATACTGCTCATGGATGGCAATAAATGCAGTATTACCATACGCTCAAGGAGAAGGGTAAATACAGTATGACCATGCTGCTCAAGGAGAAGGGTAAATACAGTATTACCATGCTGCTCACGGAGGGCAATAAATGCAGTATTACCATACTGCTCAAGGAGAAGGGTAAATACAGTATTACCATACTGCTCAAGGAGGGCAGTAAATGCAGTATTACCATACTGCTCAAGGAGGGCAGTAAATACAGTATTACCATACTGCTCAAAGAGGGCAATAAATGCAGTATTACCATACTGCTCAAGGAGAAGGGTAAATACAGTATTGCCATACTGCTCATGGAGAAGGGTAAATACAGTATTGCCATACTGCTCATGGAGAGGGATAATGCAGTATTACCATACTGCTCAAGGACGGCAGTAAATACAGTATTACCATACTGCTCAAAGAGGGCAATAAATGCAGTATTACCATACTGCTCAAGGAGAAGGGTAAATACAGTATTGCCATACTGCTCATGGAGAAGGGTAAATACAGTATTGCCATACTGCTCATGGAGAGGGATAATGCAGTATTACCATACTGCTCAAGGACGGCAGTAAATACAGTATTACCATACTGCTCAAGGAGGACAGTAAATGCAATATTACCATACTGCTCATGGAGGGCAATAAATGCAGTATTACAATACTAATCAAGGAGAAGGGTAAATACAGTATTACCATACTGCGCAAGGATAGGGGTAAATGCAGTGTTGCCATACTGCTCAAGGAGAGGGGTAAATACTGTATTACCATACTGCTCAAGGAGAGGGGTAAATACAGTATTACCATACTGCTCAAGGAGAGGGGTAAATACTGTATTACCATACGCTCAAGGAGGGCAGTAAATGCAGTATTACCATACTGCTCAAGGAGAAGGGTAAATACAGTATTACCATACTGCTCAAGGATAGGGGTAAATGCAGTATTGCCATACTGCTCAAGGAGAGGGGTAAATACTGTATTACCATACTGCTCAAGGAGAGGGGTAAATACTGTATTACCATACTGCTCAAGGAGAGGGGTAAATACTGTATTACCATACTGCTCAAGGAGAGGGGTAAATACTGTATTACCATACTGCTCAAGGAGAGGGGTAAATACTGTATTACCATACTGCTCAAGGAGAGGGGTAAATACTGTATTACCATACTGCTCAAGGAGAGGGGTAAATACTGTATTACCATACTGCGCAAGGAGAGGGATAAATGCAGTATTACCATACTGCTCAAGGAGAAGGGTAAATACGGTATTACCATACTGCTCAAGGATAGGGGTAAATGCAGTATTGCCATACTGCTCAAGGAGAGAGGTAAATACTGTATTACCATGCTGCTCAAGGAGGGCAATAAATGCAGTATTACCATCCTGCTCAAGGGGAGCAGTAAATGCAGTATTACAATACTGCTCAAGGAGAGAGGTAAATGCAGTATTACCGTACTGCTCAAGGTGGCCAGTAAATGCAGTATTACCATACTGCTCAAGGGGAGGGGTAAATGCAGTATTACCATACTGCTCAAGGAGGGCAATAAATGCAGTATTACCGTACTGCTCAAGGGGAGCAGTAAATGCAGTATTGCCATACTGCTCAAGGAGAGGGGTAAATGCAGTATTACCATACTGCTCAAGGAGAGCAGTAAATACAGTATTACCATACTGCTCAAGGAGAGCAGTAAATCGAGTATTACCATACTGCTCAAGGAGAGGGGTAAATGCAGTATTGCCATACTGCTCATGGAGAGGGATAAATGCAGTATTACCATACTGCTCAAGGAGGGCAATAAATGCAGTATTACCATCCTCCTCAAGGGGATCAGTAAATGCAGTATTACAATACTGCTCAAGGAGAGAGGTAAATGCAGTATTACCGTACTGCTCAAGGAGAGCAGTAAATACAGTATTGCCATACTGCTCAAGGAGAGCAGTAAATACAGTATTACCATACTGCTCAAGGAGAGAGGTAAATGCAGTATTACAATACTGCTCAAGAAGAGGGGTAAATACAGTATTACCGTACTGCTCAAGGAGAGCAGTAAATTCAGTATTACCATACTGTTCAAGGAGAGCAGTAAATGCAGTATTACCATACTGTTCAAGGTACTGCTGTTGACATTGTACTTAATTTTGTGTGGTGCATTTGTTGAGAGCACCCTAATGCCCAGCATCTCAAATTACAGAGTGTAAGTGGCACTTAAGTGATCCAAAACTTTTCCAAGATAAACTTTTTTCTTATGAACCGGCAGCTGCAGTTCACAGAGCCTGAGTGCCAAGTATTTTTTAAAAATTCCAGATATGCTCCTTCAAACTGAGGAATAAATGTATTCTTTATTTTTCCTTGCACCATTTGTGCCTATTTGCTGCCAAGAAAATTCTTATGTGCAGATGTGAAACGTCCTGGAAATGCCTGAAAATATGGGTGTATCTTCAGCTGTCCAAAACAGTGTTTTCTTGCCACTGAATGAAATAAACTTTTCCAGTAGTGGAGCAACCACACTACACAATGTTTAGGCAAGGCTGCAATACAGCAAACACACAGAATAGAATGATATGTAGTCAGGTCCTACAAGCATATTATGGGCAGAATCTTGAGGCTGCCCTCACAGCCCGCTGGATGGTTGGTGAGGGTGGAAAGTCTCGCAGGAATCAGGACATGTGATTCTCACCGGAGGAGTCGCATTCCTCTATTTTTGCCACTCCTCGCCAAGACATAACGAAATTCACACCTACAAAACATGAATCATTCATTTTCATATTATTAGTGGCTCCCCCCACCAAAAGATCCCCGCTCACGAGATCCGAGATCTTCAAACCCCACCGATGTGACGCCATGTCGGGGAAGTTTACAACACGTTGGGCCAGCGTGAGGCAGTCAAGGGGATCCCTCCAGGGGCGCAAAGGTAAGTATATCCCTGGCAGTGCTGCCAACCTGTGTCAGCAGCATTGCCAGGGCCGGGCCTTAGGGGGAGTCCCATGGGGAGGGGGGTGCGTCGACCTGTGGTGACCAGGGAGAGTCGGGGGGGGGAGGTGGAGGGGGGTGAAAAGCGGACACTGAGGGGGGCTGTATTGCCAGTGATGAATGTTGGGGCGACAGGCAGGAATGAATGTCAGGGGACCAGGCGTGTGTTTTGTGTGCTGGCGGACGTTACTCTGCCGCCCTGGTCAAGGCTCCGATCTCTTTGGAGCTGATTCCCACTTCTAAGAGTTCCTGCTCCACAGTGTAGCAGGGCCTAAACCATGGCCATTCACATTTTTTGCCAAAGTGCCTCATGATCCTGTGAGAAAACTGGTCAGATCCACACTAGCTTTCTGTGAGAGCCTGACACTTTGCCAATTTTTGGTACAATTCTGCACTATAAATTTGTTCATTCCTCAATTTCTCACCACTTTGTGTTGAATTACATGCACTTTATCTCCAACAATAGGAAAAAGGACAGCAAGCAGTAATAAAAGGACTAGGTAAGCATGATTGTCTGATTGATTCACTAGTGGTTGGCTGTGAACTTTCTTATGGCTTTGTACTTTTAAAGTGCTTTCTTGTCATCAAGGACAATCACTTATTCTTGTGTTCAAGTTTGGGCTACTCCTAAAGTAACGCCTGGAGTTAAATTTCTCTGGCAAAAGCCAAACTGAGCATCGATAAGCAATTTATTGATGAGGAAATGCTGCTTGAAAGCACTGTTAACAACTCCTCCCTTCACTTTGCTGATGACTGGAAATGGGCTGATAGAATAATATATAGTTTAGAACATAGCCACAAAATCGCTGTTTTTTTTCGGGGGGTTTCCCGGCGAGTTTTTAAAAAAATTAAATTCCCGCGAAATCGGCCATGCCTCCCTCGCCTTCCCAGGCACCAAAGCTCCGTTCCACAGAGCTGAAGAGGGAAAAACAAAGTGAGAGAGGAGAGACTGGTCCCGGTGTGCTGCACGTGGAGGAGGAGTGGGGATCGTGAGTAAGAAACAGCCTGAAAGTCGGAGCATGGAGAGGATGAGACAAAAAAAAAATTATTCAATTTTGTTTTTCTCTCCTGAAAATTTAAAAAACTTTTATTTTTAAATTCCTTTTTATAAAAAAAAATTGTTTAAAAATTAAATCCCTTGGGGTTTTGTCACTGGGGGGGAAAAAAAGAATCTCTTTTTCGCACCAAAACCCAGCAAAAAGTGAAAGGCACATAACAGAAATATGCATGCAAGTAATAATAAATCGGGGGGACGGCGAGATGTAAGAAGGAGCAGCAGCGAAGGCGAAGGAAAAAGGCAGGTGCTGCGGCCATGCAAGCAGATGGCCCCACGAGGGGAGACGGAGGTTCAGGCGAACCAGCAAGCCGAAAAGCTGGCGAGCTGAGCAGCGGAGCTGGAACAGGACGCGGCGACCGCCCCCCACCCACCCCCCCCACACACACACACCCACCCCCCCTCCGCACAGGGGGAGGAATGGAGAAGCGTGCTGAAAACGGAGATAAACGTCATAAAGGAGGAGATAAAAATGGAGTTAAACGCCATGAGGGAGGCACTCAGGACTGAGCTCCACACAATGATGAAGGAGATGCTGGCGGAGACAACGGACAAAATGCAGTGAACCATTAATGGCCTGGAAAGGAAGGTGGAGGCGCAGGAGAAAATGATTCTGGAGTTGGAGAGGGCCGCCTCGGACCAGAGCGACAGAATGGTAACTCAGGAAACCGAGGTAAATAGGCTGGTAATGACCCAGGGGGGCCTAAGAGGGAAAGTGGAGGACCAGGAAAATAGGTCCAGACGGCAGAATGTTAAAATAGTGGGTCTGCCAGAGGGATGGAGGGCAGAGACCCAATAGGCTACGTCACCCAAATGCTGTGCAGCTAGTGGGAAGGGAGAAATTTCCAAACCCCTCAGAAATTGACAGGGCGCACAGATCGCTTCGATCCAGGCCCAAAGCCAGGGAACAGGACAGAGCAATTATCGTGAAGCTGCTCCGATTCCAAGACAGAGAAAAAAATCCTAAAGTGGGTCTGGCAGACGAGATTGAGCACGTGGGAAGGGAAGATCATAAGGGTGTACCAGGACATTGGGGCGGACCTGGCCGAAAGAAGGGCTGAATTGAACAGGGCCAGATCAGCACTCTACAAAAGTAATGTGAAATTTGGGGTGCTATTCTCGGCCAAACTCTGGGCAACATTTGAGGGGAAGGAGCTGTATTTTAACACCCCAGCGGCGGCTGAGGTGTTTGTTAGATTGAACAAACTGGGGGAGGAACAGCCGCAACGGTCATCATGAAAGCAACGGGGATGGAAAAGAAAGGAAGAATCAAAACAAAGAGTGGAGGACAGACCGCAAACAAAGACAATAAGATCACGAACTGTACACACATGTTTGGTGTACTGCGCGGGACTGTACTGGCTCGTTCCCGGGCTCGTTCCATCTCTCAATGCAATGGGGGGGGAGCGGAGCAAGTTCAATGAGGGTGAGAAAGGCGGACAGGAGGGCGAGACAAGGACTTGGCAAAATAAGATAAAACAGGGCCAGAGCAGGGCAAGTACTGGAAGGGGGGCCACTGTGCTAGCGAGGAGGGCCAACACGGGAGGGCAGGAAGAAAGGAGGGCCACAGCACGCCTCTCAGGGGAGAAGGAGCACCTGGCACAATGAGGGGGGGCAGGGCAGAAGGGGGGGAAGAACACTGGGGGGGGGGTGGACAGAGGGACTGGGTCTATGGGGGGGGGGGGGGGAGAGGAGTCGAGGGGAGAGTGCAGAGCAAAAGAGAAGCAAAGAGGAGGGTGAGGTAGATAAGCAGCACAAACACAGGTCTAGGCGGACATGGAGCAGGATGAGGAACCAAGATGGCGCCACAAACAGCCACTTGGGCTTCAGGGCGAAGGGAGACCCTGGAGTGCAGGGGCGCAGCCACGTGGCGTACACATAGCTGGCGGCCATGTTAGGTGCCCCCTGGACAAAGGAAAACCCCAGAGTGCTGGGGCCCGACCTCATGGTGAGAGCAGCGACCGCGGCCATTTTGGACGGCCCCCGAACAAAGGAAAATCCCGGAGTGCAAGGGTGCATCCACCAGGTAAGTATGGGTGATCCCGCAGGACCAGGAGGTCGAAAGCCCCCCACCAGGATTGTTACCTGGAGCATAAGAGGACTCAATAGCCCAGTGAAAAGTCTTCGCCCACCTAAAAACAGACATAATCTAACTACAAGAGATGCACCTGAGGGAGAAGGATCGACTGCTGGTAAGAAAGGGCTGGGTGGGACAGACGTACCACTCATGCTACGGGACAAGGGCTAGGGGGGTAGCAATATTAATTAGCGAGAGGATGAGGTTTACGGAAACCAAGACAGTTATGGACCCAGGAGGACGGCATGCCATGGTCAGCGGTGTCCTGGAAGGGGCACCGGTCGTACTGGTAAATGTGTACGCTCCCAACTGGGATGACACAGAATTCATAAAGAAGACCATGTGTTGCTAACTTTGGCTGTTTCTTAATTTAGCTCTGTTTAATTACGTTTGCTCAAGAGTCGCCAGGTAACTTTCGACACCGCCACAAGGTTTAAAACCGAATATTGATCCAAGACTCGATACACCAGTTAGTAAGTTCAAAAGCAATGCTCATTTATTTACCAATGATCGGCTCTAGCAGGTCCGTTTTAATCTCTCTGAGGCAGCGCTGGATACCCTCCTGTTGCTCCTCTGCCCACTGCCTCCACGCTGCCTGGTCTCCGCCCGCCGCCATTTTGTCCTTCTTCCCTTCCTTCTTCTGGTTCACCACCACCTTTTTTGTCACCCCGCTCCTAGTTAAAGCCATATACTGACGGGGAGCTATTATTAACTCCTTCCTACACCAGGAAACGTCGAAAAAGGGCCCTTGGGGGCCCTGAAAAGAGCCCAAAAGTCCGTTTTTGCGGGAGCCACTGAATGTGCGACTTAGCTCCGCATAGCCGCAACCGGAAGTCTCGAGAGGGAATCCTTTTGGCAGTGTTCGCTTCACCAATCTGCCCCAAAATGTCTGTGGAAACTCCTGAAAAAGGTCTAAGAGTCCGTTCCAGATGGGAGCTGCCGAATGCGCGACCTACTCCTCCATGGCCGCCACCGGAAGCTTCGTCCCCGCTTCTTCAGTGGCCTTGGTGAGATCTTTTCACAGTTGTTCCCTCTGCTGCTAGAATTCGCCTTTGCTAAAGGCCCTCAGGTCAGCTTGCAGCTTTAAGCTTGCCCTTCCCCCGCCTGCATGCTGGAAGAGGCCCTGTTTATCCTGTTGCAGCCAAATCTTTTACTGTTTCTGCCAGGGCTGGTAGCCAAAAGACATAACATTCCTGGGGGACACTGTCAGGGGAATGCTGCAGTATTCTTCCCACACCGGGAAATGTCAAACAAATGCCGTGGGGGCCCTGTAAAAGAGCCCAAAAGTCCGTTCCAAGCGGGAGCTACCGAATATGCGACCTAGCTCTGCATAGCCGCACCCAGAAGTAATGCTCATTTATTTACACACAGTCAAATTTACTCATGCATAATCTTTACAAACTAAACTACCACCATTACTAAAGCCTATACTTAGCTTTGGGTGCCCACTCAGTCAGAGGAACAATGGCCGTTGCTCGGTTCTGAGGCTGCTGGGTTGAGCAGTTTACAGGATAGCAACTAGGAGCGTTTATCTCAGCATGCATTGGCTTGGAACTTATTTGGTCTGATGCAGCAGCTCGGCGGGTCTCTCTTCGCTGAGAGCCAAGGCCAAAGAAGAAGAATTCTCCCGTGGGGAATACCTTTTATACTAAAAAGGGCTTCGCACGCTTTTGGGCGGGCCTTGAACTTGGCCTCAATTAATTGGGTCTTTCCCAATCATTCGTATCGATCTTCCTCCAATAGAGGGGTGGGTTCCCTGGTTGCTGGGTGTGTCCTGGTGACCGTTGGGCTGCTTTATTTTAATCTCTTCTGGTGCGGAGGTGTCTGCCTTAACATTGTGTATCTAAATGTTTCCCTTTTGTCCCTGGAGATGGCTCATTAGTAGGTAGATTGCTTAGCAGTTTCTGTCCTGTCTGAGAGCTTAAGGTTCTAATCAACAGGCCGACCTTGCACCTGCTCATTTCTTAGTATTGTCCAAATTTCCCTGCATTCTTTGCAAGTGTCCATTTTGTAATCGGGAAGTGACCAACCCAGATGACTACACTCCCTCCTTGTGATCCTCAACACGAAGCGTGAAGGATCACACTACTACGTCGTCTTCATCCTCTGACCAAATGGGGCACCCATACTTAGGCTCTACACTGTCCTGTCCTATGCAACACGATTTTACCTAAACTATTTTAAATACATTCATTATCATAAAACTCTACGGGGCGCTATGACATTAGTACATGCATTACAGAAAAATAAAAAAACTGGAACCTCTATCTATTCTCAATAAACTATCCTCATTCAAACAATCCAAAAAATCTATGCATCTTAACCTGTACAAAATAGCAGCACACAAATTTCTCTGGCCTGGCAGTCAGACACAGAGGTTTACATCTCTTTATTCCACAGAATACATAAAGAAAAATGGATGCACTTTAATCTGTCCCAATGGGTCCGGGGGTCTGGTGGAATCTGAAAATGGGGGACCTAAACCTGTACACTGGGATGCAAGAGCGATATGCTCTCTTTCGCCATTTCCTAACTCTAAATGTTTGCACGACACTGCACAGTATCGCCAGCAATAAGAGTGCTTCGACTACATATGAGAGTGAGTACCAGTTGCTAAACTTATCACACCAGGTCGGGGTATTGCTAGCTGTCGCTGGGCTAGTTATCTCGGGGCTCCGTGTATTGCAGGGGTGGGAATCATTTACAGTTTGTGTGGTAGGGGTCAGGGGGGTAGCGTCCGCGTGCAACTGAAGGGACCCCGCTAAGATCCATGTGAACACGAACGCTGTCTTCATCTTTGTCGGTCTTCTTCTTTGTCTTCCTCTGGGGTTCCTGGAGTTCTGTGAACACAAGCATAATATCTGTTATTATCTTGCTTAAGATCTCATATGTCTGTCTGTCTGTCCTTTATTGCCAATTTCCCTTTATAATTGGTCACCATCTGTGACTCCCTCATTTTTTTTTAAACCGAATATTTGGACTAGACATCTAAGAAAATACTGCAGTACTGCGAGCCATCTCGCATCCTGTGTGATTTACCATCCCAATGTTTGAGGATGTAAATAGCATAGGGAAGCAACCTGAGGGTTGCCAAAACCAAACAAAAGAATTTTGAACGTAACGAGCCAAAATGGGGTGCGTATGGGCCGTGGCGGGTAAGAAATGGGTGGAATCCCTGGGTAGGACGGTGATCAATGCTGTATGTGCTCTACCCGAGCATAGCTGACCAGAGGGGGGTCCTCAGGTAGGGCGGGGACCAATGCCGTTTCTCCACTGCCTGAGCAACTGGCAAGAACGGGTAAGAATGTGGTCGTCGTGGGGGGCTGCCTCTCGAATTAGGAGAGTAGCTGTGAGTCGTGTTCTGTCGACAAGCTAGTTCCTCTGAACGGTTGTCTGGTGACAAACTTGTACCTTTAAACTGGTTTCTGTTGACAAATTAGTTCCTCTGAACTATTGTCTGGGGACAAACTTGTTCCATTAACAGGGATTGGGCGTCAAAGGAGTGGTGACGCGGGGCTGTGAAAACTTTCGAGTTTATGAACAACACTTAACGTTAACACTAACAAAATAACATTCAACAAATATGGTGCAGGTTCCATCAGAAAGGACACCGTATCTCTCCATCGGTTCCATTTTTTCTCCATCATCTGGACACCTCACTGCTCAATAGCGAACAGGGTCGCAAAGGGATACGTTCGGTGGGAGTCAGACTCTATGTCATCATCTTCTCCCGGCTGCCAAACTCTTAACTGTAGTAACCGTGCTAAAGCTGCGTGGGGTCCATCTCATCATTCCTGATGAGCCTGAACGAATTGTCTCGGTGCCAGAATCGTGTGTCGAGGTTGGAGCTACTATGCTTCAATCCGTAATCGTCGGGCGGTGGGTCTGGGTCAGGGGCTTTGATATAAGTGATCTCAAATGGGTCAGTAGAATCATGCTCCGATTCGCTGGGAGTGGGGCCTGGTGCAGGGGTATAGTCGTAACGTGGTGTGCTGTGGCTATCGTCATCGTGATCGCTATCACTGTCGCTGTTGCTGCTGGTTGAGGGGAGAGGCGGAGTCGTGCCTCTGGGGGCAGAGTTGAAGTCATGGCTGAGGACGGGCTGGAGTGGTTGGGGGAGGGTAGGAATACATCATCAGTGGGCGGGGCATGCTCGTCTGCTGCTGCGAGCAGGATGTGGTGTGTGTGGTTATTCTGTGAGAAGTAAGCCTTGAGCTGGTTTATATGAAACCAGGCAGACGTACCATTGGGATAGGTTATTTTGTATACTGAGGGGCTGACTTTGTCCAAAATGGAGTACAGTCCGGAAAATTTTGGGGAAAGGAAATAACTGGGGTTGTAAAGGGAGAGCATAACTTGTTGCCCTACTGTAAACTCAGTGGCGTGTACTGTTTTGTCGAAACAAGCCTTGCTCTGTTTCTTCCTGGTTCCAAGTCTCACTGCTGAAGCGAGTTGGGCTACCTTTATGTTTTGTATCAGTTGTTGAACTGCATTTTCATGTGTGAGGGCTATAACTGCGGGGCTGGCCAAATCCAGTCCTAATAAATACTCTGTCCCTTTCATGAGGCGTCCGGTCGTGGGGGTGTATCCTGTGGACGTAGATACCGTTTTTCTTAAAAACATTAAAGCAAATGGGAGTACTGAATTCCAGGTGCTGTTATTTTGCTGTACCATTTTCCCGAGGGAGGCTTTCAATGTCCTATTCATCCTCTCTACAATACCACTTGACTGGGGGTGGTATGTGATATGAAACTTTTGTCGAATGCCGAAAATCGTGAGGACGTTTTTCATTACACGTCCGGTGAAATGTGAGCCTTGATCGGATTCTATACTGCATGGGAGACCCCATCTTGTAAAGATGTGGTGTGTTAATATTTTAGCCATTGTCTTGGCTGTATTAGTTCGGAATGGAAATGCTTCCATCCATTTGGTGAAGGTGTCTATGACCACCAACACATACTTATAACCATTTCTGCATGGGGGTAGGGGTCCTATATAGTCTATCTGGAGAATTGTCCAGGGTCCATTAACGGGGCGGGTATGAATAAGTTGAGCCTTTTTCGCATATCTGTCTGGATTGTTCTGGGCACAGATTAAGCAATCCTCTATGGAGTGCGTTACATCGATTTTTAAATCAGGCCACCAACAAAGCGGTCTGAGGTGGGCTAGGGTGGGTTCAATTCCTTGGTGTCCATGATTGTCATGGAACTGACAAATGATCTGGTTCCTGTCCTGGCTGGGAACTATATAAATGCCATCCTTTAAAATCACACCGTCGTGTGTGGTGATTGCGTTTCTGTATTTATCATACGGGGCTGGGAAGGTTCCCTTTAAAACTTCCCTGAGTTTCTCGTCCTCTTTCTGTGCCTTCGCTAGATCCTGAATATTGGTCTGTGAGACCTGAACTGCGTGTACTGGGGTGCTTTCGGGGGGGTTCCAAAAATAACCATGCCTGGAGCCTACCTTCGCTAGGGCGTCTGCTTTAACGTTACCGGGGGGGGGGGGGGGAAGAACGGTGATGACTGCGAACCTTAATTATTCCGTATTACCTATCCTTCGCTGTCTCTAAGATATGGCGGAGTAATGGGGCTGAGGGTAGGGGTTTACCGTCCGCGGAAACAAATCCTCTTGTTTCCCAGAGTGGTAGGAATTCTGTCAAACTATTACAGACATACAAACTGTCCGAGTAGATGTCTGCTGGGGTCGGGAACGAGTCGGGGTGGTCTACAATATGTGCAATTGCTGCCAGCTCTGCTGCCTGTGAACCTAAGTGTCCTGGCAACTTAAAGGAAATTTCATCTAGGGCGCGTCCCTGCGCGTCCTCTACATAGATACCGCAACCGGTAATTCTCTTTCCATTTAACACTGTGGATGAGCCAGCCACATAAATCTACAGGGGTGCGCACGTGTCTGTGGGCTGGGGTCTCTGGGGTGTACTACCTGTTGTCCTGGGAGGTGTCTTGGGAATAAATGGGCCTGTGTTGTGTTTTGTGGTGATGATCTCACACTCATGAGGGGTGCCTGCATACTGCAAATTATCGGCAAGGAAGGTGTGGGTCTTGGTTCTTTTAACTGTAATGTCCTGTCCCTGTAAAAGAAGGGTCCAACGGGCTGCTCGGATTTGCCTGACTGTGCCATCCTTAAGTCGGCCGTCTAACAATAGCTGTGTCGGGGTGTGTTCAGTGAGAATGGTGATGGGGTTGAGTCCTGTAATGTAGGCGAAGTACTGTACTGCCCAAAAAACTGCGAACAGGTGCCTTTCGCAGGCAGAAAATCCTTGCTCGACAGAATCTAAGACGCGTGAGGCGTATGCCATGGGGCCTAACCGGTCATGGCGTTCCTGGAGGAGCACGGGTGAAACGGTTTGGTTGGTGCTTGCTACTTCGATTGCATACGGAGAAAGTGGATCTGGGACCTGTAATGCGGGGGCTGTGCGAGGGGCTCTCTTTAAAGCATCCACGGCATCCGTGTGCTGTGGAAGCCATTTCCAAGGTGCTTGCTTCTTGAGAAGTTCAGAAAGGGGCGCTGCTTTTGTGGCGAAACCGTCAATGTGGTTTGGGCAGTAGCCAACCAGTCCCAAAAATGACCGGAGGGCTGAGACATTATGGGGAAGGGGCAATTTGACGATCGAGTCAATTCTCTTTTGCTCGATCTCGCATTTACCATGAGTGATTATTGTACCCAAGTAAATCACTTTTTCCTGCAAAATCTGGGCCTTCTTGGGGTTGATTTTACATCCAATCTGTTCCTAGGAATTCGGCGAGAAGCGAAATGTGCTCGTCCTTTGTGTCTGTCTGTAGTAGCAAGTCATCTACATACTGGACCAGACAATCGGGTCGGGAAACTTTTGCTAGCCCATTTGCCAGCTGTCGGTGGAAAATGAAGAGAGAGTTGTGGAAGCCTTGTGGAAGGCACGTCCATGTATATTGTTGTCCCTGGAATGTAAAGGCAAATTTATATTGGCACGCTTTATCCAATGGATATGGACCAAAAGCCGTTGCTAATGTCCAAAACCGAAAAAAAATTTGACTGGAGTCCCTGTTTGAGTATGGTCTCGGGACTCACGGCTACGGTGGGGGCTGCTACTGGGGTTACTTTGTTCAGTTCCCGGTAACCAATGGTCAGTCACCACGATCCATCGGGTTTCCTGATGCGTTATTTGTGGAGGCTACTGATTGGAGTACGCCTTGATCAAGCAGACTCTCTATTACTTTTGAGATTTCTCCCTCTGCTTCTTGGGGAAAACCGTACTGCTTTTGGTGTCTGGGATCGGGACCTGTAATGTTCACTAAGCCAGCTATCTTGCCACAGTCGTGCTTGTACTGTGCAAATGCTGCTTTGTGTTGCTGTAGGACTTCCCTAACTTCTTTGTCCTGACTAATGGCCCGAGGGTCGAAGCAGAAGTCTCCTACTGTACTGATTCTGTTTGCATACTCTCCAACTGTGAGCGTGGCGGGGGCTCGTGCTGCCTTTGCCAAACTCCATACACATTTATTTACCGGATCAAAAGAGAGGATGTGGGAGCTCATAAAATCGATTCCTAGGATGTGTTCAGCTGTCTGGGGTAGATCGACCAAAACTACGGGGTGTTTAGTCGTATTGTTCTCTATTTGTATCGCAACAGGGGCTGTGATGTGTCCTTGTTGTAAATGACCTGTAAAGCCGCTGAGTGTGATGGTGTCTGTTGTGGGCCACGTGTCTCATTGAAACATCGTGGAGTAATTGAACGTAGTGCGGGACCCACCTGTGTCCCAAAGAAATTCTACAGGGTGTCCCCGGACTTTGCCTGCTACTACCAGTCTACCGGACTTGTCCCAAAGGGTGTCGCAAACCCAAGTTTGGGAGCCCGAACACCGTCAGTCGGTGCCGTTCATGTCTGCGTTCGTTGAACGGGCGCTAACACTATGGATTTTCTTTGCCCTATTCTTATTTAGGGTGCCTTTCTGTTGGCTTCTCTGCTGCTTTTGGAGCGCATTGCACTCTCGTGCATAGTGTCCTAATTGTCCACAATTGTAACATTCCTGGGATTTAGGCTGCAGTGGGCTGTTTCTTCCCTCATTTACCCATGCGGGGTTCTGGTGCGTCCTAACTCGATTCATGTCTGCCTGCTCTTCTTCTGGTTTTGCAATGCGGTTTTGCCTTGGACGGACTGTTCCCAAGTGTGGGACAATCTGTTCAAAACCCATTTCTCGTTGTGAGCCTCGTCTGAGGGGTCGTAATTTGCGCACGCTCTCTGTCCTGCCCCTGTCGTATGAAAGACTAGGATTCGAGTCCATTTGGCCCTATTATCCACGGACAAATGGGCGCGGGCTAATTCTCCAAATACTGCTATGAAATGTATCCACAAGCGTCCAGCAAACGCTGTGGGGTGCTCTGTTTTCTTTTGCCTACACTTGTTTAGGCCTTCTACGGGGTCTCCTCTGTTATAGCCGATCGCATCCAGGATCGCTGTGTGAATTTTTTGGAGTGTGCCTCCTCCTACATTCTGTGGGTCGGGAAGGGCTGCCACGACTGAAGGGTTGAGGCTTAAAACCGTGAGCTTCACTTGCTCCTTTTCGTCCAGGCCGGACATGGTAGCCTGCTGTTTAACTCTAGCGAAAACCTGGTGGGGGTCTGATGTGGGAAGGAACGGTGTAATCTTTCCACACGCGTCCCGTAATTGGGTCACGGTTAACGGGGTTGTATATAGGAAATCTGCGTTTCCTTCTGCTGCGGCCCTGCGGTGTGTGGTTACAGGGTTCATGGGGATGTGTTCTTCCTGTTCAGTCGGGGGTTGGGGTGCTTTCATTTTCTGGGGTTTTTCTTGCGTACATGTCCCATGTACGTATCTGTGGGCAGTTTCATTTAACTCCTGCCAATCGGGGCCGTTTTCCTGGTCTAACTAGGGTCCAGGCGTACTTTGAAACCCATTCTGGACAGAAAGCAGAGATTGCAATTCTGCAATTTGCTTCCGGCACTTTGCGTGATCTACGGAGCTCTGCCTTTGTTCCGTTGTGGAAGTGTGGAGCGCTCGAATGGCTGCTTTTAAATCATTGCACTGTTTCTGCAATTGCTCTACCTGTTGCTCGGTTTCTTGTCTTACCAAGACCGCGCGTTGTGTGTCCTGGTAGGCCTTATCGTACTGGGTCTGAAAACTACTCAAATGGGCGAGACAAGACTGATGTGCCCACTTGGCATCATCCACCTCTCTGTTCCTCACTGCTAACTGTTCTCTTAACTCCTTATTCTCCTTCTCAAATTCGCTCACATCTCCCTCACTATTTCTGTCTCTCTCCTCAACCTCTCTATGGAGCATCCTGACGACCTCCTTTGTGCCTCGCAATTGTGCCTCGCAATTGTGTCAAGCAGGACACCATTGTCATCGGCTTGCGAACTTTCCCCAAGCTCTTCTTAGGAATCTCTGACAGTTTCTCACACCAAGTATGTCCTATACTCCCGGGACCTGTTTCATCATTGGCGCAGAATTCACTCCAAAGGGGCCATCCTTTCCCTTTGAGATATTTTCTGATCTCTTCTTCCATTATGGGACACTGTCCTACTCTACTGGTTGCTGTGACCTCGAATTCTAAGGCGTTCCATTGCCTTCATTGCCATTTTCTCTCTATCTCTGGGTTCTCTACTGAATTTGGAACAGGGGGTGATAAAGTGGTGATGTAAACACGGGTACGGCTTACGCTATTTTCTGGCCTACAAAACTCCCGACAGTTTTACGCAACAAAATCTCTCAGGTTTACCTTATATCCCTGTTAGTATGCATGCATTAACACACTTCCGAATCTCGGAGGTTTGATCAGTATCATTCTCACACTTGTGGTTTTTCTGTTTCCAATTGGATTCTAATTCAAATTTGGGTTCTCTCTGAGTGAATAGGCCACTTCTAGGTCGAGTCCCGTCAGAGGTTGCCAGTAAATGTTGCTCTCTTTGGTTGGCTCTGAATATGGCAGTCAATATGGTCGCCTTCCTTAATTCTAATTACGTTTGCTCTAGAGTCACCAGGTATCTTTCGATACCGCCACAAGGTTCAAAACCGAATACTGATCAAAGACTCGGTACACCAGTTAGTTAGTTCAAAGCCAATGCTTATTTATTTACACACACAGTTAAATATACTCATGCACGAAACTCTACAGACTAAACTATCACTACTGCTAAAGCCTATACTTAGCTTTGAGTGCCCACTCAGTCAGAGGAACAATGGCCGTTGTTCGGATCTGAGGCTGCTGGATGTGGGACTGGTACAAAGGAACAGCTAAGGTCGTCTGTCTGGTAGAGTGCGTTGACCTTGGACTTACTTGCTTCTGGTGCAGCTGGTGGACAGGTCTCTCCTTGGTGAGAGCCGGGTCCAAGAGAAGGATTCTCTCTTGGGGGCTCCTTCTTATACCCAAAGGGGCTTCGCGCTCTTTTGGGCGGGCCTTGAACTTGGCCCCAATCAATTGGGCCGTTTCTTGATCATTCATATTGATCTCATCCAATAAAGGGGTGGGTGACCTGATGGCTAGGCGTGTCCTCGGTGACCGTTGGCCTGTTTTGTTTCGGCCTCCTCTGGCGCCGGGGTGCCTGCCTTAGTATCGGTTACTCAAATGTCACTCTCTTGTTCCTGGAGATGGGCCATTAGTATGCTATTGGGCCTACAGTTTTGGTCTTGTCTCGGAGCTGCGGCTCCAATATACAGACAAGCTCTGAACCTGCTTGTTTTCTCAGCATTGTCCATTTTCCCTGCAATCTTTGCAAAGTGTCCATTTTGTAATCGGGAAGTGGCCATCCCAGAAGGCTACAATACTGCAAATACTGAAAGAGTTTGGAACCTTCTCGGGCTACAAACTTAACCTGGGGCAAAAGCGAGGCATTCCCAGTGAACCCAAACGGGGGACAGAGAGAGCTTGAGGGGATCCCGTTCAAAACGGCCCCAGAACAGATTCCGTTAACTGGGGATCCAGATAGCCAGAGACTGGTCACAGATCCAGAAGATCCAGAAGTAGAACCTGATCAGCCTGGTGGAGGAAAAGAAGAGACCTTCAAAGGTGGGGCTCACTCCCACTCTCCTTGGAGGGGAGAGTGCAGACGATCAAGGTGCACTTCCTGCCAAGGTTCTTCTTCCTGTTTAGATCCATTCCGATCTTCATCCCCAAGGCCTTTTTCCAAAACGTAGACAGTCTAATCATGGCGTTTGTGTGTGTGTGTGTGGGGGGGGGGGGGGGAAGAATCCGAGAATTCCCAAAGAAGGAAAATCAAAGGGGGCTTGGCTTTACCAAACCTACAATACTGCCACTGGGCAGCAACGGTAGAAAGAGTGAGGGGATAGGTACAAGAACCCGTCACAGATTGGGTACAAATGGAGGAGGCATCCTGTAAAGGGCACTGGCCACAGCAGCACTCCCATCCTCCTCAACAAGATACACAATGAGCCCAGTGGTAGCGGCCACGTTGAGAACGTGGACCCAGCTGAGACAACACTTCGGGATAACCAAAATGCCCCCCATGGCTCCCATAGGCGGCAATCACAGATTCCCGCCAGCCATGCTGGATACCACCTTCAAAAGATGGAGGCGGGACGGGGGCACACTGACAGTCGGGGACTTCTACATAGGGTACAGACTAGACGAACTGACAAGGAAGTGGAAACTAGCAAAAGGAGAGGAAATGAGACACCTCCAAATAAAACACTTCCTCCGCAAAGAGACAGTAGGGTACCCCCGGGCCCCAGAAATCACACTACCTGATAGGCACAAGCAATAAGAAGGTGGGCTATGTGGGAAAATATACAGACAGCTCCTGGACAGAGTTCGAACACCCCTGGACGAGACCAGACAAAAATGGGAGGACGAACTGGAGCGAAGCACTGAGCAGGGTGAACTCCACCTCCTCCTGCGCAAGGCTAAGCCTAATGCAGCTCAAAATGCTGCACAGAGCACACCTGATCAGAACCCAAATGAGCAGGTTCTTCCCGGAGGTGGAGGACAAATGCGAGCGGTGTCAGAGGGGCCCGGCCAACCACACCCACATGTTTTGGGCTTGTCCCAAACTTGCTGGGTTCTGGGCAATCTTTTCCGAGGCAATGCCCAAGGTTGTGGGGGTGAAGCCATGCCCGATAGTGACAATCTTCGGGGTATTGGAGCAGCCAGAGTTACACATGGGGAAGGGGGCCAACGCCCTTGCTTTCGCTTCCCTAATCGCACGCCGGAGAATCCTGCTCGGCTGGCGATCGGCAGCACCGCCCAAAGCTGCAGACTGGCTTACTGACCTCTCGGAATTTCTCCACCTGGAGAAGATTAAGTACGCCATCCGAGGTCAGAGGAAGGCTTCCTGGATACTTGGGGGCAATTTGTCGGTCTGTTCCAAAACCTGTTCGAGGCCAGCAACGAGGAGTAACCTAATAAGAATTTCTTTTAAAAACACCAAGGTAGATGAGGTACCAAAAGACTGCGCACCTGGGGCGGCGGGGAGGGGGTGGGGAGGCTTAAGGAAAGTGGGGAAACCACGAGAGATGGTGGGGGGGGGGGGGTGGGTGGGGGGGGGGGGGGGGGGGGGGCTACCCCCCCTTTTGTTCCCATTCTGTCCAGAAAAGAAAAGAAAAGCACAGCCGAACCCGGGGGGGGGGGGGCAACGGGGAAGGGGGAGGAACCATAGACCGATCCAGAGGGCAACGAACTGCACATAGGATCAGTTAAACGAAGGACAAAATAAACCTCTCAGTATAATAAAGGAAATAAGCGTGGGCGAGAAAAATGTGATGTGCATATATACAACTGTTTATAAATATGAAAAATGCCAATAAAAAGATTTTTAAAAAAGAACATAGAACATAGAACAGCACAGTACAGGCCGTTCGGCCCACAAAATTGTACTGACCATTTATCCTAATCTAAGATCAAACTAACCTACACCCCTTCAATTTACTGCTGTCCATGTGCCTGTCCAAGAGTCGCTTAAATGTCCCTAATGACTCTGACTCCACCACCTCTGCTGGCAGTGCATTCCACATGCCCACCACTCTGTGTACAGAACCTACCTCTGACATCTCCCTATACCTTCCTCCAATCACCTTAAAACTATGTCCCCTCGTGACAGCCATTTCTGCCCTGGGGAGAAATCTCTGGCTATCCACTCTATCCATGCCTCTCATCACCTTGTACACCTCTATCAAGTCACCTTTCTGCCTTCTTCGCTCCGGTGAGAAAAGCCCTAGCACCCTCAATATTTCTTCATAAGACATGCCCTCCATTCCAGTCAGCATCCTGGTAAATCTCCTCTGCACCCTCTCCAAAGCATCCACATCCTTTCTATAATGAGGTGACCAGAACTGGACACAATATTCCAAGTGTGGTCTAACTAGGGTTTTATAAAGCTGCAGCAAAACCTCGCGGCTCTTAAACTCAATCTCCCTGTTAATGAAAGCCAACACACCATACGCCTTCTTAACAACCCTATCAACCTGGGTGGTGTGGTAGTCACCACTGATGTATATATTGTATGTATAGGATGTTGATATCGGTGGTTTACGGTAAGGCCCCTGTACTACAGAAGGGGGGTAGATCCCTGCCTGCTGGCTTCACCCAGTAGGCGGAGTATAAATATGCGTGCTCCCAGTATGGCAGCCATTTCGTCAGCTGCTGTAGGAGGCCACACATCTCAGTGTAATAAAGCCTCGATTACATCCTACTCTCGTCTTTGTGTAATTGATCGTGCATCAATTTATTACACTGCGTTTTTCAGAAGATGGACCTCCGCATCAAGCTGGATTGCCTGCAGCTGCATCCGCAAGCAGACAACGCTAAAAAGGACTTTGAACATTGGCTAGCCTGTTTTGAAGCGTACATCGGGTCTGCGACAGACCCAATCCCAGAAGCACAGGAGCTCCAGATCTTTTACACACGGCTGAACTCCAACATCTTTCCACTTGTCCAGGACACGCCGACCTACGCAGAGGCCATGGCGCTACTGAAGGAAAACTACGCTCAGCGGACTAACACACTCTATGCCAGGCATCTCCTCTCCACGCGGCGTCAACTTCCCGGTGAGTCGGTGGAAGATTTCTGGCGCGCCCTGCTCTCCCTAGTTAGAGACTGTGACTGTCAGGCCGTTTCGGCCACGGAACACACAAAGTTGCTAATGAGAGACGCATTTGTTACGGGCATAGAGTCCGCCAGCGCCTCTTAGAGGAGGCCATGCTCGACCTCGCAGCGACCAAAAAACTAGCGTTTTCACTTACGGTCGCATCACGCAACATTCAGGCCTATGCCCCCGACCACGCGCCCCCCCCCCCCCCCTGTGCATCGTGGACTCCGCAGACGGCCGCACCATAGTGGACCCAGTCATCTTTTTCCTCCCATGACCAACTGGCACGGCCATCTTGCTTTCCCCACGACACGTGCGGCCCGTGGGCGCCACCATATCACCTGACTCAGGACCCATGCCCATCGGGCACCTCATCCGGCCGCTCATCGCCTGTAACCGCCAATGACCAGCCGCGCCTCGCCTCGGTCACGATTGACCAGTCTCGACCACACAACCTCGCGACTCCTTCAACTAAAGTGAAGGTTAACGGGCACGAGATCTCCTGCCTGCTGGACTCCAGGAGCACTGAGAGCTTCATTCACCCCGATACGGTAAGGTGCTGCTCCCTCACGGTACACCCCGCTAACCAGATAATCTCCCTGGCCTCTGAGTCCCACTCCGTGGCGATCCAGGGGTACTGCATCGCCAATCTCACTGTCCAGGGCGTGGAGTTCAGCGGCTTCTGCCTCTACGTCCTCCCCAACCTCTGTGCTGCCTTGCTGCTCGGCCTGGCCTTCCAGTGCAACTTCCAGAGACTGACCCTGAAATTCGGCGGGCCCCTACCACCCTTTACTGTGTGCGGCCTCGTGATCCTTAAGGTCGACCCACCTTCCCTTTTTGCAAACCTAACCCCGGATTGCAAACCCGTCACCACCAGGAGCAGACGGTACAGTGCCCAGGACAGGACCTTCATCAGGTCTGAAGTCCAGCAGCTGCTTCAGGAAGGCATCATCGAGGCCAGCAACAGCCCCTGGAGAGCCCAAGTGGTAGTGGTCAAAACCGGGGAGAAAAACAGGATGGTCCACAGATAGACCACCAATCGGTACATGCAGCTCGACGCGTACCCCCTCCCACGCATATCTGATATGGTCAATCAGATTGCACAGTACCGGGTCTTCTCGACAGTAGACCTGAAATCTGCCTACCACCAGCTCCCCATCTGCAAGGCGGACTGCCCATACACTGCTTTCGAGGCAGACGGCCGCCTTTACCACTTTCTTAGGGTTCCCTTCGGCGTCACCAATGGGGTTTCGGTCTTGTGGTAGTATGTATTGGGGGTCATGTGGGACTGGAAGCCCTAATGTCATTGGCTGACAGATCCCGGGTCCTGGTTGCCCGTTGACCTCAAGCTCCGCCTTGAAGGCGGAGTATAAGAAGCCGGAGTCTTCCCCCGCAGGCCAGTTTACTATCGAGCTGCGGGGGAACAGACACGCTTAATAAAGCCTCATCGACTTCACTCTATTCGTCTCATGGAGTCTTTGTGCGCTACAATTTATTAAGCGTGCCTAAAAAAAAAAGGACTATGGAGCTCAGGATCATTCTGGAATGCCTGAGGATCAGCCCCCACGCAGTGAACGCGGCAGCAGCCTTCAAGCACTGGCAGACTTGCTTCGAGGCCTACCTCAGGACGACCACCGGCCGAGTCTCAGAAGACCAAAAACTGCAGATCCTGCACTCGAGGGTGAGCACGGAGATTTTCTCCCTAATCGAAGACTCAGACGATTTCCAGACGGCATTCGCAGCACTGAAAAGTCTCTATGTCCGCCCTGTTAACCAAATCTACGCTCGCTACCAGCTCGCGACGAGACGGCAAGCTCCCGGAGAATCGATGGACGAGTTCTATGCCGCGCTGCTGATTTTGGGACGAGCCTGCAGCTGCCCGTCGGTGAACGCAAACGAACACACGGACATGTTAATGCGCGATGCTTTTGTGGCAGGTATGCAATCCTCCCAAATCCGCCAAAGACTTCTAGAAAAAGAGTCGCTAGGACTCTCAGAGGCACGGGCCCTAGCAGCCTCCCTAGACGTGGCCGCGCGTAATACCCGCACCTACGGCCCCGACCGCGCGGCAACCCATTGGGCCCCGTACGTACATGTCGCGGCAAACCCCCTACCCCCCCCACAGGCTTGCACGGTCCAAACGCCGAGTCGCACCGGGGGCGCCCGCTGTTATTTCTGCGGCCAGGCGAAGCACCCCCGACAACGCTGTCCGGCCCGCGCAGCCATCTGCAAAAGCTGCGGGAAAAAGGGCCATTATGCGGTTGTGTGCCGGTCCCGCGAGGTCGCCGCCGTCCCGGGAGCACAGGGAGCCCTGCAAGCAGTTTACGCGCCCCAACCCCCCCAGCACGCCATGTGCGACCCGCAGGCGCAGCCGCTCTGGGTCCCGACCACCGCGGTCCCGGGAGAACTGGGAGCCCTGCACGCCGCCTACGCCCCCCAACCCCCCTCCCCGCAGCCCATGAATGACCCACCGCCGGCACTACCGCTTTGGGTCCCGGCCAACACTCTCCACGGAGAGGAGGGAGTTTTCCACGTCCCTAACGCCACCCTAACCCCCACCGCGCGCCCCACGCCTGACCCGCCGGCACTACCTACTTGGGCCCCGACCACCGCTGTCCCCGGTGAGGGAGCTCCGCGCGGTCCTCGCGCTCGCAGCCCCACGCCTGACCCGCCGGCCCCAACCACCGCTGTCCCCGGTGAGGGAGCTCCGCGCGGTCCTAGCGCTCGCGGCCCCACGCCTGACCCGCCGGCGCCGCCGACTTGGGCCCCGACCACCGCTGTCCCCGGTGAGGGAGCTCCGCGTGGTCCTAGCGCTCACGGTCCGAGCGCTCGCGGTGAGGGAGCTCCGCGTGGTCATAGCGCTCGCGGTCCTAGTGCTCGTGGTCCTAGCGCTCCCAAGCCCCCCCAGCACACCATGTGCGACCCGCAGACGCCGCCATTTTGGGTCCCGGCCACCACGAGGGGAGGAGGGGCGCCGATGTGCGACCCGCAGACGCCGCCATTTTGCGTCCCGGCCACCACGAGGGGAGGAGGGGCGCCGTCATCTTGGACCGCCCCAGACCTGTACGACGCATGGGGGTGGCCATTTTGTCCACCCCCGCCGCCATCTTGTGACCCCCCAGCCACGTGCGATGTATGGGGGTGGCCATTTTGTTCATCCCCGACTCCATCTTGGACGGCAACAACGGACCCCACTCCACTACTACAACCACGGCTCGCTTCGATTACGCTCGATCAAGCTCGGCCCCGGACACTCCAGACGACGACGACAACGGTACTAATAAACGGCCACGAGACGCCATGCCTAGTCGACTCCGGGAGCACGGAAAGCTTTATACACCCCGACACGGTAAGACGCTGTTCCTTAACCACCTATCCCAGCGCACAAAAGATTTGCCTAGCTGCAGGATCCCACTCCGTACAGATCCAGGGATTCTGCGTAGTTACCCTAACGGTGCAGGGGAGAGAGTTCAAAAACTACAAACTAAACATCCTTCCCCAACTCTGTGCCCCCACCTTGCTGGGATTTGATTTCCAATGCAATCTACAGAGCCTTACGTTCAAATTCGGCAGCCCCATACCCTCACTCACTATCTGCGGCCTCGCTACCCTCAAGGTGCAACCCCCGTCCTTGTTTGCGAACCTCACCCCGTATTGCAAACCCGTCGCCACTAGGAGCAGACGGTACAGCGCCCAGGACCGGACCTTCATTCGGTCTGAAGTCCAGCGGCTACTAAAGGAGGGCATAATCCAGGCCAGCAATAGTCCCTGGAGAGCGCAGGTGGTAGTAGTGAAGACAGGGGAGAAACAAAGGATGGTCATTGACTATAGCCAGACCATCAACAGGTACACACAACTAGACGCGTACCCTCTCCCCCGCATATCCGACATGGTCAGTCGGATTGCCCAGTATAAAGTCTTCTCCACCGTGGACCTCAAGTCCGCCTACCATCAGCTCCCCATCCGCCCAAGTGACCGCAAGTACACAGCCTTCGAGGCAGACAGGCGATTATACCATTTCCTACGGGTCCCTTTTGACGTCACAAACGGGGTCTCGGTCTTCCAACGGGAGATGGACCGAATGGTTGATCAACATGGGTTGCGGGCCACGTTCCCGTATCTCGACAATGTAACCATCTGCGGCCACGATCAGCAGGACCACGACGCCAACCTCCAAAAATTCCTCCAGACCGCCAAAGCCTTGAACCTCACGTACAACGAGGACAAGTGCGTTTTTAGCACCGACCGGCTAGCCATTCTGGGCTACGTAGTGCGCAATGGGATAATAGGCCCTGACCCCGAACGTATGCGCGCACTCATGGAATTTCCCCTCCCGCACTGCCCAAAAGCCCTGAAACGCTGCTAGGGGTTCTTTTCGTACTACGCCCAGTGGGTCACCCAGTACGCAGACAAGGCCCGCCCCCTAATACAGACCACGACCTTCCCTCTGTCGACAGAGGCTTGCCAGGCCTTCAGCCGCATCAAAGCGGATATCGCAAAGGCCACGATGCGCGCCATCGACGAGTCCCTCCCCTTCCAGGTCGAGAGCGACGCCTCCGACGTAGCTCTAGCGGCCACCCTTAACCAAGCGGGCAGACCCGTGGCCTTTTTCTCCCGGACCCTCCACGCCTCAGAAATCCGCCACTCTTCAGTAGAAAAGGAAGCCCAAGCCATAGTGGAAGCTGTGCGACATTGGAGGCATTACCTGGCCGGCAGGAGATTCACTCTCCTCACGGACCAACGGTCGGTAGCCTTCATGTTCGATAATGCACAGCGGGGCAAAATCAAAAACGACAAGATCTTAAGGTGGAGGATCGAGCTCTCCACCTTCAACTATGAGATTTTGTATCGTCCCGGAAAGCTGAACGAGCCGTCCGATGCCCTATCCCGCGGCACATGTGCCAACGCACAAATTAACCGCCTCCAAACCCTCCACGAGGACCTCTGCCACCCGGGGGTCACTCGGTTTTACCACTTCATCAAGTCCCGCAATCTCCCATACTCTTTAGAGGAGGTCCGTACAGTCACAAGGGACTGCCACATCTGCGCGGAATGCAAGACGCATTTTTTCAGGCCAGATGGAGCGCACCTGATTAAGGCTTCCCGCCCCTTTGAACGCCTCAGTCTCGATTTCAAAGGGCCCCTCCCCTCCACTGACCGCAACGCATATTTTCTTAATGTAGTGGACAAATACTCCCGCTTCCCTTTTGCCATTCCCTGTTCTGACATGACCGCGGCCACAGTCATTAGAGCCCTGAACAGCATCTTCACACTGTTCGGTTACCCCGCATACGTCCACAGCGACAGGGGGTCCTCTTTCATGAGTGACGAGCTGCGCCAGTTCCTGCTCAGCAAGGGCATAGCCTCAAGCAGGACGACCAGCTACAACCCCAGGGGGAACGGGCAAGTAGAAAGGGAGAACGGCACGGCCTGGAAGGCCGTCCTACTGGCCCTACGGTCCAGGGACCTCCCAGTTTCACGGTGGCAGGAGGTCCTCCCGGACGCTCTCCATTCCATCCGGTCGTTATTTTGTACGAGCACTAATCAAACGCCACATGAGCGTCTCCTTGTCTTCCCTAGGAGGTCCACCTCTGGAACGTCGCTGCCGACCTGGCTGGCGGCCCCAGGACCCATCCTGCTCCGAAAGCATGTGCGGGCACATAAGGCGGACCCGTTGGTCGAAAGGGTTCACCTCCTCCACGCGAACCCCCAGTACGCCTACGTGGAGTACCCCGACGGCCGACAGGACACGATCTCCCTGCGGGATCTGGTGCCCGCCGGCAACACGCACACCCCCCCGACACCATCAACCCAACCCCCCCCTTCCTGCCACCGCCGCACCCCGCGACCGCCCCCTTCCCAGGAGGATCGGTCCCCCTCCCCTCAGCTCCAACCAAGAATCAAGCCCAAGCTGAAACCGTACGGCTCCTGGAGGCGACAACACTGGTACAAGCACCACCACCACCGCCGGGGCCAAGGCGATCGACACGGACGACCAGACCGCCCGACCGACTCGTGGCGTCGATGTAAAACAAATATGGACTGTTCACAAGAACATTTTGCTTTTCTTCCTATACCCTCTGTATATAGTTGCAACAGGACGAAATTGTCCAATACTGTATTGCCATGTGAATGTTTTGTCCTCCCAGGACCAGCCCTGTAAACCCTTACCACCATACGAAGCATCACCCCGCCGGGTTCATTTTTGACAAGGGGTGAATGTGGTAGTATGTATTGGGGGTCATGTGGGACTGGAAGCCCTAATGTCATTGGCTGACAGATCCCGGGTCCTGGTTGGCCGTTGACCTCAAGCTCCGCCCTGAAGGCGGAGTATAAGAAGCCGGAGTCTTCCCCCGCATGCCAGTTTACTATCGAGCTGCGGGGGAACAGACATGCTTAATAAAGCCTCATCGACTTCACTCTATTCGTCTCATGGAGTCTTTGTGCGCTACAGGTCTTCCAACGGGAGATGGACCGAATGGTTGACCGGTACGGGCTGTGGGCCACTTTCCCGTACCTGGACAATGTCACCATCTGCAGCCACGATCAGCAGGACCATGACGCCAACCTTGCCCAATTTCTCCACACCGCCACTCTCCTCAACCTCACGTATAACAAGGAGATGTGCGTGTTCAGCACGAACCGCTTAGCCATCCTCGGCTCTGTGGTCCAGAACGGAGTTCTGGGGCCCAACCCCGATCGCATGCGCCCCCTCATGGAACTCCCCCTCCCCCACTGCCCAAGGCCCTCAAAAGTTGCCTGGGGTTCTTTTCGTATTACGTCCAGTGGGTCCCAAATTATGCGGACAAGGCCCGCCCACTCATTCAATCCACTGTTTTTCCTCTGATGGCCGAGGCTCACCAGGCCTTTACCCGTATCAAGGCCAACATCGCTAAGGCCGCGATGCGCCCGGTCGACGAGACGCTCCCCTTCCAAGTCGTGAGCAATGCATCAGACGCCGCTCTGGCCGCCACCCTCAACCAGGCAGGCAGGCCCGTGGCATTCTTTTCCCGCACCCTCCATGCCTCTGAAATTCGGCACTCCTCCGTCGAAAAAGAAGCCCAAGCCATCGTTGAAGCTGTGCGGCATTGGAGGCATTACCTGGCCGGCAGGAGATTCACTCTCCTCACTGACCAACGGTCAGTTGCCTTCATGTTTAATAACACACAGCGGGGCAAGATCTAAAAGATAAAATCTTGAGGTGGAGAATCGAGCTCTCCGCCTACAATTATGAGACTTTGTATCGCCACGGTAAGCTCAACGAGCCCCCCGATGCCCTCTCCCGAGGTACATGTGCCAGCGCACAGGTGGACTGACTCCGGACCCTGCACGACAACCTCTGTGGCCCAGGGGTGACACGTTTTTATCACTTAATAAAGGCCCGCAACTTGCCCTACTCCCATGAGGAAGTCAAGGCGATCACCAGGGACTGCCAGGTCTGCGCAGAGTGTAAACCGCACTTCTACCGGCCAAACCGTGCGCACCTGGTGAAGGCCTCCCGCCCCTTTGAACGCCTCAGCGTGGACTTCAAAGGGCCCCTCCCCTCCACCGACCGTGCTTTCTCAGTGTGGTCGATGAATATTCCCGATTCCCCTTTGCCGTCCCATGCTCCGACATGACGTCTGCCACCGTCATCAAAGCCCTCATCACCATCTTCGCTCTGTTCGGCTTCCCCCCTACGTCCACAGCGACCGGGGATCCTCATTCATGAGCGATGAGCTGCGCCAGTACCTGCTCAACAGGGGCATTGCCTCGAGCAGGACGACCAGCTACAACCCCAGGGGAAACGGGCAGGTGGAGAGGGAGAATGGGACGGTCTGGAGGGCCGTCCAGCTGGCCCTACGGTCCAGACATCTCCCAGCCTCCCGCTGGCAGGAGGTCCTCCCCGACGCACTTCACTCCATTTGGTCGTTTCTGTGCACCCTGACTAATGAAACCCCTCATGAACGTCTCTTTGCCTTCCCCAGGAAGTCCACCTCCAGGGTTTCGCTCCCAACATGGCTGGCGCTCCAGGACCCGTTCTCCTCCATAGACACGTTCGACTCCACAAGGCGGACCCGTTGGTTGAGAGGGTACAGCTACTTCATGCTAACCCACAGTATGCTTACATAGCGTACCCCAACGGACACCAAGACACAGTCTCCCTCAGGGGACTGGCACCAGCTGGTTCCACACACAGACCCCCCTCCGACCCGGCGCCACCCCACCGCAGGCCCCATTCCGGGACAATCCGTCCTCCCCTTGCTCACACGCAGGGATGTAGAGGATTTCGACACGCTCCCGGAGTCACCGAAGACCAAGCCGCCGCCAGAGTTGCCACCAGCACTGTGGTGCTCTCAATGACAGATCAAGGCACCGGACCGCCTGAATTTGTAATATTATCTGTGCTTTTAAAACACAACATTCTGTATATAGTTCTCCACCACCCCCGCCAAACTCATTTTTTTTAACGGGGTGAATGTGGTAGTCAACACTGATGTATATATTGTATATATAGGATGTTGATATAGGTGCTTTACGGTAAGGCTCCTGTACTACAGGTACGTGGGTAGATCCCTGCCTGCTGGCTCCGCCCAGTAGGCAGAGTATAAATATGTGTGCTCCCAGTACAGCAGCCATTTTGTCAGCTGCTGTAGGAGGCCACACATCTCAGTGTAATAAAGCCTCGATTACATCCTACTCTCGTCTTTGTGTAATTGATCGTGCATCAGGTGGCAACTTTGAGGGTCCCATGTACGTGGACCCCAAGTTCCCTCTGTTCCTCCACACTTCCAAGAATCCTGCCTTTTACCCTGTATACAGCATTCAAATTCGACTTTCCAAAATGAATCACTTCACATTGAGCTAGGTTGAACTCCATCTGCCACTTCTCAGCCCAGCTCTGCATCCTCTCAATGTCCTATTGTCCTGCTATTTGTGAACCGGGCATACTTGGATGGTCTTTCCTTTTATCAGGTATATGTCAGTGTGGTAGCTGTGCTGGGACTGCTCAGGTAGAGGCCCAGCCTGTTCTGGAGCACACATTTTCAGCACTCTCACCAAATCTGGTCCAGGCCAACAGCTTTAGCTCAATCTAGTGCACTGAGCCATTTCTTGATGTCGTGCTGAGTGCATCAACTATAGGATATTGTGCTTCAGTGACCACTGAAACAGCCATCACAAACTTTTCTGACTGAGGGCGCGATTCTCCAGAAAGATTTCTAAGTGTGGTAGTGAGCAAGAACTGCTGCGAGCTTCCCGGTGCTCAGCCTGGTGAGGCCGGCAACGCTGGTCAACATTAATTGGTCCACTTAACGAGGCCCCACGGGCTTCTTGCCACAAATGAAGACTTGCCAGCCGATTCGCCGGCCCCACGGTCACCAGCCCCCCGCTAACAAGATCGAGCAGCACTTAATCAGCACTTGCTCAGCCAGCCCCATTCAGTTCGCATCCATGGCGCCCAGCAGACCGGCCCCAAGATTCAGGGATGCAGGTCTGGGGAGGCTGCTAGATGCTGTGGAGGGCAGGAGGGATGTACTGTTCCCCCAAGGGTCCCAGATGGTCAGCCATAGGGCAGCCAGTTGCCTTCAATAAGCACACGACGAGTAATGAATGTAACTGAGGCTTTAATATACTAAACAGCAAGCCTCCTGGCCTCTGGTCCCGAACTGGGGCGGAGGCGGGGATTAGCCACCTTTATACATGAGCCCGAGGGGAGGAGCCACAGACAGAGCCAGCCGCGACAAGCCCAGGCATGTACAACACAACACAATGCAGCACAGTGGTTTACCACATTCACCCCCTGTTTACAAATGAGTCCGGCGGGGGTGAAGTGGTCTTAAAGGTCAAGTCTGTCGGGGGCATTGACCTTCCGCCGTGAGCGCCTCGTCCCGGCTGTGGTGTGGGCACCGGTGTCGAGAACTGCGCGTCCGGGAGCGTGTTGTCCTCTTCTTCACCCAGTTGTTGAGTCGGTGGAGGGGGGGGCGGTGTATGGGCGGAGGTGGTGCTAATAGTCACCGGTGGGCCTGCGGGTGCTAGTTCGTGAGGTAGGTGGGCGGGGGTGGGGAAAGACGGTGTAGGGTCGGGGGTGGTGGTGGTGATGGTCACTGGGGAACCTGCAGGTGCCAAATCCTGAAGGGAGACTGTGTCCTGTCGCCCGTCCTGACGTGCCACGTAGGCATATTGTGGGTTGGCATGGAGGAGCAGGACCTTCTCGACGAGGGGGTCGGATTTATGGCTCCTCGCATGCTTCCGGAGGAGGACGGGCTCTGGGACTGCCAGCCAGGGCGGGAGCGAGACCCCGGAGGTGATTTCCTGGGGAAAGCAAACATACGCTCGTGAGGAGTCTCGTTGGTGGCTGTACACAGGAGCGACCGGATGGAGTGGAGCGCATCGGAGAGGACCTCCTGCCAGCGGGAGACTGGGAGGCTCCTGGACCGTAGGGCCAAGAGGATGGCCTTACAGACCGTTGCGTTCTCCCTCTCTACCTGTCCGTTTCCCCAGGGGTTATAGCTGGTCGTCGTTCATGAAGGAGGATCCCCGATCGCTATGGATGTAGGCGGGGAACCCAAACAAGGTGAAAAGACTGTGCGGGGCCTTGATGACGGTGGCAGAGGTCATGTCGGGCACAGGATGGCGAAGGGGAATCTTGAGTACTCGTCAACAATGTTGAGGAAGTACACGTTACGGTCAGTGGAGGGAGGGGCCCTTTGAAGTCGATGCTAAGGCGCTCAAAGGGGCGAGAGACCTTTACCAGATGCGCTCTGTCTGGCCGATAGAAGTGCGGTTTGCACTCCGCGCAGACCTGGCAGTCCCTGGCCATGGACCTGACCTCCTTGATGGAGTAAGGCCGGTTGCGAGCCTTGATGAAGTGAAAAAAACGGGTGACCCCCGGGTGACAGAGGTCATTGTTGAGGGCCCGGAGTCGGTCTACCTGTGCGCTGGCACATGTACCGCGGGATAGGACATCTGGGGGCTCATTGAGCTTCCCAGGTCGATACGAGATGTCGTAGTCGTAGGTGGAGAGCTCGATCCTCCATCTCAGTATCTTGTCATTCTTGATCTTGCCCCGCTGTGTGTTATTGAACATGAAGGCAACCGACTGTTGGTCAGTGAGGAGAGTGAATCGCCTCCAATGTCACACAGGAGAGTGAATCGCCTCCAATGTCACACAGCTTCTACGATGGCTTGGGCTTCCTTTTCGACAGAGGAGTGTCGAATTCGGAGGCATGGAGGGTACGGGAGGAGAAAGCCACGGTTATGCCCGCCTGGTTGAGGGTAGCGGCCAGAGCAAAGTTCGACGCATCGCTCTCCACTTGGAATGGGATGGACTCGCCCACAGCGTGCATCGCGGCTTTGGCAATATCTGCCTTGATGTGATTGAAGGCCAGTCAGGCCTCGGTCGTCAGGGGAAAAACGGTGGATTTGATAAGTGGGCGGGCCTTGTCTGCATAATTGGGGACCCACTGGGCATAGTACGAGGAGAACCCCAGGCATCTCTTCAGGGCCTTAGGGCAGTGGGGGAGGGGTAGTTCCAGGAGGGGGCGCATGCGGTCGGGGTCAGGCCCTAGGACTCCGTGTTCCACGACGTAGCCGAGGATGGCCAGGCGGGTTGTGCGGAAAACGCATTTTTCTTTATTATAGGTGAGATTCAGGTGTTTAGCGGTGTGGAGGAAGTGCCGGATGTTTTCGTCATGGTCCTGCGGGACATGGCCGCAGATGGTGACATTGTCTAAGTATGGGAAAGTGGCCCGCAGCCCGTACTGCGGTCCATTTCTCTTTGGAAGACCGAGACCACATTGGTGACGCCGAAGGGGACCCTGAGGAAGTGGCAGAGGCAGCCATGTGTCTCGAAGGCAGTGTATTGGCGGTCCTCTGGGCGGATAGGGAGTTGGTGGTACGTGGACTTCAAGTCAACTGTGGAGAAGACCTGATACTGCGCAATCTGGTTGACCAGGAGTCGCTGGACCTCCGACCTGATAAAGGCCCTGTCCCAGGCACCGTATCGTCTGATCCTGGTAGCGACGGGCTTACAGTCCGGGGTGAGGTTTGCGAAGAGCCAGGGTGGGTCGACCTTAAGGGTCGCGAGTATACAGACGGTGAGGGTGGGGGGGCGGCAGGGGTCCACCGAACTTTAAAGTAAGGCTATGGAGGTGGCCAGTAATAGGGCAGCGCAGATGTGGGGAAGGACGTAGAGTTTGAAGTTAGCGTACTCTACGCCTTGTACAGTAAGGATCGCGACGCAGTACCCCCGGATTTCTACTGCACGGGATCCGGAAGCCAGGGAGATTTTCTGGGTCGCAGGTAAGATTGGGAGGGAGCAGCGCCTTACCATATCTGGGTGAATGAAGCTGTCTGTGCTTCCGGAGTCGAAAAGACAGGCCGTCTCGTGCCCATTGATCCGAACGGTCATCGTAGACTTCGCGAGGTGGTGCGGCTGGGACTGGTCAACGTGATGGAGACGAGCTTTGGAAGGCGGTCGCCAGGCCGGTCGGAGGTAGTGGTGGCCAGCGTATGGTCAGGCAAGCCAGGCTCCTGGGAAGCAGCGGAGTGGTCCCAAGATGAGTGCCCCCCATGAGTTGCGCATGGCGGGAGGCATCAGCGACGGCGTCCAAGATGGCGGCCCCCATGGGTCGCGCGTGGCGGGTGCAGCGGCGATGGTGTCCAAGATGGCGGCCCCCATGGGTCACATGTGGCGGGAGGCAGCGGCGATGGCGTCCAAGATGGGGGCCCCCATGGGTCGCGCGTGGCGGGTGCAGCGGCAATGGCGTCCAAGGTGGCAGCCCCCTGGGTCACATGTGGCGGGAGGCAACGGCGATGGCGTCCAAGATGGCGGCCCCCATGGGTCGCGCGTGGCGGGTGCAGCGGCGATGGCGTCCAAGATGGCGGCCCCCATGGGTCACATGTGGCGGGAGGCATCGGCGATGGCGACCCCCATGGGTCGCGTGTGGCGGGAGGCGACAGGGTGGTCCCAAGATGGCGGCCCCCATGAGTCGCACGTGGTGGTTGGAGGATGCGTTAAAGTTGGCGGCCCCCATGGGTCGCACGTGGCTGCCCAAATTGAAGATGGCGGTGAAGATGGCGGCGCCCACAGGTCGCACATGGCGGGTGGCGCGGCAGCTGGGGCTGGCCCCGACAGGCAGCAGGCAGCGCTGCTGGGCCTAGCAGTTTTAGGGGGAGATTGGGCCTGGCAGGCTTTTGCAAAGTGGTCCTTATTCCCACAGCCGTTGCAAGTTGCGTTCCGTGCAGGGCAGCGTTGGCTGGGGTGGTTGCCCGGGCTGCAAAAGTAGCACCTCGGGCCTCCGGCGTTGGCGGGCCGCTGTGCGGCACAGGCTTGCATCGCACCTGGGTCAGATGATGGCTGTGCCCACGAGTCACACAAGGGTGCCGCGCGGTCGGAGGTTTAGGCCTCCATGTTCTGGGAGGCCACCTCCAGCGAGTTGGAGAGTTGCACTGTCTCTGGGAGGCCGAGTGTCCCCCGTTCTAGTAACCGCTGGCGGATAGAATTTGATTTCATGCCTGTGACATAAGCGTCCCTGATCAGCAGCTCCGCGTGCTGGGTAGCCGATATCGCCCGGCAGTCACAGTTCCGGCAGAGTACACGCAAAGCACGCAGGAATTCTGCAAGTGATTCCACCGGACGTTGCCGTCTCGTTGCAAGGAGTTGCCTAGCATACACCTCGTTAACGGACTTCACGTATTGTCCCTTCAGCAGCTTTATTGCCTCCGCATACGAGGGGGCGTCCCTGATGAGAAGAAAGACTCTTGGGCTCACCCGTGCGTGGAGGACCTGCTTCTTCTGGAGCTCTGTGAAGTCTTCGTTGAAGGATGCGAGGTACGCTTCGAAGCAGCTTAGCCAGTGCTCAAACGTTTCTGTGGCGTCGGCTGCCTGTGGGTCCAGCTCCAGACGATCAGGCTTGAGTGATGAGTTCATCGTAAAGTTTAGTGTATTAAATGGATATGCCTTCAATAAGCACACAATGTAACTGAGGCTTTAATACACTAAACAGCTAGCCTCCTGGCCTCTGGTCCTGAACTGGGGTGGAGGCGGAGACTAGCCACCTTTATACATGAGCCCAAGGGGAGGAATCACAGGAGGAGCCAGCCGCGACAAGCCCAGGCATGTACAACACAAACACAATGCAACACAATAGTTTACCACACCAGTGCTGCCTGGGATGAGTTGGTGGCAGCGGTGAGCGCTGCGAGTGTGAAAAAGGACAACGACCTACACCGGCCAGCATGAGTGAGTAGACATAGACACAGAACAAACAGGGCAGAAGGAGGCCATTCGGCCCATCGAAACTGCACCAACCCACTTAAGCCCTCACTTCCACCCTATCCTCATATCCCAATAACCCCATCTAATCTTTTTTTGGACACTAAGGGCACTTTAGCATGACCAATCCACCTAACCTGCACGTCTTTGGACTGTGGGAGGAAACCGGAGCATCCGGAAGAAACCCACGCAGACACGGGGAGAACGTGCAGACTCCACACAGACAGTGACCCAGCGGGGAATCGAACCTGGGACCCTGGCGCTGTGAAGCCACAGTGCTAGCCACGTGTGCTACCGCGCTGCCCCGTGTGGATTGTGCTAGACATCAATAACCCCCATCCCGAGACCTTTCCACCACCAAGCGAGAGTCCACCCTAACTCTCCATGCGACCCCCAACCCCCCTCTTCCTGCACAATCCCCCCAACCCTTCCTTCACACCCACTCTCCCACAACTGTGAACCACGCGTGTGGCTAATGATGCCCTCTCTATGTAGCCTCAGGAAAGACACTCTCACAATCGTCAGGAGAGGGCGCAGACTGGCGGTGGTGTGCCGGACATAAGAATCCTCACCTGCTTCGAGGTGATTGCCCTGGAGATGACTGGTGCGGCTGAGGACAGGGCGGTCACCAACGAAGAGTCTGGCTGAAACTGCAGAGGTGAGTAACCACCTGGGCTTGTCACACGTGAGTTGTTATTGCCTTACTGACTAACCCATCACTCCAAAGGGGCGCAGTGGTTAGCACAGCTGCCTCACGGCGCCGAAGTCCCAGGTTCAATCCCGGCCCAGGGTCACTGTCCGTGTAGAGTTTGCACATTTTCCCTGTGCTCACATGGGTTTCGCCCCTGTCATGATATGCAGACACACACATAATGATAGACTGACAAGCAGCTAATGGACACAGAGAACAGGACATGACCAATAAGCAGGCAGGACACTCAGGGGTGGGATCTGACTATAAACGACACGAGGCACTCACACTCCACCTCTTTCCACTGATGAACATCTAGAGAGTCAGTCAAAGGTGTTGTTACAATCTCACACCTCCACCACATGGCTAAGAGCTAGTCTGGTTCAGTCAGACAGAGTAACCACACTTAAGTTAGCAGAGAGTCGAAATCGCAGAGAACTGTGCTAACTGTGCTATTAGTTCAATAAACCTGATATAACCAATTTCAAAGTGTGGTGTATCTTTTTGATCTATGCTGCATCCAGTTGCAGCCAGTGTTAGACCAGTGTACCTAACATGACAGCCCCCACAACCCAAAGATGCGCAAGCTAGGTGGATTGGCCATATTAAATTGTCTCTTAATTGGAAACAATGAATTGGGTACTCGAAATTTATTTTAAAAAATCATCCCTCCCACTGACCACATGTCCATTCTCCCGCAGGTCTTCCAGCCAATGGCGCTGTTCTTCACCACTGCACTCAGGTCACAAGAGTGGCATGGTAGCACAGTGGTTGGCACTGTTGCTTCACAGCACCAGGGTCCCCTGTTCAATTCCTGGCTTGGGTCACTGCCTGTGTGGAGTCTGCACCTTCTCCCCGTGTCTCCGTAGGCTTCCTCCTACAAGTCCCGAAAGATGTGCTTGTTAGGTAATTTGGATATTCTGAATTCTCCATCTGTGTACCCGAGCAGGCCCCGAAATGTGGCGACTCGGGGCTTTTCACAGTAACTTCATTGCAGTGTTAATGTAAGCCTGCATGTGACAATAATATTATTGATATTTTAATATTTAATGCTTAAATGATTATAATCTCTCAGATATCAGCCTGTGCAAAAGATGTGGTCAAAGGCACAAATTAAGGCAGTGTCCAGCGTTTGGCAAGTTTTGTTCCAGATACAAAGGAAAAGATGACTTTGCTCAGATATGTTACTCTTAGCTCAACCCCAGATCAGTCAGCACAGTGGATATATTTTGTGATTTCTTCCAAACAGCTGAATTTTAGATTTTTAAAATCAGACATGCTGATTAAATTGGCTTTGACACCAGTGTCTAACTTCAATTGGACCACTGTACCGTTCACTTCAAGTGGTAGCAGCCATTTGTCCTCATCAACCGCATTAATTTTAAATGGAGTATCAATTTGCACTTTTTTAAGTGCTGGAAAATGTCTTGATGTCTCCAAAAAATAATTTTTCTATGTTTTTACTCCAACAAACAATGATTTTTCATGACTGGAGACTGTGGGCGGGAGTCTCCGCCCCGCCGCGCCACATTTCTACCCCGGCCGGCGGGACTCTCCGTTATGCCGGCCAGTCAATGGGGTTTTCCATCGTGGGGCAGCCCCACACCGTCGGGAAACCCCCGGGCGCCGGCATAACGGAGAATTACACCGGCGGAGAATCTTGGCCCGTGTCTTCCACTGTGCTGACTGCCCTGGGGTTGAGCATCGAATAACAATTCTGAGCAAAGTCAATTTTTCCTTTGTATCTCAAACAAAACTTAGCAAACGCTGGACACTGCCTTAATTTGTGACTTTGACCACATCTTTTGCACAGAAATACTTTGACCTGATCTTTAACCTGTTTGTTGGTGTGTGAGGTGCTGCGGGAACTTTCCCGCCTTTTTTTTGAAATTTCACACCTTCTCGGAAAAAGGGTGGCAACCTCCAAGAAGACATCGCCATTACTGAGAAACATTTTAGAATGCTGTGCTGCTAGCTCGTGAGCCGGGCAAATTTAACTGTTTGTTCCAAAGACAGCTCCAATTCCCTCAGCAACTGTCCCTCAGCTTATTTTCATTCACACCAAACACAATCTGGTCCTGAATCTTAGACAGTTCCACTGCAGAAAAATGACAGGTTTTAGCTGTTAACTTTAAATCAGTGATGAAATGATCTATGGACTCTTCTGTCTTCTGTAAACATGCTCTGAACACATAGCATTCATAAATTTCATTCTTTCTGGGGTGCAATATTTAGCAAATCTTCAAATTACTTTGTTAAAATTTTTACCATCTTCATCGTTTGCAAATTTAAACGTATTAAACACAACAATTGCTTTGGACCCTGCCGCTGCTAGGAGCATTGCTACCTTACGTGAATCTGATTGATCTCCTAAATGCACTGCAGTAAGAAACAGTTTAAATTGATGTTTAAACACACGCCAGTTGCTGTACACATTACCATGAAATCTGAGGCACATTGGTGGCTTCAACGACTCCATGTTGTTAATTCTGACTGTCTGCAAAATCTTCAAATCTCTGTGGACTTCGTGGCAGGCTGATAGTTTTTTCTCAGTGTTAAATACTATCCATCCCTGGTACCATGTAATGTTCTTGTAGGATGGCCTGATTTATATTAGAAGAACACTTGTAGCTAAAGCTATAAACAATTTCTTCACATTAACTGTGGGTCAAATATATACAAAGCAACAGATGAATAACAGTATGATCATGCACAAGCAACCTCTCTCTTCCAGCTCTCCAGGCAATCTAAGGTCACCTAACTCTAACATTCACTTATATACAAATGAGACTCCTAGTGGTCATTCGGTGATATCATTACATCCGAGACATTCAGAAGGAGATGTCAGCGCCACTCCAGCAGATAGATAGCTGCTTGGAGGAGTCCCAGAGGCTACGGGCACAGGACATGTCACCGGCAATGCGTGGCACCGAGGCCAACACGACAAGGGTGGTGACTGCAGTGGAGAGCCTCATGCACAATGTTGGCACCATTGGCGACGGTATCCAAGGCATCGGTCAGTCGGTGACGCCCATGGCTGAGGGTCTCGGCAGATTGTCCAACTCGTCGGGGGATGTCCAGTACCAGGCTGACCTTGATGAGGTTCTGCAGGACCTGTCCCACTCTCAGATGGGCATGGCCGAAGCATTGGAGAGCGTGCCCAGTCACTGAGGAGCATCGCTGAGGGCATTGACACGATGGTGCAGACCATGTGGAACTGCCAGGGCTGGCAGAGCCAGATGCTGCAGTGGCAGTCGGGGCTTGAACCAGCTGCCCCTCCATCCCAAGGTGAATGCCAGGGCCCTATGGGCACCGAGCGTGCAGAGAGGGCGATGGGTGCCAAACCGGACCCATCCCATGAAGTGGTGATGGTGGCCACCATCTCCCCTGAGTTCCACCCCTCTGGTGAGGCCACGTCTCACAGCCAGCACATGGCACATGTGCCGACAACAAGTGAGCTGAAGCCCTCCAGCCTCAGAGCCCCCAGAGGATGCCCACTAGGGGCATTGAAAGCCACAGGACATGGTAAGCAGCTGGCTGCCTCCACCTCAGATGTACATCCTGGGGGCACACCTAGATGTAGCGGAAGAGCTTGGAGGGCCAAACACATCGAGGATCATTGAGGGCACTGGGGTGGGGGGGGGGGGGGGGAACAGGATGGGAGGGTAGGGAGAGGGTGAGGAGGTGGGGATTGGGGGAGGGGGCAGCACCATCGTGAGGGTTCGGAATTGTAAAACACAATAAACTCCCTTGTGCACAACCTGTATGATGCCTCTGTCACGTTCTTCCGCAATGTGTGCCGACCTCCGAACATTTGGCCCCTCTCTCCAGGCATCACCTCACCCTCCCTGTGGCACTCACCTACTCTCTGGCCATGGACATGTCCCCGGAGCTGTGTCGCATCCCATCCATGTGTTCAGATGTTGGCTGCTGCATGTGTGATGTGCCTCCCGCAGTGTTCAGGCACAGTGTCTAGGCATCAAGGTGTAATTGGGATGCTAGGAAATGACTCCCACATACTGCATGGCACACCCACCCACGGGAATCGACTTGGGTTGTGTGAAGTGTTCACTTAAGCACAATTGCCAATTCCCTATCAGCAATAGCCTTCGGCCACACGGCATTCGATGGGGTTATGGGTTGTCGTTGGGGCAGACAGGCAGGGACAGGAGTTGCCCCGGAATGGGTAAACACGATCTAGGGGTTAAAATGGTGGTGCTGTGCGCGGTTGGGTCCTTGCGCCTCTCCCCACCCTCGCATAGCGGCCACCGCTACGGAGGGTCCCCAACCCCCAGCGAAGGGTTCCCCCACCCATTACCGAGCACTGAGGTGGCAAGCCCAGCATCCCTGGACTCTTTGCCTGTGAGCAAAGATGACTATTCACCGTCTTGGCTCTCCACAGAAGCCCTTCCGCTAGGTTCACGTTTTTCAAAAGGAATACTAATCGGCACCAGCATGAGCACTTGCTGGGGAGGCCGCTGAATGACGGGAGGCCACTGGATATGGGGTGACTCTTGTTAATTGTGTGGAAATGGAGCTTAAGTGGTGATAATTGGTTTCTCGCCATGCTACGGCAACATCCCGATTTCGCCTACGGGAGCAGGCCGGTTGCATTGTAAGCTGTTTGGCGCCAAGCACGGTTCTCGCTTTCTGCCTCTCCGCTATTCACTGGCCTCGTTTCGCTTGAGTGAGAGTGCAACAAGGCCGTGGAATCGCGCCCTGAGTCTCTTTCACTGATAAGGGTTTTTTAATTTTACAGAGCCAAGATTTGCAAGGTTAGCAGAGAGGGAAAGCAGGTATGAGCTATGAGGATGGATCAGTATGTAACCTAACCCCGCAGTTTCTGACACAAAAACAGTATGGATCAAGAAATTCCAAGGCTGGTTTAGCTCAGTGGGCTAGGCAACTGGTTTGTGATGCAGAACAAGGCCAGCAGCGTGGGTTCAATTCCCATACCAGCGTACCTGAACAGGAGCTGGAATGTGGTGACTAGGGGCTTTTCACAGTAACTTTATACTTGTGACAATAAAAGATTATTATTATCATCATCTGAGAAATTTTGCGAAAGACAAGCATAATTGTAAGTATATTGGGAAAGTTAAGGATGTGGAGAAGAAAACGTACTGGAGCAGATAATAGTCTTCATCAAATGTATGATTGTAGTAGACTTTAAGGAGTCTGGAAAAATCCAGCCTTAGTAATGCCAAGCAATTAAGGATATTTCAGAGAGCACCGATATTTTTGAACTGCCCGGTTACTGTTTTTGTTCATTCATGAGCATTTACCGTGGGGAAATATAAATTTGTCCTCTTTGGCAGAAAAAGCAGCATATCATCTAAATGGAGTGTGGTATATTGTATTATCTGGAATGAGCTTGGAAATAATTAGCTTGGAACAATTGTTATGTGCAAGTAACAATAATAATCACTTATTGTCACAAGTAGCCTTCAATGAAGTTACTGTGAAAAGCCCCTAGTCGCCACATTCCGACATCTCCCGGCTGCGTCCCGCTCCAATTTCGGCAGATCGTGGCCAACAAGTCACGCAATATAGCTCGTGGCCATATAATGGCAGGAAGATAGAAAGGGAAGATTGAAATAGAATTTTCAAAAGGCTGCATGAAAGCAAATATAATTTCTCACTAAAGGTAGCACAAAAGGAATCAGAAGCATTTTTTATTTCTTTCTTTATCGCTTATTGTCACGAAAGAGTTCAAGCAGTGCTTTAGGACTTCAACTCTGAAAATGTCCTTTCTGTGGCACTCTTTTTAATGTGGAAAGGTACATCTCTGGTAAAAACTGTGACAAATTGCAGATGGCAACTACACACATGCTAACCAATAGCTTTTCAAACTGAGTCAGAATTTCACTTTTTCGCCAGCATTTCCCCAGGAAAGCATCATGTCGATTCACTGGGAATTAATCAGTTGAGTTGGAATGAAGAAACGGATACGGCCAGAATCTGTTCGAAGACCTGGGGCTGGATTCTCCGCAGCCTTGCGCTGAAATCGCGTCTGGCACAGGGACGGAGAATCGACTTTTACGCGAGAATGGGGCCCGACGCCGCTCCTGCGGAGAATCGCTCGCCCACCCATCATGGCGCGCGGCTGGGGGTCTATTGGCAGAGGCCCTCCCAGTGATACCCTTATCCCAACCAGCCGATTTCCCGATGGCGTGGTTCTAACCACATCTGGCCGGTTGGGACTCACGTGTGGCAAATGTGGACTCAGTCCGCGGCCACCCTGGTGTGGGGTGGGGGTTCCATCAGCGGGGCCTTATGGGCGGTCAGGGCAGCGATCAGGCGGGTCAGATGAAGCGGCACGGGGCCGATCAGGGGACCTTCTTTCTTGCTGTTAGTCCGCGGTCCGAGTCCGCCTTGGCGCTCGGCGCGGCCGCTGGAGGCTGACGCCGTGCGCATGCACAGACTCAGAACCGGAAGTGCGGGGGACCTTATCCGCAGCCAAAGCTGCGTGAAACTCCCCGGGTCTCTGCTCGCCCCCTGCAGGTAAGTGAATTGCTCACTATTTTTTTCAGGAAAATCTGGATTAAAACGCCAGCGTTTTTACGTCGGCATGGAGACATAGCCCCATTTTTGGAGAATCCAGCCCCTGTTGATTTCAGCTGACACTGGTTGCCCCAGAAAATGTAAGATGAGAAGGTTTTAAGTATCGCTTCACGGCCTATTGGCTAAGATTGAGCATCAGGTCAGGTGTAATGCCTGGATCTGGTACGTCTCTCTTGTAGGGACCATGAATTGGATTCAATTTGAATTTGAATTGATGTTTGGAGCAGGGAAGGAGCTGGATGAGGGGTTTGTCATAATATACACCAGTATATTATGGCGCAGACACACACACTGATGGACACACAGTGGGACCAATCAACACACACATCACCGCAGCCAATCACCAGTTAGAGCACCCTCACTATAAAGACAGAGGGCATCAGTTTTCCCGCTCATTCGGGATGCAGCCTCTCAGAAGGACAGAGCTTACAGCTTACAGCACAGATCTTCACCACGTGCTGAGTGCATAGACTGGTTAGGACAGGCATAGGTCTTTAGTTTAATCTAACATCGTGTAAATCCACAGTGAAAGTATGTTCAACAGTTTCTAGCTTAATAAAATAGTGTTGCACTATTTTAAGTGTTGGTAGCCCGTATCTGTTCCATGGACCCAGAGCACCCAACACATCATGGTACCAGTAGTTGAGGGATGTTAGAACTTCTTGGATCTACCTACAAGTGATCTGCCTTCCACCAGTATACAGCCATCCTGCAAAATGAACAGCGTCCGCCTGCCGTCGCCGCTCCGCATCACCAGTAAGCCAGGGGCCAACTGTAGGATATTCAAACAACGCTTCCAGCTCTACCTTGAAGCCACAGACCTGGAAGCTGCCTCAGACACCAGATAGATCGCTATCTTCCTATCCACGGCCGGGGACCATGCCATCCACATTTTCAATTCTCTCACCTTTGCTGATGGTGAAGATCAATCAAAATTCAAGACGTTCCTCCTTAAGTTTGACAGTCACTGCGACAGTGAGGTGAATGAAAGTTTCGAGCGCTATGTCTTCCAACAGCATTTGCAGGGTAAGGATGAACCTTTCCAGTCCTTTCTCACCCACCTCCGCATCCTTGCGCAGTCCTGTAATTACGGGCCCACCTCCGACTCCATGCTTTTCGCGGACTCCCGCGCTTGTGTGCACCGAAAGAGGGTACGGCGACGTCGACGAACGTACTACGCAGGCACGCACCACGTACAGCTGTGCTGCGCATGCGTACTGACACTACAACGTGCGGCAACTGTGTCTCCGCCCATTTAAAGCGGCAATTTCCTGCTAAATCCCGACGGTGCCTGCAATGTGGCAAACTTGGCCACTATGCTGCTTTATGCAGATCAGCTCAGTCTGCCAACTCTCGTCGCTCCAGCCAGCCTCGCAGGAATGTCCGGGCCATACAACCCACGGTCACCGAGCCCGATTCGGACCTGCTACCCGATATTGACACCGAGGACCCGAAGGCACCTTTTCCAGTCGGTATCATTACAAAAACAGGGTGTCCCCGAAGCAAAGAATCCAGCCTCTATCGGTTTACAGCATCGATCCGGATGATGAGTGGTGTGCCACCCTTACGGTCAACCGGTCCCAAATACGATTCCGCCTGGACACCGGTGCCTCCGCCAATCTCATTGCACAGTCTGACCTCCAAAGCCTTTGTGTCAAACCAGCCATCCTGCCATCAGCCTGCCAGCTATTAGATTATAATGGCAATGCCATTGCTGCCAGCAGCTCATGCCAACTTGAAGTGACGCACAGGTCCCGCAAAGCCATCCTTCCCTTTCAAATCGTGGGCTCCTCGAAAACCTCCCTGCTTGGCGCGCAGGCATGCAATCTGTTGAACCTAGTTCAGAGAGTTCACTCTCTCTCTCCTGCTGACGCGTCTGCCTTTCAGGGCACTGACTTCAGGGCGCAGCTCGACGCCATTATCAACCAGTACCACGATGTCTTTGAGGGCATGGGTACGCTCCCGTACACCTACAGGATTTTATTAAAACCGAATGCCACGCCTGTGAGCATGCACCTCGCAGGGTCCCAGCACCCTTAAAGACCGCCTCAAGCAGCAGCTGCAGGACCTCCAGGACCAAGGAGAGATTTCCAAAGTCACGGAACCGACCGACTGGGTCAGTTCCATGATATGTGTATAAAAGCCTTCCGCCGAATTGAGTCTTTGCATTGATCCAAAGGATTTCAATCGCAATATTATGAGAGAGCACTATCCAATTCCCAAGCGCGAAGAGCTCACATGTGAGATGGCTCGCGCCAAGCTCTTTACCAAACTCGACACCTCAGAAGGATTCTGGCAAATCCAGCTCGATGAATCCAGCAGGAAACTTTGCACATTTACCACCCCCTTTGGAAGATGTTGCTACAACAGGATGCTGTTTGGGATCACCTCTGCATCAGAAGTGTTCCACAGGATTATGGAACAAATGATGGAAGGTATTGAAGGTGTTCGCGTCTATGTCGATGACATAATCATTTGGTCCACCACCCCGCAGGAGCATGTTAGTTGCCTCCAGCGCGTATTCGGATGTATAGATGAGCATGGCCTCCGCCTCAACAGGGCCAAATGCTCTTTTGGTCAGACAGAAATTAAGTTCCTCGGGGACCACACCTCCCAATTGGGTGTGCAGCCGGATGCGGACAAGGTAGCTGCCATCACAGCTATGAAAACACCAGAGGACAAGAAGGCGGTTCTCCGATTTCTGGGCATAGTCAATTTTTTAGGGAAATCTATCCCTAACCTTGCCTCTCATACCACGGCTCACAGGAACCTGGTCAGGAAGACGGCAGACTTCCAATGGCTCCCTGCCCACGAGCGCGAATGGAGGGAACTCAAGGCAAAACTGACCATGGCCCCAGTCTTAGCCTTCTTTGATCCAGCAAAGGAGACCAAAATTTCGACCGATGCCAGTCAATCCGGCATTGGGGCAGTGTTCCTTCAACGTGATGAGGCCTCATCATGGGCCCCCGTTGCATATGCGTCACGCGCCATGACCCCCACAGAGCAGCGCTACTCGCAGATAGAAAAGGAGTGCCTGGGCCTTCTGACCGGTGTGGTTATGTTTCACGATTATGTCTACGGACTTCCTCAATTCCCCGTCGAGTCCGACCATCTCCCGCTGGTCAATATAATATAGAAAGACTTGAACGACATGACGCCTCGCCTCCAGCGTATTCTTCTCAAGCTCCGGCGATACGAATTCCAGCTGGTATACACCCCAGGCAAGAACCTCATCATTGCTGACGCTCTCTCCAGGGCAGTCAACACTCCATGTGACCCAGCGGGATTTGTCTGTCAGGTTGACGCCCATGTGGCATTCGCGGCCTCCAATCTACCTGCCTCGGATGAACGCCTCGTCCAAATTCGCCGCAAGACGGCGGCTGACCCCTTGCTGCAGCGTGTCATGCTCCACCTAACGGATGGGAGGCTCAAGGGCCAATGCCCTCAATTCTATAATGTCAGAGATGATCTGGCGGCAGTAGATGGGGTTCTTCTAAAACTGGACCGCATTGTCATCCTGCACAGCATGCGCCAGCCCGTCCTTGGCGTGGAAAAGTGCCGCCGACGGGCCCGAGAGGCAGTGTACTGACCCAGCATTAATGAGGACATAGCCAACACAGTGCTCAACTGCCCCAATTGTCAGCGCTTCCAGCCGGCCCAACCACGTGAGACCCTGCAGCCCCATGAGTTGGTCATGTCACCATGGACCAAGGTGGGCATCGACCTGTTCCACGCGCTGGGTAGAGACTATGTCCTGATCGTGGACTACTTTTCGAATTACCCAGAGGTGATACGGTTGCACGATCTCACCTCGTCTGCAGTCATTCGTGCATGTAAAGAAACCTTTGCTCGACACGGCATCCCGCTCACGGTTATGTCAGACAATGGCCCCTGCTTCGCCAGCCAAGAATGGTCCAACTTTGCCAGGCAGTACAATTTTGCCCATGTGACGTCCAGTCCCTGTACCCCCAATCCAACGGCAAAGCAGAGAAGGGAGTACATTTCATTTCATTTCATTTTCATGCAAGGCTGCCGATGTTGGGTCTGATTTCTACCTTGCCTTGCTGGCCTATCGCTCCGCCCCACTGTCCACTGGCCTGTCGCCAGCCCAATTACTCATGAATCGCACCCTGAGGACAACAGTGCCATCCATCCATGTCCCAGACCTCGACCACGTTCCGGTCCTTCGCTGGATGCAGCTGTCCCGTGCACAGCACAAGGTGGCTCACGACTCCCGTGCAGCTGATCTCCCTGCTCTGGCTCCAGATGACAACGTCCGCGTCCATCTTCCGGATGGCGGCTGGTCTGCAATCGACGCGCCCTTCATCTCGTTCCACGCTCGCCACGTGATCCTCCAGTGTCGCCTCGCCCTCCTCCTGACCCTGCCACGGACTATGCAGAGCTCCCTGTCACTCTGCCTCCCCCTGACTTTGACGCAGTCCTGCCTGCTCCTGAACCGGCGGCTCTCGACCCACCCTTGAGGCGGTCAACCAGAAGTCATCGCCCACCTCAGAGACTAAATTTATGAACTTTTTGAATTTATGGACACTCTGAATTGTTTCGTTGCTTTGTTTGATTGTTTCCCTGGTTTATATATAGTGTTGATCTCGTTACTCTTGTTGCATACTGCTTCTCTGCACCAGGCAGCTTCCCATGTAAATAGCTTAGTTCTCATGTACATAGTCCTGTAAATATGTCTTCGCACCCCACACGTAGTTAGGAACATTATCACCACACATTATTTATTGCCACAAACATACATTTTTTTATAAAAGGGGGGATGTCATAATATACACCAGTATATCATGGTGCAGACACACACACTGATGGACATACAGCAAGACCAATCAACGCACACAACACTGCAGCCAATCACCAGTTAGAGCACACTCACTATAAAGACAGAGGGCATCAGTTTTCCCACTCATTCGGGATGCAGCCTCTCAGAAGGACAGAGCTTACAGCTTACAGCACAGATCTTCACCATGTGCTGAGTGCATAGACTGGTTAGGACACGCATAGGTCTTTAGTTTAATCTAACATCGTGTTAACCCATAGTGAAAGTATGTTCAACAGTTTCTAGCTTAATAAAATAGTGTTGCACTATTTTAAGTGTTGGTAACCTGTATGTGTTCCACGGATCCAGAGCACCCAACACATCAGGGTTTGCCCCTGTCCACTCTGCATTTTGGTTTTGTAACTCTTAGAAACAAAAAGAGAAGGTTTTAAGATGAGAGGTAATTTCTGAATGAAATCAGAGCTCAACTTAATTGAAACAAATTACACTAAGATTCCCAGATTTAGGATTTTACTAGCGTCACACTTTGATGCAGACCCATTGACTGTCGGATTGTGTACCACAGTGCCCAGTTGTGCACTATAATTACTTTAGTTTGTTTACTCACAAATGAGTAAGATCCCTTTGGACCATGAACTGACTCGGCAGAGAGCACACACAGTCTATATTTGAGCAAAATATGAGAAGTGTCATTCAAAATCAGTGAGAGTATAATAACTACCTGTCAGACTGGAGGCAATCAGACAGGTGTAACCAAGAGCATCACATTCAGAATCAAATACCGGGTTCATCATTATTAATTAATTGCACTGTGCAATGATTTTAATTCCAGTGGAAAAAATAAATCATTTTGACAGGTTCAGAAGAGTCAAACAGGCCATAAGTCACTGTTGGTTATAATTGCTTAATGCATCGTATAGCATTTCTCCAAAACTTTTTGAAACCATTTATTTTAACTTACAGAAGTCTGTAGAACCAGTTTAATTTTAAAATTTAAAATATCCGTCACCTTTCCCAGAGAAACTAGTATTTTTGAACTGAAAGGCGGAATTACGGTCGTCTCCAAAATGCCAGAAAAAAAAAGTGTTCAATATCAAAGCGGTCTCCGAGCAACTACAAATCAGAACATTCTGGGAACGTGCCCCAAGATTATTCCAGAAAATAAATCTCACACTTCAGCACTCATGTCTCCTTCCGATAACTTCTAAATTCATTATTGCTGCAACTTACATTTTTATGTACTTCAGGACCTTTTGTGTACAATAAGCATGATATACCTGTAGCTTATGATATTACCCACCAGTTCCAGCGTACTGTTTGGGAAACCTTTCATCTTCGTGTCTCATGGGGCCGATGCTTGAGGCTATACTCGAGATGCTATTATTTCTGGACTATATTAAGATTCTTGAGCTGTTAATGGGCTGTTTCCTGTTTTATAGGTTGGTACACATTAAAATATTTGCATGGATTTATATCGCAATTAGGCCTGTCACTTTGTGCCAGTACACGGTAAGAATTTCATCCATCAGGAAATCATATGTTGGATAAACTGGGAGCGAGTGCAACTTATTGACCTGCTTCCCTAGCCTCCTCCACTGGCACACCCGTTCAGAGATATTCATCCTCAAATAATCATTATCAAAGTGAAAGTGTGACAGATTGTCCTTTCTGTTTATAGTTCAAATGTAAATCCATTTTAGCTGGCAATCCAGGAAGGAATGAGAGGTTTTACGTCAGGGTGAGGAAGAGGCAAATCAATCTTGGCAGAATATCAATAGTGCCCAGAGATTGAATGGCCAAGATAAATAAATTAACTTTGTCACAAAGTTTAAAATAAATCAGGCTTAGGCTTATCCCTAACAGTATTTAGAACATTTAGAAGTTCCTTTTTGCACAGATATTGCTGCACCATCACGATAAACTTGTTGCTTCACAGAACTTCAAAAGTCAGAGAGGCAACTCTTGAGTCATCACTACACTTTGAGGGTGCATTAAATCCACATAGGCCCAATGCAAATTCATTTTCTGTCAGTCTAAGAGCTTGATTTAATTATCAATGATCTAGATGGCGTCAACATGAGGTTTGTTGAACATTATGATGGTTGACCTAATAATAGAGGAATGAGAAAAGTTGCATTTTGATGATTCCCTTCATGTGATTTCTTTGAAAAATGATTTTATTGATGTAGAATTTTCCATGTTGCTTCCATGTGTAGTCTACATATGACAGGTTTCTTATGGAGTTCCAGATGGACACACAGATGGATTTGGCCATTATGTTAATCTAAGTCACATTAAGATGAGACAATATGCAATTATAACACACGCCATTAGTAATGTCATCATCAGTGTAATTATAATACTACGATTCTCATATCGAAGTTATGCATTCAGCTTGTCATGCAAAATTAGGTATATTTGGATAATCGGATATTGCATTGATAGCTTAATTGACCAAGTTATAAATAGGTGTACCATTTTATACATACATGTTGAAACAGAGAAACCTTTGCAAATGCAAAACCGGTGCTGCTGCTCCAAACTAATAAGACCATAAGACATAGGAACAGAATTAGGCCACTCGGCCCATCGGGTCTGCTCCGCTATTCAATCATTGCTGATATTTTTCTCATCCCCAGTCTCCTGCCTTCTCCCCATAACCTCTGATCCCCTTATTAATCAAGAACCTATCTATCTCTGTCTTAAATACACTCAGTGATTTGGCCTCCACAGCCTTCTACGGCAAAGGGTTCCATATATTCACCACCCTTTGGCTGAAGAGATTCCTCCTCATCTGTTTTAAAGGATTGTCCATTCAGTCTGAGGTTGTGTGGTAGTCACCACTGTTTGTACAATACGTATATGAGAGGTAATACGGTAAGGCCCCTGTACTACATGTACGGGGGTAGATCCCTGCCTGCTGGCTCCGCCCAGTAGGCAGAGTATAAATGTGTGTGCTCACCGAGCTGCAGCCATTTCAGCAGCAGCTGCAGGAGGAAACACATCTCTGCTTAATAAAGCCTCGATTACTCTCTACTCTCGTATTGTCGTAATTGGTAGTGCATCAATTTATTAAGCAGAGATATTACAGCGATGGAACTACGCATCAAGCCAGATCACCTACAGCTGCACCCTCAAGCAGACAATGCCACGTCGGCCTTCGACCATTGGCTAGCTTGCTTTGAAGCCTACATCGGATCAGCGCCAGAACAACGCTCAGAAGCACAGAAACTCCAGATCCTGTACACACGGTTGAGCTCTGATATTTTCCCCCTTATCCGGGATGCGCCCAACTACATTGAGGCCATGGCACTTCTGAAAGAGAACTACACCCGGCCGATCAACAAACTCTACGCCAGGCACCTCCTGTCCACGTGGCAACAACTCCCCAGTGAGTCATTGGACGACTTCTGGCCTTCCCTGCACGTCCTGGCGAGGAACTGCGATTGCCAGGCAGTTTCGGTCATTGAACATACTGAACTCCTAATCAGGGACGCTTTCATTACGGGCTTGGGGTCGGTGTACATCCGCCAGCGCCTTTCAGAAGAGGGTACGCTCGAACTTGCAGCGAACAAGCAACTCGTGACCTCACTAACGGTAGCCTCCAGTAATGTACAATCGTACGCCCCCGACTGCAGGGCGCCCCCCTCATGGACATCGTGGGCCCCACCAGCGGCCACCCACAGCCAACCCCAAGCCTGCGCCGCGCGGCAGCCAGCCAACACAGGGGACACAAGTGCTCTTTCTGCGGGCAAACAAAGCACCCCCCGGCAGCGCTGCCCGGCGCGGAGTGCAATCTGCAAGGCCTGTGGGAAGAAGGGACATTTCGCTGCTGTGTGCCAGGCCCGGTCGATCGCCGCTGTATACAGGCCCATTCTTCCTGCACCCACCACGTGCGGCCCGTGGGGGCCGTCATCTTCCCCCCATCAGACCTCGTGCGGCCCGTGGGCGCCGCCATCTTTAACGCCGCCTGCCACGTGCGCCCCGTGGGTGCCGCCATCTTCGGCGCCATTTTGGACGGCGCCTCAGGACCCCTGCTCGTTGGGCACCTCATCTGGCCGCTCATCGCCCGCAACCGCCGCTGACCAGCCCGGTGCCCACCAACACCAGCCGCAGCTCACGCTCGACCAGTCCCGGCCACACAACCTCGCAGCCGCGACAACGACAGTGAAAGTCAACGGCCACAAGACACCTTGCCTTCTTGGCTCCGGGAGCACGGAGAGCTTCATCCACCCCGCTGTGGTAAGGCACTGCTCCCTCACGGTACACCCCGTTACCCAAAAAATCTCCCTGGCCTCCGGATCCCATTCCGTGGAGATCCGGGGGTGCTGCATCGCCACCCTCACCGTCCAGGGCGTAAAGTTCAGGAACTTCCGGCTCTACGTCCTCCCAAACCTCTGCGCTGCCTTGCTACTCGACCTGGACTTCCGGTGCAACTTCCAAAGTCTAACTCTAAAATTCGGCGGATCTCTAACACCCCTCACCGTATGCAGCCTCACAACTCTTAAGGTCGACCCACCCTCCCTGTTTGCAAACCTCACCCCAGATTGCAAGCCCGTCGCCTCCAGAAGCAGACAGTACAGTGCCCAGGACAGGACCTTCATCAGGACGGAGGTCCAGCGGCTACTGCGGGAAGGCATCATTGAGGCCAGCAACAGCCCGTGGAGAGCCCAAGTGGTAGTTGTAAAGACTGGGGAGAAACACAGGATGGTCATTGACTACAGTCAGGCCATCAATCGGTACAAGCAGCTCGACGCATACCCCCTCCCACGCAAAGCTGAGATGGTCAATCAGATTGCACAGTACCGGGTCTTCTCTACAGTGGACTTGAAATCTGCCTACCACAAGCTCCCCATTCGAAAGGCAGGCCGCCAATACACTGCGTTCAAAGCAGTCGGCCGCCTTTACCACTTCCTTAGGGTTCCCTTCGGCGTCACTAATGGCGTCTCGGTCTTCCAACGGGAGATGGACCTAATGGTTGACCGGTACGGACTGCGGGCCACCTTCCCGTAACTAGATATTGTCACCATCTGCGGCCATGACCAACAGGACCACGACGCTAACCTTTTCAAATTTCTCCACACCGCCAAACTCCTGAACCTCACGTATAACAAGGAGAAGTGTGTGTTCAGCACCAACCGCTTCGCCATCCTTGGCTACGTTGTGCAAAATGGAATCCTAGGGCCCGATCCCGACTGCATGCGCCCCCTCATGGAACTCCCCCTCCCCCACTGCCCCAAGGCCCTCAAACGATGCCTGGGGTTCTTCTCATACTATGCCCAGTGGGTCCCTAACTATGCGGACAAGGCCCTCCCACTCATCCACTCCACAGTTTACCCCCTGACGGCTGAGGCCCACCAGGCCTTCAACCGTATCAAGGCCGACATCGCCAAGGCCGCGATGCACGCGGTCGACGAGACCCTCCCCTTTCAAGTCGAGAGCGATGCATCAGACGTCGCTCTGGCCGCCATCCTCAACCAGGCAGGCAGACCCATGGCATTCTTTTCCCGCACCCTCCATGCCTCCAAAATTCAGCACTCCTCTGTCAAAAAGGAGGCCCAAGCCATCGTAGAAGCTGTGCGGCATTGGAGGCATTACCTGGCCGGCAGGAGATTCACTCTCCTCACTGACCAACGGTCGGTTGCCTTCATGTTCAATAACACACAGTGGGGCAAGATCAAAAATGATAAAATCGTGAGGTGGAGGATCGAACTCTCCACCTACAATTACGAGATATTGTATCGCCCTGGTAAGCTCAACGAGCCCGCCGATGCCCTATCCCGAGATACATGTCCCAGCGCACAAGTGGACCGACTCTGGGCCCTACACGATGGTGACTTGCACCTCAGTTACTCACCGCAAACAGGAGGGGTGCTGCTTTTCAGTACTCCCTCACCACTCACTCCCAATCTAGAAATGAGGATGCAGCATAGAAACCTGCTCCTCACTTTGAGCATGCCAACCTGGCCAGGCTTCGCGATGCAGTGGATGAGAGGCGGGCACCCTGTTCCCCCGAAGGGGTCGATGAATGAGCAGCAGGGTCAGCAATGCCACCTGACAGGCAATGGCAGCTGCAGTGTGTGCGGGCAGCATGACTGGGACCAATGTCGGAAGAAGGTGAATGACCTCCAACGAGCTGCAAAGGTAAGTTGCCACTTCTCTCATGGCATCAGTCCCGCCTGCCACCCTTCAATTTCCCAAACCCCCCTGTAACTCTTCCCCCGCAATCCACCGGCTGAGTAGAAATAGTAGGATGTATCGGATGAATACATGGCTGAAGAGATGGTCTGAGGGGGAGGGTTTCAGATTCCTGGGGCATTGGGACCGGTACTGAGGGAGGTTGGACCTGTACAAACTGGACGGGTTACACCTGAGCAGGACTGGGAATGATATCCTTGGGCTAGAGCAGTTGGGGAGAGTTTAAACTAATATGGCAGGGGGGGGACCTATAAAAGGATTCAGAGCAGGGAAAATCAAGAACAAGAGAAAAAGAGAGGCAGGAGAATAAGAAAAGTGATAGGCAGAGAAATCAAGGGCCTGTATCAGACAATGACACTGTAAAAGGTAGTAGGGACTAGACAAGGTACGTTAAAAGGACTAGCCTTAATGTTTTGTACCTGAACGTGTGGAGCATTGGAAATAAAATGGATGAATTAGTTGCACAGATAGAAGTAAAGGGATATGATATAGTTTGGATTACGGAGACATGGCTCCAAGGTGACCAAGGATGGGAACTAAACATTGACGGCTATTCAGTTTTTAGGAAGGACAGACAGAAAGGAAAACGTGGTGGAGTTGGATTGTTGATTAAAGAAGAAGTTGATACAATATTGAGGAAAGATATTTGTACAGGTGATGTGGAATCTGTCTGGGTCGAGATAAGAAACATCAAGGGTCAAAAAACAATCAGAGGGGTGGTGTACAGACCACCAAACTGCAGTGGTAATGTTGGGAATAGCTTTAGACAGGAAATCAGAGATGCATGTGATAAAGGAACATCTATGGTGATGGGCGACTTTAATCTGCATGTAGATTGGGTGACTCAAATTAGTTACAATACAATAGAGGAGGAATTTCTGGAGTGTATATGGGATGGTTTTCTGCACCAATACGTTGAGGAACTAACAAGGGAACAGGCCATGTTGGATTAGGTGTTGTGCAATGAGAACAAATTAGTTGGCTACCTAGTTGTGAGAGAACCCTTGGGAATGAATGAGTGACCATAATATGGTAGAATTCTTTATCCAGGTAAATAGTGAGGTAGATGATCCTGAGACTGAAGGTAACTATGATGGTATGAGGCATGAGCTGGCTATGATGGACTGGGAAACATTACTGAAAGGAAAGACAGCGGACAGGCAATGTCAGGCTTCCACGGAACAAATTGATGAACTCCAACAGTTGTTTATTCCTATTTAGTGCAGGAGTAGAAAGGGGACTATGGCCAAACCATGGCTTACAAGGGAAATTAGAGATAGTATTAGATTCAAAGAAGAGGCATACAAATTAGCAAGCAAAAGCAATAGACCTGAGGATTGGGAACAGTTTAAAATTCAGCAAATGCAGACCAAGGGATTTATTAAGAAGAGGAAAAAACAATTTGAAAGTAAACGAGCAGGGAACATAAAAGCTGACTGTAAAAGTTTCTATCGGCATGTAAAGAGAAAAAGATTGATAAAAACTAATGTTGACACCTTACAGTCAGAAACGGGGGTATTCATAGCAGGGAACAAAGAAATGGCTGAGGAAGTAAATTCGTAATTTGCTTTTGTCTTCACAAAGGAAGATATGAATAATGTACCGGAGGTTCTAATAAGCACAGGTTTCAGTGAGGAGCTGAAGGAAATTAGTATTAGTAAAGAAATGGTTTGGGGATAATTAATGGGATTGAAGACAGACAAATCTCCAGGATCTGATCATCTTCTTCCCAGAGTACTTAAGGAAGTGGCCATAGAAATAGTAGATCCATTGGTGGTCATTTTCCAAAATTCTTTGGACTCTGGAATGGTTCCTACAGTATTTACGGTAGTAAATGTAGCCCTGCTCTTCAAAAAGGGAGGTAGAGAGGGAACTATAGATGAATGAGCCTAATGTCGGTCGGAGGGAAGTTGCTAGAGTCCATTATCAAGGATTTCATGGCACAGCATTTGGAAATCAATGGTATAATCAGTCAAAATCAGCATGGATTTACAAAAGGAAAATCAAGCTTGACAAATCTATTAGAATTCTTTGAAGATGTTGACCAGGGAGAACCGGTGGATGTGGTTTATTTAGACTTTCAGAAGGCTTTCGACAAGCTCTCACATAGCAGATTAATATGTAAAGTTAAAACGCATGGGATAATGGGTAGTGTCATGAGATGGATAGAAAGCTAGTTAGCAGGTAGGAAGCAAAATTTGGAATAAATAGATCTTTTCCTGATTGGCAGGCAGTGACTGGTGGGGTACCGCAGGGATCTGTGCTAGGATCCTGTTAAATAAAAGACCTTTTGCGAAAACTCGAAGTGCTGACTATATTCTACAGATCCCAACTGTTCACATTATATGTTAATGATCTGGACGAGGGAACTAAATGTATTATCTCCAAATTTGTGGATGATACAAAGTTGGGAGGGAGCATGAGCTGCGAGGAGGATGCAGAGATGCTTTAGCGGGATTTGGACAGGCTGAGTGAGTGAGCAGATGTATGGCAGACGCAGTATAATCTGGATAAATGTGAGGTTATCCACTCCGGTAGCAAAAAAAAGGCAGATTATGATTTGAATGGGTGTAAATTGAGAGAGGTGAATACTCAGCGACCTTGGAGTTCTTGTGCATCAGTCGCTGAAAGTAACCGCACACGTCCAGCAGGAGGTAAAGAAGGCAAATTCATAGCGAGAGGGTTTGAGTATAGGAATAGAGATGTTTTACTGCAATTGTACATGGCATTGGTGAGGCCCCACTTAGAGTATTGTGTGCAGTTTTTATGTCTTTATCTGAGGAAGGAGGTTCTTGCTATGGAGGGGGTTCAGCGAAGGTTTACCAGGCTGATTCCTGGGATGACAGGACTGTCATATGAGGAGAGACTAAGACAGTTAGGATTATATTCATTGGAGTTTAGAAGATTGAGAGGGGATCTCATAGAAACTTACAAAATTCTATCAGGATTAGACAGGGAAGATTCAGAAAGAATGTTCCCCATGGTGAGGGTGTCCAGAACGAGGGTCATAGTTTGAGGATAAGGGGTAAACCTTTTAGGACTGAGATGCCCCCATTTGCTCCATGAACGTTCCCAGTTCCCTGGTCATGCCTGCCGTTTTCCATGTTCTGAGATTTAATCTACCAGTCAATGGGTTCTGTGCACAGTTAAAGTCTCCCCCCCCCCATGATCAGTCGGTGCATATCTATGCCAGGGATTTCCGCCATGGTCTTCTTTATAAATTCCGTTAACCAGGACTACCGGTGACCTGTTTAGGAAACCGCTGACCATGACATAGCGTCCCCTTTGGTCCGTAGCCATCTTTTTCGCTGAGAAGACCGTCCTCTTGCTTATCAAATTTACTACGCTCTAGCTCTCGTCCCGTAGCAGGAATGGTGGATCTGTCCCCCCAGCCCTTCCTTAACCGCAGTCGGTCCTTCTCCCTCAGGTGCGTCTCTCGGAGGAAGACTGTGTCAGCTTTCATACATTTCGGGTGGGCGTTATCAATATCCTTTACACACTGCCTCTTTCCAGTAGACAAGAGGAAATAGAGGACACCTCTGCTTAAATCGAGAGAAAAGAAGTTCACTCCAGTATTCTTTTTCCCTGTTTTTACTGTTTGCAAGAACAATTAAATGATACAGCAGTTAACACTGTCTTCTGCATCTATTTCTGGATTTATACAGTGCAAAAATGCCCTTGAAAGCCAGCTAAAAGAATCTACCAGGCTATAACTTCAGAATGGAAGATTTTTAAGAGAGCCAGTTTACGAGTTTCTTTTGGAACTTTTATCACGGAGGACGCTTTCCACAGTAATGTGTTTGGCAGGGATTTTGCTACTTATACAAGTACTTGCCATCAATATGAAATATTTTTTCCAAATTATGCAACTGCAGCACTTTAAAGTCCTTTGGTGGCACACAGATTCCCCCACCCAATTTTCATCAACACTAAACCGGAGGCAGTATTTCAAACAGTTCAAATCAGACATTTGGGCAGATTCAAATGAAACACTGTATGAGTGATCAGGAACTCAGGAGCATCAGCAACACACCCCCATCCCCTGTTACATACAGTCACTGATCCATACTAGATTGATACAGGTTTAAACTCATTGTGACATAAGGAATGGACTCACATTACCATCTAAAATTACGGGTGGTAGTTAAGGCAAGTAATTTTTGATGATCTAGCTATCTGCTCTAATATTGCATAATTTTCACATTAGGATTTTAAGCATCAACAGAAGTATAATCACATCAATGAGCAAAAGCATTAATGAGAAATTGATTATAAGCACTCCTTACAAAATCCATCTTTGCACTGGAAATAATTTGTGATTTTTATTTGCATATAAATGTTGCAGCCAAAATGTAGCCACCACTATCTTCATTTCACTTTGGTATCCAGAAAGCAGAATTCAAATTAACTACCTTTTATTACTCCTGTAGTGGTTTGTTTTACAACAGAGGGAAGTATTTATTTAGCGAATGCGAAGTTCCTCAGCCAAACAGTTTCTTCCGGTCCAGCTGTGTTGATTGTGGGTAGGCCTCCGCCGAATGTGGATTGCACAGTGGGAAGTAATGGCCTTCTTTCATTGCTCAGTTTCTGTTCAAGTTTTAATGAGCGGATTTTCCTCCACTATTAATCACAGCAGTCGCAATCTGCACCATGTGTAAAATGTCTTAGTCTACCAATTTGACCATAAATAAATATGCAATTGACAAGTTAGATTCCCATCTTTCAACCCAAATGAACCCTGGGATCATTGGGTGTTCAGCTCCCCGCTCATTCATTCTCAGATGCAGCTCCATGTTAAGGTATTATTTTAAAAATATATCTTTTTAGCTGTCTCCAGTGGTGTTTTTTAAGACCGTCAGTTATGCTGCATGTAGACCTGGTTATTACCTTGCACAGTCCACGCCTGCTGTGTTCAAAAGAAACACATTTCCTGTTTGGCTTCGAAACGCACTTTGGACCACTTCTGAGGGTAACATCGAATCATAGAATCCCTACAGTGCAGAAGGAGGCCATTCGGCACATCAAGTCTGCACCGACCCTCTGAAAAAGAACCCTACCTAGGCACATGCACCCACGCTATCCCCGTAACCCAGTATCCCTATCTAATCTTTTGGACACGAAGGGACAATTTTGCATGACCAATATACTTTGTACATCTTTGGACTGTGGGAGGAAACCGGAGCATCCGGAGGAAACCCATGCATACACGGGGAGAAAGTGCAAACTCCAAGGCTGGAAGTGAACCCGTCTCCCTGGTGCTGTGAGGCAGCACTGCTAACCACTGCACAACATGCCGCCATATTCAAGATATCAAATGACTATTTTGGCATGTGCCTGGGGACAGCTCTACATTGCTGAATAATGGTCATATTTCCAATGCTATTTGGGGATGGAGGATGGCCCAGTAAATTGAACTTTGAGTCTCCTTTTCTGCCTGGAGAACAGGTATAATATTTCCAATTTCACCTTTCTGCTCCAATTTCAACTTCACTCCCAGGATTTTCACTGAAAAACAAATAAGAAATGGTGCCGCCTGTCCAAGCAGGAATGGTGTGTGAAGTGGACGGGTAATTTCACATAACGATCCTCTCTTGCATCTGCTGCTATCTTTCTTCTAGTTGGTGGAAGCCATGAGTTTGGAAAGTGCTGCTGAAGATTGCATTGTGATTTGTTGAAGTGTGTATTTTTAAATGGTGCACACTGCAGACAAGGTGCATGGGTGAAGGAGGGAGTGAACATTTAGGCTAGTGGCTGAGGTACTGATTAAGTGAGCTGCTTTGTTTTGAATCGCATTGAGATTTTTGAGCGTTCTTACAGTTGTGTTAATCCAGGCAATTGAAAAGTATTCCATCGCACTTGTGGTTCTGTGTAGCTCTCTTGCCACAAAATAAGGCCCTCTGATTGCTGGCTTTGGGACCAAGGAATTTAGGAAGCTGGTTCAGTTGAAGTTCAATTCGAGATGACAAGCAGATATGGCTAGGATTTCTCTTGTTGAAAATGGTCATTTTCTGGTACTTATGTGGCTTAAATGTACTTGCTACTTAGCAGCACAAGCTTAGATGTTGTCTGCATTTATTTTGCATGCGGGCTTGAACACATTCATTATCTAAGGAATGATAAATGGAACTGAACATTGAGCAACCATCAGAAAACAGCTACTTCAGATATTACGATGGGAAGGTCATTATAGTCATTATTGAAGACAATTGGTCGTAGGACACTGCCTGGAGGAACTCCTGCAGCAATTTTGTGGCTTGAAATGATTACCTTCCAGCAGCTACAACCATTGTCTGTCGTTCCAGCCATTGGAATGTTTTTTCATCAGATCCCTGTTGACGTCAATTTGACTAGGCTTCCTTGACGCCATATTTGGATTAAAAAGGCTTTGATGTCAAGGGTTGAAACCCTTACCTCATCTTTCGAATTCCCGTCTTGTGTCCATGTTTGGACCACGGTTACAGTTCCCCGCATCGAGTAGATTCTGTACCCTTAAGGGATTCAGTGCTTACTCCAAGCAATATTTAACTGTTTCATCAGCTGAGGGAAGACAATAGGTGATAATCAACAAAAGGGTCCCTGATAGGAAGAAAAGAAAATACAGCTATTCGACTATAGTGTACTTCACTCTATCACTCCTGAGAAAACCTGACGAAGGTTCTTGGCCTTTATTTGAAGCCTATCCACAAGCACCAGTGTTCTAACTGATTGCACACCAGAGAGCCCTGATTCAAGAATTGCACAGACAGTTATACTTCCGATTCGATTACAAGAAATATACTAATCATTTCTTACTAGTTTTTATGTCCAGTCATGACTATTAATTAGGTTTATATCATGCATAGTATATGGGTACAATCAACCAATTACAACATGTGCATGTATACTTGATTATAATATCCAGTAAGTACAAAAGCTTGGATTCTCCGCCCCTCGACGTTGGCAGCACGGATCACGATCAGACGGAGAATTGGGCACCTTGCCAAATTCGAGGTGCATGCTGGGCGAACTGAGAGCTACGCTCTGGCCACCAGTTGGCGGCGGGATTTGGGTGCATGCACGCGTGTCAGGGGAAGGATGGTAAGTAGGCCCGGCACCAGAATCTCCAGGTCATTGTGATTCTCCAGTCCTCTGGGTTGGGAATCACGTGGGCAGGATTCACAACAAGTATTACCAAACGTGCACCTGACGTGGTGGACTTCGCCACGGGGCCCCTTGAGGGAGTTGCCCCAAAGTCCACCCGAAGGTCCCCCTATCCCCTCAATGCATGACCTGCCCACCCCACTCATGCCAGACCCCCTCCCCCCCCCCCCCCCCCCCCCCCCCCGCCCAGCACCTCAAGTCTCCCTAAAACATGAGATATCACCAGAGACCCCTTAGATAGGGAGACTCCCCTGAGACCCAGTGGATAGAGGGAACCCCCAAAGACCCCTGGATAGGGGGCCACCCAGAGACCCCTAACTAAAAATCCTCCATCGAGATCCCCTAACTAAAGGGACACCGAGAGATCTCTTAACTAAAGTGACCCCAGAAACCTCCTAACTAAACAGACCCCCTCCAGAGGCTTCCTAACTGAAGGGGCCCCCACAGAGACCCCTAACTAAAGGGACCACCCCAGAGACGCCCTAACTAACAGAACCCCCTCCCCCACCCCCCCCACCCCCACCGAAAGGAGACCGCTGTCTGGAAGCTAGAAAGCAGTCCAGACAGGGGTAGCGAAGAAAACTACTGTTGTAACACTCACTTGCGAATACACCTGCTGGCTCAGACACAGGCTGTGCCACATGATTATTCCTGGAAGGGAAAAGCATGGACCTACGTTTAAACCTCTTAGATCCTTTAGCTGCAAGCCATCCATTCATTTCTCTTGGTGGGCTGTGATTGACAACTTCCACAAACACAGCCGTTAGCCTTGTTTCATTCGTCTCCCTGCATGGATGAGTAACTCTGAAGTGCTGTAACCACAATGGCCTCTATTCTCTGCATCTGATGTCGGCAACACGGATCGCGATCGAGCAGAGAATTGGGCATCCGGCTGAAATCGAGGTTCATGCCAGGTGCCAAACCAACCACTATGCTTGTCATGGATTTAGGTTATTCCGGACCTGATAATGCTCTATTACTAACCTATGCCCTAGGTTAACATATCAAAAGAGAGAAACCTGTTTTCCTGCGAAGACTCAGAATAGATCTCACGAAGGGAGAATGCTTTTCAAGGTCTCAAGCAGTTAAACAAGGTCTCAGTTACTTTTTATAGGGAGAGTTCAGATTGGTCACTCATAACTAAGTCGATACCTCTTGAGGTTGTGGGTCCTATGACTATTTAGGCTTCCTAAATGAGTGTCTAGGAGATCAACCTCGAGATTAATTTTCACACAGTATGATTTTAATTAAAGTATCTTGATTGTGAAAATACTACCAATAGATACATACTGAATTGCAGAGTTAAAGTACAAGTGGACTAAAAAAAAAATTTTTTTTTTGCTTATTGTCACAAGTAGGCTTCAAATGAAGTTACTGTGAAAAGCCCCTAGTCACCACATTCCAGCACCTCTTCGGGGAGGCTGTTACGGTCCTTCTAGTTATCTACTAACATACTAACTTCTCTCAATCGAATGAGATATCTAAACATGGAAAAATCCTTAAAGCATCTCTATCAGTTTCTTAATACATCTATAAGAAGTTATACAAAACCATACTTACAACCTGAGGTTTTGTCCGACGAGACAAGCTTCCTAAGAACAGAACTGACTCTCGCCCTAAAAGAGGGGTCAGGATCAGAGAGAGATACTTCTGCTAAAATCCCCTCTTCTTATATACATTAAACTTGCTTATCGGTTCAGGGAGGCATTTGTTACCTTGGCATTTATTGCTGGTTAATTACCTATAGCCAAATGGCTAATTAGGTATACGATCACTGATAGATCTTTTAATGGTTGCAGTGTCTGTGTAATTGTCCAGGGTTCTAAGATATATTGGCAAGGGAGGGATCGTTTGGTGCCTGCCTCTCTTCAGGGTTGACATTCTCTCCAGATATCAAAACAGACACTTTTGTGAGGGTGTTATCCTAAGAGGTATAGTTAGGGAAAGATTTGTGTATCTATTTATCTGGAGAATTCCCTGTCCTTATATTTTGAATACTTTAAGGTGCAGGGAGTGATCCCAAAGAATTTTATGTCTGTCAAAGAAGAGCTTCTAATTGTTTGATACTAATTGTAATAATATACACCAGTATATCATGGTGCAGACACACACTGATGGGCACAGTGGGACCAATCAACACACACAACACCGCAGCCAATCACCAGTGCGAGCACACGCACTATAAAGACAGGGGGCATCAGCGTTCCCACTCATTCAAGTAGCAGCTAGCTAGGAGGACAGAGCTCACAGCCTGCAACACTGACATTCACCATGTGCTGAGTGCATCGACTGGTTAGGACAAGGCAAAGGTCTTTAGTTAAAGCTAGTACCCCGCACAGCATGTGCCAGCTCATCTTGGAACAGCTACACGAGGGCCATCTTGGCGTGGAAAAGTGCCGCTGACGGGCCCGAGAGGCTGTGTACTGGCCCGGCATCAGTGACGACATCGCCAACACAGTGCTCAACTGCCCCACTTGTCGGCGCTTCCAGCCGGCCCAACCATGTGAGACCCTACAGCCCCATGAGTTGGTCACGTCCCCTTGGTCCAAGGCCGGCATTGACCTGTTCCACGCGCTGGGCAGGGACTATGCCTTGATTGTAGACTACTTTTCAAACTTCCCGGAGGTGGTATGTTTACATAACATCACATCGTCTGCAGTCATCCGTACCTGCAAGGACACCTTTGCTCGACACGGCATCCCACTCACTGTGATGTCAGACAATGGCCCCTGCTTCGCAAGCCAGGAATGGTCCAACTTTGCCAGGAGGTACAACTTTGTGACTGTGACATCCAGTCCCCTGTACCCCCAATCCAATGGCAAAGCGGAGAAGGGCGTCCACATAATCAAACGGCTCCTCTGCAAGGCTGCTGATGCTGGGTCCGATTTCTACCTCGCCCTGCTGGCCTATCACTCGGCCCCACTGTCCACTGGCCTGTCGCCAGCCAAGCTGCTCATGGGTCGCACCCTGAGGATGACGGTGCCGTCCATTCATGTCCCAGAACTCGACCACGTTCCGGTCCTTCAACGAATGCAACTGTCTCGTGCACAGCACAAGGCGGTTCATGACACCTGTGCAGCTGATCTCCCTGCTCTGGCTCCAGGTGACAACGTCCGTATCCATCTTCCGGATGGTGGCTGGTCTGCAACTGCTGTGGTTCTTCGGCAGGTGGCTCCCCGCTCGTTCCTGGTTCGTCTACCGGATAGTTCCATTCTGCACCGCAATCGACGTGCCCTTCCTCTCATTCCGCGCTCGCTACGTGATCCTCCACCATTGCGACGCCCTCCTGTTGACCCTGACCTGGACTATGCAGAGATTCCAGTCACTCTGCATCCTCCTCACTCTGATGCAGTCCAGCCCGCTCCTCAGCCGGTGGCTCCCGACCCACCCTTGAGGCGGTCAACCAGAATTCGTCACCCAGCTCAGAGACTTAATTTGTGAACTTTGTGCACTAATGGACTCTCTGGTCTGTTCTGTTCTTCTGTTTAATCGTTCAAGTGGTTTGTATATAGTGTTCATCTCATTATTCTTGTGACACACTGTTTTTCTGCACCAGGTACCTTCCCATGTAAACAGCTTTGTTTTTATGTACATAGTCCTGTAAATATTTTGCACACACGTAGTCAGGAACATTCACCATACACTATTTTTTATTTTTTTATTTCTTTAATTCTCCTCCTTTTTCACATTTTCTCCCACATTTACACCCATCAGCAATAAACACCATACACTATTTATTGCCACGCAGGTACATTTATTATAAAAGGGGGAATGTCATAATATACAGCAGTATATCATGGTGCAGACACACACTGATGGACACACAGTGGGACCAATCAACACACACAACACCGCAGCCAATCACCAGTGAGAGAACATGCACTATAAAGACAGGGGGCATCAGAGTTCCCGCTCATTCGAGTAGCAGCTAGCTAGGAGGACAGAGCTCACAGCTTGCGACACAGACATTCACCATGTGCTGAGTGCATCGACTGGTTAGGACAAGGCAAAGGTCTTTAGTTAAAGCTAGTATCGTACTAACCCACAGTCTGAGTATGTTTAAACAGTTAATGATTCAATAAAATAGTGTTACACTATTTTAAGTGTTGGTGACCTGTTTGTGATCCAGAACACCCAATACATCACTAATGAGTCCTTGGAACCAGCTTGGAGTCTCTCCCATCAGGTGGTAACTTCTATCTGACCTTTAGCTGGAGTGGTTTTATTCCATCTTGAATTAGAATGCTGTTTGTATTAATGCCTTATTTTTAATCCGAATTCTGCGGTGAACGTGATATCCATCACATGCTCCTGTTCCCCTAAAGATTATTTTTAAAAAAGGGATGATAATTTAATAATCTTTATTGCCACAAGTAGACTGACATTAACATTGCAATGAAGTTACTGTGAAAATCCCCTAGTCGCCACATTCCGGCGCTGTTCGGGTACACAGAGGGAGAATTCAGAATATCCAATTCACCTGACAGCATGTCTTTCAGGACTTGTAGGAGGAAACCGGAGCACCCAGAGGAACCCCACGCAGTCACAGGGAGAACATGCAGACTCCGCACAGACAGTGAGCCAAGCCGGGAATCAAACCTGTTACCCTGGAGCTGTGAAACAACAATGTTAACCGCTGTGCTACCGTGCCACCCCAGGGAGATATGAGGAAAGTTGAGAAGTTGTATCGCAAAGGCAGTGACCTCAGGATTACTACCAGAACTACATGCACGTGCAAGTCAGAGCAGAAATAGTAGGATATATTGGATGAATGCATGGCTGAAGAGATGGTGTGAGGGGGAGGGTTTCAGATTCCTGGGACATTGGGACAAGTTCTGGGGGAGGTGAGGGGCAGGGACCCTCCCGTAGTGCATTGGGGCCTGGGGGTTGATCGGGGATCGCTTTGGGGCTCCAGAGATTGGGGCCCCATTTAAAGATTGCGACTCGATCTCTCGCTACACAGAGGAGTTCTGGCGAGCGGAGCTCCGCACTGCATAAAATGGGGCTATGAGCTGTCTTGGCTGTGCATTCCCCACTGAGGCCCTTTATCTAGCCATGTTGCTATTTTATAGCTGAACATGCTCGCTATGGGACTTTGTTCGCATTTCGTTAAATCCTGCCCTCCGACTTTCAGAAAGCTTTCGACAAGGTCCCACATAGATTACTATGTAAGGTTAAAGTGCATGGGATTGTGGGTAGTGGCTTGAGATGGATAGAAAGCTGGTTAGCAGACAGGAAGCAAAACGTTGGAATCAATGGATCTTTTTCGATTAGCAGGCAGTGATTAGTGGGGTACCACAGGGATCTGTGCTAGGACCCCAACTGTTCACATTATATATTAATGATTTGGACGAGGAAACTAAATGTATTATCTCCAAATTTGCAGATGATACAAAGTGGGGGGGGAGGGTGAGCTGTGAGTAGGTAGCAGAGATGCTTCAGTGGGATTTGAACAGGCTGAGTGAGTTGGGGTAAATGTATGGCAGATGCAGTATAATGTGGATGAATGTGAGTTTATCCGCTTCTGTAGCAAAAATGGAAGGCATTTATTATTTGAATGGGTGTAAATTTAGGCAGGTGGATACTCAGCGAGACCTTGGTGTCCTCGTGCTTCAGTCGCTGAAAGTAAACGCGCAGGTAAAACAGGCAATTAAAAAAGCAAATAGTATGTTGGCCCTCATAGTGAGAGGATTTGAGTATGGGAATTGGAATATTTTGCTGAAATTGTATAGGGTGTTGGTGAGGCCATACCTGGAGTATTGTGTGCAGTTGGTGTCCTTATCTGAGGAAGGATATTCTCGCTACGGAGGGAGTGCAGCGAAGGTTTACCAGGCTGATTCCTGGGATGGCAGGACTGTCATATGAGGAGAGACTAAGTGAGTTAGGATTATATTCATTGGAGTTTAGAAGAGTGAGAGGGGATCTCACATGAGGAGAGACTAAATAGAACATAGAACATACAGTGCAGAAGGAGGCCATTTTGCCCATCGAGTCTGCACCAACCCACTTATGTCCTCACTTCCACCCTATGCTCGTAACCCAATACCCCTCCTAACCTTTTTTTTGGTCACTAAGGGCAATTTATCATGGCCAATCCACCTAAACTGCATGTCTTTGGACTGTGGGAGGAAACCGGAGCACCCGGAGGAAGCCCACGCAGACACTGGGAGAACATGCAGACTCCGCACAGACAGTGACCCAGTGGGGAATTGAACCTGGAACCCTGGTGCTGTGAAGCCACAATGCTATCCTCTTGTGCTACCGTGCTGCCCTTAATCCGAAATAGGTTAGGATTATATTCATTGGAGTTTAGAAGAGCGTGAGGGGATCTCATAGAAACTTGTAAAATTCAGCAGGGTTAGCCAGGGTCAATTGAGAAAGAATGTTCCCGATGATGGAGGAGTCCAGAACTAAGGGTCATAGTTTGTGGAGAACGGACTAAGGTGAAGAGAAATTTCTTCAGCCAGAGAGTGGTGAATCTGTGGAATTTGCTACCACAGAAAGTAGATAAGGCCAAAACGTTGTGTAATTTGAAGAAGGAATTAGATATAGCTCTTGGGGCTAAAGGGATATGGGGGAAGGTGTGATATGTGTTCTAAACTTGATGACCAGCCATGATCGTAATGACTGATGGATCTGGCTCGTAGGGCCGAATGGTCTTCTCCTGCTTCTATTTTCTATAACTGTTTCTATGTAAATAATTGCAGTTATTGGATGTGTTTTGTATTCGGATTTAAAGATAAAGGTTACTCGACCTGCACTGAGCTCCTAATCTCAGCCATATTGCATTGGGGGGGGGGGGGGGGGGGGGGGGGTGGGGGGGTGGCGGAGAGTGGAGAGACCAGTTACATTCAGGTCAAAGGAATGAGATCAGTATTTCTGTCTGGTTGGAACATAGAACATAGAACATTACAGCGCAGTACAGGCCCTTCGGCCCTCGATGTTGCGCTGACCTGTGAAACCACTCTAAAGCCCATCTACACTATTCCCTTATCATCCATATGTCAGTAGAATTAGTGATGCCTGAGGAATAGTCATTAATCACACTCCCTCTGTGCCACACATTGACCTTCAGCTGGAGAAAGATGAGGTAGAAGGTGTAATGATATGCAGTTGGTGCTCTGTTTCGGTCCCAACAGCGTCGCCAATACTGTGGGTATTCATCTTAGTGAACCACGGGCCTTCCCTTGTATCGATCAAATGACCACACAACCAATTTTAGTTAGTTCAAAAGATGGTTTATTTACATACACAAGAGTTATCTCAACATGCAAACACAATATCTACTACGAGTTAAACTACACCTATCAGCTACAATAACCTATACTTAACTTGAGGGCAACCGGCACTGTGGAAATGGATAAGGCTTTTATCTGGATTTCACTTGGCTGGTTCGAAGAAAGTGGCTCTGTCTCTGCTGGGCTCATCCATCGGGTAGCAATCATTGGTCTTGAACTTAGCTGGCTGTTCCTGCTGCAATAGGGTTGGCACAGGCCAGATCCAAAAGAGACAGAACACATGGCTGTGTTCTCTTTTATCCCTCTGGGATTTTGCGCTCTTTGGGGCGGTCCTTAACCTTGGACCCAATAGTTCGACAGGGCTCTGCTCACTGTCTTCGATTTCGACCAATAAAGGGGTGGGTGCCTTGGTAACTGGGCGGGTCATTAACGATCATTGACCTTGGCAGTTGTGCTTTCTGAGTAAGGGGAGTGGCGCCGATCAGTCTGTGGCTGTACCGGTTGCTTGATTGGAGTTCTCTTGTCCTGGGAAAATGCGCCATTAAAATGCAAAAGAGCAGGGGTTTCGATCAGGTCTGGTTACCTGTGTTTTAGATACACATAGACTGTGTATCTGTCTGAGTCCTGGGTTGGCCATAATTCCCATGGTCCTTTGCAGGTGCCCATCTTAGATGGCTACACAGTAACAGTGTATATAACAGTGTATATGACAATAATATATAGCCTCCGACCACTAGGTATCATGCAAGAGGAACAGGACACTGGAAGCAGACAAAAACCAGTCTCGATCAGAGTTATAGAAGCTGTTAGTAGCCTGATTAGAAGCTCCACCGTTTGGTTCGCAATAGTTTTAGTCTACCCACAGTTTATTCAATATTAAATAACTAGTTTTGAACTAGATGTTCTGCCATACACTGATTCATTTATTATCATAGTGCATGAACATAACAGAAGGGATCCCAGGCCCTTAAGGATATCTTGGCACCAAAATATTATTCCAAGGACACCATTGACTGCAGCTCGTTCATGTTAAAATATTGCTACAAAAAGAACCATAATATTTACAATGTATGATCTCTTCCATGAAATTCTGTCAAGTAAGGTGTGAAAACTTTGATTTTTCACTGAATAATGGTAAGGTAATTGAATAACAAGAAAACAGTCTTGTACAAAGTGAAACCTTGTTCTATTTTTCTCACTGAGCCTATGTTTGTTTAAGTCTTTGTTGTCCACGTAAATACATTCAAAGATTGTACAGTGCTCAAACCTCAGCATGCCCAGTCGTGAGACTATGACCCACCTCATTCTCAAATCCCTACACCAGCAAAGGAAGGGTCTTGCCCTATTAATCCTCAAATTGTAGGGCTAGCGATATGCAGAGCATCCACAAGATTTTCCCCTTCCTGAGTCCTTGAAAGACTATGGTGATAGGGTGCTGCTGAAGGTCATCACATGGCCTTCCATCACTTGAATACATCTGCTGCATGTGCTGTTTCAGGAGTTGAGTGGCTTCAGAGATCTATACAGAGTCCTGCAAACAGAATTATTATTAAGAAAGACTTTCTGCAACCACACACTGATTAACAATAGTGCATCCCCAGAGAATTATGTTCATTCTGTAAGAGCTGGCTGTTCATGGTGATGATTTTGTCCTCTTGCATTAACTGAAGTAAATTAGTGGGGAAAGCCTATGTGCATTGATTAATTGATTGATTTTATTGTCACATGTACCGAAGTACAGTGAAAAGTATTTTTCTGCGGCAAAGGGAACCTACACAGTAGACAAAAAGAATAATCGACAAAGTACGTTGACAAACAGTGATTGATTACAGTGCAGAACAAGCGCCAAACAAAGCAAATACATGAGCAAGAGGAGCATAGGGCGTCGTGAATAGTTTTCTTACAGGGAACAGATGAAAAATGAAATGAAAATGGAATGAAAATCGCTTATTGTCAGTCCAAGGGGGAGTCGTTGAGGAGTCTTGTAGCTGTGGGGAAGAAGCTGTTCCTATGTCTGGATGTGTGGGTCTTCAGACTTCTGTATCTTCTGCCTGATGGAAGGGTCTGGAAGGTCTGCAGGCAAAGCCTGGGTGTGAGGAGTTTCTGATAATTCTGGCTGCCTTCCTGAGGCAACAGGAGGTGTAGACAGAATCAATGGGAGGGTGGCAAGCTTGTGTGATGCATTGGGCTGAGTTCACCTCATCTGCAGTTTCTTGCAATATTGGGCTGAGCAGCTGCCATACCAGGCTGTGATGCAGCCAGATAGGATGCTCTCTATGGCATATCTGTAGAAGTTTGTGAGAGTTGACGCAGACATGCCAAATTTCTTTGGCTTCTGTAGGAAGTAGAGATGTTGTTCAGCTTTCTTGACAGTTGCATCAACGTGAGTGGACCTGGACAGACTGTTGTTGATGGTGACCCCAAAGAACTTAACGCTATCGACCATCTCCACTTAGGAGCCATTGATGTAGATGGCAGTGGGGGTAGGGGCATCATGCTAAGCTTCCTGAAGTCGATGATCAGTTCTTTGGTTTTGCTGACATTTAGAGAGAGGTTGTTTTCAGTACACCATGCAACCAAGTAGTCTATCTCACTTCTGTAGTCTGATTCATCGTTGTTTGAGATACGACCCATCACAGTCATATCATCCGCAAACTTAAAGATCAAATTGGAGTTAAATCTTGCCACACAGCCATGTGTGTATAGGGAGTACAGTAGAGGACTGAGCACACATTCTTGCGGGGACCCAGGGTTGAGAACTATTGTGGAGGAGGTGCTGTTACCTATCCTGACAGATTGCAGTCTGTTGGTGAGGAAGTCAAGGATCCAGCTGCACAGGGAGGGGTCAAGTCCAAGATTGCAGTATTTGGTAATTAGTCTTGTCGGGATAATGGTGGTGAAGGTGGAGCTGTAGTCTATGAACAGTATCCTTGTTGGCGAGGTGTTTGATTGTTGATTGTAGGGCCAGGGAGATAGAATCTGATATGCTTTTAAGAAATGAAAACAATTCTAAAGATGTGGGGAATAATAAATCCCTCCTGATTATTGTTTCATTCCTCCCAACAACGTACTGTTTTCTTTCATATTTTACTCCACAAATCACAAGAGTAGCTGAGATGCAGCAATATTTCTTCTGAGGCATGTATAGCTTCAAATGCACAGTCAGCTTTGGGGGTAAGACTGGCATCATGTTAAGTACGTTATTGCTTTAACATTAGCCTGTGTTGGCTAACGGCAAAGGCCCAATACAGTATCTGCGCAGTGTAGTTGATGTCCATTTGAATACGTGTACATTATTTTACACTGCTGCTGGACAAAAGAGCTTTACAAGAAACAGGTTATTCAGGCTCTGCTTATAATAAAGCAACAGTGATAAATGAGGTGGAAAAAAAAGAAAATAGTCTTGCAGAGCAGTAACTGTTTTTCTAAATGAACTACCTCATAAGAATGTTTCAGTGAAACCATCTCACCTTTACTTCGGTTAACTGCCAAGAGCATAAATCTACATGCGAGTATCTATAATTTGTCCTTATAAGCTTATGCTGTCTCAAATTATCAAATGGAGGGGTAAAATTCCATTTCACTACCATAAATTGATCATTTAATGGTACTTTAACTTCATTAAAGCTGGCATTCTGGATATTTCTTATGAATTATAATGATACATGAAGTCGAAGAGTGCATTAAGTACTCCTGATTCATTTAACACCAGTCACAAGATAGATTTCCGTTGATTGATCCAGTTCCAGGTGATTGATTTATAATGGATGTCATAGATCCAAGCTAAGCTATGAGGAAAAGGGAAATATTTTGCTGAACTGGTACTCAAACTTTTGTAGAGGCACTTGACAGTTAATAAACTTTATTATAGGGGCAGCACGATGGCGCAGTGGGTTAGCCCTGCTGCCTCACGGCGCCGAGGTCCCAGGTTCGATCCAGGCTCTGGGTCACTGTCCGTGTGGAGTTTGCACATTCTCCCCGTGTTTGCGTGGGTTTCGCCCCCACAACCCAAAGACGTGCAGGCTAGGTGGATTGGCCACGCTAAATTGCCCCTGAATTGGAAAAAATGAATTGGGTACTCTAAATTTATTTTTTAAAACTCTGTTATTTATCAGTAACTTTAAAGCAAGTGACTAAATAAATGCATGCTCATTTTTTTTTAAATATTAAAAATATTCAACAGAATTTTGGCAAAAGTATTTGCCAAATATTATTGCTACAGAGGTGAGACTACATCAGAAATCAATAATTGAAAAATTAAACCTAGATCTTATCCTCCTCGGCTACTCATTTTACCAATTTTTCTTTTGAAGGAACAAACTGGCTCATTATTCCTGCTGAGTCTTATACAAATCAATTAAATATTTTTTTTACAAAATGATATTAACTGGTCAGTCATTTGAGCTATTATTAAGCTCTGTTGTGTAGCTGGATATCTGAACAAATAAACCCATCACTTGATGTTAACTAGTGTCTACTCAGGAATATATGGACTTGGTCAAAAGGAATGTGCCTCTTCTCATGGGGACACAATACACTTGCCTCCATTGAGGTTAACAGCAGGTTATAAGTAATAGCTTAGGGAGTACAATAAGCTTATAGGTGGTAAAACCACAAGGCCTCCCTGAGAGCTGGCAACATTCCCACTTTGTTATCCCGCTTGGACTGGGCTACTCATTAGAGATTTAGCTTGCATATTTATCTGTTGCCGGTGGAGAGAATCCTAGTCCAATGACAAGGCTACCCTTCCAGCTCGGAGTACTGTTTATCTGCCTGGGCCAGTTACCACTGTGTCTGCAAGCGAAGCAGACCAGATTGTAATCTTTCATTTTTATGTATGTCATCTTGCAGTCAATTCAGCCACAAAAATGTTTACCACCCACAAACGAGAAAACCACTGGATGATAAATAGAATCATAAAATGATACAGTGGAGAAGGAAAGCCATTTGGTCCATTGTCCCTTCACTGGCTCCAAAAGAATATCTAATTAGTCTACCTCCTCTGCTCTTTTTCCATATCCCAACAAATGTCTCTTTTCCAAATATGTAGTTAAACCCTTCTGAAAATTCCTATTGAATCTGCTTCCAACCAAACTTTCAGACAGCTTTTCACTGTACTCCGGTACATGTGACAATAAATCAAATCACATTATAACTCATTGGATATCAATATTCTGTTGGTCTCGAGTCGTATTCTTCTGCCAATTGCCTTCAACCTGCTCCTCAGGTTACCAACCGTTCTACCAGTTAAAATCATTCCTCTCTATATAGTCTATCAAAACACCATTATATCTCCTTTTAACTTCCATACTTGAAGGAAAACAATGCTAGCTTGGCCAGGTTTATAACTGAAGTCTCTCATCCCACATTTGGGCCAGAATAAATGCACGCTCAATTTCTTTCCCTGTGATTAAAATCAATAATTGAAAAATTTAACTCAGATCTTATCCTCCTAGGCTCCTCAGTGTGTCGTATGTCCTCCATATGTTCTCCCATCAGAGGCGATTTGCTATCCTTTGCCATGCAACTTTATGCATGGCGGGGATTGCGAGGGATTCCATCATGAATCCCGCTATTGGGTCGTCATTTCCAACAACGTCCCGATAGCGAAGTCTGGCGATTGCCCCCCCCCCTCACAACACAATTCCACCCCTGCCCTGGGATTTGTTGCATCACCCCGCCCCACAGTACAAGGGTGACCTGACCCCCCCCCCACTGACTCCCCACCAGGCCCCATGACAGAAACGCCCACCAGAAACCCCCACAAATGATGACCCCACCAGAAAAGCCCATTATAGATATCCCCACCAGTAACCCCCCATAAGAGAGACCCTCACCAGAAATCAACCCCACCCCCATATGACAGACCCCACCAGACACCTCCCATAAGAGAAAACTCCACCAGAGATGCCCCCATTAGAGAGACCCCTGCCTGGAAGCCCCCAATAAGAGAGACCCCTGCCTGAAAGCCCTCCATAAGAGAGACCCCTGCCTGGAAGCCCTCCATAAGAGAGACCCCTGCCTGGAAGCCCTCCATAAGAGAGACCCCTGCCTGGAAGCCCCCAATAAGAGAGACCCCTGCCTGAAAGCCCTCCATAAGAGAGACCCCTGCCTGGAAGCCCTCCATAAGAGAGACCCCTGCCTGGAATCCCTCCATAAGAGAGACCCCTGCCTGGAAGCCCTCCATAAGAGAGACCCCTGCCTGGAAGCCCCCAATAAGAGAGACCCCTGCCTGAAAGCCCTCCATAAGAGAGATCCCTGCCTGGAAGCCCTCCATAAGAGAGACCACTGCCTGGAAGCCCTCCATAAGAGAGACCCCTGCCTGGAAGCCCCATAAGAGAGATCATGGTCTGGAAGCTGGAGAGCAGTCCAGACAGAAACAGTGAAAAAAAACTCTGCTTTAAAACTCAGCTGTGCAATATACTTGCTGGCTCAGGCAGAGGAAGCAACACCCGTAAATTCCTGGAAAGAGAAAACCAGTCAGCTGTGTTTAAACCCCTCTAGATATTTGATCTACAACCTTTTCATTCATACAATGTGAAATTAATTTTACTGGGCTGTGACATTCAGCTATCTGGATTGTTTGATCTCATTTCCTTTCACGCTTGAGTGGATCTCAATTAGCCTAGCTAACTAGCTGCAATGTTTAAAAGCAACTAGCTATGATTGACGGCTGGGCGCTGATCCTGTTTTTTTGGGCAGCATCAAGAACTCCACTACCAGCGGGTGGCGGTAGTCTTTGGACTTTAAGGATAATAGAAAGAACAATATACTTAATTAGACAACAGAACTTAATCTGAGATATTTTCAGATTAAATACATCATCTTATTTTAAAATCAACATCAGAAAAGTAACAGATATGGTTATTCCCACATTATTGTTTGTGGATGTTTGCTGCAGGAGCCCAAATTAGCTGCTGCAATTCCTACATTCCAACAAACTTCAAAGACACTTCAGAAATACTTCCTTGGCTGAAAATTATTTTGGAAGTTCTGAGGATCATGAAAAGAATTACACAAATTGAAATCTTTCTTTTTAAAAGGAACAAAAATCATAAACTGGTTCTTTCCTATTTCACATTGCTTCACCAGAGGCTTGCGTCAGCGGTGATTCCGTTGACTGAGTCATGGGAGCTGGCATGATGGCCACATCACCAAAGACATCCCCAAAGCCATGCTCTGTGGTGGGCTTTCTATCGGCACCAGACAAACAGGTTACCCATATCTTCGATAAGGGAGACTTCAAGTTGACTGGAATAGAGTTGATGCATGGGATGTTCTTGCTGTTGACCAGAGTGTCCGGAGACAAGCACCCAGGAAGACACTCAGGAGACCAGCACCAGACAAGCCTCTGGTGAAACTCAGGGGTGGCACAGTAGCACAGTGGCTAGCACTGTTGCTTCAAAGCGCCAAGGTCCCAGATTCGGTTCCCGCTTGGGTCACTGTCTGTGCGGAGTCTGCACGTTCTCCTCGTGGCCATCGAGTCTGCACCAACCCTCAGAAGGAGCACCCTACACCTGCACCCTATCCCCGGAACCCCACCTAACTATTTCATAGAATCATAGAATTTACAGTGCAGAAGGAGGCCATTTTGCCCATCGAGTCTGCACCGGCTCTTGGAAAGAGCACCCTACCCAAGGTCAACACCTCCACCCTTTCCCAATAACCCCGTAAGCCAGCAACCCTACCCTAACCTAGACGCAATTTCTGCATAGCCAATCCATCTAACCTGCACATCTTTGGACTGTGGGAGGAAACCGGAGCACCCGGAGGAAACCCACGCAGACACGGGGAGAATGTGCAGACTCCACACAGACAGTGACCCAAGCCGGAATTGAACCTGGGACCCTGTGAAGCAACTGTGCGACTGTGCCGCCTTTAGACACTAAGTGGCAGACACGGGGAGAAAGTGCAAACCTCACACAGTCACCCGAGGCCGGAATTGAACCCAGGCCTTGGAACTGTGAGGCAGCAGTGCTAACCACTGTGCTACTGTGCCACCCTCGCTTAGACAATATCTATGAAGAGAAACAGAGTTAACAGGCACAATTCAGCGAACAAATGTTAAAGTATGGGTGTGTTTAGCGGGGTGTTTCTCGGTGGCTGAGCGCCGAGAAACACCTTGAAGATCAACTTTTTTTAGGTTTTGGGGAGTTTCTTCCTGCTGAGGCCGCACTTAGAGGGATTTCCTGCTGGCAAGCTGATATCGCCAGTAGCAACGGCTGTTCGCAGAACTGCTGCCTCACAGTGCCAGGGACCAGGTCCAATTCCAGCCTTGGGTCACTGTCTGAGGGGAGTTTGTACATTCTTCCCATGTCTGTGTAGGTTTCGTCCGGGTGCTCCAGTTTCCTCCTGCAGTCCAAAGATGTGACGGTTAGGCGGATTGGCCACACTAAATTGCCCCTTAGAGTCCAGGGTTGTGCAGTTTAGGTTATGGGGTTACGGCAATCGAGCAGGGTGAACGGGGGGAGTGGTTATGGGTAGTGTAGTCTTTCAAAGGGTCGGTGCAGACTCGATGGGCCAGCTGGCCTCCTTCTGCACTGTATGGATCTTATGATTCTATGATCTGGGCACCAATTTGATCAGCAGCCACGATCTTTCCCCCCCTTTCAGGCACCCCAGCTTTATGACACCCCCTCATCCTCTTAACCTTGTCTAGGCCCCTGGGAACCAGCTCTTACCCCCGCTCCAAGTATAAAGCCCCCCCCCCCCCGACCCTTGGCAGTTCCAACCTGGCACCTGGGCGCTCTGGTACTGCCAGCCTGGCATCCTGGCATTTCCCCTGGCACCCAGGTGCCATGAGAAGTGCCAGGGTATTACCCTTCCCTGTCCATGACCTCCCAGGGCACTCCAATTGCCTTGGAGGTGCCGTTATGCCTGGTCCATGTTTGTGTGGACCAGTACTAAACATCGCCCTGTCGAGGTCTCACAAGCGCAGCCGTTGACTCCCGGATGTTGGGTGCATGTGATGTCCGGGTATTGAAATGAACCCCATTTAAATATGCCAATCTGGATCTTGCCCTTGATCATGCAGGGGGAGCAAGTTGGTTGAGTCGCGAACAGCCCGGCGCCTGGCCCGAAGCCTGATGTGGGACTCCCGTGCAATTCCCCTTGTCCCTGGGTCCTCACCGGGCACAATACCTGGTCTCTGGGTCCTCACCGGGGGTGGCTGAATCACTCCCAACAGTTCAGGTTGTGATTATCTTTGAAATCTGTATCTCTCGTCACAGATGTTGCCTGACCTGCTGAGTATTTCCAGCACTTTCTGTTTTTTATTTCAGAATTCCAAAACCTACTGTCACGTGTGCCCGGTGGACTACCTTAAATTGTATGAGGCTAAGCCTGGCGCACGATGAGGGGATATTAACCCTACTTAGGGCATCCGCTCATAGACCCGCCTCAATATCTCCTCCTAGCTCGTCCTCCCACTTGCACTTAAGCTCCTCCACCGGAGTTTCCTCCACCTCCGAAAGTTCCTGGTAAATATCCGATACCTTCCCCTCTCCCACCCAGGTACGGGAAACTACTCTATCCTGTATCCCCCGTGGTGGCAGCAGCGGAAAGGCCGGCACCTGTTTTCTCAGGAAGTCGCGCACCTGCAAATACCTAAAACCATTCCCTGCTGGCAATTTAAATTTATCCTCCAAAGCTTTCAAGCTGGGAAAGCTCCCATCTATAAATAGATCCGCATCCTTCTAATTCCTGCCCCCTGCCAACTCCGGAACCCGCCATCTAGCCTACCCGGTACAAGCCTGTGGTTGTTATAAATCGGGGTCCAAATTGATGCTCCCTCTACTCCCTTATATCTCCTCCACTGCCCCCAGATCCTCACTACCACCGGACTTGTGGAGTATCGGGCCGGCAAGAATGGCAGAGATGCCGTTACCAATGCTCCCAGACTGGTGTCTCATGACGCCGCCTCCATCCGCTCCCATGCCGACCCCTCCCCCACTACCCACTTCCTAATCATGGCTATATTAGCCGCCCAGTAGTAATTGCAAACGTTCGGCAGCGCCAACCCACCCTCCCCCCAACTGTGCTCCAGCAATACTTTCTTCACTCGCGGGGTTTTACTCGCCCACACAAAGCCCAAAATAACCTTATTCACCCGCTTGAAAAAGGCCTCAGGGATGAAGATAGGGAGGCACTGAAAGACAAACAGAAATCTGGGGAGGACCATCATTTTCCTGGTCTGTACCCTCCCCGCCAGTGATAATGGGAGCATGTCCCATCTCTTAAAGTCCCCTTCAATTTGTTCTACCAACCGGGATAGGTTTAACTTGTGGAGTAACTCCCATTTCCGGGCCACCTGGATTCCCAGATGTCGAAAGCCCTTCCCTACCATTCTAAACGGCAGCTCTCCCAGTCTCTTCTCCTGCCCTCTTGCCTGGATCGCAAACATCTCACTTTTCCCCATGTTCAATTTATACCCCGAACAATTGCCAAATTCCCCCAAGATTCACATTACTTCCCCCATCCCCTCCAACGGGTCCGAAATGTACAAGAGCAGGTCATCTGCGTAGCGCGAGACCCAGTGCTCCACCCACTCCCCCCAAACCAGCCCTTTCCATTCCTGGAGGCTCTTAACGCCATGGCCAATGGCTCTATGGCCAGAGCAAACAGTAACGGGGAGAGGGGGCACCCTTGCCTCGTCCCTCGGTGTAGTTCAAAATACCCCGACCTCAGCCGGTTCGCACGCACACTCGCTACTGGTGCCTGACAGAGAACTGCACCCAGTCAATAAAGCCCTCACCAAACCCAAACCTTCCCAGCGCTTCCCACAGGTAATTCCACTCCACCCGATCAAAAGCCTTCTCCGCATCCATCGCTACCACCACCTCCGCCTCCTTTCCTTCTGAGGGCATCATAATAACATTTAGAAGCCTTCGAACATTAGCCTTGAGTTGCCTGCCCTGAACAAATCCCATCTGGTCTTCCCCTATCACCCCTGGGACACAGTCCTCTATCCTTGTGGCCAATATCTTAGCCAGCAGTTTGGCATCCACATTTAGTAGAGAAATCGGCCTGTATGACCCACATTGCTCCGGATCCTTCTCCCGTTTCAAGATCAATGAAATCGAGGCCTGCCACATTGTTGGGGGGAGGACACCCTTCTCTCTTGCTTCCTTAAATGCCCTCACCAGCAGTGGGCTCAATATCTCTGAAAACTTCTTATAGAATTCCACCGGGTAGCCGTCAGGCCCCAGGGCCTTGCCCGACTGCATGCCCTCCAGCCCCTTGATTATTTTCTTCCCTACCATTCTAAGCGGAAGCTCTCCCAGTCTCTTCTCCTGTCCTCTTGCCTGGATCGCAAACATCTCGCCAAATTCCCCCAAGAGATGTGGGAGTCTTTTAAGGAGCAGTTGATGGGAGTGCAGGACAGGCATATGCCGGTTAAAAGGAAGGTCAGGGAAGGCAGGATTCAGGAACTTTGGATGACCAGGGAAATTGCGAGTATAGACAAAAAGATAAAGAATGCATACATGAGGTACAGGCAATTAAAAACAGATGAAGCACTTGAGGAATACAGGGAAAGGAGAAAAGAACTCAAACAGGGAGTTGTGAGGGCGATAAGGGGTCACGAAATGCAGGCAGGATTAAGGAGAATCCCATGGAATTTTATACGTATATTAGGAACAAGAGGGTAGCTAGATAAAGAGTTGGCCCACTCAAGGACAAAGAGGGAAATTATGCGTAGAACCAAAGGAAGTAGATGAGATCTTTAATGAATTTTGCATCGGTATTCACGAAGGAGAGGGATACGTTGATTGGTGGTGTCTCAGAGGGATATGTAAACACTTTAGAACAAGTTATTATTATGAGGGAGGAAGTGTTTCTTTTATTACACTCCTGTATCATCTTTTATTACACTTCTTTGTGTGTTTTGATATACTGAGTGTAATATGTGTTACTCAAACCTTGGTTGCTGATGAGGTTTTCTGAATCTCGATGAAGAAGACTCAAACCCGTCCAGTAGTAACAAAATGTTTATTGAGTAACTATAACAATAATTGCATGAGTTCTTTACTTTAATATCAGTACTCGTGATAAGGTCAACACAATCTAACTACAGTAACTATGCTTGACTCCACTAACCATCTGAGCTAATCTGATACTCCTGTCCTGGTCACAGTACACCCGAAAGAGAGAGAGAGAGAGGCACAATGCGGTTGCCTTTATACCCCTGTTGGTCCGGCCCTCTAGTGATCATCTGGTGCTACTGATTACACATTAACCCCTCATGTACATGCACATAGAGATCACCACAGTGTTAGTTGTGTTAAAAAGCATTAAGGTAGACAAATCCCAGGGCCAGATGGCATCTATCCCATATTACTGAGGGAGACAAAAGATGAAATCGCTGGGCCTCTAACAGAATTCTTTGTTTTTTCGTTGGCCACAGATGAGGTCCCAGAGGATTGGAGGACAGCCAATATTCTCCCATTATTTAAGCAGGGTAGCAAGGATAACCCAGGTAATTCTAGGCCAGTGAGCTTGACATCAGTGATAGTGAAATTGTTGGAAAAGATTTACAGAGATGGGGGCTGGATTCTCCGTTTCTGAGACTAAGTGTTGACGCCAACAGAAATTCCAACAGAAAAACTGGTGCTGCATCTGGACCGATTCCGCTATCGTTGAGGGGCTAGCACCAGGGGCGTGTGGAACACACTCGATTCCACTGAAAAATGGTGCGGGATACGTCGGGTCCGTGATCGATACTCGGGAGGCTGACAAGCTGCAGCTGCACATACACATTACACTCCCGACACACACTTATTCCAGCCACAAAGATGGCACTGGTTTGCTGGAGCATGCCCACACAGCTGATGGGTCATCTGGGGCCAGAGGGAACCCAGTGGATTGCCCTGGGGGGACACCAATACGACCTGTGCAACCAGGTTCAAAGTGGGCTGTTAGCGGTGTGCAAAGCGGCACAGACACCTTGCAGGTTACGGCATTGGTGCCAAACCCGACCCCACAACCCACCTTGTGGCCACCCCCCCTCTACTCCCCCCAGCCCTGGCAGAAGTCCTCCGGCAAGTGGCACAACTGCCCGCAAACTATGGAAATGTTGGACACCTTCTGTACCCACCTCTACCCCTCAGCAGCCGCCACACCGGTTTCATGATTTTTAAAAGCACAAGTGAACCACGCCGTCAGAAACATAGCCCATTGGAAGTGGAGACTTGCGGAGGCCCTGCAGAGTACCGGGTCGGGCCCGCTAATGATATGCAAACTGATGTGCCTACTGTATGTGCAGAGTGAAGCACATTGGGCTGGATTCTCCGATTTTGAGGCTATGTTCAGAGCATGCGTCTAGTTTTACAATGAAAAAGTCGCCGCCGCCACAACGACTGATGATCCACGCGGTGGGGGGCTAGCAGCCATGCCACGTACCAGATACGAATGGAGAATTGTCGGGTCCGTGGCCACGCATGCGTACGGTGGCAACCTGCGGCGGCCGCACCGTACAATATGGCGCCAGCCGCGCGTGGACCCAGTCTGCCAGATAGTGCCCCCTGAAACGCCCCTCTCCAACCCTGGCAACCTCCCAGCCCCCGCCAAAGCCCCTATGACCAGCAGAATGGTTACCCCCCCCCACCCCCGACTGTGGCAGCGCTGGTCACAGTCCGCAGCCGCCACGCAAGGTCCCCGAAATCTGTGAGCATACGGGACCGACGGCGTCGTGAAGTCGGCCCATCGGGGGAGGGCCTCAGGTGTGCGGCGGACTGAGCGATTACGCCATTTTTGAGGGTGCGGAGCATCTGGAAAATGACACTGTCCCCAATTACGGCGTAAAAAAGGATTCTCCGAACAATCGCCGAGTGCAATTTCGGCGTCAGCAATCGGAGCATCACGGTAGCAATGTGGTTAACACAGGCAGGACGGTAGCACAGTGATTAGCACAGTTGCTTGACAGCTCCAGAGTCCCAGGTTCGATTCCCGGCTTGGGTCACTGTCTGTTGAATTTAAATCACCACTTTTATTAGAAATCTCCCCCTAAACCAAAAAGGGTCAAAAAGATTTTCTAAATGGTGCACAAGGATTTTTCACTCCCTGACTCCTTAATGCAGACTTAAGTTGGTGCTATTCAGGTCAAACTAATAGTTATTCCCGGTATAACCTATATCTACAAAGATTTTATCTACTTACCTCTCAGTAGCTTTGATCCTGAGTCCGCCTTTCTGAGGTAATAGTACAGTAGACTTTTCAATATTTTGTAATAACCACTATTTCAGGTTAAAGTGAGTTTTTAAACTTACTTTATTTTACTTCAAAAGATAACATTACAACTTACAACAAGTTAAAAAAATCTTGCTTCTGGAATATCCGTTCCAGTTGTTCGGACCTTCGTGGCCCCCTTGACAATCTCTCTTCTTATCTGTGGGTGTTCTCAGTAACTTTGTTCGCCTGTTCGGCTCCTGCATTCAGTCATATCTATCTACCGAAGCAGCTCTGAGAGCTGGAAGTGATGTTGGCTGTTAGCAATTCAGGATATTTATTACCTTCTCACAGCCGTGCTGGTTACATGACATTATCTTCAAGTAATGTCTTCTGCTCATTTATGTATTTTTGTTTGTCCATTGTATTCATCTAGTTTCCATCATGTCTAACAGGAGGATGCTTCAATGGTAAGCATTGGTATAAAATGCTTTGATTATTGCCAAATCTGAGAGGAGTGACACATCCAGTTCTCATGATGTGGAGATGCCGGCGTTGGACTGGGGTGAGCACAGCACGAAGTCTTACAACACCAGGTTAAAGTCCAACAGGTTTGTTTCGATGTCACTAGCTTTCGGAGCGCTGCTCCTTCCTCAGGTGAATGAAGAGAACATCCGGTTCTCGTCATGTTTAAACTGATTCCTGCTTGGTGTTAATTTATGCCTTAGTAGACCCAACCGTTATCTCCAGACTTCACTTTTAACTGATGACATGAAGTTTCTATTATTCACAAATGCACATTATTTCATGTAATTCACTTAAGATTCTGGCAATTAATTTCTGTTCCCTTTATGAAACTAAAAAACTTAATTTGCTAGAATTTCTCTAACTTGAAAGAAAGGTATCAGATTACAGCATAAGTTGTTTTAGAGCTGTTCTCTTAATGCCTGTGTGATGAAGGCTGTCTGCATTTCAAACCCTCTTTTCTGAATGCTGCTAACCCTTAGTGAGATTTTTGCTTGCTTTTTCTTATATTCCTTCGGGTTTTTTCAGACCTTCAAGTTTCAAATAAATGGCACCTTTCCCATTTTACTTTATGCAGAGTCGGCAACTGAGGTGTGTTGATCCTCGGGTTAAATCACCACCAGTCAGCTCTCCCCCTCAAAGATGAAAGCAGCTGATGGTCAACTGGGACTATGGCAACTTTACTTCCTGCACATACCCACTCACGAGAATATACAGATCAGGAAGGCCTTAACTTAAACTTTTCTGAATATCACTGTCATAGAAGGCTGTGCTTCCACCAGATGTTTTTGGAGTGGATCCCAAGAAAAGGAATTTGTGGAATGTTTAAGAGATGGTATCTTGGAGCAGCTTCTGGTAGAGCCCACCAGGGAACAGGCAATTATGAATTTTGTGATGTGTAATGAGGTAGACTTGATTAGGGATCTGAAGGTGAAGGAATCCTCAGGAAGAAGTGACCACAATATGATAGAATTTACCCTGCAGTTTGAGAGAGAGAAGCTGGAGTCAGATGTAACAGTTTTACAATTAAATAAGAGTAACTACAAAGACATGAGGGAGGAGCTGGCCAGTGTTGATTGGAAAAGGAGACTAGCAGGGAAAACAGTGGAACAACAATGGCAGGAGTTTTCAGGGGTTATTCGGGAGGCACAGCAGAAATTCATCCCAAGGAGGAGTTTAAGGAGAGGACAAGGCATCCATGGTTGACGAGGGAAGCCAAGGACACCATAAAAGCAAAAGGAAAGCACACAAAGTGGCAAGCATTAGTGGGAAGCCAGCGAATTGGGAATCATTTAAAAGCGAGCAGAGGACAACTAAAAAAGCAATAAGGGGAGAGAAGATGAAATATGAGTGCAAATTACCTAGTAATATAAAAGAAGATAGGAAGAGTTTCTTTCAATATACAAAAGGTATGCAAGAGGCAAAAATAGACATTGGACCATTGGAAAACGTGGCTGGAGAAGTAATAATAGGAATTTATGGGTGGGGCTACTGGGTTAAGGGGAAAGGGTTGATGTGTGGGCTTAAGTAGGGTGCTCTTTCCAAGAGCTGGTGCAGACTCGATGGGCCGAATGGCCTCCTTCTGCACTGCAAATTCTATGATTCTATGATTCTATGAAACAAAGAAATGGCAGACAAACTGAATAGTTACTTTGCATCAGTCTTCACGGTGGAAGACACCAGTGGGATGCCGGAGCTCCAGGAGAATCAGGGGGCAGAGGTGAGTGCAGTGGCCATCACTAAGGAGAAGGTTCTCAGGAAACTGAAAGATCTGAGGTGGATAAGTCACCTGGTCCGGATGGATGAAACCCCAGGGTCCTAAAAGAGATAGCTGAGGAGATTGTGGAGGCATTGGTGGTGATCTTTCAGGAATTACTGGAGACAGGAAGGGTCCCAGAGGACTGAAAGTGGCTAATGTAACACCTCTGTTTAAGAAGGGAAGGAGGCAGAAGACGGGACATTATAGGCCGGTTAGCCTGATTTCTGTCATTGGTAAGATTTTAGAGTCTGTTATTAAAGATGAGATCGCGAAGTACTTAGAAGTGCATGGTAAAATAGGACTGAGTCAGCACTGCTTTGTCAAAGGGAAGTCATGTCTGACAAATCCATTAGAGTTCTTTGAGGAGGTAACAGGAAGTTAGACAAAGGAGAACCAGTGGACGTGATTTCTTTAGATTCCCGGAAGGCCTTTGACAAGGTGCCGCATAGGAGACTGTTAAATAAGTTAAGAGCCCATGGTGTTCAGGGTAAAATCCTGGCATGGATAGAGGATTTGGAGAAGCTAGGAGAGTGGGAGTGATGTGGCAAATTAAATACAATGTGGAAATGTGTGAGTTTATGCACTTTGGAAGGAGGAATTTAGGCACAGACTATTTTCTAAATGGGGAATTGCTTAGGAAATCAGAAGCACAAAGGGACTTGGGAGTCCTTGTTCATGATTCTCTTAAGGTTAACGTGTAGGTTCAGTCGGCAGTTAAGAAGGCAAATGCAATGTTAGCATTCATGTCAAGAGGGCTAGAATACAAGACCAGGGATGTACTTCTGAAGCTCTATAAGGCTCTGGTTAGACCCCATTTGGAGTATTATGAGCAATTTTGGGCCCCGTATCTAAGGAAGGATGTGCTGGCCATGGAAAGGGTCCAGAGGAGGTTCACAAGAATGATCCTTGGAATGAACAGCTTGTCGTATGAGGAACGGTTGAGGACTCTGGGTCAGTACTCGTTGGAGTTTAGAAGGATGAGGGGGGATCTTATTGAAACTTACAGGATACTGCGAGGCCTGGATAGAGTGGACGTGGAGAGGATGTTTCCACTTGTAGGAAAAACTAGAACCAGAGGACACCATCTCAGACTAAAGGGAGGATCCTTTAAAACAGAGCTGAGGAGGAATTTCTTCAGCCAAAGGGTGGTGAATCTGTGAAATTTTTTGCCGCAGAAGGTTGTGGAGGCCAAATCACTGAGTACCTTTAAGACAGAGATAGATAGGTTCTGCAAGGTACAGTCTAACTCCACAAGGAGCCTGTGCCTATCAAAGTCAGCACTTCATAGAGTTTTCGGCGAAATTTCAATCTTAAGGGGACACCTGTTCCAATGCTTTCAGTTGCGCTACTTGATCTGTGTAGCTTTCCCTACTTTTCCTGCAGCGTCAGAACCCTCCCTACTGGGGGGGAATCTTATTGTTGATGAGGTCTGGTAGAGGGAGCATCTCAAATACTTACGGCCAGATCATTTAAGTTGAATCTGCGCCGCTGAATTGGGTGAGGGCAAAATGGGAGGAGGAATTGGGGCCCATTCCAGATGAGGACATGTGGAATGAGACCCTTTCTAGGGTGAATTTCACCTCCTCCTGCGCACGGCTCAGCCTGATCCAGTGTAAGATGGTACGGTGAGCTCACCTGACTAAAAGGGATGAGCGTGTTTTTTGCTGAAGTCGAGGACAGGTGTGAGTGCTGTTCCTCTGGGCCCGCGAATCACACCCACATATTCTGGTCGTCTCCAAGGATGGTATCCTTCTGGGTCTCCTTCTTTAACACCAAGTCAGTGGTTCTTAACATCTGAGGATGATTTTCCAAACCTCACTCGATACAGGGGAGGTACCTGAGGACTGTAGAAATGCAAACATTGTTCCGTTGTTTAAAAGGGGATCTAAGGAAACATCAAACAATTATAGGCCGGTTAGTCTTACGTCGGTGGTGGGCAAATTAGTAGAATCCATCCTGAGAGATAGGATTAATTGTCATGTAGAAAGGCATGAGCTAGTCAGGTGTTGCTAAATGTTGCTCTCTTTCGTTGGCTCTGAATATGACGGTCAATATGGTCGCCTTCCTTAATTCTAATTACGTTTGCTCTAGAGTCGCCAGGTATCTTTCGATACCGCCACAAGGTTCAAACCGAATACTGATCAGAGACTTGATACGCCAGTTAGTTAGTTCAAAGTCAAATGCTTATTTATTTACACACACAGTTAAATATACTCATGCACAAATACTACAGACTAAACTATCACTACTGCTAAAGCCTATACTTAGCTTCGGGCGCCCACTCAGTCAGAGAAACAATGGCCGTTGTTCGGTTCTGAGGCTGCTGGGGTGGAACTGGTACGGGATAACAGCTAAGGCCGTCTGTCTGGTAGTGGGCGTTGACCTTGGACTTACTTGTTTCTGGGTGCAGCTGTTGGACAGGTCTCTCCTCGGTGAGAGCCGGGTCCAAGAGAACAATTCTCTCTTGGGGGCTCCTTCTTATACCCAAAGGGGCTTCATGCTCTTTTGGGCGGGCCTTGAACTTGGCCCCAATCAATTGGGCCGTTTCTTGATCACTCATATTGATCTCGTCCAATAAAGGGGTGGGTGCCCTGATGGCTGGGCGTGTCCTAGGTGACCATTTGCCTGCTTTGTTCTGGTTTCCTCTGGCGCCGGGGTGTCTGCCTTAGTATCGGTTACTCAAATGTTACTCTTTTGTTCCCGGAAATGGGCCATTAGTATGCTAATGGGCCTACAGTTTTGGTCTTGTCTGGGAGCTGCGGCTCCAATATGCAGACAAACTCTGAGCCTGCTTTTCTCAGTATTGTCCATTTTCCCTGCAATCTTTGTAAAGTGTCCATTTTGTAATTGGGAAGTGGCCATCCCAGATGGCTGCACACCCTCCTTGTGATCCTCAACGCGAAGCGTGAAGGATCACATTACCGCATCGTCTTCGTTCTCTGACCAAGCGGGGCACCCATAAGCACTTCACGGGCTCTACACTGCCCTATCCTATGAATCACAATTTTTACCTAAAATCATTTTACATACATACATCATTATAAAACTCTATGGGGCGCTATGACATTCAGGCATGCATTATAAAATTTTAAAAACTGGAACCTCTAACTATTCTCAATAAACTATCCTCACTCAAACAATCAACAATAATCTACAACACTTTAAAATGTACAAATAGCAGCAACACAAGTTTCTCTGGCTTCGCAGTCAAGCACAGAGGTTTACATTTCTTTATTGAACGAACAAAGCACACACAAAGAAAAAAACAGATGCACTTTAATTCACTTAAAGGGATTGGGGGGTTTGTTGGAGACCTAAACGTGTACACCGGGGTGCGAGAGTGGGAGGCTCTCCTTCGCCATTTTCTGAGTTTAAGTGTTTGCACGACACTGCAGAGTATCGCCAGTACTAAGAGTGATTCTGCTATGTAAGATAGTGAATACCAGGTTATAAACTTGTCACACCAGGTCGGGGTGTCGATAACTGTCTTGGGGGTAACTATCTCGAGGTTAACTATCTCGGGGTTAACTATCTCGGGGTACAGTGTATGGCAGGGGTGGGAATCATTGATGGCCTGTGTGGTAGGGGTCAGGGGGGTAGCGTCCGTGCGCAACTGAAGGGATCCCGCTAAGATCCAGATGAAAAACATGAAGGTCGTCTTCATTTTTCCTTTTGTCGGTCTTCTTCTTTTTCTTCCTCTGGGGTTCCTGATGTTCCTCTGAACGGTTGTCTGTCGACAAACTTGTTCCATTAACAGCCATTGGGCATCAAAAGGGTAGTGGCGTGGGGCCATGAAAGCTTTTAACTTCACAAACAACATTGAACATGTACATTAAACAAACAAACATACAACAAACATGGTGCAGGTTCCATCAGAAAGGACACCGTATCACTCCATCGGTTCCTTTTTGCCATCATGTGGACACCTCATTGCTCAGTAGCGAACAGGGCCGCAAAGGGATTCATTTGGTGGAAGTCAGACTCTATGTCATCACCTTCTCCCGGCTACCATACTCTTGTCTGGAGTAGTTTGGCTAAAGCTGCTTAGGGCAAATTGGGGTCCATCTCATCATTCCGGATGAGCCTGAACGAGTTGGCTCGGTGCCAGAATCGTGTGTCGAGGTTGGAGCTACTAGGTGTTAATCCGTAATCGTCGGGCGGTGGGTCTGGGTCAGGGGCTTTGATGTACGTAATTTCGAAGGGGTCGCTGGAATCATGCTCGGATTCGCTGGGAGTGTGGCCTGGTGCAGGGGTATAATCATAATGTGGTGTGCTGTGGCTGTCGTCATCGCTACGCTATCACTGTCGCTGCTGGTTGAAGGAAGGGAGAGGCGGAGTCGTGCCTCTGGGGGTGGAGTTGAAGATGTGTCTGAGGACGGGCTGGACTGGCTGGGGGAGGGTAGGAATGCGTCATCTGTGTGCAGGGCGTGTTCACCTGCTGCTGCAAGCGAGATGTGGTGTGCATGGTTGTTCTGCGAGCCACAAGCCTTAAGTTGGTTTATGTGAAATCACGCAGACTTGCCATTGGGATATGCGATCTTGTATACTGAGGGGCTGACTTTGTCCGAAATGGAATACGGTCCGGAAAATTTGGGGGAAAGGAATGAACTGGGGTTGTATAGGGAAAGCATCACTTGCTGCCCTACTACAAACTCGGTGGCGTGTACCATTTTATCGAAACAAGCCTTGCTTTGTTTCCTCCTGGTCCCAAGTCTCACAGCTGCTGTGAGCTGGGCTGATTTTATGTTCTCTATTAACTGTTGTACAGCATTTTCATGCGTGAGGGTGGTGACTGCGGGGCTGGCCAAATCCAGTCCTAATAAATACTCTGTCCCTTTCATGGGGCGTCCGGTCATGAGGGTGTGGGGGGTGTATCCTGTGGACGTGGATACCGTGTTTCATAGGAACATTAAAGCAAATGGGAGAACTGAATCCCAGGTGCTGTTGTTCTGTTGCATCATTTTCCTGAGAGTGGCTGTTAGAGTTCTGTTCATCCTCTCTACAATGCCGCTTGACTGGGGGTGGTAGGCTATGTGAAACTTCTGCCGAATTCCGAAAATTGTGAGGACGTTTTTCATTACTCGTCCTGTAAAATGGGAGCCTTGATCGGACTCTATACTGCGTGGGAGGCCTCCCACGCAGTATAGAGTCTGATCAAGGTGTCGATGACCACCAACACATCCTTATAACCATTTCTGCAGGGGGGTAGGGGTCCTATGTAATCTATCTGCAAATTCGTCCAGGGGCCATTAACGGGGCGGGCGTGACTAAGCTGAGCCTTTCTTGCATATCTGTCCAGATTGTTCTGGGCACAGATCAAGCAATTTTCGATGTAGTGAGAACGTTGGCTTTTAAATCAGGCCCCCAGCAGAGAGGTCTGAGGTACGTTAGGGTGGATTCAACGCCTTGGTGTCCATGATTGTCATGGAACTGACAAATAATCTGATTCCTGTCCTGGCTGGGAAATACATAAATGCTGTCTTTCAAAATCACACCGTCATGTGTGGTTATTGCGTTCTTAAACTTATCGTACGGGGCTGGGAAGGTTCCTTTTAAAACTTCCCTGAATTTTTCATCTTCCTTTTGGGCTTTCGCTAGATCCTGAATGTTGGTCTGTGTACTGGGGTGCTCTCGGGGGGGGGGGAGGGGGTTCCAAAAGTAACCATGTCTGGAGCCTGCCTTCGCTGGGGGGTCTGCTTTAACGTTACCAGGCGGGGAAGAACGGTGATGACTGCGAACCTTAATAATGCCATATTTCCTATCTTTAGCTGTCTCTAGGATATGCCGGAGTGATGGGGCTGAGGGTAAGGGCTTTTCGTCTGCGGAAACAAATCCTCTAGTTTCCCACAGCGGTAGAAATTCTGTTAAACTATTGCAGACATATAAACTGTCCGAATATATGTCCGCAGGGGTCGGGAACGAGTCAGGGTGATCAACAATGTAAGCTACGGCTGCCAGTTCTGCTGCCTGCGAGCCTAAATGTCCTGGCAACTTTAATGAAATCTTTTCAAGGGCGCGTCCCTGCGCGTCCTCTACATAAATTTCGCAACCGGTGATTCTCTTTCCATTCAAAACTGTGGAGGAGCCGTCGACATAAATTTTCAGGGGTGCGCACGTGTCTGTGGTCTCTGGGGTGTATTACCTGTTTTCCTGAGAGCTGACTTAGGTATAAATGGGCCTGTATTATGGTTCGTGGTGATGATCTCACACTCATGTGGGGTACCTGCATATTGCAAATTGTCGGCTAGGAAAATGTGGGTCTTGGTTCTTTTAACTGTAATGTCCCGCCCCTGTAAAAGAAGGGTCCAACGGGCTGCGCGGATTTGGTTGACTGTGCCATCTTTAAGTCGACCGTCTAATAATACCTGTGTTGGAGTGTGTTCAGTGAGAATGGTGATGGGGTTGAGTCCTGTAATGTAGGCGAAGTACTGTACTGCCCAAAAAACTGCGAGCAGGTGCCTTTCGCAGGCAGAAAATCCTTGCGTGAGGCGTATGCCACGGGGCATAATTGGTCATGGCGTTCCTGGAGGAGCACGGGCGAAAGGGTTCGGTCGGCGCTTGCAACTTCGATTGGGTACACGGAAAGTGGATCTGGGACCTGTAATGAGGGTCTCTCTTTAAAGCATCCACGGCATCCGTGTGCTGTGGAAGCCATTCCCAAGGTGCCTGTTTCTTGAGAAGTTCGGATAGGGGCGCTGCTTTTAAGGCGAAACCGTCAATGTGGTTTGGCCAGTAGCCAACCAGTCCTAGAAATGACGGAGGGCTGAGACATTATGGGGAAGGGGCAATTTGACGATCGAGTCAATTCTCTTTTGCTCGATGTGTGATTACTGTACCCAAGTAAATCACTTTTTCCTGCAAAATCTGGGCCGTCTTGGGGTTGACTTTACATCCAATCTGTTTTAGGAGTCCTAGGAGTTCGGCAAGAAGCGAAATGTGCTCTCCCTTTGTGTCTGTCTGTAGTAGCAAGTCATCTACATACAGGACCAGAGAATCGGGTCGGGGAAATTTTGCTACTCCATTTGCCAGCTGTCGGTGGAAAATGGAGGGGGAGTTGTGGAAGACTTGTGGAAGGCACGTGAGCGTATATTGTTGTCCCTGGAATGTAAAGGCGAATTTGTACAGGGTCTGGGACTCGTGGCTACGGTGAGGGCTGCTACTGAAGTTACTTTGTTCAGTTCCCAGTATTCAATGGTCAGTCGCCACGATCCATCGGGTTTCCTGACGGGCCAAATTGGTGCATTGCTTGTGGAGGCTACTGATCGGAGTACGCCTTGATCAAGCAAACTCTGTACTACCTTTGAGATTTCTCCCTCTGCCTCTTGGGGAAAACCGTACTGCTTTTGGGGTCTGGGGTCGGGACCTGTAATGTTCACCAAGCCAGCTTTCTTGCCACAGTCGTGCTTGTGCTGTGCAAATGCTGCTTTGTGTTGCTGCAGGACTTCCCTAACCTGTTTGTCCTGACTAATGGCTCGGGGGTCGAACCAGAAGTCTCCTCCTGAGCTAATTCTGTTTTAATAGTCTCCAACTGTGAGCGTGGCAGGGGCTCGTGCTGCCTTTGCCATTCTCCATACACATTTGTTATCCGGATCAAAAGTGAGGTTGTGGGAGCTCATAAAATCGATTCCTAGGATGTGTTCAGCTGTCTGGCGTAGATCGACCAAAACTACCGGGTGTTTAGTCTTAATGTTCCCTATTTGTATCGCTACGGGGCTGTGATATGTCCTTGTTGTAAATGACCAGTAAAGCCGCTGAGTGTGATGGTGTCTGTTGTGGGCCACGTGACTCGCTGAAACATTGTGGAGTAATTGAGCTGAGCTCTGGTTCTGCTTTTAATTTTCACTTTGAGAAATGCTTGGGTGTGTCTGTCTTTTTGGTTTTGTTTTTCAGTGTGTTGCAGCTGAAGTCAGACAAAGCAGCTGTTCTGCTGTTCTTTCTGCCATGAAGGACTATCTCTTAAGCATCTGGTGAATTCAGAATTGTAAATGTTTTCAGTATTGAATGTAAACCCTGATGTGCTTCTGTTTAAAGATTTGTTAAGTCTTTTGGGTGTAAAAGGACAGCATACAGGTTACTTAGGTGTATATTCTTTGGGGGGTGTATTTCATTTACAGGTTGCTAAGATGTTCACTGTTTGTTTTAAAAAGGTTAACTTGAGTTCATAGAATAAACATTGTTTTGTTTTTAAAAATACTGGTCCATTTCTGCTGTACCACACCTGCAGAGTGAGCCGTGTGCTCCCCATACCACAATCTATTAAAAGTTGAGGGTCAGGTGAACTCCATGATACACTTTGGGATTCTTTAAACCCTGACCCATAATAATTGGGGGCTCGAGGGGGATACAAGTCTATCTATTGGATTGGCTTAGTGAACTTAAAGACAGTGAGGGGTGAGCATATTGTGGTTGCTTTTCAGGTGTGAATTTTAGTTAAAGTGCTGAGTGTGTTGTGGACAATGGCTCTTTCAAAGGTTTTTGGGGGTGGAGATGATCACAAACAGTACCTTACGGACAGAGACTAAAAGCAGACTGTTAGATTTGGCAAAAACATTGCAGTTAACATTACCTGACAAAATGCGAAAAGATGACGTAATTATGGCGGTGGTAAAGCATTTAAAGTTGCCTGAGATACAGTTTGGCTCATTGGAAATGGCAAAAATTCATTTACAAATTAAACAAATGGTACATGAGAAAGAACTAAATCAGCTTGAATCCGAAAGAGAGGAAATAGAAAAAGAACGAGAGAGAGATAGAGAGGACAAAGAAAAGGAGAGAAGAAAGGAGGAAAGAAAGAATAGCCCTAGCAGAACAAAAAGAAAAAGAAAGGGAGATACAGATCAGGGGAAAAGATAAAGAGAGAGAGTTTGAACTTCAGAAAATGGCCATGAAACATGATACTCAGTTAAAATTGGCAGAGGTGGGCAGCACGGTGGCGCAGTGGGTTAGCCCTGTTGCTTCACAGCGCCGAGGTCCCAGGTTCGATCCCGGCTCTGGGCCACTGACCATGTGGAATTTGCACATTCTCCTCATGTCTGCGTGGGTTTCGCCCCCACAACCCAAAAGATGTACAGGTTAGGTGGATTGGGCACGCTAAATTGCCCCTTAATTGGAAAAAATGAATTCGGCACACTAAATTTATAAAGAAATAAAAAAATTTAAATTGGCAAACGTAAAGGGAAATGTACAGTTGGATGATAGTGATGAGGATAGTGAGAAAGAGCGTCATAGTCAAAGGCGTGGTGGGGATCTATTTAAATATGTCCAAGCATTGCCGAGGTTTGACAAGAAGGAGGTAGAAGCCTTTTTCATTTCATTTGAGAAGGTAGCTAAACAAATGAAATGGAACAGGACATGTGGGTATTACTGATTCAAACAAAGCTGGTAGATAGGGCTAGTGAAGTATTTGCATTACTACCGGAGGAGGTATCTGGGACATATGAGGAGGTGAAAAAATCCATCTTAGGTGCATATGAACTAGTGCCCGAAGCTTACAGACAAAGGTTTAGAAATTTAAGGTAAGGATTTGGTCAAACATACATGGAGTTTGAAAGGCTCAAACCGAGTACTTTTGATAGGTGGATAAGGGCTTTGAAAATAGACCAAACGTATGAAGCTCTCAGAGAAATTATACTTTTGGAGGAGATTAAAAATTCAATTCCTGATGGAGTGCGAACTCATGTGGAAGAGCCGAGGGTTAAAACTGTGAGATTAGCAGCAGAAATGGCAGATGATTATGAATTAGTTCATAAATCAAAGCTTGGTTTCCGACATCAGATAGAAACTGGGGACATGAGAAATACTCAAGTGGCAAAAATGAAGCTGATCTGATGGGAGATAATAAGGAGAGTGTACCTCAGATTAAAAAAGAAATCCAGGAGGGTAGAAAAGAAATGAAAAGTTTCAAATGTTTTCACTGTAATAAACTAGGCAATGTAAAGTCACAGTATTGGTGGTTGAAGAAAAGCACTGGGAAGGCTGATGTGGTAAAACAGGATAAGACAGTGGGGTTTGTTAGAGTGGTAAAGGAAACCCCAAGTGAAGCGAAGGAGGTGCAAACGATTGTACAGCCTGTTCAAGAAGTAATTGTTAAGATGGTGCCAGATGTCTTCAAAGAATTTACTTGTGTGGTTAAAGTTTACTCATGTGTATCAGGAGGAGCAGGTAAAGAAGTCACAATTTTAAGAGATACGGGAGCTAGTCAACCTTTAATGGTAAGAGATGAGGAGTTATGTAGTTTGGGAAGAATGTTGCCAGCAAAGGTGGTAATATGGGGAATTCAGGGTGAGAGGAGTAGCGTTCCATTATATAAGGTAAGGTTGGAAAGTCCAGTGAAGAGTGGTGAAGTGGTAGTAGGAGTAATAGAGAAACTATCTTGTCCAGCAATACAGTTTATCTTGGGTAATGATATAGCTGGATCGCAAGTGGGAGTGATACCTACTGTGGTTGATAAGCCAGTGGAAAATCAGACAACTGAAGTGTTGAAGGATGAATATCCTGGGAGTTTTCTGGATTGTGTAGGGACAAGGTCGTAAAGTCACAGGTTAAGACAAGAGGAGAAATCAAAGAGTGAAGATGAAGTTGAAGTGCAATTATCAGAAATGATTTTTGATCAGATGGTTGAAAAAGAACAAGAACAGGTGGAGGATGAGGCGGGTATTTTTAGTTCAGGAAAATTGGCGGACTTTCAACAGAAAGATATAAAAATAAAACGGATGTATCAGAAAGCATATACGGAAAAGGAATCTGTGTTTATACCAGAGTGTTATTACCGTAAAAGTGATGTCTTGATGCGAAAATGGAGACCTTTACATTTGCAGGCGGATGAAAAGTGGGCAGAAGTTCATCAAGTAGTATTGCCAGTAGGGTTTAGAAAAGGAGGTGTTGCGAGTTGCACATGAGGTACCAGTGGGAGGTCATTTGGGGATAAAGAAAACTCAAGCTAAAATCCAGAAACATTTTTATTGGCCTGGACTACATAAAGATGTAGTCAGATTTTGTCAATCACGTCACACATGTCAAGTGATAGGGAAACCTCAAGCAGTGATAAAACCAGCACCCTTAATACCCATTCCAGCATTTGAGGAACCTTTTACAAGGGTCCTAATTGATTGCGTAGGACTGCTTCCTAAAACAAAAAGTGGGAATCAATATCTTTTGACTATAATGGATGTGTCTGCTAGGTTTCCAGAGGCCATTCCATTACGTAATATTACAGCTAAAAAGATTGTGGAGGAATTACTTAAATTCTTTACTAGATATGGAGTACCCACAGAAATTCAATCGGATCAAGGATCAAATTTTACCTCAAGGCTATTCAAGGAAGTTATGGATAGCTTAGGAATAAAACAATTTAAATCAACTGCGTACAATGCAGAATCGCAGGGAGCATTAGAAAGGTGGCATCAGACATTAAAGACAACGTTGAGGGCTTATTGTCAAGATTATCCAGAGGATTGGGATAAAGGAATTCCATTCGTACTGTTTACAATTAGGGATGCTCCTAATGAGTCAACCAAATTTAGCCCTTTTGAACAAATTTTTGGTCATGAGGTAAGAGGACCACTTAAATTGATTATGGAAAAATTGGTGGGTGAGAAATCAGAAATTACATTATTGGATTACATGTCAAATTTTAGGGAAAGATTAAATAGAGCAGGTGAATTGGCTGGACAACATTTGAAAGTTGCACAAAATGTGATGAAACGGGTGGCGGACAAGAAATCCAAAGTTCGTAGTTTTGCCAGTGGAGATAAAGTTTTAGTGTTGTTACAAGTGGTAGGTGAGCCTTTAAAAGCTAGGTTTTGTGGAACTTATCAGATTTAAAGGAAATTAAGTGAAGTGAATTATGTGGTAAAAACACCGGATAGAAGGAAGACTCACCGAGTGTGTCATGTGAATGTGCTTAAAATGTACTTTGAAAGGGAAGGAGAGAAAAAGGAGGAGGTTTTAATGATTCTAACTCAAAGTGACGAACCAAATCCAGATGACTGTGAATTTGACATACCTCAAATTAAATTGGAAAATGAGGATGTTCTTAAAAATTGGGATAAATTGTTGAGTTATCTTCTAGGTGAAAAACGAACTGACCTGAAAGAGTTATTGATATCACATGGGCAAGTTTGTGGAGATAAATTTGGAAGTACTAAAATGGCTATACATGATGTAGATGTGGGAAATGCTGTTCCAATCAAACAACATCCATATGGACTTAATCCTTTAAAATTGGCACAGGTTAACAAGGAGATTGAGAGTATGCTTAAAAATTGCATAATTGAAGTGGGTTGCAGCCAATGGAGCTCACCCATAGTGATGGTACCTAAACCAGACAGTACTCAACGGTTGTGTTTGGATTATAGAAAGGTTAATGCAGTTACAAGAACGGATTCTTATCCTATCCCACGTTTGGAGGATTGCATTGAGAAAGTGGGACAGTCCGCTTTTATTTCCAAATTGGATTTACTTAAAGGTTACTGGCAGTTACCTTTATCCAAACGAGCGAAGGAGATTTCAGCTTTTGTGACTCCAGATGGTATCTCCCAATTCAAAGTTATGCCATTTGGCATGAAAAACGCCCCAGCCACATTTCAACGATTGCCTAACACAGTCATTTCAGGATTACCCAATTGTGCGGTATACATCGACGATCTGATAATTTTCAGCCAGACATGGAAAGATCATTTAAAACAACTGTCGCAAGATTCTCCGACCCCCCCACCGGATCGGAGAAATGCCGGGGGCTGGCGTGAATCCCGCCCGCACCGGTTGCCGAAGTCTCCGGCACCGGAGATTCGGCGGGGGTGGGAATCACGCCGCGCCGGTTGGCGGGCCCCCCCGCGCGATTCTCCGGCCCGTATGGGCCGAAGTCCTGCCGCTAAAATGTCTGTCCCGCCGGCGTAGATTAAACCACCTACCTTACCGGCAGGACAAGGCGGCGCGGGTGGGCTCCGGGGTCCTGGGGGGGCACGGGGCGATCTGGCCCCGGGGGGTGCCCCCACGGTAGCCTGGCCCGCGATCGGAGCCCACCGATCCACGGGCGGGCCTGTGCCGTGGGGGCACTCTTTTCCTTCCGCCTTCGCCACGGTCTCCACCATAACGGAGGCAGAAGAGACTCCCTCCAATGCGCATGCGCGGGAATGCCGTCAGCGGCCGCTAACGCTCCTGCGCATGCGCCGCCCGGATATGTCATTTCAGCGCCAGCTGGCGGGGCACCAAAGGCCTTTTCCGCCAGCTGGCGGGGCGGAAATTCATCCGCCGCCGACCTAGCCCCTTAAGGTTGGGGCTCGGCCCCCAAAGATGCGGAGCATTCCGCACCTTTGGGGCGGCGCGATGCCCGACTGATTTGCGCCGTTTTGGGCGCCAGTCGGCGGACATTGCGCCGTTTCCGGAGAATATCGCCCCTGATGGAGTTATTCGATCGACTTCAGGAGGCGGGTTTGGTGATAAACTTAGCCAAAAGTGAATTTGGAAAAGCCCAAGTCAGTTTCCTTGGCCATACAATTGGACGGGGCGAATGGTCCCACGGGATGGGAAAACAAAAGTTATTGGGGAGTTTCCGATACCCTCGAGACAAAGGGAAATAATGCGATTTCTTGGCATGAATGGATTTGATCGAGCATTTGTGCAAACGTTTTATAGCGTGATTGCTTTACTGATGGACTTGCTGAAGAAACGTAACAAATTTCAGTGTACAGCGGACTTTCAACAGGCATTTGACTGCCTGAGAGCTGTGATAACCAATGCTCCTGTGCTGGAGAATTACAAGGGATCTGTGATCAGATTGAACTAAAGTATCTGACTTTAAAGAGACATTCCAGGCGTAGAGAAATGGACGGATCGTGCAGAGACCTTCTTGTTCAAAGAGACTGTCAATCGAGAAGGATTTTAGTTGGAGGAAGAAGAACGGGAAAAAAATGGATTATATTATTATACCTGTTTGCGTGCGTTGTTTTTTGAAATGATAAAGTATATTTACTGTGTGCATTTCTTAAAAGATGGTGAAAAGGTGAAAAATGAAACCATCTTAAAGTTGATGTTTTGTTTTTTTTCTTGGGGGAGATGTCATAAGAATGTCGCTTGAAGAAATGTTTGGCTGCTCATGTTACTGCAGTGATGTCAGAGTGTGGGTGTAGCTGAGTTCTGGTTCTGCTTTTAGTTTCACTTTGAGAAAAGTTTGGGTGTGTCTTTCAGTGTGTTGCAGCTGAAGTCAGACAAAGCAGCTGTACTGCTGTTCTCTCTGCCATGAAGGACTATCTCTTAAGCATCTGGTGAATTCAGAATTATAAATGTTTTCAGAATTGAATGTAAACCCTGATGTGCTTCTGTTTAAAGGTTTGTTAAGTCTTTTGGGTGTAAAAGGACAGCAAACAGGTTACTTAGTGTTGTATTCTTTGGGGGATGTATTTGATTTACTGGTTTCTAAGATGTTCACTGTTTGTTTTAAAAAGGTTAACTTGAGTTCACAGAATAAACATTGTTTTGTTTTTAAAAATACTGGTCCATTTCTGCTGTACCATACCTGTAGAGTGAGCCGTGTGCTCCCCTTTTGTGAGGGTCATGAAGAATCCAGTTGAAGGATAGAAATAAATAACATTTATTTACAATAACATATATATACAACAGCAGCAGCAACTTCCTTGCTGCTCACTCTCCTCTAGTCGGTTCCAAACTGGCCAGCTTTATTTATGCAGGGAATCTGCTAATGATTTCTCCGCCCCCCTCATTGGGGAAGCACATACTCCCAAAGGATTGTGGGATTGCCATTAGTCCCCAGCCAGTGGTAAGCAGGCAGGTCATAACATCCCCATACCACAATCTATTAAAAGTTGTGGGTCAGGTGAACTCCATGATACACTTTGGGATTCTCTAAACCCTGACCCATAACAACTGTCGCTCCCTCCTCTGCTGGTCCTGTCCACGTTCAGCCACGTGTTGATGATCCCTCTCCTGTGCCACTGGAATCAAAAGCATTGGCTCCATCATCCTCACACTCCGAGAATTGAAAGGGAGGAAACATACTTGTGAACAATGAGGAGTCCTGTCAATGCCCTGAGCCACAGCCTTATCAAAGCATGGGACTTTCACCCTTGCACATTCCCCTACATGAGCATCTTTCCAATGAGCTTCACTCCCTTACTCTCACACATGATGGCCATGTCAGAGTCCCCCGCATAACAACATTTTGTTATGGGCCAGGGTTTAAAAACTCCAAAGTGTATTATGGAGTTCACCTGACCGATAACGTTTTGTTGAATTTGCCTTGGATGAGCACAAGAGCCTTCACTTGAGGTGTGATTGAACAGTCTCCCTAGACACTTTAGTCAAAACAAGCTTTATTCTAAGAACTTAGGTAACATATATATATAAACAAACAGCAAGAATTTTTATCAATTACAAACATAAAGACACCCCACAGCTACAATAATCTCTGTATAACACTTAATGAATTCCCCCTTAACTGTTCCAATTCAAAAACAAAATCCCATAAATCAAAAACCTCTTTTCAAGGGCATTGCCCAGCACTCTGCATTCTCACTTGAATAAGACGGGTTTCCCTGAGATTCTCACCCCGTCTCAGCAGCAGATATAGCTCCTTCCGGAAAGCTAACTATATATTTTAAGTTACCAAAGCAGGTAGCTATAATCAATGTTTTTTTTTCTGGAACATCTCTCTAAAATGAAAATAGAGAGCGACAGGCTCTGTCTGTAGTCCACAGCAGTCAAAGTCAAAAAGAAAGCGAAACCAAAACCTCACACAGCCACAGCCCAGCTCCACCCACACAATGACATCACTGGAGCCATCACTCACATGATAATAGCGTGTCACCGAACCCCACATTTGGCCCTCATAGTCATCCTGTGTGCTGACCCTATGGATTTTCCCACTCCCACCCACTTCCAGCTGCCACTCCAGAAAGACTATCCCTCCAAGGAACCACCACTTAGACACAGCAAAGGGGACCCAAAATGTACAAACCCATCACCAACTGGCAGGCTTCTTGGAAACCTGGAGCACCACAATAATAAATGCCTGAGAGCAGCAAACTCCCCCACCCTCCCACAGAATGGCCTAACTGGTTTTCCCACATACTCCCCGATGCCCCCTCTCAATTTATCTCGAGAGTGGATAATGGCAACCTGCGCATTCACCTCTGATGCCCTTTAGAGGTGAGATCACCAGGTTCACATTTTTATAGAGTCGCTGTAAACATCACATTGTAGCGAATTGAATATTCAAAGAGGGGGGGGGAGTGACGGGGGGACGGCTCATTAATTCTCTTATGATGTATTAAAATTAGGTTCCCGAACTTCCTGCATCACCTCACACTTATCCAGATTGAATTACATATGCCACTGATCAGCCCACCTGACCAGAGTGCTTATAAACGTCTGTAACCTAACACTCTCCTCCTATTTGCCACCCCACCAATTTCCGTATCATCTCTGAATTTACTGATCAACCCTCCTACTTTCATGTCTAAATCAGTTATGTAAACCAAAAACAGCAAGGGCCCCAACACTGATCATTGTGGGACCCCACTGGACATATGCTTCCAGTCAGAAAAACACCCCTCCACCATCAACCTCTGCTTCCTGCCACTCAGCCAATTCTGGATCCAATTTGCCAAATTTCATTGGATTGTATGGGCTTACCTTCGCTATCAGTCTCCCTTGTAGGACTTTTTCAGAAGCCTTGCGGAAGGCCAAGTGGACTACTTGCCCTAATCTACACACCTGGTCACCTCTTGAAAAATTCAATCAAGTTGGTCAGATATGACCTCCCGTTAACAAAACCATGCTGACTGTTCGTGATTAATCCCTGCCTCTCCAAATGCAGATTAATTATGTCTCAAAATTGCTTCCTATCGTTTCCCCACCACTGAGGTTAGACTGACTGGACAGTAGTTTCCTGGTTTATCCCTTCCTCCCTTCTTGAATAATGGTACCACATTGGTTGTCCTCCAGTGTTCCAGCAATAATTTTCTATACCTTTCTTGCCACAGGAGAGGTGCTGGAGAATGTGATCTCATTGAAACCTACAAACCTCTGAAGGGGTTTGATAGCGTGGATGCTGAGAGGTGGTTAACCCTGCTTGGGGAATCTGAAACATGGGGGCACAGTTTCAGGATATTCATTTAGGACAGAGATGAGAAATTTCTTCACTCAAAGGGTTGTGAGTCTTTGGCATTCTCTACCCCAGAGGATTGTGGATGCTCCATTGTTAAATACATTTAAGGCTGGGGAATAGACAGGTTTTTGGTCTCTTAGGGAATCAAGGGATATTGGGAGTAGGCGAGAAAACGGAATTGAAGCCCAAAATCAGACATGATCGGATTATTTGGCAGAGCAGGCTCGACGGTTCACGTGATTTACTCCTGCTCCGATTTCTTGTGTTGTGCTCCTGTCACAACGTGGGAGTTGAAATGTTAACAAAATCCAGTCTCCCCGGAGCTGCCGAAAGTTTAAGGGTTAATATTGTATGTAATAGTTATGCCTACAATTACCTATTTCTCAATTGTTTATTTCAAACAATTATTAATTTATCTTTCAGACTGAAATGACAGCTGTGTTTCTCTGCCTCCACAGATGCTCAGTAAGAAGTCTTACAAAACCAGGTTAAAGTCCAACAGGTTTGTTTCAAATCATTAGCTTTCGGAGCACAGCACCTTCCTCAGGTGAGCAGTGCTCCGAAAGCTAGTGATTTGAAACAAACCTGTTGGACTTTAACTTGGTGTTGTAAGACTTCGTACTGTGCTCACCCCAGTCCAACGCCGGCATCTCCACTTCATGCCCACAGATGCTGTCAGACCTGTTGAACATTTCCAAAATTCCCTCTTTTGATTTGGCATTTATCATTGTTGATGTGTTTATGTGAATAGAATGGGAAAGTGGATTTGATACTAGACCATCCATGACCTGACTGAATGTCCTGGCAGGCTCGATGGGCCATGTGACCTGCTCCTGATCCTGTTCCTAATGATCTTATGTTCCACTGGTGGCAGTCCTTTCTACTCTTTATTTCCTTAAGCAGGTATTGGCACAGCAAGATTTATCACTGACAATCTCAGTATGTGTGATGTGTTTCCACAGAGACTGTCAAACTGTCTGAATCTCAAAAAGGGAACATCTGCGTGCCAATTAGTTTTGGATCTCGCCTCTTGTCTTCAAAGAGCAGTAACTAACAGTGTGATTGCGGAAATCGAAAATACCAAATAGACTGGCAAGATTAGTATTTGGTGCAATAATAGAGTCCAATTGTTATGTGATTGATAAATCGTGACAGCTGTCTCTTTTCAGAATTTCTCTGCTGTATCCTGATAAATGTCACACGGTGGAAACTGAATGGAGAGATTAGGGCTTCCACCCTGCAACACCATGGTTAATACTTTTTATCGTGTCTTTCAATGAAACGTTGCTCTTTAACCAATCAGCATTGTGTGCTTCACTCAATTATTTTGATGCATGATGTCCCTACATGCCTCAGTCTTGAATGTGTGAGTCATTAGCATCCTTATTTGAATAATTCAATGTAGAGATTTTAATTCCCAGGATCTGCGGTATTTTGCTTTTTATTTCAATGATTGATGGAGACCACTTTCTGCAGTCTCTTTCTCCTTTCATTCACTGATGCTGCTTTCTATCAATAGCTATCATTTCTTCAGTTGTAAATAACATACAATTATGGGATTAGGTCATTAATTTTAGCTATAAAGTTCTAATTTACATCTGGCATTATGGCAGTGATAATCCATCTTGTGGTAATTTCATGTGACCTATTGTCATGAAGCTTTTGACCATTGCAGCAGGGTAGTAGTAAAACTGGTCCCCCTTTTATGATGTACTTTTTAAAAAACAGTAAAGTTTTATTGGCAAGTATTGAGAGGTGAGGAGAATGTAATGAATCTTAGCTGGGCTGTTATTTCCCAGTTTCTACATACCATATTCCTGTGGAGTTCTATATATTGCTCAGATCAAGCCTTAATTTAATGCTACTCTTGGAAAGTCAAGTTTTATTGGGCAGGATGTCTCAAAGGAAATAAGAGACCATTTCATGCTGATGTACGTCGAGAAATCATACATCAAAATAAGTGAGTGGAGAACACAATGTTCACTGGTAAAGAATATTATTTAATTGGGGAAAGTAATAATGCTTTGAAAATAGGCACCAGCCAAGGCACTGATGATACCAAGGTATAACTGAGAAGAGTAAAAATGTAATCATTACATATTATTGTGGTATATTAAAGAAACGTTTAACTCTAACTGTCTTCTAATAGCAGGATCCCTAAGTAACATGAAAATGGAAGCTACAAGGGACAAAAGGTGACGGTCGATCAGGAGGAAGTTATGTAACCAGCGAACAATGAGTGTGGCTGAAGTGAACCTGTAAATATACAAGATATTGGCAAAGGCCCAAGACAGAATTAAATAATGTTGTTTGGTTACTATCATAATAGTTTGGATGGGGCTTGTTTTTATCCAGTGTGTGCAGGAGGGTTTCCTCTCACAATATGTGGATAGACCGACAAGAGGGGGGGCCACATTGGATTTGGTACTGGGTAATGAACCGGGCCAAGTGTTAGATTTGGTTGTGGGAGAGCACTTTGGAGATAGTGACCACAATTCGGTGACTTTCACTATAGCAATGGAGAGGGACAGGAACATACGGCAGGGCAAGGTTTATAACTGGGGGAAGGGTAATTACGATGCAATTAGGCAAGAATTGGGGACCATAAGATGGAAACAGGGACTGTCAGGGATAGGCACAATTGAGATGTAGAGCTTGTCCAAGGAGCAAATACTGCGTGTCCTTGATATGTATGTCCCTGTCAGGCAGGGAGGAAATGGTCGAGTGAGAGAACCATTGTTTACAAAAGAGGTTGAATGTCTTGTCAAGAGGAAGAAGGGGGCTTATGTAGGGATGAGAAAACAAGGTTCAGTTAGGGCAATTGAGGGATACAAGATAGCTAGGAAGGAGCTCAAGAAAGGGCTTGGGAGAGCTAGGAGAAGTCCTTGGCGGGTAGCATCAAGGAAAACCCCAAGGCTTTTTACACTTATGTGAGGAATAAAAGAATGACCAAGGTGAAGTTAGGGTCGGTCAAAGACAGTAATGGGAATGTGTGCATGGAGTCTGAAGGTATAGGAGGGGCCCTAAACAAATACTTTTCTTCAGTGGTCACAAAGGAGAGGGGCCATGTTGTTGAGGAGGATAGTGCGATACAGGTTGGTAGGTTGGAGGAGGTAGATATTCGGAAGGAAGATGTGTTAGAAATTTTGAGAAGCCTGAGGATAGATAAGTCCCCTGGGCCTGATGGGATATATCCTAGGATTCTTTGGGAGGCAAGGGATGAGATTGCAGAGCCTTTGGCTTTGATCTTTATGTCCTCACTGTCTACAGGAATAGTGCCAGAAGACTGGAGAGAGGCAAATGTTGTCCCCTTGTTCAAGAAAGGGAATAAGTATAACCCTGGGAATTATAGGCCGGTTAGTCTCACTTCGGTCATAGGTAAATTTTTGGAAAGGGTCCTGAGGGATAGGATTTATGATCATTTGGAAAGATACAGCTTAATCCAGGATAGTCAGCACGGATTTGTGAGGGGTAAGTCTTGCCTCATAAGTTTGATTGTATTCTTTGAGGAGGTAACTAAGTACATAGATGAAGGTGGAGCAGTTGATGTCGTATACATGGATTGCAGTAAGGCGTTTGATAAGGTTCCCCATGGTCGGCTCATGCAGAAAGTAAGGAGGCATGGCGTAGAGGGAAATTTGGCCAATTGGATCGGTAACTGGCTATCACATAGAAGACAGAGGGTGGTAGTAGATGGTAAATTTTCATCCTGGAGCCCAGTCACCAGCGGTGTACCACAGGGATCAGTGCTGGGTCCTCTGCTATTTGTGATTTTTATCAATGACTTGGATGATGGAGTTGAAGGTTCGGTTAGTAAATTTGCTGATGACACCAAGATTGGTGGAGTAGTGGATAATGTGGAGGGCTGTTGTAGGCTGCAAAGAGACATTGATTGGATGCAGAGCTGGGCTGAAAAGTGACAGATGGAGTTTAACCCTGATAAGTGTGAGGTGATTTATTTTGGTGGGACAAATTTGAATGCGGATTACAGGGTTAATGGCAGGGTTCTGAAGAATGTGGAGGAGCAGAGAGATCTCGGAGTTCATGTCCATAGATTTCTGAAAGTTGCCACCCAAGTGGATAGAGCCGTGAAGAAAGCCTATAGTGTGTTAGCATTTATTAACAGGGGGATTGAGTTTAAGAGCCGTGAGGTTATGCCGCAACTGTACAAGACCTTGGTTAGACCACATTTGGAGTATTGTGTGCAGTTCTGGTCATCTCATTATAAGAAGGATGTGGAAGCATTGGAAAGAGTGCAACGGCGATTTACCAGGATGTTGCCTGGATTGGAGGGTAGGTCTTATGAGGAAAGGTTGAGGGAGCTAGGGCTTTTCTCATTGGAGCGAGGGAGGATGAGAGGTGACTTAATTGAGATGTATAAGATGATGAGAGGGATAGATAGAGTGGGCGTTCAGCGACTTTTTCCTCGGGTGGATGTAGCTGTGACAAGGGGGCATAACTATAAGGTTCATGGTGGAAGATATAGGAGGAACTTTCAACCGGTTATTGGATAGGCATATGGAGTGCACTAGAATGATTGGGAGTATGTTGATTTGATTTTAGTTTCAGACTAGTTCGGCACAACATCGTGGGTCGAAGGGCCTGTACTCTGCTGTACAGTTCTATGTTCTATCATGTGTACCTCAATGGACCAGGATGAATAATAGTGGGCGCGATCTATCTGAATGGGAACAGAGCCCCGTAGCGAGCACGTTTAGCCAGTTGTTTCCCAGCATTCGGAGCGCCGGGAAACACCACGCTATTGAACGCCCATCTGTGAAGAAACAGCGCCTCAGCAGGAATCGTCCCGACAAGTCTTGTTTTCTGCACTGAGGAGATCCGCTCGCCTGAAGTTTTAAATTTTTAAATGGCACCCCGATCTCTTGACCCCCGACATGACCCCTGAGCCCGCCCAAAGCCCCAACTTACCTATAAGGGGCCCTCAGGTCCCCCCGCTGAACCCCCCACAACTCCCTGCACGGTACCTCAATCCGGATGTACATCGCAGGGAAAATGCCAGTTTGGCGCCTTGACAGTGCCAAGATGTCCAGGTGGCACCAACAATGCCAGTTTGCCAGCCTGCCCAGAGGGCAAGCACCGGGGGTCCTCTGATCCCCTGGGGGACCCCCACAAGTGCCGTTCCATCTGATCTCTGTTTGTGGAGACCAGCACTGAACGGCGCTCACACAAGATCTCCAAGGCGTGGGGGATAGATGCCACACTTTGGGTAGATGAAGGGAGTGCATATTAGAAGTGAGACTAGCCGGGGGTTGCTCCCCCCAATGTTTCACAGGCCTCCATTTCCTTAATTTTAAAGAGGGATAAGGATCCGGAGCACTGTGGATCCTACAGGCCAATTTCCCTGTAAATGTGGACGCCAAGTTGCTCGCCAAGACCTTGGCCTCAAGGATTGAAGGCTGTGTGCCGGGCGTGATAGGGGAGGACCAGGCGCCGTTTGTTAAGGGGAGGCATTTGTCGGCCAACATCAGATGGCTGTTAAAAGTTATAATCATGCCCCCAGAGGGACAAAGTGTGGAGGTGGTGGTCGCCATGGATGCGGAGAAGGCCTTCAACCAGGTGGAGTGGGACTATCTGGGGGAGGTGCTAGCCGATATGGGTTTGGGCAGGAATTTGTGGATTGGGTCCAGTTGTTGTGCAGGGTGGCGGTAGCGAGAGTACGAACGAACCGGGTGAGTTCGCAATATTTCCCCTGCACCGGGGGACGAGGCAAGGATGCCCACTCTCCCTACTGTTCTTTGCCTTGGCTATAGAGCCATTGGCAATGGCGCTGAGGGTGTCAAGGGACTGTAAAATGTAAATGTTTATTGTCACAAGTAGGCTTACATTAACACTGCAATGAAGTTACTGTCAAAAGCCCGTAGTCACCACATTCCGGCACCTGTTCGGGTACACAGAGGGAGAATTCAGAATTCTCAGCTGGTATGGGAATTGAACCTGCGCTGCTGGCCTTGTTCTGCATCACAAACCAGCTGTCTAGCCCACTGAGCTAAACCAGCTAAACCTGGTGGGGGATAGTGCGGGGGGTGGGCGGCGCATTGGGTCTTGCTGTACGCGGACAATCTGCTGCTGTACGTTTCAAACCCTTTGGAAGGTATTGGGGGGATTATGGGTATATTGGAGGAGTTTGGCTGGTTTTTGGGATATAAACTGAATATGGGGAAGAGCGAGGTTTTTCCGATTTAAGCAAGGTGGCAGGAGAAGAGGCTGGGGGAGTTGCCGTTTAGAGTAGTGGGGGCGAGCTTTCGGTATTTGGATATTCAGGTGGTGCAGGGGTGGGAGCAGCTGCACAAGCAGAGTTTGGCTCGGTTGGTGGAACAGATGAAAGGGGATTTCAGGAGGTGGAATGTGCTCTCGCTGTCGCTGGCAGGCTGAGTGCAATCGGTGAAAATGACAGTCCTCCCGAGGTTCTTGTTTCTGTTCCAGAATCTCACGATCTTCATTTCTAAGGCTATTTTTAGAAGGGTGAATGTACTGATTTGGGGGTTTGTTTGGGTGGGTAAGGCCTCACGGGTGAAGAAGGTGCTGCTGGAATGGAGTCGACGGTATCACAAGTGGATAGCAATGTGGCTTCAGAGCACCAGGGTCCCAGGTTCGATTACCCGCTGGGTCACTGTCTTTGCGGAGTCTGCACGTTCTCCCCATGTCTGCGTGGGTTTCCTCCGGGTGCTCCGGTTCCCTCCCACAGCCCAAAGATGTGCAGGTTAGGTGGATTGACCATGATAAATTGCCCTTTGTGACCAAAAAGGTTAGGAGGGGTTATTGGGTTACGGGGGTGGGGTGGAAGTGAGGGTTCAAGTGGGTCGGTGCAGACTCGATGGGCCGAATGGCCTCCTTCTGCACTGTATGTTCTATGTAAGGACTCGAGCTTGGCGGCATTGTTGATGGCGCAATTTCCGTTCTTGCCAGCCAGGTACTGCACAAGCCCGGTGATGGTGGCAGCCTTGAGGATGCGGGGACAGTGGCAGCAGCAGCTGAGACTGCAGGGGTCCTCTGTTTGGGCACCGATTTGCTGGAATCATAGGTTTTCTGGGGGGGGGGGCTGCACTGAGGGTACCGGGGGTTGCAACGGGAGGTATTGAGAGGTTTGGGGATCTATTCGTTGGGAGCAGCTATCCGAGCTTGGAGGGGTTGGTGGAGGAATTTGAGTTGCCTGCTGGGAATGGGTTCTGGTATTTGCAGGTGAGGGATTTTGTCCGGACGAAGGTACTGTTCTTTCCTCACCTGCCACCCCAGGGGTTACAGGACAAGGTGGTTTCAAATGCAGTGGTAGGTGAGGGTAAAGTGTCGGAAATCTAAAAGGAGTTGATGGATTGAGAGGGAACCTCAAAAGGGGTAGTAAAGCGTAAGTGGGAGGAAGAGATGGGGAGAGAGGTGGAGACTGGGGTGTGGGAGGAAGCTTTGAGAGGGTGAACGCGTCTTTGTCGTGTGCAAGCCTTATGCAGTTCCAGGTGGTCCACAGGGCATATATGACTGTGGCCAGGATGAGCAAGTTTTTGAAGGGATGGAGGACAGGTGTGGGCGGTGCATGGGTCGGCCACTGAATCATGTCCACATGTTTTGGGCCTGTCCAAAGCTTGGGGGATTCTGGCAGGCATCCGCTGACGTTATGTCGGAGGTCTTGAAGTTACAGGTGTTCCCGAGTCCAGAAGTGGCGATCTTTGGAGTATCAGAAAACCCGGGAGTCCAGGGGGCGAGAGAGGCCCATGTCTTGACCTTTGCCTTCCTGGTAGCCTGGAGCCGGATCTTATTGGCATGGAGGGACTCAGGGCCGCTGAAACCGGGGGTGTGGGTGAGTGACCTGGCAGAGTTTCTTAGTTTGGAGAAGATAAAGTTCGCCTTGAGAGGGTCTGTGGAGGGGTTTGCCTGCAGGTGGCAGCCGTTCATCGACTTCTTTGAGAACAGTTAAGATGTCGGGGTGGGGTGGGGAAGGGGTGGTATAATGCAGCCGGGGATCCCGCCCGATTATGCTGTATTTGTCTTCAATACACTCTATGATAGTTAATTGATGACTGATTACATGACAATGTGCACCAGTGATGCAGACATAAGTAGACAAATATGGTGGTATTATCAGATGAGCTTGCTGATAGCAAAAGTACAGAGAGCACCATGACATTTTAGACCAGGGGGAATCAGAGAATACGTTCACATGGCACATGTGTCCATTATTAAGCAAGCCAAATTTTTTTGCATCAGTTTTTTTGACAAGGAGCCCGATGTTAGTTCTGAGAAAGAATTGCTGATTTTCAGTGTCTATTTAAAGCAGGGGTGCTGCTTATCTAGAAGGAAAGTAAGAATTTTGATGTGTTGTATCCTGACACCAGATCAATGCTATGAATCTTTAAATGCTGAAGCAATGCACACAGCCACAAACACCACGGGCTGGACCCTTAGGCTGCGATGGGGGTGGAAATAGTGGCGAAGTTTGCAGAATTTCATGTTACTGACTAGGATTCTTTGGCACCATCCCATCCAAGGATCCAGTTCCCAAGAGCATGATGGAATGGCGGCAGGTAGCTGCTGCAGCTTGTTAAATACCTCTTAAGACCAAATGTTTGATGCTGTCTACAAATTCTTGAAAACCGTATTTGAGCTCTTGATGGAATGTCTATGCACGTCCCAATGATTGGTGGTTCAAATCAAATAACATATTGATTCCCTAGTTCGTAATAGGCACAGTATAGACCATACTCAACCAACCCATGCTTGCAAAATCCAAAACAAAACATCTACTGTTAGATGGGATTTTGTGAGTGGGCACCACTTGATGAACAATTCTGAGTGTGCTAATAACTACACCAACAACCAATTTAAGATAATCAGCTAAACTCATAATGGCTCATTTATGCCTGTAGGAAGTAAACAACATTCATATACAAAGACCCATTCTCTGTCTTTTTTTAATTATCCGGAAGCTTGGGAAGTCTATAGTTCCCTGTTACTTTCTCTATGGAATTGTCTCAGCCAGTCAGCACCCTTTTCTTCTAAAGTATAAATTGTTCTGAGAGTTTGAAATTTTGCATTCTTGTATAAATCCGGATAAGTGCAAGACATAAAGCTTAAGTAAATGTTTCTCTTTTCAGCAATACCCATGTTCCATACTGGTAGGCAACTGCAAAAATAAAATTGTTCCTGCAGGCCCCACAAGAACTGTGCTGCCTCTGATGTACATGGCTTCCTCACCTCCCTAGCCACATAACCCCCACAATATTCCCTCCCCTCGTGTGGCCGGTAGCCTTCTCTTGATGGTCCCCATTACTTGATTTACCTTCCCTAGACATTGAAATGTGACCTGAAAAACCTGCTAGCCCCACTGAGAAAGATTCCAGTTTGAATTGTCATCCAATTCTTTCCATAAGTTAAAATTTGCCGAAAGGGACTATCAACGTTTTCAGCATCTGGGTGTCAAATGTCAACTTGTCTCATCTGAGTTCATAGAATTTACAGTGCAGAAGGAGGCCATTCAGCCCATCGAGTCTGCACCAGCTCTTGGAAAGAGCACCCCACCCAAGGTCAACACCTCCACCCTATCACTAAGGGCAATTTTGGACACTAAGGGCAATTTATCATGGCCAATCCACCTAACCTGCACATCTTTGGACTGTGGGAGGAAACAGGAGCACCCTGAGGAAACCCACGCACACACGGGGAGGATGTGCAGACTCCGCACAGACAGTGACCCAAGCCGGAATCGAACCTGGGACCCTGGAGCTTTGAAGAAATTGTGCTATCCACAATGCTACCGTGCTGCCCCACGTTGCTAACAGTGCCTTTGAATCAGAAGGCAGTGGACTCAAGTCCCACTTCAAGGCCTGAGCGTGCAATCTCGACTGTCAGTCTGGGACTGAGGGTGTCCTGAATTGTTAGAGGTATCATCTGTCATATTACCCATTAAAATGAGAGATCATCTGTCACCGAAGGTGATCATAAATAACAGCTTTCATTTACAGAATACCTTTGACATAAAGACATCACAAGACACTTCAAAGAGAACCACATAATAGGTAGCGGTCAAGGCAGGATGGAATCATTAAGAGTGATGGCCAACATATTGGTCAAAGAAATTTTCAAGAGATTTTCAAAGGAGGAGAGGCAGTTGGAGGAATTTTGTGAGAGAATTCCAGGTTGTTGGATGCAAAGAGCGGAAATGGTGCTGAAAGTTGTGGGATAAGTCGGGAATGCAAGAGTGGGAAAACTTGAAGCAGAAGAGGTGGAGAGGTGCCAGGAAGAAATTTACATTTGGGGATAGAATTTTAACTTGCACTAGGGTTGGTTGGGGGTGGGTTTGCACAAGTGAAGGAAGAAAAGGTGGAAGGGAGCCAACGTAGATCAGCAAGGACCTAATCTGTGTGGCAGAGCTTTGGATAAATTGGAGTTTGTGGATGATAGGAGGTCAGTAAGGATGCCTTCCGAACATATTAAAAAAAAGCCAGTGAAAGATTATCGCGGCCGACCTGCGATGAAGTGGTGTAACTTCTGCGCATCATCAGTCCACTCCTCAACTCTGCAGTCACTAAATAGCCTTGGAAATGCAAAATTAAGCTCGCGAAGTTGGGAAAGGACTCCAGAAAATCTAGCCACTCTAGGCAGTCAAACAGGTTTCATCACCTCCTCATGACTGTGTGGTAGATGACCCACCTCATCTTCTGTATGTAATACGTTAGCCACTCTCTGGAACACATCCAGCTCCTTTTTGAATACATATCCCTACCCTCTGGCCTATGGACCTAGAATTCAAGGTTTCCAATATTCTCATGAGTAAACCTGCAATTTATCATGATTTGCACATAGAACCAGAACTGAAGATTGCCATATTTATTGAACAATTGTGAAGAAATATACACAAATGAATGCAGCTAATTAGTTGCAACAAATATTCAGTTAACATTTTGGTAGGCAAATAACTCTTGCCAGTCAGCATTGTAATTTATATTAATGGAGGGAAAAGGATGCATTGCATTGATAGACTGTAAACAAAGACCTTTGATCGCACCATTATTATTTGTTTTCTGTAGGTCTCATCTATGAGAAATGTTGTACAGCAATAGAAAGGAATCACAGCAGCATGGCACTTGTTAACAACATGCATTTAAAATGGTCTACCACCTTCATTTTTCAACATCAATTGCCACTTACAGCAATACAAAAAAGCAGACCAAGTGACTGCTCGGTGTATTTCAGCAACCCCCCTCCCATTTAATGTTACATGATAGATCTCCTGTGCACTTGCATTTTTCTGTAAGTGAAAAAATTACCTTCGGCTGCTCCTCACGTTTCTATTGGGTTGCTACATCCATCAAGGTGACGGGAATGAACTTGTTTTAATATATTTTGGTGAACTCATTGAGCGGCTGCGGCAGAGATTTCCATGCTGTGGTTTAATGACACTGATCAAGCAGTGAAAGCTAACAAGGAGTTTTTAAATTGAAATCATCCACTGTGACGAGAGATAAAGTAGCAAATTTGATATCCGGGGGTAAACTTTTCACTTTGGGCACATTAAACAAAACGGGCATAAATTAGATCCAATCTTACACAAATTTGGAAAAGTGTTTTTTTCCCTCACGTTTCCGCACAAAATCATTTGCATATCTCTGAATTCAAAATCTACTGTGGACCACACAATTGGTCAATGTTTTCCAAAACTGTGATTTTAAGATATATTGCTCTATATATTTAAGAGTATTAACTTGGTGCAGTTTGGATCACAGGCTAATGGGATGGCAGCATTGTCTTCTGAGGAGAAATTGAGGAAACTGGGCCTGTATTCTCTCGGGTTTTGAAGAATGAGAGGTCATCTCGTTGAAAGGTAGAAAATTCTCACAGGGCGTGACAGGGTAGATGTGGATATGATGTTTCCCTGGCCGGTGTATCGAGAACGAGGTGTCGCAGTCTCAGAATAAGGGGCAGGCATTCAGGACTGAGATGAGGAGGAGTTTCTTCATTCAGAGGGTGGGGAATCTTTAGAATTATCGACCTGTTAGATTCAGACGGAGCAACACAAGGAAGCGACGTTGAAAGCTAATAAAGTTTTTATTTCACGAAAAACAGCAATATACAACTTCACTCCCCGAAGGGTCTCCTGGCCTGACTCACATCCGGGTCAGGGTTTTATGTCCAGTTGGTTTCCCTTTGTTAAGAGAAAGCCCCACCTCCTGAAAGGGAAGCTCATATTTTTCCGAGATCACGGGGAACTTGACAATCCACACCTCCTGAGGGTTGTATTACTCCTCCCCCCCCCCCCCCCCCCCCCCCCCCCCTCCTCCCCCACCATCCGGAATATCCACCGCCATGATGAATTGTCAGGCAGGACCTCTGGTCCTCTTTGCCGTGGGTTGGTGTTCGCACGTCATCTGTGCAGGTCCCAGTGGCGATTAGCTGAGCCCCTACCCGCCTCCGGTGGACCGGTATCTGTGCCCTGGTCCTGCCATCGGAATCTGAGTCCTCCACAATCAACATCTCAGTGTCTTGGGGTCCTTGAACCCATGGTGGCAGCACCAGCGCCAATGGTGGTGTAGACAGCAACAGGTTGCCGGTTCATCCGAACAAGGGTCGGCCAATGCCGGAGCGCGGCTGCGGAGGTGGTCCACATGCCGAGTTGAATCTCGACCCTGGGTCTGTACTATGTATGACACCGGGCCCATCTGCTTAAGTACGTCGCTGGACCCACATTACTTCGTCGCCGATATTACAGGCATGCACCATGTCACTGGGCGAAATACGCCATTGGGGCGTTTGCCTGCCAGACTCCAATTCTGACCATTACTGCCCACTGCGGACCTTCCCGACAATGCCCCACAACACGAGGCTCATGCGTGTGCGTAGGTGCCTCCTCATGAGCAGTTCTGATGACGCCACCCCCATGGCGGCATGTGTCATAGTGCTGTAACCGAAGAGGAAATGGATCCCACGCACCTCAAGGGAACACATAGTCTGTTTCAGCATTTCCTTGAATGTCTGGACTGCCTGCTCGGCCAACCCGTTTGATGCCGGCTAATATTGTGCGGTATGGATGTGATGAACCCCGTTAGTCCGTAAAAAGGTCCAAATTCCACACTGGTGATCACCGTCCCATTGTCCAAGATGAATACGCCGTGCATACTAAACGTCCATCTATTTTGAGTAGGCGCGACCAGGATCAGGGACATCAATCCCTGGAAAGTGACGGGAAAATCGATGTGAAGCCAAGACCAAAGTCGCCATGCCATTCCCATGGGTGGAGGTGTCCTGGCACAGGCCGCACTGCTGGGTGAGTTCCTCGATCTCGGTGTTGATGCCCAGCCAGCTGCAGTCCAGCATTTTCATTTTCATTTTAGCCACCCCGGGGTGATCGTTATTGAGATCCCCTAAAATGGAGCCATAACTCTTCATCGGGACCATGACACCTGTTCGTGCAATTCTGGTCGCCGCATTATAGGAAGGATGTGGAAGCATTGGAAAGGGTGCAGAGGAGATTTACCAGAATGTTGCCTGGTATGGAGGGAAGATCTTATGAAGAAAGGCTGAGGGACTTGAGGCTGTTTTCGTTAGAGAGAAGAAGGTTAAGAGGTGACTTAATTGAGGCATACAAGATGATCAGAGGATTGGATAGGGTGGACAGTGCGAGCCTTCTTCCTCGGATGGTGATGTCTAACGCGAAGGGACATAGCTTTAAATTGAGGGGAGATAGATATAAGACAGATGTCAGAGGTAGGTTCTTTACTCAGAGAGTAGTAAGGGTGTGGAATGCCCTGCCTGCAACAGTAGCGGACTGGCCAACACTAAGGGCATTCAAATGGTCATTGGATAGACATATGGACGATAAGGGAATAGTGTAGATGGGCTTTAGAGTGGTTTCACAGGTCGGCGCAACATCGAGGGCCGAAGGGCCTGTACTGCGCTGTAATGTTCTATGTTCTATGTCTATGTATATGATGACATGGAGTTTGTACATTCTCCGCGTGTCTGCATGGATCTCACCCCCACAACCCAAAAGGATGTGCAGGGTAGGTGAATTGGCCACGCTAAATTGGCCTTTATTTGGAGAAAAATAATTGGATACTTTAAATTTCAAAAATGATTCCCTCTTACTCTTCTTGCATCCAACAGAACCAACTTTATTTTCCTCTCCAAAGACCTGCAAATAAGCTCATGTAGAGGAATGCCAATGAATGCATTCTAGGGGCTTGGGCCAGTTTACTGGGGAGGACCTGCTTCTAACATAATACTTTTTAAACCAGCAAAACAGCATCCCAGAAACTTGATACATGGGAAACATAACTTGGGCTTAGGATTCTTCAATACTTCGGGAACATAAGAAGTGAGAGCCTGAAACTAGAGCGTTCAGTCCCCCTCGACTTCTCCATCAGTTTTTTTTTTAATTTTTCTAATTAAGGGGAAGTTTAGCATGGCCAATCCACCTACCCTGCACATCTTTGGGTTGTGGAGCTGAGACCCATGCAGACATGGGGAGAATGTGCAAACTCCACATGGTCAGTGACCTGGGGCCAGGATCGAACCTGGGTCCTCAGCGCGTGAGGCAGCAGTGCTAACCACTGCGCCACGTGCCGCCCTGTGCCTTCTCCTTCAGTTAATAAGATCATGGCAGAACTTTTAAAATAACTCCACTTCCTCACAGTATCTAAATATCCCTTTATTCCTTTCGTATTCAAATACCTGTCAATTTGAATCTTGGATATATTCAACAACTGAATATCCTTAACCCTTTAAGATAGGGAATTCCAATTGTTCACAACTTTCTTCTCCATGAGTCTAAATGAATAACCCATTATTATCCTGCATCTAGAATGCTAGTCGTAGACTCTCCAGTCAGTGGAAACAACGCAGGATTTCCACTCCCCCCTGCCCTCCGCAGCATGTTTTGCAGCAGTGGAGACGGCCACCATTGGCTGGTGGTGGGATCTTCCAGGCCCGCTGCTGTCGATGGGGATTCCCATTGTTCACACCCTCCACCACCAAGGAAACCATGGGGGGGGGGGGGGGTCACTGTTGGTGTTCATGGGTTTGCCTAGTAACAGCAGGAACACAAATTTAACAAGACATACTAGGATGGGATATGCCAAACAACAGGTAGAAATCTGCCTAGTGGCCTTTCAAGCACCCTCTCTGTCCTCTGAAGAAGTGGTGGTACGTGGAAAACTGCGTACTACCCTCGGAAGTGAGCTTGCCAGTTTCCCAATTTTAAAAAGCTGTCACATCGCAATGAGGAAAGGTTGCTGCAGGAAGGCCCGCTAATTATATCATAACGAATGCACATGCAGTTCCTGCCATTACATGATGGGAGCCCCTTTACATCACTGGTGGGGGATAGGGCCAATCGATTCAGGAAATCCCGCCGGCATAAATTGCGTTTTCAGCCTCTCGCAAAAATCTGCACCCCATCGCCATTTATGCTCGTGGCAAACGGGGGCACAAAATCCTGACCATAGTATAGAGTAAAGGGTTATAACACCAGGAGCACTTGCTCCTGATGCAACAGAGCTGTTGTGACTATGATGTAATGTTGTTTGGTTAAGAAACTGTGATCTGGTGGGAAGCAGAAGTATTAACTTGTGCAGAGTACTGAGATATGCTTAGATCTGCAAATAAACAAGAATGGTTTTTAATAATAACGGCCTATGGCAGAATTCTTAGACTATCAGAAAAACCCTTCAGAAACCCTGCCCAGGCACTGAACTCAAGGTGAAGGAGTGTAAAATGTACCTGACATATGTTATTTGCATTATAGAGAAAACCTTCTCTCAAATATTTTGGTTTGAGAGAAGTGTTGATCTGGCTCATTTTACTCACAGTAGAAGCCATTTTTTTCTGCACAATAACCCATTTTTTCCCCATTATATTATTTCAGATATTTTCATGAGCTAAACTACATACTGTCGATGCAGCAGCTGTTCTTGAGACTTCACTTTTCCAAGTGCCAAGTCAGTGCATAATGAAAGCCTTAACACCTACAAACTGCCAAGCTGTAGATCTGCCCACTTGGCTGAATGTAATATTTCCCATTCCCAGTTAACATCTGGCAAATGCGACATAGAAAAGCCTGTGTCTTTATTCTGGTTTTTTTTAAATCAAGGATCATTTCAGTACTCTACTTACAAGCATAATGCTACAATGGGCCAAACATGGGCAGTGCAATACTGGTAACAAATGCACTCGCAAGAAATTCCACTCTGCACTTTTAGCAAAGGCACCAACCCATTAATTTGAATAAGCTAACCCCAATATTCGAAGAGCAAGAAGTCTGACGTGAAGATGTGAAAGATCTTTGTATGATAGTATTACATTGCACAATGTAATCCAAATTGCATGTTCCTGTGTTGCAAAATTCAGATGATCGACGCTAGATTTTTTTTTAGCGTATCTTCACAGCTTTTTGTTTCCCTTTGGGGAATAGTGGGAGGTGTGGTGGAAGGATTCCCGAGGTAATTACCAGTCCATTGAACCACATTATGAATGCTGGTGAAGTGAGAGTGAAAAAACAATGTTGCACGTTTTCCTTCTCAAACTTTGTGCTTGATAACTCCTCTAAGTAATTGCACTACATTGAGGAACCCAGAAATAGCAATGGGTATCAGTTGTGTTTATAAGCCCAAATTTGCCATAACATTCCCTTGGCGAAGAAAAGATGTTCTCCACAGAAAAGATGTGTTTCACAAAACCTGCCAGAGGAATTAGTTTATGAGTAAACTATTAACTTTTACAATCTCCATATGCTTGAATTTCTCTTTAAATGCAATACCGGAAATTATTGTTTTATGAGATTTGTAGATCCAAGTGTTTATTGGCCAAACAGCCTGTGAAGCTTTTGCAGCAGATGAGTGATTGCTGCCTTTAACCAGAAGGAAATCATCGGATTTTGCTTGATAGTCTAACAGGATAATAGTGCTGTATGAGACTGTTAGAGGGTATATCTCAATGGAACTGCCATATGGATTAGTACCAAGGGCAGTTACAAGTATTAAAAGCAAAATACTGCAGATGCTGGTGTCATGTGAGAGTACCTTTAAGACATGGATGTTTAAGCAATGTACCTTTAAGAAAACAGTGATATCAGAGAGTGGGTGGAGCTGAGCTCAGGGCAGCCATTTTGAAGTTTCAGTTTGGAGGAAAAGGGCTTGGGGAATGTCTGTGTTTGCAGTGAGCTGGATTTGCTGTGATCTCTGCCATGAAAGACTATCTCTGGATCATTTGGGTGATTTAAACTCATAATAGTAAAGCCTTTAACCTGATGTGATTCTGTTTAAAGGTGTTAAGTCTCTTGGAAATTTGAAGGAACATTTTGAAGAATTATTTACTGTTGTAATATTTTCTGAGTTATCTTTGAAGTAAGGGGTGTTAAGAGATCCAATGTTTATTTAAAATGTTAAGTTGAGTTCATGGAATAAACATTGTTTTGTGTTTAAAAACCCACGTGCCCATAATTGTAATCGCACACCTAGGGAACAAGCTGTGTGCTAGGAAAAGCAACAAATACATTAAAGGGGGAGGTTGGTTGAACTCCATGATACATTTTGGGGTTCTGAAAACGCCTCACCCATAACACTGGAATGAAATGAAAACAGAAAGTGCTGGAGAAACTCAATAGGTCTGGCATCATCTTTGGAGAGAGAAACAGAATGAACAGGCACAATTCAACGGGACAGAAACAACGTCCCGTTTTGGGCATGTTTAGCGGGGTGGTTCTCGGCGCTACGAGCACTGCCAATTAACAGCACTTGGACGATTTTGTTGGCCTCGGGGAGGAATTTCCCGCCTAGGCCACACTTGCCTTCATTTCCAGCACTGACAAGCTCAGCTCGCCTGTGCAGGAAGATATTGTTGATCGGGGTGCCATTTTTAGATGCCAACCCGATATTTTGACCACCATTAAACACCCCACTGTGTCTCCAGACCCCTCCCCTGCGCCCAACCTACTTCTAACGAGGTCCTCAAGGCCCCCTCATCATATCTGTTAAGGACAAGACACCCCAATCCGATCCCTGGCATGGGCAACCTGGCAACCACGCATCATGAAAATGCCAGTCTGGGACCCTGGAAGTGCCTCTGCCAGCCTGACAGTGCCACCTGGGAACCATGGCATGCCAGGTTGCACTGCCAGGATGCCGAGGTGGTAGTGCCAATGTTCCAGGCTGGCAGTGACAAGGTGCACTCACACGCATCTTCTGAACGACGTCTGCATTGGGATCTTGGACCACAGTGCCCTGGTGCGTGGGTTGGGGGGGAGCGGAGCGCAACATTGGGTGGGTGTGCAGGCAGGCCCGCTGTGACGATGAATGTGGGTCTCTGGCGCTATGAGAAAGCAGTGCTAACCACTGTGTCACCCCCAGTAAGTGAATATTTAATAGTGTGATAAGCGGCAGCTTTTATCAATCAATGCCTCTGGCACTAAAATATTAACTTTACGCGTTTCTCCAGAAATGAACAAACTTTGGCGATTTAAAGAGCTTTTTTTAATGTTTTCTTTCTGTCTCTCTTAATTCAATCTATCTTTACCAATATTTTTTTCACTTTTTGTCCATGATTTAAATTTAAGTTATACTTCCTGCTTTATATTTCCTGATTTAAACACTGTCCACAAAATGTGGGTGCACAGTGACAGTATTTTCTACACAATGAGTGTCATTCCAGGTCCATAATGGTATCCATGCGCACAAACCTCAGCTGCTGCCAGCTGGCAACGCCACGTGCCATTTATGGTAGGTTGTTGTGGTTGGTAACAGTTCTAGCGGTGCCATTTTGACCTCAATATTCCAGCTAGTATCATCTCTTAGCCTGGCACAGCTGAACATCATAGAATCATCGAATTTACAGTGCAGGAGGAGGCATTCGGCCCATCGAGTCTGCACCATCCCCTGAAAAGAGAACTCTACTTAAGCCTCCACCTTATCCCCGTAACCCAGTAACCCCACCTAACCCTTTTGGACATTATGGGCAATTTAGCATGGCCAATACACCTAACCTGCACGCCTTCGGACTGTGGGAGGAAGCAGGAGCACCCGGAGGAAACCCACGCAGACACAGGGAGAACATGCAGACTCTGCACAGACAGTGACCCAAGCCGGGAATCGAACCTGGGACCTTGGAGCTGAGAAACAACTGTGCTAACCACTGTGCTACCCCACCAATGCTATGTAAAAGAATCAGCAACTACTTTCAGATTAGTTGCTGATTGGACTACTAAGCGTTGATAGATTGGTGGAGGTTTGAACAGATGTTAAAGTTGGTGAAGACTACAGGGAGGGTGCAAAATGCTGACGGCCTTTGGCGCTATGGCTTCATTAAACAGGGAAAAAAATAAATATTCGAAAGCAGCATGGCAAGGAGATTAAGCAGAGATTGACTTAATCTACTTGAAGAGGGAGGAAGGGGAGGGAAGTCCTCTCAGCAGGAGGCTCCATCCACCCAGGGTCTTCAGGGAACAATTCTCATATTTTAACCTCAAGCAGAAATGTATCCAATATCTCAGTTTCACCAAGGAATTGTTGCCTGAATTCTGCCATCCCCTGCAGATTGTCTCAGAGCAGGGCCAGGATGGCATGGCCTGTCGGTTTAAAATTGACTGCGGCTAGGAACTCATTTGCATTGGGATCCTTCCCGGCTGGAACAAGAATACAATAAGCACATTATTTCTCAATATACTGTCCACTGCTCTGTAAATGGCGTAATTGTTGCTCTACAGGCAAAACGAGAGGGAAATACATGACATTCTCACTTTCCAGGGAGAAACAGATTGAGCGAGCTAATGACTTTACTAGGATATTGGGCTTTCCTATATTGCAGGGTGCTGTGCCAACTCACCGTAACATCAGCATTTAGGCTACTGTTAGAAATTGCATGGAGATCAAAATAGAGCTATGCACTAACTATCTGGACCATACCCCCTGGCGCACAACCCACCTGCAAGTTGGCAGTGTGCATATGAAAGAGTCATACTACCCCACAGTTTTTAAAAATTCATTCATGGGATGTGGGTGTCATTGACTAAGCCAGCATTTATTGCCCATTCCTAATTGTCGTTGAGAAGGTGATGGTACAATGCCTTCTTGAGCTTCTTAAGAAGAAGGGGAGGAGATACCAGTGTTCAAAGGGACTTGGAGGCACTCAAGAAAGTTCAGCAATCTGTTCTTCAATACATTGTGAGCATTGTTGAGGCACCACCCGAGGAAATGGCAGTGATTCTATGGGGCATGAACATGCTGTCCTCTACCAGGACGACAGCATTCAGCCTCCCACCACTGCCACTCATCCAGTGTCCTGGCTGATGCCTGATGTCCAGCCAGACTGGACTGCTGCTGCCCATGCTTAGATGCTGCAATCTGAAACCAGACCGTCAAGGGTCAGAGCTGGCAAGGTTGGACTGCAAGGCAATCTGCAGTCTCCCCCAGTGAAAGGCAGCAGTCTTCCACCAACCAAGCCGCAGCATCCAAGTAGCATGGCAGAGGAGCACTAGGACAGGCAAAGGAATAAGAAAGCCAGGACTAAGAGAATGCACACAGGTGATTAGTTGATTTTTGTATGAAATATTGGATGGATTGATTGGTAAATTTGGTTTGGAATGTTTGTTCTGTGGTGGCTTGCATTGTAGCATTGTGGCCAAGCGAATTCTGGATGGTCAGTAACAGAGAAGATACTGGGTGGGATGTATCGCGCGACCCGCTGCCTGTTTTGCAGTGGCAGAAGGCACCCGCCAATAGCTGGCAGTGGAATTTGCTTGTCCCACTGTTGTCAATGGAGTTTCCCAGTGAATGCACTCCTCACTGCCATGAAACCCATGGCGGGACTGCGGGACTGGACGTTCATGCTGGCGGGAATGGTCAAAACGTTCTGGCCAATGTGTGAGACTGTTGCTGACTTGGAATTTAGAGTTATGTTCACTGGTACCATGGTTAAATGAACCATTCACAGACAGCCTGATGGAAAGGGATATGTTGGCCATCTCCTCCCTTTATTATCTCAGCTGCTCGCTGTAAACCTGCTGGCAAGAACTGAGCCCTAAGAAAGATGTAGGATGCAGCAGGCCATGACAAAGCATGATATGCACTGTGAAACGCGCTGCAGGGCTCCTCCAGAGCACTCTACACAGTATGAAATGAAAATCGCTTATTGTCACAGGCTTCAATGAAGTTACTGTGAAAAGCCCCTAGTCGCCACATTCCGGCGCCTGTTCGGGGCAGTAGAGGCATTGCTTAAGCACACCAACCATCCCCTTGATACACTTGTCCACTCTGATTTCGAGAGAGTTGATAAGTGCAATGTATAATACATACTCTTCCACGTGCGGGCAGGTGGTACTTGGAGGGTCGAGTAAATGAGATCTTGGGATGTTTTAGCACAGTATCAGACACCTTGACTTCAACTCTGCACATTCCTGATGACGTCTCTCGATGTGTTTGGTGCCTCTCCACCTGCAGACTTTCTCTAAAGTGTGTGTTAGCAGCTGAGCTTTTAACTGCGGGAATGAGAGTGAACAATGATGTTTCTTCATAATTAGTCTATTCTCTCCCTTCAACCTCTTGCTCTTGCATCACTGCCTGGACAGGTTTCAAATCCTAGGTATCTGAAAGGAGAAATTTATGAATACACCATCATACATTGAAACATAGAAAATAGAAGCAGGATGCGGCCCTTCGAGCATGCTCTGCCATTCGTTATGATCATGGCTGACCATCATCATTTGCCTTATTTATTGACTGCTGTACCTCTGCATTTACTTTCAGCAACTGGTACATGAGGGCACCAAGGTCTCACTGAGAATCCACTTCTCTCAATTTGCACCCATTCAAATAATAATTTGTCTTCCTATTTAAGCTACCAAAGAAGGTAACCTCACATTTATCCATATTATACTACATCTGCATTGCATATGCTCACTCACTCAGCCTGTCCAAATCCTGCTGAAACATCTTTGCATCCTCCTCACAGCTCACCCTCCAACCCAACTTTTTATCATCTGCAAATTTGGAGATACTACATTTAGTTCCCTCATCCAAATCATTAATGTATAATGTGAACAGTTGGGGTCCTAGCACAGATTCCTGCGGCACCCCACTAGTCACCGCCGGCCAATTGATAAAAGACCCATTTATTCCAACTTTTTGCTTCCTTTCTGCCAACCAGCTATCTGTCCAAATCAAGACACGACCCGAAATCCCATGCACTTTAACTTTATATAGTAATCTGCTATGTGAGATCTTGCTGAAAACCTCCTGAAAATCTAAATAAACCATGTCCACAGGGTCTCCCTGGTCAACTCTACTGGTTGTATCTTCAAAGAATTCCAAAGATTTGTCAAGCACGATTTCCCTTTCATGCCAACTTTGTCTGATTACACATGCTGTGCTATGACATCCTTGATAATAGACTCTTGCAACTTCCCTACTGTTGCCTTCAGGCCCACTAGCCTATAGTTCCTTGTTTTCTCCCTATCTCTCTTTTTGAACAGCGGGGTTAATCAGCTACCCTCCAATCTGTAGGAACCATTCCAGTTTCCAAAATATTTTGGAAAATGACCGCCAATGGATCTAATATTTTATAGGGCCACTTCCCTCAGTACTTTGGGATGAAGATTATCAGGCCCTGGAGATTTGTTTGCCTTCAATCATATTAATTTCCCCAAAACCATTTCTCTACTATTACTAATTTTCTTCAGCTCCTCACTAAACCTTGTGTTTCTCAGAACTTCCAGTACGTTGTTCATGTCTTCCTTTGTGAAGACAGAAGCAAAATACAAATTTAGTTCCTCAGCCATTTCTTTGTTCCCCATTATGAATTCTCCAGTTTCGGACTGTAAGGGGCCTACATTCGTTTTTATCAATCTTTTTCTTTTTAAATACCTGTAGAAACTTTGACAGTCAGTTTTTATGTTCGTCGCTAGCTTATTTTGATATCGTACTTTCACCTTAATCAACCCCTTGGTCTGCCTTTGCTGAATTTTAAACTTTTCCTCATCCTCGGGTCTATTGCTTTTTCTTACAAATTTACATGCCTCTCCTTTGAATCTAATGCTATCTCTAATTACTCTTGCAAGCCATGGTTTGACAAAGGTTCCCTTTCTACTATTGCAGCAAATAGGAATAAACAATTTTTGGATGGCGAAGGAGCTGGTAGTGTTCATGGAGCAGATGAGAGTGTGTGGATCCGTGGAGGTTTAGATACCCAAGGGAGAAGGAGTTTTCCTGCTTCTCACATGTACACAGGGTCTACTCCTGAATATATTTTCGCGTGGTGGGGAAATCGTTACTCCTGGAGGTGGTGGAGCTGGGTACTCTCCACACTATGTGGATATGCGCCTGGAGACTGACCAAGCCCACTGCCTTGATCCACTGCAATTCGCATACCGCCGCAACCAGTCCACAGCAGACGCCACCTCCCTGGCCCTACACTCATCCCTAGAGCATCTCGACAACAAGGACTCCTACATCAGACTCCTATTTATTGACTACAGCTCCGCCTTCAACACCATAATCCCAGCCAAGCTCATAGCAAAGCTCCAAAACCTAGGACTTTGCTCCTTACTCTGCAACTGGATCCTCGACTTTCTGACCCACAGACCACAATCAGTAAGAATAAACAACAACATCTCCTCGACAATACTACTCAATACTGGGGCCCCGCAAGCTGCGTACTTAGCCCCCTACTATACTCCCTGTATACACATGACTGCGTGGCAAAATTTGGTTCCAACTCCATCTACAAGTTTGCTGATGATAGGACCATAGTGGGCCAGATCTCGAATAACGACGAGTCAGAATAAAGGAGGGAGATAGAGAACTTAATGGAGTGGTGAAGCGACAACAATCTATCCCTCAATGCCAGCAAAGTTAAAGAGCTGGTCATTGACTTCAGGAAGCAAAGTACTGTACACACCCCTGTCAGCATCAACGGGGCCGAAGTGGAGATGGTTAGCAGTTTCAAATTCCAAGGGGTACACATCTCCAAAAATCTGTCCTGGTCCACCCACATCGACACTACCACCAAGAAAGCACAACAACGCCTATACTTCCTCAGGAAACTAAGGAAATTTGGCATGCCCACATTAACTCTTACAATCTTTTACAGATGCACCATAGAAAGCAGCCGATCTGGCTGCATCACAGTCTGGTATGGCAACTGCTCGGCCCAAGACGGCAAGAAACTTCAGAGAGTCGTGAACACAGTCCAGTCCATCACATGAACCTGCCTCCCATCCATTGACTCCATCTACACCTCCCGCTGCCTGGGGAAAGCGGGCAGCATAATCAAAGACCCTTCCCACCTGGCTTACTCACTCTTCCAACTTCTTCCATCAGGCAGGGGATACAGAAGTCTGACAAACACGCACAGACTCAAAAACAACTTCTTCCCCGCTGTTACCAGATTCCTAAACGACCCTCTTATGGACTGACCTCATTAACACTACACCCCTGTATGATTCACCCGATGTCGCTGTTTATGTAGTTACATTGTGTACCTTGTATTGCCCTATTATGTATTTTCTTTTCTTTTCATGTACTTAATGATCTGTTGAGCTGCTCGCAGAAAAATACTTTCCACTGCACCTTGGTATACATAACCATAAACAAATCCAATCCAATCCAATCCAGCGCCCCCGTGGAGGTTGGACATGACGCTCCTGCAGATAAGTGTGTTTTTGACAGGGTGGCTTTGGCCATCGGGGACTATGTGGGATTCAACAAGGATGGGGAGGTTTGGCCCTTCACGGAAGCATTGAAGGCACTTGTCAGAGGGGAGATGATTTAGTTTAAGGCCCACAAGGATAAGGTTGGTAAGGTGGAAAAGCAGAGATTGGTCGACTCCATTCTGGAGGTGGACCAACGATACTCCGTTGTTCGTGTAAAGGACGAAGCTACAGATGGAGGTCGAGCTTGTTCCGACGGGGAAGGTAGAGAGCCAACTTTGTCATTCGCGAGGGACATTTTATGAGTATAGTGATTTTGTGAGGGCTAAGAAGAATTCGGCAGGAGTTTGTAGAGTCAAACAGAAAGTAACTTTATTTACAACAATATGTACAAAGTACCAGCAGTTCACGAATGGTCCCTCTCTTGCCAGCAACACGCTGGCCAGCTCTATTTATACAGCTGCACTGCTAATGATTGCCCTCCACTCCCAACTCTGAGAACACGTACTAACAGATTCAAAAACAGCTTCTTTCCCACTGTTACCAAACTCCTAAACGACCCTCTTATGGACTGATCTGATTAATATTACACTCCTGTATGCTTCACCCGATGCCGGTGTCTATGTATTTACATTGTGTACCTTGTTTTGCCCGATTACGTATTTTCTTTTCATGTACTAAATGATCTGTTTGTGCTGCAGGCAGAAAAATACTTTTCACTGTACATCGGTACAGGTGACAATAAACAAATCCAATCCAATCCAATCCCCCCTCATTGGGAGAGCTCATATTCCCCAAGGAACATGAGGTAACCAATTGTCCCCAGCCTCCGGGCAGGTTAAAATAGGTGAGAAGGCCAGCCGGTTATTGGCTCACCAGTTGAGGCGGCAGGCGGCCATGTGGGAGAGATCTCAGGTTAAGGACGAGGGGGAGGGCTGGTTACTACTCCAGACAGGATTACTGGTGTATCTGGGGCTTTCTACCGGGGGCTGTACAAATCTGAGCCTCCTGAGGATGCATTGGGGACGGAGCAATTTTTGGATAGGTTGGACTTCCCGGTAGTGGATAGGGCGAGGAGGCAGGGGCTGGAGGCACTGTTGGGATTGGAGGATATTATTGACTGTATATGTTCCATGCAGTTAGGGAAGGCATGGATGGTTTCCCGGTGGAATTCTATGAACCGTTTGCGGCCTTGTCGGCGCCACACTTATTGGGAATGTTTAATGACTCTTTGTCTTGGGGGATGTTGCCGGCCACAATTATTCAGGCATCAATCTCTTTGATCCTGAAGAAGGACAAAAATCCCTTCGAGTGTGGGCCTTACAGGCCTATCTCACTGTTGAATACCAATGCAAAGGTACTAGCTAAGGTGCTGCCGACTGGTCTAGAGGGGTGCACGCGGGGGTGATCTCGTAGGACCAAATGAGGTTTGTCAATGGCCAACAATTGTCGGCCAATATCAGGAGCCTTTTAAATGTGGTCCTCTAGCCCTCCTTGGGGACTGTTCCAGCGGTAAATATCTCCATGGACGTGTAGAAGGCATTTGAACTGGTGGAGGTGCCTCTTCAAGATTTTGGAGTGAATTGGGTTTGGGCCAACATTTATCTCTTGGATGAGACTGCTGCATAGTGCCCCCATGGCTACAGTCCGAACCAACGTAGTGAGTTCAGGGTACTTCCGGTTGCAGAGCGGTACAAGGCAGGGATGCGGCTGTCCCAGCTATTGTTTGCGCTGATGATGGATGAACAAACCTACAAGTAGCTTCAAGGAGGGGTCCAACCCCAGAGCCTAAGCAGCACAATTGCAAAGTTGGCAATGTATGCAGGGGAAACCTTAAAGATTTTAAATACCACAACGACACCGGTATCGTAACAACAGCCGGCTCACTTACCCATGATCGTTGTGGAAGGACAAGGGCCAAGCCTCTTGGGGTGAGATTGTCTACGTCAGATAAGCTAAACTGGTCAGCAATTTCAGATGGTATATGTCAGGTGGAAAATGTTTTTCCAAACGAGCTTGGCTGAATACGAGGGGGAAAGGCAAAACTTCAGGTGAACCCTGAATCCTCACCAAAATTCTTCAGAGCTATGCCCGTCCCATATGTTCTATACCAGAATGTGGAGGCCGGGTTGATGCACTTGGAAGAACTAGGGATCATAAAACCCGTACAATTCTCTCAATGGACGGCCCCTACCACCCTGTCTTAAAAGCTGACAGCTCTGTCAGAGTCTGCAGTGATTACAAACTCATCATAAACTAATCAGCCAATTAATCAGCCGACAGGTATCCATCCGATCCCTCGGATGGCAGGCCTCTATGCAAAGTTGGTGGGGAGCCTCACATATACAAAGCTTGCCTGAAGTCACGCTTATTTACAACTGTAACTGGATGAGGACTCTAGGAAATTTGTGACCATCAACATGCATAAAGGTTGCCTTTTGGGATTTCATCTGCTTGTATAATATATCATCAGACACTGGAGAACTTGTCACAAGGAATCCCAAAAGTCGTGGTGTACTTAGACAACGGGCTGGATTCTCCGATCCCGATGCCAAAATCGCATTCAGCGATGGGGCGGAGAATCCCCAATAACGGCAAAATTGGGGGCGGCGTGCTTTCGCGATGCTCCGCCCCCTGAAAAGTGGCGTACTCGGAGAGTACACCACGCGCCATATCCCCGAACGTTGGCTGGGGCCCACCCCACAATGCACCATCCCCAACTGGCCGAGATCCCGACGGCGTGGGTCGCCCCCGTCGGGAACTCAGCGTGGCAGCTGCGGACTCAGTCCAGCGCCGCACAGTCGGGGGAGGGCCAATCCGCGGGCAGGGGGGGACATATTTGAGGCTGGGGGCACTGTGGTGGGGCGGTCCAGGGCGCGCAAGCCGGCCAAAGGGGGGATTATTTCACGGGCCAGGTCTGCGAGTGGCATCCGCCATGAAGTACAGCACGGCCGCTGCAGGCCGCCGCCATGCGCAGCCACGGACCCAGCAACTCTCCAGGCCCTATCAGCAGCTAGAGCTGGGAGCTGTACGCTGCCCGGCTGCTAGCGTTCCCCCCCAGAACAGGGAATCGGTGATGGTTTTGTGCCAGTTTTCCTGGTGTAAAACACCACTGTTTTCAAGCCGGTGTGGGGACTTAGTCTCCAAAACGGAGAATCCAGCCCAACATCTTAGTCACGGGGATTTCACCAGAAGAGTATCTGGCCAGTTTGGAAGAAGTCTTCGAAAGGTTCAGAAACTCTGGCATCAGATTAGAAAGAGAAAAATGCACATTTCAGGCCATCAAGGTCACATATTTGGGATTTAAGGTGGACTCAAAAGACCTACACCCTTTAGAGGGCAAAGTAAAAACCACCAAAAAAGTCCCAGTGCTGAAGAATGTCGTAGATTTGAAATTGTTTCTCGGCATGATTAATCACTACAGCCAGTTCATCCCTAATTTGGTAACTACATTAGTGCCGCTACACCCCCACCCACAAAGCGAGCTTTCCAAGTCAAACAGGCCCTACAGTCATCCAGCGTGTTGGTCAATTTCGACCCAGGCAAACGGATAATTTTCTCCTGTGACAATTTGCCTTATGGGATAGGGGTGATCCTGTCCCACCAGGTGGAGGACAGCAATGACAGGCCCATCACCATAGTCTCCCGAACACTCAATGACACAGAACACAAGTATGCACAGATTGTAAAAGAGAGACTAACTATTGGCGTGAAAGAATTCCCTCAGCATGTGTATGGCTGCCGGTTTACCACTGTAACTGACCACAACCAACTGCTAGGGCTATTCCATGAGGATAAACCAAACCACCTATTGCTTTGGCCAGGGCGCAAAGGTGGGCCTTACTATTGGGGACCTATAGCTACGATTTCCAACATCGACCGGGGACACAAATCTCCAATGCTGATGCCCTGAGTCGGCTCCCGCTCCCCCAAAGTCTGGCATCGCCAGCTGTGCCACAAGAGATTGTGCTGGCGTTAAATTTGCTGGATATCATGCTGGTCTCCTCCGCCCATATCAGGAACTGGACTCAATGTGACATGGTCCTCTCGAAGGTCAAATGAATAGTTTGAAGTGGATGGCACCGCGACAGGTCAGATCTACTCAGGCTCCACCAACTGAGGAAAGGCAAACTCAGTTGTGAGGGCAGAGTATGGCTTTGGGGTTTCCGGGTGGTGGTACCACCCCCAGCAAGAGGGCCACTAATGCAGGAGTTGCACAGTGCGCACACTGGCCAGACTAAAGTGAAAATATAGGCCAGGAGCTACATATGGGGGTTCGGTATTGACAAAGATATTGAGAACCTAGGGCGGGATTCTCCCCTACCCGGCGGGGCGGGGGGTCCCGGCGGGATGGAGTGGCGTGAACCACACCGGCGTTGGGCCGCCCCAAAGGTGCGGATTTCTCCGCACCTTTAGGGGCCAAGCCCTCACCTTGAGGGGCTAGCCCCGCGGCGGAGTGTTTGGCATGCTGCCAGCTGGCGGGAAAGGCCTTTGGCGCCACGCCAGCTGGGGCCGAAAGGACTTCGCCGGGCGGTGGAAGTCCGTGCATGCGCGGGAGCGTTAGCAGCTGCTGACGTCATCCCCGCGCATGCGCAGGGGGTGTGTCTGTTCCGCGTCGGCCATGGTGAAGACTGTGGCCGAGGCGGTGGGAAAAGAGTGCCCCCACGGCACAGGCCCGCCCGCGGATCGGTGGGCCCCGATCGCGGGCCAGGCCACCGTGGGGGCACCCCCCGGGGCCAGATCGCCCCACGCCCCCCCCCCCCCCCCCACCCAGGACCCCGGAGACCGCGCCGCAAAGTCCCGCCGGGAAGTGACGTGGTTTGATCCTCGGCGGCGGGACAGCATTCCAGCAGCGGGACTTCAGCCCATCGCGGGCCGGAGAATCGCCGGGGGGGGGGGGGGGGGGGAGGGGGCTCGCCAACCGGCGCGGCGCGATTCACGCCCCCACCGAATATCCGGTGCCGGAGAATTCGGCAACCGGCGGGGGCGGGATTCACGCCAGCTCCCGGCGATTCTCAGACCCGGCGGGGGGGTCAGAGAATCCCACCCCACATGGTTTGTCAGTGTGACCTCTGGCAGTCACTGCAATCTTTGCCGGCTGTGGCTCATCTGCATCCATGGGAATAGCCTGGCCTTCAGTGGACAAGGTTACACATCGATTTCGCTGGCCACTTCCAGAGAAGCACTCCAGTGGTTGGACATCCGGGAAATGGAGTCGAAAACCTCAGAAACCACTATTGAAACACTGAGGTGCATTTTCACCATTCATGGCCTTCCAGAGGTATTGTTTTCCGATAATGGCACAGCTTTTATGGAGGAGGAATTCCAACATTTCGTGCAGACTAATGGCATCCACCACATCCGAATGGCCCCTTATCACCCGGCCTCCAATGGCCGGGCAAAAAGAGTGTTGTCTAAAATAGGTAAATGTCCTCCTCTCGTTCAACATCACCCCTCACATTATTACTGGATCATACCAACAGAACTACAAATGGGCTATTGTCATTGTACTCAGTTAATCCTGGTGTTACCCAATATGGGACGTGGGTGGAGGTGAGGCAAGCCTCCCAAAAGAAGTATCACGATTCAGTGAAAGGCAGCAGCTGGTTTAAAATCGGCGATCGAGTTTTTGTAAGGAACTTTGCATCCGCTCTATTGTGGAAACCTGAGAAAATTGTGGCAAAATCTGGTCCTGTCTCGTACCCGGTGAATTTACAAGGCAGACCGGTGCAAAAGCACGACAGCCATCTAAGGAGCCAAGAGGCCGCATTCCCAATGAGCGAACAGCTGGTTCCGGTGGACATCACCAATGCCCCTTCAGTGGAGCCTGAAGCAAGGGAACGGGGGGCGGATTAAGAAGAGGTCCCTCCCACTAATCCTGAGGAGACGAGAGAGAGGTGTGCCGCCAACGTACCTGTGAAGACCTCAAAGCAACTTCCTACTGTTGACAAAGATACTGCCTCACTAGTGAAGGAACCGGTCTTGGAACTGAAGTGTTCCACCGGGCCTTAGGCAGCGATTTTCCAGCCCCACCTGCCGCAGGGATCGTCCAATCCTCTCAAAAGTCAATGGGCTTCAGGCTGGGCTGTAAAGTCCCGGTGTGGTATTTGCAGAGTAAGAGTCCATGCACAGCTTGATGCAGCTGCATACAATGGTGGCCATCAGGATGAGTACAACTTTGGATATATTTCACCCTCCCCACCCTCACCCCGCACCACCTGGCACCACTCACCTCATCTAAAGACTTGTACACTGCGTCCCTGCAGACCCAATCATGTTCGATCTCCACACACTAACTTGGGTGATCACCATAGTGCAGGAGGGTATGGGCCAGACCTACAACAACATCAAGAGTGCCTTGCACTTGATGCCCAGTTTCTTGACTTCAATGGAGTGGCAGAATCGCACCCACAAGCCCAATGCTTGTTTCACTGCGGTTACCCACTCCATTCAATTTTTGGCATACAACCCAGTCCTCCAAACCATATCCTCAGCACTTTCAGGCAGTCTGACCTGATGGTGAAGGGGATAAAGGATCAGACAGAGATATTTGCTTATCTCTGAGCCTGTATCAACAGATCATAAGGTGGCTCAGTCACATGACACAGGTATTGGTCTTTCACAGCCCCCTACAATTAGCCAAGAGTCTATTAGCGAGTGTTTTTACACCTGCTTTATCGGATCATTTACAATGTCTACCCAAGTGTGCAGTCTGGTATCACACTGATGTAGGCAGATTGTATGGAATGATGCGACTGTTTGGCCACAGATGGCAGAACAGGTTGACTTCTCACTCAATCTGCTCACCACATTGGTGTGAAAAGAATAATTGGGCTCCAGGAGGTTGTCAGTGAAAGCTCCGTAAAATCCTGAGTCGATATGATTGTGGGCATTCGGGACTTAGCACTGAAGGTCCTCTGAAATTTCCACATCCATTACTTTATAAATCGGTGAGCAGCAACAGGATTCAAATGGCAGTAAAATATTATTTTTGAGGCAGCATTATGTTTAAATGAATGTGTCGCTGTTGATAGAATGTAAATCTCCAGGGTAATCCTTTCCTCATCCACAATCCCAGTCTCACAATTTCACTCCATCTGCAAATGGGAACGCATGCCATCTTTTAAATGCAGATAAAATGGTATGAAATATTCAATCACATGTTTTACTCTCATCTCCTGCCTTATAAATATATTAAACAAATAACATTTTTACTATGCCAGTTGCAAGAGAAAAAATGTTTCCACAGCATCAACGTTTTACTTGCATCCATGCATTGACAATACTGCACTAACATAACACAATACCCAGGGGCCCAATACGCACAATTAACTAAAAGCACATTAGTGTAGTGATGCTATTTTAAAGAAGATGTTAACAAGCAGGTTAATGATTGTTAAAATATTGGTTGACTGAATTTCCAATCAATACATTGAGCGTGAATTTCCTTGGATCTTCTCCCTCTCCATTGGTGTAATTGATGGGAAATCCCACAGAGTTCCGCTAAACCCTGTCAAAGTGTGAAGCAAGAGGGCAGGCGTGACATCAAGAGATTCACCTCATTAATGCACTCAGTATTAGCATTGAAATGAAATGAAATGAAAATTGCTTATTGTCACAAGTAGGCTTCAAACGAAGTTACTGTGAAAAGCCCCTAGTCACCACATTCCGGCGCCTGTTCGGGGAGGCTATTACGGGAATGGAACCGTGCTGCTGGCCTGCCTTGGTCTGCTTTCAAAGCCAGCGATTTAGCCCTGTGCTAAACAGCCATATTTCAGTTCAGTCCTCAGTATTAATGCATCGTACCTCCAAATGCAATCATATGGCATACACACTTTTTAATTTTCACCCTCCATAATCGGCGCAGACCCTCAGGCCCCTGGGTAGTCAGAGAATGGACATATCCCCCAAGATGCTCTGAGGGACTCCGTGGATTTCCCAATGCACTGACTCAGTGAGGATTTCCCAGAAACTTCTGATTGAAAATTTTCCTGCTCCCTGAGACCCGTCAAAAAAAGCTCCAATTCTAAGTTAAAGTCAGAGACATTGGACTGTTCTGACTTACTGACATGGACTGAAAAATCCTAACCTAACTCCTAGATAACTATACACCTCCCCTCCCCCACCATCTCCCACCTTGACTCCCACCACCCCACCCCACCCTGCACCCCCCCCCCCCCAACGCAACCTGACCCAACCTCTCCAGCCAATTCCCCCGCCACCCTCCAAATCCCCTCTCAACCTCCCTAATTCCCTCCTGACCCAACTTCACCACTTGATTGCTCCCCCACCCTCCGATGCCCCCATGCCCTGCCAAGGCCTGACCTCACCACCAGGCCCTGATTTACCCAGATGAGGGGGGCCTGGCCTGGGTATGGGCCGGGCACAGGAGACTCTTCGGGCAGTAGGAGGCTTCCGAGTGGTCGCTTGCCTGACACATACCCGCCCTATGCCATCACCCACTTACATTGCCTACTTTACCTTACCATTGAGGCATTTAAAGTTTTACTTAATAGAATACAATAGCTAGTGCCGTAAAACAAAGAACGGGGACATGGCCACTGTGCAGATTCTCTCCACTGCTCCTTTTATTTTTTCATGGGGTGGAGATGTTGCCATCAAGACCAGCATTTGTTGCAAATCCCTAATTGCCCTTGAACTACCTAGCCATTTCAGAGAGCAGTTAAGAGTCAAACATACTGCTGTGGGTCTGGGGGGTCACATGTAGGTCTGGCCAGGTAATGATGGCAGATTTCATCTCCTGAAGGGGATGAACCAGATGGGATTTTATAACAATCGATAATAGATGCTATGGTCACCATTACTAAGACTAGCTTCATATTCCAGATTGATTAATTACATTTAATTTCCACCAGCTGCCATGGTGGGATTTAGCCTAGGCTTCTGGGTTACAAGTCCAGTGGCATTGCCACTACATCACTATCTGCCCTCCAAGCTTTCCTGCACTGAGTCAGTCAGGAAGAAAGTAAATGAGTATATGTTTATCTGATCAGTGATGGAAATAGGGGTTCCGATCCTGATCGGAAGATTTAGACCATTGAGAAATAAAATGTTCCGAAAGAAACCTCAAGAGTTTGACTGGATTCCCAGTGTAACTCCAGCTTGAGTCCAGTGGAACCCATTAGAAAAAGTTCAGGGCGCAAGTATGGGAGATCCCTCTAATTCTGAGAGTTTCTGGGCAACCTTGGGATGAAAAGTACCCATCGCCATCCTGTTAATGGTGTCAGGGGAGCCTGGGGACCCCCAATGCCCAACGGTCTCACTCCTTCAGCTGTGGAGTGCGAGGGGATGTGGAATGTTATTTGGATTCCCGTTTGCCTGAGAGAGGTGAGACATGCCTTCCCCACGTGGATGCAGATAAACTCCACTGGGGAGTCCAGTTGAGAGGAGCAACAATGTATCAAATGCAAGGAGAACTAAAAAAAGATTCTCAGCCTCGGGTACATAAAAGAGAATAAGACGTAGGAGAAGAAGTAGGCCAATCAGCTGATTATAAGTCTGTCTATCTCAGCCTTGAACATACCTAATGACCCAGCCTCTACAGCCCTCTGAGGTAAAGAATTACACAGATTCTTAACCCTCTGAGAGAAATAGTTCCTCCTTATCTCTATCTTAAATGGGTGACCCCTTACTCTGAGATTATGCCCACTCGTCTTTCCCACAAGGCAGCACGGTAGCATTGTGGATAGCACAATTGCTTCACAGCTCCAGGGTCCCAGGTTCGAATCCGGCTTGGGTCACTGTCTGTGCGGAGTCTGCACATCCTCCCCGTGTGTGCGTGGGTTTCCTCCGGGTGCTCCGGTTTCCCCCCACAGTCCAAAGATGTGCAGGTTAGGTGGATTGGCCATGATAAATTGCCCTTCGTGTCCAAAATTGCCCTTAGTGTTGGGTGGGGTTACTGGGTTATGGGGATAGGGGGGAGGTGTTGACCTTGGGTAGGGTGCTCTTTCCAAGAGCCGGTGCAGACTCGATGGGCCGAATGGCCTCCTTCTGCACTGTAAATTCTATGATAGTTCTTTGATAATCTATGACAAGGGGAAACAATCACTCAGCAGTTATCCTGTCAAGCCCTCTGAGAATCCTATATGTCTCAATAAGTTCAACTCTCATTCTTCTAATCTCCTATGACGACAGGTCCAACCTACTCAGCCACTCCTCAAAAGAAAATCCCTCCATACCCTGGATCAGCCTCATGAATCTTCTCTGGACTGCCTCCAACGCCAGTATATCATTCCTTAGATAAGGGGACCGAAACTGTTCACAGTATTCTAGGTGTGGTCTAACTCGTGCCTTGTATAGTTTAAGCAAGACTTCCCTACTTTTATACTCCATTCCCTTTGACAGGAATGCCAACATTCCATTTTCCAACCTTATTATCTGCTGAACTTCCATGTTAGCGGCACGGTTGCACAATGGTTACCACTGTTGCTTCACAGCGCCAAGGACCCTGGTTCGATTCCCGGCTTGGGTCACTGCCTGTGTGGAGTCAGCACATTCTCCCCATATCTACGTGGGTTTCCTCTTAGTGCTCCGGTTTCCTCCCACACGTCCCAAAAGACATGCTGTGAGATGAATTGGATATTCTGAATTCTCCCTCAGTGTACCCGAACAGGCGCGGGAGTGTGGCGACTACGGGATTTTCACAGTAACTTCATTGCAGTGTTAATGTGAGCCTACTTGTGGCACTAAGAAAGATTACTCGGATTATTTTTGTGATTAATGCCTGAGGACCCCTAAATCCCTCTGAGCTGCAGCTTTCCGCAGTCTTTCTCCATTTAAAAATATTCAGCTCCTTTATGCTTCCTACCAAAGTGCATAACTTCACATTTTCCTATATTATATTCCATCTGCCAAGTTGTTGCCTGCTCACTTAACTTAATTTTTTGAAATAATAATAATAATCTTTCAATAATAATAATGATTAATAATTATTATTATTGAATATTATTATTATTGAATAATAATAATAATTATTATTATTATTAAAGGAAATTAGCTCAGATTCTGCCTCACCCAGGAGGACAGCAGAGAAGTGCCCATAGTCGTACAGGTATCTACTAGTCGCATGCAAATTGACTCCGTCAATTCGCGGGCAAAATAAATGTTTACGTAACTGCCAGGCTCACAACTCGTAAACTTTGTGGCCATTGATTTTGGCCCATAGATTCTGGCGCTAGGTAGGTTTTGTCTGACTTGGGAGCTGTATATGCTTACCCTACTCACTGCCCCACACCCCACACTCCCTCAATCCCGCTACCCCCCCACCCACCCACCCACACCCTCACCACCTCAGTCAGGCCTCAGCTTGAAATTGTAAATTAGATCCTGAAGACATCATCAAACTCAATCCATGTGAAACAGAATCCTGCCCCCCTCCTGAAGTTTTCCTGTCCACCTGCTCAAAACAACAGGTTAATATCTGGACCCAGTAGGACCACCATGGGCCAGTGACTCATTTAATTTAACTGCACCAATCTGTCCCCCAGTTCCCCCCAGGCGGGGTGGTTAAAATCAAGCTCATATTGCTAAAAGGCATCATGAGCAATTGACATGATGGAAGGAAAGGTGAAACATTTTTTTCTGCTGTTGTAAAACAAGGACCTTATATTTCTATGCGGACAACCCCTTCCATAATTTCTGAAATACTGTTAATGCCTTTGGACCGAGAATGGTGTTTTACCTGTAGTGCTGAATTAAAAAGATGATTGATTTCACACTGCACTGCCCCCACTCCTTCCCCTTTCTAATCCCAACAGAATACATGTTTGGTAAAAATACATCTTCCCATACTAATGAGAATGTCTTGCTCTTTTAAATACATTCAGATTTCAAGTAATTACAGTAATAGTTTTATTTGCGTTTGCCTCATTACACACAGATAAATGTACTGGAGGTATCATGTCTAGGGGATGCATGAGATGCTTGTAATTACAAAGTATCCATCAATTTCCTGATGACTGCTGAATGTTACATTTCCCTGATATTAGTGGTGAGACAGGAAGAGTACAGGGAAAGTGGGGCAAAGGTTGTAAGGCTGGAACTTGGAGATGTTGCTGACCTTAATGAGGAACCCAGCGAAATAAACTTTTGACTGAATTTCTGTGTTTCTTCTGGCCCAGGCTCTGGGTAAGTTTTGTCTGACTGGGGAACTGACAATGGCTACCCATCCACTCCCCGTACTGCCCCACACCCACCGCTAAACCCCAACCCTGTACCCCCATCCCACTCGTGTCTACGCCCTCATTTGCTGAACCCCCAACCATGCCTGCATTCCTACCCCACCCACATCTGTACTCCCACCCCTGCACCCCCAACGCATCCTCATCTGTACTCCCACCACTCCACCCCTACCCCACTCACCCCTGCACCCCACCCCACTCACCCCTGCATCCCCACCCCACTCACCCCTGCACTCCCACCCCACTCACCCCTGCACTCCCATCCCACTCACCCCTGCACCCCACCCCACTCACCCCTGTACCCCCACCCCACTCACACCTGCACCCCCACCCCACTCACCCCTGCACCCCCACCCCACTCACCCCTGCACCCCCACCCCAGTCACCTCTGCACCCCCACCCCACTCACCCCTGCACCTCCACCACACTCACCCCTGCACCCCCACCCCACTCGACCCTGCACCCCCACCCCACTCACCCCTGCACCCCCACCCCACCCTTGCCTGTACTCCCACACCTGTACTCCTGCTTTGGGAATGCCAACTTGGCCAGGCTTCACGACGCCGTCGATGATTGGCAGGACATCCTGTTCCCCTGAAGGGGTTGGGGAACCAGCAGCAGGGTGGCCAATGCTGCCTGGAAGCAATAGCAGCTGCAGTGAGTGTGGGCAGCATGACGGAAGATTGCCTTCCAATGTCAGAATAAGTCGAACGACCTCCAATGAGTTGCAAGAGTAAGTTACCACTCTCTCCTGGCATCAGTTCCACCTACCACCCCTCAAATTGCCAAAACCCTCCCCCCCCAATCCACTGGCTGACACCTCACACCTTCCCCACATCCGACTTCAAGCTTGTTCCTCAGAAACCCTGTCACCCACCAGCTCAACCCCTTCATCTATATACAGCACCCACACGTGCCATAGACATCAAGTCCATGGCTCACAGTGTCCTCTCTTTGTCCGTGCATGAGAAGAAAGCTCATAATAAGAAGGAAAGAGCAAAGACAGGGGCGAGGAGTCCCCTGATGAGGAGCGAGCCCTGGAGATCATAGGGTTGCCGGAGGAGAGAGCAATAGTCGCTAGCGAAGTCGGTCTGTGCCAGAGAAGTGAGGATCCACTGTCCCTTCACTCAGGTGACCTGTCTGTAGTGAGTTGTTGATGCCCCAGACAATTATCCTTCGCTCTCACTGACCAATGTCCACTGTCTCACAGGATCTCCATCTGATGAGGCCTCCCATCCGGAGTCGGACACCCCCCTGCCATTCAAGAGAACACTTTGGGTGAGAGCTTTGAGGAGAGCACTGGCGAGGCGTCACAGCTTTAACCCACACCTTCCACCAGGGGCTCTATCTGCTGAGCACCACACAGTTGCTGATGCACATTAGGTGGATGCAGGAACATTCAAGGGAGACAGCAGTAAGAGGTCTGCTGGATCCCAGGACACAGCTGGGTCCCAGCCAGATGCTGAGCCTCTGGACAAGGTTCTCCCAAAGCTGATGCAGATAATAGGCCAGAGCCGTGACGTTCAGGAGGAGGCGTCAGCAACATTCCAGTGACTGCAAGGCCAATTGGAGGTGTGTCAAAGACTTCAGGTGCCAGAGATGGTGCCTGAAATTCATGGCACCCAGGCCAACACTGCTAAAGAGGGGACGGCAGTGGAAAACCTGGAGCACGACATCCTCACCTTGAGTATCGGTGTCGAAGGGGTTGCTCAGTCTGTTACAACCATGGCTGAGGGCCTCAACATCATGTCCCAGCTGGTGAGGGACATGTCAAGATGCAGGTGGGTATTGCCGAGGCACTGCAGAGCACGGTGGTTAGCAATGCTGCCTCACAGCTCCCGGGTCCTAGGTTCAATTCCGGCCTTGGGTGACTGTGTGGAATTTGCACTTTCTCCATGTGTCTCTGTGGGTTTCCTCCGGGTGCTCTGTTTCCTCCCAGAGTCCAAAGATGTGCAGGTTAGGTGGATTGGCCATGCTAAATTGCTAAAAAAATTAGGTGGGGATAGGGTGGAGGCGTAGGCTTAAGTATTGTGCTCTTTCCAAGGGCTGGTGCAGACTCAATGGGCTGAATGGCCTTCTTCTGCACTGTAAACTCTATGATATGTTGCAGTCACTGAGGAGCATCACTGGGGCATCGACACCACAGTGCAGACAGTGGAGAGCGCCAAGGATGGCAGAGTCAGATGACCCAGAGGCTTCTGGAGTTCACTCCAGCTGCTGCGCAATCCCATGGAGTTACCCAGGGCCCAACGGGGACCATCAGGGAGGAGGAAGCGCTGGAGCATCCTGACGCCAGCCACCAACGAGATTATGATGGTCTCCAGTTCTTCTGAATCCCCCCCTCCTGACACAGATGTAGCTCAAGGGCAGCGGGCAGAATAGGGTGGCACGGCGATGTCTGTGACATTGGTAAGTAGACTGGGGCTCTCAGCTCCAGGCTCTCCAGAGGATGTCTGCCAAGAGCATGAAAGGCCACAGAACACAGAAAGCATGAGGCTGCCTCTATCTCTGATGTGCATCCCGGGGACACACCTAAACAAAGCACTGAACCACAAAGATCAAGAAGAATGAGGAGCACTGAGTGGGCGAGGTTACTATCTGTAAATAGGGGAAATGGAACTCCATCACATTAAAATGTCCATTATTAAAATTTGTCGCACATGATACATGCAAAGCTTCTGTCACATTAATCTTCACAGCAAGCCTGACTGGCTTGACCATCCCCTGCCCCCCGCCCCTCCCCCTCACACCCACACCTCCGACACAGTGGTCCAACATCAAAACTCCCCAATGCTGACTCTGTCGTAAGGATGGGTATGAGCATGCTGTCAGTAACATACTGGTTAGCACTGTGGCTTCACAGTGCCAGGGTCCCAGGTTCAGGGGCAGCAGGTAGCATAGTGGTTAGCACTGTGGCTTCACAGCACCAGGGTCCATTCTGTTCCCTGCTGGGTCGGTGTCTGTGCGGAGTCTGCACGTTCTCCTCGTGGCTGCGTGGGTTTCCTCCGGGTTCTCAGGTTTCCTCCCACAGCCCAAAGACGTGCAGGTTAGGTGGATTGGCCACGCGAAATTGCCCTTAAGTGTCCAAAATGTTAGGAGGGGTTAATAGGTTAGGGGGATAGGCTGGAAGGGAGGGCTTAAATGGGTCGGTGCAGACTCGATGGACCGAATGGCCTCCTTCTGCACTGTAAATTCTATGTTCTACGTTCTATGTCAGCGGAAAGACAGGAGTCAGATTAATCAGATCCTGAGCAGCAGCAGAGATTTCCTCACAGCGAGTAATCAACATTCTCCTGCCTTGTATAGAGACCCGCTGACAGTGCCGACACACCACCCCTCAGTGATGTTACACAGACCCTTGGAGGAGGGAACAGGGTGGTAAGGGAGGGGGGCGGTGTGATGGGGGAGAGGGATTGAGGGGGGGGGGAAATGGAGGAGGGATTGGAGGGGCAATAAGGGGATTGAGAGGGATTGTGGGGGGGAATGGACCGGGAGTAGGGGGTTGTTGAGCTGATGGAACAGCCTCGTTCCAGGAGAATCTGGAGACGATGAGCGCCTCCCTGGTCCTCTAGCATGTCGGATCCTCGCCGCAGCCTGTCCTCCATCCTCTGGCTCCTCCTTGGGGGTCATTTTTCAGCTCTTCCTGGTCCGCCTCCTCCTCCTCCAGTATGTCGTCCCACTGCCAGATTGTGGAGGGCACAGCAGATGAAGACAAAGCAGGAGACCCTCCTGGGGGGGGGGGGGGGGGGGGGGGGGGGGGGTGTGCAGCAGGGCACCGCCAGAGCGGTCCAGGCACCGAACCGCATTTTAAGTAGCCTGATGCACCAATGACAGCATGGTGGCATCATGGGCCTCATTGTATCAGGTCTCCACCTCAGTCTCAGGCATCCACACCGGTGCCATTAGCTACATCCTCAACAGGTATCCCTTGGCCCCATGTGCCAATCCGTCATCCTGGGGTGGTCCTGGAAGACACTTGGAATATCCAAGTGCCCCATTGTGTAGCTGTCATGCATGTTCCCTGAGTAGCGGGCACACACATGCATGATTCTGAGGCAGTGGTTGCACACGCTCTGAACATTGAGGGATTGGAGCCCCTTCCTCTTAATATAGGGAACTCCACGATGTCTTGGTACTTATAGAGCATGCAAGGTGACATGCATGCCCTTGATTGCACCCTGGACCTATGGCATCCCGGCAATGGTGGCAAATCCTGCAGCCCCGACATCTTGGTGGGCCTGGTCCAGGTCGAAGGTGATATAGTCTGATGCCCAGGCATACGGAGCATCTATCACCTCCTAGATGTACCTGTGGGCTGATGACTGTGAGATCCTATGTTCCACCTCGAGCCCTGGAATGACCCGGTAGCATAGTGGTTTAGTGCTGCAGTGACCTTCACGGCCACCAGGAGTGAATATCCTCCTCCTCCATGGCTGCCATGCCATGAGGTGGCACGGTGGCACAGTGGTTAGCACTGCTGACTGGCAGCTCCAGGGTCCCGGGTTCAATTCCAACCTCGGGTGACCGTACACTGTATTGGTCCTGGCACTCTGTACACGACCATGGTGGTGTGATGGTGTTGTCACTACCAACAACCCAGACCACCCGGAGTCATCCTCTGGGGACCTGGGTTTGAACCCCACCGTGACAGCTGGTGAAATTTCAGGTCAATTAAAAAATTCTGGAATTGAAAGTCTACTGATGATAATATAACTAAGAAGCACTCTGGACATGTTCTGCAACAATCGTCCAGTTCCTGTGCTTGCAACTCAGCACTTACCAATATCATTATTGAATAACGACATAATATCTTCATAATGTCTCACTTGTTAATAAATGACTGCAATACTGTTAGTTTAATGGTTAACATCAGAATGATGTACACAAATAACTGTGAGACACAAAACATTTTCACTGTGATAAGTTATTCTATCAAACAAGATGACAATAATTGATATAAATGATTCAATTAGCTACTAATGGAGAACAGAGGCTTGCATTCCTAAAATGAACAAACTTGGTCAATAGCCTTTGAGTGGGTTAGTTCTACGTGGGCGTTAAAGCTTCGCTGCCTGAATTTTTAAACAATATATACCATCTCCAAATAGCTAGCAATACTTCAACATGTTTTGTGATTGAATAATAGATCTTAAACTAATCAAGCTGAGCCACACTATGTCTTGTGCTATGATCCACTTTCCGTTTAATCCACCTCACGGATGCCATCATTGCTACCATCTTGAAGAAAGGAGAGAAAGCAGACTGTGGGAAGTGCATGATTCTCCATCGCTGGGAGGATGATCGCCGGAATCCTCGCTATCCACTAGTCATCTCTGATGAAATCCTACCGGAAGGTCCTCGCTGATGGAAATAAAACAGAAACCTTGGAGGTCAAGACTGGAGTCAAGCATGGAGCTTCAGAATGCGGATGTCAATGCCACCTCCACTCTCTCAGAAGAGAATCTCAAAATCATGCTTCACGCCTTTGCAGAAGCATACTGAAGGATCAGTCTCATCCTCAAACCCAAGAAGTCTCAAGTCCTTTACCAAGATCTGGGGCAGGATTCTCCCCTACCCGACGGGACGGGGGGGTTCCAGCGTAATGGAGTGGAGGGAACTACTCCGGCGTCGGGCCACCCCAATGGTGCGGAATTCTCCGCACCTTTAGGGGCCAAGCCCTCACCTTGAGGAGCTAGGCCCGCACCGGAGTGGTTTCCGCTCCGCCAGCTGGCGGGAAAGGCCTTTGGCGCCATGCCAGCCGGCGCCGAATGGTCTCCGCCGGGCGACGCATGCGCAGGAGAGAGGGTCTCTTCCGCCTCCGCCATAGTGAAAACCATGGCGAAGGAGGAAGAAAAAGAGTGCCCTCAGGGCACAGGCCCGCCCGCGGATCGGTGGGCCCCGATCGCGGGCCAGGCCACCATGGGGGCACCCCCCGGGGCCAGATCGCCCCGCACCCCCCCCCCCAGGACCCCGGGGCCTGCCCGCGCCGCCTTGTCCCGCCGTTCAAAAGGTGGTTTAATCCACGCCGGCGGGTGAGGGTTGACAGCGGCGGGACTTCGGCCCATCGCGGGCCGGAGAATCGCCGGGGGTGGTCCTCCCTACCGGCGCGATTCCCGCCGACCGGCGCGGTACGATTCCCGCCCCCGCCAAATCTCTGGTGGCGGAGAATTCGGGACACGGCAGGGGCGGGATTCCCGCCAAGCCCCGGCGATTCTCCGACCCAGTGGGGGGGTCGGATAATCGCGCCACTGGTCTCTCTCTCCATCAAGATCAACGGAGAAATCCTACCAAATGTGGGACATTTCCCCTACCTGTCAACCCACTTCTCATCTAAGGCTGACATTGATGAAGAGATCCAACATCCTATCCAATCGGTGAGCGCCGCCTTCGGACTCGTAAGGACGAGAGTCTTTGAGGACTATGACATCCATGCTGATGCCAAGATCCTTCTGTTCAAGGCAGTTGTCCTCATAACTCTTCTATGCAGCTCAGAAACTTGGACTACATACAGATGCCACCTCAAGGTATCATCAACACTTTCTGAGACGGATTCTCCGCATCAGCTGGGAGGACAGGTATACTAACATCAGTGTCCTTGAAGGAGCCGAAAGCACCAACATCAAGTCCATGATCATTTGAACCAACTCCACTGATCTGGCTATGTGCTTCGGATGCCAGAGTCCTGACTGCCAAAGCAAATCCTCTTCACCCGGCTCAAAGAAGGCTCCTGAACAAGAGGAGGACAAAGGAAGGGCGTCAAAGACACCCTGAAGGCTTACCTCAAGAAATTCAACACAGTAGTCAATGCCTGGGAGACCCTTGCTCAGAAGAGACATACCAAAGAACCTTCTGATTGAAAGGACACAATTCTTCGAGAAAATCTGACAGCAAAAGGAGGTCCGAAAAGGAGCCTGAGAAAGGAATACCAGTGATCTTGAGCCCAAAAGACCAATCCCACCTCCCTGAAATACCTACCAAGTGTGCGGCCAAAGTTGCGGCTCTCGGATTGAGCTCATCAGCCACATAGAGTCACACAGAACCCATGACCAGTGTTATGGGCCAGGGTTTAGAGAACCCCAAAGTGTATCATGGAGTTCACCTGACCCACAACTTTTAATAGACTGTGGTATGGGGAGCACACTGCCCACTCTACAGGTGTGGTACAGCAGAAATGGAAAAATATTTTTTAAAGCAAAACAATGTTTATTCTATGAACTCAAGTTAACCTTTTTAAAACATACAGTGAACATCTTAGCAACCATTAATTCAAATACAACCCCCAAAGACTACAACACTAAGTAATCCTTTAAGCTTTCCTTTTAACATCCATAAGACTTTAAAAAACAAAGCCTTTAACAGAAGCACATCAGGTTTATATTCACTACTGAGAACATTTATAATTCTGAATTCACCAAATGATCAAGAGATAGTCTTTTCATGGCAGAGAGAACAACAGTACACCTGCTTTGTCTGGCTTCAGTTCCAACATTGAAAACAAAACCAAAAAGACACAGGCACACCCAAGCTTTTCTCAAAGTGAAACTAAAAAGCAGAGCCAAAGCTCAGCTCCACCCACACCCTGACATCACTGCAGTAACATGAGCAGCCAAACATTTCTTAAAGTGACATTCTCATGACACCTCCCCCCAAGAAAAAAAAAACATCAACTTCAAGATGGTTTCATTTTTCACCTGCTCACTATCCTTTTAGAAATGCACACAGTAAATATACTTTTTTGTTTCAAAAAAACAACACCCGCAAACAGGTCTAATAATATAGTCCTTTTTTTTTGTTCTTCTTCCTCCAACTGAACCTGCTTCCGTTCATCACATTCGTGACAAAGCATCGGCTATCATGTTTTTCCGTCCTGCCATATGTACTATTTTTAAATGAAATGGCTGTAACAATAAACTCCAGCGAAACAGCCTTGCATTATTATTCCGGAATCGCTCCAAAAACGTCAACGGATTATGATCCGTATATATAATGGTGTCAGACGGATTGCTGGTCACATAAATGTGAAAATGTTGTAAAGCTAGCACCAAACATAAAGTCTCCTTCTCAATAGTTGAATGCTTTTTCTGGTGAGAATTCAATTTCTTTGAAAAATAACCAATAGGCCGCTCTAGCCCTTCGTCGTCATCTTGTAGAAGCACCGCGCCTACAACCACATCATTCGCATCAACCGCCATTTTGAATGGTTTCGTATAATTAGGGATGGCTAAATCAGGGGCAGTGGTTAATATAGCCTTCATGCCGTCAAATGCCTGTTGACACTCCGCTGTCCACTGGAATTTGTTACGCTTCTTGAGCAAGTCCGTCAGTGGAGCGACCACACTGCTACAATTCGGTATAAATTTCTGGTAAAATCCACTCATACCAAGAAACCGCATTAGTTCCCGTCGTGTCGAGGGTATCGGAAACTCCCCAATAACTTTTGTTTTCACATCCCATGGGACCATTTGACGATGTCCGATTGTACGGCCTTTCCAAATTCACTTTTGGCTAGGTATATGACCAAACCCGCCTCCTGAAGTTGATCGAATAACTCCATCAGATGTTTCAAATGTTCTGTCCATGTCTGGCTGAAAATTACCAGATCGTCGATGTATACCGCACAATTGGGTAATCCTGAAATAAATTTGTTAGTTAACGGTTGAAATGTGGCTGGGGTGTTTTTCATGCCAAATGGCATAACTTTGAATTGATATATACCATCTGGAGTCACAAAAGCTGAAATCTCCTTCGCCCTTTCGGGTAAAAGTACCTGCCAGTAACCTTTAAGTAAATCCAGTTTGGAAGTAAAAGCTGATTGTCCCACTTTCTCAATGCAATCCTCCAAACGTGGGATGGGATAAGAGTCCGTTATTGTAACTGCATTAACCTTTCTATAGTCCACACATAACCATTGGGTCGGTCCGGTTTTAGTACATCACTGTGGGTGAGCTCCATTGACTGCAACCCACTTCAATTATGCCATTTTAAAGCATACTCTCAATTTCTTTGTTAACCTGTGCCAATTTTAAAGGGTTAAGTCTATATGGATGTTGTTTGATTGGAACAGCATTTCCCACATCTACATCATGTATAGCCATTTTAGTACTTCCCAACTTATCTCCACAAACGTGCCCATGTGATATCAATAACTCTTTCAGGTCAGTCCGTTTTTCCTCTGGAAGGTAACTCTAACAATTTATCCCAATTTTTAAGAACATCCTCATTTTCCAATTTAATTTGAGGTATATCAAATTCACAGTCATCTGGATTTGGTTCGTCACTTTGAGTTAGAATCATTAAAACCTCCTCCTTTTTCTCTCCTTCCCTTTAAAAGTACCTTTTAAGCATATTCACATGTCACTCTCGGTGAGTCTTCCTTCTATCTGGTAATTTTACCACATAATTCACCTCACTTAATTTCCTTTCAATCTGATAATGTCCACAAAATCTTGCTTTTAAAGGCTCACCTGCCACTGGTAACAACACTAAAACTTTATCGCCACTGGCAAAACTACGAACTTTGGATTTCTTGTCCACGACCCGTTTCATCACATTTTGTGCAACTTTTAAATGTTGTCCAGCCAATTCACCTGCTCTATTTAATCATTCCCTAAAATTTGACACGTCATTCAATAATGTAATTTCTGATTTCTCACTCACCAATTTTTCCTCAATCAATTTAAGTGGTCCTCTTACCTCATGACCAAAAATTCATTCAAAAGGACAAAATTTGGTTGACTCATTAGGTGCATCCCTAATTGCACACAGTACAAATGGAATTCCTTTATCCTAATCCTCTGGATTGACAATAAGCCCTCAACATTGTCTTTAATGTCTGATGCAACCTTTCTAATGCTCCCTGCGATTCTGGATGGTACGCAGTTTATTTAAATTGTTTAATTCCTAAGCTATCCATAACTTCTTTGAATAACCTCGAGGTAAAATTTGATCCTTGATCCGATTGTATTTCTGTGGGTAGTCCATATCTAGTAAAGAATTTACGTAACTCCTCCACAATCTTTTTCGCTGTTTTATTACATACTGGAATGGCCTCTGGAAACCGAGTAGACACATCCATTATCGTCAAACGATATTGATTCCCACTTTTCGTTTTAGGAAGCGGACCTACACAATCGATTAGGACCCTTGGAGAAGGTTCCTCAAATGCTGGAATGGGTATTAAGGGCGCTGGTTTTATCACTGCTTGAGGTTTCCCTATCACTTGACATGTGTGACATGATTGACAAAATTTAATTACATATTTATGTAGTCCAGGCCAATAAAAATGTTTCTGGATTTTAGCTTGAGTTTTCCTTATTCCCAAACTACCTCCCACTGGTACCTCATGTGCAACTTACAACACCTCCTTTCTATACCCTATCGGCAATACTACTTGATGAACTTCTGCCCTCTTTTCATCCGCCTGCATATGTAATGGTCTCCATTTTCTCATCAAGACATCACTTTTACGGTAATAACACTTTGGCATACATTCAGATTCCTCTTCCGTGTATGCTTTCTGATACATCCGTTTTATTTCTACATCTTTCTGTTGTAACTCCACCAATTTCCTGAACTAAAAATATTTGCCTCATCATCCACCTGTTCTTGTTGTTTTTCAACCATCTGATCAAAAATTGTTTCTGATAATTGCACTTCAACTTCATCTTCACTCTTTGATTTCTCCTCTTGGCTTAACATGTGACATTGCAACCTTGTTACGACACAGCTCGGAAAAATCCCAGGATATTCGTCCTTCAACATTTCAGTTGTCTGATTTTCCACTGGCTTATCAACCACAATAGGCATCACTCCCACCTGCGATCCAGCTATATAATTCCCCAAGATAAATTGTATTCCTGGACAACAAAGTTTCTCCATCACTCCTACTACCACTTCATCACTCTTCACTGGACTTTCCAACCTTACCTTATATAATGAAACACTAGTCCTCTCACCCTGAATTCCACATATTACCACATTTTCTGGCAACATTCTTCCCAAACTACATAACTCCTCATCTCTTACCAATAAAGATTGACTAGCTCCCATATCTCTTAAAATTGTGACTTCTTTACCTGCTCCCCCTGATACACATGAGTAAACTTTGCCCACACAAGTAAATTCTTTAAAGAGATCTGGCACCTTCTTATCAATCACCTGTTGATCAGGCTGTACAATCTTTTGCAACTCCTTCACTTCACTTGGGCTTTCGTTTACCACTTTAACAAACCCCACTGTATTATCCTGTTTTACCACATCAGCCTTCCCAGTGCTTTTCTTCAACCACCAACACTGTGATTTTACATTGCCTAGTTTATTACAATGAAAACATTTGAAACTTTTCATGTCTCTTCCACCCTCCTGGATTTCTTTTTTTAATCTGAAGTACACTCTCCTTATTATTTCCCATCAGATCACATTTACCTTTACCGCTTTAGTATTTCTCACGTCCCCAGTTTCTATCCCTCACAGGCTGAAACTGATGTCGGAAACCAGACTTTGATTTATGAACTAATTCATAATCATCTACCATTTCTGCTACTAATCTTGCAGTTTTAACCCTCTGCTCTTCCACGTGAGTTCTCATTACATTAGGAATTGAATTTTTAAACTCCTCCAAAAGTATAATTTCTCTGAGAGCTTCATACGTTTGGTCTATTTTCAAAGCCCTTATCCACCCATCAAAATTACTCTGTTTGATTCTTTCAAACTCCATGTATGTTTGATCAAATTCTTTCTTTAAATTTCTAAACCTTTGTGTGTAAGCTTCAGGCACTGGTTCATATGCACCCAAGATGGATTTTTTAACCTCCTCATACGTCCCAGATACCTCCTCCGGTAGTGATGCAAACACTTCACTAGCCCTACCTACCAGCTTTGTTTGAATCAGTAATACCCACATGTCCTGTGGCCATTTCATTTGTTTAGCTACCGTCTCAAATGAAATGAAAAAGGCCTCTACCTCCTTCTCATCAAACTTGGCAATACTTGGAGATATTTAAATAGATTCCCACCAAGCCTTCGACTATATCGCTCATTCTCACTATCCTCATCACTATCATCCACCTGTACGTTTTCCTTTTAACTGACTGTCATATTTCATGGCCATTTTCAAACTCTCTCTCATTATCTCTTTCTCTGATCTGTATCTCCCTTTCTATTTTGTTTTCCTCTCTATCTCTTTCGTATTCAAGCTGCTTTAATTCTTTCTCATGTTCCATTTGTTTAATTTGTAACTGAATTTTTGCCATTTCCAATGAGTCAAACTGTATCTCAGGGAACTTTAAATGCTTCGCCACCGCCATAATTACCTCATCTTTTAGCATTTTGTCAGGTAATGTTAACTGCAATGTTTTTGCCAAATCTAACAGTCTGTTTATCGTCTCTGTCCATGCGTGTGACCGTCTCCAACCCCAAAATCTTCAGAGCCTCTGAAAGATCCATTGTCCACAACACACTCCCTAGTTAAACTAAAATACCACACCTGAAAAGCAACCACAATATGTTCACCCCTCACTGTCTTTAAGTTCACTAAGCCAATCCAATAGATAGACTTTTATCCCACTCGAGCCCCCAATTTGTTATGATCCAGGGTTTAGAGAACCCCAAAGTGTATCATGGAGTTCACCTGACCCACAACTTTTAATAGACTGTGGTATGGGGAGCACACAGCCCACTCTACAGGTGTGGTACAGCAGAAATGGAAAAATATTTTTTAAAGCAAAACAATGTTTATTCTATGAACTCAAGTTAACCTTTTTAAAACATACAGTGAACATCTTAGCAACCATCAAATCAAATACAACCCCCAAAGACTACAACACTAAGTAATCCTTTAAGCTTTCCTTTTAACATCCATAAGACTTTAAAAAACAAAGCCTTTAACAGAAGCACATCAGGTTTATATTCACTACTGAGAACATTTATAATTCTGAATTCACCAAATGATCAAGAGATAGTCTTTTCATGGCAGAGAGAACAACAGTACACCTGCTTTGTCTGGCTTCAGCTCCAACACTCAAAACGAAACCAAAAAAAACACGTGAACACACCCAAGCTTTTCTCAAAGTGAAACTATAAAGCAGAGCCAGAGCTCAGCTCCACCCACACTCTGACATCACTGCAGTAACATGAGCAGCCAAACATTTCTTAAAGTGACATTCTCATGACATAGGGTTTCTCAGGTAGACAATCATAGTCGTTAGCGACTGATCGACAAATAAACTACTTTCTGACCCATCGCAGGATGGAACACACCGGAATATTTGTTGAAACAACGTTTCAATATCATTTGACACATTGTTACCTGAACACGACAAAGAATATAACAGAAACGTTTGTATTAGTTACTTTATAAGTGTTTTCAATCAAATGGCAGAGATTCCTCGGAATCAATGGGCTGGCAGAAGTGTGGTTAGCTGCACCCTGCTGATACAAGAGGTCTCAAGATCCAGGTGGGGCAAATGGAACCCAGTCGGAAGAAATGCCGGTTTTCCCTCAGGAACTGAAGGATGTGGGGAAAAGGTGATTGACCCTTCTGAGGTGTTTCGTTCTTTGCATTTGTTGTACAGGTCACTTTTTGCAACAACATCTTGCATTTCTATAGCACCTTTGACATAAGAAAATAAAAATTGCGATCATACCAAAGGAGAATGTACTTGACCGAGTCTCTTAAAGGAAAAAGAATGGCAGAAAGATTTAAAGAAGGAATTACAGAGCTAAGGGTCTGAAGACACAGCCACCAATGGTGGGGACTGTAGGCAACTGTCATATTGGGGACATATACTAAAATCTTAGTATTTTGTTATTATCCTGCCACAACGTTCATAAAGGCTTTCAAAACGATCAGTTAGCAACCATGCACAAATCTATATCAAATGATTCTGCTTGCAATAATTACAAAACACTGCCAACAAAATTGTTAAAATTTGTATGAAACCAATAAAAGAAACTGCACCAAGCTTTCTTTCAAGCTGTACTAATTTCCACGTGGTTAAAGGATTTCTTCATTCCATAGGACAGCTGGCTTTACAAATCTGAAACCAGTGACATATTTCAACCATCAATGTATTTGCACCTAAAATGATGAGAAAATAGTTGAGGTTCGAGTTTGTCTCTCTAGAGAGAGAAAGAGAGAAAACATTTTTACCAGAGTATTCCCATATCAAGGATGTTATTGGCCGAGACAAATCTTCCAATTTTGCTGCTCAAAAAACAATTATTTGACTTCATTTATCAGAAAAGAGGAAACTTGTTTTTCAATTTTATGCTTCAAATGCAGCATTTGCAGGATTGTCTTTTTGTCAAGACCCCATTGTAAACTATGGACACTTAAGATCAACTCTTTCATGGCTGAAAGCTCAGAGCAATGGTCACCAACATAGATAATTAACCAGAGAGACTAAAGGGTTAATTTTAATTGTACGCACTCTGTGCTTTGGGAGTTGAAAAGAGGCAGGTTATTACCCATTCAGAACTTTTTCCATCATCTCTACTCTTGAGATTAAGGGTTTTGCAGGCAGGCAGATGAGGGGCCATCCTAAATGCAGTGGCTCGAGACATACTGGAGGCTTCCGGTAATAAATAAAGGGGGTTTATTGATGAAAGGCAAAAGCAGTTAGATAATAGGAACAGGACACTATACAACAGGTCATTATACTTCACCTCCCTGGTCCAGACTGCCAGGTGTCCTGCTCCAAGGACACCGCACAAACTACCCATTGACTGGGGTTTGCACTCTTCTGCACGATTGACCCCAAGCCAGTCACGTGGTCCGTGGAGCCCGCCCCCTTAAAGGGGCCACAGCATTACATCCCTTTCCCCTCCCACCCCCCTCAAGTACCTTAACACACTACCCAAAAACTATGGCCAGAATTCTCCACTGTGGGATGCTCTGTTCCCCCAAGGTTTCCTGGCAGTGTCAGGTGGCTGCAATGGGAAATCCCATTGACGAGTGGCGGGAAATGAAAATCTCGCTGCCAGCGAATGGTGCACTGCTGAGAAACATGCGGCTGGTGGACCAGAGAATCCAGCCCTATGTACAAACATCCCAGGAAAGAGAGTCCATCAAAAGTTTGAACGGCCTTCTGAGTCAGACTGTTTGATGTTGGGTGGTAGGGGGCTATCCTTGTGTGTCGTATGCCATTTGTTCTCACAAAATGCTGCAAATGATCGCCGGTGAAGGAGGTGCCGTTGTCTGGAACAATTGACTCAGGAAGCCCATGAATTTCTTTTGTAATAAATTTAGAGTATCCAATTAATTTTTTCAAATTAAGGGGCAATTTAACATGGCCAATCCATCTTTGGGTTGTGGGGGCGAAACCCACGCAAACATGGGGAGAATGTGCAAACTCCTCATGGACAGTGAACCAGAGCCAGGATCGAACCTGGGACCTCGGTGTCATGAGGCAGCAGTGCTACCCACTCGTCACATGCCCAGGAAGCCCACGAATGGCAAACACTTGGCGCAAGGCATCTACTGGACAATGGGGAGTTTGCACGCTCCCGGGCGATTGGCCCCAATCCGGTCACGTGGCCTGTTGAGCTCGCCTTCTCAAACTTGCCCCTAGCCTGAGGTGTGGTGATCCTCAGGTTAAATCACCACCGGTCAGCTCTCCCCTCAAAGGGGAAAGCAGCCTATGGTCATCTGGGACCATGACGACTTTACGTCAATGAGAACCCAGTGGCATTTAATTAGGATCGAAGTGGGAAAGCTGCCATGCCTCTCTCATCAGACTGAACAGATGGAAAGCTAGTAGGAAGAATGGAGAGGCCCTCCATGGTAAGTCACAATATTCCTTTGTATGGCCAAGGGTAGAAAATGTGCTCTTCCAAACTCTATAAGGGGAGGTGCAGCCTCCCAGAAACGGACACTCTGCTTTCCTCCCCACATGACCCTCTCAGAACATTTAATGCCAAATAGCTGGCATCTCACTCAATCTTCCCCTGCCAGTGACAGATCTGCATCCTTTTCCTATCTGGTCTCGGTAGCAAGCGGACTGGCAACATTTAAATTCGCATGGTGATTAGATTTTAGATTAGATTAGATTTAATAATAATAATAATCTTTTATTGTCACAAGTATGAAGTTACTGTGAAAAGCCCCTAGTCGCCACATTCCGGCGCCTGTTCGGGTAAGCTGGTACGGGAATTGAACCCGCGCTGCTAGCCTTGTTCTGCAGCTCTCTAGCCCACTGAGCTAAACCAGATTTAGATTTGTCATGTGTACCGAGGTACAGTGAAAAGTATTGTTCTACGTAAAGTCCAGGCAGATCGCTCCATACATGAAAACATAGACCATACGATAAATGCACACTGTAAATATATAAACATAGACAGAGAAGCATACGGAATGTAGTGCTAAAATTGTAGAGAAGATGCTTAGAAAGATCAGTTCAGTCCATAAAGAGGGCCATTCAGGAGTCTGGTAACAGCAGGGAGGAAGCTGTTTGTCAATCTATTGGTGCGTGTTCTCAAACGTTTGTATCTTCTGCCTAATGGAAGAGGTTGGAAGAGAGAATAACTCGGATGGGAGGGGTCTTTGATTATGCTGCCCGCTTTCCCAAGGCAGCAGGAACTGGAGACAGCGTCAAGGATGGGAGGCGGGTTCGCGTGATGGACTGGCCTGTGTTCACCACTCTCTGAAGTTTCTTACGGTCTTGGGCCGAGCAGTTGCCATACCAGGCTGTGATGCAGCCACATAGGATGCTTTCTATGGTGCATCTGTAAAAATTGGTAAGAGTCGTTGTAGACATGCTGAATTCCTTAATTTCCTGAGGAAGTATAGGCGCTGTTGTGCTTACTTGGTATTAGCATTGATGTGGGGGAACCAGGACAGATTGTTGGTGATGTACACACCAAGGAATTTGAAGCTGCCAACCATCTCCAACTCAGCACCATTGATGCAGACAGAGGCATAGATGGCACTTCACTTCTGAAAGTCGATGACCAAGCTCCTTAGGTTTGAAGACATTGAGGGAGAGATTGTTGTCATGGCCCCATACCACTGAGTATCTCTGACATGGTATTGAAGAAGGAAGCCCATAAGCCTACAAGTTTGGGGCAGGACCAGAACATATGCATGTGACTAGCAAGGTCAAGAGAACAGCGATCACACATATCCTCCACATTTGGGAAAAACCCACTCACCACTGGCATGGACAGGTGCACCCTGTGTAACACCTTAAACTGAATTAGGCTCAACCGAGCACGTGAGGACGTGGAGTTGACCCTGTGAAGGGCCTCACTCCAAACCTTACTAGTAAGTATAGGAGTCAATTCCCTCTCCCACCTCACCCTCACACTGAATCCGACGAGGGAATATGGCCATATAGGTCCAAAATAGACCCCTCGCCTGGCCAAGCCAGGGACAGAACCCTCTTCTGTCCCTGGTATTCTTAGTAGTGTGGATGAGCAGAGAGATCTCGGTGTCCATGTACATAGATCCCTGAAAGTTGACACCCAGGTTGATAGGGTTGTTCAGAAGGCGTATGGTGAATTAGCTTTTATTGGTAGAGGGGTTGAGTTTCGGAGCCATGAGGTCATGTTGCAGCTGTACAAAACTCTGGTGCGGCCGCATTTGGAGTATTGCGTGCAGTTCTGGTCGCCGCATTATAGGAAGGATGTGGAAGCATTGGAAAGGGTGCAGAGGAGATTTACCAGAATGTTGCCTGGTATGGCGGGAAGATCTTATGAGGAAAGGCTGAGGGACTTGAGGCTGTTTTCGTTAGAGAGAAGAAGGTTAAGAGGTGACTTAATAGAGGCATACAAGATGATCAGAGGATTAGATAGGGTGGACTGTGAGATCCTTTTTCCTCGGATGGTGAGGTCTAGCACGAGGGGACATAGCTTTAAATTGAGGGGAGATAGATATAGGATAGATGTCAGAGGTAGGTTCTTTACTCAGAGTAGAATGGAATGCTGTGCCTGCAACAGTAGTGGACTCGCCAATATTAAGGGCATTTAAATGGTCCTTGGATAAACATGGATGATAATGGAATAGTGTAGATGGGTTTTAGATTGGTTTCACAGGTCGGCGCAACATCGAGGGCCGAAGGGCCTGTACTGCGCTGTAATGTTCTATTGTTCTCTTCAGCAAGGAAGAAGGTATTGCCAAAGGAAAGGAAGGAAAAACCACATGCGAGAAGTCGCGAACTTGAAAGTACCGACAAAGGCTGGAGTTGGGGAGCTGCAATTTATCAGCTAGCTCCCAAAAACTGGCAAAACTCCCCTCCATAAAAAGGTCCCCAAATGCTCCAGCCCATTCACTTCACAAGATTTAAATGTTGGGTCCCAACCAGAAGTTAGGAAAATGTGATTGTTACAAATAGAGGCTAGTGAAGCCAGAGAAACGAGGTTGAAATGCTGTCTAAACTGTTTCCAGATTCTAAGAGAGGTGACTACCACAGGGTTTGAGGAAGGTATAGCAGGGGGAAAGGGGCAGTGACTATGACGAGAAAAGTGGAAGTAGTGCAAGACCGAGCCTCCAGTTGCCCCAAATAGAATCTGGGTCACCGATCCGTCACAACGTTTTGAGAATGTTAGAGGCCCGTTAATAAAACAATAAATTGGGGAGGGCAAATCAAAAGGATCCACCTAAGATGGCGTCCAAGGCAAGTCAGAAGACTGGACAAAGAAAAAAACAACAGACACTGTCAGCAGGCTCTCACTAACTCCACGCTTATGTCCTGACACAGTCTAATGGAGTGGCCTTCCCACTTGAAATCGCAGGTGTTCCCTTGCCCATTGTAGAACCCTCTCTTTTTCTTTAAAACTGTGGAATCTTACCATCACCGCACGCGGTGGATCTTCAGAACGGGGCTTTGGTCGAAGTGAGTGATAGGCCCAGTCTAATTCAGGGGGGATGCAAATCCAATCTCACCCACCAAGGGGCTGGCTTAGCACACTGGGCTAAATCGCTGGCTTTTAAAACAGACCAAGGCAGGCCAGCAGCACGGTTCAGTTCCCGTACCAGCCTCCCCGAACAGGTGCCGGAATGTGGTGACTAGGGGCTTTTCACAGTAACTTCATTTGAAGCCTGCTTGTGACAATAAGCGATTTTCAATTTCATTTCATTTTCATTTCATTTCATTTTCATTTTGAGGATCACGTCCGAGAAATATTCCATGGGGGTATGGCCCTCAATCCCCTCCGGAAACGCCACAATCCGGATGTTCTGCCTCCTAGGCCTGTTTTCCATGTCATTTAGCCTGGTCATTAATGACTTATTGGTTTCAGCCACCAAAGTCAGATCAGACTCCAGCATGGAAATCCGATCACTGCGGTCTGATAAAGCCGCCTCCATGCTCTTAATTCTAACTCTATGGACTTCGACATTCTTACTACTTTTTTCCAGAACCACACAAATGGGGGCCAAAGCCTCTTTGATTGATTTTTTAAGATCCTCCAACACGTTTTGTCAGTGTTCCTCGAACTCTTTCGGCAAGATACTAGTGAGAACCTCGGCCGTTAGTGGAGTGGACGGAGAGAAAGAAGACGACTCCGTCATCTGAGCTCTGAGAGGCTTCAGGTTCCATCGGCGTGTTTCTGCTCAAAACTGTCTTAGCATTGTTTTTTCTGGGCATCTTAGCAAATTGAAAACTCTACCGGGATAACTTTCAGGGGTTTCCAAGGAATAAATGACCTGTGATGCCAAGAAAAAGGGCAAAAAGATCAGTTCTCCAGTGGAAGCCACCTTGTGTGCATCTTCTCCTTGCATTGCACCACCGGAGGTCGGGGGCACATAAAATATGGGCTTGTAGCCCATCTCCTGGCCATCTACCCTGACTTGTTTCCCACAACAGGGGGAGGTCGGTAAGTCGCCCACCAGGCTACCCATCCTCAGGCCTATTAAGGCCCTGAACCACTTAAGTAATTGGCAATTAAAGGCCTCAATCCGCCTTAACTGCCAGAAAATGCTGGGCAGTAGCAGGGGAGGCAGACTGCAAAACCCATTTTTGAAAGAGCTTCTTTGGAAAGGCGGGGAGGAAATGGGCGGTGGGGGAAAGATCCTGTGCCTTGTGCGCATTTGGCCCCCACCTTCCACCCCCCCCCGCCCCAGCCCTGACAAGATGTCACACTCCACTTGGTTCCCCACTGCCTGCTCTCCAAAATACCCATCTCCCACATCAATAGGCATTCCAATCCCTTCCTGCTCTAAATGCCCAGGCCTTACCTGTCTCCTGTCAGCATGATCTTCTTCCTAAGGACTCCTTGCCGTCCAGGCAATGGCCACGACTGAATTCTGAGCACACCGGGACTGCGAGAGCTGCCAGCCATTCACATTGACCAGCCGGGCCCGGCTCCAGCATGTCATCACTCTGACAGGGCAGGCATTTTAAAAGTTCAGGGTTGATGGGGGAGTGAGTGATCGCCCCTTCATCACCACCCCCCCCCCCCCAAAAAAAACACTGCACAATCCAAGACGTGGCCTTCCATTGTCCCTGGCAGACGGACAGTTAAATCTTCCAAATGGCTTCCCACTGGGATTCCCCATCAAAATGAAATCCATCCCGAGGAATCATACAGTTTTCCCATAATTATTAAATTGCTATTAGAATTATGTTTCAATTAAAAGTGAATTTGAACTGAACATTACAAACCTTTGGCATGCTAAAGAGCATGCTGAGCCTTTCAGGAGGTCTGTCTGATGCAGCAGGATTGAAAAGATTGCCACTTTCAATTATAGGAGTGTGAATAAGGATTTACTTTGGATTACAAATCGTTCTACTTTCCTGCGAATTCTGTATCTGGAAACAGGAATACCACATACCCACTAAAACTGGAAGAAGTAGTTTTGTTTTTAACATGTCAGCGAGTATAATTTCCTCTCTTTTTTTTCCTTTAGTGCTGTCCTTTCATGAAACTTAAAAACACTGATTAAAGGATCAGTTGATTTTACTGCAGGGATTCTGTACAGTTGAAACATTTTTAGTGATAGACAACTGGTCAATTCTGTTTGTAGCAATGTTCCATTCACAATTCTCAAGCAGTTATAGCCATTCAAGTGGCTGAAATAATGAATTTGTTGTTAATCCAGCTGTGGATTGCACATATCTGCAGCAAAATAACAGAATTACATTTTAGGCAAACCAATCTGACTTTGGAAATCTTACAGGTAATGTTTTTTTAAACTTGATTTTGTTTTTAGGCTCTAGATAAGGGATAGCCCACAAGCCTGCATTGGAGAAAAATAGCGTTCCCCACATAGAAAACCGACAAGGTCGTTTTAAGGCCAATTATTGGGAAGCAGTTGGAGGAATAAAAGCACTTCTAACCTATGGGTAACTAGTGTACAGGCCCATGTCAACCCCATGGGACTCCCCTCACACCTTAAATCCCAGGGGATTCTGACTACCACCCACCATGGTACGCCATGCCACCCTCCATATGACTCCCCCATCTCCCCTCTATAGGAATCTCCTATCATACCCACCCACGGGATTTCTCCAACCACCACCCCCATAATGAACATGCTCCACCCCCACCAAGAGACATCCCCAGCCTCCTCCATGGAACTTCTCCCAGCTTTCAACTGCCCCCCAAGGCCCATTCCAACCCACATCCCCTCAAAGCCCAACCTGACAACCCTGTGGGTCTGCACAATAGTTACCCAGAAGTTAGAAGTGCTTTTAATTCTTACAACTGTTTCTGGGTAACTATTATTGTATGATAGTTGGCTGATGGTTCCTTTTATAAGTCACTTGTCTCAAACTGTTTCCCAATAGTTGATCTTAAATTGACCTGGTCTGGTTTCTATGTCAGTTTTGATGTTTTTCTCCAATGCAGGCTTGTGGGATTTCCCCTTCCCCTGATCCTACCTTATACACTTAACTTGTCAAAGATCTTTAATCCTGGTTGAACTTTTAACTTGGCCTTGTTTATGGCAGCTAGTTCTGTAAAGAAAACGGGTGTGCGGCTGACTTACCTTCGACACTACAGCCCTCGACGGCAGGCCCCGGAGACGCGTTGCACCACCCAGATCTCACCCGGCCTGAGCCAGGCGGTTGGATGAGATAGGACTGCCTGGATTTCAAGGCAAAAACGTTCAAGCAGATTGGCAATCCAACTCAAGTGCCACTCCATCAGGAGTTACAGTCCAATGTCTGAATTACCTCCTTTTTCATCACGGCCTGGGTAGCATCTTCTTCCTTGGTAAAGGCGGGTGCAAAGTATTCGCTTAATAACTCAGCTGTAACGTCTGCCTCCATGCATTAGCCCCCCCAGTTTTGTTGCTAATTGACCCTATACTTCATTTTGTTCTTGATATGAATATAGAAAAGTCCCTTTTATGTTAATTGTCAATTCTTTTTCATGTTCCCTCTGTGTTTCTCTTGTTTGCTTTTACATCTCCCCTCTGAATCTTCTATATTCACTCTGGTGTTATGGGAGAGGTGTTTTCAGAACCCCAAAATGTATCATGAAGTTCAACCAATCTCCCCCTTTAATGCTATTGTTGCTTTTCCGAGTACACGGTTTGTTCTCCAGGTGTGATACAGCAATTATGGACCCGTGGGTTTATAAACACAAAACAATGTTTATTCCATGAACTCAACTTAACACTTTTAAATAAACATTGGATCTCTTAACACCCCCTTACTTCAAAGATAACCCTGAAAATATTACAACACTAAATAATCCTTCAATTATTCCTTTCAACATCCAAGAGAGACTTAACACCTTTAAACAGAAACACATCAGGTTAAAGGCTTTACTATTATGAGTTTAAATCGTCCACAAATGATCCAGAGAACTCTTTCATGGCAGAGATTACAGCAGATCCAGCTCACTGCAAACGCAGACACACACAAGCTCTTTCAAACTCCAACTAAAAACTCAGAACTGCAAAATGGCTGATCTAAAGCCCAGCTCCACCCACACTCTGACATCACTGCATTTCTTAAAGGTACATTGCTTAAACATCCATTTCTTAAAGGCACTCTCACATGACACTGGTTCTCAGTTATATTTGCTACCTGATCTCATAAGCACATTGTACTTTCTGTATCTTAATTTCAACCTTTTTTGTCATCTGGGAGCGCTGGATTAGTTTGCCCTATCTTTCCCTTTTGAGGTATTATACCTTGACTGTGCCCTAAATGCCTCTTCCATGAAGATAGCCATATTCTTCAGCTATTAAAACCCGCACCCCTAATCCATACTGTTGAATAATGTAAACCCAGGAATGGAGTCAGGAATACCGGAATTGGGTCCCAGCTGCCATTTTCACACTTCCACAGAGTCCACCAATTCCATGAAAACCCAGCTCAATCTAATTGAATGGAACAACAGCCTCAAGGGGATTAATGGTCTACTCCTGTTCCTGTGACAACCTGTACTGTGATCCTTAATTGTATGGCGCAGGCTGGATGAACCAGTGGATCTTTTGAAGTCTGTCATTTTTGTATATATGTGTGTATAAAGAAATGTTCAAATGTTGAAGCTGCAGGAAGCTTCTGTGTTTCATTGAATAGCTTTTCATTACTGTTTGATATGGGAGTTTGACATTTGCACTTGGAAGTTAAACTATGAAAAACACATGGTGAATAATAAATTTGAAACTTGGAACTTGCTTATATTTGCAAAGGACAAGTGCAGAGAAATTCTATTCTCTGCAGATTTACACCTCATAGAACTGACAGCAACATCTGGTTATATTCTCACATTGTAAACAATATTGTGCTATTTGCTATTAATTAGCTTTAATAATGTATTGGCTCATTTGAAAAATTGACCCACACGTTCAGGTATTTGCTATCCCTCGACAAACATTTGGACTCCTTCATCAATTTCAACTTTCCTTTTATGATTACAGCATTGATAAAGTATCTCTGGGGTAGTTTTTCAAGGATGATGGCTGCTGCAGAGTGCAAACATGAAGAGGGTTTGAATAGGAAGATCTGCTAATCTTTTCATTGTTTCAGCTCTACCGCTGCAAATCAGTAAACATCTCTTCAAATATGAATAACCCTCAATTTTCCTTTGTCTGATTTACTGAAAGAATGGACAAGAATAAATGTGGCAGCACATTAATGAGAAAATGGCTATGCATGACTCTTCCACTTTTACAATTACTGGTAGTTTTACTCCAGTGTTAATGATGACAAGAAAAATTAGCCCTTCCCCACCAAAAGGTTTTTAAAAATAAATTTAGAGTACCCAATTCTTTTATTTCCAATTAAGAGGTGTGTCCAATCCACCTCCCCTGCATGTCTTTGGGTTGTGGGGGTGAGACCCACGCAGTCACGGGGAGAATGTGCAAACTCCACACGGACAGTGACCTGGGACTGGGATCGAGCCCGGATCCTCGGCGCCGTGAGGCAGCAGTGCTAATCACTACGCCACCGTGCCGCTAAAGCTAATCATGAGAAAATCATGCGGAATACTGCAAAGGAGGGATCTAAGTGAAAACAGAGTTCTGAATTTCAGATTTAACCTGGGTGTAATAAAGCCCACCTTTAGTATCAGGCATTGTAGAATAGTGCTAATGTTGCTCGACTAGTAACGCAGGGATGGGAGTTCAAATCCCACCTTAACATGGAGTGAATATATATTGGGTAAGTAAACCAGCATGTATACTAGAACATAGAACATACAGTGCAGAAGGAGGCCATTCGGCCCATCGAGTCTGCACCGACCCACTTAAGCCCTCACTTCCACCCTATCCACATTACCCAATAACCCCTCCTAACCTTTTTGGACACTAAGGGCAATTTAGCATGGCCAATCCACCTAACCTGTACGTCTTTGATCTGTGGGAGGAAACCGGAGCACCCGGAGGAAACCCACGCAGACACGGGGAGAACGTGCAGACTCTGCACAGGCAGTGACCCAGCAGGAAATCGAACCTGGGATCCTGTAGGATGTGGGTGTTGAGGGATACCACCGGTGTCCCCACTGACGATACCTGCGGGAAGTGCACCCAACTTCAGCTCCTCAAAGACCGTGTTAGGGAACTGGAGCTGAAGCTGGATGAACTTCGGATCATCCGGGAGGCAGAGGGGGTGATTGAGAAGAGTTACAGGGAGGTAACCACACCCAAGGTACAGGACAAGAATAGCTGGGTTACAGTCAGGGGGAAAAAAACAAACAGGCAGACAGTGCAGGGATCCCTCGTGGCCGTTCCCCTTCAAAACAAGTATACCGTTTTGGATGCTGTTGGGGGGGGATGACCTACCGGGGGAAGGCCCTAGCGGTCAGGTCTCTGGCATGGAGTCTGGCTCTGGGGCTCAGAAGGGAAGGGGGGAGAATAGAAAAGCAATAGTTGTAGGAGATTCAATGGTTAGGGGAATAGATAGGAGATTCTGTGGTCGCGAGCGAGACTCCCGGAAGGTATGTTGCCTCCCGGGTGCCAGGGCCAGGGATGTCTCGGATCGTGTCTTCAGGATCCTTAAGGGGGAGGGTGAGCAGCCAGAAGTCGTGGTGCACATTGGTACCAACGACATAGGTAGGAAAAGGGGTGTGGAGGTAATAAACAAGTTTAGGGAGTTAGGCTGGAAGTTGAAAGCCAGGACAGACAGACTTGTCATCTCTGGTTTGTTGCCGGTGCCACGTGATAGCGAGGCTAGGAATAGGGAGAGAGTGCAGTTGAACACGTGGCTGCAGGAATGGTGTAGGAGGGAGGGCTTCAGGTATTTGGATAATTGGAGCGCATTCTGGGGAAGGTGGGACCTGTACAAGCAGGACGGGTTGCATCTGAACCAGAGGGGCACCAATATCCTGGGAGGGAGGTTTGCTAGTACTCTTCGGGAGGGTTTAAACTAATTTGGCAGGGGAATGGGAACCGGATTTGTAATCCAGCAACTAAGGTAGCCGATATTCAGGACGCCAAAGCATGTAATGAGGCAGTGGGGAAGGGAACACTGACAAAGGAGAGTATTTGCAGGCACGGAGATGGGTTGAAGTGTGTATACTTCAACGCAAGAAGCATCAGGAATAAGGTGGGTGAACTTAAGGCATGGATCGGTACTTGGGACTACGATGTGGTGGCCATCACGGAAACTTGGATAGAAGAGGGGCAGAAATGGTTGTTGGAGGTCTCTGGTTATAGATGTTTCAATAAGATTAGGGAGGGTGGTAAAAGAGGTGGGGGGGTGGCATTATTAATTAGAGATAGTATAACAGCTGCAGAAAGGCAGTTCGAGGAGTATCACCCTATTGAGGTAGTATGGGTTGAAGTCAGAAATAGGAAAGGAGCAGTCACCTTGTTAGGAGTTTTCTATAGGCCCCCCAATAGTAACAGAGATGTGGAGGAACAGATTGGGAAACAGATTTTGGAAAGGTGCAGAAGTCACAGGGTAGTAGTCATGGGCGACTTTAACTTCCCAAATATTGAGTGGAAACTCTTTAGATCAAATAGTTTGGATGGGGTGGTGTTTGTGCAGTGTGTCCAGGAAGCTTTTCTAACACAGTATGTAGATTGTCCGACCAGAGGAGGGGCAATATTGGATTCAGTACTGGGTAATGAACCAGGGTAAGTGATAGATTTGTTAGTGGGGGAGCATTTTGGAGATAGTGACCACAATTCTGTGACTTTCACTTTAGTAATGGAGAGGGATAGGTACGTGCAACAGGGCAAGGTTTACAATTGGGGGAAGGGTAAATACGATGTTGTCAGACAAGAATTGAAGTGCATAAGTTGGGAACATAGGCTGGCAGGGAAGGACACAAGTGAAATGTGGAACTTGTTCAAGGAACAGGTGCTACGTGTCCTTGATATGTATGTCCCTGTCAGGCAGGGAAGAGATGGTCGAGTGAGGGAACCATGGTTGACAAGAGAGGTTGAATGTCTTGTTAAAAGGAAAAAGGTGACTTACGTAAGGCTGAGGAAACAAGGTTCAGACAGGGCATTGGAGGGATACAAGATAGCCAGGAGGGAACTGAAGAAAGGGATTAGGAGAGCTAAGAGAGGGCATGAACAATCTTTGGCGGGTAGGATAAAGGAAAACCCCAAGGCCTTTTACACATATGTGAGAAATATGAGAATGACTAGAGCGAGGGTAGGTCCGATCAAGGACAGTAGCGGGAGATTGTGTATTGAGTCTGAAGAGATAGGAGAGGTCTTAAATGAGTATTTTTCTTCTGTATTTACAAATGAGAGGGGCGATATTGTTGGAGAGGACAGTGTGGAACAGATTGGTAAGCTCGAGGAAATACTTGTCAGGAAGGAAGATGTGTTGGGCATTTTGAAAAACTTGAGGATAGACAAGTCCCCCGGGCCTGACGGGATATATCCAAGGATTCTATGGGAAGCAAGAGATGAAATTGCAGAGCCGTTGGCAATGATCTTTTCGTCCTCACTGTCAACAGGGGTGGTACCAGGGATTGGAGAGTGGCGAATGTCGTGCCCCTGTTCAAAAAAGGAACTAGGGATAACCCTGGGAATTACAGGCCAGTTAGTCTTACTTCGGTGGTAGGCAAAGTAATGGAAAGGGTACTGAAGGATAGGATTTCTGAGCATCTGGAAAGACACTGCTTGATTAGGGATAGTCAGAACGGATTTGTGAGGGGTAGGTCTTGCCTTACAAATCTTATTGAATTCTTTGAGGAGGTGACCAAGCATGTGGATGAAGGTAAAGCAGTGGATGTAGTGTACATGGATTTTAGTAAGGCATTTGATAAAGTTCCCCATGGTAGGCTTATGCAGAAAGTAAGGAGGCATGGGGTAGTGGGAAATTTGGCCAGTTGGATAACGAACTGGCTAACCGATAGAAGTCAGAGAGTGGTGGTGGATGGCAAATATTCAGCCTGGATCCCAGTTACCAGTGGCGTACCGCAGGGATCAGTTCTGGGTCCTCTGCTGTTTGTGATTTTCATTAATGACTTGGATGAGGGAGTTGAAGGGTGGGTCAGTAAATTTGCAGACGATACGAAGATTGGTGGAGTTGTGGATAGTAAGGAGGGCTGTTGTCGGCTGCAAAGAGACATAGATAGGATGCAGAGCTGGGCTGAGAAGTGGCAGATGGAGATTAACCCTGAAAAGTGTGAGGTTGTCCATTTTGGAAGGACAAATATGAATGCGGAATATAGGGTTAACGGTAGAGTTCTTGGCAATGTGGAGGAGCAGAGAGATCTTGGGGTCTATGTTCATACATCTTTGAAAGTTGCCACTCAAGTGGATAGAGCTGTGAAGAAGGCCTATGGTGTGCTCGCGTTCATTAACAGAGGGATTGAATTTAAGAGCCGTGAGGTGATGATGCAGCTGTACAAAACTTTGGTAAGGCCACATTTGGAGTACTGTGTACAGTTCTGGTCGCCTCATTTAAGGAAGGATGTGGAAGCTCTGGAAAAGGTGCAAAGAAGATTTACCAGGATGTTGCCTGGAATGGAGAGTAGGTCTTACGAGGAAAGGTTGAGGGTGCTAGGCCTTTTCTCATTAGAGCGGAGAAGGATGAGGGGCGACTTGATAGAGGTTTATAAGATGATCAGGGGAATAGATAGAGTAGACAGTCAGAGACTTTTTCCCCGGGTGGAACACACCATTACAAGGGGACATAAATTTAAGGTGAAAGGTGGAAGATATAGGAGGGATATCAGAGGTAGGTTCTTTACCCAGAGAGTAGTGGGGGCATGGAATGCACTGCCTGTGGAAGTAGTTGAGTCGGAAACATTAGGGACCTTCAAGCAGCTATTGGATAGGTACATGGATGACGGTAAAATGATATAGTGTCGATTTATTTGTTCTTCAGGGCAGCACGGTAGCATTGTGGATAGCGCAATTGCTTCACAGCTCCATGGTCCCAGGTTCGATTCCGGCTTGGGTCATTGTCTGTGCGGAGTCTGCACGTCCTCCCCGTGTCTGCGTGGGTTTCCTCCGGGTGCTCCGGTTTCCTCCCACAGTCCAAAGATGTGCGGGTTAGGTGAATTGGCCAATGATAAATTGCCCTTAATGTCCAAATTGCCCTTGGTGTTGGGTGGAGGTGTTGAGTTTGGGTATGGTGCTCTTTCCAAGAGCCGGTGCAGACTCAAAGGGCCGAATGGCCTTCTTCTGCACTGTAAATTCAATGATAATCTATGATTAGTCTAGGACAAAGGTTCGGCACAACATCGTGGGCCGAAGGGCCTGTTCTGTGCTGTATTTTCTATGTATGTTCTATGTTCTGGCGCTGTGAAACCACAGTGCTAGCCACGTGTGCTACCGTGCTGCCCAATGGTTCTAATGGTAATCATGAAACTACCAGGTTTTCATAAAAATCGATCTGGTTCAGTGATGTCCATTTTAGGAATGGGAACCCCCTGTCTTAACCAGCTAGGTCTGGCCTATTTGTGTCTCGATCCACAACAATGTGGTTGACTCTTCATTAACCCCTGAAAAGGCCAAGCGAGCCAATCAGTTATGTTCGCCTGCGATGGCAAAGGACTGCAGCGGTTCAAGAAGGTGACTCACCACCACCTTCTTAGGGATGGCCAATAAATATTGAACTTGCTAGTGATGCCTATGCCCTGCAAAGGAATAGAAACTGCTATTGTCCATATTTACATAATTTTGTGAGAGAAAATAATTGTGTTGATACCTTTTCTGGCTGCGATGGGTCTCTGTGGTCAGGTCTTCCTCCATATTCGATTGCTTTGGTGTTGACAATTATGGGGAAATGCCACCTCACACCTAAACACTCCATTAGAAATAATCGTGCAGGCAGCACGGTGGCACAGTAGTAGCACTGCAGTCTCACGGCGCCGAGGTCCCAGGTTCGATCGGCTCTGGGTCATTGTCCGTGTGGAGTTTGCACATTCTCCCTGTGTTTGTGTGGGTTTCGACCCCACAACCCAAAGATGTGCATGTTAGGTGGATTGAACATGCCAAATTGCCCCTTAATTGGAAAAAATGAATTGGGTACTCTAAATTTTTTTTTAAAAAGAAATAATCGTGCTTTGGACTCCTGTCAGTCAGAGCTAATCCAGAGCTGAGACACTTGGAAAGATCACCTGTAGGACCATGAGAAAAGTATTTGTCAAAGATATATCAATCTGCAGGTTAGCTCATTTGGCTAGATGCATTTCAGAATAATACCTTTGTTATGGACAGTTGGGGGCTTAATTTTAACAGCATTATTTTCTCCTCTCACCACCCTTGCATTAACAGAAAGGTGTTTTGCTATGTTTCTCCATTTATAGGTGATGGTAACCCCTCAGTTTTAATGCAATCCAATTTTCTATTAATAACTCCACAGTAAAATCGCATTAGATTGAACTCAAATGGTTAGTTTATTTGCACACACTCAAATCATGGGAAGCGGGTCATAATGCTGCCTCCTTTGCATTCATACAGTAAAAGGGGGATTGATAATAAAAGGATTTACAGTGCAGGGACTACAGAAAAAATATTGTTTCATGTGGGTTCTAGAGTCCATACTCGAAGTCCAATGAGGTATTTCGTCAGTAGTCTTGCTGAAACCCAATACTGTATAATTTACTTTTCTGGTGGTGTTGACTTCACACAGTGAGATAGGCACGCAGAGGTTAATCGGTCTTCTAAACGATGGTGGAGAGGTTCTCGCAGGAATGGCATAGTTGGGCCCAGGTATTCAACCTAGGCCTTTTCTGTGAGGCTGCTTGTAAGGTGGTAAATAGCAGACTGAGGTTGCAGTACAGCAAGGCAATATAACTGTTCCGAAAGCTAGAGATCAATGTCACATGGCTCCCACCTCTCCTCATTGCCTTTGACAAGGAATGTGTGTCCCTCCTTTGGGTCCCCAAGATGGTTAAATATCTCAACCATTAAGAACTGAAAGGAAGGTTGCAGGGTCTTTTGTTCCAGCAGACCATTAGACTCTAGTTGACCAACCTGATTATGAAATTCAAGTGGCCTATGATTAGCTCTAATTGAATTTGCTCTGTGCAGCCCTTCGGGAGTCATTAGTATCTCTCCAGAGTTAACGAGGTGCCCATTTCGTCGATATTGCCAGGTAGCTATTTTCATTTGAGGGTCACTGACAGACATAGATTCAATCATTTTAATAAGTCTTTGACCAGTTTTTAAAGTTTTAGAAATAGCCACGAGGATATCTATATATATTTTATAAAAATATTATACAGGGTGAGGTCTTAATCCCTCCCATCACCAAACTCATCACAGGGGCAACATAAGATTCCGTCACCAACCTTCTGGCTCAGAGGTGCAAGTGCTACCTGCTGAGCCATGGCAGGATGTTTGTTATTCAAAGGCATATGGGGATGTCATTATGACCTGACAGAAGTTAATAAACAAGCATGCAGTTTTGCTTGTAACAAGATGGTACCAGAAACAAACTAAACATAGCTAAGTCAGACAGGAACATTATTATACCTCTGCAGCAGCCTCGTTTGAATGTAGGACCCCTCGACCCACTCATCTTTCTACTTTGAATTGACCAAAGTTAACAAGATAGACACTGAGATATTGTATGAGAGTGCTGCAGGAATTGATGGATTCTATTTGTACACTTGTCTAAATTGTACATAGTTTGCACATTTCTATATAACAAGCTCCCTAATACTTGCTGTTTTCTGATTATTAACATAACATTGATGCGGCAGACACAAATCATTGCTACATTTGTTCTTTTTGACTGCTTACAGGCCTGTCAAAACATATGGAGACAATCATTTGGTGCATGTCAACTTCATACATTAAGCAATCCTGTATATCAGAAACTACAATGAAATATTCTAGCCATGGTAAATATCCATGCAAATTTATGGTCATTTGCAAACTGCTTTTGTTTTTTCATTTAACACTATCTTCTACTGGCAGGCCAGGCATTACGGTCAGTTATGGGTGCTTTGAACTATTTATCTATCCTTATATAGATTTTTCACACGGTTAGATGTTTTTGTAATGCGGCGAAAAACACAATCGAGATAAGTATTGGAGAGTGGACCCAATGAATTAATCAACTAAATTGGCCTAAATGACCTTCCACAAATGATTGGCCACATTTGTTCTTTTTTACTGCTTATGGACTTGAGGGTCTCTGCAGCTGCGGCCTTGTTAGAGGCAGCCTCGGAACGGAGGACAGAGCAGGGCCGGGGTCCCAAGGCAAGTGCAGGGACAGCAGTCGGAGCTGGGGAGGGTCTTGGAGGTCAGAGCTGGGCTGACAAGACTTCCCTTAAATTTGGATTGGAATGGGTTTTTGTTGGAGATTTGTTGTGCTTACGACACATTATTAAATGTAAGACTTTTACGTCCCTTGTTGACTGTTTTATAAATATAGTCACAAAATCATTAACTATAGAAAGCCTTCTCCGTCTTACCAGTTAAAATTTTGCCTACTTCCCTTTATGGAGGATAAGAGTAATTGATTATTAACAGACAAGTCAGGATTTGAGCTCTCTCTAGGAAAACATTGAATAAATGATGTGCATGATCCTGTCGATGGCTTCAAAACATAAAATCCTGGGCGGGATTCTCCAAGCCCCGCATCGGGCCGGAGAATTGCCACAACCGCGCCACGCCACCCCTACGCCGGCACGCGATTCTCCGGCCTTGATGGGCCGAGCAGCCGTGCGGAAATGGCAGAGTCCCGCCGGCGCCGTCCACACCTGCTCGCAGCCGGCGGGAACTCTGCGTGCAGGATCGGGGGGTGGCCTGTGGGGGGCTCCTTCATCGGGAGGGGCCTCCAATGGGGTCTGGTACACGATCAGGGCCCACCAATCGGCGGGCCGGCCACTCCAGCCCCGGCCCTATTTTGTTACGTGGCCGGCCCCTGAACCCCTGCGCCATGTTGTGTCGGGGCCGGAGGAAGTCCCCCGCACATGCGCGGGTTGGCGCGGCGCCACTGTGCATGTGCGGGTTGGCGTGGCGTCCAGTTGGCGCTGGGAAGGGAGGCTGGAGCGGCGTGAACCACTCCAGCGCTGTGCTGGCCCCCTGTGGGGGCCAGAGTCAGTAGTGCCCACGCCCCCATTCTGCCTCCATTTCGGAGAATCCCTCCCCCTGTGTTTTGTGGGAGCAATGACAATGGGCACGAATCTCTGGAAAGATTTCTAAGTGTTGTAGTGAACGGGAATTGCCAGCGCTCAGCCCAGCGAGGCCGGCAACGCTGTTCAACGTTAATTGGTCCACTTGACGGACTTCTCGCCACAAATGAAGGCTCGCCTGCCGATTCACCAGCACTGCACTCACCAGACCGCCGCTAACAAAGTCTAGCAGCACTTAAGCTGCACTTGCTCAGCCAACCCCAGCCAGCTCGCAACAATGGGACCCAGGAGACCAGCCCCAAGATTCAAGGAAGCTGACGAAGGGAGGTTGCTAGACGCCGTGGAGGCTAGGGGAGATGTCCTGTCCCCCTGAGGGTTCTGGAGGGTTAGCCATTGGGCAGCCAGTGCTGCCTGGGACAAGGTGGTGGCAGCTGTGAATGCCAGGAGTATGACCAGGTGGACTGGTCTCCAGTGCCGAAAAAAGAGCAACAACCTACACCGGGCAGCACAAGTGAGCAATGACCCCTACCAGCCCTCACCACCCCTCCCTCACCCCCCCAAGACCTGTCCGCTCCCATGGGAGCATCTACCTGCCAACTCTCCATGCGACCCCCAAACCTCCCTCCACCCCCTCCCCCTTCAACCCCCCCCCCTCAATTCTCACTACACAGCTCCCCTCCCACCCCTGAGAACCACACGTGTGACTAACGACACCTTTTCTGTGACCCCCTCAGAAAGGCTCTCCCACAATCGCCGGGAGAGGGCACAGACTGGCGGTGGTCTGCACCACACTGCTGCTGATGTACATCAGCTGGAAGCAGGAACCCCCAGTGGAGATCCTGTCCAGTAGGTACATTGCCTATTTGTGTCTCGGCCAACTCTTACTTGTAAGGACTTCACAGTCCTTTTGCTTTGCTTGCCAGCAGCTAGAAGATGGAAGAAGCTCTCCTCCGAGATTTGGTGCCAAAAGCATGTTCAGGGCACTTGACGTCAAGAGTGCATGTAGGGCACTGACCTCCTCTCTGTTGTCACTTTGGCCGGAAGACTGCACACAGCCTCATTTTGTTTCATTTAGCAGGTGGCAGTGGCGCTATTCTCAATTTGAAAGCCAGTGGCAGCCGTTGAGCGCTTATCTTGCAATCAGACGACCGTGGGAACGGTGCGACTGATCGCTCCAGACACCTGCCCGTGACTCACCTGTGGGCCGCGTCCCGTATTTTGAAAAACTCTGTTCTAGATGGTAGTGATTGTGGGTTTGGATGGTGCCGTCTAAAGAATCTTGGTGAGTTTTTGCAGTGCATCGTGTCAGTGGTGAATGGATTGAATGTTTATGGAAGGAGTAGCATCCAAGCAAAATGCTTTTTCCTGAATAGTGTTGAACTTCTTGAGTGTTGTTGGAGCTGCACTCATCCAGGCAGTGGAGAGCATTCCATTACACTCCTGACCTGTGCCTTGTAGATGGTGGAAAGGCTTTGGGGAGTCAGGAGGTGAGTTACTGACTGCAGGATTGCAAGACTTTGACATGCTCTTCTAGCCATAATACTACATATGGCTACCCCAGTTCAGTTTCTGGTCAATGGTAACACCAGGATGTTGACAGGGGGAAATTCAATGGTGGTTATTGCTACAGGTACAGAAAAACAAATTTTTTACAGGTACAGAAAAACCATTTCCATAAAAAGTTCAAGTGTTAACTTCTTTTAAAGTTTGGTTATTATATTTCAGCTTCTGTTGTGTATGTTCTAATAATTTATTTAACTCTCGGTATAGTCTAATAAAATGTAAGGGATAATCAATGGGCTGGATTCTCCATCTGCGGGATCCCCATTTTGGCCAGCAGCGCACTCAGCCCACTGATTTCCCAACTGCATGGGGGAAACCCTATTGGCCGGCTGCTGGGACAGAGAATCCCGCTGCCGGCGGGGGCGCGTCGCACCAGAAAACTGGTGTGGCGGGACAGAGAATCCTGCCCAATGAAATTTACTTCCTGCTTTGCTGTCTGTGAGAATACTTCAATGTTCTGATTCAATGGGCTGCTTCCTGAACACCTGATGCCACCTAATTTTGAGAAAGTTGTAACCTATGGCACAAAGGCCACTAGATCTTTGTGGCTAGCTTTCTTTGAGGTCAGTGGCGTAGATTTTCACTGCATTGGCATCCTTTGATACACAAAATCACTTAGATATGTCTAAGAAGGGCCTTAGACAAAAAAGAATCTACGTCCACAAAATTCTATCTAATTCCTCATTGAGTTATTCAGCACATCAGTAAGTCACATTGACCAAGAATGTCCTTAGTCACTGGTTTATGCTGAGATAGCTCAGAGTAGCAGCATTGATCCTACAATTGGCCTCAGCACTCTTGTTTGTAAAGGAGTGGAAAATGAGTCAGGATTCTGGCTCATAATTGTTATTTGGGGATCCCTGGTGGAACTATGTATAATTGAAAGGGATTTGCACATACAGACAAGCAAAATCTTGTATAGCAGTCAGTGTGCATGGAACTATCTCCTAAAGGAGTCCATGTCTTCCTGAAGAGGAGAAGATGGGATGGGAGGAAATTAGTGAAGAAAATTTCTCAAACGTTTTTTTCAAATGAAAGATACCTATAGTTGTAGTGAAAATTTACAAAGATGTTTAAATAACAATACAAATTTACATATACGCTACTGGGAATTGGCAAACAAAATCCATTCCTGTCCTTTTGTTGAGAACTTCCATCACATCGCCGTAATGTGTCCTCCTTTCTGTCATGTGAGGCAGCCAGAGGCTGTTGAAGTAAGTGGCAGCTTTGGAACACTATAACAGCCGTCAAAAGTTGATAAGATGGATCATTAAAATTACAATGGAGGGCAAAGGGTACATAGAACTACATAAAATAAAGCAGTGGTACAGTGTTCCAGACTAATGCATTCCTTGGGCTTCCAGTGATCTTCAAAAAATCGCTCAAGGGCAATACTGCTTCATAACGTACTTGTATTGATTCTGAGTATGCGCTGATGTTACTATTAGATATTTATCAATATTTCACAGCAAAAGCTCTTATGTCATTAGATTTAATCAGTTATACAAGATGGGTACAGCACAAAAGGAGGCCATTCAGCCCATCATGTTCTTACTGGCTCTGCAAACAAGAACCACTCTCCCGCTTTTACCCCATGGTCCTGCCATTTGTTTTCTCTTCATATAATTATCTCATTCTCTTTTGAAAGTTACAATTGAATCCACCACACTTTCAGACAGTGTATTCCACATCCTAGCCACTCGTTGAATTAAAATGATGTTTTCTTATTGTCATGGGAATGTCCCTTTAAGAAATGTATGTATTATCACATGGCTTGAGTGATGTCATTATGTGGGTGGAGCTGGGCTGTGGCTCTGGTTTTTAGTTTTGTTTTTGAGCTGGAAGCTGTTGTGTGGTTCTGAGTTTTACTTTTGGTTTAGACTTTTGGCTGCTGTATTCAAAGTACAAGGATCTTGGATCTCTGACTGTCTGCATGTTAAAAGTGATAACTTTTTTTCTGGAAATAATTCAAACCTACTGTTTTGGGTAAAAGGGTTTTTGTCTGGTTTATGGATGTTGTTACTTGAGTGAAACAGTAAAGGGAAGTTATTAAGGGTTAAATATAGAGGACTGTAGCTGTGTGGGGTATTTATGTTTGTAGTTGATAAAAATGCTTCTTGTGGGTGTTTATAAAATGTTAATTGAATTCGTAGAATAAACTTTGTTTTGTTTAAAAGTATTCAAGGCCTCTGGTGAATAACACCTGAAAAGTAGGCCCTTGTGTTCCTCATAACCAAAATCTATAAACTGTTGTAGGTCAGGTGAACACCATGATATGGAGTTTGGAGTTTTCTAAACCCTGGCCCTTAACATTATGTCGCCATTGCTTATTTTGCCAACTGCTTTAAATCAATGTCCTCTAGTTCTAGAAAGCTCCTCCCACCAATGATAGCAATCTATCCCTTTCTAATTCATTCAAATCCATCACGACTGTTATATCGCCTCTTAATTTTCTCTTCTCAAGGAGAATAGCCCTAACATCTCCAATCCATTCACATAACTGAAGTTCTTCATCCCTGGAAGCATTCTGTTGAATCTTTTCTGCAGTCTCTCTGATGTCTTCTGATAGTGTGGTGCCCAGAATTGGATGCAATATTTTAGTTGAGTCTGAACCAGTGCTTTATCCCAATTGCCTTGCTTTTCTGTTATTTATACGGCATACTATCCTTTATGCTTCATTAACCACGTTTTCAACTTGCTCTGCCAACTTCAATGGCTTGCACACGTATAACCACAGGTCCCCCTGCTTCTGCACTCCCTTTAGAATCATGCTCTTTATTTTATGGTCTCTCCACATTCTTCATACCAAAATAAATCACTTCACACTTTTCCGCATTCAATTTCATCTGCCACTTCTCTGTCCATGTCACTGACTTGTCCATGTGCTTTTGAAGTCGATCACTATCCTCCTCACAGTTCACAATAGAATCACAGAATCATAGAATCTCTACAGTGCAGAGGAGGTCATTCGGCCCATCGAGTTTGCACCATCACTCTGAAAGAGCACCCTACCTAGGGTCAGGCCCCCACACTACCCCCGTAACCCAGTAACCCCACTTAACCTTTTGGACACTAAGGACAATTTAGCATGGCCAATCCGCCTAACATGCACATCTTTGGACTGTCGGAGGAAACCGGAACACCCGGAGGAAACCCACGCAGACAAAGGGAGAACGTACAAGCTCCACACAGACAGTTACCCAAGGCCAGAATTGAACCCAGGTCCATGGCGCTGTGAGGCAGCAGTGCTAACCATTGTGCCATTGTGCTGCCACGTTTCGCGACATCTGTAAAGTCTGAAATTGTGTCCGCAGGCAGACAAGTCTACTTCTTTAATATGCATTAAAAACAAAGAAAAGTACAGCACAGGAACAGGCCCTTCAGCCCTCCAAGCCTGCGCCGACCATGCTGCCCATGTTAACTAAAATCTTCTACACTTCCGGGATCCGTATCTCTCTATTCCCATTCTATTCATGTATTTGTCAAGATGCCCCTTAAATGCCACTATCGTCGCTGCTTCCACCACCTCCTCCGGCAGCGAGTTCCAGGCACCCACTACCCTCTGAGTAAAAAAGTTGCCTCGTACATCTACTCTAAACCTTGCCCCTCTCACCTTAAACCTATGCCCCTTAGTAATTGACCGCTCTACCCTGGGAAAAAGAAAAGCAGGGGTGCTAACAGTGACCCCTGAGGAACTCCGCCATTTACTACATACCAGGTTTGTGTGCCGCCAACCTGCACTGAATGTGGCAAGGAAAGACCATGAATCCCAAATAATGGTGCAGACAAATCTTTTGCCTGAAAAGTTTTACAGTTTTTGAATTGGTGATTCTACTGCAAATAGCAAAGAGTCAATCCTTCCCGATTGTTGGTTTGAGAGCGAGGTAGAATAAAACACAAATAAAATGTAAATTTATTTTAGTTTCAAATTCAAGACATGCATAGGACCGCTACTCTGGCTGCACATCTTCAAGGTAATCAGCTTCCTGTCAACTCCAGGTAGCAGATTGCCACTGAATGAGCTTTAGTGCTTGAGCAGGAATCAGGGGCGAGATTCTCCGACCCCCCGCCGGGTCGGAGAATCGCCGGGGGCTGGTGTGAATCCCGCCCCCGCCGGTTGCTGAAGTCTCCGGCACCGGATATTCGGCGGGGGCGGGAATCGCGGCGCGCCGGTTGGCGGCCCCCCCCCCGCTCGATTCTCCGGCCCGTATGGGCCGAAGTCCCGCCGCTAAAATGCCTGTCCCACCGGCGTAAATTAAACCACCTACCTTACCGGTGGGACAAGGCGGCGCGGGCGGGCTCCAGGGTCCTGGGGGGGGCGTGGGGCGATCTGGCCCCGGGGGGGTGCCCCCACGGTGGCCTGGCCCGTGATCGGGGCCCACCGATCCGCGGGCGGGCCTGTGCCGTGGGGGCACACTTTCCCTTCCGCCTCCGCCACGGTCTCCACCATGGCGGAGGCAGAAGAGACTCCCTCCACTGCGCATGCGTGGGAAGCTGTCAGCGGCCGCACACGCTCCCGCGCATGCGCTGCCCGGAGATGTCATTTCCGCGCCAGCTGGCGGGGCACCAAAGGCCTTTTCCGCCAGCTGGCGGGGCGGAAATTCGTCCGGCGCCGACCTAGCCCCTCAAGGTTGGGGCTCGGCCCCCAAAGATGCGGAGGATTCCGCACCTTTGGGGCGGCGCGATGCCCGTCTGATTTGCGCCGTTTTGGGCGCCAGTCGGCGGACATCGCGTCATTTCCGGAGAATTTCGCCCCAGATTAGTAACTTGAGGGAAACTACAGTTCAACTTTAAAATCACAGTAATTCTACATCTTACAGCCAATAACATGCAAATTGTTTCCATGAGCAGTTGCATAAATTTCGAACATATTTGAAAGTGCATATGCTGTTCCTAAGACATGACGTTGTCAGCTGCTTCCAGTTAATAAAGACGGCCCTCTCATAAATATTGTTAGACTTGTTAAACTAGAAATTATTAGAGAATGATTAGTGAGATAGCCACAAACATTAGCAGCCCATTAGAGAAAATTTTCTTTTCTTTCCCAACTAAAGCATTTACTGAATTGTTTGAAAACTGTGGATGCATTTTTAATAAATAAAATTTCTACTGAACCTTTGCTTGCATCAGAGAATAATTTTCTTTTTTTTTAACAAACATTTTATTGAGGTATTTTTGGTATAGTAACAACAACAAAATAAACAGTAGACATGAAACCATAAACATAGTGCAAAAGCCATTTACCTCTCGTACAGGTCCCACCCTTATTAACCCCCAACTCTAATCTAAACTACTCACCCCCCCCCCCCCGCCCCCCCCACCGTCTGCTGACGATTAATTTCCCGCAAAGAAGTCGACGAACAATTGCCACCTCCGGGTGAACCCTAACAGTGACCCTCTCAAGGCGAACTTAATTTTCTCCAAACAGAGAAAGCTAGCCAAGTCCGATAGCCAGGTCTCCGACTTCAGGGACTTTGAGTCCCTCCATTCTAATAGTATCCGTCTCCGGGCTACCAGGGAAGCAAAGGCCATAAATTCCGTCTCATTCTCCTCCTGGATTCCCAGTTCTTCCGACACCCCGAAAATCGCAACCTCTGGACTCAGCGCCACCCTTGTTTTTAACACTGTGGACATGATGTCCACAAACTCCTGCCAAAATCCCCTAAGCTTTGGACATGTCCAAAACATGTGGACATGGTTCGCCGGTCCTCCCGCACATTTTGTGCACCTGCTCTCCACCCCAAAGAATCTGCTCATCCGGGCCACCGTCATGTGAGCTCGGTGTACAAGCTTAAATTGTATCAGGCTGAGCCTGGCACATGTTGCGGACGTGTTGACTCTACTCAATGCGTCTGCCCATAGACCATCCTCTATCTCACCTCCAAGCTCCTCCTCCCACTTGTGCTTCAGCTCCTCGGTCTGCGTCTCCTCCGACCCCATAAGCTCCTTATAAATGTCCGAGACGCTCCCTTCTCCGACCCACCCTCTGGAAACTAGCAGTAGGAGTGGGAAGGTTGACACCTGTTTACAAAGGAAGTCCCGCACCTGCAGATACTTGAATTTGTTTCCCCTCGCCAACCCAAACTTTTCCTCCAACGCCCTCATACTCGGAAAGCTCCCCTCTGTGAACATATCTCCCATCCTCTAAATCCCCGTGATGCGACCATCAATTCACTCGAGACGGGAGTAGAAGTAAACTGTGGCTTTAATCAACTTCGAACAGTGCCTGCCTGCGACTGATCCAATACTGAGAACCGCCTACAGGTCGACTGCTCTTTATACCTCCCTTCAATGGGAGGAGCCGTGGGCAGAGCCCATACAGGCCCCAACATGTTCCCCTATGGATAATGCCAAACAATGGCCCATAGGAGGAGCCCAAAGGGGCAACAGCATAGCACAGATACAAATACAAGGGCAACAGCACAGATACAAATACAATGGTGGATTATTGGCATAATACATTCACCACATTCACCCCCTGTTAAAAAAATGAAGTCCGGCAGGGGTGACAGGTTCATACGTTCAGCCGGTCCGGCGCACGGATTGTGCGCTGTGATCGCCGAAGCTCTGGCGTTGTTGCTGGCCCGGGTGTCGAGCTTGGCCGTGCTGGCATCGGTAGCGAGGGCGCCGGTGCGGGTACAGACATGGACACCGGGAGTGTCTCTTCTGGAGCTTCATTCCTGTGGATTGGTAAAGGGGGGATGGCGGGTGGGAGGGAGCGCAGGAGCCACATAGGAGCGGGGGCGCTGGTCATGGTAGGTTGGGCGGGATATGGTGGAGGGGAGGTGGTGGTGGTGGTGGTGGAATCGGCGGGTGCCAGGTCCCGGAGGGAGACCGTATCCTGTCGGCCATCGGGGTGTTTGATATCAGCATACTGGGGGTTGGAGTTTAGGAGCTGGACCCTCGCCACCAGAGGATCGGACTTATGGCTCCTGACTTGTTTTCTGAGTTGGACTGGCCCCAGTGTCTTCAGCCAGGACGGAAGCGAGGCCCCTGAGGTGGATCTGCTAGGGAAAACAAATAGGCGGTCATGAGGGATCTCGTTTGTGGCCGTGCAAAGTGGGGACCTAATAGAGTGGAGCGCATCGGGGAGGACCACCTGCCAGTGAGAAACTGGGAGATTCCTGGACCACAGGGTCAGTAGGACGGTCTTCCAGACCATCGCGTTCTCCCTCTCCACCTGCCCGTTTCCCCTGGGGTTATAACTGGTAGTCCTGCTCGAGGCGCCGGCCAACCTACGACTGCGCGGGTGACGTCATTTATGCAGCGCCGGTCACGTCATTTACACGGCCCCACTTTTACGCAGCACCAAGGCCCGGCGCGCGTAAATGACGCGGCGCCGCTCCTAGCCCCCCGGGGGCGGGAGAATAGGGGGCTGGGAACGGCCTCCGACGCCGGAGTGAAACACTCCGGTTTTCACTCCGGTGTTGGGACTTAGTCACCAGATGGGGGAATTGCGCCCCCTATATTTTATAAACCTTTCTCAGACTTTGCCCACAACAGAAGTAAGGCTCATGGGTCTATAGTTACCGGGGTTGTCTCTACTCCCCTTCTTGAACAAGGGGACAACATTTGCTATCCTCCAGTCTTCTGGCACTATTCCTGTAGACAAAGATGACTTAAAGATCAAAGCCAAATACTTAACGACCCAGCCTCTTCAGCTCTCTGAGGTAAAGAATTCCACAGATTCACTACCCTCTGAGAGAAGAAAATCCTCCTCATCTTCTCTAACATTTCCAAAGTTTCTGTGATAAGCTGTCCATCAGCTTAATGAAGACATGTCTTCACAATTGCTCTTGAATCTCTTTCTCTTAATTCCATTCTACCTTTCTTTTCTTCTGTTGGTATCTATTTTCTTCTTGGATTTATAAAACATCCCAGCACTATGAGTGTCGCAATATACATGAAAGTTGCTTTTGTTACCATTGGCTGCTAATGCTTGAAAATAGTGGTTCCACTCGAAAAACATTTCAGGATGTAACCTAAGTGGCACTAAATTTACATCTGAGGATTACAGCACATGTCCCAGTGCACTCAGGTATGAGACGGTTGTACTTAACATGGCATCAAGGAAAGGATGATGCCCTATCATCAGGACTAAAAGCTTTATTTTGAGAGTAATTGAGGCGGCACCACATGTATAGAATAAAAGGTGTTACTGTTGCTGTAGTTGCACAATTAGCTTCAAAATTAATAGACTCTCCTAATCCACTCATACTCTTCAGTATCTCCTTCATAAAATATTTACTATTCAGGCGAGGTTACATTTACTCAATAAAAAAATATATTTTTCTTTGTCTATCGTACATTTTCCAGTGATTAACATTAAAGTGCATTATATTTTGGAAAATGTGTTTTAATCATGTGTAACAATACACTGGGACCTAAATTTGGTAGCGTCCAAGTTGGTCATGATTCTGGCAGTGTGTAGCAATGGCGTGATGGAATGCCGCGTTCTGAGGGCCAACTTTACAGGGGCCTCATCAGAGGAAATTGGGTGAAATCAGGGACGTCATTCTCCGACCCCCCACCGGGTTGGAGAATCGCCGGGGGTTGCCATGGATCCCGCCCCCGCCGGTTGCCGAAGTCTCCGGTACCGGAGATTCGGCGGGGGCGGGAATCGGGCGGCGCCGGTTGGCGCCCCCCCCCCGCTGGATTCTCCGGCCCGAATGGGCTGAAGTCCTGCCGATAAATTGCCTGTCCCGCCGGCGTGGATTAAACCACCTTTTGAACGGCGGGACAAGGCGGCGTGGGCGGGCTCCAGGGTCCTGGGGGGGGGGGGGCGCGGGGCGATCTGGCCATGGGGGGTGCCCCCACGGTGGCCTGGCCCACGATCGGGGCCCACCGATCCGCGGGCGGGCCTGTGCCGTGGGGGCACTCTTTCCCTTCCGCCTCCGCCACGGTCTCCACCATGGCGGAGGTGGAAGAGACTCCCTCCACTGTCAGCGGCTGCTGACGCTCCCGCGCATGCGCCGCACGGGGATGTCATTTCCGCGCCAGCTGGCGGAAACGGCCTTTGTTGCCCCGCCAGCTGGCGGGGCGGAAATCCCTCCGGCGTCGGCCTAGCCCCTCAATGTTGGGGCTCGGCCCCCAAAGATGCGGAGCACTCCGCACCTTTGGGGCGGCGCGATGCCCGTCTGATTGGCGCCATTTTGGGCGCCAGTCGGCGGACATCGCGCCGTCTGGGGAGAATTTCGCCCCAGGGATCAATAAGGAACTGTAATGCTGCCCATCTTGAGGGAGCTACCCAATTTGGCAGCATGGCTCAGAGACTAGTTTGGGAAGGGGTGAAAGGATTCTGTGGCGGAGTTGGGAAAATGAAAGGGAGGAAAGGAGTGGGTGAGGGTGGGGGATTCCTTTATGGAGCATAAAATAAACTTTTGCTCATTCAACTTCCATGAAGTCCAAACATAGAAAATAAGAACAGGGGTAGATCGTTCAGCCCTTCGAGCCTGCTCCACCATTCAATATGACCATTGCTGATCCTTTATCTCAACACCATGCTCCCATACGCTCCTCATACACCTTGACACCTTTAGTGTCTAGCAATCTATCTATTTCCTTTATTCATGCATTCAGTGACTTGGCCTCCAGAGTCTTCTGATGTAGTGAATTCCACAAGTTCACCACCCTCTGAGTGAAGAAATATCTCTTGTAAATGTTTTCAAGGGGGTTGGACCATTTTTGAATGATTCAGCGATCCCGCAAAAGAAAGCAAATATGAAGACAGACCTGAAACTTCTAAAAGTCTGCAATCAACAAAGAAGGTGTGAAGACAATCCGCAAGAACATACAACAGAGGCTGCTTCTTACAACATGTGGAGGAATTCGCTTTTTTGTATCTAAATCGCCAAATATCTTTCTTTTGAAATATACTTTTCCAATTTCCCCTGCAACCAGTGATGAAAAGATAACTTTATCCAATGCACGAATTGCTTCAATTAACCAAAGGGTATACAGAAAAGATGTAAGTAGAAAATAAGGGATTGCTTTAATATTTGTTGGGTATCCATCAGCTGAAATATATTTTAAAGTGAAAATCAAAACCAGAAAGTTAGTAATTTGAAGAACAGCACAACAGAACTTTACAGGCTCGATTTTATGCCCCCCACCCCCCTCCCCAAGGCAGCCATTAACAGACAACCAGCATGAAACGCGTGTTGGGAAAGGCTCAGCACTGAGAGGGGGTGAGCACCGAGAAAGGGGAGGGAGAATGCTGGCGCTTCTAATGCCCTTTCTCAAGGGGACGGCAGCTGTGGTGCTGTCTCAGGAAGCTGCAGATCTGTACTAAATTAATTCTGATGGAAAAACACTGCAGAGTGTCTAGGCAGGACATTCAAGCACAAACCTCAGTGCCAGGCACATGATTTATTTCAACCCTGACTTTTCATCCCGCCCTGGATCGATGTTGTAGCTGAAACGCAAAGGCTGCCTGGACAATTGGCCTGTCCAATTGTAAAAGCAGACGGGTCACGTAAAATAGCTTTAAATTGGCTCTTTAATGGGTTAAATTGTCTGCTTGATTGTTTGGGGGCACGCGCCTTCGTCTCACACATTTCTGGGTCGGGTGTGCACCTGTCCAAGTAACGTAAAATTCTGACCATTGACATTGAAGTGAAACAGGAGAAAAAAGCTCAAAACAAGAGATCTTTCCCGTTATTGCACCAAGCGCAGGACAGGGAGTGAAAAACGGAATTCTATCTGCCAGTAGCACTGTCTCACCCAATCCCTGCTGCATTAATTATGCATGCACAGGAAACATGACGGATTGGTGGTGGGTGGCCTCTATTTCACCCACCCCATCATGAGCTCACTATTTCTTCACTCCAGGCTCCATATTTAGCGTGCAGCTAGGACTGCTCCATTAAAGGCATGCAGCTCCGAAATCCACCCATGTGACTCTGGGACTCTCCAGCTGGTCCCGATTACCTCTTTCATCAGCTCCACATGCCTAAGGTGAGTGCACCTGCCCCACCAGGACATGCAAAGCAGGCTGGGCCCTCCAGGTCTCGACCCTCCAGTTGACACTCACCAAGGTCGTCACAGACAACAGAGCATAGCTGTCAGCAGGCTGCCTCCCCCACTGCATGCATCTGCCCTCCAATCCACCTGCACAGCCTTCACTAGCAGTGCTTTCCTCATTTTAATTTTGCACTGCTCCATTGCTGCAGGTTGGAAGATAATTGCACAGAAATGTCACTGTCAGACCAGTTTGCACCGTCCATATGTGAGTGTGGAAACCCTTCCCAGCTCCCTTCCCTCACAGACCTCTCAATCTTTCCACTGTATTCATTGATCCCATTGTGTGTTTGAGGTGCATATCAATGTTTTAGCCCCTGAACATTTTGAAGTCATAGAGACATAAAAGTCGAGAGCACAGAAAAGGCCCTTCAGCCCATCGTGCCTGTGCCAGCCAAAAACAACCAACTGGGCAGCACGATAGCATAGTGGTTAGCACAATTGCTTCATAGCTCCAGGGTCCCAAGTTCGATTCCCGGCTGGGTCACTGTCTGTGCAGAGTCTGCACGTTCTCCCCGTGTGTGCGTGGGTTTCCTCCGGGTGCTCCGGTTTCCTCCCACAGTCCAAAGATGTGCAGGTTAGGTGGATTGGCCATGCTAAATTGCCCTTAGTGTCCAAAATTGCCCGTAGTGTTGGTTGAGTGGGGTTACTGGGTTATGGGGCTAGGGTGATGTGGGCTTGAGTAGGGTGCTCTTTCCAAGAGCCGGTGGAGACTCGATGGGCTGAATGGCCTCCTTCTGCACTGTAAATTCTATGATTCTATCCATTCCAATCCCATTTTCCAGCACTTGGCCCATAGCCTTGTATGCCCTGGGATCGCAAATGCACATCTAAATACTTCTTAAGTGTTATGGGGGTCTCTGCCTCCACCACCCTTTCTGGCAGTGAATTCCAAACACGCACCACCCGCTGGGTAAAAAAGTTTTCCCTCACATCCCCTCTAAACCTCCTGCCCCTTACCTGAAGTCTACGCCTCCTGTCATTGACCTCTCCACCAAGAGGAAAAGTTTGTTTCTGTCTACTCTTTCTATGCCCCTCATAATTTTATACATCTTAATCATGACCCCTTCAGTCTCCTCTGCTCCAAGGAAAACAATCCCAGTCTATCCAATCTCTCTTCATAATTAAAACTCTCCGGCCCAGGCAACATCCTGGTAAATCTCCTCTGCACCCTTTCCAGTGCATTACATCCCTCGTACAATGTGGATTTCAGAACTGCTAACAATACTCTAGTTGTGTCCTAACCAATGTTTTATTCAGTGCCAGCATAACCTCCCTGTTCTTAAAATCTATGCCCCGGCTACAAAAGGCAAGTATATCATAAGCCTTCTTAACCACTGTATCCACTTGCTCTGCTACCTTAAGGGACCAGTGTACATGGACACCAAGATCCCTGTGATCCTCGGTGCTTCACAGGGTCCAGTCGTATATCATGTATTCTCTTGCCTTGTTTGTCCTGCCCAAGTGCATCACCCCACACTTATACAGATTGAATTCCATTTGCCACCAATCAGCCCATCTGACCAGCCCGTCTATATCCTCCTGTAATATCCTTCTCTATTTACCACCCCACCAATTTTCCCATCATCCGCAAACTTCTTGGTCAACCCTCCTACATTCATATCTAAATCCTTTCTATAAACCACAAACAGCAAGGCCCCAACACTGGAAGTGATGGTGGGACGGCTCACTAATTATATTATAATGTATTAAAATGAGGTTCCCAAACTTCCTACATCACCTCACACTTATCCAGATTGAATTACATATGCCACTAATCAGCCCACCTGACCAGAGTGCTTATCAACGTCTGTAACCTAACGCTATCCTTCTATTTGCCACCCCACCAATTTTCCTATCATCACTGAATTTACTGATCAACCCTCCTACTTTCATGTCTAAATCAGTTACGTAAACCAAAAACAGCAAGGGCCCCAAAACTGACCCCTGTGGGACCCCACTGGACATATGCTTCCAGTCAGAAAAATATCCCTCGACCATCAACCTCTGCTTCCTGCCACTCAGCCAATTCTGGATCCAAATTGCCAAATTTCCTTGGATCCCATGGGCTCTTAGCTTCGCTATCATTCTCCCACATGGGACATTATCAAAAGCCTTGCTGAAGCCCAAGTAGACTGCGTCAAATGCATTTCCCTCATCTACACACCTGGTCACCTCTTTGAAAAACTCAATCAAGTTGGTCAGACATGACTTCCCTTTAACAAAACCATGCTGACTGTTCTTGATTAATCCCTGCCTCTCCAAACACAGATTAATTCTGAAGCTCCGAATTGCTTCCAACAGTTTCCCCACCACTGAGGTTAGACTGACTGACCATTGGTTTCCAGGGACGGGATTCTCCGCAATCGGCGCGATGTCCGCCGACCGGCGCCAAAAACGGCGCGAATCAGTCCGGCATCGCACCGCCCCAAAGGTGCGGAATTCTCCGCATCTTGAGGGGCCAAGCCCTCACCTTGAGGGGCTAGGTCCGTGCCTGACTGATTTCCACCCCACCAGCTGGTGGGAAAGGCCTTTGGTGCCCCGCCAGCTGGCGCGGAAATGACTTTGCCGTGCGGCGCATGTGCGGGAGCGTCAGCGGCCGCTCACGTCATCCCCGCGCATGCGCAGGGGAGGGTGTCTCTTCCGCCTCCGCCATAGTGGAGACCATGGCGAAGGCGGAAGGAAAAGAGTGCCCCCACGGCACAGGCCTGCCCGCGGATCGGTGGGCCCCGATCATGGGCCATGCCACCGTGAGGGCACCCCCCGGGGCCAGATCGCCCCGCGCCCCCCCCCAGGACCTTGGAGCCCGCCCGCGCCGCCTTGTCCCGCCGGTAAGAGAGGTGGTTTGATTCTCGCCGGCGGGACAGGCATTCCAGCAGCGGGACTTCGGCCCATCGCGGGCCGGAGAATCGCCGGGGGGGGGGGGGGCCCGCCAACTGGCGCGGCGCGATTCCCACCCCCGCCGAATATCCAGTGCCGGAGAATTCGGCAACCGGCGGGGGCGGGATTCACGCCAGTCCCCGGCGATTCAGCGGGGGGTCGGAGAATCGCGCCCCTGGTTTATCCCTTCCCCCCCACTCTTCTTTAATAATGCTACCACGTTGACTATTCTCCTGTCATCCGGCACCTCTCTTGTGGCCAGAGAGGAATTGAGAATTATTGCCAGCGCCCCTGCTATTTCATCCTTTGCCTCACTCAGCAGCCTGGGATACATTTCATTTGGCCTGTTTAAGCCTGCCAGACCACTCAGAACCTCCTCTCTGTCTATGTTAATCTCTTTAATTTTATCACAGTCCTTCTCCCTAATTTTTCTCCCCACTTTGTCCCTTTCACGAGTGAACACTGACACAAAGTATTAATTTAGAACCCTACCTACATCCTCCGGCTCCACACTCAAATTGCCACTGTGGGGCGTCATTCTCTGCCGGCGGGAGTCTCCGTTTTGCTGGCGCCCGGCGGTTTCCCGACGGCGTGGGGCTGCCCCACAATGGCAAGCCCCATTGACCGGCCGGTGTAACGGAGACTCCCGCCGGCGGGTCGGGGCAGAAATGTGGCGGGGCGGGATGGAGAATTTCGCTCGTGGTCTTTCATGGACCCCATTCTTTCCCTAATTATCCTTTTTACTGTATTGCAAAACAACTTAGGATTTTCCTTCATTTAACCTGCCTGTATCCTTCTACACACCCTTTTTGCTCTCCTAATTTTCTTTTTAAGTTCCCTCTCGCACATTCTCACCAATGTGACTATAGGCATGGCATGTAAGAGCTGCTGAAGATCTTACAGTAAACTGTTTAATTCCTACATAACCCAGCAACTTAATGATGCTCGATCAATGACTCCAGAAGCGAGTTTGGATGACAATTGAAGGCTTTATTGGACTAGATGTTTCCCCCAGCAGCGCAGGTACAGAATGCAGCTGCTAGGGAGACACAGACTCTTATACTCCGCCTTACTGGGCGGAGCCAGCAGGCAGGCTTCACCAATGATCTTCCTGTCTCAGGTACCTCCCACACCAATGATCTTACAGCCTCAACCTAGGTATCGTAATACCCCTAATACTGACTACCAAACTTAACATGCTGCCAGGAGCTGGCCAAGATGGCACAAGGACTTTGGCGTGTCGGCCAGCTCATCTTCATTGACAACTGGAAACATTTTGAAAAGGAATGAGATGTTTCCTGCCATGCTGGTCTCGCTGATAAATCGAAGAAAGTACAAGCACATACGCTGTTGAACCTAGAAGGTCCGGAGGCAGTCAAAAAACCTGAATCTTTCATCTTCCATGGGGAGGAAGGCCACGAGGACCCTGAGGTACTATGAAAAACATTTGAACAGATATGCGCGCCCATAAAAAATGTCAGCATGGACAGACACACTTTTAACACCACTGACTAGAAACGCAATGAACATATGCCTCAATATTGAAAATGTTGGCAAAAAGTGCATATTCGGTACTCTCACTGATGAACCATAGACCTTTGGAAGGCTTGATTACCAGTGGAGATACCACATGGAATGCAGAGGAATCTGTATCTGCCAATCGGAAACATGAATGCAGTGAGCTTCAAAGATTCTTCATCCAACAGGATTTGCCAAAATCCACGCCATCTTTCTTTATAACAGCTACCATAGCTGAAACCCACTCTGTGGGCTCATCTGTGGGGGCTATAACACTCAGGGTGGGATTCTCCGTTTCAGAGACTAAGTGCTGACACCAAGACAGAATCGGTGGACGTCTACGACAGCAAAATTGGTGATACTCCCGGAGCAACTCCACAACCGTTAATGGGCTGCACCGGCGCCACGTGGAACACGATCGATTCCAGTGAGAAGCGGTATCGGATTCGCCAGAGTCGGGATTGACACTGAAGAGGCTGACAAGCTGCAGCCGCATATTAGCACTCCACTCCCCACACACACTTCCCACACACACTTCCCACACACACTTCCCACACACAGCCAACAAGGTGGCAGCAACGAGAATGGCACCAAGGTTTGCGGACGCGGAACTGGAGATCTTGCTGGACGCTGTGGAGGAGAGGCGGGTCACTGCTCAGCCAGCACTCACGGCTCCGGTGTTCCACCCTATTCCCACTCCACCACCCGAGGGATTCGATAGCACCGTGCGATGGAATAGCCAGCTCGCATGCAGGCATCAACCTGGTGGAAAGTGCTACCATGGGCAGGAGTCAGAGGTTGTCGAATGATGCGGAGCATCAGAGCTCATCTAAGAGCGGGTTGTCATCATCCTCCATCCCATGGGCCAGACCTGCTGTTACTGCCAACCCAGGGCCTGCTCCCCCTCGTGAGGCAGTTAGGAATCACGGAATGGGTTGCAACGGAGGGTGGGGGGGGGGGGTGCAGGGAGTGTGTTCATGGAGTGGGTGGTCTGCTGGGGTGGGAGGGGTGTGGGGGTGGCTGCCACCACCTCCCCGGGCCTGGAAAAGGCTCCCCTCTCCCCCCTCAGTCAGCCCTCTCAGTGGCGGGTCCGGCAGCCCACGGTCGTGCCTCTGTATGTCCTACCTCCTCTCTCCCTCTCTCATCAGCCACAGCACCTGTTTCCCGATTTTTAAAAACATGCCATCTGTAATTCCTCCTGGCCACACACCCTGGGTAGTGAACCTGGAGGCAATTGGAGTGTCCCGTGCTTGCGGCCTCCTGCCCGGGCCCCATGTCCTGCCCATTCTCACCCTCCGCAGCGTCCTCCTCGTCGGATGAGGCTGCCGTTCATCCTCCTCCTCCAGCTTGTCACCGCTCTGCTGTCCGATGTTGTGAGGATGCAGCAGGCCACCATGATGTGGGAGACTCTCCTAGCGCTATACTGGAGGGCCCCTCCAAAGCGGTCCAGGCACCTGACCCGCATCTTCAGGATGCTGAAGCATCGCTTGATCACACCCCTGATCACGTCATGGGTGCCGTTGTAGCAGGTCTCCGTGCTGGTCTGTGGCCTCCAGATAAGCACCATCAGTCACAACCGCAGTGGAGAACCATTGTTGCCCAGGAGCCAACCGTGGATGTGCCTCAAAGAGGTCAGGAACCGTTGAATGCGCCAGGATGAAGACGTCATGCACACTGCCCAGGTCTTGGGCTCAGATGTGCATGATGTGCGGCCCATGGTCACACACCAGCTGCACGTTCATCGAGTGGAACCCCTTACTGTTTGTGGGCTGGTACTTGTAGGGGGACATGCATCTCGTTGATCACACTCTAGACCCGGGACATCTCGGCGATGACGCCGAATCCCGCTGCTCCGGCAACTCAGTGAGCTCGGTCCACATTGAATTTAATGTATTGTGCCGAGCGGGCATGTAGGAACTACATTACGGCGCGGATGCACCTGTGCACTGAGGTCTGTGAGATCCTGGACAGACCCCCACTCAGCGCTTGGAAGGGGCCGTGGCGTAAAAGTTCAGGATGACCGTCACCTTGACGACCACCGGAAGCAGATGTCCTCCCCATAGCCCTGCAGTGTCAGATATGCCATGATCTGTTTCCCTGCTCAGCTGGAGTCTTCGACAGCATGCCCAGCTGGCAGGTTCTCGAACGACAGGCGCTGCCGGTACACACAAGGCATGATGCGGTGTCTCCTTCCCACCTCAACCTCAGCCTGTTGGGCAGCCGGCTCTCCATGCTCACTGGCTGACTCCTGTACCTCTGAGACAGGCTCCACTGCTGCAGGGTCCTCCTCAAGCAGCTCCTGCTCGTACAGCCTCAGTGAATCCCCCAGGGCTGCGGCGGCCAGGATGAAGGCATCTATTCCTGGTTGATTTCCGATAGCCATTGTGTGCTGGGGGTGAAAGGCAGACATTGTCCAATGGGCTACAAGGTAGCTCTGGCCTGCACTGCAGCTCCTGCCCCCTATACGGCAGGTGTTCACTGCCGGAATCAAGCATGCCCTGCAGCGTTTCCTCGGCATGATGAATTATCTATCAAAGTTCATTCCCTGTTACCTTGAGGTAATTGGATTCCATCATCAACTTCTTCACCAGGATGTAGAATGGTGTTCATAGAATCCCTACTGTGCAGAAGGAGGCCATTCAGCCCAATGAGTCTGCACCAACCCTCCCAAAGTGTATCCTGCCTGAGCCCACTTCCCCACCCAATCGCTATAACCCCACCTACCCTTTGCACACTAAGGGGCAATTTAGCATGGCCAATCGCACATTTTTGGACTGTGCGAAGAAACCGGAGCACCCGGAGGAAACCCACACAGACACTGGGAGAATGTGCAAACTTCACACAGACAGCACTCGTCCAAGGCTGAAATCGAATTGCGGTTCCTGGCGCGGTGAGGCAGCAGTATTAACCACTATGCCACCGTGCTGCCCACCGTGTTGGCAGGAGTACCACAATGCTGCATTCAATAAACTTGAGGATCTGCAAAATTGTAGTCCTTTGTCATCATCCCTACACAACCCAGCAACTTTACAATTACCAAATGTCGGTCTTACCAGAAGGAGGCCTGGGGCAGCTTGCGGAGATCAGAAGGAAAAATGGAGGCTCAAACGCCCGGACCCTGGAATACCACATGCAGCAGTGTATGAGTGGAGAACCCACCATGTGAATATGCCGCCTTCCAGGAGGTGAATCTTCCGACTTCAACAGTGGGTCAGTTGATAACCGGACATCTTTAAAATATGACGCCCGGACATAATGGTGAAGCGCAAGCCATCCAGTCTGCCCCACCGCGCTGAATGTTGGGAAACCCCCGACTGCATAATTAATTAAGCCAGCTTTGCGTGATATGCCGCAAAATTCCCAGTGACCTGAGCAGCGGGAAACTCTCCACATTCCTGCCCACAACAGGGACTTAGTCCCAGAATGGAAAATTCCACTCATTAACTCTGTTTCTCTCTCCATAAATACTGCCAGAGCTGCTGAGGGTTTCCAGCACTTTCTGTTTTCATTTCCGATTTCTAACATTCGCAGCATTTCGCTTTAACTTTCTGTATAAAAAAAACAGGTGGGGGGTGAGCAGATTCAATAATAAATTTTATCGGAGAATTGGATACATATATGAAGGAAAACAATGTGCAACATGGGAAAAGGACAGGGGATTGGATCTAACAGAATAGCTCTTTCAAAGAGTCACACGGGCATGATGTACTGAATGGCCTTCTGCAGTATCGTTCTGTTGTATCTGTCAAATCTCAGACACTTTGACCAGTTTATTTACCAAGCGTTTTACCCAGGTATCTTTATAGACAAGGAGGTCAAAGGACAATGCAAGTACATAAATCAAATAATTTTATTAAACAAACAGCAAAACAATTACCCTTAAATTAACCCTTAAATTATACGACGAATAACTGCCCCAAGATTCTTAACATGATCGTGCTGATGAACGCAACCATGCTGGGGTCTGATTCTCTGAGTCTCAATTTCCGCAGGGTCTTTGTTGCAAATGGTGAGTCTTGCACACTGCTTCCTTCCATCTCTGCTGCATGGAGTCTTTGCTGCTGGGATGTCCGGGCTTTGACTCTTATACCTCTCCCCATGCCTTTCCAGAAACCTCTCTAGGCCTCAACCAACAAGGTCTTGGGAGGGGGCCGCAACACCAAATGGATTTAGTGGGGGCCGCTTGACGGGATACCAGGGACCTGCCCCTAGTTGCTCATCTCCGATGGTGTTGATTGCACGTAACTTGAATGAAATGAAATGAAAATCACTTATTGTCACAAGTAGGCTTCAAATGAAGTTACTGTGAAAAGCCCCTCGTCGCCACATTCCGGCGCCTGTTCAGGGAGGCTGGTACAGGAATTGAACCATGCTGCTGGCCTGCCTTGGTCTGCTTTAAAAGCCAGCTCTTTAGCCCTGTGCTAAACCAGCGCCTTATATGGCAACTTAAGGTAATGGAACCCTGACTTGGAAATATATCGCCTTTCCTTCACTGTCACTGGGGCAAAACACTGGAACTCACTCCCTAACAGCACAGTGGGTGTACCTACACCTCAGGGACTGCAGCGATTCAAGAAGGCAGCTCGCCATCACCTTCTGAAGGGCAACTAGAGATGGTCAATAAACCAGCGATGCCCACATCCCATGAATGAATTTTTTAAAAAACAGCGGAAACTGGGTGCCAGAAAGTCTGGCTCGATCTGAATAACCCAAAACAACTGGATGCATATGAATGGAACCAATGATCTTCTGACCAGTGATTGACAAGGCAGGCTCAGACATGTCCATGTCTGAGCTTAGTGTATTTGAGTTTTTGGTCAAGTTCGAATTCCCATCAGCTTGCTTGGAGTTGACCGCAGCTAGATTTAAAATGTCCAATTCTTAATTTAGAGTGTCCAATTTCATCGGGCCTAAAATCCAGGCCATTGCAGGTCATCACAGTTTCAGGATACTAGGATTTGAATTTGTAATCGATGGCTATATTTCAGAATATTCTTGTTTTCCAAAATTTAGAGTACCCAATTCATTTTGTTTTCCAATTAAGGGGCAATTTAGCGTGGCTAATCCACCTATCCTGAACATCTTTGGGTTGTGGGGCGAAACCCATGCAGACACGGGAAGAGTGTGCAAACTCCACACGGACAGTGACCCAGATCCAGGATCGAACCTGGGACCTCAGCGCAGTGAGGCGACAATGCTAACCACTGCGCCACCGTGCTGCCCATATCAGAATATTCTATATGACAATGAGGATACTGTTACTTGTTTTGAGACCTATCTGGGAAATGGGGCTGCCCCGTGTAGACCTTCTCCATTCAGATTTTGTTGGCATGAATGTAATGCAGCAAGTGAGGAAAAAATATATTTTCAAAGATTTATGGAGAACAAGGAAGCGGCTTACTCCTCGCTCCACAGCAATTGTTCGGTGTTCTGTTGGCCCACAATCCATCCTCCTTCCAATTTCTTACCCCTCCCCACCGCCCTGTTAACACTTACTCACACGAACACATGCTGCTGGCCCGTGATCACTGCCCTTTCCGATCTCAACGCAGACTCCCTCACTTACTCAAAGATCACTGTTGCTGATGATGTCGGTAGTCCGAAATTAGACCCTCGCCATTAACAAGCCACCTCTCAAGGCACAACCGCTCACCTGTAATGGAAAAATGACCAATTTTGAATTGTCCCCAAGTTGGCCAGCTCCTGGCTTGCATGGCGTCTGAAACTGGCGCGAATCAATTCTTCCCCCATGGCATTATTTTATCATGCTGCTGTTCTACGTGTAAAATATGTATGGGACTGAAGGGAATGTAGAATATGGAGTGGAACACAAGTGACCTACTTTCCCCTCCCTGTTACAAATGAACATATAAAATATGGATACTGCTGTTGCCGTGACTACAGAGAGTGCAGGACAGCAGGTGCCCCATTTTTAAATTCATCGCCTCCTAGCCTTTCTCTTTCATTATTAGCCACTTTTTATTTTTTCAAATAAAACTAATTATCCAATTACATGCAGTCTTTAATCTCCAACTTATACCTTTTAGCACCACATTATTGTGTGAAAGGCCTGGATATTTCTATTACTTGGACAAATTTGAATTGTGCAATTCTACTCTCATACATCCGACTCCTGCTATTCTGTTTAGTGAAATGATCAGTTGTTATTAACACTTTAAAATACTTAGAATACATAGAATGAACATTAGTTTACTCTGTCAAGGCCAGCATTTATTGTCCTTGAGAAGTTGGTAGTGAGTTGCTGTCTTGAATCGCTGCAGTTCATGTATTGTAGATAAACCCACAATGCTGTTGAGGAGGGAATTCCAGGATTTTCACCCAGAAACAGTGAAGGCAGTACAGTTCCAAGTCAGGATGATGTGTGGTTTGCAGGGTAACATTCAGGTGGTGATGTTCCCAAGTGCCTGCTGTCCTTGTCTGATGCACGGTCAATGACCACTAAAACGAGGTTGTAGTACAACTGAAGGATTTAATAAGCTAGATGTTTCCCCCAGCAGCTCAGGTACAAAATGAGGGCTGCTGGGACGGCACAGGTTCTTATACCCCGCCTATCAGGGCGGAGCTATTATACACTCTAGCCAATGGTAAGCATATAGGTTCTACCAATGGTACTTCAGCCTCTCAGGTACCGTAATACCTCTCATACCACTTTCACCCCCTGTTAAGAATAATCCAGCGGGGGTGGTGGCCAGCAACTACAAAACATGACAACATGGTATAATTAGTTATGGAGGTACCGTAATATCCCCGTACAGTGTTTAGTAACTATTTACAAGTCTGGTAGCTATGTACATTCTGTGTTTTATATTTACAGATTACAGTTAAAATGAAGCAATCAGTCGATCGGCGGCCCTGGCCATCCTCTGTGATCGTCAGAGCCTCGGTGGTGAGTCCGGTGGAGGCTCGGGCGTCTGTGACTCCGGGAGCGTGGCTTCGATCTCCATGGCAGCTTCCTCACCCGTAGACGGTGCTGGTGGGGAAAATGGCTGAGCTGGGAAGGGAGCGCCTGCGGGGGGCGTCGGTGGGTGGGGGGGCCTAGGGAGGGGCAGCGGAAGGACCGATCCTCCTGTAAGATGCTGCGGTGGAGGGGAGGGTGGGACTGGTGGCTGGAATGTACGTGGAGTTCCGGCGGGCGCCAGGTTCTGTAGGGAGACCGTATCTTGTCGGCCGTCGGGGTACGCCACGTAGGCGTACTGGGGGTTAGCATGGAGCAGATGGACCCTCTCGACCAACGGGTCCGACTTGTGCGCCCGCACGTGTTTTCGGAGCAGGATGGGTCCGGGTGCTGCCAGCCAGGTCGGGAGCGAGGTCCCGTAGGAGGACTTCCTGGGGAAGACAAGGAGATGTCTGTGAGGTGTCTGATTAGTGGTTGTATAAAGTACCGGATGGAGTGGAGGACTTCTTGCCAGCGGGAGACTGGGAGGTTCCTGGACCGTAGGGCCAGGAGGACGGTCTTCCAGACCGTTCCGTTCTCCCTCTCTACCTGTTCATTACCCCGGGGGTTGTAACTGGTCATCCTGCTCGAGGCGATGCCCTTGCTGAGCAGGAATTGACGCAGTTCATCGCTCATAAAGGAGGACCCCCTATCGCTGTGTATGTAAGCAGGGAACCCGAACAGTGCAAAGATGCTATGGAGGGCCTTCATGATGGTGGAGGCGGTCATGTCGGGGCAGGGGATGGCAAATGGGAACTGGGAGTACTCGTCAATCACGTTTACGAAGTACGTGTTGCGGTCGGTGGAGGAGAGGGGGCCTTTGAAGTCCATGCTGAGGCATTCAAAGGGACAGGAAGCCTTTATCAGGTGTGCTCTCTCTGGCCGGTAGAAGTGCGGTTTGCACTCCGCGCAGATTTGGCAGTCCCTGGTGGCTGTCCTGACCTCCTCGATGGAGGAGGGCAGATTGCGGGTCTTGACGAAATGGATAAAAGCGAGTGAGCCCCGGGTGGCAGAGGTCCTCGTGGAGGGCTCGGAGGCGGTCCACTTGTGCACTGGCACATGTGCCGCAGGACAGGGCGTCAGGAGGCTCATTTAGCTTCCTGGGACGATACAAGATCTCGTAGTTGTAGCTGGAGAGTGTGGTGATGTGCATCACTGTAAATACATGTAAGCTAGACAGACACTCGAGGGAGCACCAGAAACATCACACACACACACTCAACCAATAGGTAAGTTAGATAGGAGGCGACCAATGGACATTCACGATACACAAGGAGGTGACACGACCACAGGGGGGCATTACACCAACCCATACATAAAGGATCATGATCAGCCCCTTCGGCCAGTGGAGACAGTCAGTGAGGAGAGGCACAGGGTTGATTCATTATCACACCCACCATGTGGAAGACAGCAGCTGGTTAGTCAGTTTAGGTAGCTACAATAGGATTAGCAGTAGTGTCAAACTCAAGTTATAAAAGTGCACATAGTGTAAATAAATGAGTTGAAGTTATTTACACGTCTCGACCTTCCTTGACAAATGCAACACAAGGAAGCCGCTTATGTTACAAAGGAAACATAACAAAACAGAGAGTTCTATCCTCCACCTCAAGATGTTGTCGTTTTTTATCTTGCCCCGCTGTGCATTATCGAACATGAAAGCCACCGACTGTTGGTCCATGAGGAGAGTGAATCTCCTGCCGGCCAGGTAATGCCTCCAATGTCGCAGAGCTTCTACTGTGGCCTGGGCCTTCCTTTTCAAATGAGGAGTGGCAGATTTTGGAAGCATGGAGGGTACGGGCGAAGAAGGCCACGAGTCTGCCCGCTTGGTTGAGGGTTGCCGCCAGAGCTACGTCAGATGCGTCGCCCTCGACCTGGAAGGGGAGGGACTCGTCGATGGCGTGCATCGTGGCCTTTGCAATGTCTGCTTTGATGCGGCTGAAGGCCTGGCGGGCCTCTATCGACAGGGGACAAACTGTGATTTGGATCAGGGGACGGGCCTTGTCCGCGTAGTTGTGGACCCACTGGGAATAGTAGCTAAAAAACCCAAGGCAGCGCTTCAGGGCCTTAGAGCAGTGAGGGAGGGGGAACTCCATAAGGGGGCGCATGCGTTCAGGGTCGGGGTCGATAACTCCATTTCGCACTATGTAGCCGAGGATGGCTAAAAACGCATTTATCCTTATTGTACGTTAGGTTCAGGATCTTTGCGGTCTGGAGGAATTTTCTGAGGTTGGTGTCGTGGTCCTGCTGGTCGTGGCCGCAGATGGTGACATTATCGAGATACATGAATGTTGCCCGTAAACCGTACCGGTCAACCATTCGGTCCATCTCGTGTTGGCAGACCGAGACCCCGTTAGTGACACCAAAGAGAACCCTTAAGAAGTGATAGAGCCGCCCGTCTGCCTTGAAGGCAGTGTATTTGCGGTCACTAGTACGGATGGGGAGCTGGTGGTAGGCGGACTTGAGATCCACCGTGGAGAAGACCTTATAGTGCGCGATCCTGTTTACCAGGTCGGATATGCGGGGGAGGGGGTACGCTTCCAGCTGTGTAAACCTGTTGATGGTCTGACTGTAGTCGATGACCATCCTATGCTTCTCCCCGGTCTTTACCACCACTACTTGAGCTCTCCAGGGGCTGTTACTGGCCTTAATGACTCCCTTCCCTCAGTAGTCTTTGGACCTCTGATCTAATAAAGATCCGGTCCTGGGCACTGTAGCGTCTGCTCCTGGTGGCGACAGGTTTGCAATCCGGGGTGAGCAGACAGTAAGGGGGGTATAGGGCCGCCGAATTGGAAGGTCAGACTTTGAAGGTTACACTAGAAGCCTAAACCCAGGAGTGTAGCCGTGCAGAGATGGGGAAGGACGTAGAGACGGAAATTTTTGAACTCTCTTTCCTGGACTGTGAGGTTTGCTAAACAAAACCCTTTTATCTCCATTGAGTGGGGACCAGAGGCCAGTGAGATTTTTTGATTAACAGTGTGGATGAGGAGGGAACAGCACCTTACCGTGTTGGGGTGTATGAAGCTCTCCGTGCACCCAGAGTCAATTAGGCAGGACGTCTTGCGGCCGTTGATGAAAACGGTCGTCGTCGCGGTTGAGAGTGTTCGAGGTCGAGATTGATCCAGAGTCACCGAGGCCAATCGCAGTAGTTGAGAATTCTGTTCAGGCAGTGTGTGGTCGGCCGTGCTGGGGTCCTGGGGGCCCATCCAAGATGGCGTCTCCCATTGGTCGCACATGGTCGGGGGTGCACAAAATGGCGGCGCCCATCCCTCAAGCGTGGCGTCCGTGTAACAAGATGGCGGCACTCGGGGTCCGCACGTGGCCCTGGGATATGGGGGTGGTGGCGACCGCTGGCCACACGGGGCCCGTGGAGAAGTTTGTGGTGGCGGTTCGGAGTCGCCGCTGGAGACCGCGGCCACCGCTTGGGCCTGACATACCCGCACGAAATGGCCCTTTTTGCCGCATCCCCTGCAGGTGGATGCGCGGGCCGGGCAGCACTGGCGGGGGTGCTTGGCCTGGCTGCAAAAGTAGCAGTGGGGACCCTCGGAGTTGGCAGGCCGCCTTGCAGCACAGGCCTGCGGGGGAACGGGGGAAGTCTCTGGGTCGGCCGCTGCCGGGTTCCACGCTGCCCAGGGGGCTGCCGCGCGGTCGGGAACGTAGGCGCGGGCGTTCCTGGAGGCCCGTGCCTCCCTAAGACCCAGGGTGTATTTCTCTAACAGACGCTGGCGGATTTGAGATGAAAGCATACCTGCCACGAAAGCGACCCGGACTAAGAGTTCCGTCTGCTCGTTCGCCGAAACTTGCGGGCAGCCGCAGCTTCTGCCCAGCACCAGGGGTGCGCGGTAGAATTCCTCCAACGATTCCCTAGGGGTTTGCCATCTTGTTGCAAGCAGGTGCCGGGTGTAGACCTGGTTTACTGGGCGAATATAGTGTCCTTTTAGCAGCTCGATTGCTGCATCAAAGTCTTCCGCTTCCTCGATGAGGGTGTAGATCTCCGGGCTCACCCTTGAGTGCAGGACGTGCAGCTTCTGCTCTCCCGTGGGTGCGTTTTCTGCTGTCTCGCGGTACCCTTTAAGACACGCCAGCCAGTGCTTAAAGATTGCCGCTGAGTTCGCCGCGTGGGGGCTAAGTTGCAGACACTCCGGCTTGATTCGGAGCTCCATCCTTTCTTCTTAAAACCTAGCTTATTATATTGATGCACGATCAATGACCACTAAAACGAGGTTGTGGTACAACTGAAGGCTTTAATAAGCTAAATGTTTCCCCCAGCAGCTCAGGTACAAAATGAGAGCTGCTGGGACGGCACGGGTTCCTATACCCCGCCTATCAGGGCGGAGCTATTACACACTCTAGCCAATGGCAAGCATATAGGTTCTACCAATGGTACTTCAGCCTCTCAGGTACCGTAATACCTATAATACTACATTGTCCTTCTAATGGTAGAGGTCACAGGTTTGGGAGGAGCCTCGGTGAGTTGCTGCAGTACTTAAGAACTAAATGGATATGATACATGTTAAATATATGCTGACTAAAAGGGTTCTGTCGCTTACGGGGAAGGAAGAGAGGAGCACCACGAGAATTTATGGGAGGATAATGGTGGAGGATACTGCATCCCTGGAGGTGACTAAGGCCAAGTGGGAGGAGGAGGAGGGTGTGTGGTGAGACTTGCATAGGATGAGCGCTTATTCATTGTGCGCGAGACTGGGGCTGATACAGTTGAAGGTGGTGCACCAGGCGCACTTAACTTGGAGTAGGGTGAGGGGGTGGAAGGTAAGTGTGAGCATTGTGGGAGGGGCCTGGAAACCCATGTGCTTATATTCTGGGCATGTCCTGAGCTGATGAGATTTGGGGTTTCCTTCTTCAGCACCATGTCAGTGATTCTACAGATGGAATTGGAGCCCAGTCGCCTGGTGGCCATATTTGGGGTGTGAGACCTGGGAGCTGCAGACGGGTGTGGGTGTGGATGTCTTAGCCTTCACCTCGCTGATCGCTCGCAGGCGGTTGCTGTTGGAGTGGAGATAAGCTTCTCCACCCAATGCCTCCGCATGGCTGGGGATCTTATGAAATTTGTGCATCATGAGAAAATTAGGTACATGTTAAGGGGTGCAATTGAGGGGTTTTATATAAGATGGTGGCCTTTCATTCTGTTTTCTAAAGAACTAGCTATTGTCAGCTGTTGTGGGGTGGGGCGTTGCTGGTTTGTTTGAGGGGGGTTTGTTTTATTGTATTGTTCTGTATTCATTTAAAAATGGTCCATAAAAATATTTTAACAAAAAATGTACGCTGATGAGAAGTATTGTTTCAAAGGCACTGGATTCATGGATAAATAAAAAAATTAGGAAAAAGATACAATTATTAATAGGAAATGAAGTCTAGGAAGGCTAAATGACAATATGAAAGATAAACTGATAGTGTACAAAAAGGGAATTAGTGAGAACCTTGAAGTAAAAGATTAGTGAAAGATAGAAAGGGTTCAACCTGAATTAGATTTTTTGAAATTCATTTGTGGGATGTGAGCTTAGCTGGCTGGACCAGAATTTATTGCCCGTCCCGAACTGCCTCCATTTCAGAGGGCATTTGAGAATCAACAAGACATCGGTGAACCAGATGGGTTTTTATGACAATCAACAACAGTTTCATGGTCATCATTAGACTTGTAATTCCAGATTTTTTATTGAATTGATATTTCATAGAATTTATTCATAGAATTTACAGTGCAGAAGGATGCCATTCGGCCCATCGAGTCAGCACCCTACACAACCGCACATCTCCACCCTATCCTCATAACCCAGTAACCCCACCCAACTTTTTTGGACACTAAGGGCAATTTAGCATGGCCAATCCACCTAACCTGCACAACTTTGGACTGTGGGAGAAACCGGAGCACCCGGAGGAAACCCACGCACACGCATGGGGAGAACGTGCAGACTCTGCACAGACAGTGACCCAAGCCGGGAATCGAACCTGGGACCCTGGAGCTGTGAAGCAATTGTGCTAACCACTATGCTACTGTGCTGCCCATTTCACCATCTGCTCGGGTGGAATTTGAACCCAGGTCGCCAGACCTTGCCCTGGGGATCTGGATTGCTTGGCTAGTGACAATATCTCCTACGCCACTGCCTCCCAATAGTACAAGGCTGTATTTATTGTCCATCCTTTTCCTTGAATCACTGCATCCCTTGTAGTAATGCTGCTCCCACAAAGCTGGGAGGTAAAGAAGGCCAGAATGTTGACTCAGCAATGTTGTAGGGTATGGGCCCAAATTGGGATGGTGTATAAATTGAAGTGGACACCCTCAATGGTAGAGGCGGCAGGGGAGGGGAGGGGGGTGCTTATGAAGTGACCTTGGCGGGTTGTTGTAATGCATCTTATAAAACGTAGACCTGCAAATCTTAGCGCAGGAAAACTCCAAGGCCTTTTACACATATGTGAGGAATATGAGAATGACTAGAACGAGGGTAGGTCCGATCAAGGACAGTAGCGGGAGATTGTGTATTGAGTCTGAAGAGATAGGAGAGGTCTTGAACGAGTACTTTTCTTCTGTATTTACAAATGAGAGGGGCGATATTGTTGGAGAGGACAGTGTGAAACAGATTGGTAAGCTCGAGGAAATACTTGTTAGGAAGGAAGATGTGTTGGACATTTTGAAAAACTTGAGGATAGACAAGTCCCCCGGGCCTGACGGGATATATCCAAGGATTCTACGGGAAGCAAGAGATGAAATTGCAGAGCCGTTGGCAATGATTTTTTTCGTCCTCACTGTCAACAGGGGTGGTACCAGGGGATTGGAGAGTGGCGAATGTCGTGCCCCTGTTCAAAAAAAGGACTAGGGATAACCCTGGGAATTACAGGCCAGTTAGTCTTACTTCGGTGGTAGGCAAAGTAATGGAAAGGGTACTGAAGGATAGGATTTCCGAGCATCTGGAAAGACACTGCTTGATTAGGGATAGTCAGCACGGATTTGTGAGGGGTAGGTCTTGCCTTACAAGTCTTATTGAATTCTTTGAGGAGGTGACCAAGCATGTGGATGAAGGTAAAGCAGTGGATGTAGTGTACATGGATTTTAGTAAGGCATTTGATAAGGTTCCCCATGGTAGGCATCTGCAGAAAGTAAGGAGGCATGGGATAGTGGGAAATTTGGCCAGTTGGATAACGAACTGGCTAACCGATAGAAGTCAGAGAGTGGTGGTGGATGGCAAATATTCAGCCTGGATCCCAGTTACCAGTGGCGTACCGCAGGGATCAGTTCTGGGTCCTCTGCTGTTTGTGATTTTCATTAATGACTTGGATGAGGGAGTTGAAGGGTGGGTCAGTAAATTTGCAGACGATATGAAGATTGGTGGAGTTGTGGATTGTGAGGAGGGCTGTTGTCGGCTGCAAAGAGACATAGATAGGATGCAGAGCTGGGCTGAGAAGTGGCAGATGGAGCTTAACCCTGAAAAGCGTGAGGTTGTCCATTTTGGAAGGACAAATATGAATGCGGAATACAGGGTTAACGGTAGAGTTCTTGGCAATGTGGAGGAGCAGAGAGATCTTGGGGTCTATGTTCATACATCTTTGAAAGTTGCCACTCAAGTGGATAGAGCTGTGAAGAAGGCCTATGGTGTGCTCGCGTTCATTAACAGAGGGATTGAATTTAAGAGCCGTGAGGTGATGATGCAGCTGTACAAAACTTTGGTAAGGCCACATTTGGAGTACTGTGTACAGTTCTGGTCACCTCATTTTAGGAAGGATGTGGAAGCTGTGGAAAAGGTGCAAAGAAGATTTACCAGGATGTTGCCTGGTATGGAGAATAGGTCTTACGAGGAAAGGTTGAGGGTGCTAGGCCTTTTCTCATTAGAACGGAGAAGGATGAGGGGCGACTTGATAGAGGTTTATAAGATGATCAGGGGAATAGATAGAGTAGACAGTCAGAGACTTTTTGCCCGGGTGGAACAAACCATTACAAGGGGACATAAATTTGAGGTGAAAGGTGGAAGATATAGGAGGGATATCAGAGGTAGGTTCTTTACCCAGAGAGTAGTGGGGGCATGGAATGCACTGCCTGTGGAAGTAGTTGAGTCAGAAACATTAGGGACCTTCAAGCAGCTATTGGATAGGTACATGGATTGCGGTAAAATGATATAGTGTAGATTTTTTTGTTCTGAAGGGCAGCACGGTAGCATTGTGGATAGCACAATTGCTTCACAGCTCCAGGGTCCCAGGTTCGATTCCGGCTTGGGTCACTGTCTGTGCGGAGTCTGCACATCCTCCCCGTGTCTGCGTGGGTTTCCTCCGGGTGCTCCGGTTTCCTCCCACAGTCCAAAGTTGTGCAGGTTAGGTGGATTAACCATGATAAATTGCCCTTAGTGTCCAAAATTGCCCTTGGTGTTGGGTGGAGGTGTTGAGTTTGGGTAGGGTGCTCTTTCCAAGAGCCGGTGCAGACTCAAAGGGCCGAATGGCCTCCTTCTGCACTGTAAATTCAATGATAATCTATGATTAACCTAGGACAAAGGTTCGGCACAACATCGTGGGCTGAAGGGCCTGTTCTGTGCTGTATTTTCTATGTTCTATGTTTTAAGTTGTTAATTAGCATCTAAAGTATACTCACTACCCAGCAGCTCCCACATATCAGAAATTTGCAGAAATGCTGTCCAATTATTAATTTTGTGAGTTTACCTCTTGAGTACGTAATCTGGAATGAGGTTCGTGAACACTGAAAAAGGCCTGGTTAATCAGGAACAGTCAGATTTGTAGAGGGCAAGTCAAGCTTGACTACATTAATTAAACTTTTGCACAGGATGTTTGTATGGGTTTCCTTGAAACATTTGATAAAACATTACAAAGCAAGTCACAAAGGTTAACACATATGTTATTAAATAGAATGTAGATGTGTGGTAAACCACCGGCACCACTCCGTCGCTCCCAACGGTGCATCAAGGCCCCGGACCGGTTATACCTCTAACTGGTCCACTGGACTTCAAAAGACATTTTTTTTTTCCTCTCGATCAAAAATTATAAATGTAAATGTAAAAAGAAAACCATTTGTTGTATATAGTTCTCCACCACCCCTGCCGGACTCAATTTTTAACAGGGGGTGAATGTGGTAAACCACTGTTGCACATCTATTAGGTGATGTAGGGTAGGATCTGTACTACAGGTACGTTGGTAGTCCCTGCCTGCTGGCTCCGCCCAGTAGGCAGAGTATAAATATGTGTGTCCTCCACGCTGCAGCCATTTTGCCAGCTGCTGTGGGAGGCCACACATCTTAGAGCAATAAAGCACTCAGTTGTACCCAACTCAAGTCTTTGTGCAATTGATCGTGCATCAAGATGCATGGATTAGGATGACAGAGGGAAAAGAGTGAGGTATATGGAGTGATTTCAGTTTGGCTGAATGTTGGCTAGAAACTCTTTTGTTCTCCATTTTGTAAGTGATTTGGACAAAGGCAGAAGATAAATAATATGAAAATCGCTCAGAATATCAACTTGGGTGGGGGGTCACATGAGGAAGAATGCAGAAGGTTGCTCGTGGATAAGGAAAGTAACAGACAGGTGTTACGTTCAATTAAAGACAAAGCAATGTGAAGTAATACAGTTTGGAAAAGAGAATTTGTTTAGAAAGGAAAAATACAGAATAATGTGGAAAATTAGAGGAGGCTGTGACAAAACTGAAGCAGCCTTTGCTCAAGAAAGGCTCGGTAGGGGCAGCGCAGTGGTTAGCATTGCTGCATCACGGCGCCAAGGACCCGACCCCGGCCCCGGGTCACTGTCCGTGTGGAGATTGCACATTCTCCCTGTGTCTGTACGGGTCTCACCCCACAACACAAAGATGTGTAGGGTAGATGGATTGGCCACGCTAAAGAAAACAGAATTGGGCACTTGAAATATATATATTTTTTTAAATGTTAATAGAAAAGGCTTGGTATCGGCTCCATTCATTCAGTCATGGTACTTAGTTAAAAATCAGTTTACTCACAGGAATCATTTCCCAATTAATGGCAACATATTGGAAAGTTCCAGCCGTTGTCTTTGTAAAATATAGCGCAAGAAATTGTTCCATTAGTTCTAACTCTCCAAGGAACTCGTAAGATCTAGTTTGAATATTGTTCAATTGATCCTGCGGAGGAGTTTTACAAAATCAATAGCTGAAGCAAATTATGGGTGGGATTTTCCGGTTCCCTAAGGTGGGGGGGGGGGGGGGGGAGTTTGAAGGTAGCTTGTAAAGGTCGCACATGGACTGCCTGCCACTTTTCCACCCACCCGGCTCTGCCTCCCATTTTATGGGGGCAGTAGAGTTGTTTGCCCTTGAGCCTTTTGACGTCCTTCAGTGGCCGATTCATGGCCACTTAGGTGCCTCATCCTACCCCATCACTATTGTGCCCACAGCAATGAGGATGCCCCTGCCAGGTAGGCAGCCCGACACCTTTTCTGTTTTTTAAATGTATTTTATTCCAAACGTTTCCAAAAATACAAAAACACAAATCAGTAACATTGTCAACACCCCCACAATTCACTGTTTGTACAATTTTTACCCCTTTTTACTCCCTCCCCTTCTCCCCTCCCTCATTCCAACCCCCCCCCTCCCCCCCAACACCCAATTCCTCAAACATTGTCATGAACAGTCCCCACCGTCTTTCACAGCCCTCCACTGATCCCCTCAACTCAAACTTGATCTGTTCCAGCTGAAGGAAGTCATACAGGTCCCCCAGCCAGGCCGCCACCCCCAGTGGTGTTGCCAATCGCCAACCGAGCAAAATCCTTCGCCGGGCAATTAGAGAGAGAGAGACGCAGGCCACGACATCGGCCCTCCACCCCTCCATCAGCTCCGGCATTTTCGATACCCCAAAGATCGCCACCATTGGGTCCAGCCTGATCTCTACCCCCACAATCTTCGATAGCGCCCAAAAACTGCCTCCCAGTATCTCTCCAACTTTTCACAGCCCCAGAATATATGTGTGTGGTTCACTGGCCCTCACCCATACTTCCCACACTTGTCTGCCACCCCATGCTATCCACACTAACCATCACCTCCCTCAGCCCTAATGACTCCTCCAGTGCCTGCCTCCTTTCTTGGGGCTGTGAAGCAATTGTGCTAACCACCATGCTACCGTGCTGCCTATACATTCACTAACACCACTGGCATCCCCTCCAGCAACCCACTCACTATCACATTCCTCCCACCGGGTCCCACACTTCCTTTGCCCCTGCAAAACCCGTCTTTTTGCTCAGTAAGGTGGCCACCCCTTGCGACTTTGAATCAAACACCGAGTGAAATAACCATCTCTTCCTCAACTTGACCTGATCCTTCAGGTGCTTCTCCTGCAGAAAGACCACTCCCGCCTTCAAACTCCTCAGGTGCATGAAGACCCAAGACCTCTTCACCGGCCCGTTCAGTCCCCGTACAGTCTATGTTATAAACCTTACCGGAGGCTTACACCTCCACTCTCCTCTACTGTCTGCCATCAACCCCTTACAAACTTATAGCCCCTTAACAAATAATAACAACATCAAGCTCACCACACCCAAACAACCCCCACCCCCACCCCCGCCACGTTACCTGCATCTTTCGACCTCTGCAGTTCCAGCTCCTCCGTCTCCCATCCAGATTCAGTTCTCCCCCAATTTATGATCTCTTATGAAGTCAGTGACCTCTTCTGGCATTTCAAAATAATACTCTCGACCATCAAAATTTACCCGTAGTTTCGCCGGGTACAGTACCCCAAACTGAATTTCCCTTCGGTATAGCACCACCTTGGCCTTGTTTAATTCGGCACGCCTCTCCGCACCGATATCTTGGTAAATTCAGACTCGGTTCCCTTCCCATTTGCAGTTCCGCTTCTCCTTGGCCACAAACGTATGGAGCTTCACAATCCGCGGTAGCTCCCCCGCTCTTTGCTTTTGCCTTAGGGGCTTTTGCGCCTTGTGCACCTCTGGGACCTTGTCCAGTAGCCCCTGTGCCATCAGCCCCGCCAGCATCCTTGAAATGTATCTCGATGCTCCTGAACTTTCCACTTCCTCCGGCAGGCCAACAATGCACAAATTCTGTCTTCTGGATCTGTTCTCCTGCTCCTCCACCTTTGACCTCAGTAACTTGCAACGGTGTCCCACCTCTGCCTCCAATGACACTACCTGATCACTGTGGTTGGACATCTCATCCTCCCGTATCTGCGACCCCTATGCTTCGAGACATTCTCCACTCGCACCATCGATCCTTTCAGGGGAGCTACTGGTCCCTCAATGGCCTTCCCCTAGTCCTTGTGCATCTCTTTTCGTTGCTGGCTACCACTCACTCCATGGCCGCCACCGGAAGTCCCCCACAGCCTTTATTGGACAAGTTGGTGTCAGGCAAGGGGGAACTTCCTTTCTCTATTGGGGGGACCCCACCATCAGGTCAAACCCCTGGCCTCTGAAACCCAGTCCCTGTCCCTTCAACCCTCTTGCTGGCACTTGCCACGCAAGGCCTGCCGATACCCCAGGCCTACCTGAAATCCAGCCTCCATTAGCTCCTGTTCTTTGAGGGCTGTTCACAGCTCGGACCTGACAGTGCTGGGGCTATAGAGCTGCTTGCCAATTCGACAGGCTTCCTCTCTAGATTGGGGTTGGGATGGGGTGGAAATAGAATTCTCTTCCATAGCCATTGAACTTAAATGGCTGCAAGGCTAGAGTGGGTACAGAGGCGATTCACCAGGATGTTGCCTGGGCTGGAGCGCTTCAGCTATGAAGAGAGGCTGGTTAGGATTAGGTTGTTCTCCATAGAACAGAAAAGGCTGAGGGGCGTGGACCTAATTGAGGTGTATAAAATTTTGAAGGACGTAGAAGGACGTAGATAGGGTATTTAGGAAAAAGCTTTTCCGCTTCGTTGAGCAGTCATAAACCAGGGAAAATAGATTTAAAGTAAGAGGCAGAAGATTTGGGGGGATTCGAGGAAAATCCTTTTCACCCCGTGGGTGGTGGGAATCTGGAACTTACTACCTGAAAGCGTGGTCGAGGCAGGAACCCTCATTACATTTAAGAAGCATTTAAATGAGCATTTGAAACACCTTGGCATACAAGGCTACAGACCAAGTGCGGGAAAATGGGATTAGAAGAGATAGATAGGCTTAAGTAGGGTGCTCTTTCCAGGGGCCAGTGGTGACTCGATGGGCCGAAGGGCCTCCTTCTGCACTGTAAATTCTATGATTGTATGAGGTGCTTGATGGTTGGGGCAGACGCAATGGGCCGAAGGGCCTCTTTCTATGCAGTAAAACACTGACTCAACCCTGCCATCTAAAAAACCCTACCCCACCTATGGGTTCTCTGCTCAGTGTCCTGTTATCCGAGAAAATGAAAATACTCTCAACGGTGTGGGAAGCGGGAGCTCATTGGGAAGAATAGGCTGAATCACAGAAACCAAAACTAAATGAAAAAGAATTTGAAAATGCAACACAGACAAATCCAACCAATGTAAGGACGAAATAAATGATCTCGTGCTATGATTCATAAAAATGCAATGAGAAAAAGGGTACGACTAATTCAAATTATTTTTCATTTATTTAGTAAAATGTCACCCAGAACTCATAATCGTCTTCAATGCAATCATTTGCAGAATTGACCTTTAAGATCAATTCCAATTTAATGTATTAAATTTAACATGTTTCAAGCGTAGCCATATCTTTAAAGACCAGAGATTGCAGTGCCTGAAATTTCAATAGATAAGTGTGCACTCGATCAAATTATGGATAATTACAGTCAGCATCATTTTTAGTGCAGCAACTGCGAGAGGAATCTTTACAATTTCCCATCACGTTAAATCTAAATGTTGAAACATGCTTTATAAATATCATACATTTTCAAGAGGCTTCAAAATCTGACATTTGAGAAGGTAAATAGGAAAAGATTCTTTCCAGTTTATGATGGGTAAATGGAGGTGAGGTTCAGCCATGATCGAGTTAAATGGCAGAACAGACTCAGGCTGAATGGCCAATCTTAGTCCTATGTGCCCATCAATCAGTAAGTTGGGGGTTGTAAATTTAGGATTATTTACTTCAAGAATGAAAGCAAGGAAGAAATATTTTTACACGGAGGAATTCTTTATTGAGGAATAAACTATAACATCATTGGATCTGGGTTCAAACCAAAGAATTTTTAAAAATTAGGAAAGGAAGGTAAATGTGTTCGCTCCACTAATATGGACAGCGCTGACACAAGCATAATGCACTCCACTGTTGCAAATCCTATGGGTCAGGCTTTCTTTCTGCGTGCGTCACTGTGGGGAGCACGGCAGTGTGAATGGAGGAGAGTCTGAAGGAATGTGGACCCGACCATAGTAGCTGTTTGTGGTTGTTTATGCATCAATTACTGATGGAGCGGCGAAGGCAGAGAGCTGGAACCCAGGTTGCCTCGTCGAGTCAGTGAGGGAGAAGTGCAGCACCTCTTTTCAAAGGGGGGCAAAAGGGGGCTGCTTTCCCAAGCCAAGCAGGCCTGGATAGAGGTGGTTGAGAACATGAGCAGACAAAGTGTGGTCAGGAGAAACTGGGTCCAGTGCCAGAAAAGGGTTATAATAATAATAATATAATAATAATCTTTTATTGTCACAAGTAGGCTTACATTGCAATGAAGTTACTGTGAAAAGCCCCTCGTTGCCACATTCTGGCGCCTGGTCGGGTACACAAAGGGAGAATTCAGAATGTCCAAATTGCCTAACAGCACGTCTTTCGGGACTTGTGGGAGGACACCAGAGCACCCAGATGAAACCCACGCAGACACGGGGAGAACGTGCCGACACCACACAGATAGTGACCCAGCCGGGAATCGAACCTGAGATGCTGGCGTTTGAAGCCATAGTGCTAAACACTGTGTCACCGTGCTGCCCCATAAGGATAATAGCCTTATTCAATTTAGTTAGGTGAATGCAACCCGTGTGGAGCCTTATGACAGGCTTCTGGGTATTTATACTCCAGCTAACGCACCAGCTGAGGTGCCTAATGTCTCAAGCTGCTATTGAACATGGCAGTAATGTATGCCCAGGTATCTTACTGACTCATCAATAAGGCTCAGAGCACTAGTGCTACTGAGAACCTGCCATCTCTGACACATGCAGTTTCTTATGTCAATGAGCCACTGTCATTGGCCATGGAGGCCAGAAGTAACATATCAGTCTCTCACTCTCTTCCTTTCATGAGGATTGGACTCACGATGCATGCAAATAGGCCTTGACCAGAGGAGTTCCCATTCTTCATGCTGTCACAGCCATGAAAGAGGAAGCAATGGAATCATGAGCTGGCTGACCAAAATTAAATCAGGGAAGGCGAGATGGGCGAGATGGAGAGGATAATTAGAAACTGCAGCATACCCGGTGAATGGTCTACGGTGCACTCCACCCCATCTGACAGTACACCAAAGACACAGGTGTTTTGGAAAGTCGCAGCACGCCGGGCTCTAGGCTAGTTCTCATGATTTCTTCTGACAGGTTCAGATGTCGGGGATATAGCTCTGATTCTGGGGCCAAATGCTGCCAGAAGATACCTCAGAACAACTGCCATCACATCTAACAAACGCACCCTCCAACAGCTCAGATACAGTCACCTCCATGGGTCCTCACGTGCATTTAGATAGGGTGGCATGTTAGGAATGAGCAGGAGGAAGTGACAGATGCAGAGGACAGCCCCTTGAGTTTGGAGGACAGGCACAGCTCTCTCAGCTGGGTGCAGACTCAGAACTTCAGGAGTCATAGGAAAGGAGGCTATGCCTAGACCAGCAATAAGGAGCTGTGCTCCCACATGTCAGAATTCCCGAGGCAGTGAGGAGTCACGGGTTGAGAATGGAGGAATCCACTCAGCTCATGTGCGGCACCAGGGTTGAGGACTTTGAATGCATGAGCTCCTCCATGTGAGTGGCCAACCCCATGAAGCAGCAGGGCATGGAGTGCATGCAGCAACAGTGCACTGGCACCAACAGACTGCAAGCCGCACGCTGTAGTATGGTTTGGTGGGGATTCCAACTGGCGGTCATCATGAGTGACAGCCAAGGGCTGAGGCAGTGACCAAGGATCATCCTCCTTACAGGGGACCATTATCAACATTGGCCTCCTTGGCACCAGTAACTGAGGAACATTGTATGCAGAAAGGTGTCAAAGGCTGCCCCTTCATTAACACCAATGCAACAGCCTCTGGAGGTGCCCCCGATAAGCACCTCCATGATGAGGATGACTGCCACAGGCATTGCAACCACAAGCAGAGACAAGTGAACTGACTGTCACCACATGATCAGAAGCCACAAGGTGAGCAATGTGCAGAAGTGGTCAAGAGTGGCAGCCACCATGTCAGGCGGGGCACTGAGTGGATCGCTGGTCTTTGATCTGTAACTGTTCACTTTTTCTCTTTCTGAACACCCTGTAAATATTGGCACATGAGGTCAGGCATGTGAGTAGAACAGCAAAAAAGGGATGAAGCGATGAAGAGGAGCAAGAGTTAGGGGTCACTGCCAGTGAAACATGTGGTCAAATCTGCATCATTGATTGCCAGTAATAATGAATCCATTCCAGACAGCGTCTCTAATGGAAACATCTTCATAAGCAGCCACAGAGTGAGTTCCAGACTGTGTGTCAGCCTGAGTTAGAAGAGCTCAGTTCAAAATAGCCTGAATCCAATGATCACTGATGTTGGTGGCATCTTGATGGAAATCTAGAGTCCGGGGGAAAGTGGCAAAATGGAGTGGGAATAAAGGGCAGTAAATCAGAAGCTGGGAAGTGGTATTTCACAAGGATGGGCGCTTGTACCACTGCTGTTCACAATTCACACCAACAGTTTGGATTTCAATACAACTGAAAAGGGAGACAAAGGTCTCCGACATCAACAGCACAAATATTTATCATCATCTGCTTGGATTGGGCAATCTCCTGCGGCACTAATTCCCGTTCACCTGAAGATAGCTCCACCTTTGCTGCTGGACCAAAAACTGAAGGTATGACCACATCCAGCCTCTCATCCCGCTCTTGATTCGCATGCCTACCAGATCCGAAATCTGAATCATGCATCTACTGCCAGCTGCTGCCTTCCTCGCACTCAAGTGGCCCCCCAGTTATGTCCAGAAACCCACATGATGCCGGGAGGATGATTATCTCCTGCATTGTCCAAGTTTATGCAAAACACACTTCCCACAGACCAAATGAAACGTGTGTGCTGAGTCACCCTCTGACTCATTCTCCCTTTGTTGGAATGGCCTTGTCTCACCACCGCCTCCATGCACCTGGTCTCCCAATGACCTTGCATGCAACCTTTGAGCCCCCACTAAACTCTCACCATGCCCGTTAACTAGCTCTCAATGAGCTCTTCAACAACCTTAATCATACACATTTACGGGCTGGGCAGTTTCTGATGAAACTCACCAGCAAGAGGAAATGTGAGATGAAACCAATGTGTCAGCCAATATTTTCATCGTGCGTCCATCCCCTTACCCCCGCTGGTGCCTAAAATTCCTGTTCTATGATTCTACTGCTATCCTTCTTTGACTAGCTTTCGGAGCGTCGCTCCTTCACTCACCTGATGAAGGAGTGACGTTCCGAAAGCTGGTGATTCCAAATAAACCTGTTGGACTTTAACCTAGTGTTGTGAGACTTCTTACTGTGCTCACCCCAGCCCAGCGCCGGCATCTCCATATCTTATATTTGCTGTGTTTGTGAACCTGCCTTCACTTCACCTGATGCAGGAGCAGTGCTCCGAAAGCTTATGATTTCAAATAAACATGTTGGACTTTAACCTGGTGTCGTGAGACTTCATACTGTGCCCACCCCAGTCCAACGCCGGCATCTCCACATCATCTTTCTTTGAATGTGGACTTTCATGCTGTAACTTTTAGAAGAATGTTTGTAATTCTTCAATTTTGGCACGCATTCCAATTTTATCCCCCTATCATTTGTTGCCTGTTGTGAGTACTAACTGGGACACACAGCTCCCGCAGCGCATGCTCTGATGTCACCTGCAACATTTGTCTTTGTCTGGATCACTGCTACGTACCTTTGAGCTGCTGTGATCGACCCAGAAGGACATAAATCACTCATTGTTTTGGTCGGGATTATGTACACCTCAGGAAGACCAGGCAAGAGAATCAAGAGGAACCAAGGGCGATGTTATGGATGGATTGGATTTGTTTATTGTCACCTGTACCGAGGTACACTGAAAAGTATTTTCCTGCGAGCAGCTCAAACAGATCATTTAGTACATGGAAATAAAATAAAAAGAAAATACATAAAAGGGCAACACAAGGTCCACAATGAAAATGCACAGACGCCGGCATCGGGTGAAGCATACAGGAGTGTAGTATTAATCAGGTTGTAGCACCATCAATATGACGCGAGGCAGGTTAAGGTAATGTCAATTGAAGGCTTTATTAAGCAGAACTTTCTCCCCAGCAGCGTGGTTACAGAATGCAGCTGCTGAGGGAAATGGACGGAAAACTGGGTTCTTATACCGGCATTTCTGGGTGGAGTCCAGTAGGTGGCAGATCCTATCAGGACCTGGCATCCCTCCACCAATAGCCTGTCGACACGTGGTGTACCGTATTACCCCTAATACATACCACCACACAGGTCAGTCCATAAGAGGGTCGTTTCGGAATCTGGTAACAGCGGGGAAGAAGCTGTTTTTGAGTCTGTTCGTGCGTGTTCTCAGCCTTTTGTATCTCCTGCCCGATGGAAGAAGTTGGAAGAGTGAGTAAGCCGGGTGGGAGGGGTCTTTGATTATGCTGCCCACTTTCACCAGGCAGCGGAAGGTATAGATAGAGTCAATGAATGGAAGACAGGTTCGTGCGATGGACTGGGCAGTGTTCACGACTCTCTGAAATTTCTTGCGGCCTTGGGCTGAGCAGTTGCCATACCAGGCTGTGATGCAGCCTGATAGGATGCTTTCTATGGCGCATATGTAAACGTTGGTAAGAGTGTAGAGGGTGCCATCTCTGCTACTCCACTACTGGGCCGATATCTGGGGTTTGAGTATCTGTGTGTGTCTCTCTCCAGCTGGCACTGAAACTTCAGAGTCCAGGGGATGCCGCACTGGGACACTTCCACTGAAGAGAGCACTGAATCAAGCCTGCCGTTTATCCCTAACCGGCAGCCTGAGGCTTATATCACACAGATCTCCAGACCCCTACCAATACCCAGGTGATTCTCTCTCTTGCCGGTGGTGCAACACCCACCTGGTTCCTACTTCGCTAGAGTAGCTTTCCCAAGAGAGAGAATAGGACCCTGCTGTTTATTACCTAACCAGCAGTCTGTCCTGAGTGAATCGCCCAAGATGACCCTTGATTCTTGAACCCGGAATTAAGGTGAGGAATATTTTAACAATGACTTGGTCAGAGATCGCTGGTGAAAGATTGAAGAATTTAATCGACTCCAATTATCAGCAAATCAAGGTTTATTGCAAAACCCAGGTCAAAATCATCAACAGAAGAAAATATAATAAAATCTTAAACTCTAACACAAGCTAAGTCTATTCAAAAAGTACTATAACGGACACAACGAAAAATCTTATGGTTACACAGTTTTAGCAATAGCACAAAACACACATCAAGTTCCCTTCCCCAAAGCCTCAACCACTATTAAAGTCAAGGGAGTTTCGCAAGCTGCTGCAGGGTACTTACGGTCACAGGCTGCAGAGGTCAAGTCAGAGGTGCAGAGGTCGAGCCAAGAGCGAAGAGCCCCTCAATCGAAACACAGCCCCTTTTATATTGAATCCATAAGGTTTAAAGTTCCCGCTGGTCCTGCCCCCGTTGAGCCTGTCAGACCTGTCAAGATAGGAGTACCTCCCCTAGGTCCGCCTCCAGTCTGCTTTTTGAGATAACGAGGTTGAGCTCCCTTGTGAAGAAGTTCAAAGTCTTCCATCTGCTCTGGAGATCGCTGCTATGTTGATGGGGTGTTGATTGGATACTGCTCTGGTGGAGGCAAAGTCATTTACATTTGCATGGGGCTATGACCATCCCATTGTCCTGCTTGCAGGCAGGCCCCCTGTGTATTCCCGTGCCCCTTTGTCTGTGTTTTGATCTTATCTCGTTGTCTGGCTCCTTCTTCCTTGTAGCTCCTAGGGGGGGTTTGTAAATACTTATGTCCCTACTCAGCTCAGCGGACCAAGCCTGCTGGGAAAACTGGTTACGTTCTCTTGGCTGAAAAGTCAGTTTACAGTCTCTGAGTTTTATTCTTGGGCAGTTCCAAAAAGGGCCGAATTGCCCAAAAACCTTACAGATGCCCCTTCGATACGTCCCTACCCGCTTGGACCGTATCGACACAGGTGAAGGGCAATTATTTCCTTTTGTGTGGACCGTAGGCCCCCCCCTCAACAACATGCGAAACTACAAGTCCCAAGACAGTTCCCTTAATCTAGGCTACCCCTGATTTCAATGAAAGGGAAAGACAAGACCATACTTAATTCAAACACACAGTAACATATACACATTTCACCGGAACCCCAAACGTAAGGGTCCCTGTACATATATCACAATCAAGTACACATTTCACCGGAACCCCAAACGTAAGGGTCCCTGTACATATATCACAATCAAGTAACTGAAACCCGCGAATCCATACAACTATTTACAATTGCATCTCTTTATTTCACCAAGGATCCTCCTTTCTTGGCTGCACTTCGCTTCTTCCCGTTGAAGGCTCTTCATTTTTCCTCCATCGTCGATACCTGCAGCTGAGAGGTTTAGTCCAACTGAGGCGACTGCATAATGTACCCCCTGTACAACATTTTCTTTGTGGGGGCAAACACTAAACCATTCTCAGGCCCCCCCCTGGTGGTGATCGGACAGTTGTGAGGGTCGATCGGTGGGGCTGTGGGCAGGGGTCGCTTTACCTGAACCAGCAGTTCGGTAGCTTCTACAGTCATCCCTTCCCTGGGCGTTACACATCCCTCCCCAGTGCGGTCAATTCATCCCGTTCCCTGGGTTCTGCCACCACCTTACAAAAGTGATTAATGCCCCTTGTGGACATGCCTTGGTAGATCCCCATGAACACAAATAAATGCCCTGGTCAGAAGCCCACCACTTATCCCAGCAAACGGTGATCCTACCCGGTGACCCCGTGATGGTCCGGTAGGTGTTGTCCAGTCCGTTCCCAGTCCGAGGACCGATCCCTCATGTCCAGCCTCAGCTTCCTGGGCCACCACCGTCTCCCCAAAGGAAGGTCCCCCTCACAGGTTGAACACACCCGCCTGCCCTCAGTCACCCTAACCCGGTCAGTCGAAGGACTCTTCTGTCTCGCCTCTGCGGAGTTCTCCCGGTCCCACCATCGCCAAGATCATCAGCAAGCTCCACATCGTCGGGTGCCCCATCTGTAAAACAGACAAAACACATCCTTGCCTCTACAGCCCTACCTACCTTAAAGTGCATGGGTTCTATCCAGCGGCAGCAGCAGCTCCCGCTTTGAAGTTGTGGCAGCCTGTCTGTGATTCTGTGTTTACAGCCCGGCTCCCCAGGGTCCTAGTGCCTGCCGCTATCCGGCGGCAGCAGCAGCTCCCGCTTTGAAGTTGCCGCAGCCTGTCTGTGATTCTGTGTTTACAGCCCGGCTGCACCAGGGTCCTAGTGCCTGGTGCTTCATCATTTTACCATTGCACCAGGCGCTTCTGTGTTCCCACGATCCTAAATACTTCACACACAACTACACACTAATTAGAACTAACAGGGGGGGAATGCTATATACAATGCCACCCGTCTCCGGGTGGCCAAATTAAAACTGTGCCCCGCTAAACTGGGGCAGTTCACCTGTTTGGTCCAACGGCTCGGGCCAGACCGTCCCCTCCCGGGGGTTCGGGCTGCCCCTTGCCTCTCCTTTCCCAACAGGGTTCGGTGATCCCTCATCGCTCCCTTCTACTCGGGCCCCCTTACTGCGGGACCGGGTGACAGGGAGGTGTGATGGGGACCATCTTACCGGGGGCTTGGAGACCCGATTGCTCCTTCGTCCCCTGACTGGTTCCCACGCCCAAGGTGATACCTCCACTTCCTCCGCCTCCTTAGCCTCTAAACTAAGGCAGGCCACCTGACCCACAGGTAAGGGCTTGGGAATCGTTACTGTCCCTGGGCTGGGTGCTTGCAGCACCGTCGGTCTCTTTGGGACTGCCCCTTCGGGACAGCACCTTGTCACCGGTTGTGTGATCGTGGAGTCAGGGACCTCCCCCACCGTCGTTAATTCTACGGGGGGTTTCTCCACTACCACCCCCCGTCTTCCCCCCACCTTGCTCTTTCTTGTCCTTATGGGGTGGAACAATTTAAATTGGCTGATGTGGCGTTCGCATGGGTCCCACCTTAAGGGATTTAAACTGCAAATAGCCGCTGAGGAAGCCTCCAGAATGGGACCCTGCACCTGGACCGGACCAGGGTCTGGGGCTAGAACTACCCCTGCGCTCCCTTTTTCCTGAGGCTGCTCCCTGGGTAGTCATACGGGTTCTTGTGGTGTGGGTGCGGGCAGGCCCTGGCCCGTTGCCATTGCCACCTGTCCTGAGCCTTGCAAAAGGGCTAAAATTTTACTTATCTCGATGGTTCCCGGGGCAGCTGCTCCTGCCGCCGGGGTCTGACTTTCTACTGCGGGAGCCCTCTCCTGCTTGCTAGGGTTTTTACATTCCCTCTTGAAATGCCCGGCCTTCCCACACCCGTAGCATACCGGTTTCTCGTCGGAGGTCCGGGTGCCCTCATGCTTCCACTCTCTCTTAGGGGCTGCTGGCGCGATTTCATGCACCCTACCCTTAAGGGGCTTGTCCTCACCCCTCTCCCCATTACGATATGCAAGGGTGAGTTTTCTAAGGACCTCTGCCTCATTAAGGTCCGGACTCTGCGGGTCGAACCAGTGTTCGGCCTTTGCCCTAACGTGAGGGAGACAGTTAGCTACGAGGGTCTTCAGCCAGTGGGCTGTTCTCTCATCTAAATTCTGCCTATCCGCGGGAGTCCCACACGCCTCCACATAGACAGTCCACAGCCTGTCTGCGAACATATTTGGCGATTCCCCTAGCTGCTGCTTGGTTTCCCCCACCCTCATGAAGGGGCTACCCAGATTCAAGCCCATCGCCTCCAGAACAGCAGTCTGTGCTGCCGCCCATGTGTCAGGTCTTCCCCCATTCCCAGAGGTCACTGTCCTGCATAGCTGTGCATCTAGGGTCATCAGGAGCATCCTTATTTGCTCCCCCTCGTCGCAGTCATTAATGCTGGCGGCCTGCTCCACCTCCATAAAATGAAGCGACGGATCCCCTTTTGGAGTTAGCCTGGGAACGTGGGCCACCATCCCCCTGAGCGCGGGTGCCCCATGAGGAATGATAATGTCGCCCTCAACCGGTCCCCTATTCGCCAGCCCCGCCGGGGGACCATACCTTCTTTGTCTGACAGGGCACATCCGCCCTACCTGGGGTTCCTGCTCCTCCTCCCCACTGTCCAGCTCTCCTGCCCCGTTGGGTAGCCCCCCTGTCCCCGGGCTAACTACCCATATAGGAGACGCCGCTATCTGGGGATACACCACTGACCCCCCTTGGACCTGCCCCTGACCGGGCGGTCCAAACCCTACCTGCTGACCCGGCCCCATCACCGGCATCCCAGGCAGCGGTCTGTCCCCATCCCATGGGGACCCACATACGAAACCAGGCGGACACGCCGCCAGCTGGGGGTACCCTGCCGACCCCCCTTGGACTTGTCCCTGAACGTGCAGTCCGATCCCCCCCTGCCGGCCCGGACACAATCCCGGTGCCTCAGGAGGCGGTCTATTCCCCTTGGCCTTTGGGGAATCATCCGCTGCGAGGAGCACCTTGCCCCTAGGGAACCCCCCTGGACCTACCAGGTGTATCTGTCCCCTGAACCTGGACAAGGTCTCCTCCAACTCCGTTATTCGTGCCTGGCATGGCCCATGGGCACAGTCCCCTACTTCCTCGCGAGCCACTCGGTACGCTGCCTGGATGTTCCGGAACTTCCCCTCCAGCTTCCTACACTGCTCTGTACTCCGAGCATAGAGTTCCTGGAGCCTCCGTTCCTTTTCTTTACCCTCCACTATCTGGCAGTGGAGATAGTCCTTCTCACACCGGTTAGACTCGCTTTCCTGTTTCATTTCTGCCATTTCTTCCCGCAGTCGTTCCGCTACGCTCGCGCTGTCCTGTTTAATTTCTGCCAATTCCTCCCGCAGTCGTTCCGCTGCGCTAGCGCTGTCCCCTGCGCTGGCCCTCACTTCTCTCAACTCCTGCTCTAACTCTTCGACCCTATCCTCTGTTTTGACTACCTGCTCGGACAGGCAAACCAGCCAAACTGCCTTCTCCAAGTGCTTTTTGTGCGCCTTACTTTCTGTCCATGCAGCCGCTGCCATTACCGGTTGCTCCGCATTGATTAGTTCTGAGACCCAAGGTTTGGTGAGGTTGACCTTTTGCCACAAATACGAGGAGATTCTCTCCTCCATTTTACTTCGTTCCCTCACCCCCTCTGCCAAGTCACATACTCCAAACCACCGGGGTCCTGCCGCGGTCGCCATTGTAGAGGGTGCCATCTCTGCTACTCCACTACTGGGCCGATATCTGGGGTTTGAGTATCTGTGTGTGTCTCTCTCCAGCTGGCACTGAAACTTCAGAGTCCAGGGGATGCCGCACTGGGACACTTCCACTGAAGAGAGCACTGAATCAAGCCTGCCGTTTATCCCTAACCGGCAGCCTGAGGCTTATATCACACAGATCTCCAGACCCCTACCAATACCCAGGTGATTCTCTCTCTTGCCGGTGGTGCAACACCCACCTGGTTCCTACTTCGCTAGAGTAGCTTTCCCAAGAGAGAGAATAGGACCCTGCTGTTTATTACCTAACCAGCAGTCTGTCCTGAGTGAATCGCTCAAGATGACCCTTGATTCTTGAACCTGGAATTAAGGTGAGGAATATTTTAACAATGACTTGGTCAGAGATCGCTGGTGAAAGATTGAAGAATTTAATCGACTCCAATTATCAGCAAATCAAGGTTTATTGCAAAACCCAGGTCAAAATCATCAACAGAAGAAAATATAATAAAATCTTAAACTCTAACACAAGCTAAGTCTATTCAAAAAGTACTATAACGGACACAACGAAAAATCTTATGGTTACACAGTTTTAGCAATAGCACAAAACACACATCAAGTTCCCTTCCCCAAAGCCTCAACCACTATTAAAGTCAAGGGAGTTTCGCAAGCTGCTGCAGGGTACTTACGGTCACAGGCTGCAGAGGTCAAGTCAGAGGTGCAGAGGTCGAGCCAAGAGCGAAGAGCCCCTCAATCGAAACACAGCCCCTTTTATATTGAATCCATAAGGTTTAAAGTTCCCGCTGGTCCTGCCCCCGTTGAGCCTGTCAGACCTGTCAAGATAGGAGTACCTCCCCTAGGTCCGCCTCCAGTCTGCTTTTTGAGATAACGAGGTTGAGCTCCCTTGTGAAGAAGTTCAAAGTCTTCCATCTGCTCTGGAGATCGCTGCTATGTTGATGGGGTGTTGATTGGATACTGCTCTGGTGGAGGCAAAGTCATTTACATTTGCATGGGGCTATGACCATCCCATTGTCCTGCTTGCAGGCAGGCCCCCTGTGTATTCCCGTGCCCCTTTGTCTGTGTTTTGATCTTATCTCGTTGTCTGGCTCCTTCTTCCTTGTAGCTCCTAGGGGGGGTTTGTAAATACTTATGTCCCTACTCAGCTCAGCGGACCAAGCCTGCTGGGAAAACTGGTTACGTTCTCTTGGCTGAAAAGTCAGTTTACAGTCTCTGAGTTTTATTCTTGGGCAGTTCCAAAAAGGGCCGAATTGCCCAAAAACCTTACAAGAGTCAGTGTGGACATGCCGAATTCGCTTAGTTTCCTGAGGAAGTATAGGCGCTGTTGTGCTTTCTTGGTGGTAGCGTCGACGTGGGTGGACCAGGACATATTTTTGGTGATGTGCACTCCTACGAATGTGAAGCTGTTAACCATCTCCACCTCGCCTCCATTGATGCAGACAGGGGTGTGTACAATACTTTGCTTCCTGAAGTCAATGACCAGCTTTTAGTTTTGCTGGCATTGAGGGATAGATAATTGTTGCTGCACCGCTCCACTAGGTTCTCTATCTCCCACCTGTATTATGGCTCGTCGTTATTCGACATCCAACCCACTATGTCGTGTTGTCAGCAAACTCGTAGATGGAGTTGGAACCAAATTTTGCCACGCAGTCGGGTGTGTACAGGGTGTATAGTAGGGGGCTAAGTACGCAGCCTTGTGGGACCCCGGTATTGAGGACTATTGCGGAGGAGGTGTTTTGTTTATTCTTACTGATTGTGGTCTGTGGGTCAGAAAGTCGAGGAGCCAAGACCTAGATTTTGGAGCTTTGCTATGAGCTTGGCTGGGATTATGGTGTTGAAGGTGGAGCTGTGGTGAATAAATAGGAGTCTGATGTAGGAGTCCTTGTTGTCGAGGTGCTCCAGGGATGAGTGTAGGGCCAAGGAGATGGTGTTTGCTGTGGACCGATTGTGGCGGTATGAGAATTATGTTCTGTGTTATGGCTGTAGTACAGATGCACACAGAACTTATAGTTCTTTGACTAGTAAGATGATTTCTTAACAATATTAATTAATCCCTTTGGATTTTCCATCTCTTTATCTGATTTATCTTCCTCCACTTTAACTTTTGATGTATCTCATTGGATAACTGCGCCATTATATCTCATTGTGAGTCTTCTGTCGCTGCGCTGTCTGGAATGTACAGCTGCTCAACTAGGTTCAGGGCCTCACACGTGTCCGCTCCTATGATGGAATCGAGCTCTATGTCCACATTGTAAAATGGTATGAATTGACATCTGTTGTGTACTCATGTGTGGAGTTCATATGCTCCCAGCATCTCAATCTCATGCCCATTGCAGTCTTTCAGTAGTCTGGTTTGATTGAGGACCTTCAGTTAATTCGCAGCCTGTTCAAATCGGACAAGCTAAGAGGGTTGGCCCCCACTCCCAAGTTGAGCTCGCATTTGATTATTGCAGCATTCAGTATCACTGGAATTGTCCGTCTGACTTTGATGATATCAGCATCACCATCACTATTGCCGTAATTGGTCAGTAGGACTTCTTCACTCTGCATATTCGGAATCATCATGCCTTAGATGAAATCAGGTCAATGAGAAATAGATCTTCAATGGACATCTTATCAATTTCATTGACTGTTCCTGTTTGGTCCACTGCAGGACCTGAAAAACATTGCTTCGCAAAATGATTTGTTAGGCCACACTTGGAATACACCTTGTCAAATATTGACATTGCCGTGGCACATATCGATTGCCACATCGCTGGCATGAAATGGCCGATCCGTTCGGCTATTTAAAATGGCCGCCCGCACTGAGACCACATTTCTTATTTGACTGCGCCACAGTGCTGATGGTGCTGTCGAACACGAAGGTATTGTAAATTTTAATTGCTTGAGGACCTGCTACCTGGAGCAGCAACGCAATCCGCCTCTCGTCTGGCTTTGCATGCAGGCCAAGAGTGGCAACAGAGAGTCCAAATTGCTTCTTAAAAAGACGTCAATATCATCTCCGTTCTGGTGACTTAAAGTTGGTGGGATGCCTTCAAACTTTCCATCTCGAACTTCACAGTCTTCCCTTGTGTTGAGTTTCAGTTGCCCGTAGATTACCAGGTAGGGAGAAGAATTTTCATTTTTCTCTCTTCAGCCTGTTTCATCCCATCTTCTCTGCTGTTATCTTTAATTGTTCAACACGCTTCATACCAGATAGAACATAGAACATAGAACGATACAGCGCAGTACAGGCCCTTCGGCCCACGATGTTGCACCGACATGGGAAGTCAAAAAACAAAAGCCATCTAACCTACACTATGCCATTATCATCCATATGCTTATCCAATAAACTTTTAAATGCCCTCAATGTTGGTGAGTTCACTACTGTTGCAGGTAGGGCATTCCACGGCCTCACCACTCTTTGCGTAAAGAACCTACCTCTGACCTCTGTCCTATATCTATTACCCCTCAGTTTAAGGCTATGTCCCCTCGTGCTAGCCATTTCCATCCGCGGGAGAAGGCTCTCACTGTCCACCCTATCTAACCCTCTGATCATTTTGTATGCCTCAATTAAGTCTCCTCTTAACCTTCTTCTCTCTAACGAAAACAACCTCAAGTCCATCAGCCTTTCCTCATAAGATTTTCCCTCCATACCAGGCAACATCCTGGTAAATCTCCTCCGCACCCGTTCCAAAGCTTCCACGTCCTTCCTATAATGAGGTGACCAGAACTGTACGCAATACTCCAAATGCGGCCGTACCAGAGTTTTGTACAGCTGCAACATGACCTCATGACTCCGGAAATCAATCCCTCTACCAATAAAGGCCAACACACCATAGGCCTTCTTCACAACCCTATCAACCTGGGTGGCAACTTTCAGGGATCTATGTACATGGACACCGAGATCCCTCTGCTCATCCACACTTCCAAGAATTTTACCATTAGCCAAATATTCCGCATTCCTGTTATTCCTTCCAAAGTGAATCGTCTCACACTTCTCTACATTAAACTCCATTTGCCACCTCTCAGCCCAGCTCTGCAGCTTATCTATGTCCCTCTGTAACCTGCAACATCCTTCCGCACTGTCGACAACACCGCCGACTTTAGTGTCGTCTGCAAATTTACTCACCCACCCTTCTGCGCCCTCCTCTAGGTCATTTATAAAAATGACAAACAGCAACGGCCCCAGAACAGATCCTTGTGGTACGCCACTTGTAACTGAACTCCATTCTGAACATTTCCCATCAACCACCACCCTCTGTCTTCTTTCAGCTAGCCAATTTCTGATCCACATCTCTAAATCACCCTCAATCCCCAGCCTCCGTATTTTCTGCAATAGCCTACCGTGGGGAACCTTATCAAATGCTTTACTGAAATCCATATACACCACATCAACTGCTCTACCCTCGTCTACCTGTTCAGTCACCTTCTCAAAGAACTCGATAAGGTTTGTGATGCATGACCTATCCTTCACAAAGCCATGCTGACTATCCCTAATCATATTATTCCTATCTAGATGATTATAAATCTTGTCTCTTATAATCCCCTCCAAGACTTTACCCACAACAGACGTGAGGCTCACCGGTCTATAGTCGCCAGGGTTGTCTCTACTCCCCTTCTTGAACAAAGGGACCACATTTGCTATCCTCCAGTCCTCTGGCACTATTCCTGTAGCCAATGATGACATAAAAATCAAAGCCAAAGGCTCAGCAATCTCTTCCCTGGCTTCCCAGAGAATCCTAGGATAAATCCCATCAGGCCCCGGGGGCTTATCTATTTTCAGCCTGTCCAGAATTGCCAACACCTCTTCCCTACGTACCTCAATGCCATCTATTCTAATAGCCTGGGTCTCAGCATTCTCCTCCACAACATTATCTTTTTCCTGAGTGAATACTGACGAAAAATATTCATTTAGTATCTCGCCTATCTCTTCAAACTCCACGCACAACTTCCCATCCCTGTCCTTGACTGGCCCTACTCTTACCCTAGTCATTCTTTTATTCCTGACATACCTATAGAAAGCTTTTGGGTTTTCCTTGATCCTACCTGCCAAATACTTCTCATGTCCCCTCCTTGCTCGTCTTAGCTCTCTCTTTAGATCCTTCCTCGCTACCTTGTAACTATCAAGTGCCCCAACTGAAACTTCACACCTCATCTTCACATAGGCCTCCTTCTTCCTCTTAACAAGAGATTCCACTTCTTTGGTAAACCACGGTTCCCTCGCTCGACGCCTTCCTCCCTGCCTGACTGGTAGGTACTTATCAAGAACACGCAGTAGCTGTTCCTTGAACAAGCTCCACATATCCAGTGTGCCCAACACTTGCAGTCTACTTCTCCAACCTACCCCTCCCAAGTCATGTCTAATGGCATCATAATTGCCCTTCCCCCAGCTATAACTCTTGCCCTGCGGGGTATACTTATCCCTTTCCATCACTAACGTAAACGTCACCGAATTGTGGTCACTGTCCCCAAAGTGCTCACCTACCTCCAAATCTAACACCTGGCCTAGTTCATTACCCAAAACCAAATCCAATGTGGCCTCGCCTCTTGTTGGCCTGTCAACATATTGTGTCAGGAAACCCTCCTGCACACATTGTACAAAAAACGACCCATCTAATGTACTCGAACTATGTCTTTTCCAGTCAATATTTGGAAAGTTAAAGTCTCCCATAATAACTACCCTGTTACTTTCGCTCTTATCCAGAATCATCTTCGCCATCCTTTCCTCTACATCCCTAGAACTATTAGGAGGCCTATAAAAAACTCCCAACAGGGTGACCTCTCCTTTCCTGTTTCTAACTTCAGCCCATACTACCTCGGAAGATGAGTCCCCATCTAGCATCCTCTCCGCCACCGTAATACTGCTCTTGACTAGCAGCGCCACACCTCCCCCTCTTTTGCCTCCTTCTCTGAGCTTACTAAAACACCTAAACCCCGGAACCTGCAACAACCATTCCTGTCCCTGCTCTATCCATGTCTCCGAAATGGCCACAACATCGAAGTCCCAGGTACCAGATATTCTGTGTTATGGCCGTAGTACCGATGCACACAGAAAATCTAGTTCTTTGATGAATAAGATGATGTATTAACAATATTAACGTGTGGAAAGATAACTAATGAATTGTGATACAGACAGTAACAAATAAAATAATTCAGTGAATTCTCCTGGGGCTACTTCTTGTGTGACTATCCTCATGTACGTCTTACTACCAACTGGTGGGTATCTCAAGTCACATGATAGATCTCTATCTTCACCAGCTGGTTGAAGGTTGCATCGCTAACTATATACAGAACTGTGCACAAGCATATCACTACAGACGGGACCCTCCATTGGCTGGCGCTGAAAGCTTGAAATGTGATTGGGCGGAGAATAGGTTCTGCTGCTAAAATCGTGGCAGGCGCTGATTTGATGCCAAATTGCAATTCTCCGTCACCTTGACAGCAGCGTCAACACACCGGAACACACATACATTAAACACTGTTTTCGTATCATTAGCGAGCCCAACCCGGTATTCTCCGGGGCCTTCACAATGTTCCGCTTCCAATGGGCCAAGTTCCCAACGGTGCAGTTCACTTGTGCTTTTAAAAATCGTGAAACCAACGTCATGGCTGCTGAAGGAGAGGGGGTGCGGAAAGTGTCCAAGATCGCCATAGTTTGTTGAAAATAGTGACGCTGGCCAGGGGGTTTCTGCCAGGGCCAGGGGGGGAGTAGCGGGGGGTGGCAGGAGGTGGGCTGTAGGGTCGGGGTGGATGGGCACAGAACACCATTGCAGCAGCTGTCAAGGCAGCCATGCAGCTTCACACGCCGCTAACAGCCCACTGTGAACTTAGGGCCACGGGTCATATAGGTGTTCCCCCCAGGCCACCCCCCTGGGTGCCCTCTGGTCCCAGCTGATCCATCAGCTGTATAGGTGCGCTCCAACACAACCAGTGCCACTTTGTTAGCTGGGATGAGTATGTGTGGGGATTGTTATGTGTATATGCGACTGCAGCTTGTCAGCCTCCCGAGTGTCAATCACGGGCCCGGCGAATCCCGCACCGTTTTTCATTGGAATCGATTGTGTTCCACGTGGCGCCGGTGCTAGCCCCTTCACAGTTGCTGAATCGATCCAGGTTTGTTGTCATGAACGTCCACAAATCCTGCCCCAGCGTCAACACTTAGTTTCAGAGACGGTGAATCCTGCCCCAAATGTCTCAATTTAACAAGGTAGCAAAAATGTATAATCAGAGAATTAGCTGCACCATAAATAAATTCCCGATTTTGCAGTAGACTCTATTTTATTACGAGAAAATCTCAACTTCCTAAAAACATTCCTTCAATCAAAAATTGAGAGCACCTGGACAGAAATTAGGAATAGGACAATGTACAGCCTACTAGGAGACAACGGATTTGTTGTCAAAATACTGTCGTAAAATATATTAATAGAAGCACATGAACTTATTTCATGTCAATACAACACCAAACCAGTATAAGTACTCGGATTAAAAGATTTGCTATCATCTCAGTAGATTACAGCGGTTATGATTAATTGTCTTTACTAGTACTTTGTTTCGATATTTCATTTATTTTAACCACCCCTTGTTTGAACATTTTTTAATTAATGGACGACACAGTGGTTAGCACTGTTATTGCACAGCGCCAGGGTCCCAGGTCCGATTCCCGGCCTGGGTCACTGTCTGTGCGGAGTCTGCACTTTCTCCCTGCTTCTGCGTGGGTTTCCTCCGGGTGCTCCGGTTTTCCCCCACAAGTCCCAAAAAGACATGCTGTTAGGAATATTGGACATTCTGAATTCTCCCTCTGTGTACCCGAACAGGCGCCAGAATGTGGCGAATAGGGACTTTTCACAGTAACTTCATTGCATTGTTAATGTAAGGCTACGTGTGACAATAAAGATTATTATTATTAATTCAATCTTGGGATGTCAATGGGACTGTGTTATAACCTGCCTACTTACCATTGGCTGGGGACTAATGACTATCCCACAATCCTGTGGCAGTATGAGCTTCCCCAATGAGGGGGGCGGAGAAACCACTAGTAAACCCCTAGTATAAATAAGCTGGCCAGTTCAGGAACCAGGAGGAAGGAGTATGTAGCAAGGGAAGTTACTGCTACTGGTTTGTATATATGTTATAGTAAATAAATGTTATTACTTTGTATCCTTAAAACTCGTGCTGGATTCTTCTTGGCCCTTACAAAAGACTGATAAGGCAACATTTAATGCCCATCTCTTAGATGGTGTTGAGCTAACTTCCTGAATCGCTGCAGTCCATATGGCATAGGTACATGCACATTGCTGTTGGGAAGGGAATTCCAGGATTTTGACTCAGCAACAGCAAAGGAACATTGATATAGATCCAAATCAGGAGAGTGTGTGATTTAGAGAGGAACTTGCAGGTGGTGATGCTCCTATGAGCTGCTGCCCTTGTTCTTCTAGGTGTTAAAAGGTCTTGGGTATCGAAAATGCTGGCAAAGGAGGTTTTACAATTTGATGGAGTGCACCAGTGATGGAGGAAGCAAATGTTTCATGTGGTTTTTACTGCTGTTAAATCACCAAGTCCTGGTTGCGAAGGGGCTGTGGTTTGTCCTTCTAAATTTAACCATGACTAAATTGGAGGAAGTATGAGCTGAGCTGTGTTATACACCTTATGGACAAATTACTGCTTCACTATGCCATTTTGCTCAGCACACAAATAAAGATACTCGTCTGGACTTAAATATCAATTTATGTCAATTTAAGAAGTGGAATAATGATAGCATTTGTTCTAATCTTTGAATAGCTTTGTTCTTCTGAAACAAATGGTTTTTCTCCCATCACAAAGTGGAATGTTGAGTATCTTTGTGTGAGTTACTGGGAAGGAACCATTTAAATTACATTAATGTTAATATACAATATAAATCTATATCAGTTTTTCAGCATTGTTTATCATCAGTGCTCCTGACACAGTGATAAATTAACCAATTACTCCTTTCTATTTAATGTTTCATCCTTGTGATTCAGTATCCCTCTGCACAGCATGGTATTTTATATCAACAAGTACACGCACATATTCGAAATGAGGTATGAGATAAGCCAGTAAGTCAATTAATTATAGGGCTATCGTTTAGATTTGATTAAATCTGGCTGGCTCCAAGTAAAAGAAATGGCTCTGCCTTGTCCAAACAAACTGTTTATGTATTTAAACAAAACTTTTGTCACCAAATAATCGTCTGTAAGAACCAATGTGCTTGGCAAATGGGAACAGCTTGAGGTATAATTCAGACACTCAACCTCATCATACACCCAAACAAAGTGTTGTTGCGACTCAGCGTAATCACTGTCAGCAATTACTGCATTTTCTTTGTTTGTTAGTTCTTTGTATCATTTGACACAACAACTTGCGTTTACAGAGCACCCTAAACTTCTCAAGGCAGTTAACAGTAATCAGGTTTGACATTGAGGCCCATGTAGATATATCAGAACAATAACTGGGATAAAGTGGTTGGTGTTAAGGAGCATTTTAAAGTAGGAGAGAGGCAGCGAGGAAGGGTGGTTTAGGTTTTGATTTGATTTGCTTTGATTTATTATTGTCACATGTGTTTGTATACAGTGAAAAGTATTGTTTCTTGCATGCTATACAGACAATGCATACCGTACATAGGGGTGGAGGAGAGGCTACAGAATGTAATGTTACAGTCATAACTAGGGTGTAGAGAAAGGATCAACTTAATACGAGGTAGGTCCATTCAAAAGTCTGTTGGCAGCAGGGAAGAAGCTGTTCTTGAGTCGGTTGGTACGTGACCTCAAACTTTGGTATCTTTTTCCTGACGGAAGGAGGTGGAAGAGAGTATGTCCAGGGTGCGTGGGGTCCTTAATTATGCTGGTTGCCTTTCCGAGGCAGCGGGAATTATAGACAGAGTCAATGGATGGGAGGCTGGTTTGCGTGATGGACTGGGCTACATTCACAACCTGTTGTAGTTTCCTGCGGTCTTGGGTAGAGCAGGCTCCATACCAAGCTGTGATACAACCAGAAAGAATGCTTTCAATGGTGCATCTGTAAAAGTTGGTGAGAGTCATAGCTGACATGCCTAATTTCCTTAGTCTTCTGAGAAAGTAGTCGTTGGTGGACTTTCTTAACTATAGTGTCGGCATGGGGGGACCAGGACAGGCTGTTGGTGATCTGTACACCTAAAAACTTGAAGCTCTCGATCCTTTCTACTTCGTTCCCATTGATGTAGACAGGGGCATGTTCTCCACTACGCTTTCTGAAGTCGATGACAATCTCCTTTGTTTTGTTGGCATTGAGGGAGAGATTATTGTCACCGGACCAGTTCACCAGATTCTCTATCTCATTCCTGCACTCTGTCTCGTCATTGTTTGAAATCCGACCCATTACGGTGGTGTCATCAGCAAATTTGAGAATCGAGTTGGAGGGGAATTTAGCCACAAAGTCATAGGTGTATAAGGAGTATAGTAGGGGGCTGAGGACACAGCCTTGTGGGGCACCGGTGTTGAGGATGATCGTGGAGGAGGTGTTGTTGCCTATCCTTACTGATTGTGGCCTGTGGGTCAGGAAGTTCAGGATCCAGTCGCAGAGGGAGGAGCCCAGGCCCAGGCTCCGGAGTTTGGAGATGAGTTTCGTAGGAATAATAGTGTTGAAGGCTGAGCTGTAGTTGATAAATAGGAGTCGGACATAGGTGTCTTTGTTATCGAGGTGTTCTAGTGTTGAGTGCAGAGCCGGGAGATGGTGTCTGCTGTGGACCTGTTGCCGCGGTCAGCAAACTGTAGTGGATCAAGGCAATCCGGGAGGCTGGAGTTGATTCGTGCCATGACTAACCTTTCGAAGGACTTAATAATGATGGATGTCAGAGCCACTGGACGATAGTCATTAAGGCACGCTACTTGGCTTTTCTTTGGTGCAGGGATAATGGTCATCTTCTTGGAGCAGATAGGGACCTCAGATCATTGTAAAGACCTCCACCAATATGCCATATACCCTCAGAAACCAATGGGGTCTTCCCGTTGGTCCTGCCCTTTAAGAACTGACTGTGAGGGCACACAGCAATGGCTGCCTCTAGAATTGGCACTGCTGAGGTTCCTGAGCTGCTGGTCCACTGATTGGCTGGCAGTTCATTCGGGTGAGCCACTGTCCTTAATGCAATGGCAGTCTTGACAACAGCCACCAAATGTGTTCCTGCTGACAAAATGGGGCCTTGGATCCCTCTGACCATCAATGTAATTTCAGCTCTGGCTTCTGACTTCAGCCCCCAGCAGGGGAACACCTGCAGCCACCATAAAATCCAGCTCAACATTTCAGGTCTCTGGCTGAGTCGGGTGAGAGTCGCACATGAATATTCCAATCCCCGTAGTGGAGGCACTCCTGGCCATTATGGGAAAGGTCATTGCTGAAACTATGGCCACTCACACAGCTGAAGCACATGAATGAGCACTTAAAATGCCATAGTTTACAAGCCTCCGGACCAAGTGCTGGGAAATGGGATTAGAGTAAATAGGTGCTGGATGGCTGGCGAGGAGACGATGGCCAGAAGGCCTCTGGCCATGCTGTAAAATTGCGTTGACTCGATGACACATGGCTTAATCAGCTGCGCAAGGGAAATTCTACCAGTGGTATGTAAAGGGATCATCAACAATTTGAAGGTTAGTTAGTTAGTTCTTACTTTCTACTGGCCCTGTTTGAATTTGTAGAAGTATAGGTTTTTGGTAGGTTTGTGTGAGGGTGAGGTGATGTAACTGAACCTTAGACATGAGTCCTGATTGTCTGAGATTGCTAATGGGTGAGTGATGGAGAACGAGTACATTGAGCAATTTGAGAGATTGATGGCACAATGAGTAGGAAATGTGCATTGAAACTGACTACTATTTAATCCCAGGTTTCTCAAAGTGGGGGCAGCACGGTAGCATAGTGGTTAGCACAGTTGCTTCACAGATCCAGGGTCCCAGGTTCGATTCCCCACTGGGTCACTGTCTGTGCGGAGTCTGCACGTTCTCCCTGTGTGTGCGTGGGTTTCCTCCGAGTGCTCCGGGTTCCTCCCACAGTCCAAAGATGTGCAGATTAGGTGGATTGGCCATGCTAAATTGCCCTTAATGTTCAAAAAGGTTGGGTGGGGTTACTGGGTTGCGGGGTGGGTGGGGGTGTGGGCTTGGGTAGGGTGCTCTTCCCAAGGGCCGGTGCAGACCTGATGGACCGAATTGCCTCCTTCTGCACTGTAAAGTCTATGAAATCTATGAGAAGGATGCAGAAATCCTTTAATGTGATTTGGACAAGTTAAGTGAGTGGGCAAATGACTGGCAGATGCAGGATAATTTGGATAAATGCGAGGTGATCCACTTTGGTTGCAAAAACGAGAAGGCAGACTATTATCTGAATGGCCACAAATTAGGAGAGCGAATGTGCAACGAGACCTGGGTGTCCTCTTACACCATAGAGTCATAGCGCTTTACAGCATTGAAACAGGCCCTTCGGCCCAACTTGTCCATTTTACCACTAAGCTAGTCCCAATTGCCTGCATTTGGGCCATATCCATCTATACCCATCTTACCCAAATAACTATCTAAATGCTTTTTAAGTGACAAAATTGTATCCGCCTCTACTACTGCCTCTGACAGCTCTTTCCAGACACTCATCACCTTCTGTGTGAACAAAATTGCCCCTCTGGACCTTTTGTATCTCTCCCCTCTCATTTTAAACCTTTGCCCTCTAGTTTTAGACTTCCCTTCCTTTGGGAAAAGATGTTGACTATCTACCTAATCTATCCCTCATTATTTTATAGACCTCTATAAGATCACCCCTAAGCCTCCTACGCTCCAGGGAAAAATGTCCCAGTCTATCCAGTCTCTCCTTATAACTCAAACCATCGGGTCCCGGTAGCATCCTAGTAAACCTTTTTTGCACTCTTTCTAGTTTAAAAATATCCTTTCTATAATAGGGTGACCAGTACTGCACACAGTATTCCAAGTGTGGCCGTACCAATGTCCTGTACAACTTCAACAAGACATCCCAACTCCTGTATTCAATGTTCTGACCAATGAAACCAAGCATGCCGAATGCCTTCTTGAACACCCTGTCCACCTGTGATTCCTCCCTCAAGGAGCTATGAACCTCTATTCCTAGATCTCTTTGTTCTGTAACTCTCCTCAACCCCCTACCATTAACTGAGTAGGTCCTGCCCTGATTTGATCAACCAAAACACTCTATTCACGATGCCTTATGCTGCTCTCTATTCACGACGCCCTATGCTGCTCTTGCTCCTGTATTTGCTTTGTTTGGCAGCTTGTTCCGCACTGTAACCAATCACTGTTTGCCGATGTAACATTTGTCAATGTTCTCTGTTGATTATTATTTTTGTCTACTAGGTACGTTCCTTCGGCCGCAGAAAAATACTTTTCACTGTACTTCAGTACATGTGACAATAAATCAAATCAAATCAATTCAAATAAATCAAATCAAACACATCACTTCACATTTATTTAAATTAAACTCAATCTGCCATTCATCGGCTCACTGGCCCAAGTGATCAAGATCCCGTTGTAAATCCTAGATAATCTTCTTCACTGTCCACTATGCCACCAAACCTGGTGTCATCTGTAAATTTACTAACCATGCCTCCTAAATTTTCATCAAAATCATTAATATAAATAACAAATAACAGTGAACACAGCACTGATCCCTGAGGCACTGGTCACAGGCCTCCAGTTTGAAAAAAACACTTTACAACCACCTTTGTCTTCTGTCGTCAAGCCAATTTTGTATCCAATTGGCTACCTCACCTTGGATCCTGTGAGATTTAACCTTATGCAACAACCTACCTTGTTAAAGGCCTTGCTAAAGTCATGTGGACAATGTCAACTGCACTGCCCTCATCTACCTTCTTGGTTACCCCTTCAAAAAACTCAATCAAATTTGTGAGACATGATTTTCCACTCACAAAGTCAAGCTGACTGTCCCTAATCAGCCCTTGGCTGTCTAAATGCCTGTAAATCCTTCTCTCAGAATACCTTCCAACAACTTACCCACCAAAGATGTTAGGCTCACCGGCCTGTAATTCCCAGTCTTTTCCCTACGGCCCGTCTTAAACAAAGGAAGAACATTTGCTACCCTCCAATCTTCAGGCACCTCACCTGTGGCTGTCGGCAATTCAAATATCTCTTCTCGGGGACCCGTAATTTTCTCCCTAGCCTTCCACAATGTCCTGTGACATTTCATCAGGTCCCTGGGATTTATCTACCTTGATGCACTTTAAGAATTCCAGCACCTTCTTCTCTGTAATATGTACCTTCCTCAAGACATCACTATTTATTTCTCCAAGTTCCCCAACAACCATACCTTTCTCAACAGTAAATACCGATGAGAAATATTATTTTAGGATCTCACCCATCTCTTGTGGATCCACACATAGATCCACGTAGATCTTGTAGATCCTTAAGAGGCCTTACTCTCCCTAGTTACTCTTTTGCCCTTTGTGTATTTTTTTTAATATACATTTAGAGTACCCAATTATTTTTTTTCCAATTAAGGGGCAATTTAATGCGGTCAATCCACCTAACCTGCACATCTTTGGGTTGTGGGGGTGAAACCCACGCAGACACGGGGAGAATGTGCAAACTCCACACAGACAGTAATCCAGGGTCAGGGTTTGAACCCGGGTCCTCAGCGCCGCAATACCAGTGCTAACCACTGTGCCATGTGCCGCTCCCCCTCTTTATGTATCTGTAAAAGCTCTTTGTATTCTCCTTTGCCTTATCTGCCAAAGCAATCTCATGTCCCCTTTTTGCCCTCCTGATTTCTCTCTTAACTCTACTCAACTTCTCTACTCTTCAAGGGATCCACTTGATCCCAGCTGCCGATGCAACTCATATGCCTTCTTCTTCATTTTGACCAGAGCCTCAATATCCTGAGTCATCCAAAGTTCCCGACTTCTACGAGCCTTGCCCTTCACTCTAAAAGGATTGTGCTTACCCTGAACCCTTGTTAACACACTAATGCAAGCCGACCACTTACCAGCCATCCCTTTGCCTAGCAACAGATTCCCCCAGTCAATTTTTGAAAGTTCATGTCTAATACCATCAAAATTGGTCTTGCCCCAATTTAGAATTTTAACTTTTGGGCATTCTCCACAGCTATCGTAAAACTAATGGAATTATGGTCACTGATCCCAAAGTGATCCCTCACTAACACTTCTATCACTTGCCCTTCCTTATTCCCCAAGAGGAGGTCAAGTTTTGCCCCCTCTCTAGTCGGGCCACCCACATATTGAATGAGGAATTCCTCCTGAATACACTCGACAAATTTCTCTCCATCCAAACCCCTAGTGCGATGTCTGTCCCAGTCAGTGTTGGGAAAATTAAAGTCCCCAACTATTACCACCCTATTTTTCTTGCAGCTATCTGTAATCTCCTTACATATTTGCTCCTCAATTTCCTGCTGACTATTTGGGGGCCTATAGTACAATCCTATCAAAGTGATGTCTCCCTTCCTATTTTTCAGTTCTACCCATATAAACTCAGTGGGCAAACCCTCGGATATATCCCCTCTCAGTACTGCCGTGATATTCTCCCGAATCAAAAACGCGACTCCCCCTCCTCTCTTGTCGCTTGTTCGATCTTTCCTATAGCATCTGTACCCTGGAACATTGAGCTGCCAGTCCTGCCCCTCCCTTAGCCATGTTTCAGTTATGGCTATAAAATCCCAGTCGCATGTACCCATCCGTGCGCTGAGTTCATCTGCCTTGCCCGCCAGGCCTCTTGCATTGAAATGAATGCAGTTTAATTTAGACTTTCCTTGCTTTCTGCCCTGCTTTCTCAGATCATGGGCGTCATTCTCCGACCCCCCGCCGGGTCGGAGAATGGCCGTTGGCCGCCGTGAATCCCGCCCCCGCCCCCGCCGAAGTCTCCGCTCCCGGAGATTGGGCGGGGGCGGGAATCCAGCCGCGCCGGTTGGCGGGACCCCCCGCTGGATTCTCCGGCCCGGATGGGCCGAAGTCCCGCCCAGGAATTGCCTGTCCCGCCGACGTAAATCAAACCTGGTATTTACCGGCGGGACCAGGCGGCGTGGGCGGGCTCCGGGGTCCTGGGGGGGGGCGCGGGGCGATCTGACCCCGGGGGGTGCCCCCACGGTGGCCTGGCCCGCGATCGGGGCCCACCGATCCGCGGGCGGGCCTGTGCCGTGGGGGCACTCTTTCCCTTCCGCCTCCGCTACGGCCTCCACCATGGCGGAGGCGGAAGAGACTCTCCCCACTGCGCATGCGCGGGAAACTGACAGCGGCCGCTGACGCTCCCGCGCATGCGCTGGGAAACTGACAGCGGCCGCTGACGCTCCCACGCATGCGCCGCATTTCCGCGCCAGCTGGCGGGGCAACAAACGCCATTTCCGCCAGCTGGCGGGGCGGAAATCCCTCCGGCGTCGGCCTAGCCCCTCAATGTTGGGGCTAGGCCGCCAAAGATGCAGAGACTTCCGCACCTTTTTGCCGGCGCGATGCCCGTCTGATTGGCGCCGGCTTTGGCGCCAGTCGGCGGGCACCCCGCCGTTGGGGGAGAATTTCGCCCCATCTCTCTGGTCATGTTTTGTACACTCTCCCTATGGGCGCAATTCTCCCAGTCCTGCACCGGGCCGGAGAATCGATGCAATCGCGCCACACCGCCCCAACGCCGGCGTGTGATTCTCCGAGGTGCGGAGAATCGCCGGCATTTGCACCGGCACGTTTGGCGTGGTGCCTGTCGTGGGCCGCCGATTCTCCGGCCCAAATGGGCCGAGCGGCCGCATTGACAAAGCAGAGTCCCGCCGGCGCCGGCCACACCTGGTCGCTGCCGGCAGGAACTCTGCGCGAAGGGTCGGGGGGGTGGGGGGGGCGGGGGGGGGGGGGGGGGGGGGGCTCCGTCCCCGGGGGGGGGGGGGGGCTCCGATGGGGTCTGGCCCGGGATTGGGGCCCACTGATCGGCGGGCCGGCCTCTCCCCCCCGGGCCTACTTTGTTGCGCGTCCGGCGTCAGAACCCCCGCGCCATGTTGCTTTGGGGCCGGAGTGTTCAGTAAGACCAACGCGCATGCGGGTGTCGCCACTGCGCATGCGTGGGTTGCCGCTGCCCCCAGTGCACGCCAGGAAGTAAGGCTGGAGCAACGTGAACCCCTCCAGCGCCGCGCTGGCCCCCTGTGGGGGACAGAATCGCTACTACTCGCACCCGTTTCGCGCCGTCACGAAACGCAATGGCATTCACGACAGCGCGTACACTCTGTCCCGCGATCGGAGAATCGCGCCCATCGTTTAAGTTTTCTTAGCCTTACTGGACCCACAGTTCTCCACAGTCTCTGCACTCTGTACTGTGGCCCTTTGTGATTTTTGACTTTGGTTTCTCTGCCTTTCACTTTTCCCCTTACTGCCTTTTGTTCCTGTTCCCACTTTACTTCCCTTTGATTTCCTGCAAGGATTCCCATCTCCCTGCCACATTAGTTTAAACCCTTCCCAACAGTTCTTAGAATATTCCCATTTATTGTGTACTCCCTACAACTATTCAACCTCCCTAAACGCATGATCTCACACTTCTCCATGTTCAATTCCATCTGCCACTTTATCGCCCATTCCACCAATCCATCTATATAATTTTGGAGGTGATAGCTATCCTCTACACTGTCCACCACTCAACCTATCTTTGTGTCATCTGCAAATTTCCCAATCATGCTCCCTACATTCACGTCCAAAGCGTTAATATATAACACAAGAAGTAAGGATCCCACAACCAAGCCCTGTGGAAGACCACTTGAACCAGCTATCAACCATTACCCTTTGTTTCCTTTTACTGAGCCAACTTTTTATCCTGTTTGCCACATTGCCCCGTATCCCATGGGCTTTCATTTTCTTGACCAATCTGTCATGTGGGACTTCGTCAGTCATGGGGCAGACTAGCAAAGAGAATCCCACCCATAATCTCTGTCAGTACTGCTTACAGGCTGACATGTCATGGGTCTACAACATCACATACTGTCAAGTTGGCAATAATTGATAGTGGTTTAAGATATGCCTCCTTAAAGGTGCAGCACAGAACAAAACTAGCACAGCATCGGTAATCCTGGGAGCTCTCTCTTGCCCGTTGCCCCATTTTCTGTGCATTCCCTTCTATCCAATTCTTCCATGGACATTATGCAGCAACCTTTGTAAAATGAAAGCAGCTTCCCTTAGTGAGGAGCAGGTTTCCTTTAAGATATGCAGGCTAGCTAAACAGGTTAGCCATGCACTGTTTAGCCGCCCTTGGGCTGGCTTAACTCAGTCGACTGGACAGCTAGTTCATGATGCAGAGTGAGGCAAACAACATTGTTATAACCTGCCTACTGACGATTGGCTGGGGACTAATGACTATCCCACAATCCTATGGGAGTATGAACTTCCCCAATGAGGGGGGCGGAGAAACTCCTACTATAAATAAGCGGGCCAGTCCAGGAACCAGGAGGAAGGAGAAGGTAGCAAGGGAAGTTACTGCTACTGTTATGTATATATTGTTATAGTAAATAAACGTTATTATTTTGTATCCTTAAAACTCGTGCTGGATTCTTCGGGGCCCTTACAAAAAATATGGCTTTAATTCCTGCACCGGCTGAGGTTATTCATGAAGGCGCCTCCTTCTCAACCTTGTCCCTCGCCTGAGGTGTGGTGATCCTCGGGTTAAATCACCACCAGTCAGCTCTCGCTGTCAAAGGAGAAAGCAGCCTATGGTGATCTGGGACTAAGGTGACTTCACTTTCCTTTTACTTGGCCTCCTTGTGGAGCATGCAGCCACTCAGCAGCATATTCTGCACTGGGCTGCATGTTGAAATCATTTAGATGAGGAGGCAGCATGAAATATGGGTTCTGTCTGCCTCGACAGGACTGGGTGCGGCGTGATCGCGCACCATAGCCCCTCGCCCAAAAATTCAAATTATTACCCAAAATACCTAACAGGAAATAGTGGTGGAATTGAATCTATAATAACTTATATGGAAGTAAATAAATATTTGAAAAGGATCAAAATTGGTGGAGAAGTGGGATTAAATGGACAGCTGAGAACTGGTTTGACTTGATGGGTCAAATAGTTTCCTTCTGTTTGTAATTTTTGTTCCATATATTTAATTTCATGTTTCATTTGAAGTGCATTCTTCGTTCTATTCCTGTATTTTAAAGGCAACAATTTGACCTTTTTATTCATGTTGTCATTTGAATGAAATTCCAGCCAAACAGCATGTGCTTCCAATTCAGTTTGTTATAAAAACCATTTCCAAAGAGTCCACACGCTGATTGAAACCAGAATTCTCAATGCTGGGCAAACCCAGGTGTGCAATGCTGAGGTTTGAGCCATAGGTCTGAAACCCTAATTCATCCAAAACATGTCTTTAAAAGCAGTAAACAACTTCTGTCTTGCAAGATACAAGGAACAATCGAGAGCTCTTGATGTATTCTCATTTTTATCCTCTTTTCATGTTCTTCCTCTTTCATTCTTTCCCATTTTATCTTTCTCCTTCTCTCTGTACATTCTCTCTTCTCACAGTTGACATGGCTTTGGGACTGCAGCTGAGAACACATGAAAACAAGAGTCCTTTGTGAGTTACACCACTGTCTGTGTAAAGTTAGGAGTAAAGTCACCATCGTCCCAGATGACTGTAGGCTGCTGTTATAACCCCAATGGAGGTCTCGTGATCAGAACTATTTGATTTCCCGTGACCTCCCTGGAATATGAACTTCCCCTTTAAGACTGGCAGGCTTTCTCCTTTAAGGGGGTGGGGTTTCCCCTTTGCAAAGAGAGCCCCAGTTGCATAAGAACTCTGGCCTAACTGCAGGTCAGGGTAGGAGACCCTTAGGGGAGTGGACAAGTATTGTAAGTGTATTGAAATAAACCTTGTTCTGTAATAACTACTTCCGTCTAAGCGTTCTGCCTACCATGGATTCTACAGTGGCGATGAGGATTCAGTGGAGCTGCCGTCAACGCCGGTTGCTACGCATTGGGCCCAACTCCTCTAGGCTTTGGCAGGCCCCACTACTAACCACTGAAATGCCACTCATAGGAAGGAAGGCTAGAACCTATTGATGTAGGTACAGGTGATTGCGGGGCATATGTTGAATGGATGGACCTTTTTTTTGAACAAATGATATTACTAGCGATGCCTGAAACCCTTATATTACTGACGGCTTGTGGAGAGCCTACCTACAGTGTAATAAAGAGCTTGACTCACCCCGGTGCCTAGATTCCCGGTCGATTGCCGCCCAGGTGACCCTGGTGGGGGAGCATTTCGACCCGAAACCACCTCTCATCATACACCGTTTCTGGTTCCACAAGGCTGCTCAGGCGCAGGCTGAGTCGGCGGGTGACTTCCTGGCCCCCCTCCGAAAACTGGCTGAGACTTGCGAACTCGGAGTAACACTGAATGAGACACTCAGGGACCGTTTGGTGTGTGGACTCCGCGGTGCGGCCATGCAATGGAAAGTACTAGCTGAGGCCCAACTGGACTTGCAACGTGCGGTGGCAATAGCTTACTCCAGAGAAAGCGCCAAAAGAAGGGTCTAGGAACTCCAGGGACTGACAGTGCTCAGTCTGGGGGGCAATCAGGAGCACCTATCACACTCGGCTAGACCTGAGGAGGCTGGCACCCTGATAACTGGACACCTATCGGAGGAACACGGGTCGCCATAATAGAGGCTGGGGACGCCACTTGATGTTCTCCCCTGAGCAGGAGGAACAGGACTATGACCACCAGCCAGCAAGGGCCACCACAGGCTGCAGAAACCAGAGAGACAGGAGGCCCCATGAGGATCTACTCACCCGCCAACCCACTAGGCGCAACCACCCCCCATGTGACAGGGCTTACTACATGGAAGATGCGGACAGCACCTACCAGCAGTTACGCTACATGGGTGCGCCAAGCATAGCGCCCATCTGGATCTCCCTGTGGATTAATGGACACCCAATCTGCATGGAACTCAACACTGAGGCAGCAGTGTCTGTAGTCAGTCGCCGTACTTTTGACCGCAATTCGGTCTAACATCTATAGCTGACCCTGTCAAATACCAATCTGAGGCCAGCCACTTATAATGGGGAACCGCTGGCAATAGCGGGCACTTCAACGGTTCCGGTCGAATATGGTCAACAGACTGCAAACCTTCCTCTGGTGGTGGTCCACGGGAGAGGTCGGAGCTTGTTGGAGTGCGACTGGCTACGCCACTTGCAGTTAGATTGGCAGCAGGTGTGCCGCGTACACCCATATGGCCCTGAGGGAGTTATATTGAGGTTTCCATCGGTATTACAGGCTAGCTTGGGCACCATAAAATGAGCTGTGGCCCGAATAAGTGTGGATCCCATGGCTCAACCGCACTACTTCCACATCCGGCCTGTCCTGTATGCCTTATGACCCAAGGTGGATGCTGAGTTGGACCAGATGGAGAACTTGGGCACCATCCGCCCGGTACAGTTCTCTGACTGGGCGGCGCCTGTCGTCCCGGTCATGAAACCGAACGGAACAGTATGCTTGTGTGCCGATTATAAAATGACGGTCAACCATGTGTCTCGACTTAACCGTTACCCAGTTCCCCGGATCGAGGACCTTTACGCAAATCTCAGCGGAGGGCGCATATTTACGAAACTCAACATGAATCACGCTTACCTCCAGTTGTTCCTGGCCCCCGAGTCCAGATGTTTTGTAACTGTGAACATGCACAGGGGCTATAGGAACACACCCGGCTGCCCTTTGGGGTTTCGGCGGAGGGGCTGCTTGGTTCCCGGGCGTCGTGTTGGCGGAAACAGGTCCGGTTCCTTCCCGAATATGGGCACAGGGCCGCGAGTCTAATCGCCACGTGGACCATCTCCGAAGTAGCGTATCGGATACTCCCTGAAGTCTTCTATTACATCAATACAGGAATTAGCTTTAATAGAGGGTTTCCACTCTTGCTCCCAATCATGGGATAGCTCTCCATACACTGCATTTTCTTATTCTCTCCTATTCTTCAATGAATCAAAGTAAAACAAAGTACTGAAAAATGCTTGAAGCCAAGTGGAATATTGCGAGAAAATGCAGAAGATTCAGAAAAAGGAAAAGCAAATGGGTATGGTATTTATTTTTCGTTTAGCGAATGCAAACTCCCTCAGCTAATCAGTTTCTTCCAGTCCTGCTGTGTTGCTGTCGGATAGATCTCCGCTGAGTCTGTGAATCAGACATTCTTCTCTGATGTGGTGCATTGTTTGCTCTCTCCCACAGGCACATAGAGGATGAATGAGGTGAAATAGAAAGAAAAGCTGATGCGATCAAGGAGTAAAAATAGACTTATGAAGGTTGACCATCCCCTAGGGCAGCACGGTAGCACAGTGGTTAGCACAGTTGCTTCACAGCTCCAGGGTCCCAGGTTCGATTCCTGGCTTGGGTCACTGCATGTTCTCCCCGTGTCTACATGGGTTTCCTCCGGATGCTCCAGTTTCGTCCCACAGTCCAAAGATGTGCAGGTTAGGTGGATTGGCCATGATAAATTGCCCATAGTGTCATAAAAGATTAGGTGGGTTATGGGAATAGGGTGGAAGTGTGGGCTTAAGTAGGGTGCTCTTTCCAAGAGCTGGTGCAGACCCGATGGGCCGATTGGCCTCCTTCTGCACTGTAAATTCTATGGTTCTATAACCTGTGTTTTGGTGAAAGTAAGTGAACTTTCAGATGTATGATAAAAGAAAATCTACTACAAACATTGGAGATCTGAAATAAAAATGAAGCGCTGGAAGTTCTGCTAGTATCTCTCCGTGTTTCTCTCTCCACAGATGCTGCCTGTCTTGCTGAGTTTTTCCAGCACTTACTGTTATAACTTCAGACATATAACTTGGTCATTCACCAGTGGGTTTGTCCAATATTAACACCAGAGCTGATAAGGGGTTACACTTGAAATATTAGCTGATCTTTCTCTTTCTGTGCTACCAAATGACTATTTATTAAAGGAAACCCAGTTCAAAGTGTATATGGGGTATCTCCCAACCTTGCGGAGATGACCAAAGGACCCACACGCAGCCAAGTTGCAAAGCTCCCCTCTGAGTCAGGAATCCGGCAGCACCTTGGAGGCGGACTCCCAGTGATAGGCCGGAGGGCCAACAGTGCCTCCTCTCACTGGCCCCATTATTCTGCCACATGAATGAAAAGGCAGCAGCCAGAGCAATGTGATTCTCCCATTGGGCCTCCTACCCCAGGATCCTTCCCACCATCCTTAAACACACAGGGGGCTTGATTCTCCAAAAATGAGACTATGTCCCCACGCCGGCGTAACAACGTTGGAGTTTTACTCCCGAAATTCCTTGAAAAAAGTTAGAAAAATTCATAGCCCTGCAGGGGGCTAGCAGGGACCCGGAGTGAATCTCGCTGCTTTTACTGCAGATACGGCCCCCGCACCTCCGGGTCAGAGGCTGCATATGCGCACGGCGGCGACCTCCAGTGGCCGCACCGTGCTCCATGGCGGCCTCGGACCTCGGAGCCTGACAAAAAAAATAATCCCCCCGATAGGCCACGCGCCCGAGCATCAACCCCCGCACATTTAATCCCCGGCCGCCTATAAGGCACCCCCGGTCTCCAATGTGGACTGAGTCCGCAGCTGCCACGCGTGCATCCTGACCGGCAATAGGTGGTTAGTTCCACGCCGTCGGGAACTCGGCCGGTCGGAAGCGGCGGTTTGTTCAGCGGGCCCCTGGCCGTGTGGTGAACTCCGCGGTGAAGCTGATTTTCGGTGCACGGAGAATCGCCGGTGCCGGGGCGGAGAATCCAGTTTGACGCCGTAATCGGGCCCGGCGCCAGCTGCAATTACGGCGTTGGGCTGTGGAGAATCTAGCCCATGGTCTATTAATTGGCCGACCATGTAAGATTCACAATTGTTGGAGAACTCTGACCCTTTCAGGGTTGAGACCTGAAAATCGTCTCTGTGCCTGAAAGTTTTCAAACCACATGGTTTATTAGTTAGATAATAAACTACAAAAGAGAAGTAAAGAAGTTAGACACAAAGGTTATATGTATAATCTTACATAATGAAAGCCATACAACCAGCTAACATTGACAAGATTTCAAATTCATTGACCTCGAATAGCCTTGTGATAATACTGAGCGTGTTCAGTTCAACTCTGAGAATGTTCTAATATTTCATTCTTTACGTCTGTCTAATTAATATGCATTAAATCACTCATTATCTTATGGGAACTTGTGCCTGTTTTTCTTCCTGCGTGTCAATAGATGTCATTGTTTACCCAAGCCAAGCAGCCTCCTAACAACTCGTGCGCATTCCATAATAGGCAAAAAACAGTCAACTCACTGTTACCACGTTATGTTCCCATAAACAAGAGAGAATGCAGACAAAAAGTCTTGTACGTAGGTGTACAAAGACAATTATACATAGTGCTAGCAACAACAACATTGAATCTCAGAAGCTTATTGTATTGAGAAACCTGCAAAATATGCTTTTCGCAAGATGCAGCTTTTGAAGATGGAGGCTGGAATTTTATCAAAGCCCAATTGCCTGGCGGCTGGGACGAAAGGCAGGCCCCAGGCTCCGGGAAACAAATCGTGAAGCCCTGGGTGGAAATGTACCAGCGCAGCCAATTGCAGCATGCGTCCCACATCCGCTGGCAAAACCAGCGAGGCAGCAGTTTGGTAGCCTGGGCAGCACCACTGATTATGGGTGCTGCAGGGAGAAGAGGACATCTCCATGTCGAAGTACCCTTGGAGGCAATTTTTTGAATTTAATATGCTGGGGCTAGTCAGGCAGACCCTACTAGTGGCACTGTAGCGATGGGGGTGGTATGTAGCCACTTAATTGATTCAATTGGCTGCCTACTTCCTGGCACCGATGCATGGGGTCTCTTTAAAGTGCCTGCCCCTAAGAATATCCTCTAATGGCTGGGTGACACCAGCCTCCTCTCCCAGTGCCTGCCACTGCCATTTTATTAAACCTCCCTCCTTCCAGCTGGTCTCCAAAGAGCTGGTAAAATTTAGCTGAGAAAGCCAGATAGCAATACAAAGAAGTCTAGAACAGAAATTTCAAGGTCGGGCGGGGGGGGCTCTGCTACCAGTGACGATGCAGAAAGTGTCAGCAAAATATTGATCCCATCAGGTGATAAGAATCCGGAAAAAGAAAGCAAACTGTCTTAAAGTTTCAGAGACAATTTGCTCAGTCTTCTTGACAAAGATTGCAAATCCTGCTACAGGAAGGTTGATGTGGATATTACAAGGCTCGTCAAAGAGATTAGTGCAAAATGGGAAATATGTATAAAGTGCGGGTGGATGTTGCCACATCCTATTGAAAGCCTTCCCTTGGCATATGAATTTAATGAGGTAGTGGCTATGGATTTAAAGGCACGGTAGAAATATTTTCATTTTAGATTTTTTATAAATGGCAGCCAGATTTACTCTTTCTATGGTATTACATGGCAATGGGTGATCACAGATAAATTCACGTAGAAATGAATGGGCACCAGACTTGGGGAACCAGCTAAGTTTCAAAATGATAATAGAGGAGAATTTGTTAATGACGAGTTTAAAGACCTGTGAAAACTTGAATATTATGATTGGGAATACCACAGCTTTCAGCAATGAACTCTGTGAAAGGAATCATGTGGTGATAGATGAAATACTGCATGAAATCTTAGCACACCAACCAAACTGCAAGTTGACAACTGTATCGACACGGACAGGCCATGCAAAGAATTTGCTTCAGATGGCTGGAGGGTATGGTCCCCATTAACTGCTCCATGAGAGGAGTTCCAAATTACCTTCTGTACTGGGCGATAGCCCTTCTTCCCCAGAGGGGAACACTATTCTGCCCATTTTTCTCTGCACATGTGCATGGTTCACATACAGGGAAAGTGGTTTTCATCAAGGCTGAGGTCTTGGAGAAAATTGAGAACTCCGAGGCATCGCATAAGATTGCCTGAGATAGACTTTAATTCTAGTGATATAGTGGGAGGGTCATAAATAATGGAAAGAGCCCAGATGGGTACTAGAGCGTAATGAAAGACACTGGTTTGCCAACATGGTAATCTGACTATTAAGGTTGACTCCTTACGGTTAATCGGGATTAATTACTTTTTGTTATTAAGGGGCAATTTAGAGTGACCAAACTACCTATGCTACACATCTTTGGGTTGTGGGTGTGAGACCCATGCAGACATGGGGAGAATGTGCAAACTCCACATGGACAGTGACCCAGGGCCGGGATCGAACCTGGGTCCTCGGCGCCGTGAGGCAGCAGTGCAACCGCTGCACCACCGTGCCGCCCTAATCAGCATTGATTACAAACTCTCAGAATCTGAGTAGCTGATAGAAGGTGATGAGGCAACTTGTACCCCTGATATTCTTGTGTTCTGCAATGACAGTCCTGAAGAACAGAATACAATAAGTGAGAGGCTGAGTGGTGGTAGGCTGAGTGATCATAATGGACAGAACAGGGCTCTCACGCACTAAGGCCAATTATGTAAACCGGTCACTCAGGTTCCAGAAGGATCCAGTGAATAGAGGGATGCCAGAACTGTGAGGTGTGTAGGGGAAACTTCTTTTTCAAGTATTTTTATTCGGCAAATTTTCATCATCTTCACAATACAAGATCAATCCCAAACAAATAAAGAACCTCCCAACCCCCAAAAAACCAACCCCCCCCCCTCAGCCGTCAACTCCCGGAAGTACATAATGAACAAACCCTAGCAATTGTAGAACCCCTCATTCGCCCCCTCATTCGTCCCCTCATTCGTCCCCTCAGCGAAAACTTTACCTTTTTCAGTGTCAAAAACTCCAGCGGGCCCCCATGCCACACTGAGGCACAGGGTGGAAAGGTTGACCTCCACCCAGCAAGACCCGCCTACGAATGATCTACGCGTGATCCACGAGGCATTTGCCCGCTCCCGCCTGCAGCTGCAGCTGCTCCGACACTCCAGGTATGGCTTCTCGGTGACCAGGCTCCACATCCACATGTAAGACCCCTGGGATTTTACTGAACACCATCCTCCAAAATCTTCCCAGCTTCAGGCAGGACCAAAACATATGAACATGGTTCATGGGGCTACTTCCACAGCGCTCACATACATCCTCTACCCCTTCGAACAGCCGGCTCAGGCTTGATTTTGTGATGTGCGCCCTGTACATTACCTTCAGTTGCATCAGCTCCAACCTCGCACACGAAGTTGAGGCATTTACTCTGCGCAGCACCTCACATCACAGTCCCTCTTCCAGTGCCACCCCCAGCAGTTCCTCCCACTTCACCGTAATCCCCTCCATGGACATTGTATCCTCCTCCAGGATCCTCCTGTAGATCGCCAAGGAGACCCCTCTCTCCGCTGACAGCACCGCCTCCAGCAATGAGGAGGCCGACATTATGGGGAAGTTCAGGAAAACCTTCCTTGTGAAATCCCGCACCTGCATACACCTAAACCCTTCCTCTGCGCCAACCCATGCTTCTCCCCCAACTCCTCTAAGCTCGCAAACCGCACCCCTAGGAACAAATCCTTCATTTCCTTAAAGGTAGGTAGGAGGAGCCTTCGGACAGGAGCTGCCATGCTGGCAGGTAATCCTGGTGAACGGAAGTGAGGTAGGGAGGTAGCATCGGGGGATGTTCAAGTGGGGGTGGGGCAGGGGTTTAGGTAGGGAGGGGTAGGGGAGTGGGGGGGATGCGACGCGGCAGTTTTTGAGACTGAGCTTGGAGCCTAGCAGAAAAGACAGTGGAACAGCAATGGCAGGAGTTTTTGGGGGTTATTAGGGAGGCACAACAGAAATTCATCCCAAGGAGGAGAAAACATGCTAAGGGGAGGACAAGGCATCCATGGCTGATGAGGGATGTCAAAGACAGCATAAAGGCTAAAGAAAAAGCATACAAAGTGGCGAGAATTAGTGGGAAACCAGAGGACTGGGAAGCCTTTAAAAGCGAGCAGAGGACAACTAAAAAAGCAATAACGGGGGAGAAGATGAAGTACGAGTGCAAGCTAGCAAGTAATATAAAGGAAGATAGGAAGAGACTTTTTCAATATATAAAAGGTAAAAGAGAGGCAAAATAGACATTGGGCCACTAGAAAATGTGGCTGGAGAAGTAATAATAGGAAACAAAGAAATGGCAGACGAACTGAATAGTTACTTTGCATCAGTCATCATGGTGGAAGACACCAATGGGATGCCAGAGCTCCAGGAGAACCAGGGGGCAGAGGTGAGTGCAGTGACCATTACTAAGGAGAAGGTTCTGGGGAAACTGAGAAGTCTGAATGTGGATAAGTCACCTGGACCGGATGGACTACACACCAGGATCCTAAAAAAGATAGCTGAGGAAATTGTGGAGGCATTAGTGATGATCTTTCAGGAATCACTGGAGGCAGGAAGGGTCCCAGAGGACTGGAACGTGGCGAATGTAACACCACTGTTTAAGAAGGGAGGGAGGAAGAAGACGGGAAATTATAGGCTGGTTAGCCTGACTTTGGTCATTGGTAAGATTTTAGAGTCGGTTATTAAAGCTGAGATCGCGAAGCACTTGGAAGTGCACGGTAAAATAGGACTGAGTCAGCACGGCTTTGTCAAAGGGAGGACATGTCTGACAAATCCATTAGAGTTCTTTGAGGGGGCAACAAGCAAGTTAGACAAAGGAGAACCAGTGGACATGATTTATTTAGATTTCCAGAAGGCCTTTGACAAGGTGCCGCTTAGGAGACTGTTAAATAGGTTAAGAGCTCATGGTGTTCAGGGTAAGATCCTGGCATGCATAGATGACTGGCTGACAGACAGAAGGCAAAGAGTGGGGATAAAGGGGTCTTTTTCAGGATGGCAGCCGGTGACTAGTGGTGTGCCTCAGGGGTCTGTGCTGGGACCACAACTTTTTACAATATACATTAATGATCTGGAAGAAGGAACTGAAGGCACTGTTGCTAAGTTTGCAGATGATACAAAGAACTGTAGAGGGACAGGTAGTATTGAGGAAGCAAGGGGACTGCAGAAGGTCTTGGACAAGCTAGGAGAGTGGGCAATGAAGTGGCAAATGAAATACAATGTGGAAAAGTGTGAGGTTATGCACTTTGGAAGGAGGAATTTAGGCATAGACTATTTTCTAAATGGGGAAATGCTTCGGAAAGCAGAACCACAAAGGGACTTGGGAGTCCTTGTTCACAATTCTCTTAAGGTTAACGTGCAGGTTCAGTCAGCAGTTAGGAAGGCAAATACAATGTTAGCATTCATGCCAAGAGGGCTAGAATACAAGACCAGGGATGTACTTCTGAGGCTTTACAAGGCTCTGGTCAGACCCCATTTGGAGTATTGTGAGCAGTTTTGGGCCCCATATCTAAGGAAGGATGTGCTGGCTTTGGAAAGGGTCCAGAGGAGGTTCACAAGAATGATCCCTCGAATGAAGAACTTGTCGTATGAGGAATGTTTGAGGACTCTGGGGCTGTACTCGTTGGAATTTAGAAGGATGAAAGGGGATCCTATTGAAACGTACAAGATACTGCGAGGCCTGGATAGAGTGGACGTGGAGAGGATGTTTCCACTTGTAGGAAAAACTAGAACCAGAGGACACCATCTCATATTAAAGGGACAATCCTTTAAAACAGAGATCAGGAGGAATTTCTTCAGCCAGAGGGTGGTGAATCTGTGGAATTCTTTGCTGCAGAAGGCTGTGGAGGCCAATTCACTGAGTGTCTTTAAGACAGAGATAGATAGGTTCTTGATTAATAAGGGAATCAGTGGTTATGGGGAGAAGGCAGGAGAATGGGGATGAGAAAATATCAGCCATGATTGAATGGCGGAGCAGACTCGATGGGCCAATTGGCCAATTCTGCTCCTATGTCTTATAGTCTTATGGCCGGAGAAGGGAGCCAACTTGGATGGGCCCAGTTTAGGGCGAAGTTCAAAGAGGTAAAATCGGAAAGGTATGATGGCGGACAATAGAGGGGAGTGGAGGCGTAATCCTCTGGCAAGGTTCATAACATGTGTGGTATTATCAGGTATTGCAGTACCTGAGAGGCTGAAGACCATTGGTTAAACCTAGGAGTTTACCATTGGCTGTTTGGTATGTAGCTCCGCCCTGACAGGCGGGGTATAAGAACTGGTGCCGTCCCAGCAGCCCTCATTCTGTACCAAAGCTGCTGGGGAACAGTTCTAGTCTATTAAAGCCTTCAGTTATGCTACTACCTCGTCTTTAATTGTAATTGATCGTGCATCAACATGGAATGTACGGGGACTGAACGGGCCGGTGAAGAGGTCTTGGGTCTTTGACACTTGAGGAATTTGAAGGCGGGAGTTGTCTTTCTACAGGAGATGGACCTCCGGGTGAAGGATCAGGTCAGGTTGAGAAAGGATGGGTGGGTCAGGTATTTCCCTCGGGTTTGATTCAAAATTGCAGGGGTTGGCCATCTTGCTGAGCAAATGCACCTTTAGTCAACAACTTCCTTTGGATGACTTCATTCCTAAGACCACAAACTAATCGGTCGCGAGGTGTATCATCCAAAGTCTGGCCAATTTGCAGTACTTTGCTTGCTTTCGCAGTGATGTAACAAGTTATGAAATGTTTTCCCCTTCCTCCTGTGCACGATGGTGAAAGTGAAATTTTTCAGCTATTAAATAGTGCATGGGGAGAGAAATGTTCTTGCAAGACAGTCTTTAACTCAGAATGTGACTTGTCTCCAGGTTTAGTTGGGTGTACTAAATTCTGTAGCAACATGAATGTTTTCCTTCCAACTGAGCTGAGAAAGGGCTCAGTCTGCAGGTCTGCTGCTGTCTGATTGGCTTTGTGGGAGGTCTGCAATCTTTCCTCATAAGAGTTCCATGTCTCCTCCTCCTCATCAAACCCATCCATGGCGTCTTTTCTTGCAGCTTCCTGGTCTGTGCTACTCAGCCATCAGCCTGTCTGCCCTGCCATTTATTTTCTCTCTGTTTAAAGCAGACAAACTCACAGCACACAAGCAGACTAGCTGTCTCTGTGCTCCACTACCAACTCCAAGGCAATAGGTTGCAGAGTCTCAGCCCCTGTAGATTTGCGTTGCCGCGCTCCATTGCGTTGCCTCGTGTACGGTCTCTGCAGCCTTACCCATTACAGCAGTGAGTGTACTGAAAACGTCGATCCTCCTTCTCAAGTAAGCCCCCAGTAACTCGCAGTTGAACCACAGCTTTTTTAAAAAACCCTTTTACTTGCACTAGCGGCTGTCGCAATTGATCAGATGATTGGTTGATAGGGTTGTGAAGAAGGCCTATGGAGTGTTGGCCTTTATTGGTAGAGGGATTGAGTTCCGGAGTCAGGAGGTCATGTTGCAGCTGTACAGAACTCTGGTACGGCCGCATTTGGAGTATTGCGTACAGTTCTGGTCACCGCATTATAGGAAGGACGTGGAGGCTTTGAAGCGGGTGCAGAGGAGATTTACCAGGATGTTGCCTGGTATGGATGGAAAATCTTATGAGGAAAGGCTGATGGACTTGAGGTTGTTTTCGTTGGAGAGAAGAAGGTTACGAGGAGACTTAATAGAGGCATACAAAATGATCAGGGGGTTGGATAGGGTGGACAGTGAGAGCCTTCTCCCGCGGATGGAAATGGCTGGCACGAGGGGACATAGCTTTAAACTGAGGGGTAATAGATATAGGACAGAGGTCAGAGGTAGGTTCTTTACGCAAAGAGTAGTGAGGCCGTGGAATGCCCTACCTGCTACAGTAGTGAACTCGCCAACATTGAGGGCATTTAAAAGTTTATTGGATAAACATATGGATGATAATGGCATAGTGTAGGTTAGATGGCTTTTGTTTCGGTGCAACATCGTGGGCCGAAGGGCCTGTACTGCGCTGTATCGTTCTATGTTCTATGATTCCCTGACGCCCCGCTACAATCTGTAAGGGTCCAAGTATTTACTTGAGAGTTGTTTTTACTTGCCATAATGATAATCTTGCCTTGGAACTCGACGATATTCCTCCCAACCTCACTCCTGATGGTGTGTGGGCCTGGATCTTCAATGATTCTTTCTTCTGACTCACAAAATCACCATCAAAAGTTGTTTTTCTCCCTTTTTTGTTTAGGCCCAGATCCAGTCACCAGCTTCACTTTTGTTCTATTCTTTGATGTAGCCGCAACGGGAAACAATCAGAGGTGGCACACATTGAGTTCGTACACACAGAGAAAGGGGTTTATTTACAAAATGCTGCTCAAATAGGGTACAATGGTGAACTCCACAAAAGCCCGCGAGGCACTCCTATTATGTCATTGCAGCATGTGACACTACACCGGCCAATGGTGTTACTCTTATCTCTGATGCATAACTTTGCCCCCCTGGATGCCACCCATGCTGTTTCATCTCCCCATGGTACAGTAAGAAAATGTTATTGCCCATTGGCAAAGGAAGGCAAGAAAAGCTGGAAAACCACGACTAACCTCAAAACCGGTATTATCTAACTGGCTTGTTGCTTTTCCGAATGGCAGTTCCGTTGTCCCTGGATTACAGAGTCTTATATAACATTTTCTCAACTGTGCTGTGCTTGTTCTTTGAATCCTTAATTATATTCCTAACTAGCTATTTATGTTGAAGGAATTAACCAACATACCATTAACTACTGTGGCTGTTTTTTGCATTCAGTCATTACATTTGGTGTGGAACCGCATCTCCTAATCACGAATCTTGCTTAATTTGGGACCAGAGCAGATAGCTACAATGGCAAAGGAAATCCAGGCCCTCGAACAAATTCAGTCTTGTTTCTTTTTAATTGGGTTTTATGCTTTATTGTTTGTCCTTTGGGTTAAGCTCCGTCTGTGTGGGAGTAATACCAATACAAAGCAGATATTTATACAGAATGTAAATGTTGCCACAGTCCCAGAGGACCATAGGCTGCTCTCCCCTTTGAGAGCTGTCTGGTGGTGATTTAACCTTAGGTTCACCACGCCTCAGGCGAGGGGCAAGGTTGAGAAAGACAGGCTTTCAGGATAACCTCAGTTGGTACGGGAATTGAACCCGGGCTGTTGGAGTTATTCTGCATCACGAACCAGTCAACTCAGCTAACCTACCCTCAGAATAGTAGAGCACATAAGGGGCGAAATTCTCCATTATCGGTGGAAAGTCCGCCGATCGGAGCAAAAAACGGCGCAAATCTGACTTACGTCACGCCGGAAAAATCGTCGCGAAGTCTCCGGCCCGAAATGGGCTAGCAGCGACGTGACGGGATCCGCGCTTGCTCACGTGGTTCACGCCGTGCAGCATCATACACGCCGCTGACACGGCGTGACGGCTCATAACGGCGCGCTGCTCCCCCCCACCTGACCAGAACACCCGACCGGATGGCTGGCCGCCGCTCAGCCCCGAGGTTCCAGTCACGGGATGTGGAGGCGCTCCTGGACGCAGTGGAGCAGAGGAGGGAGGCCCTGTATCCCGGGCACGGCCGCAGTGTTGCCCCACGCCACAGCCGGCGTCGGTGGAGGGAGGTGGCAGAGGCTGTCACCGCTGCGGCCCTGACACCACGGACAGGCACCCAGTGCCACAAGAAGGTGAACGGCCTCGTCAGAGCAGGCAGGGTGAGCCTCCCCCCCCCCCCCCGCCCGATATCCATATCCCCCATATCCCCCCTCCCCCATATCCCCCCTCCCCCATATCCCCCATATTCCCCCTCCCCCATATCCCCCCTACCCCCCCTACCCCATATCCCCCATATCCCCCCTCCCCCATATCCCCCATATCCCCAAGTGAATCCAGCCCTAACCTTAACCTCTGCAATGCACGCGCAACCGATGACGTGCATTCATATACCTGTCTAACACTGTTGCCTTTTACCCCTGCCACCACCCCCACCAGCCACAGGAGAAACGCGCACACAACACCAGGGAGCATGTGAGGACTGGAGGAGGCCCCGCTGATGAGAGGCCACTGACCGAACACGAGGAAAGGGCCCTGGAACTGGCTGGCGGACCTGAGGACCGGGAGGTTGCTGATGCAGAGGTCTGGGGCGTACTAGCGAGTGAGCCACTGACAGCCCATCCCCATATCCCCCCTGCCCTATATCCCCCTCCCCCATATCACCTGATCACTGCCTGCGTGTCTAACCATGCATGCTTCATTGTGTATCGCAGGAGCAAACGTCGAGGCACCCATCCCCGCAGATGCACACCGCCCGCAGGATGCCCCTCGGAGGCCACGGGAGACGGAGAGACCCGGACCCTCCGGCATGCGATGCCCGCAGGATGCCCCTCGGAGGCCACGGGAGACGGAGAGACCCGGACCCTCCGGCATGCGATGCCCGCAGGATTCCCCTCGCACACCACGGGAGACGGAGAGACCTGGAGCAACAGGAAGACGACACCCCCATCACGTGCGGGAGCGACGAGGCAGGCGTGTGCCACCCAGCGACGAGGGGGGCAGCCACAGGCCCCCGTCACATCCGAGCCAGGACACCACTACCCAGGACACCACTACCCAGGACACCACTACCCAGGATACCCCTACCCGGGACAGCACTGCCCAGGACACCCCTACCCGGGACAGCACTACCCAGGAAGACGAAATACCGGACAGTGACTCAGAGTGGATGGGTGGAGACGAACCCCCACCCCAAAGTGCCATGGACTCAGAGTGGGACGAAGAGCACGACACAACGCCACTGCTGTCACCAACACCCTCCACCATCGCAGAAACACTCACCTCGGTTGGGCACTTTAGTGATGAGGCGTCTGGTACACTCACTGGTGCGCACAACACAGCCGTCCCGGTACAGCAGGTGGAGGTAGGAGCAGCAGAGGGGCCGGGCGGTCGGAGGGCAGCCCAGCCCAAGCGAATATCTGCCGCCCAGATGGATCCCGGATTCCTGGAGTTACCACACCCACACACAGATCCGATGCAACCACCGACCCGGAGACGAGCGAAGAGGGTGACGGGCGGCTTGCGGCGGCTGCAGTCGCAGGTGGAGGAGTCCACCCGCGTCCAGGAGCTGGGAGTGGTGCCGGTCATGCGTGCCACCCAGGCCGACACCGCACGGGTGGCGTCCGCAGTGGAGGCAATGGGTGCGACGGTGTCAGACATGGGGAACGGTTTGCGAGGCCTAGGGCATTCCGTGCAGGCGGCGTCTGTGGCCCAGGACATGGCTGCCCTCTCACAGGAGGCCATGAGCCAGTGCCAGCGCCAGATGGCAGAGGCGCTCAACGCCATGGCCCAGTCTCAGCAGGCCATAGCCCAGTCTCAGCAGGCCATAGCCCAGTCTCTGCAGGCCATGGCCCAGTCTCTGCAGGCCATGGCCCAGTCTCAGCAGGCCATCGCTGAGGGCATCGGCGCCAGTGGCCATGTGCGAGCCGGCGTCGCACAGTCACAGACAGGGTTTGCCAACCCCCTGGGCTCCATGGCTGCAAACCTGCAGACCCCTGTCGATACCAGCACGGGCCTCCAGGACTGGCAGCGCCAGATGTCGGGGGGGCGTCGGATGGCCAGTCAGTTCGCATCCCCAACCCATGTAGAGGCCTGGGGGCCATCGGGCACCCCGAGGGAGGAGGAGGTGGTGTGGTCCGTCCCGGGTCCCCCTGTAGGGGAGGTCCCGGAACACCGCGACACCTCGGACTCCCCCCTTCCGTCCCAGGTGCATCGGGTGGGCAACGGGCAGGACAGGCTGGCAGCTCGCCATCCCAGTCGCCCGGGCCGCAGCCTGGCCCATCTAGGCCGGGAAGCCCCAGGAAACGGCCGCCAAAGGGATCCAGTGTCAGAGGGCAGGAATCACAGGAGTCCACCTCCAGTTCTGCTGTACCGTCTGGGGAACCACGTAGACGAAGTCAAAGGGCCCGTAAGGCCAAACAATTAGACACTGAGTAAGTTGGCCCGGGTGCAGGGCACAGATGAGTTTTAGGGGCTAGGGCACGTGCATGAACTCCTTTGGTTATTAAAGTCAATGTTACACCTACCGAAGCTGCCTTTGTGCTCTGTCCAAAGCGTGCGGGGGGTGTCATGTACGTTGAACGCAGGTGTGTGTGTGAGGGGTGGTCTTACCTCAGCCCCAGGTGAGTCTGCCCCCTTCCCCCTGGGCCGCCATCAACATCCCCCGGGCAGAGCTCGGGACCGTGCGCTGCAGTGTCACAGCCGCACGCAGGGATGGTCCGGGTGGATGGTGGTACTGTGGCCATGGGTCAGACATAGTCCAACGATGTGGAGCCAGGAGCACATCGCAGGGCGGGTTGTCATCATCCTCCATGGCCTGCAATAGACACGCGTCCACCCGCAACTGTGTGAGCCCGGCCATTGTGCCGCAGGTGGATCGGCACTGGGGGGGGGCGGTGGTGAGCATGCGGGTGGGGTGGGTGGGGTTGGGGAGTGGGGTGAGGGTGCTGGGTGGGTGGATGGGTGGGGGGTGTGGGTGGTCGGCTGTTGCCATGGTGTGCGGTCTGTGGCCATACTACCTGATTCCCACGCCCATCTAGTCAGTGAAGCGGGCGGCTATCAGTCTGTCCCGTGCCCGCTGGGCCAGCCGGTAACGGTGGACAGCCACCCGCCTGTGTCGAGCCCGTCTGTCCTGACCATTGCCCCCATCCCCCTCATCTGGGGAGGACTGCGCCTCTTCCTGCTGCTCCTCCACTCCGCCCTCCTCTGCCTGCGGCACATCGCCCCTCTGTTGGGCTATGTTGTGCATGACGCAGCACACCACAATGATGCGGCCGACCCTATCTGACCGATACTGGAGGGCGCCCCCAGAGAGGTCCAGGCACCTGAAACGTATCTTCAGCACGCCAAAGCACCTCTCTCACTCACCTTGTCGCTACATGGGCATCATTGTAGCGGTTCTCCGCCTCATTGCGTGGCCTCCGTATAGGCATCATCAGCCATGATCGCAATGGGTAGCCCCTGTCGCCCAGCAACCAGCCCCTCAGCCGGGGATGGCGTCCCTCGTACATGCCGGGGATGGATGACCGCGACAACACGTATGAGTCGTGTACACTGCCTGGGTAACGGGCGCAGACGTGCAGGATCATCATGCGGTGGTCGCAGACCACCTGTATGTTCATCGAATAGGTCCCCTTCCTATTGGTGAACACGGCCCTGTTATCTGCAGGTGGTCGCACGGCGACGTGCATCCCATCAATCGCGGCCTGGACCATGGGTAACCCGGCCACGGCAGAGAAGCCCACGGCCAGGGCATCTTGGCTGGCCCGGTCCACTGGGAAGCGGATGTAGCGGTGCGCCATGGCATATAGGGCGTCTGTCACTGCCCGGATGCACCGATGCGCCGATGTCTGCGATATGCCGGACAGGTCCCCACTCGGTGCCTGGAATGACCCCGTTGCATAAAGGTTCAGGGCCACCGTAACCTTGATGGACACGGGGAGAGGGTGTCCCCCGCCAGTGCCACGCGGTGACAGGTGTGCCAGCAGGTGGCAGATGTGTGCCACGGTTTCCCGCCTCATCCGGAGTCTCCTCCTGCATTCCCGGTTTGTGAGGTCCTGGTATGACTGCCGGGGCCGGTACACACGGGGCGCCCTCGGGTGCCTCCGTTGCCGTGGGGCCGCGACGTCCTCCTCCCCCTCCTCGTCCTGTCGGTCAGGTGTCCCTCCAGCCTGGGCGGCTGCCGCCTGCCCCTCTGCGGCAGCCTGCGCCACCTCTCTGGCACGCTCCTCCTCATCCAGGGCAACATAGACATTAGCGGCTGCCGCCACGGCGGCCAACATCGCTGGATGATCAGAAAAGATGACGGCCTGGTGGGGGGGGGGGGGAACGACGACATGTCATCATTGCCCATACCCCCTCCTTCCCCCCAGCCAGGTGACATGGACCGCATGGGTCCAACTGTTGGAGGCTGTCACCTGGCCAGGTGGACCAACTCACTTGCCCTCGCATCCCCCTCCCCGGCACGGAACCCCCCCATCCCCCTCCCCGGCACGGACCCCCCCCCCCCCCCATCCCCCTCCCGGCACGGACCCCCCCCCCATCCTCCTCCCCGGCACGGACCCCCCATCCTCCTCCCCGGCACGGAGCCCCCCCATCCCCCTCCCCGGCACGGGCCCCCCCCATCCTCCTCCCCGGCACGGACCTCCCCCCCATCCTCCTCCCCGGCATGGACCCCCCCCCCATCCTCCTCCCCGGCACGGGCCCCCCATCCCCCTCCCCAGCACGGACCCCCCCCCATCCCCCACCCCAGCACGGACCCCCCCCATCCTCCTCCCCGGCATGGACCCCCCATCCTCCTCCCCGGCACGGACCCCCCCCCATCCCCCTCCCCGGCACGGGCCCCCCCCCCATCCTCCTCCCCGGCACGGACCCCCCGCGCCCCCCCCCCCCCATCCTCCTCCCCGGCACGGACCCCCCGCCCCCCCCCCATCCTCCTCCTCGGCACGGACTCCCCCCCCCCCCCCATCCTCCTCCCCGGCACGGGCCCCCCATCCCCCTCCCCAGCACGGAACCCACCCCATCCTCCTCCCCGGCACGGACCCCCCCATCCCCCTCCCCGGCACGGACCTCCCATCCTCCTTCCCGGCACGGACCCCCCATCCTCCTCCCCGGCACGGACCCCCCCATCCCCCTCCCCGGCACGGACCTCCCATCCTCCTCCCCGGCACGGACCCCCCCCATCCCCCTCCCCGGCACGGACCCCCCCCCATCCCCCTCCCCGGCACGGACCCCCCATCCCCCTCCCCGGCACGGACCCCCCATCCTCCTCCCCGGCACGGACCCCCCCATCCCCCTCCCCGGCACGGACCTTCCATCCTCCTCCCCGGCACGGACCCCCCATCCTCCTCCCCGGCACGGACCCCCCCATCCCCCTCCCCGGCACGGACCTCCCATCCTCCTCCCCGGCATGGACCCCCTTCCTCCTCCCCGGCACGGACCCCCCCCCCCATCCCCCTCCCCGGCACGGACCTCCCATCCTCCTCCCCGGCATGGACCCCCTTCCTCCTCCCCGGCACGGACCCCCCCCCCATCCCCCTCCCCGGCACGGACCCCCCATCCTCCTCCCCGGCACGGACCCCCCCATCCCCCTCCCCGGCACGGACCTCCCATCCTCCTCCCCGGCATGGACCCCCTTCCTCCTCCCCGGCACGGACCCCCCCCCCATCCCCCTCCCCGGCACGGACCTCCCATCCTCCTCCCCGGCACGGACCCCCCATCCTCCTCCCCGGCACGGACCCCCCCCATCCCCCTCCCCGGCACGGACCTCGCATCCTCCTCCCCGGCACGGAACCCCCATCCTCCTCCCCGGCATGGACCCCCCCCATCCCCCTCCCCGGCACGGACCTCGCATCCTCCTCCCCGGCACGGAACCCCCATCCTCCTCCCCGGCACGGACCCCCCTCCCGGCACTCCCCAGGAGCCCAGCCCACTCTAACCACCCCCCCCCCCCCCCGCCCCCCCCCCCCCCCCCCCGCCACTCACACAACCCTAGACACACCTCTCCCCACACATTCAGACTGCGGCCACGCCATCGCCTGCCCAGCGGCCAACCCCCCAGGCCGTCACCCACCTCCACGCTGGTCGGCGTGAACCTGGAGCACAGGTTCATGCCGATGAAAAGGAGGTTTGATTTATGTCGACATGACCGGTCATCACGTCGACGGGACTTCGGCCCATCCGGAAGGGAGAATATTGGCAGGCCCAAAATCGGCTGCCTTGCGCAGACCCGTGCCATTCTCCGACGTCTGCGGCGCCATTAACGCCCCGCCGACTTTTACCCCCTCGGAGACTTCGGCAACCGGCGGGGGCGGGATTCACGGCGGCCAACGGCCATTCTCCGACCTGCTGGGTGGTCGGAGAATGACGCCCATTGAAACCATTCAGCCCATTGAGTCCCAGCAGCTTTTCACTCCCATTTTCTTGTTCTTTCTCCACATGTCTGCAATGTTTTCTCCTTTACGTACATATGCAGTTTCCCATGTATTTTGAATTTTTACAGACCCCATAAAAGGAGCCCACAGTGACTTTTCTCGCTTTAACTTGAAATGGTGTTTTGGAGATGAAAGAGTTATGCACGGTGGTACCCTATCCATCCTTGTCATGGTTTGTATCCAGAATAAATTATATATTAGTTACAGTTAAAAACAGCAGCATTTCAAAGCACTCTTGGAAAATATTGGGCGCGATTTACCGGCCCCGTCCCACCGGAGGCCTCTCATGGAATTCCAGACGGTCGTTACACCTCATGAGATCTCGCAAGACGTTGTGATCTGGATCCCGCCCACAGATTCGCAGAGTTATGTGACCTTAAAAAACTCACTTAACTCTGCCTTCACCTATGGGCTGCATGATGGCGGAGTGGTTAGCACTGCTGTCTCACTGAATTTAAGACCCAGGTTTGATCCCAGCCCCGGGTCACTGTCCATGTAGAGTTTGCACATTCTCCCCATGTCTCCCCATGTTGTAATGATCTGTATATAGTCAGGTTAGTGAAGGGTTAATAATTATATCTATAGTAAATCAAACACTAAAGGGAGTTACTAATTCTCTGTATTTAAGACAGCCTCTCAGGGAATTCTGGGAGAAGCATGGTGAAAAGCACACGGAGAAGATGAGAGCAGATTGAATGTTAATTAGAGATAGATAGCACGAGGTCAAATCATAGTGTAGTTAGTGACTAGATAGAATATTGGATACTGTAATATTATTATCATCCATAACTCAGTAGAGTGTTTGAACTTCATTTAATTAGTAGTGTAATAATAAATTCATTTTGTTTCAATCTTTTGATTGGTGTATTCTTTGTCACCAGTACATCGGGTCATTCTGGAAGAAAAGACAAAGAATATAACATATTACCAATCATGGTAATATAACATGGTACCAGGTTACTACTGAAGTTGTTTAGATAGATTATTGAGAATCTAACTGCAGAAAAAACTAGCACATGACTCAAACTTCGAAGAACAGATTGCTTACAGACCTGTTACTGCGAGACACCAAAGAATCCCGGACTCATGGAGAAAGCTCAATCTCTATGACAGCACAGGATAACTGGTAAACTAGATGTTAACTGGTGAGTGTTCAAACAACAGTTTCAGCTATATCTGTTTGCATCTGATTTAAATAATGCAAGTAATGAGCGGAAATTAGCAGTATTTTGAACGATGGCTGGTCCACAAGCCATAGAACTGTATAACTCATTTCAATTTGCAATGGGTGAAGATAAGACTAAATATGATGTTGTCATAGCAAAATTTGATCTGCACTGCAAGATACAGATTAATGAGACGTATGAGCGTTTTGTCTTTAAGAAAAGGATGCAACAAAATGGGGAGTCGATTGCTTGCTTCATGACTGATCTAAAACTCAAAGCTCAAACATGTAGGGAGGGATTCTTGCAGCCCACGCTAGGTCGGAGAATCGCTGGGCTGGGCGTGAATCGCGCAATGCCGCCCCGACGCCGGTCTGCCGATTCTCCAGTGAGCAGAGAATCAGCGCCATTGGCGCCGGGGCGGTCAGGGGCCGCTCTACAGGGCCCCGGTGATTCTCCACCCGGAATGGGCCGAGTGGACACAAAAAATCCGAGTCCCGCCATCGCCGTCCACGTGCGGTCTTACCCGGTGGGACCTCGGCGTGCATTCTTTCGGAGCCGGCCTGGTGGGGGGAGAGCGGGGGTCCGACCCCGGGGAGGGGGGGGGCTCCGCTGTTCCCTGGCCTGCGATCGGGGCCTACCGATCGGCGGGCCGGCCTCTTGGGCTGGGGGCCCCGACGCAACATGGCGTAGGTCTACAGGGGCCAGGCGGAGAAGGAAGCTACCGGGCATTCGCACAATCGCGCCGGTTGCAGTGCACATGCGTGCATTTGCACCGGTCGCAGCACGCATGCGCAGACCCACGGTGCCCATTTGACACCGGTATTGGCAGCTGGAGCGGCGTGGGTCGCTCCAGTTCTGTGCTGGCCTCTTGTAGGGCTCAGAATCACTGCTCCTGGGAGCCTGTTGACACCGTCGTAAAACACGACGGCGTTTACGACGGCATCAACACTTAACCTCAGGATCAGGGAATCCCGCCCGTAAGTTCTCAATCCTAACTGATTCAATGCTCAGAGACCAAATTGTATTTGGAATAGTAGATGATAATCTCAGGGAACGTTTGCTGAGACAGAAAGATCTCCAGCTTGAAAAAGCTATTAAAATGTGTCAAATGCATGAATTGTGCAACAGTCAATATACTGAAATTGGGCAGAAAGAAAAGGGCGCGAAAATGAACCTCAAGGTAGAATGTGTTGGAGCTGTGGCGCAGCACAGAAAAATGCGTGTTTCGGATGGCAGCCATGTTGCGCACGGGCATTCCCGACCTACACATGCGCACTTCGCAAGAAGACGCGAAACGGAAGAAGACCAATCTGCGCATTTGCAAAGGCACTGTACGCATGACGACATGAACGTCATGACGTGTGGACATGTCCACCCACACAAAAAATGTCCGGCATGAGGAAAAACTTGCTCACAAACTGGCAAACTCAACCACTTTGCTGTGCAATGCAGAACATCACTTAAAGCGACAAAAATGAAATCTGCAAATTTAACTGAAACATATATGAATGTAAGAAGTCTAGACACAACAGAAGAAGCTTATCAGAAAGAACATTTTTCCAATGATCTTGATGCTTACTGCTTAGAAGATTCCTTCTTTGTGGGCATTATTGAAAAATGTTATGATACCACAGATGTTTCATCTCCTCCTAACTTAGTTCATTTTTATTAACACGGAATCTGAATAGGACACAATGTTTCAAGTAAATGGTTCTGAAATCATTTTTAAACTGGATACATGAGCTTCTGCGAACCTGCTCAACAAGCATGATCTTTCACAACTGAGGCAACCTCTTGAAATCAAGAAAACAGATTGTCAATTGCTTGATTATAATAGCAACACTATCACCTCATTGGGAGCTTGCTATTTATTGGTTAGAAACCATAACTCTGCCATTTCTCTACAATTTGAGATTGTTGATTCGAACAGATCTTTTCCCTTAGGTGTGAAGCCTGTAAGTATCTTCAAATGCATGAAAGTCTCTTTCACAATACTATGACATCTTCTAAGGTTATTGAAGATTCACAGAAGACGTTAAAAACTTCTGACACTCCTCTTCTTGACTTGAGAAGATCATCCAGGATTAGAAGGAAGCCGGACAGACTCAATTTGTGGATCATCACTGTTGGACTGTTTGATTATTAATTTTTTTCACTCACATGTTAATTTCATATACATATCATGTATTATGTACCAATATTATACTTTTTTCCTTTAATAATAGAAAAGAAATGTCTTTTAAAAAAGGAGGATGTAATGATATGTATATAGTCAGGTTAGTGAAGGGTAAATCATACACTAGAGGGCATTACTAATTCTCTGTATTTAAGACAGCCTCTCAGGGAATTCTGGGAGAAGCATGGTGAGCAGCACATGGAGAAGATGAGAGCAGATTGAGTGTTAATTAGAGATAGATAACACGAGGTCAAATCATAGTGTAGTTAATGACTAGATAGAATATTGAATTCTGTAATACAGATTCAATATCATTTATTATCTATAGCTCAGTAGAGTGTTCGAACTCCAATTAATTAATAGTGTAATAATAAATTAGTTTTGTTTTAATGTTTTGATTGGTATATTCTTTGTCACCAGTACATCGGGTCATTCTGGAAAAAAAGATAAAGAATACAATAAATTACCACTCATGATAATATAACAGGTGTCCTCCCCACAACCCAAAGATGTGCAGGGTAGGTGGATTGGCCACGTTAAGTTGCACCTTAATTGGAAAAAAAAATTGGGTACTCTAAATTTATTTTTAAAACTTTGCCTTCACCAGATTGAAACTGCTCCCAGGATCTACCAGCCTCGCCAAGGAGACCCTAGCTGGGCGCCAATTAGGACAGGTCCCCACAAACAGGAACCAGGCATACCATCACTTGGGTGGGGGTTCTCCCGGGCTACCAGAGACCCCTCGGTATTTGGAATCTGGGCCGGTTGGTATCCTGGCACTACTGATGCCTTCTGAGAACCTTGGCACTGACAGGGTGCCCAGGTGGCACTGCCAGGTAGGCAGGGGCACTTCCAGGCTGGCAGTGCCAAGATGTCAAGCTGCATTTTGCCCATGTTGGGGATCGGACCTGGAGGTATCCTGCCCGTGTGAAGTGGGGTGCGGGGGACTCGGGGACCCCCAACAGGTGGGTTGGGGCATTAGGGGAGTCCAAGGGTTACATCGGGGGTTAAGAGAATTTTACATGGCACCCTGATCTCTTCCTACACTGAGGAGCTCCGCTCATTGGAGCTCAAACTATTTTTTGGTTAGATCGCAGCCATTATCTTATCTGTTTCTATTTAACTGTAGAATAAATATTGAATAGGTGCGATTTCCAAAAATCTACAGACCAACACTCCTTTGGAAAACAACTCGAATTAAAGCAGAATGCTATACCGGCCGCAACAAACCCATGACAAGATAGATTCATCTTAAACCATATGAAATGTGTGATGAATATTCCTGTGCTGCCACCTTGTGCTGTTAATAAAGAACCAGAAAGCAAATGTTAGCAGTTGTTTTCATTTTCTCTGAAAGTAACCCCGTAGAGGAGGCATTAAGATCCGAAACGAGTGAAATTCCCTTTTCAATTGTTGTAATTAAGATCAGATATTCATAAACAAATAAAACAATAATTGTTTTCCCTGATCCAGGCGAAAATAATATGAAATATAAAACGGAAATGGAAAGTTTTGCCTCCACTAGTCGGAACTGGGTAACTGAATGAAATATTAATTCCCAAAATTATCAGTGGGGAGTTTCTCATTCTGGTTGTTACTATCACAAAAGACTGAACAGCCTGGGACTCTTTTCTCTTGAAAAAAGAAGGCTGAGGAATGACTTGGTGGAGAACTTTAATACAATGAAAAGTTCAAAACTAGTGTCAAAAATATAAAAAGGTCACTATGAATCCAGTTGGAAATTCAGGAGAAACTCCATGTGACAAGGAGTATATTAGGTGAATTGCACGTGAGAAAAAGCTAGATGAGCATGCGCAAGAAAAGGGATGGTCTTGCTGATAGGACTGGATGAAAGGTGAGAGAAGTATAGGAACTATTGTCATATGAGAGTACCTTTAAGAAATGGGTGTTTATCAGTGATGTCAGAGTGTGGGTGGAGCCGCGCTGTCTGTCAGCTTTTTACTTTCATTTTAGGCTGTTTGCTGCAGGGTGTGTTTTAGTTTCGTTTTCAGTGTTGGAGCTGAAGCCAGACAGAGCAGGTGTACTGTTGATCTCTCTGCCATAAAAGACTATCTCCTGATCATTTGGTGAATTCAGAATTATAAATGTTTTCAGTAGTTAATGTAAACCTGATGTGCTTCTGTTAAAAGGTGTTTCTTCGGTCTTCTGGATGTTGTTTGGGAAGTTATTAAGGATTACTTAATGTTGTATTCTTTAGGGGTTGTATTTGAATTAATGGTTGCTAAGATGTTCACTATGTTTCAAAAAGGTTAACTTGAGTTCATAGAATAAACATTGTTTTGCTTTAAAAAATACTTTTCCATTTCTGCTGTACCACACCTGTAGAGTGAGCCGTGTGCTCCCCATACCCCAATCTATTAAAAGTTGTGGGTCAGGTGAACTCCATGATACACTTTGGGGTTCTCTAAACCCTGGCCCATAACAGTATAAACATTGGTATCAATCATTCGGGCCAAGTTACTTGTTCAAAGTTAGCATTTATATTAACATTTATATTAGGTTAGGTGGATTGGCCATGATAAATTGCCCTTAGTGTCCAAAATTGCCCTTAGTGTTGGGTGGGATTACTGGGTTATGGGGATAGGGTGGGGGTGTTGACCTTGGGTAGGGTGCTCTTTCCAAGAGCCGGTGCAGACTCGATGGGCCGAATGGCCTCCTTCTGCACTGTAAATTCTATGATCTATGAACTGCAGCCTTTTCCCAGTTTTAGGTATGGAGTTCGTAGATGGATTAATGGGATTAGTTGGCAGGTGACCTAACAAAGCCAGGACCGTGTGTAGAGAAGTGGCAATTCCCTAATTCCCAGAAATCTATCCAAAGCAAGGCAAGGCTTAATCAGCTCTCAAGGTATTGAGTGATGTCTGCAAGCTGCTGTCAGTATTTTCGTTTCATGGGGTGTGGGTTTTGAGTGCTCGGCTAGGATTTGTTGTCCATCCCTAATTGCCCTTGAGAAGATGTTGCTGAGCTGGCTTCTTCAACTGCTGAATCCAAGGGGTGTAGGTACACCCACGGTGCTTTTAGAAAGGACATTTCAGGACTTATGATCCTGCAACAGTGAAGGTTGAGTAATATAGTTCAAAGTCAGGATGGAGTATGGCTTGGAGAGGAACTTGCTGGGTGTCTTATTTCACCCATACTTCTTTGTCTTCCGTGAATCCACACAAGATTGAGGAAACTGCCCATTCATAGCCAACCGGAAGGAAATCGCAATGCCGTAGCCTCATTGAATTTGACTACCAGATCATCCGAAATGTAATTTAATATTGGCCGGAATTCTCAGGCTGTTAGGATTCTCTGTTGCTGCCGGCAGTGCACCCCTGCCCGCGGATTTTCCGGCAGTGGGGGGCGGCTTCAACGGGAAATCCCATTGACAAGTGGCAGGAGTAGAGAATCCCATCGCTGAGAAACACACGGCTGGAGAACCAGAGAATCCCGCCTATTGTGTTCATTTGTTCCAGAAGCTTCCGTATCAAATGGGAGAAAAAGAATGACAGAGATGACAGTGAGAAAATAACGTCGTGCATTGCACACACCACCTCTTCACTTATTAAAAATATCTGAGTGTCATCTCAAATGGATCTTTAATACTTTTGAGTCAACGCACTCTTAGACCACATTAATTAGTTCTTAGTTCGTACCCGCACTTTTATTTCAGTTGAACTTTATTGACATTTATTCACATTATTTAATCGGGCAAAATTTATGCAAAATAAAACTGTTCAGATTTTCTTTTATAAATATGGCATTCTCGAGATGATACACTAACAGTTGTCTGTCACATTGTGCCATATTCCTCAGCCTGTAAAATACGTGTCTAATTCTAATGTAGCTAAGGTTCAGTGGAAAGCTGCTCAGAGGTAGTTCACTGCCACCTACAGACAAAAAAAAAGGACAGACCAAATAACACTGCACACAAGGTTTTCTGTCATACGTGTCCATGCCCAGTTAGATCAAGGTGGGGAAATACACAAAATCCATCCACCCATATCATGTGAATAATTGCATCGCCATTTGGGGTGGGCACCTCCAGCATTGCTCTCTCTTTCCTAACCGGGCAGGCCGTCTTCAAGGAAGCGACGCACAAAGAGTTCAGCAATGGAAATTCTTGCAAACTGAAAACCAGGGTAGACAGAGGGAGTCAGATTAAGGATACCACACAAGGGCAGCACGGCCGCGTAGTGGGTTAGCGCTGCTGCCTCACGGCGCCGAGGTCCCAGGTTCGATCCCGGCTCTGGGTCCCAGTCCGTGTGGAGTTTGCACATTCTCCCTGTGTTTGCGTGCGTTTCGCACCCACAACCCAAATGATGTGCAGGGTAGGTGGACTGGCCACACTAAATTGCTCCTTAATTGGAAAAAATGAATTGGGTACTTTAATTTTTTTTAAAACGGATACCACTCTGGAGGTAATGGCAGTGCAGAAAGAGAGACACCATGCTTCTGTAGGGCTTCAGGAGACCCTGAAGGACCTGCCTCAGAAGGGAGTGGGAGAGGTTGGTCAGGAAGGTCATCCCCTGGAGGATGCAGCCGAGGACCTGGCAGCAATGCCAGAGGAGATTTAATATCCTCACTCCGGTGGTCAACATCAGTGGATGCATGTTCACGTGACATAGACATCCCCTAACTCACCTCACCATCAACCTCTCACGTTATTGTTAAAATATGTCCCATTGTTTTTTAAAGGTACCATTTCTAATTTTTCTTTTCTGGCTGGATTTAAAAAAGATTGAAACCCTCTAAAAGATGATGGAGACTGCCAGGTGGCTACAATATGCAGCTTGAATTCCGCCAAGTGGGATGAAAAGACACTCAATCCCCCTGGGGAGCATGAGCTATCCCATTCCCAATCCCATGGGGAGCGATCCCATTCTCCTTTTGACTTTACACCTGAAACTTTTCAAACGTTTCAGTGATGAGAGATCAATATGCAATGACCTGTTCAAAAAACAATGATTACAGCAGACATGAACTAATAGAATTTCCTTGGAGAGTACTTTAAGGGGTGTTTTTTTCACCAAGCAAGATAGATATAAAAAAATGGTGCACTGAAACAAGCTGCCAAAACTGTTCGCCCTCACCCACCCGCCCCCCCCCCCCCCCCCCCCCCCTCTCTCTCTCACACAAAGGTATTGTCCCCGGACTGGTGAAGTAATTTCCGCGAGAGGAGAAATCTACTGCAAACAACTACAACCAGGAAGATACATGACCAAAATGGCCGCAATGTGGAATTGCCACACAGGGACCAGCCAAAGAGCAACAAACCATATACACTTCTGTATTTTATCTTCTTCACCAACTGTAAGCATCCTTAAAGTCTATCCTCTTGTTCTGCCATTTGTATTAGTGTGTGTGGTAAACCACTGAACATACATTACATGTATTATGGTACACTGCCATTGTACTACAGTTATTACAGTAAATCCCTGCCTTCTGGATCCACCCAGCAGGCTCTGTATAAAAGTGTACGCTCTCCTGCACTGCCTCTATTCTTGGGTCCAGCTGCAGGAGGCTTTACATCGAGCACAATAAAGCCACAATAGTTCACCATTCGTCTCGTGGTCATTGATGGTATATCAATTTATTGTGCTAGAATTTTGAAGATGAAGGTCTTACTCAAGCCGGATCACCTGGAGCTGAGTCCACACGCAGCCGACGCCATAGCGACTTTCGAGCACTGGTTAGCCTGCTTTGAAGGATATCTCGGAGCATCCACCGAAGTCAAGTCAGACCCTCAGCAGCTCCAGCTACTCTACGCATGGGTGAGCCCACAAGTCTTCCTCCTCATTCGGGACGCTCCCACCTACACGGAGGCGATAGAACTACTGAAAGGACAGTATATCAGGTCATTGACTACAGTCAGACGATCAACCGGTACATGCAGCTCGATGCGTACCCACTTCCCCGCATATCTGACATGGTCAACCAGATTGCGCAGTATTGAGTCTTCTCCACCGTTGACTTGAAATCCGCGTACCACCAGCTCCCCATACGCACGGAGGACCGCCAATACACTGCCTTTGAAACAGATGGCCGTCTCTACCATTTACTTAGGGTTCCCTTCGGCGTCACCAATGGGGTCTCGGTCTTCCAGCGAGAGATGGACCGAAAGGTTGACCAGTACGGGCTGCGGGCCGCGTTCCCGTATCTGCGGCCATGATCAGCAGGACCACGATGCGAATCTCCAGAAATTCCTCCACACCGCTAAACTCCTTAACCTTACCTATAATAAGGAGAAATACGTTTTCCGTACAACCCGCCTAGCCATCCTTGGCTACGTGGTGGCAAATGGAGTCCTAGGGCCCGACCCCGACACTCCCTCACTGTCCCAAGACCCTGAAGCGATGCCTGGGATTCTTCTCACATTACGCCCAGTAGGTCCCTAATTATGCGGACAAGGCCCGCCCACTCATCAAGTCCACCATTTTCCCCCTGACGGCTGAGGCCGCCGGGCCTGCAACCACATCAAGGTGGACATTGCCAAAGCCACGATGCACGCAGTCAACGAGTCCCTCCCATTTCAGCTGGAGAGCGCCGCCACCCTCAACCAGGCGGGAAGAACCTTGGCTTTCTTCTCCCGTACCCTCCATGCATCTGAAAATCAGCACTCCTCTGTCGAAAATGAAGCCCAAGCCATTGTGGAAGCTGTGCGACATTGGAGGCATTACCTGGTCAGTAGGCGATTCACTTTCCTCACTGACCAACGGTCGGTTGCCTTCATGTTCAGTAACACACAGCAGGGCAAGATTAAGAATGACAAGATCTTGAGGTGGAAGATCAAACTCTCCACCTATAATTACGAGATCCTGCATCGTCCTGGGAAGCTCAATGAGCCTCCAGATGCCCTGTCCCGTGGTACATGTGCCAGCGCACAAGTAGACCGACTTCGGGCCCATCCACCATCACCAACGCTCCCGATCTGGTACCGTCTTCCCCCCCCTTCACTGGCGACCACTGCCACCCCTGCCCCTGCGCCATTTCCCCCCCCCCCACCAGTGACTATCACCGCCACCCCCGCCCCGGCATCACCCGTCCCCCCACCGGCTCATCTACTGGGTGAAGAAGGAGAGGACAACATGCTCCAGGAGTCGCAAGTACTCACATCGGCGCCCACACCACAGCTGGAGCCGAGGCGATCGAGGCAGAAAGTCAAAGCCCCCGACAGACTCGACCTGTAACTTCGCTTCACCCCCGCTGGACTCTTTTTTTAAACAGGGGGTGAATGTGGTAAACCACTGATCATACATTACATGTATTACGGTACACTGCCATTGTACTACAGTCATTACAGTAAATCCCCACCTTCTGGATCCACCCAGCAGGCTCTGTATAAAAGTGTACGCTCTCCTGCACTGCCCCCATTCTTGGGTCCAGCTACAGGAGGCTTTACATCTAGCACAATAAAGCCACAATTGTTCACCATTCGTCTCGTGGTCATTGATGGTATATCAGTGTGTGTGTGTGTGTGTGGGCCAAGATGAATATGTGTGACATATGAATGGTGGTTGTAATTCACCCAGTGTCTTTTTTATTTCAGGAAATAGTTTCAATAAATGTATCCTGTTTCTTTGTTTAATCTAAGAAAACATGTCTGACTAATCCTTTACAATCTGTCAGCATAAATAGCGGGATTCCTGCGGTATTGGCAAAACACATCCGGTGGGATTCTCGGTTTCGGAAACTAAGTGTTGATGCCGGGGCTGAACCTGTGGTGTTCTACCAAGGCAAAATTGGCACCATTCCCAGAGCAATCATCAACCGTTAATGGGCTGGCACTGGTACCATGGGGAACATGATCGATTCCAATGGAAAATGGTGTCTGATTCGCCAAGGTGAGAATTGGCACTAGAGAGGCTGCCGGGCCGCAGCTGCATATAAGCAGTCCACTTCCCACACACCCTCATCACAGCCAACAAGGTGGCAGCAAGAAAAGCGGCACCCCGCTTCACTGACGCTGAACTCGAGGTTCTACTGGGCGCAGTGGCGGAGAGGGGCCACTCAGTATCCCGGGGTGGGAAGGAGGTTGCCACCCGTCACCGTGCACTGGATCTGGTTGCAGGTGGCAGAGGCCATGAGCGCAGTGGGCAACACTGCCAGGACCGGCCAGCAGTGCCGTACAAAACTGAACAATCACCTCCGAGCGACTTGGGCGAGCAGACAGCTCTTTGCCCCAACCCTTCCAAACCCCCCCCCCCCCCCCACCCAGAGGGCGGCCGAACCCCCACCCTGCACCACCTGCCAGCCCCCATACCAGCCGCCATGCTGGGTGCTCTGGTCACGATTGGCACCAGCTACTCACCCCCTGTGTTGCACGGTTCAGACTGTCTAACACTGTGTCTTTTCTGATCTCAACCACCCCGTCTCCTGGAGAAGGCTGCCCACAACTGCCGGGACTGTGAAAAGACGGTGGGGAACGGCCGGACCTACGAGCAGCAGGCACTGAGACTGATCAGTGGGCCGGAGAGAGAGAGCAGTCATCGATGCGGAGACTGGCACCAGCGAGCAAGTGGACCCTGCTGAATTGTGGTTCCCCATAGCACATGTGTCACCACCGCCACCCCCAACCTCCCCCTCCACCATCACCCCCAACCCCCCCTCCACCACCACCACCCCCCTACCCCCCTCCACCACCACCCCCCTACCCCCCTCCACCACCACCCCCCTACCCCCCTCCACCACCACCCCCCTACCCCCCTCCACCACCACCATCCCCCCTCCACCACCACCCCCATCCCCCCTCCACCACCACCCCCATCCCCCCTCCACCACCACCCCCTACCCCCCCTCCACCACCACCCCCTACCCCCCCCTCCACCACCACCCCCTACCCCCCCTCCACCACCACCCCCCATCCCCCCTCCACCACCACCCCCCTACCCCCCCTCCACCACCACCCCCCTACCCCCCCTCCACCACCACCCCCCATCCCCCCTCCACCACCACCCCCCATCCCCCCTCCACCACCACCACCCTACCCCCCTCCACCACCACCCCCCTACCCCCCTCCACCACCACCCCCCTACCCCCCTCCACCACCACCCCCCATCCGCCCTCCACCACCAGCCCCCTACCCCCCTCCACCACCACCCCCTACCCCCCTCCACCACCACCCCCCTACCCCCCTCCACCACCACCCCCCTACCCCCCTCCACCACCACCCCCCTACCCCCCTCCACCACCAGCCCCCTACCCCCCTCCACCACCACCCCCCTACCCCCCTCCACCACCAGCCCCCTACCCCCCTCCACCACCAGCCCCCTACCCCCCTCCACCACCACCCCCTAACCCCCTCCACCACCACCCCCTACCCCCCTCCACCACCACCCCCCTACCCCCCTCCACCACCACCCCCCTACCCCCCTCCACCACCCCCCTACCTCCCCTCCACCAACACCCCCCACCCCCACCACCCCCCTACCTCCCCTCCACCACCACCCCCCATCCCCCCCCTCCACCACCACCCCCCATCCCCCCTCCACCACCACCCCCCACCCCCCCTCCACCACCACCCCCCATCCCCCCTCCACCACCACCCCCCATCCCCCATCCCCCCTCCACCACCACCCCCCATCCCCCCTCCACCACCACCCCCCATCCCCCCTCCACCACCACCACCCCTACCCCACTCCACCACCACCCCCCTCCACCACCACCCCCCTACCCCCCTCCATTACCACCCCCCTACCCCCCTCCACCACCACCCCCCATCCCCCCTCCACCACCACCACCCCTACCCCCCTCCACTACCACCCCCCTACCCCCCTCCACCACCAGCCCCCTACCCCCCTCCATCACCACCACCCCTACCCCACTCCACCACCACCACCCCTACCCCCCTCCACCACCACCCCCCTACCCCCCTCCACCACCAGCCCCCTACCCCCCTCCACCACCAGCCCCCTACCCCCCTCCACCACCACCCCCATCCCCCCTCCACCACCACCCCCCTACCCCCTCCACCACCAGCCCCCTACCCCCCTCCACCACCAGCCCCCTACCCCCCTCCACCACCACCACCCCTACCCCCCTTCACCACCACCACCCCTACCCCCCTCCACCACCACCACCCCTACCCCCCTCCACCACCACCCCCCTATACCCCTCCACCACCACCCCTACCCCCCTCCACCACCACCCCTACCCCCCTCCACCCTCCACCATCACCTGCAACCTCCCCCTCCACCATCACCCCCAACCACCCCTCCACCATCACCCCCAACCTCCCCCTCCACCATCACCCCCAAGCTCCCGCTCCACCACCGCCACCCCCACACACCCCCTCCACCATCACCACCAACCTCCCCCTCCACCATCACCCCCAACCTCCCCCTCCACCACCACGCCCAGCCCCCCCTCCACCATCACCCCCAACCTCCCCCACCACCACCCCCAATCCCCCCTCCACCACCACCCCCAACCTCTCCCTCCACCACCACCCCATCCCCCCTCCCACCTTCACCCCCCCTCCACCACCACCCCAACCTCCCCCTCCACCACCTTCACCCCCCTCCACCACCACCTCCAACCTCCCCCTCCAACCTCCCCCTCCACCACCATCCACAACCTCCCCCTCCACCACCACCACCTTCACCCCCCTCCACCACCTCCACCTTCATCCCCCCTCCACCACCTCCACCTTCACCCCCCTACACCACCGCCACCTTCACCCCCCTACACCACCGCCACCTTCACCCCCCTCCACCACCTCCACCTTCACCCCCCTACACCACCGCCACCTTCACCCCCCTACACCACCGCCACCTTCACCCCCCTACACCACCGCCACCTTCACCCCCCTCCACCACCTCCACCTTCACCCCCCTACACCACCGCCACCTTCACCCCCCTACACCACCGCCACCTTCACCCCCCTCCACCACCTCCACCTTCACCCCCCTCCACCACCTCCACCTTCATGCCCCTCCACCACCGCCACCTTCACCCCCTCCACCACCGCCACCGCCACCTTCAGCCCCCTCCACCACCGCAACCGCCACCTTCACCCCCCTCCACCACCGCCACCTTCACCCCCCTCCACCACCGCCACCTTCACCCCCCTCCACCACCGCAACCGCCACCACCCCCCCCTCCACCACCGCCACCTTCACCCCCCCCTCCACCACCGCCACCTTCACCCCCCCTCCACCACATCCCCCAACTTCCCCTCCACCACCACTCCCAACCCCCTCCTCCACCACCACCCCCATCCCCCCTCCACCACCACCCCCTACCCCCCCTCCACCACCACCCCCTACCCCCCCTCTACCACCACCCCCCATCCCCCCACCACCCCCTACCCCCCCTCCACCACCACCCCCCTACCCCACCACGCCCCTACCCCCCTCCACCACCACCCCCAACTCCCCCTCCACCCCCAACTCCCCCTCCACCACCACCCCCAACTCCCCCTCCACCACCACCCTACCCCCCTCCACCATCAGCACGCTACCCCCCTCCACCACCACCCCCAACTCCTCCTCCACCACCACCCTACCCCCCCTCCACCACCACCCCCTACCCCTCGCCACCACCACCCCCCTACCCCCTCCACCAGCACCCCCCTACCCCCCGCCACCCCCCTCCACCACCACCCCCAAACCCCACTCCACCACCACCACCCTACCCCCCCTCCACCACCACCACCCTACCCCCCTCCACCACCACCCCCCTACCCCCCTTCACCACCACCCCCCTACCCCCCTACCCCCCTTCACCACCACCCCCCTACCCCCCTACCCCCCTTCACCACCACCCCCCTACCCCCCTCCACCACCACCCCCCTACCCCCCTCCACCACCACCCCCCTACCCCCCTCCACCACCACCCCCCTACCCACCTCCACCACCACCCCCCTACCCCCCTCCACCACCACCCCCCTACCCCCCTCCACCACCCCCATCCCCCCTCCACCACCACCCCCATCCCCCCTCCACCACCACCCCCTACCCTCCCCTCCACCACCACCCCCTACCCCCCCCTCCACCACCACCCCCTACCCCCCTCCACCAGCACCCCCCTACCCCCCGCCACCCCCCTCCACCACCACCCCCAACCCCCACTCCACCACCACCACCCTACCCCCCCTCCACCACCACCACCCTACCCCCCTCCACCACCACCCCCCTACCCCCCTTCACCACCACCCCCCTACCCCCCAACCGCCCTTCACCACCACCCCCCTACCCCCCAACCCCCCTTCACCACCACCCCCCTACCCCCCTCCACCACCACCCCCCTACCCCCCTCCACCACCACCCCCCTACCCCCCTCCACCACCACCCCCCTACCCCCCTCCACCACCACCCCCCTACCCCCCTCCACCACCACCCCCCTACCCCCCTCCACCACCCCCATCCCCCCTCCACCACCACCCACATCCCCCCTCCACCACCACCCCCTACCCCCCCCTCCACCACCACCCCCTAACCCCCCCTCCACCACCACCCCCCTACCCCCCTCCACCACCAGCCCCCTACCCCCCTCCACCACCACCCCCTAACCCCCTCCACCACCACCCCCTACCCCCCTCCACCACCACCCCCCTACCCCCCTCCACCACCACCCCCCTACCCCCCTCCACCACCCCCCTACCTCCCCTCCACCAACACCCCCCATCCCCCACCACCCCCCTACCTCCCCTCCACCACCACCCCCCATCCCCCCCTCCACCACCACCCCCCATCCCCCCTCCACCACCACCCCCCACCCCCCCTCCACCACCACCCCCCATCCCCCCTCCACCACCACCCCCCATCCCCCCTCCACCACCACCACCCCTACCCCACTCCACCACCACCACCCTCCACCACCACCCCCCTACCCCCCTCCACTACCACCCCCCTACCCCCCTCCACCACCACCCCCCATCCCCCCTCCACCACCACCACCCCTACCCCCCTCCACTACCACCCCCCTACCCCCCTCCACCACCAGCCCCCTACCCCCCTCCATCACCACCACCCCTACCCCACTCCACCACCACCACCCCTACCCCCCTCCACCACCACCCCCCTACCCCCCTCCACCACCAGCCCCCTACCCCCCTCCACCACCAGCCCCCTACCCCCCTCCACCACCACCCCCATCCCCCCTCCACCACCACCCCCCTACCCCCCTCCACCACCAGCCCCCTGCCCCCCTCCACCACCAGCCCCCTACCCCCCTCCACCACCACCACCCCTACCCCCCTTCACCACCACCACCCCTACCCCCCTCCACCACCACCACCCTATACCCCTCCACCACCACCCCTACCCCCCTCCACCACCACCCCTACCCCCCTCCACCCTCCACCATCACCTGCAACCTCCCCCTCCACCATCACCCCCAACCTCCCCTCCACCATCACCCCCAACCTCCCCCTCCACCATCACCCCCAAGCTCCCGCTCCACCACCGCCACCCCCACACACCCCCTCCACCATCACCACCAACCTCCCCCTCCACCATCACCCCCAACCTCCCCCTCCACCACCACGCCCAGCCCCCCCTCCACCATCACCCCCAACCTCCCCCACCACCACCCCCATTCCCCCCTCCACCACCACCCCCAACCTCTCCCTCCACCACCACCCCATCCCCCCTCCCCCTTCACCCCCCCTCCACCACCACCCCAACCTCCCCCTCCACCGCCTTCACCCCCCCTCCACCACCACCTCCAACCTCCCCCTCCAACCTCCCCCTCCACCACCATCCACAACCTCCCCCTCCACCACCACCACCTTCACCCCCCTCCACCACCTCCACCTTCATCCCCCCTCCACCACCTCCACCTTCACCCCCCTACACCACCGCCACCTTCACCCCCCTACACCACCGCCACCTTCACCCCCCTCCACCACCTCCACCTTCACCCCCCTACACCACCGCCACCTTCACCCCCCTACACCACCGCCACCTTCACCCCCTACACCACCGCCACCTTCACCCCCCTCCACCACCTCCACCTTCACCCCCCTACACCACCGCCACCTTCACCCCCCTACACCACCGCCACCTTCACCCCCCTCCACCACCTCCACCTTCACCCCCCTCCACCACCTCCACCTTCATGCCCCTCCACCACCGCCACCTTCACCCCCCTCCACCACCGCAACCGCCACCTTCACTCCCCTCCACCACCGCCACCTTCACCCCCCTCCACCACCGCCACCTTCACCCCCCTCCACCACCGCAACCGCCACCACCCCCCCTCCACCACCGCCACCTTCACCCCCCCCTCCACCACCGCCACCTTCACCCCCCCTCCACCACATCCCCCAACTTCCCCTCCACCACCACTCCCAACCCCCTCCTCCACCACCACCCCCATCCCCCCTCCACCACCACCCCCTACCCCCCCTCCACCACCACCCCCTACCCCCCCTCCACCACCACCCCCCATCCCCCCACCACCCCCTACCCCCCCTCCACCACCACCCCCCTACCCCACCACGCCCCTACCCCCCCTCCACCACCACCCCCAACTCCCCCTCCACCCCCAACTCCCCCTCCACCACCACCCCCAACTCCCCCTCCACCACCACCCTACCCCCTCCACCATCAGCACGCTACCCCCCTCCACCACCACCCCCAACTCCTCCTCCACCACCACCCTACCCCCCCTCCACCACCACCCCCTACCCCTCGCCACCACCACCCCCCTACCCCCTCCACCAGCACCCCCCTACCCCCCGCCACCCCCCTCCACCACCACCCCCTACCCCTCGCCACCACCACCCCCCTAACCCCTCCACCACCACCCCCCGACCCCCCTCCACCACCACCCCCCTACCCCCCTCCACCACCACCCCCCTACCCCCCTCCACCACCACCCCCCTACCCCCCTCCACCACCCCCATCCCCCCTCCACCACCACCCCCATCCCCCCTCCACCACCACCCCCTACCCCCCCCTCCACCACCACCCCCTACCCCCCTCCACCACCACCCCCTACCCCCCCTCCACCACCACCCCCTACCCCCCCTCCACCACCACCCCCTACCCCCCCTCCACCACCACCCCCCTACCCCACCACGCCCCTACCCCCCTCCACCACCACCCCCCTACCCCCCCTCCACCACCACCCCCCTACCCCCCCTCCACCACCACCCCCCATCCCCCCTCCACCACCACCCCCCATCCCCCCTCCACCACCAGCCCCTACCCCCCTCCACCACCAGCCCCCTACCCCCCTCCACCACCACCCCCCTACCCCCCTCCACCACCACCCCCCTACCCCCCTCCACCACCACCCCCCATCCACCCTCCACCACCAGCCCCCTACCCCCCTCCACCACCAGCCCCCTACCCCCCTCCACCACCACCCCCTACCCCCCTCCACCACCACCCCCCTACCCCCCTCCACCACCACCCCCTACCCCCCTCCACCACCACCCCCCTACCCCCCTCCACCACCAGCCCCCTACCCCCCTCCACCACCACCCCCCTACCCCCCTCCACCACCAGCCCCCTACCCCCCTCCACCACCACCCCCTACCCCCCTCCACCACCCCCCTACCTCCCCTCCACCACCACCCCCCATCCCCCCCCTCCACCACCACCCCCCATCCCCCCTCCACCACCACCCCCCATCCCCCCTCCACCACCACCACCCCTACCCCCCTCCACCACCACCCCCCTCCACCACCACCCCCCTACACCCCTCCACTACCACCCCCCTACCCCCCTCCACCACCAGCCCCCTACCCCCCTCCATCACCACCACCCCTACCCCACTCCACCACCACCACCCCTACCCCCCTCCACCACCACCCCCCTACCCCCCTCCACCACCACCCCCATCCCCCCTCCACCACCACCCCCCTACCCCCCTCCACCACCAGCCCCCTACCCCCCTCCACCACCAGCCCCCTACCCCCCTCCACCACCACCACCCCTACCCCCCTCCACCACCACCACCACCCCTACCCCCCTCCACCACCACCACCACCCCTACCCCCCTCCACCACCACCACCACCCCTACCCCCCTCCACCACCACCACCCCTACCCCCCTCCACCACCACCACCCCTACCCCCCTCCACCACCACCCCCCTATACCCCTCCACCACCACCCCTACCCCCCTCCACCACCACCCCTACCCCCCTCCACCACCACCCGTACCCCCCTCCACCACCACCACCACCACCCCTACCCCCCTCCACCACCACCCCTACCCCCCTCCACCACCACCCCTACCCCCCTCCACCACCACCACCACCACCCCTACCCCCCTCCACCACCACCACCCCTACCCCCCTCCACCACCACCACCCCTACCCCCCTCCACCACCACCACCCCTACCCCCCTCCACCACCACCACCCCTACCCCCCTCCACCACCACCCCCTACACCACCACCCCTACACCACCACCCCTACCCCCCTCCACCACCACCCCCCTACACCACCACCCCTACCCCCCTCCACCACCACCCCCCTACCCCCCTCCACCACCAGCCCCCTACCCCCCTCCACCACCACCCCCTACCCCCCTCCACCACCACCCCCTACCCCCCCTCCACCACCACCCTCCATCCCCCCTCCACCACCACCCCCCATCCACCCTCCACCACCACCACCCCTACCCCCCTCCACCACCACCACCACCCCCCTCCCCCCTCCACCACCACCACCACCCCTACCCCCTTCCACCACCACCACCCCTACCCCCCTCCACCACCACCACCACCCCTACCCCCTTCCACCACCACCACCCCTACCCCCCTCCACCACCACCACCCCTACCCCCCTCCACCACCACCACCCCACCCCCCTCCACCACCACTACCCCACCCCCCTCCACCACCACTACCCCTACCCCCCCTCCACCTCCACCACCCCTCCACCCCTCCACCACCCCTACACCCCTCCACCACCCCTACCCCCCTCCACCACCCCTACCCCCCTCCACCACCACCACCACCCCTACACCCCTCCACCACCCCTACACCCCTCCACCACCCCTACCCCCCTCCACCACCACCACCACCACCCCTACCCCCCTCCACCACCACCACCACCCCTACCCCCCTCCACCACCACCACCACCCCTACCCCCCTCCACCACCACCACCCCTACCCCCCCTCCACCACCACCCCCCTACCCCCCTCCACCACCACCCCCCTACCCCCCTCCACCACCACCCCCCTACCCCCCTCCACCACCACCCCCCTACCCCCCTCCACCACCACCACCACCCCTACCCCCCTCCACCACCACCACCCCTACCCCCCTCCACCACCACCACCCCTACCCCCCTCCACCACCACCACCCCTACCCCCCTCCACCACCACCACCCCTACCCCCCTCCACCACCAGCCCCCTACCCCCCTCCACCACCACCACCCCTACCCCCCTCCACCACCACCACCCCTACCCCCCTCAACCACCACCCCCCTACCCCCCTCCACCACCGCCCGCCTACCCCCCTCCACCACCACCCCCATCCGCCCTCCACCACCAGCCCCCTACCTCCCCTCCACCACCACCCCCCTACCCCCCTCCACCACCACCACCACCCCCCTACCCCCCTCCACCACCACCACCCCTACCCCCCTCCACCACCAGCCCCCTACCCCCCTCCACCACCAGCCCCCTACCCCCCTCCACCACCACCACCCCTACCCCCCTCCACCTCCACCACCCCTACCCCCCTCCACCACCACCACCCCAACCCTCCCTCCACCTTCACACCCCCCAACCCCCCCTCCACCTTCACCCCCCCGTCCACCACCACCATCCGCCATCACAACCCGCAATCCAATCACGCGTCATGTCTTGTGTCTTGCAGGATCTCCTGGTGGTGAGGCAGGCCCTCCACGTGCCCCCCCCTCCCCCCCGATCCCAACCACAACCCCAGGTGGACAGAGCGAGGAAGAGGATACAGACAACGAGGGAGCCTTCGACCCGCAGCCCGAGACACGCCAGAGCACCTGTCCAGGGACAACACTGACTTAACTGTCACCTGTCAGCTGGGTTAGCGTTAGGGGCTAGGGCACAAACCTGTATCTATTTGTTCACTTGTTGACAATAAACACCTGTTCACAAAGTTACAACTGTGGTGGTATGCCTTTAGGCTATATCATAGCTGGATGTTGTGCGACCTCCAACCAAGAGGTGGCGGTACTCTAGACCAAGGCCATGTGACCTGTGACTCAGATATACAGGGAGACATATACGGCCATCCTCAGAAGATTGAGAGGGATTGACAAGATAGACATGTGGATAGTCAGTGCTCGGTGCAAGTTCCAGAGGAACTTGCTTGATAACGTGCTCTGTATCAGATTGCGACCTTACCACACGAGACTCGATAAAGGATTCTGGTTTGGACAAGTCGAAGTGTTTGGTGAGTTCCTTCATGATGTACAAAGGACCAAACACAACATTGTACAACGAGTGCTGAAGATTTAAAGATAGCGACGGCAGTGATAACATTAGGCATTTGGCTTGAAGACCGGTCTGGTGAACTGTAGCCTGAGACTACCCAACGCACTAGAAGATGTGGGAGCTACAGATTCAAGAGGTCAGGGGACCCCGCCGCCTCCAGTTCATGGGTAACATAGAACAAAATTGGCGCTTCTTTAAGCAGCAATTCTAGCTCTACCTTTTAACCCTAGTAAGAAGTCTTACATGCACCAGGTTAAAGTCCAACAGGTTTGTTTTGAATCACTAGCTTTCGGAGCACTGTTCCTTCCTCAGGTGAAGGAGCAGTGCTCCGAAAGCTAGTGATTCGAAACAAACCTGTTGGACTTTAACCTGGTGTTGTACGATTTTAGCCCTCGGCCTGCAGGCACAGCCTAAAGACGGGCTTCTCGTGTTTCTGTTAAAGGCAGTAGGTCCAAAGGCAGCAGAGCTAAATAATACATCTGCCTGTGTTGCTGAAGAGCAGAACAGAAGCTAAGATGACGCAGGCCCCATGTCCTGCCCATCCTTGCCCTCCCCCACCTATACCTCATCGGATGGGGCCTGGTGTTCATCCTCCAGCACGCCAACCCTCTGTGTGTGATGTTGTGGAGGACGCAGCAGGGTCCAACGTTATGGGTGACCGTCCTAGCGCTAGACTGGCACCTGAATCGCATCATCAGGACACCTGAATACCACTTGATCACACCCCTGGTCGCTGCATGAGCGTCATTGTTGCTGTTCTCCCAGTGCAAACTTTGCAATCCCCACCCAACACGAAGAAAAGAGCAACCCACCATCCTCCATCAAGAATGAAACAAACCCAAATCAGAGCAACAGCCCTAAATACAGCAACAGTGGTTCAGACAAACCAGAAGAAAACCAAAATACAAAATAGGAACATCTCCTCCAGAGTTCAATGTCCTCCTTCGCCTGCCAGTCCATTGTCTCGAACAAATTCCATCACCTCCTCTGGCGACCCAAAATAGAATTCCTGGCCTTCATTAGTTACCCACAAACGCGCTGGGTATAACAAGCCAAATTTCACCCCCTTCTTAAAGAGGGCCATCTTCACCTTATTGAAGCTCAACCTCCTTTTGGCCAGCACAGCACCCAGACATGCAGCCTGGCCCACCTCAAAATCCATTCCTTATCCAGGATCTGGTGCATCACCATCGCCCTCGGCGGTTCATTCCCTTGCGGCTTCCTCATAAGTGCTCTGTGTGGCCAGTCCGCCTCCAGGGGCCGAGCAAATGCCCCTTCACCCAGTAGCTTATCGGACATCCGCGCCACATATGCGCCGGCGTCCACTCCCTCATTTATCTCCAGCAGGCCCACGATCCTCAAGTTCTGCCTGCGCGATCTATTCTCCAGATCCTCCACCTTCTCCTTCAGCCTCCTTTGTTGTCTCACATCAACCCCATCTCTGCAGCCATTGAGACAAGCTGCTCCTCATGCTCCCCCACCGCCTCCTCCACCTTCTGGACCGCCTGGCCCAGGGCCTGTAATCTCATTTCCATGCGGTCGATCCCCGCCTTTATCAGATCCACCACTCTGGCCAGGTCCTTCAAGTTCTCCTTCCTCTGCTGGACAAATTTCTCGTGGAGGAAGCTCACTAGCTGATCCGTTGACCACTGGGCGGACAAGATCGAACCCTAACCCTCCGCCATCTTCCCCTGTGTCGCAGGCTTCACACCAGCTTTCAGCAATCGTTCCCTCCTTTTTTGACCACTTCTGGTCCACAAATCCATACACCAGTGGGATACTCTCTTCTTCCACCCCTCCTGCGCCTTTTACAATCACTCAGCTCCACCATTAGCTGGTCCAAAACGTCCACTGAGCAGGAGCCACCAAATGTGCAACCATGCACACCATGGCCGCCCCCGGAAGTCAAGCCTTCTTGATTAAAGAGTGCCTCCACTTGGCATCCAAGAGTCAGGGATGCATAGTAATGGGTCTTTCTGTTCCGTCTTTCCAATGGCGTGAGTACCGCCCAAATCAGGTAATGAGAAGATGAGAAGCATCGCATGTCAGGATGAGTTCACCTTTTGGGGTTGAAGTGGGCCAATAAATTAGACAACAGCAGCTGCCGATTTACTTTCTCAAAGGCCACACCTGTGGTGGGTTCCCAAGACCATTTCTGGTGCCTTCACAATAGTATGTGTAGCAGAGACAACAAGGAGGCCAAATTCGGGATAAACTTCCCATAATGAGTGACTAATCCCAGGAAATATTTAAATTCGGTGGTATTTCTTGGAGTTGGCACTTCCTTAACAGCCTTGGCTTTGTTCTCCACTGGGTGTAGCCCTTTTTGGTCCACCCGATAGACCAAATATGTCACTTCGCCCACATGGAAAAAGCATTTCTCCTTTTGAGGTGTACCCCTGCTTTTGAAAATTGCCACAAGACCTCATCTAGGTTTGCCAGGTGCTTGTGTTCTGAAGTCCCTGTGATCAGAACATCATCCAAGTACACTGCCACTTTGAGTAACCTTTTCTGTATATGCTCCATGACCCATTGGAATATGGTGCACACTGGCGAGACTCTGAAGGGAAAGCGAATTTAGTCATATAAGCCCTTATGCGTGTTAATTGTGATGTATTTTCTGGAAGGCTCGTGCCTCACTTAGTGAACGTCTGGTCACCTGCTAATTTGGCATCTAACTCTTTTGTTCGGGCAGCAAGGTAGCACAGTGGTTAGCACTGTTGCTTCTCAGTGCCAGAGACCCGGGTTCAATTCCCAGCTTGGGTCACTGCGTGGAGTATGCACGTTCTCCCCGTGTCTGCGTGGGTTTCCTCCGGGTGCTCTGGTTTCCTCCCACAAGTCCTGAAAGACGTGCTTGTTAGGTGAATTGGACATTTTGAATTCTCGCTCAGTGTACCCGAACAGGCGCCGGAGTGTGGCGACTAGGGGCTTTTCACAGTAACTTCATTGAAGTGATAATGTAAGCCTACTTGTGACACTAATAAAGATTATGATTGTTACTGTTATTCGTCGTATGGGTTACCTATCCAATTTGGAAACCCAATTGACCATAGCGTTATAATCCCCGCAAAGGCGGACTGATTTGTCCGGTTTAAGGACAGGAACGTCAGGCGGCGCCCACTCTGAATTGCATGGGTCTTATTATACATGGACTTTACAGGCAACAAAGCTCGGCCTGTACCTTCTCCTACAGGGAACTTGTCTTGTTCTGAAATATTTAGGCATAGCATCGGAGTGGACATTGATTTTAGCTCTGCCTCCTCTTATTTTCCCAAGGCCCTCTTGGAAGACTTCAAGATATTTTCTGATACCTTCGTACAGATCCCCAACACCCAATCTGAAAACCTCTAAACAATCCTTGGATTTTGCTTATTGTCCCGTGTACCGAGGTACAGTGAAAAGTATTTTTCTGAAAGCAGATCAACAGATCATTAAGTTCATGACAAGAAAAGAAATGCATAACAGGGCAACACAAGATACACAATGTAACTACATAAACACCCGCATTGGGTGAAGCATACAGGGGTGTAATGTTAATGATGTCAGTCTATAAGAGGGTCATTTAGGAGTCTGGTAACAGCTGGGAAGAAGCTGTTTTTGAGTCTGTTAGTGCGTGTTCTCAGACTTCTGTATCTCCTGCCCGATGGAAGATGTTGGAAGAGAGAATAAGCAGGGTGGGAGGGATCTTTGATTATGCTGCCCGCTTTCCTCAGGCAGTGGGAGGTGTAGATGGAGTCAATGGATGGGAGGCAGGTTTGTGTAATGATTTGGGCTGTGTTCATGACTCTCTGAAGTTTCTTGCGATCTTGGGCCGAGCAGTTGCCATACCAGGCTATGATGCAGCCAGATAGGATACTTTCTATGGTGCATCTGTAAAAGTTGGCAAGAGTCAATGTGGACATGCTGAATTTCCTTAGTTTCCTGAGGAAGTATAGGTGCTGTTGTGCTTTCTTGGTGGTAGCGTCGATGTGGGTGGACTAGGACAGATGTTTGGAGATGTGTACCCCAAAGAATTTGAAACTGCTAAGCTTCTCCACCTCGGCCCCGTTGATGCTGACAGGGGTGTGTACAGTACTTTGCTTCCTGAAGTCAATTACCAGCTCTTTAGTTTTGCTGGCATTGAGGGAGAGATTGTTGTCACTACACCACTCGGTTCTCTATCTCCCTCCTGTATTCTGACTCGTCGTTATTTGAGATCCGGCCCACTATGATCGTATCGTCAGCAAACTTGTAGATGGAGTTGGAACCAAGTTTTGCCACGCAGTTGTGTGTGTACAGGGAGTAGAGTAGGGGGCTAAGTACGCAGCCTTGCAGGGCGCCGGTGTTGACTATTGTGGAAGAGGTGTTGTTCATTCTTACTGATTGTGGTCTGTTGGTCAGAAAATCAAGGATCCAGTTGCAGAGTGGGGAGTCAAGTCCTAGGTTTTGAAGCTTTGATATGAGCTTGGCTGGGATTATGGTGTTGAAGGCAGAGTTGTACTTTGCTTTCTGAAGTCAATGACCAACTAGTTTTGCTGGCATTGAGGAATAGATTGTTGTCGCTGCACCATTCCACTAGGTTCTCTATCTCCCTCCTGTATTCTGACTCGTCGTTATTCAAGATTCAGCCCATAATGGTCCTATCCTCAGCAAACCTGTAGATGGAGTTGGAACAAAACTTTGCCACAGTCATGTGTGTACAGGGAGCATAGTAGGGCGCTAAGTACGCAGCCTTGCGGGGCCCCGGTATTGAGGACTATTGTGCAGGTGTTGTTTATTCTTACTGATTGTGGTCTGTGGGTCAGAAAGTCGAGGAGCCAGTTGCAGAGTGAGGAGCCAAGTCCTAGGTTTTGGAGGTTTGATATGAGCTTGGCTGGGATTATGGTGTTGAAGGCGGAGCTGTAGTCAATAAATGGGAGTCTGATGTAGGAGCCCTTATTGTCGAGATGCTGTAGGGATGAGTGCAGGGCCAGGGAGAAAGTGTCTGCTGGGTACCTGTTGCGGCGGTCTGCGAATTGCAGTGGATCGAGGCGTTCTGGGAGTACGGAGGTCATACGCTTCATGACCAGCCTTATCTGCTGGAGCCAATCTCTCCCAATAAATCATAGTCCCTGTCCTCGTACAATGATGAGTGGAAGTACACTGACTGCTAGCTGAAGTTCACCAGGGTCTTTGTAGTACCCTTAATCTGCAAGCTCTCCCGTGTGGCTTCCTAGTATGGCTCTAGTGTCTTCCAACCTCAAGGGCTGGATACCAGTTTTGATGCGATCAAGTGTCTGCTCTCCAATGTCAGAGACATCAGCCCCTTTATTCACCTCCATCTCCAATGGATGACCATTTATTAGCAACTTGTCATTATTGGAATAATCTTGGTCGTGATGATATGGTTTAATTGCCTTGTCTCAGTCAGAGATGGGCTAAATTCCCAATGCTCTGCCAGTTCCACACCCTGGTTGGCAGGTTGCCCCGGGGTCATCCCTGCCGTATTAAACTGGCATCTTTGGAGGATTTTGTACTAAGTCTCTGAGTTAGGGGCATCTGGGTAGGTCAAGTTTTTTATTACACTGAAGGTAGTGGCCCCACCTGCTGTCAGCAGAATCACTATCTGCTTCTCATCTCTCACAATGTTATAAGAAGTAACGTATGCACTCGATGTATTGGACTCAGTCTTCTTTGTCAATGTTTTCAAGGTTCTGGTTTATCAAAGAGAGGCATTTTGCTTCCTACCGGAGAAGCTGCTTGCATTAACTCTGAAGGCTGCTCGGAAAAATTTGTTTACAACTTCACCAAGGCCAGTCTCCTGATGATAACGCTCTTTATTAAAGTAACTCCCCAAACAGGCGCCGGAATGTGGCGACTAGCGGCTTTTCACAGTAACTTCATTTGAAGCCTACTTGTGAAAATAAGCGATTTTCATTTCATTTCATAAAAAGGGCCGCTGCCGCAGAATACAACGAATGCTGTCAAGCCCGGGGACTTACTGAGGTACCGACCCACATGGGAACGGCAGGGTTTAAACTCACACCATGCATCTCCTATTGGGTGAATCTCCAACTGCTCAACTGGGGAATTCATATTCCATGATGCCCATGTCCTTCATGGTCACCATAACTAAAGTGATAACCGAATAAAGTGCAAAAAAATGTGGCGTAAAAACAAAGGCATGGATATAAAAATTGTCTTCATGGGAGTGAAACTGAATATTACTGGGAGTGAATAGTTAACACTCAAGGGCCAATTATAATCTATGCCCAATCTCCTCTGGAAATGCAGGGGCTGTCAAATTGGAACGCAGTAATTTCTGGGTATACAGAGTGCCAGACTGAAACAGGCTCTGCCTGGCTCCACAAAAATACCGTAAAAGATGTTTCTTTCCTGGTCTCGACCCTTTGGATTTTGTCTCTGCCCATCCCAGATCCCTCCCCCTCCAGGACCTACCTGCTCCATGTCAGCAATTGAAATCCCCACTGGGCACAGACCAGAACACTGCACCTGGACCATTAGCATCTGCAGCTTGCCAGTTGAAACAAAACCTGATGCCAAATTTGGCATGAGCCTTCCACTGACTTCTTCGGCCTCACAAATTGCATCACCCATTTAGTGCCAGAAGCTTACCCAAGTTCAATTTCTCACCCATTGTGTCCATAAAATAATTAAACATCCCACGTAAGAGCATGGGAATATTGTTGTAAAAACCCATCTGGTCATTAATGTCCTTTCGGGATGGAAATTTGCCATCCTTACCTGGACTAGTCTACAAGTGACTCCAGACCCATAGCAATGTGGTTGACTCTTAACCGTCCTCTGAAGCAAGCTACTTAGTCCAAGGACAATTATGGATGGGTAATAATCGTGGGCCTTGTCAGTGTCACCCACATTCCATGAAATAATTTTTTTTAAAATTGAGCACATACCCATTTTGCTAACCAATGTCCTTATCAAGTCAGTAATTTGCCTTCAATTCCATGAGCTTTAATATTAGCTAGCAGTCTCTTATATGTAACCTTATCAAATGCCTTCCGGAAATTTCTACAATCTATATTCATAGACATTATATTTGGTCATTTGGGCAGCACGGTGGCACAATAGTTAGCACTGCTGCCTCACAGCACCAGAGACGCAGGTTCAATTTAGTATAGGGTGACTGTCTTTGTGGCGTTTGCACGTTCTCTCTGTATTTGCGTGGGTTTACTCCAGGTGGCTCCGGTTTCCTCCCACAGTTCAAGATGTGCTGGTTAGGTTGATTGGGCATGCTAAATCTCCCCTTGGTGTCCACAAAAAGGTAGGTGCAGTTATGGAGATAAGGTGGGGGTTTGGGCCTAGACAGGGTACTCTTTCAGATGGTTGGTACAGACCCATGGTTATTGGTCCATCTCCATAGATGTGCCGAATGACCTCCTTCTGCACTAGAGTTTCTATTAGGTATGACCTACCCTTTAAAACGCTTGGTGCTACTCGCTAATCAATTCCAATTTCCCCAAGTGCTCATTCTTTTCTTATTATGGATATCAATAACGTCCCCACATCAAATAATAGGCCAATGGGTTTATCATTTTCGGATTTCTGGCTCACAACCGTCTCCAATTGTTAAGTAACAATAGCTAACATCTCAAAATTTTACACAATAGGCATCTACACACAAAATTGTAATGTCGACACAGCTTTGAAAGAAATATTGACCACCAGTCAAAATAACATACTTCAGTTTCTTTATTGAACCCTTTATGGCACTAGTCACAGCATTGTTGTGCCAATCTTACAGAACTATTCATTCACCAGGATAAAAGTTAATGAGAGTTACCTTATAACCAATTCAATAAACTGTCTTTATTGGCTAACAAGACATTGTGGACAAAGCATGCATAACCAATAACCAAACCAAGCAAAGCAACCCAAAACAAACCAAACCAGATGACACTCGTATATTAGGATTTCAGTTTCTAGTAACCTAAATTACTCCATGGTTAAAAAGGCAAAACTTTCTTCTGGACTTAAACATTGCAGAGCAACCTGTACAGGGACAATTTATTTCAGTGTTAAGAAAGTGCTTGAAATATCCACAGTGCATAGGAAGAAAGACAAAAGTTCCACTAAAGAAATACTTCAAGTGATACAGCTGACATTAGTAATCTTGTGCATCTCACAGGCAAAATACAAATGTGCACCAGTTACTATTAAATCTCTCCAATATTAACCCACATTCAGTTGTAACAGACATTATCTTCAGGATAAGTATCTTGAACTTAAAACACTTTGCATAAACATAAATCTGCAAATACTCTAGAAGCAAACTAAGCAAAATTGCACACAGCAATTGATCTTATCACACTTGTGATACTGTAAGTTATGATCAGAGCTGAATCCAACAGCTGAAAAAGTTTCTGTTTCGCTGTTAAAGTCCAACACAATCAATGTTGATACGTCAACATTATTAAAAGCCTTACTGACTGCAGGAAACCATGGTCTATTACACTGTCTTCCTAAGATTGATCAGTAAGAAGAACAGTTTCTTAGGAAGTCCTAAGAATATATCAGTAATACAATAATGAAAAGCTACTTAGATAGTAAATAGGATTTTAATATACTTAACAGGTTCATCTCTTCCTCAACATTTTAATTACCATTTAGTGTAATAAAAATAAAGGATTAAGCACAAATGTCGAGAAACTGGATTCAGTGAAGAGGTTCAACATAGTTTGCTGGAAGCATTCCAGTTTTTCCGGTTCTCTGGACAGTGCCATACATCCAACCTTCATCAATTGCTTGTACATTAATGATGTAATCACCATCTTTGAAGGAAACCTCATCCTCATCAGCAGCAGTGTAGTCATACATTGCTCGGTATGTCCTCTGGAATGACAATGCATGTAATTAATGCAAGGATTTGCCTCATGCAGGGTTACTCTCTAAATAGCATCAGGAAAAATATAGTTAAAGTAAACAGTTCAAGTTGATGTGAAGCAGTTCGCCCTCCCAGTGATGGAAACAATGGTGAATCTGAACACGTCCAAATCAAATTTAGAAAAATGATGTAGAGCAGCAGTCACAGCCATATTCAGTGAATGCAACAATGATTGGTAAAGCAAATATATTGTGCAATGCTTTCCAGAATGCTCCATTTATTGTAACTAGGTTTCCAGGTGTGAACTCAATTTATATAGAAAATCCATGGATAATATTTATATCAGAATTCTGAATAGAAACATGGTGAGAAATTGCATTTTTAAGAATAAATATAAGACCGAACTTACGCAAATAAATCATTCTGTTATATCATCAGGGTGTCTCAAATGTTTTTACATCCAACAAGTGATTATTTTCCCACGTTTGAAGGATTTTTTTCCTTTTTTGATTTTATTAGCAGATTGTTCTGTCAGCGGTTTGTTAACTTTACAAGATAACTGATATTTAGAAATTGGTAAAAGGATTTCTGTTAATGTGCACAAAAGTGTATGTGCAGAATTTGGTTTAACCTAATACGCAATATCATGGAGGGTAGAACTTCCAAAGACATGCAAAATATCAGACAACTAGAAGTGAAGTGGCGAAGAGAAGCAGAAAGAGGTGAGAAGAGGCTGAAGGACAGAACTGGGAGCAAAATTAAACAAGTGGGAATGGGATGGGTAGAAAGAAGGACTGTATAAGAGTGACATTCTACAGAGCATTTCTTCTGAGGGTGGAAGGCAGATATGTTGTGTCTTCATGTTTCTTCCTAATTGGAAGAAGTGTAGCCATGTAAAATGGCTGACACCCGATTAGAATGGTCTGACCCCGATCTAAAATGGTGAATGGAAGAGGCTGATGGGAAAATCAGCCAACAGGACTCAAACGGACAGCTGCAGGTAAAACAGTGTATTCGCCTCTGGGGAAGTCAGTCCAGACCGATACCTGCAGCCATCAACATCACAACAACCCAGCCATCTGCATATTAAGCAGCCACCCCCGGGAACAATTGCTACAAATTAGCAACATAAAGCCGACCCAGACCTTTCGGCGCCAGCAGGGGCTAACACAAAGAAAGGTAAACGACCACCCCCCCGATCAAGGAATCGCTCCAGTATTGGAGCATATTGAACCAAGTGATTGGGACCAAGTCCAATCAATTGGAACCAGGTACGAGGTCCGCCCCGAGAGGCAGGAAGCCCCTAGGGACTACAAGAATAGGGGCCAAGTTCAACTCGACCCTTCTCCTCCTGCCCGCAACCTTCGAGACCCTTCTACAAGAGAATGTAAGTTTTACTCCAGCGATCGCTACCAGATAGGCACTCCTGACTATCGACTTGTACCAGCTTTTGAATCCCGCAGGCTCAGAACCAATTCGAAAGACCATTTGTTTCCCTGACCTGGTGGGCCATTTCCAAAGTTAAGTATTGGCCTGTTAGTTGTAGGTAGTAGTCTAGAAGTAGAATTATTGTATAAGTACTAATTGCTGTATATAATAAATGAGCGTTGATTTAACTCTTACTAAGCTGTGTGTTGCATTATTAATCATTACTTGGACTTGAACCACGTGGCGGCATCACTGGCGACTCATGAGCAAAGGTGACAGAATTAGAGCAAATAAACTAAGGCTAAAACGAGCAACAGAAGGTCTTGTGACATATGGATGACATCATCTACAGTTTGTGCGGCTAATAGTCAGTCTATTCTAGCAGCCTGTGTGAAAACAACTTCCCAATGAAGCAAATTTGTTTTAGACCTTCGTGGTCTGCAAGCTTCTCTTTTAAAAATATCACAAAGAAAACTGGCGACGACTCCGGTGAGTAAGAAAAAAATCATCGATCCACGCCACAGCCATCCAAAAAGTTTAAGATGACAAAACCATTATTACACCCAAGCTGGTAATGGAGCAGAAACCAAAGTTGAAACAAAGGTTTCGGAAGATACAGCATCAAAAAAGAAGCTACTACATGCTCTGCTCGGAAAATTCTGGGACAGTGCTCAAGTGTTCCCTCTACTGTGAGTGACAAGTAAAGTAACAAATTAATTGAGAGCAAGGAAAATGAAACGGACTGAGCTCATGATTCCCTTGTTCAACAAAAAAGGAGTGAGGTAGTGCTAAAATCATTGTGGCACACCTGCGCTTACGCAAACCCTTCCACAGTAAAAATGATGGGGTTTTTTGGCACCATGGAACTGTAGTATGAAAGCACCGAGCGCTGGGGCACATTCACTGAAAGATTGGAATACTTTGCCGAGGCGGACAAAATTTTTATTGTGGGCACATTTGAGGGGATGCACAATCCAATTCTGAGAGCATAACTAAGAATCGCTACTCCGCCTAGGCATCAGGTTCAGAGGGGCAGGTAGACAAACTTAATAAACTGCAAGTGATTTGACAGGATACAACAATGTTTCTTCACAAAAAAAAAGTAATGGGCATGTGGAACAGCCACATAACAAAAACCGTGAATGATTTGATAATCTGAACACTCAGGACACGATTCTCCCAAACAATTTCCAAGTTAATTTGTGGTGGGTTTTTCAGCAATGTCCCCACTGCTATTCAATGACAATTAGTCACTTTTTTGCACCCTGGGGAGTTTCTCACCAGTTAAGCTCACACTTAGAATTTGTTTTAGCACTGGGGAGCTGAACTCAGAGATCGGGGCACCATTTTGAAAGGGTGCCCCAATTTCTAAGTGAACTTATTGGCCCCCCCACAACCCCCATCCATGGGCAATGTCACCCGGACACTATCCGACACCCCCCAAGTGAGGGCACCCGGCTATGGGGTCCCTGGCGGTCCTCCCTCTTCAGGACCCCTCACAGCACCCCCTCCCTTCAAGTACCCTCCTCCTCCTCCATCAACCACCCAACCTCCTGGAGGCCCATACTTACCTGCCACCCCTCCACTCTCATTTCATGGGCATGGCACCCCTTGACCCCAGACCCTTGGCAGTGCCACCCTGGCACCTGGGAACCTTCACACTGTCACCCTGGCACCCAGGCAGTGCTCCCGCTGGCTTGGCAGTGCCATCTGGGCGCCTTGGCTGTGCCAGGGTGGCAATGCCAAGGTGCCCACGTTCCAGGGAGAGGACCTGGGGGCCACCCTGCACTTGCCCTGACCACCCAGGGGTCTCCGATGGCCCAGGAGACCCCTCAGGTGCCGTTCCACCTTCCACATTTCTGTGGTCCAGCATTAATCGGTGCCTGGCTGGGGATGCCAGTGGATCCCACGCTGGAAGGTCGTAAGTAAGTTTATGGCCTACTTCAGTGAGCGTCATTCGATCCCACCCATTTGAGAATCCCAGGAAGTGCGGAGCCTGTCAGGAAGCTCGCTGCAAGCCTCTCCTGGCATTCTCTGGCTGCGTTGTGCTCAAGCAAGAGCACAACACGGCCGAAGAATAGAGCCCTTGGGGAGAAAAAGATCACAATGAAAACTGCCAGATTGGGATGGAGTTCGTCGGCCTAAAGGGGGTCGAGCTCACTGGTCAGAGAACCAATTAGTTCCATTGACGATATTGGGTTGTTCAGGTACTTAAGTGGCCTTGTCAGACCTTCTCCAGGATTCAGTCCCTGGCATCATAGGTTCTGCCCACTGAGAGCTGCCGATCACTTAGACACTGGCAGCTCTTCATTGCTCGATTAGAGGCCCAGGATCGCAAAGGACCCGAGAGCAAAGGCACAGGTGATGCTGGACATTCTTAGGGAGGTACCGGAAAGCCATGCAGACCCCATTTAATGCCTGAGCTACCAATGAATTGCAGTGGGCTCAGGGATAATGGGTATCAATTGGCTCATTGATCAGTCCAACTGACATCCTATTGCCAGCAACTAGGAATCTTTTTGAAAGGGTGCCCCAATCTCAAAGTGAGGTTGAGGAGCCCCCACGCCCCTCCCACTGACAATGCAATCACTGCAGACATGGACAATAACCCAACCCACGACCCCCGAGAGGCAACCTCTGCTCCATCAATAAAGGTTAGGGCGAGCCCCCCACCACCCAAGCATGAGATTGACCCTGCCCCACACAATACCATATTTGTGGGATTGGGGAAACACTGTCCCCCACCCTCCAAGTGTGCATACCCTATGGTGTCACTGAGGGCCCACCATCTTTATGGCCCCCCCTTTCAGGCACCCCTTCCCTCCTCCTTCACGATGCCCTGTCATACTACGCCCATTCTCCTCACCTTTCATTGGCATGGCCCCCTCAGGCCCCACCCATGGCAGTGCCAACCTGGCACCCTGACACTCCAATCTGGCACTTGGACACTGCCCCTGATGGCCTGGCAGTTCCAACCTCGCCACTGTCAGGGTGCCCGGCTGCCAGGGGGCACTGCCCTGCCCCCGACAACCCAGCGGGATCCAATAGCTTCCGCGCCCCTTGGAGTGGCCATCATGCCTGGTGTTTACCTGTGGAGACTAGTCCTAATCGGCGCCTGGATGAGGCCTCGCCGATGCAGCAGATGACTCCCAGGAGCCGGGAGACTGCGGCCTCAAACCAGTTGCGCATATTTAGATGAGTCTAATGGCTTATTTAAATATCATTGACGGTGGGCATGATCCAGTTCACACCGGGTGTCGCAGTACGGGTGCCATGCGGCCCTTCGAGCCTGCTGCACTATTCATCATGATCATAGCTGATCACAGAGTTTGATACCCTGATCCCACCTTCCCCCACATATCCCTTCATAATTTTAGCCCCAAGAGCTATATCTAATTCCTTCTTGAAATTACATAATGTTTTGTGGCAGTAAATTCCACAGATTCACCACTCTCTGGGTGAAGAAGTTTGCCCTCGCCTCACCCTGCATCTTCAAACTATGACCCCTAGTTCTGGACTCCCCCACCATCGGCAACATTCTTTCTGAATCTACCCTGTCTAATCCTGTTAGAATTTTACAAGTTTCTATGAGATCCCCTCTCATTCTTCTAAACTCCAATGAATTTAATCCTAACCGACTTAGTCTCTCCTCATATGACAGTCCTGCCATCCCAGGAATCTTCCTGGTAAACCTTTGCTGCACTCCCTCCATAACAAGAGCATCCTTCCTCAGATAAGGACATCAAAACTGCAAACAATACCCCAGGTGTGGCATCACCAATGATGTATACAATTGTAGCACAACATCCCTATTCCTATACTCAAATCCTCTTGCTATGTGAGCAATGACATACATTTCATAATACAGACTCACAAATCATTACATTTTCAACATTAACAATATGATGAATCTTGAGGTTTGTTGCAACATGATCTTGAACCTCTCGAGTTTCTGGTATTTCATGAGGGTGTTATTCATTACGGCTATTTCTACCTTGCTTCCATTATGAAGCCAAAGTATTTGACAGTTATGCCGTTTAGCCAGTTGCCAGATTTGTGAGGTGTACCACCTTTTGCAATTCTCCACCCATGTCTTCTTGAACATTGTTTTCCTTGGAACTCAGTACTGCACAATTGCCACCTCCTGTCAGATCTTGAATCTTATAATCAGGTTTCCAGTGTCCCATTAGATGATTTAATCGTGGGTTCAAGGTGCACAATCCATCCGCATTTGGTGCTGCAGTTTAGCCAGGATTTTATTAAGGCACTGGATCCGTGCATTGTTGACTGCAGGCCGGACACAGGTGCAAGGACTTAGATTGGCCCTTTGCATCTCCAGTACGTTTAAACCTTATCAACTCTGCTACGTCCGAGGGTCCTTGTTCGATCCATCTCAGCAGAAGACCCTTTATGCAGATGTGTTTGTCCATGAGTTAGAAGTTCTGTCATTTAAGTCATTGTGAATCCCAAAGTTGTGGCATTGGATTTCTGCCCACATTGCGATCACCCATTCTCTCATTCCGGCTCCCAGTTTTCTGTCTTGCTCTGGGTGGGTAGATATCTGCCCATTGCATGTCCAATGTTTCTTCAGGTATGGGTGACTAAGGGCAGCACGGTGGCACAGTGGGTTAGTCCTGCTGCCTCACGGCGCAGAGGTCCCAAGTTTGATCCTGGCTCTGGGTCACTGTTCGTGTGGAGTTTGCACGTTCTCCCCGTGTTTGCGTGGGTTTCGCCCCCACAACCCAAAGATGTGCAGGGTAGGTGGATTGGCCATGCTAAATTGCCCCTTAATTGGAAAAATTAATTGGGTACTCTAAATTTATTTTTAAAAAGGTATGGGTGACTAAAGAGTGATCCAGACTCGAAACGTGAGCTCCCTTCTCTCTCCACAGATGTTGTCAGACCTGCTGAAATTGTCCAGCATTTTCTGTTTTTGTTCTTGATTATATTTTCTGGTTCTGGTAACATGTTCTGCAATGCCTCAGTAGTATTTGCTGACTCTAGAACCTTGATATTGTGTGTGTTATCAGGATCGCGAACTTCTGAGTTACTTTTAATTCAGCCTCTCTCAGACTTGTGATCCAAGAACTGGGTTTGGCCACCATTTGTCTTTGGTGACTCCCCTCCATGGATCTATTCAGGGACCTAGCTCCTTCTCCAATTTCCCGAGAGGAAGGTAGCTCAGGGGACTGCCATTTGTGCCCCAGTTCTCCCAGTGATTGTACAGGACGTCTTCCCCTTATTTCTTAAGCCTGCTGCCTTTTGGATTTGATTTCAAGTCATGTGTTTTCACAGATTGACTACGATTTGAAGCTCCTGGACATTCTGGCGTGGGAATTATTGTTGACTGCTGTGCCACCCGCAAGAGCCAGCAACGAGCAGTTGATATTCTGTTATGTTATAGAATTGCCATCTCTCAGGGAAGCTATCCCAGGAGCTATTTTTCTCCGCACAGGATGAAACCATTGATTGAACTGTCAATTCAACCGAGCAGTACCTTGTGATTCAGACGAGCAGTGTAAGGAGTGTTCTTATTCTTTTTGCATTCACTAGTGTGTATGTTTAATGTAAAATCGAAGGAACAATGAGGGGAAGCAGAAGCACACCTGATTTCATTCCATTCCCAAGTTATTCTGCGAGGATCTGTTTTCCCCACATTATACTCCATGATTTTCAGATGTGGATCCAGGTGTATTTTAAATAAGTTGAGTGGACTTCTGGTGGCAGCATGGTATGAGGAGTTGCACACAGGGCAGCTCCTGCTCGAAGGCATAGAGAAGAGCTCTTTTTACCTGAAAACGGGAGAAACTTCGACGGAAACGTGGAGCTGAAGGTTGGAGGAGAAGATCCCCCCCCCCGGGTGTGGCATGTCTGCTGGTTAGCAAACCCGGCAGAAGGGAGTTGGACGAGACCGGTGGCACAGCTGTTAGTGGAAGGATGGCGGAGGGGAAAGGGCCAGTGCAGGATGGAAAGCCGCAGGTGGAACAGTTGATTGCTTTCATCAGGGAAGAGTTCCGTCAACAAAGGAAAGAGATGCAGGAGGACCGATCAAAGGTCATCCAAGTGGCTGTGGCACCCCTGAGGAGCTCGATGGAAAGGGTCAACAAACGTTTGGAGGTACAGGGGTCGCAGATCCAAGAGATGGAGAGGGTGATGTCAGGCCACAGCGATCAGGTGGTGGCATTGGAGGTGGAGGTGGGACTCCTGGGGGAACTTTGTAAGACGCTGAGGGCAAAGGTGGAAGATGAACAGAACAGGTCGAGGAGGCAAAACCTGTGCATTGTCGGCCTGCCTGAAGGAGTTGAAGGCACAAGTGCCACGGGGTACGTCTCGAGGATGTTGCCAGGGCTGGTGGCGGAGGAGATGCTGGACAAAGCGCCAGAGGTGGACCGAGCGCACAGGTCTCTGAGGCAGAAGCCAAGAGCTGGGGAGCCTCCACTGGTGGTGATTGTAAGACTCCACAAGTTTGTTGAAAAAGAGAAGATCCTGCAGTGGGCCAGGGAGAAGCGGAACTGTGACTGGGAGGGGAAAAGGTCCGAATATACCAGGATGTGGAGATGCCAGCGTTGGACTGGGGTGGGCATAGTCAGAAGTCTTACAACACCAGGTTAAAGTCCAGCAGGTCTACTTGGAATCACTAGCTTTCGGAGAGCAGCTCCTTCATCAGGACATTGGAGCTGAACTGGCAAAACGGCGTGCAGGATTTAACAAGGCCAAGGCGGTGCTTTATCGACGGCAAATTAGGTTCGGGGCGTTCCACTCAGTAAATCTGTGGGTGACTTTTGAAGGCCGGGAATAATACTTTGAGACCCCAGAAGCGACCAATGACTTTATTAAAGAGCGCAAATTAGGGGAGAACTGAACTTTATTGGGAGACGGAGGTGCCGACACTTTGGAGTAATGGAAGAAAGGGGTAGAGTGCGGGATGGAAGGTGAGGCGGGGGAGTGGGGATTCTTTTCCTCCCAGGTGGGGGGCTTTTTGTTGGGTCGACAATGTGTAGCAGGGGTGAAAAGTTTGTAAGGGGATGGCCGCTTCTCCCCCTCCAGCTGCCTGTGGCAGTGTTATTTTCGCTCGGAGGAGCCACCTGTGGTTTGGGATGTTTCTTTGTTTTGGTGGGAGGGAGGGAGGTTCGCGGGGGGCCATGTACACAGAATAAAGAGATGGTGGGGGGAGTGGTGGGGGTCGGTTTGAAGAGCCTTTGGGCAGGAGTTGCCATGCTCGCAGGTAATACTGGCGAACGGAAGTGAGGTAGGGGAGATGGTGTGAGAGATGGCCGAGGGGGAGGGAGGAGGGGGGAAGGGAGGGAGATGCGACATGGCAGGGTTGGAAAAGAAGCATGGTCACGGGTGGAGAAGGGGGCCATGTTGGATGGGTGAAATTAGAGGGGGCAGAGCCGAAAGGAGAGGATGGCAGACGGTAGAGGAGAATGGAGGCACAAGCCCCCGGTAAGGCTTATAACGTGGAACATGTGTGGGCTCAATGGACCGGTGAAAAGATATTGAGCCTTCGTGCACCTCAGGAGTTTGAAGACGGGGGTGGTCTTTCTGCAGGAGACGCACCTCCACGTGAAGGACCAAGTTAGGCTGAGAAAGAGATGGGGGTCAGGTATTTCATTCAGAGTTTGACTCGACATCGCGGGGGGTGGCCATCTTGATGAGCAAGAAGGGGTTTGTAAGTGTGAAGGAACTGAGGGACCCGGGGTGGGGGGGGGGGGGGGGGGGGTGGGTGGGCGGGGGAGGCGTAGAGAGAGAGAGAGAGAGAGATATGTGATGGTGAGTATTGGAGGGGATGCTGGTGGTGTTGATGAATGTATGCGCACCGAGTTGGGACGATGTAGGGTTTGTGAGGGGGTTGCTTGTATCTCAGGATACAAGCTGAACGTAGGGAAAAGTGAGGTGTTCCCGGTGAAAGTATTGAGTCAGAAAGCCAGTTTAGGGGGCTTGCCATTCAAAGCAGCCAGAGATAAGTTCAGCTATCTGGAGATCCAGGTAACGTGAGAGTGGACGACGCTGCGTAAATGGACTTTAACAAAGCTGGTGGAGGAGGTTAGGGAGGATCTGAAGAGGTGGGACACGCTGCATCTGACTCTGGCAGGGAGGGTCCAAGTGGTGAAGATGAATGTCCTGCCAAGATTCCTATTCATATTCCAGACCCTCCCGATTTCTGTTCCAAAGGCCTTTTACTGGAAGTGGATACGATTATTTCAGAGTTTGTGTGGGCGGGGAAGATGCCACGGGTAAAGAGGGTCCTGTTACAGAGGCAGAAGGGGAGGTTGGCATTGCCAAACCAATTGTGGCAAACGTGGAGTAGGTGAGGCGGTGGTGGGAAGGAGAAGGGGCAGAATGGGTTAGGATGGCGGGAGAATCTTGTAGGGGGTCCAGCCTGAGGGCTATGGTGACAGTGGCGTTGTCACTGGCACCAAGGAGATATACGGAGAGCCCAGTTGTGCAGTCCACGATGAAGGTGTGGAACCAGGTGAAGAGACATTTTAGGATAGAGCGGCAGGAGTTGTGTGAAAATCATGGATTTGAGCCAGGATGACAGACGTATGTATAGGCAGTGGAGAGAATTGGGGCTGTTGAGGGCAAGGGTTTTGTACCTGGAAGAGAGATTTGCTAGCATAGAGGAACTAAAGGAGAGGGTAGAGCTCCCAAGAGGAAGCGAGTTTAGATATTTGCAGGTAAGGGACTTCACACGGAAGTTTTGAGTGTTTTTAAGGCAGAGATAGATAGGTTCTTGATTAATAAGGGGATCAGGGGTTATGGGGAGAAGGCAGGAGAATGGGGATGAGAAAAATATCAGCCATGATTGAATGGCGGAGCAGACTCGATGGGCCGAGTGGCCTAATTCTGCTCCTGTGTCTTATGGTCTTATGGAAAGAGTCCTCAAGCTGCCGAAGTATGCCTTACTGGAACGGTTGCTACACCCCGATGTGGAAGAGGAGGGCAAAAGAACAAAGAACAAAGAAATGTACAGCACAGGAACAGGCCCTTCGGCCCTCCAAGCCCGTGCCGACCATACTGCCCGACTAAACTACAATCTTCTACACTTCCTGGGTCCGTATCCTTCTATTCCCATCCTATTCATATATTTGTCAAGATGCCCCTTAAATGTCCCTATCGTCCCTGCCTCCACTACCTCCTCCGGTAGTGAGTTCCAGGCACCCACTACCCTCTGCGTAAAAAACTTGCCTCGTACATCTACTCTAAACTTTGCCCCTCTCACCTTAAACCTATGCCCCCTAGTAATTGACCCCTCTACCCTGGGGAAAAGCCTCTGACTATCCACTCTGTCTATGCCCCTCATAATTTTGTATACCTCTATCAGGTCGCCCCTCAACCTCCTTCGTTCCAGTGAGAACAAACCGAGTTTATTCAATCGCTCCTCATAGCTTATGCCCTCCATACCAGGCAACATTCTGGTAAATCTCTTCTGCACCCTCTCTAAAGCCTCCACATCCTTCTGGTAGTGTGGCGACCAGAATTGAACACTATACTCCAAGTGTGGCCTAACTAAGGTTCTATACAGCTGCAACATGACTTGCCAATTCTTATACTCAATGCCCCGGCCAATGAAGGCAAGCATGCCGTATGCCTTCTTGACTACCTTCTCCACCTGTGTAGCCCCTTTCAGTGATCTGTGGACCTGTACTCCTAGATCTCTTTGACTTTCAATACTCTTGAGGGTTCTACCATTCACTGTATATTCCCTACCTGCATTAGCCCTTCCAAAATGCATTACCTCACATTTGTCCAGGTTAAACTCCATCTGCCATCTCTCCGCCCAAGTCTCCAGACAATCTAAATCCTGCTGTATCCTCAGACAGTCCTCATCGCTATCCGCAATTCCACCAACCTTTGTGTCGTCTGCAAACTTACTAATCAGGCCAGTTACATTTTCCTCCAAATCATTTATATATACTACAAAGAGCAAAGGTCCCAGCACTGATCCCTGTGGAACACCACTGGTCACAGCCCTCCAATTAGAAAAGCATCCCTCCATTGCTACCCTCTGCCTTCTATGGCCTAGCCAGTTCTGTATCCACCTTGCCAGTTCACCCCTGATCCCGTGTGACTTCACCTTTTGTACTAGTCTACCATGAGGGACCTTGTCAAAGGCCTTACTGAAGTCCATATATGAGATACATGTATGGATGGCTGGGAGAACAGGGGGATGAGCAGGTGGTAAAGAATTAGGAGACGTGTGGGGAGGACCTGGGAGGGGAGATAAATTGGGAAGTGTGGAGTGAGGCACTATGCAGGGTAAACGCGACCTCCTAGTGTGTGAGGACAAGCCCGATACAATTCAATGTGGTACACAAGGTGCATAGTCTCGGCCGAAAATGAGTGGGTTCTTCCAGGGAGTGGCAGACGAGTGTGAAAAGTGTGGGTGGGGACCAGCAAACCATGCGCATATGTTCTGAGGCTGTGAGAAGTTGGAGAGATACTGGGCAGGAGTGTTCATGACACAAACAAAAATTGTGGGGGGAGGACGTCGGGCTGGACCCTACGGTGGCGATATTCAGGATATCAGAGAAGCCGGGGCTGATAGAGGGAGGGAGGCCGATGTTGTCACCTTCACTTCTCTGGTTGCCTAGCGAAGGATCTTATTGGAATGGCGGTCGGCAATGCTGCCGGGAGTGACGGCCTGGCTAGAAGACTTAAATGATTTTCTCCCTTTGGAAAAGATCAAATATGAATTGAGGGGTTCAGCAGAGGGCTTCGAGGGAAGGTGGGGGCTGTCCGTGGCCATGTTTAAGGAGCAGGGGTGGGGCGTTAAAATGGGGAAAAACCTGTACAAACTGTAGAAATGTGAGATGGGGAGCATGTTCCCCAGATTGTTCATATTTTGTAACTGTTTGAATAAGCTTGGAATAAAATACATTTTAGATATTAAATAAGTTGAGTTTTTTAGCCTCATTCACCAACTGAGACAGTGAATTCCAGACACCCACCACGCTTTGGGCAAAAAGGCTTTTCTTTGTGACCCCTTTAATCGTCCTGCCAATCATTCAAAATCCATGTCCCATGGTAACTGACCCCTCAGCTAGGGCAAACAAATCTTTCCTGTCCACCTTGTCTGGGCCCCTCATAACTTTATACATCTCAATCAGGTCACCGCTTGGCCTCCTCTGTTCTAAGGAAAACAACCCTAGCCTATCCAATCTTTCCTCATAGCTGCAATTCTAAAGCCCTGGCAGCATTCTTGTAAATCTCCTCCACATTTTCTCCAGAGCAATTATGCCCTTGCTGCAACGTGGTGACCAGACCTGTGCACACAATTCCAACTGTGGCCTCACCTGAGTTTTACACAGCTCATTACATCGCTGCATTTGTATTCAATACATCGCCCAATAAAGGAAAGCATTCCGTATGCTTTCTTTCCTACCTTATCCACCTGTCCTGACACCTTCCAAGGACCTGGGAACATGCACTCCAAGGTTTCCCATTTCCTCAATACCTCTCAATATCCTCCCATTTATCGTGTATTTCTCATGCTTTGTTTGCCTAGAAGCATTGGGCGTGATTTACCGACCAACCTGCTGCGTGTTTTTCAGCAGCAGAGGCGGCCAGCCAACGGGATCTACCGGTCCCGCCATTGTCAACAGGGTTTCCCATTGACTACACTACTTGTTTCCAGGAAACCCATGCGCGTGGGACCGACACCGGCATGATCAGCCGGTAAATCCCACCCATTACAGCCCACTTTTCTGGGTTAAATTCCACTTTTCCGCCCATTCATCCCAATCATTGATGTCATTCTGGGGCCAAAGGTGATCCTCTTCACTATCAACTACACAACTAATTTCTGTGACACCTGCAAATTTCCCAATCACGCCTCCCACATTTAAGAGCAATTCATTAATATTTACAATAAGCAGCAAGGACCCCAACACTGAGCCCTGTGGAACGTCAGTGTAAACCGTTTACCATTCGCAAGAACATCAGTTGACCATTACCCTTTGTTTCCTGTCACTGAGCCAATTTTGGATCCAACTCATCATCTCCCCTGTATCCCATGCGATCGCACTTTTCTGAGCAGTCTGCCATGGGATCTAAAATCCATATGGATAACATCCATTGCACTGCCCTCATCAGTGCTCCTTGTTACTTCCTTAAAAAAACTTAGCATGTTCAGACAAAGTCAACATGGTTTTAAAAAGGGGAAATCACGTTTGACAAATTTATTAGAATTTTTTGAGGATGTAACGAGTAGGATCGATAAAGAGGCATCAGTAGATGTAGTTTACTTGGATTTCCAGGAAACATTTGCCGAGGTGCCATACAAAGGTTGTGGGAATGATAAGGGGTCATGGAGTTGGGGGTAGAGGATTGGTCAATAAACAAAATGCAATAAGTACGCATAATTGGGACATTTTCAAGTTAGCAAGCTGAGACTAGTGAAGTGCCAGTTAGTCCAGTGCTGCCTCAATTGTTCACAACCTATAATAATTACTTAGAAGACAGATTGTAATGGGTCCAGGTCTGCTGATGATACAAAGCTAGGTGGAAATGTAAACTATGAGGGGGACGCAGGGAGGCTGCAAAGAAATATAGGCAGGTGTACGGTCACAGTGGGCACAACAAGGAGTCCTAAGAAGAACGGATGTTGGATACTGATTTCAGATAAATCCAGGCATTTTGGTTGGCTTTTAGAGGCCAGGGAGGTAGGCACAAAGAAGGGTTATGATCTGGAGGGTGGGGTGGGGGCAGGGGGCAGTGGAGAGAAACCTAAACACCTCAATAGGCCGAGGGCAGGTAGGCTGCCTAATGCCTTACCTGCCCCATAATATGAGGGATAGATTGGGGGCGGGCAGGAAGGTGGTAGGAAGGCTGCCCGCTTTATTCTACGTGCTTCTACACCCTCAAATATGCAAGAGTGGCCGGTAAAACTCACCTCATAGTGCTTGTAAGTGTAAGTTCCTTTTTGTGTTCACGTGCAGTTGCTGTGCTAGTTTTCTTAAGCAGAAAATAACTTGTATTTAGATAGTGCCTTTCATGATCTCTGAGCACATTAAGTGCTTTACCGCCAATTAAATACTTTTGAATTGTAGCTACTGTTGTATTGTATTGTATAGGAACCATGGCAGTTCATTTGGACGCAACATAATCCCATAAACGATGGGATGAATCGCCTGATGGTATGTTTTGTGGTATTGCTGCTTGAAGGACAAATGTTCACCAGAGCACTGAGAAAAGTCCTCCTCTTTGCAAAGTTTCATGTGATATTTTACATCCACCTGAGGGGAAAACATGGCCTCAGCGTAATGTTTCCTCTGAAAGGTTGTACTTCTACTTCAGCACTCTACTGAAGTGTCAGGCTTGGTTATCTGCTCAAGTCTCTAGAGTGGAGTTTGAACCTGTGACCTTCTTTTTGACTTAGGGGCATAAGTCCTGCCACTGAGTCAAGGTTAACTTAAAAATTGCAGGCAAGAAACCAAAATTAAATAAATCTATAAACTCTGCCAGGTATGGGCATAAACAGCTGATGGGTGACTTTTTTGTTGTTTTATTTCAGGAGATTTCACAAAAGTCATGCATCTAAGTTATCAGACAGATCCATAAAAACATTCTATATGTATTCACATAGCCAAGAACAGGACATAATTATGTGTATAACATTTTAATGTGTTTATATTTCATTATACAGAAAATTGCATAATAAGTTCAGTTACATCAAAAATAGGAAAGGTAAAATGACTTCATAATATATTTTTCTACATTTCCATGAGTCATTATTAGCTCTAATAATGAAAAAACAATGATGCAAAACAACATTACCACTTCTGAACAAGTCATTACAGTTCCATCCCTATTGCAAATTATACTGAACAAACTGCAGGAGTCAAATGTTAACACACACAATACGGCATATAACAGTAAATCAGTGCCCTTCCATGTGAAACCCAGAAAGGAGTGCAAGAAATATAAATCAAGCAGTTCAGTGAAAAATCTTTCAAACTTCAATTGAAGAAACCCAAGCACTCCAGCAGGAAAGGGGGAAGCATATCTAGGGCAGTATTATTATTCTGTGTACTCCCTCACTTTATATTGTGTATGCTGGTAAACGAAGAACACAATATTCTCTTTGATTTGTTCGGCTGCTGAGGGTCAGGCAAAATGGGGCGCATCAGCTGAGCACATCATGAAATGGAAGAACATACCTTGAATTTTGTGCCTGCTTAAAAGTCAGGCCTCCACAAGAACCCATACCACTGGTCAGAAGAGGCAGATAACCAAACATTCATTTTCATTCATTTTCAAACAATAGCATGGTCCCCATGAGGCTTATGGTTCCTTAGGAATTCTCACGCTGGGCCTAAGTCATGTCCCCTGGTATTATGAATGAAACTATTCCAAGGGGCCATGCAATAGTGATATCATGGAGCAGGATATGAGGCAGGGCCCCTCACTTGAGCACACCTGAATCCAAACGGCTGAGAAAACTTCTCAAAAAACAAAATGGAAAAATTATTTTTCTTCATAAAATGGGGGAAGTAAAAGTGCTGCCTCTCTTTAAAGGGAGAGCGATATGTGAGATGTATATATATATATATGAGAGAGAGAGAGAGAGAGAGAGAGAGGGGGGGTGGGGAGAGAGAGAGCGAGAAAGAGAATAATGTTTTTTGACAATGATTAAAAGACAACAATCTCACTGTTATTCTTTAACGGAAAGGCATTTAAAGCTTGGGATTCCTTTGGAATCATGCGAGTTACTTTATTTCATTTTGGGACAGTGTTTTTGAAGCTACAGAAACAGGCAAGGTATTATTATTGAATAAGAAGGAATCAATATTGATAAAAGTGTTTCTTTCCTAAGAAAAAAACAAAGTGTCAGACCCGAGGAATACAGTTACTCCTCCAGTTAGGCGGCTATCAGGTCACTCCAGGTTCTGCTGTATCTAAATTTTTCCGTCACTTTGATAAATTTAGGAAACTCGTGTGAGATGGTATCGTGTGAGTGGCCATGGGGACACATAAATAAGTGGAGGAGGGTCTCGATTGACGTATCCTGGAGGTGGCACAAGAGATCAAAGAAATTTATGTGGTGGCATTTTGGCATAAAATGGGGGGAAAAAATAAGCAACTCCAGATTAGTTTCAGGAAATTCGGGGTCAGAGTAGCTCAAACTGTAATTCTGATGTGTAATGATTATGTGTAATCAAAATTTAATGCGCATGATATCAAGTGGCACATGACCTCAAAAAGCTTAGAAAAAACTGAGATTATTTTTCTCAATAAAATGGGGAGTGAAACCACTCCCTCCCTTTAAAAATGGAGTGATATGCATTCCATACAATTTAATAGGCACTTTGGAGAGTAAAGACGAAGATCGTTAAGTGATCATTTGAAGAACTTCTGGAAATTATACTTGATAAAAGGACTTTGTTTAAAAAAAGAAATTCAAAGTTTGGTAATTTTACTAAAATGTTGGCATAAATTATTTGCTAAATGCTTATATCCCTGTGATATAATTGTTATTTCTGATGATCAAAATAATTTGACAGATTTATTTACTGTTAAATGCAAAATGTGCTGGCTGGGACCTATCCAGATATTCGGGGTGAAATAGCCTGTTTCATAGTGCATCCATTCCATAAACTATAAGTAGTACAATACCATAAATATTTTATTAACCTTCCACCCGCTTCCCTTTTTTTGGTAAGTTTAAGCTTTCTGAACAATTAGCCAGTTCCTTCCAAGTAATTCTAACATGCCAAGATTAATGTTCTGACACACTTTATCTTTTAAAACTAACACTGCTGGGAGGTATACGGACAAGTTCATAATCCTGAATATTTTCCCACAGTTCAGGAAAATAAGGTTCAATCAGTTGGTGGAAAATGTGCTTTTCTTTAAAACGGAACAAACAATTCACTAATGATAAATACAGTGCAAGAGAAAATCCACCGGCATGAACTCAATGGGCCGAGTGACCTCCTCCTGTGAGGTAATGACTCGATGACTCATTAATCAGCGAAGACACTGTGGTCTACTCACCATATTGATTGTATGAGGAAGAGAATGCTGCGGCCTCATAGAGGAAACACTGGACTGATGCATATAGCCGTATCCAGGAGAATGAGGAGAATGCATCTGCTGGTATGCTCCAGGAAGTACAGCAGCTAATTGATAACAAAAAAAATGTCAAGATATAAAGTAAAATATTACAATGTTGATACATGTTTGATTTAATTTTGTCTTTAATTCTATGCGTTCAAAATGTTAAATCTTTTCTTGTGAATTCCCTGTTGCAAACCACAGTTAGCTCTTAGGATAAAATCAAACTATCAGCTACCAATTTTTGTGAATAATTTTGATCTACATAAAGGACCTGAAATTCAGGAAACTCAGCCGAATGCCTTGGTTTGCATCATCCTTATCCTGGCCCCATAGAGGAAAGCTTTTGTTTAAAGTTACCGTCAAGGGCTTTGCTGACTTCTCAACACTTCCCTATACAGTAATAATGTGCATGGGACACATCCAGCTGGGGTTCATTGTTTCCCCATGCTCATTGGAACTGCGGGCTCCCCTGCTATGGGCGGTGTAGCTTACCAGCGTGATAGCCGACCAGAAAGGAGAGAGGACCCGGTGAGCTGTAAGCGGCCCTCGTGTCGATAATATTGTTGTTAAATAAATATAATTTCTAAAACTCACTGCGAACTCCCCGTGCCTTATTACATATACATCCTGGAATCTCAATTTGCATTTACTGACAAAGCTTTCAGGTAGGTAACTCACCTGTCGTTGAAACTAGTGGGTGATAAAATCAGCCACAATTAAACACCAAATGGCTCCCGATGTCCAAGTAAGGGTTATTAAACCTCAGGGTGACCCACGCTCAGGGGGGAAAAAAGGGACACTTACGAACATATGAATTAGGAGCAGGGGTAGGCCAATCAGTGCCTCAAACTATTCAATAAGATCATAGCTGATCAGATTGTAACCTCAGCTCCACATTCTCACCTACCCGCACTAACTTTTCACCCCCTTGCTTATCAAGAATCTATCTGTTATGTATTCATGTTTGTTCCTAGTTGGAAGAAGGTCACTTTAAGAGCCCGATCACGTTAGCGATTGATGACATCATCAGTCATTTGCCCAGGCAAATGAGCAGTCTATCCTAACACCCTGTAAGGCAAACACCTTTCCAATAAAGCTCTTGTTTGTTTGTATGTTCGTCGTCTGCAAGCCTGTACTTTAAAAATACCACAAAGAAAACTGGCGACGAGAAAGTCAAAACCATGTTGGCAGACTCCCTGAGAAGTAAAAAAATATATAGAAGTTTCATCAATCCATGTGCAGACATTCAAAAAGGATTGTGCTAAAATCTTCACTACACCAAAGCTGACGCGGAGGGATGGTAAACACTGATAGCAGCCATCAAACAAACCAAAACTTAAATGTGCATTTTGGATGAAGCTTGCCACGTTTTCTGCCCGGAAAGATCTGAAACAGTACAGGGAGCATTGTGAGTAGCAATTATCCTGCTTGTAAAAAGTGAGGTGCTAAAATTACGTGGCACACCATGCTTATGCAAGCCCATTACATAATTAAAATGGCAGGAATCTTTGGCGTCGTCATACAGCATGTTGAGAACACCAAGTGATAGAGTTCATAAACTGAAAGATTCTATTATTTTGCCCAAGCAAATATAATTGTTGCAGATATTGTAGCCCCAACTTTCCTGATTACGCTTTACGGGGGTGGGACATTCAACTTCCTGCAAAGCCTGTTGCAGCCAGAAAAATAAGGTTCGAAAACCTATGCTGAGATTGTGGAGGTATTGCAGGGCCACTTCTCACCTCAAACTTTGGTCATTGCCGAAAGGTTTAGGTTCCATAAAAGAAACCAAAAAGGTGAATCAATCATACAGTTAGAAGCTACTTTGAAGAAATTAGCTGAATACTGTGAATTTGGAAACGGTTTAACGACACCATTGGAGACAGACCAGTATTTGGGTTAAGAAGCGAAGCTATCCAAATAAAGCTGTTAACAGAAGGTAACTTAAACCTAAAGAAGGCTTTAGAAGTTGCAATCTTTATGGAATTAGCAGCTAAGGAAGTCCAGCAATTAGGTTTGAGCAGTGGAATCTATAAAATGTCCACTGAGACCCGATCACAGACGTAGATTTGAAATTGCCACCGATGTGCAAAAACTGGGCCCGCAGCACTGTAGTAAAAAGGGGTACAGAGGTGGCACGGTGGCACAGTGGTTAGCCCTGCTGCCTCATGACGCCGATGATCTGGGTTTGGTTCCGGCCCCGGGTCACTGTCCATGGGAATTTGCACATTTTCCCCGTGTCTGCATAGGTCTCATCCCATAACCCAAACCAAACAAAAACTATAAAAAGCAAGAAGGGCTGGATTCTCCCAAAATGTGGCTATGTCCTCACGCCGGCGTACAAAAGCTTGTCTTGCATTCCCGAGTTTCCTCAAAAAAATACAAGTTGATTCACTCACGTTCAGGGGGTTAACAGGGACCCGGAGTGATTCACGCAGCTTTAACTGCGGATACGGGTCCCCGCACATCCGGCTTTGTGTCCATGCATGCGCACGGCGACGGCCTACAGTGGCCGCATTGAGCGCCATGGCGGACTCAGACCACGGAGGCATCTGGAAAATGTAGGCCCCCCATCGGCCGAGCGCCCGAAGATCTGTCCGGCCCGATCTCTCCCCCGGCCGCCCATAAAGCCCCCCCCAGTGCCCGATCCCCCGCCCCCCCCGCCAGCGCGGCCACAGGTTGAGCCCGCATCCTGACCGGCCATAGCATGTTAGTTCCACGCCATCAGGAACATGGCCGGTCGGGAGCAGAGGATCACTGGGCGGGCCTCTGGCAATGCCCTCCCAGCCACGCAGAGTACTACGTGAACGCACCGATTCTCGGGGCCCAGAGAATCGCCGGACTGGTGCCGGGCCCAATTTCGGCGCAAAATCGGATTCTCCGCCCCCGAGTCAAACGCGATTCCAGCGCGAGGCTGCTCAGAATCCAGCCCTAAGTGTTTGAAATGGAAAACCGAATAGAGGGAAATGGGTCCACGTGATACAAAAAGGGCACGATAAAGGAACACAGAGGTACAGTCAGATGACGACCTGTCGTTGAACGTACTGGTCATTGTGTGCGCAACAAACCGTTACTGGGTCGCTCCTTTACTGGACGGACAACTGGAGAAAATGGAAGTGGACACTGGAGCAGCAGTTTAAATAAAATAACTTACCAGGACAAATTCTGCTAAGTGCTGTATTATAGGCGCAGTGCACACTGAACTAATTACCAGCTTTGCATGCTGGTCTTTTCCTGCATTCTGAATGGATCGAGTGACCCTTGACCCCACTCTACCCGAGCCTGGGAGTCAGATATGCTCACCGTATTATTTTCTTCCCACAAATGTTATTTCTTCACTATTATATAATTTCTTTTTATCAAAAAAAATTTGACAAAAATAAACTTTTTCACTTGATTGCATGTCTCTTCCTTTAATATGTAGACAGTCCAACTAGGGAAGGGGCGGTACTGGACCTGGTATTGGGGAATGAGCCCGGCCAGGTGGTAGATGTTTCAGTAGGGGAGCATTTCGGTAACAGTGACCACAATTCAGTAAGTTTTAAAGTACTGGTGGACAAGGATAAGAGTGGTCCGAGGATGAATGTGCTAAATTGGGGGAAGGCTAATTATAACAATATTAGGCGGGAACTGAAGAACATAGATTGGGGGCGGCATGTAGAGGGAGGTCGCACACAAGGTAGCTCCCGCCAGAGCACTCAGATTTTGGTCCTTTTAGCCCAGTTCCGGAGGAAATTTTTTGGACAGACCTGGCCCATCTAATAGTCCTTTGTAAGAGGATGTCAGAGACCCCAAAAAAGAATGTTGGAAATAAGGGTACAAGTGGTAGCCCTTCAGAGGAGACGGAGAAGGTGCGAAGCCCATTGGGAACAAAGACAGGAGGCAATCTCATTGGGTGGGGTCACGCCTATTACAGTGGATAAGCTGATGGAGGTAATGGCAGCTGTGTTTGAGAGACAATTCAGCAAGCATTTTGAGAGGCAAGGGAAGAAGACCCTCAAAAAGTCTGTGGAAGAGGCGCTGAGCCCAATAAGGGAGACATTGGGAAAAACCTTGGAGACAGTGCGGGAGCAAGGAGAGGTGCTGAAAGGGGTGAAGGAGACTTTTGTCGTGACACAACAATCAAACAGCCTCACTGGAAGCTGAGCTGCAGGTGGTGTAGGAGATGAATAAGGGCCTCAGGGCTAAGGTTGATGATTTGGGTAACAGGTTGAAGATGAGGAAACTCAGGATTGTGAGGTTGCCGGAGGGGGTGGAGGGCCCGAGGCCAACCGAGTACTTTGCTGAGATATTTGTAACGTTGTAAAGTAGGTCTACAAGGTTATGAGGGGCATGGATAGAGTGGATGGGCAGGCACCCTTTCCCAGGGTGGAGGGGTCAGTCACCAGGGGGCATAGATTCAAGGTCCATGAGGCAAAGTTTAGAGGAGATGTGCGAGGTTGTTTTTTTTACACAGAGGGTGGTGAGTTACTGGAACGCGTTGCCAGGAGAGGTTGTGGAGGCAGATACTTTAAAGGTGTTATCAAAAGACATCTCGACAAATACATGGATAGGATGGGTATAAAGAAGTTAGGCACAAGGAAGTGCTGAGGGTTTTGGCCAAGGTTGGTATCGTGACCAGTACAGACTTGGAGTGCCGAAGGGCCTGTTCCTGTGCTGTATTGTTCTTTGTTTGAGGGAGAAGGAGGAGGAACAGACCCCCCCCCCTCCCGCCACCGAGCTGGACAGGGACCCCCGAATGCTCTTGGCAAGGCCAAGGGCAAATGAGCCATCACAGGAGGTGATAATGTCCTATCACAGCTACTGGATGAAGAAGAGGGTCCTGAAACAGGCCAAAGAAAATCGTGAAATGCGGTTGGATAGCAGGATCTATCAGGATGTCGTGGCAGAGCTGGAAAAGAGTGTGCGGCATTTAACAAGGCGAAGTCGGTGTTGTCGAAGTAGTGTGGGTTTTGGGGTACCCGCCAAGGGTGAGGGTAATGCACAACTCCAAAGATCACCTTTATGAGACGGCGGAGGAAACGGAGGTTTTCGTTAAAGCACAGGGACTTGGACTGAGCAGAGTGGGTTGATATGGGACGTTTTTCAGTGGGGATGGGATGGGACTGTTTGGGGACATTGTAATGTTTATACATATATATATATGGAGAATTGAGATTTTATTAGGGCTCATCAATTATCACGGAAAATGCATCCCCAACTTAGCCACGCTGCTCACCCCGCTCCACAATTGTTGAAGAAAGGGCACCAGTGGTAATTGGACTCCTGCACCTGGAGGTTAAACAAGCTGCTCACGCCCTTTGACCCTGCAAAACCACTTCTCCTCATGTGTGATGCTCCCACTTACGGCGGGGGGATGCTCTCGCACACTGAATGCCCAACGGATCAGAGCGCCGACCTGGTGTCCAAAATGAAGATGCGTGCCCACAGCTACGTTTGGTGGTCCAGGATAGACTCCCGACATTGAGAAAGTGCCCAGCCCTGCGGCCTTTGCAAGGAAAACGAGAAGGCCCCACCTGCTGCTCCAATGCACCCTTAGGAGTGGTGTGGGACACTGTGGTCCCGCATCCACATCGACTTTGCTGGCCCATTACAGGGGGCAACGTTCCTCGACATGGTGTCGACCCACTTGAAGTGGCTCAAGGTCCAGAACTTGTAAACCGACGACCGTGGTCCGGCTGAGGCATGAAGTACAGAGACATGAAGCCTGCCGCCACATGGACCACATCCACAGCCACACAGAGGAGCCTCTGGAGCAAGCTCAGGACACGTCTGTCCGGGATCACCTGTGGTCTCCGTCACCACCTGGCTGGCTGCCTAGAGCTTCGCCCAGATCGCCGTCACCTCTGCCTGTGGTGGTCCAGGAGGCTGAGATTCTACTGGAAACTCGGACACCGACTTCGACATTTTCCCACCGACGTCGTAATACAGCCACTCCCTGTAAACCGGCCCCCCTGCCAACCACACCATCCCTGCCTTGCCGCTCCGCATGAAAGTGGCGGGTGCTGGTGCGATACATGCCACCCGGTCCTGCTCTGTCGACGCCGGACAGTCGTCCACTCCTAAGTGGACGAGAGGGTTCCGCCTCAGCCAGCAGGCGTGGATGTATCTCTCCGGACTTGGGGGTGGTGGGGGGAGGGGAGAAAGAGGTGTTACATCCCCTTCGGGGGCCATGGGCTATGCTCCATCAGCTTCCCCACATTTACCTCTGAGTATGAACTCCCCTGGTAATTGAGAGTGGGGTTCCCCTTAACAAGGGGGAACCTCACAGTATATAAACCCCAGCCTGGGGAGAGGAATTGTTAGTTTAGTGTTTTTGTTGACTCTCTCAAACTTGATGAATTATCACTGAGCTGCGAATATAACCATGGTTGGGAAGTGGGTAGTGGGGGAGGGGTCGGTATGGGAGCGGATGGAGGCAGCCTCTGTAAGGATTCGAGATTAGGGGGAATGTTGACGGCGTCTCTACCGTTCCCACCAGCCAGGTACTCCACAAGCCTGGTAGTGGTGGCAGCCCCGAGGGTGTGGGGACAGTGGCGGCAACACCTGAATCTGGAGGGGGCCTCGGTTTGGGCACTGAACTGTGGGAATCATTGGTTTGCTCCGGGGGGGCTGGACAGGGGTTTTGGGGGTGGCAACGGGCGGGGATTGAGCTGTTTTGGGATCTATTCGTTGGGGGCAGCTTCTCGAGCTTGTAGGGGTTAGTGGAGGAATTTGAGTTGCCCACCGGGAATGCGTTCCGGTATTTATACGTGAGGAATTTTGTCATGAAGCATGTACCGATCTTTGTCTGCCACTCCAGGGTCTGAAGGACAAGATGGTGTCAAAAACAGAGGTAGGTGAGGGAACAAAATGTAATATTTCCAAATTTGCTGATGACACCAAGTTGGGTGGGAGGGTGAGCTATGAGAAGGTTGCAGAGCTCCTTCAGTGTGAGTTTGGCAAGTTGAACGAATGGGCAAATGAGTGGCAGATGCAGTATAAGCTGGGTAAATGCAAGGTTATCCACTTAGGTAGCAAAGATGAGAAGGCAGACTATTATCTGAATGGCCATAAATTAGGAAAGGTGGATGTGCAACAAGACACAGTAGTTTGCACTGTTGCTTCTCAGCGGGTTTGGTTTCCAGCTTGGGTCATTGTCTATGTGGAGTCTGCATGTTCACCCCATGTCTGGGTGGGTTTCCTCCGGGTGCTCCAGTTTCCTCCCACAAGTCTCGAAAGACGTGCTTGTTAGGTGAGTTGGACATTCTGAATTCTCCCACATTGTACCCGAACAGGCGCCTGAGTGTGGCGGCTAGGGGATTTTCAGTAACTTCATTGCAGTGTTAATGTAAGCCTACTTGTGGCACTAATAAAGATTCTGATAGACCTGGATGTCTTCGTACACCAGTCACCAAAGGTAAGCATGCAGGTACAGCAGGCGGTAAAGAAGGCTGGCCTTCATATGCGAGAGGATTCGAGCAGGGATGTCTTGCTGCAATTATACAGGGCCTTGGTGAGGTCACACCTAGAATATTGTGTGCATTTTTGGTCTCCTTGTCTGAGGAAGGGTATGCTTGCTACAGAGGGAGTGCAGCGAAGATTTACCAGACTGATTCCTGGGATGGCGGGACTGACGTATGAGGAGAGATTGAGTCGGTTAGGATTGTATTCGCTGGAGTGCAGAGGAATGAGACGGGATCTCATAGAAGCCTATAAAATTCTAACAGAACTAGACAGGATAGGTGCAAGAAGAATGTTCCCGATGGTGGGGGTGTCCAGAACCAGGGGTCAGAGTCTGAGGATACGGGGTACACCATTTAGGACAGATGAGGAGAAATGCTTTCATCCAGAGAGTGATGAGTGGTTACCACAGGAAGTAGTTGAGGCCAAAACATTTCAAGAAGCAGTTAGATATAGCACTTAAGGCAAAGTGGATCAAAGGATATGGGGGAAAGTGGGATTCGGCTATTGAGTTGGGTGATCAGCCATGATCACAACAGCACGGTAGCACAGTGGGAAACACTGTTGCTTCACAGCTCCAAGGTCCCAGGTTCGATTCCCGGCTTTGATCACTGTCTGTGTGGAGTCTGCAAGTTCTCCCTGTGTCTGCGTGGGTTTTCTCCGGGTGCTCCGGTTTCCTCCCACAAGTCCCGAAAGACATGCTGTCAGGTGAATTGGATATTTTGAATTCTCCCTCTGTGTACCCGAAAAGGCGCCCGAATGTGGCGACTAGGGGCTTTTCACAGTAACTTCATTGCAGTGTTAATGTAAGCCTAATTGTGACAATAAAAATTACTATTATAAAGGCTGAATGGCCTCCTCCTGCTCTTATTTTCTATGTTTTTATGTATACCGCTGTGCCGCCCACCTTTGCTGGGTTTGTCCTGGCGGTGAGACGGGACATACCAAGGAATGATGATAGCAGTGTCTGGGACATTGGGCGTCATTCTCCGACCCCCCGCCGGGTCGGAGAATGGCCGTTGGCCGCCGTGAATCCCGCCCCCGCTGAAGTCTCCGCTCCCGGAGATTGGGCAGGGGCGGGAATCCAGCCGCGCCGGTTGGCGGGACCCCCCGCTGGATTCTCCGGCCCGGATGGGCAGAAGTCCCGCCCAGGAATTGCCTGTCCCGCCGACGTAAATCAAACCTGGTATTTACCGGCGGGACCAGGCGGCGTGGGCGGGCTCCGGGGTCCTGGGGGGGGGCGCGGGGCGATCTGACCCCGGGGGGTGCCCCCACGGTGGCCTGGCCCGCGATCGGGGCCCACCGATCCGCGGGCGGGCCTGTGCCGTGGGGGCACTCTTTCCCTTCCGCCTCCGCTACGGCCTCCACCATGGCAGAGGCGGAAGAGACTCTCCCCACTGCGCATGCGCGGGAAACTTTCAGTGGCCGCTGACGCTCCCGCGCATGCGCGGGGAAACTGACAGCGGCCGCTGACGCTCCCGCGCATGCGCCGCATTTCCGCGCCAGCTGGCGGGGCAACAAACGCCATTTCCGCCAGCTGGCGGGGCGGAAATCCCTCCGGCGTCGGCCTAGCCCCTCAATGTTGGGGCTAGGCCGCCAAAGATGCGGAGACTTCCGCACCTTTGGGCCGGCGCGATGCCAGTCTGATTGGCGCCGGCTTTGGCGCCAGTCGGCGGGCATCCCGCCGTTGGGGGAGAATTTCGCCCATTATCTATAACATACAATTCTGTCAGTATGACTGTCAGGCTGTTGCTTGACTAGCCTGAGATAGCTCTCCCAACTTTGGCACAAGCCCCCAGATGTTAGTAAAGAGGACTTTTCAGGGTTGATAGGGCTGGGTTTGCCATTGATGGTTCCTGTTCCTAGGTCGATGCTGGGTGGTCTGCCCGGTTTCATTCCTTTTTTTTGTGTTTTTGTTGTGGTTGAACACAACTGAGTGGCTCGCTAGGCCATTTCAGAGGGCATTTAAGAGTCAACCACATTGCTGTGGGTCTGGAGTCACATGTAGACCAGATCAGGTAAGGGTGGCAGATTTCCTTCCCTAAAGGAAGGAACCCAGATGGGTTTTTATGACAATCGACAATGGTTTCATGGTCATTATTAGACTTTTAATTCCAAGTATTTTACTGGGTTTAAATTCCACCATCTGCCATGGTGGATTGGAACCCTTGGTCTCTGGATTACCAATGCGGCGACAATACCACCAAGCAATTCCTCCCCTTTATTTAGTAAACAAGGAGGGATTCAAGTTATTCTCCTCCATTTTAGGTTTCATAATCTTTGGTTCTCATTAGATAATAGGAAAATCGGATAATTCAAAATTGTAGATTAGAGCTGCTGAACCTGACTTCCTTCATATGGAAATGTTTGTAATTTGCCCAGATTTTGTAGTAGCAATGACAACAAAACAGCATTCGTCCCCATTACTCTGTGAAACTGACAGCAACCTCTGGTATCCACACGTGCGATTAAGCACCAAAATCCCTAAGTGTAATAATCCTCACGAGACCCACAGAGGAAACCTAATTGATCTCCCTGTGGGGCACATGGAATGCGGAGGCCCATCAGCTGGGGATGATAGAATCAACCCTCAAAGGCGGCCTGGACTGGGACTGGCATGATCGCTAGTCCTGGTTGGGATCTATATGCTGTATGCAGCATTGGGCCTTTTCTTTTTGCTATAAATGCACCTCAATTTGAATCACCTTTCGGATCTCCCAAGCTTTTATTCTAAGTCACTGTCAGCGTGTCACGTGTGCTGTTAAAGTCCTCATAGTGGAAATCTAAGAAGAAATCACTAGATTTTGTAGAAAATTCCACTTTTTCCACTTAGTAAAAACCCTTCAAAATTTAACATTTTATTGAACAAGACGTAACTAGGTTTTAAATGTCATTAAAAAAATTAATGGGCGGGTTTCTCCGTCGCGCCGTGCCAGATTTCTCGTTCTGCACGTCGGCGGGATTGTCCGTTTCGCCGGCTGGTCAATGGGTTTTCCCATTATGGGGCAGCCCTACGGTGTCGGGCAACCCCCGGGCTGCCGGCAAAACGGAGCATCCTGACGGCAGAGAATCCAGCCCCATATATTTCTTTTTAAAAATTCTAAATTAGAAGTGTCCAATTCATCTTTTCCATTAACCTCATCTACATGTTTCAAACATTATTTTACTCCCTGTAAAATTATTAAAACAAGAAGCACAGCCAATGCTTGATACTTCCCATTTGCTGTCTGAGAACTCTTCAAAGTGATTGGCTGTTTAACCTGCTTGCTGACATCTCTGTCACTGGCTATCTGAATGAAACTAACTTTGGGTAGGTGAAATCCTTTCCACAGAGATGTAGGTACATTTCGACAAGGTCAGCAGTGAAAGCAACACTTTACAGTTGACTGCAACATCTGGGCCATTATATACTTTTAAGCATGAAGGAAGCATGAAAGGATGTTGAATGCAAAATATTAATGTTTTTAAAATGTCCAGAATTGAATACATTTTTGATCAAAATAGATTAAAATTTTGTCGGGGGGTGGGTTTCAAACAATCGTCCACTTTGGTCAAAAGACATTACTGGCGCTTGGGGTGTCATTTAAAAGCCAGCCACGTGCTATAGGTGCCAAATAGCTGCTTGTTGTGGGAGGACAGAGAAATTAGTGGATTCCCATGCTAAGGTTAGACCAGAGAGGTGATTCCAAGGTATGGGCCACACGTAGGCCAGGAGCAAAACAGCTTTAAGGTAGGACCAGTAGGTACATTGCTGTTCCCTTTCACACCACTGGTCAGGCTCTTAGTACAAGTTAGCAATGTGTGAGATGTCCATGCTCCAGCAGGAATGTGGTAAAGCTCTGGTTTGCATATTCAGGGAACTTTCCACTAGAAGGAGGTGGACAGGCCACTTGCCCATTTTAGTCCCAGCTGAAAATTACATCAGGTGAGCTTTGGTCCACAATGAAATGGCTGAACATTCTGTTCCACCACACCCATCAGCCTTGAAACCCTATCCACCCCCCCCCCCCTCCCCCCGCCGGGGCACCACAGTCAATTTCAATTCGATGAGACATGGATAAACAGCAGTTAGAAAGTGCCCTTGAGCTCCTGAGGAAATGCTCATTTCCTGATAGTGTGACTCTTTAAGATTTTGGGCACATAGAAACGACCTCATTAGCTGAAACAGGAACTGAATTTTCAGAGCCCTCAAAAGGCAAGGAAGGCCCCGTCAATACTGCCATCAGGTGTGGTTCCAATTTCAAGGTGCTGATTTCAGCGCTGGCATTAAAGCTGGAACTAGAATCCCACTCTCCTCCCAAATCAGGGTAACTAACACTATTTAAAACCTTGTTAAGAACTCATTGGGGGAGGAGGTGGTTACATTTTTAAAGAAGTGGGCAGGTTACCTACGCCTTCAGAAACGGACCAGCTGAAGACAGGGGAGTAAAGAGTGGGTGTCACTCATGGCTGCCTTAGACCATCACCCAGGCCCCATAAAAGGGTCAGCAGGCGAAAAGTGGGCTGATGACCTGGTTAGGGGGTGCCCTTCGCACTACCACAGGTGACAGGGAGAGTGATCATTTGGCACCTAGGTTTTCAACGAAGTTCACATTGTGGTAGAATAGTAGGGGGGCAAGACTGCCAAAGACAACTGGGCAGTCGCCAGCCCATCAGGAAGGCCTCAGCTAGCATTGGGGATACAACTGTCAGATTTCTGGCCCTGTGGCACTGAGGGGCAACATCCTTCATAGGGATGGAAGAACCCTGGGCAGCAAGAGGTCATGGGGGAGTAAAGGGGACAGGAAGGCAACAGAGGCCAAACCCTCAGCACAAGACTTGTCGCCAATGATGGTGCTCCCCGGAGACAATCAAGAACAGTGCTCCAGGTGGCTGTAACACTCCAGGCAGATGGTCAGAGAGATCTGGGCCCGTGTCACTGAAGAATTTGTTGTCATACCCTGCCACTGACTGTCAAAATCAGTGTCCTTGAACTTCTTCACTTCTGACTCCTTCCAAGCAGCAGCTGTGGACCTTACTGGCATCTCAAAATTGGCTGAACGCCACTGCATCATGCTGGTCACTGATGCCTTTTTGTCAGACCTGGACAACACATTCATTTAATGACAGACATGGCTTCGCAGAGCGGTTGTTGGGTTTTGCAGCAATCACTGGAATCCTCAAGGGGCAAGGCATCATTAACTGCAACCATACTATCAAGGCACCAAGTGACCAGCCAGTAAAATCCATCAATAGGAAGGGCTTCCACCCCCTCAATGTCCAACTGGTCTGCAACCACAACAAGAGCTTGCATCATGTGTGTGCTCACTTTCCTGACTGCTGCCATAATCTCTTCATTCACACTGCCTAAGATTTTTCCCCCAACCCCAACCTCCAAACTATGTGGAGGATCCTAGGGGATCAGGAGATATCCCTTTAAGAGATGGATACTGAAACTCCCAGGAGAGTCATAGACAGGGGTGATACAACCAATGCCGCCTGCTCAATTGGATGACCACTGAACAGGACAACGGGTTTCGGAAGATGGGATTCTGTTGCATGGACAAGTTGGGTGGTGCCTTCCAACACTCTCCTACACGAGTCTCAGTTATTGTGGCAGTCTACAGATATCCCTATTCATGGTCCTCCTGAAAGATATGGATCTTGTCCACAACAAGGCCCTGGAAGGATTGAGAGAGGAAAAGAAAGAGGAATTGAATGGAGATTAAACTGAACAAAGAGGTGCTCTATGACGAGGCAGCCTTCTGCTGCCACCCTCCATTCTGCCTTTAATGGCCTCCAGTGTTAGGTCTGGGCCGGCATCAATGAAACAAGAGGCAGCCGTGCTCAGGTGCCCTGAGACACCTCACTTCACTCTGGTACAATGAAAGACTTTGGTAAAGTCAACAAATCTCTCACGCAAGATAAGTAACAGCCTCAGTGATCGCTGCAGTCGGAGTCTAAATGAGACCCTCAGTTCATCTGACCCACCTTTGTTTCTACCCCCACTGGCTCTAAGTGGACAGGAAATCTGTTCCGCATGCAAAAATCTGAACTTTAATCAGTTTCCCACCGGTAGAGGTTTCTGACCCGAAAACAAACCCGACTCCTGTTTCCCATCTCCGTGGTGAAAAGTCAGCTTAAATTCAGCCTTAATGAACAAAAGCTGTGACCTACATTCAACAGAGAGAAATAGAGAGGGAGAGAGTTAGAGGGGACTTGTCTACTTAAATAAATGAAAGCAGCTACAGAAATTTGATGAATATCCTACTGCACAACATTAAAAAATGATACTGGTGTAGAAACAGTTCCACCATAGGAACTTAATAATAATAATCTTTATTATTGTCACAAGTAGGCTTGCATTAACACCGCAATGAAGTTACTGTGAAAATCCCCTAGTCGCCACAGTCCGGCGCCTGTTCAGGTACACAGAGGGAGAATTCAGAATGTCCAACTCACCTAACGTCTTTTGGGACTTGTGGGAGGAAATTGGAGCACCCGGAGAAAACCCATGCAGCCACAGGGTGAACGTGCAGACTCCACACAGGCAGTGGCCCAAGCCGGGAATAGAATCCGGGACCTAGGCATTGTGAAGCAACAGTGCTAACCACTGTGCTACCGTGCCACCCTTGCCACAATTATGGTTTCTGGGCTGATCACACAATTTAAATAATATTTTCTGCACTTTCTTTTTGCTTTATCAATTAAACTTGGCAATTAAAAGAGGAAAAGCAAGGATCAGAAACATTCTAGATGGTGCCATTTCTCCTTTAATTTGCCTTTACGAATGTGTATGCATAAAACAGTAATTATCCCCTTTTCTCACTATCATTTCCATTTTTCTTCGCCTCAACTTAACAGCATTTACTTTCCTACATAACATTTTGAAGCATTCTTTCTTACTGACAACTCGTGTTTTTTAGATCAAACCAATGTTAGTCATTGTTCACAAGCTCCAATGCTTTAACACCTATGATCCTTTAATAAATAGTAATAAGTTGTAAAATAGCTTAACAGCACAAACATCTGCAAGTGTCTAATTAATCATTTAATCGTTATTTGAACTGTGTAATTTGGGCTGTTCTTGATTTCAAAACGTGACCAATGTTAAGAAATGGTAATTCTGAATGGAGAAATAAAAATGCCTAACACATAAATGGAGGTTGTACAATTAGAACAAAATGGCATACAGTAATACTACAATCTTCAGGATGAGGAAACCACAGCTTGTTATTCTGGCTAAACCTAACAGCAGATGTTTCAGTTTAATTGCCACTAAGCCATCATTCAAATACTTCAGGCTCTTAGCTAATAGCACAGCATGATAGTTCCTGGTCCTAAACAAATCCCCAGATGACAGATGCTGTATGATCATATTACTAGCAGAGACACTGCAAAACCATAGTCCTAGCTTTATCTTTCTCACATGATGATGCTAAATCTCATGAGGTTTATGTGTAAAGTAAGAAAAGACTTGCATTTCTAAAGTGCTTTTCATAGCCACCAGACAACTCAAAGCACTTTGTAGCCAATCAAGTACTTTTTGAAGTGTCGCCACTGTTGTAATGTCAGAAACACGACAGCCAATTTGTGCAAACAGCAATGTGATAATGACTAGATAATCCGTTTTGTTTTTGGGATGTAGGCCGAGGGATAAATAATGGTCAGAATACTGGAGATAACCCCTCTGCTCTTCTTCGAAATAGTCCCCTGGGATCTTTTACTTCCACCCAAGCAAGGCAAGGCTTCGGTTTAATGGCTCACCCAAAAGACAGTACGTCCGACAATGTGGTACTCCCTCTGTACCGCGATGGAGCACCAGCCTTGATTTTCGTGCTCAGACCCTGGGCCAGAATTTTATGGCCCCTCCCGCTTGGCAGGATATTACGCTCCCGCCGAAGTAAACGGGAATATAAGTGGCCCACAGCATCAGCTGGCAGGAGACACACTCTGGCAGGGCCATTAAACCCTGGCCCTGGAGTGGGACTTGTAAACAAAACCTTGCAATTTAGAGACAAGTGTGCTGCTAACTAAACCACAGCTGACACTAAGTAAAAGTCTGAGTTTTGCTTCAATCATCAGACTACAGAAATGTTTTCATTTTCAGGATGTGAGCATCACAGACAAGGTCAGCATCTATTGTCCATGCGTAATAGCCATGTGAGAATCTTACAAAGCAAAACAGGTGTACTCTCTATTGTTTATCCCAACTGACAAGCAGATAATTTATGAGCATTTCAAGTAAGCAAAATCAATACTGAACATTGACATTGCAATTGAAAAGATTGTGACTCAAGTTATGTTTGTCAAAAATGCGTGCAATTAGTGTGCAGCAAGCGGCATTTGTCCAATTCATTTCTTTAAATTATCACCAAAAGGCAACTGGGAGCAATATTAACCAAACCTGCCCAGTGAATAGAGATAGAGATGAATTGGTCATTTGTTTTAAACCCTGTCTTATTTTACTTTTCACTAAAGTTAAAAGAAACTTAAAATTAAGCAGGATGCAAAACAAACAGCTCACGCAATCTCATCAGATCCCCGCTGAGTGAATTAGGCTGAAAGTATAATAACACAATCCTTTTTAGAACAGGATAAATCATTATGTTATGCATGCAATAATGTGCAAGTGTTGGTGCTCAACTTATCATCTATGTACCTCGTTCTCCAGAGAACTCCATTGTATGTTCACTGTGGCTGGAAATGCTGGTGTTAAGCTCAGTCATCTCTGACTTTTCATCTCCAACACTTATACTACCCACACCTGCAGACTGAGACTGTTTACTACAACGTTTTGCCTTTTCTACAGCGAGAGAAGGAAAGCATACAACGGAAAATTGATGCAGAGCAAAACAATGGATCAATTAAAAAATTGTCAGTGAAAAATTATTCTGAACTTCATTGATTTTCATTATATAGAGACTGAAGGTGGGGGTGGGGGTGGGGGGGTGTTGGAGAGGAGGATGGGGGGGGGATCTTCTGCCCTGTGTTCGGCTGCTGGGAAATCAAGAGGGGGCAGAGCATTCAACAGGAGTCCCCAAATAACTTTACGCAGATGGGATTTCCCATCGAGATTGTCCCTGCCATTGACATAATGGGGTTCCTGCCATGAAAGGCTCGGAACCTCATTTTCATTCATTTAAATACACTTCGTGGGCTTCCCCATTGTATCATCCCCCCATACTAGGTCCCCCCCCCCCCCCCGCCACACAGGGTTTACAACTGGTCTGGACAAACGGGGACCTGTCGAACTGTCCCCACTGGGGGCACACATACAAGTTCAGCCGTAGTCCCTGAGGTAGATGCCATGCTGGGCAGTTTCCCTGGGGTGTTTCTGCTTTCGTTTTTTTTTGTGCTTTCATTTTATTTCTGCCTTCATGTTTATTTATTTCAGATCGGGCCATCCTTGAGCCCATCCCACCAGCATGCCTCGTGGATCCCGCCCCTTCCATTTTTATTTCCCCAAGGTGTTTAAAAATGTCAGGAAAAGCCAGCAAGGCAGCTAGTGGGTTGCCCTCTGCTTTTCCCACCCGCGACAACTCGTTGAAAAGAATATTGTAAAATTCTGTCCTAACTTTCTCCAAGTGTTATTCAAGCATTACTATGTCCATAGTCACAAGGAATTCTGCATGTGTGTCACTATTCGAGATGGTGCTTCAAACCCGATTCCAGACTGAGGGGCAGTTGCCAGATTTGATTCACTTTTTTTTAAAAAAATATTTTATTGAAAATTTTTGGTCAACCAACACAGTACATTGTGCATCCTTTACACAATATTATAACAACACAAATAACAATGACCTATTTTATAAACAGAAAATGAATAAATAATAAACAACAAAAATGAAAACTAACCCTAATTGGCAACTGCCTTATCACAAGTAACACTCTCCAAAAATATAATTTAACAGTCCAATATATAATTATCTGTAGCAACGACCTATACATATTATACAGTATATATTAACAACCCTGAGAGTCCTTCTGGTTCCTCCTCCCCCCCCCCCCCACGATCCTGGGCTGCTGCTGCTGCCTTCTTTTTTCCATTCCATCTATCTTTCTGCGAGGTATTCGACGAACGGTTGCCACCGCCTGGTGAACCCTTGAGCCGACCCCCTTAGGACGAACTTAATCCGCTCTCGCTTTATAAACCCTGCCATGTCATTTATGCAGGTCTCCACCCCCGGGGGCTTGGCTTCTTTCCACATTAACAATATCCTGCGCCGGGCTACTAGGGCTGCAAAGGCCAAAACATCGGCCTCTCTCGCCTCCTGCACTCCCGGCTCTTGTGCAACCCCAAATATAGCCAACCCCCAGCTTGGTCCGACCCGGACTCCTACTACTTTTGAAAGCACCTTTGTCACCCCCATCCAAAACCCCTGTAGTGCCGGGCATGACCAAAACATATGGGTATGATTCGCTGGGCTTCTCGAGCACCTCGCACACCTATCCTCCACCCCAAAAAATTTACTGAGCCGTGCTCCAGTCATATGCGCCCTGTGTAATACCTTAAACTGAATCAGGCTTAGCCTGACACACGAGGACGACGAGTTTACCCTGCTTAGGGCATCTGCCCACAGCCCCTCCTCGATCTCCTCCCCCAGCTCTTCTTCCCATTTCCCTTTTAGTTCATCTACCATAGTCTCCCCTTCGTCCCTCATTTCCCTATATATATCTGACACCTTACCATCCCCCACCCATGTCTTTGAGATCACTCTGTCCTGCACCTCGTGTCGGGAGCTGCGGGAATTCCCTCACCTGTTGCCTCGCAAAAGCCCTCAGTTGCATATACCGGAATGCATTCCCTTGGGGCAACCCATATTTCTCGGTCAGTGCTCCCAGACTCGCGAACTTCCCATCCACAAACAGATCTTTCAGTTGCGTTATTCCTGCTCTTTGCCACATTCCATATCCCCCATCCATTCCCCCCAGGGCAAACCTATGGTTGTTTCTTATCGGGGACCCCCCCAAGGCTCCAGTCTTTCCCCTATGCCGTCTCCACTGTCCCCAAATCTTCAGTGTAGCCACCACCACCGGGCTTGTGGTGTAGTTCCTCGGTGAGAATGGCAATGGGGCTGTCACCATAGCCTGTAGGCTAGTCCCCCTACAGGACGCCCTCTCTAATCTCTTCCACGCCGCTCCCTCCTCCTCTCCCATCCACTTACTCACCATTGAAATATTAGCGGCCCAATAATACTCACTTAGGCTCGGTAGTGCCAGCCGCCCCCCCCCCCCATCCCTGCTACGCTGTAAGAATCCCTTCCTCACTCTCGGGGTCTTCCCGGCCCACACAAAACCCATGATGCTCTTTTCGATCCTTTTAAAAAAAGCCTTCGTGATCACCACCGGGAGGCACTGAAACACAAAGAGGAATCTCGGGAGGACCACCATCTTAACCGCCTGCACCCTCCCTGCCAGTGACAGGGATACCATATCCCATCTCTTGAAATCCTCCTCCATTTGTTCCACCAACCGCGTTAAATTTAACCTATGCAATGTGCCCCAATTCTTGGCTATCTGGATCCCCAGGTAACGAATGTCCCTTGTGCCTTCCTCCATTGTGCCTCTGCAGTGCCCGTAGTCAGCAAGTCAAATTCTACATGTAGCCTTTGCCTTTCCCTGTACAGTCCCTCCTCCGGTGCTTCCGCATATTGTCTGTCCACCCTCAAAAGTTCTTGCAGCAACCGCTCCCGTTCCTTACTCTCCTGCTTCCCTTTATGTACCCTTATTGATATCAGCTCCCCTCTAACCACCGCCTTCAGCGCCTCCCAGACCACTCCCACCTGGACCTCCCCATTATCATTGAGTTCCAAGTACTTTTCAATGCACCCCCTCACCCTTAGACACACCCCCTCATCTGCCATTAGTCCCATGTCCATTCTCCAGGGTGGGCGCCCTCCTGTTTCCTCCCCTATCTCCAAGTCTACCCAGTGTGATGGAGCGTGATCCGAAATGGCTATAGCCGTATACTCCGTTCCCCTCACCTTCGGGATCAACGCCCTTCCCAGCACAAAAAAGTCTATTCGCGAGTAGACTTTATGGACATAGGAGAAAAACGAGAACTCCTTACTCCTCGGTCTGCTAAATCTCCACGGGTCTACACCTCCCATCTGCTCCATAAAATCTTTAAGTACCTTGGCTGCTGCCGGCCTTCTTCCAGTCCTGGACTTCGAACTATCCAGCCCTGGTTCCAACACCGTATTAAAATCTCCCCCCATTATCAGCTTTCCCATCTCTAGGTCCGGAATGCGTCCTAGCATCCGCCTCATAAAATTGGCATCATCCCAGTTCGGGGCACATACGTTTACCAAAACCACCGTCTCCCCCTGTAGTTTGCCACTCACCATCACGTATCTGCCCCCGTTATCCGCCACTATAGTCTTTGCCTCGAACATTACCCGCTTCCCCACTAATATAGCCACCCCCCTGTTTTTCGCATGTAGCCCCGAATGGAACACCTGCCCCACCCATCCTTTGCGTAGCCTAACCTGGTCTATCAGTTTCAGGTGCGTTTCCTGCAACATAACCACATCTGCCTTAAGTTTCTTAAGGTGTGCGAGTACCCGTGCCCTCTTTATCGGCCCGTTCAGCCCTCTCACGTTCCACGTGATCAGCCGGGTTGGGGGGCTTCCTACCCCCCCCCCCCCCCCCCCCCCGTTGTCGATTAGCCATCCCCTTTTTCCAGCTCCTCACCCGGTTCCCACGCAGCTGTATCTCCCCCAGGCGGTGCCCCCCCGCCCATCCCCTCCCATACCAGCTCCCCCCTCTCCCCAGCAGCAAGCAACCCAGTAATTCCCCCCTCCCACCCCCCCCGCTAGATCCCCCGCTAGCGTAATTACTCCCCCCATGTTGCTCCCAGAAGTCAGCAAACTCTGGCCGACCTCAGCTTCCCCCCGTGACCTCGGCTCGCACCGTGCGACGCCCCCTCCTTCCTGCTTCTCTATTCCCGCCATGATTATCATAGCGCGGGAACCAAGCCCGCGCTTCTCCCTTGGCCCCGCCCCCAATGGCCAACGCCCCATCTCCTCCACCTCCCCTCCTCCCCCCATCACCACCTGTGGAAGAGAGAAAAGTTACCACATCGCAGGATTAGTACATAAAACTCCTCTTTCCCCCCTTTTTAACTCCCCTCTTCGCCCCCCACATTCGCCCCACCACTTTGTTCAAACGTTCTTTTTAATAACCCGCTCATTCCAGTTTTTCTTCCACAATAAAAGTCCACGCTTCATCCGCCGTCTCAAAGTAGTGGTGCCTTCCTCGATATGTGACCCACAGTCTTGCCGGTTGCAGCATTCCAAATTTTATCTTCTTTTTATGAAGCACCGCCTTGGCCCGATTAAAGCTCGCCCTCCTTCTCGCCACCTCCGCACTCCAGTCTTGATAAACGCGGATCAGCGCGTTCTCCCATTTACTGCTCCGAGTTTTCTTTGCCCATCTAAGGACCATTTCTTTATCCTTAAAACGGAGGAATCTCACCACTATGGCTCTGGGAATTTCTCCTGCTCTCGGTCCTCGCGCCATCACTCGGTATGCTCCCTCCACCTCCAACGGACCCGCCGGGGCCTCCGCTCCCATTAACGAGTGCAGCATCGTGCTCACATATGCCCCGACGTCCGCTCCCTCCACACCTTCAGGAAGACCAAGAATCCTCAGGTTGTTCCTCCTTGCATTGTTCTCCAGTGCCTCCAACCTTTCCACACATCGTTTCTGATGTGCCTCATGCATCTCCGTCTTCAACACCAGGCCCTGTATGTCGTCCTCATTCTCGGTTGCCTTTGCCTTCACGACCCGAAGCTCCCGCTCCTGGGTCTTTTGTTCCTCCTTTAGCCCTTCGATCGCCTGTAGTATCGGGGCCAACAGCTCTTTCTTCATTTCCTTTTTGAGCTCTTCCACACAGCATTTCAAGAACTCTTGTTGTTCAGGGCCCCATGTTAAACTGCCACCTTCCGACGCCATCTTGGTTTTTGCTTGCCTTCCTTGCCGCTGTTCTAAAGGATCCACTGCAATCCGGCCACTTTCTCCTCCTTTTTTCATCCGTTTCCAGGGGGGATTCCCTTCTGGTTTACCGCACAGTGTTTTTAGCCGTCAAAATTGCCGTTGGGGCTCCTATCAAGAGCCCAAAAGTCCGTTTCACCGGGAGCTGCCGAAACGTGCGACTCAGCTGGTCATTGCCGCACCCGGAAGTCCCAGATTTGATTCATAAAGAGCATTGTGCATACATACTCTTGTGCATATTTTGCTGAACTGTGGTACTTATTCGGAATTCTGTTGGTGTTTTGATATCCCATTTTAGACATCCAATGACAGAATCAAGCATTTCCACATCACCTATAAAATGGCAGACTGAAGAAGCAGTGGGTGAAATTCTTCGCCTCGCGCCACCGGTAGCGGAGTTCCCAATGAGGCGGAGAATCCAGTAATTGTGAAGAAAATGGGATTGGTGCCTTTCCGATGCTCCAGCCCCCCGCTGGCGTCGGAACTGAGGTTCATTCCCCGCCCCAGCGGGAGGATGCAAATGGGTCATTAACACCAATTTACATTCTTCCAGTGGCAGTATGTAGGGAGAAGTCGCACATGAGGTGGCCCTCACTAGGGTACTTTATTTTTAGTCCTTTTTATCCAGCTTCTGGGGGTATTTTTGCCTTAAAATTCCAACTGATCGATGGTATAAGGTGCTCATGTAAAGGAAATGCCCAGAAGGACCAGGACAAAGAAAGTTGAAGCCCTGCCAGCAGAAGAGTTCGCTAACAGGAGCGGAGTGGTGGGGGTAACTGCAGCTCATTATGTTAGTTTGGCTTATGATTATGAGCTTAGTTTTTTCATTTTAGTAGGGGTTAGGGTTAGTAGTAGTCGGGTTTAGGGGATTTTGTTCATTTTACTGTTATTTCTCTGTACATTTGGGTGTGGTATTGTTTGGGGGCGATGGAGGGGAAATAGATTGCTGATGGTGACTACAGATTTTTTTTGTTTTGTTTTGCTGGTGGGATTTTTTCTTATCCATTTATGGGATGTGGGCGTTGCTGGTTAGGCCAGAATTTATTGCCCATCCCTAGTTGCCCTTCAAAATGTAGTGGTGAGTTGCCTTCTTGAACCGGTGCAGTCCTTGAGGTATAGGTACACCCAGTATACTGTAGGGGAAGAGTTCCAGGATGTTGCCCAGCAACAGTGGAGGAATGACAATATATTTCCAAGTCAGGGGGTGAGTGACTTGGAGGGGAACCTCAAGGCGATGGGGTTCCCAGGTATCTGTTGCTCCTGTCCTTCTAGATGATAGTGGTCGTGGGTTTGGAACGTGTTGTCTAAGGAACCTTGGTGAGTTATTGCAGTGCATCTTGTAGGTGGCACATACGGCTGCCACTGTTCGGCAGTGGTGGAGGATTTGAATGTTTGTGGAAGGGGGAGCAATCAAACAGGCTGCTTTGTCCTGGATAGTGTCAAGCTTCTTGAGCGTTGTTGGAGCTGCACTCATTCAGACAAGTGGAAAGTATTGCATTACACTCCTGACTTGTGCCTTGTTGATGGTGGACAGGTTTTGGGGGGTCAAGAGGTGAGTAATTTGCCATAGGATTCCTAGCCTTTGACCTGCCCTGATCGCCACAGTATTAATATGGCTAGTCCAGTTCAGTTTCTGATCAATGTTAACCCCCAGGATGTTGATTGTGGGGGATTCAGTGATGGTAATGCCATTGAATGTCAAGGAACAGTGGTTAGATCTTCTCTTTTAGGATTGGTGGCCATATTGTGTGGGGCTGGTGCCTGTTCTCTCTAAGTAGTTGCTGGCTGACTCCAGTTCAAGGGAGATAGAAGGCCCCCAATTTGGTAGGTCACCTAGAATGCAAAGGGTTGAATGGCCCAGTAAAAAGGTTGAGGGTACTTGGTCACTTGAAAAGTTTGAGTGCTGATGTGATGTTTCTGCAAGAGACTCATTTGCGGGTAAGGGACCAGACGAGATGTGGAAGGGCTGGGTGAGTCAAGTATTTAACTTGGGCTTCAGTGGTAGGGATCTACCCAGGCCCAAGTCGCTGGCTCCATCAAGTGTGGCAAAGGGGTCGTTGGCCTTTATGTAACAGATGGGGGTGGGGGGTACATCAATGGCGCTTTTTGCATCCGATGGGAAAATATTTTTGTTTTTATTCCATGTCCTTCAGATTTTCTCGCGGATTGACTTTTCAGTGGTAGGTAGGTCTCTCCTCCCCTGGATGAAGAAGTAAGGGTATTCGGCAATTGTGATTTTGGACCATACTCTACATTTTGTGGATTTGGCCCTAGAGTCAGGTCCCTCCCAATGCCCATCATGGAGGTTGGATACGGTGTTGTCGGCAGACAAAGGATTTTGTGAACATATAGCCCCCACCATTGGGGGTATATTAAATTTAAAAACAGAAAGAGTATCTCGCCTTCTATGCTGTGGGCAGCCCTTAAGGTGGCCATTAGGGGGAACTAATTTCCTACAAAGCACACGTGGAAAGGACTGTGAGGGTAGAGTGGCTGACGCTGGTGGATTCCATCATTGAGGTGGAACATCCGTACTTGCTTGCGCCAACCCTGAGTTGCAGGCGAGTAGGAAAAACAAATAATCAGTTTGATTTGCTATCAACAAGCAAGGCGGTGAGCCAGCTGCGACACTTGAGGGGGGCATCTTATGAACATGGGGAGAAGGCCAGTCCCTTTTAGCCCACCAGCTGAGGTGGCAGACTGCTTCCTGGGAAATTGCAGAGGTAAGGGACTCGGGTGGCAGTTTGGTTTCTGCCCTGTTTAAAGTCAATGCGGCTTTCAAAACATTCTATAGGGATCTCTAAAGATCGGAAGAGGATTCTGCCATGGCGGAGTTTTTGGATGGGTTATCCTTACCATTGGTGGAGAGAGAAAGGTGGGAGGAGTTGGAATCTCCGTTGGGCCCTAAGGAAATTATGAAATGCTTTGGGTTAATGCAGACGGGTAAAACTCCCCGCCCTGATGGATTCCACATCAGGTTTTACAAGACATTTGCAGGTCAGTTGACCCCATTAATATTGGACATGTTCAATGACTCCTTGTCCTGGGGTTCGCTGCCTTTTACACTGACATAGGCCTCTATTTTCCTGATCCTCAAGAAGGACAAGAGCCCAACAGAATGTGGGTCATTTCGACCTATTTCGCTTTTGAATGCAGATGCTAACTTGCTCGTAAAGGTGCTGGTGCTGTGGTTGGTGCCCTGAACCCAGAAATGATCACGGAAGACCAGACAGGCTTCGGTAAGGGTCAGCATTTGTCAACCAATATACATTAGCTGTTAATTATTGTCTTTTCCCCCTTTCTTGTGCCCAAACCAGAGGTGATTGTGTCCATGGATGCTGAAAAAGCATTCGATAAGGTGAATTGGGGATATCGCTTTGAGATTCCAGGGAGGTTTGGTTTTGGCCAAAAGTTCACGTCTTGGATTTGTTTACTGTATAGGGCCCCCACTGTTCGTGTCCGCACTGAGGCGTTGAGCTCAGGGTATTTCCCACAGAATGCGGGTATGAGGTAGGGATGACATAGAACATACAGTGCAGAAGGAGGCCATTCGGCCCATCGGGTCTGCACCAACCCACTTAAGCTCTCACTTCCACCCTATCCCCGTACCCCAATAACCCCTCCTAACATTTTGCACACTAAGGGCAATTTAGCATGGCCAATCCACCTAACCTGCACGTCTTTGGACTGAGAGAGGAAACTGGAGCATCCGGAGGAAACCCACGCAGACACGGGGAGAACGTGCAAACTCCGAACAGACAGTGACTATGGCGCTGTGAAGCCATAGTGCTAGTTACTTGTGCTACCCTGTCCATTGTCTCTGCTTCTTTTTGCTTTAGCAATTGAACCACTGGCCATAGCATTAAGATCTTCCAGTAAGTGGAAGGGGATAAGTCGGGGAGGGAGGGAGCAGAGGGTGTCCTTGTCTGCAGATGATCTGCTTTGTTATATTACGGACCCAGTCTCCACTATGGATGAGATAATGAGAAGTTACTTTGGAGTTTTGGCTCCTTCTCTGGGTGTAAGTTGAATTTGGACAAGAGCGAATACTTTCTGGTTAACCGCTATCTGGGGATGTTGCCTTTTCGACTTGCCAGATCTAACTTTCACCAGTACTGCAGACAGGAGAGAAAGCGAATGTCCTCGTCTTTGCCTCGTTAATAGCCCGGAGGAGAGTTCTGCTTGGCTGGAGATTTCCTACTCCGCCGAGTGCTTTTGCCTGGTTGGGTGACTTCATGGCGTTTCTACTTTTGGAGAAGTTCAAGTGCACCGTTAGGGGGTCGATAGAAGGAATCTACCTAAGATGGGAGCCATTTATTTCCATTTTCAAGAGTTACTCATTGTCAGCTGGTAAGAGGGTTTTAGTTTAAGGTTGGGTGGGTTAGGATTGGATGTGTTCTTGATTGTTGGTTGTGTTCTTTTTATATTGTAACTTGAAGAATTTGTCTTATATTATATTATACCATTTTATTCAAATGGAAACATTTTCAATGAAAATATTTTTTTTAAAAGACGCATTTGCCTTCACTTAGTGGGCTGGGCACCATATTCTCTGGGCCTGCGAGATTCTCCAGTCCTCTGCAGGTTCTGATAAGCGTGGCCCTGTCGGTGGACCTCGGGTTAACTCTTGAAGGGAGTTGCCCCTCAAAGTCCATCCAAGTTGTCTCTGTGGGGGGTCTCTTTATTTAGAGGGACTCTGTGGGGGGGATGGGGAGGCAGGTCAGGTCACACACCCATACTGGAGGGGTGGGATCCAGAAAATCCAAGGAGTAGGGGGCTGACTTGCGATGCATAGCTAAGGATTGGGAATCCCTTCTTCATTTGCACTCCCAGCGTAAGTACAAATCAGGTGCAATTCAACTCCGGCGGGAGATATAATTCGGATTTCGCCCACTATCTGTACTGGCATTTTTCCATTTCTCTTAATGGTTATCGTTACATTTGGTAGCAGCTAGATTAACACTATCCAAATTCATTTCAACTGGGACTCACCCAGCAGATACAGATATCCTCATCCTAATAATCTATGCTAAATTTGAATTTCAGGACCTGCAGCTGAAAGAACAATGTGTTAATATGCCTCAGAACCGACTTCCGGTGATGGCGGGCGGGAGGCAGCCGCGCGTTGGAGGGCTCCCGTTCGGGAACGGCATTGTCGGGGAGTAACGCCCGGTCCTAGGGCCAGCGACGGCAGTAAAAGTCGTGAGACAGCACAGAGAAGAAGGATGTCAAAAAACACCAAAAATACGGCCGTGAAAAAAGCGGCTGAAAGTCCGTTGGGGAGTGGAAAGGTCACCGCGGGGTCAGCAAAGAAAATGGAGGCTGGAGCACCAGGGGAGGCCGCAGTGCTTATGGCTGAAGAAATAACTAAGGTGATGGCTGCGGAATTCGAAAAGCAGTTGGCGCAGATTGCGAAATGCATGGAGACGGTGAGGAAGGAGATGAGGGAGGTTTTGAGTGCGCTGGTGGAGGAGGCGGTTTCCCCGGTGACGACGGCGGTGGCGAGCGCAGTGGCGGAGGTGCGAGAGCAAGGGGAGGCGCTGAAGGAAGTGGAGGAGACGTTATTGCAGCACGGTGATCAACTTGCCTCGATGGGGAAGGAGATGCGGAAGGTGATGGACACTAACAAGGATCTGCGAGGAAAAATGGAAGACCTGGAAAACAGATCCAGGCGACAGAATTTGAGGATTGTGGGGCTGCCCGAAGGAGTTGAAGGACCGAAGCCGACTGAGTGTTTTGCCGCGATGCTGGCAAAACTATTGGAGGAGGGGGAGGATCCCTCCTGATATGAACTGGATCGGGCTCATTGGTCGTGGAGGCCTGTACCAAAGGCGAGTAAGCCGCCAAGGGCAGTGACTCTGTGCTTCCGTAGGTACAGTGTGCAGGAGAAGGTCCTGAGCTGGGCCAAGCAGAAGCAGGTGGTGCAGTGGGCTGGAGCTGGTATACGTGTATACCAGGACTTTACGGTGGAGCTGGCGAGGAGGCGGTCTGCCTTCAACCGGGTGAAGAGGGCACTGTACATTAGCAAGGTGCAGTGCGGCATTGTATATCCTGCGAAGCTGAGGGTGACTTATAAGCTCAGGGACTTTTATTTTGGAACGGCGGAAGTAGCGGAGGAGTTTGCGACAGCAGAAGGACTGTGGCAGAACTGACAAATTGAGGAATGGCCATGTGCCGATGTAACGTCATGACTGTATTTTCTTCCTTTTGTATCACTGCGCGTGGGTGTAGAGGCTAAAGGAGCCAATGTTGTATATATTTGGACAAGGGAAGGGACGGGAATTTCACTCGAAATAAGGGCTCTTTGGGGTGTAGGTGGATATGCGGGGTTTGTGTGCTAAAAGGGGATCTTTGGGCTTACCTAGGGCCGGGCAAGGGGGAAAGGGACCTGGGCTGGGGCATCTACGCTGGCCGGTTTAAGCCGGCCAGTGAACGGGAGTGAGGTGGGGGAGGGGCTGCGGCCATCGGAGCCTGGCAGAACAGGGTCCGAGTCGTTTAGCCGGGGTGGAAAGTTGGAGGGAGGGAACCGAGCTTGTGAGGAGGAGTTTTACAAGAGGCAGTGGACGGGAGGAGCTGGAGACTTGGGGGGGGTGGGGGTACAACTCTGAACGGTACTCTCTCAGAGGCTGGATGGCGTTGGTTGGGGGGGTGGGGAGCTGTGTAGATTAAGGGTGACTACGGGTAATCCCTGATTCCTTTTTGTCATTTGTTTATGTAAACATGCGGGTTGAGGTTTGGGGGTTGGTGGGCGGATGGGATCGTTGTTATTATGGGGATTGACATATGTTGCTGATTATTGTTTATTGTTGATGGGTGTAAAGGTGGGAGAAAATGTGAAAAAGGAGAGTAAAAAAATAAAAAAATGCCTCAGAACCCAGTCCCGAGGAAGTTCTTCATTTAGATGGTGAAGATTGGCAAATCACTAAATTTGTTGCAGAATGCAACACTTTATCCTTACCCTAGCTGGCAAGTCTCCAAACTGTCCATTTAAAAATGTATGTGAGGCAAAATATCAAAATGTATGCAATTCTAATTACATTTTGGTATTCAAGTGCGATTCTGAATAGATACAGAGGAACAAATGATCAATCTGTAGAGCAGTTCATCAATGTTTTTCTTTCCTCTTTTATTTATTCATATTTAAAAATGAAGATTCCGGGTATGGAGGGATTTCCTTATGAAGAGAGGTTGAGTAGGTTGGGCCTGTGCTCATTGGAGTTTAGAAGAATGAGAGGTGACGTTATTGAGACATATAGGATTCTCAGGGGCTTGACAGAGTGGTCCCCTTGTGAGGGAGTCTAGGACCAGAGGGCATAATCTCAGAGCAAGGGCCACCCATTTCAGACAAAGATGAGAAGGAATTTCTTCACTGAGGGTAGTGAATCTGGTGAATTATATACCGCGGAGGGCTGGTAAGGTTGGGTTAATAAGAATGTTCAAGTCTGAGATAGACAGATTTTTAATCAGTAAGGATAAAGTGGAAAAGTGGAGTTGAGTTCTCATTGAAAAGTGGAGCAGATTCGATGGGCCGAATGGCCTATTTCTGTTCCTAAAGCTTAAATTCTAATCTCACTCAGAATGCACCCTCTTTTGGAGAAATATTAAACCACTACACCAGCTGCAGACCACAAAACATTAACTGCATGCATTTTACCTAGACAGTAAGCTGCAGTGATTCTGTTACACGCAGACAGATTTCAAATTGACATTTAACCATGAGAAAGAACACAATGCTGTGCATGCATTAGATTAGGTTGTTCATGATGAGATGTTCTCTTTTAGGCCCAGAGCAGTGTGAAATCTGATAATATTGCAAGTAAGAAAGCTGATAATGCCTCTAATTAATACTACTTAATGTTGGAATAAATGTATGTACTGGGAAGGCACCACTTCCATAATGCACAATACAAAGCAAGTGAAGACTAACAATGCGTAGACACCATACTTTATGATTTGCCTGTTTCGGTATATGTAAAGTGGGCATGTTACAGTCCTCAATGTGTTCATTCTAGATGAAAGCACAGCAGGAATTTTGGCAATGGATATATTAGGCCCAATATTAGCATAGACGAGAACCATTTTACAATCATAAAACAAAGAATACCGTGTGTGTGTGTGTGTGTGGCGGTGGGTGGGGGGGATTTCTGGGATGATTGGAGGCCGCAAGAATGGAACACAGGAGGGGTCAAAAATATGGATTGAGGGGGAAATAGTGACAGATCGTGGCTCAGGATGGGTGGGAATAGGTGTTCCAATCAGGGAGGCGAGGAAGGAGGCATAGGCACTTTTCCACTTACATCTTCCTTGCCTCTCTTTAGCTGCCAACTTTCCAGAGGGCAGGGTACCCATGACAGCCAGGGTTAAATTTAAGAGGGAGATTAGGTCTGAAACACACAGCCTCATTATCATATTTAAATTACTTACCCTCCTCTTGGGAGCAGTTGATTGGCTCCCCCTTGTTTTACCTACGTTAAGACCTAAAGTGAGTGGATTCAAGGGTTTGAGATTTTGCAATTTTAACATCTCACCTGTTTTGGGGTGTTAAAATTTCAGAAAACCTGTGTAACTGCTGTGCATCAAGTGACATTTAGCCAACTTATCTCTTGGAATGGAAAGGGAATAGGGAGTAATTTTAACCAAACTGGCTCAGCAACCAGGGGATCACCCATTTTTCACCCCGTCTTATTTCACTTTCCACTGAGGTTAAGAAAACTTAAAATCAGGCATGATGCAAAAAATGCGGCAAATACAATTCCATCAGATTCATGATGGGTGGGTTAGACAAAAAGTATACTAAAGGTGCGTCACCCCAAATCCGGCAACTTTAGTACCGAGTGTGTGTCGGATTTCAGAACGTGTCAATTTTTGAGGGGAAAATTTGGGAATGCCTTAATTCAGCGAATATAGGAAGCAGAAAAACAAACTGCTATGATTGCAAAGCACTTCATTTTAATGGCCACGTCTCCGCTGATATTAACTTACTTCTCACAGAGTGGATTTAATAACTCTTTCATGCCTCCCCAACTCTCCTACATCAGTGCATCCTATTTAAAATGAGAAAAGATCAATCAAACTTAAATGATGTTAAAATACCCTGTGGCTCTAACTGAAAACTATTTGCTTTTTTATTCATACAATATTGTACAGTACTCTTTAATAACTCTCTCTGAATTGACTAGGGCCCGCTGCAGAAGGCAACCAGTGCCCATGGAACTTAAAGGCTTTTGGGGGTCAAGTGCAAGTTTGTGTTTAAGCCTTCAATACGAGAGGCCTGAATCAAAACTCAATACAGGAACTTCATATTCTGTAGTTAAAAATAGACAAATGACCTGATCCTAAGTACAATACATAGCTAAAATGTTGTACCTCATCAGATTCTGCCAGAGTCTTTTGTTTTTCCTGAGCAAGTTCAACCTTCTTTGCCACGTCTGCAGTGGGTCGGGTAAAGCTTTGCTAGAAGAGCACAGGCATGCAAAGCTAATCAGTACTTGGCAACTCCCCAAACATTTCCAAGTTGGGCTGGTTGGGCTTCAGTGCGCTGGAGGATGGGGAAGAAAAGCCAGATTTTTGGACACCTTACCTCCCCGCCCTGGTTTTCAGGTTGCCGGATTTGAGATCCTCTAACTGTAATACAATTTATTTTTATAACAGGTCAACGTGCTTCTCATGCAATACTGTGCAGTGTTAGTACTGAAATTATCATTTATGTACCTCGTTCTCCAGAGAACTCCATTGTCTGTTCACTGTAGCTGGAAATGCTGGTGTTAAGCTCAGTCATCTCTGACTTTTCATCTCCAACACTTATACTACCCACACCTGTGGACTGAGACTGTTTACTACAAAGTTTTGCCTTTTCTACAGCGAGAGAAGGAAAGCATACAATGGAAAATTGAAGCAAAATGACAGAGAAAATAAAGTCATCAACAAAAAGCTATTCTAAACTGAACCAATTTTAAATATAGAAAATGAATTCCTCCAAGTATTATTCAAGTATGCCTGTGTCCAAAGTAAAGGGGACTGTGGCTTAGTAAAGTCCGAGATAGTAAGAGTTGACTTGGGATAGAAGCAGGATCTAATAGGCAAGTGGAAAAACATCAACTTGCTGGATCCAGCATTCCTCATCTGCCTTTAGCTTCTGGGTTACCCGAGGCCCAGGAAAGCTGACTGGCCAGAGTTAAAATGGAGAATAAATCTGAAGTACTAAGTCTTGTTATTGATATTTGAATGACCAACCCACCCTCTTGGGAGCAAAATAATTCACACCCCATCATACTACATCTATTAAAACCAGAGAGGGCATGTATGATGCAGTTAAGGTTTGAGATTTTTAACTTTTTAACATCTCAACCACCCAAACCCACCTAATTTATGGAGGTGTTGAATTCCTTCACTATGTCTTTTTACACATCATTAAAACAAATGGGGCACATATCCTTTATTTTCAGATGAGGCTTGCTTGTATTATATTATACACTGACTGTCTAAATCATTCATCCGATTTTCAACAACATGTGTAAAAAGTAATGTACCCAGAATTACTGCTTGAGAACTTATACAAATTAATTTTTCTGAACAAGATTTGCCTCCTGTTTTAACCTGATCAAACTGAACACATTACTCGAGGGAATAATAGATTCTTTCCTTCTCTGACTTAATAAGCTAACCACAAACCAGATCACCTTATATCAGTTGAATAAGTCACTAAGTAAAGAAGTTGAAGTTGCTGAATACATTAATAGTCTAATGTACTAGTAAGCTTGAATAAAAACTTAATTGAACTAAACTGATAAATGACACAATGCAATTGTCATGACTAATTATAATTTAAATTGTGTAATTCCTGTGTAGTGGGCTAGTTAGCTCAGTTGGTTAGATGGCCAGTGTGTGGATCAGACTAATGCCAACAGCACAAGGTTCGATCCCCAGTCCATCAGAGTACGACTTGGGCCTCACCTTATACATAGTAAAGAAATTCACAGCAATTTGCTGTGTTTGGACAAGTAAATGCCAATAACCTGCCTTTTGGGTGAGAAGAGTTCAGAATGAAAATGTTGACCTTTATTTTGTCATACATTATTATTATTGCTCAAGCATTTTATTCTGTTGAACCTCATGTAATAATGTGAAAGGAAATGATTTCCCTTCATCTCTAAGTCAGTCATTTCCTATCAAAAATTTCAATAACTTACTAATTGGTTTATATGCAAATATTCCAGTGACTTCCCCTGAATGATATTTAATATCCGTTACTGATACATAGCTCAACTTATAATACAGGTAAAAAAATTAATTGGTGCTATGTCAACACATAATTATTCTTCACATCTGAATAAGTCGCTTTGCACCGAATTCACCTGAATCTGCAATATTGCATTTCCATTACATAAAAGCAAATAAGACTAAAAAGTAAAACTTAAAAGCAGACAGGAGCTATACCGGAGAGCAAGTGTAGACTCCTGGATTGGATGTTGTCTTCAAGAGGATCAAAGTCAAAGATGGAGCCAGGATCAGTGCGCCATACTTTAAATTCTTTTAGTAGAAAAGGAAAGGATATGAGATATGCTAATAGCTTAGACAGTAAAGCCTGAGCCTCATGCAGTTTTTATAAACAGGTGCTTAAATAGGTAACGTACAATTAACAGTTGAGTTTTTTCAACAAATTCCCAACTACCGCCGCCCTTTCCCTCAGGACATTGTTGTGTCCCTGCAGTTTAGTGGGTGCCACACAGTCTATGGCATTTTGCCACAAGAGGCACTATTCATTTGCCACCTTTCTCAGTTAATGTTGGCAGGCGATTTGATCATATGGAAAATAATAAGCAAAGCTGATCCTATTTCACTCAGTGTTCACACACACTTGCTGGCAGAGGCAGAAGTAACCACTGCCCATTTTCCCCTCCTTAACCCAAGGCACTGAAGGTCAATTGCAGGGTCCCTGGCATCTTGTTAAAATCAGCTAAGGTAGCACAGTTCAGAGATTTTGACTAGGACCGTCTTAACCTAATGATTCATTTAGTCACTTGATAAACTCACTTTTCCACTGATGGAGTTACTTTCAAGTATAACATTCTTTGAAATCAAAGTAGTTATATAATTTGAAACGTATATGAAATATGAAACATGTACACATAAATTACATTATTTAAACTGTATTTTGAAATCCCATTTTATGCTCTTTGTTGATCTATTAATTCAGTGATCGTGCAATTTTAAAAATTATTTAAAAAATTATTTTTTAATTATTATTTTCTAGTTGCCAATCACTTTTTTTGAAGCTATAAACCATGTGAACTTTCCTTGAGTCAATATGGTATTTTTCAAATCAATAAAATGCAAACAAAGTTACACTGAAAAGTTAAAACAGAGGCTGACAATTCAATGCTACTGTTAAGAGAACTGTGGTTTGCAGCTCCGCATTTGAAATACTTGTAACTCCTATATTTGCATGATGCCTGCGCCATATTTGACTGTAGTCTCCCAGAGAACAGGCACACAATGCAGCATCTAGTTCAGGATCATTCTTATCTGTACTTTTGTTTTGTAAACATTACAAAAGTGACACAAATGCCTTTGAGTTAATTTCATCTGTGGACATGGTTGTATTTCAAAACCACAAACATGAGATTAGGACATGAATTTCCCCCCCCCCCCCCCCCCCACAAAAATATGTTTTTGCAAAATCCACTGAGCAAAGATTGATAACAGAGAGCAGAAAGGTCATTTTTATTTATTTAACAGAGTGATTTAACATCACATACCATTTGATGGGCAGAACTAGCCATGAGAGGCTATTTCACAGGGTTGACTCAAGGAGAAACTTCTCAGAGAGTGACAGAAATGAGACCAACTTCTATCTAGCTTCAATGCTGATAGTAATGGTAGAAGAAGTGGGTAATCAATTGTGTATCAGTGGCACCAGGAACTCATCTATTATCGGTATTAGGGTCCCGGACAAGAATCCAACAATTTACAATTTGTAAAACTGTGAGGAAAGGTTACTGCACCACAGGAGTGATAATACTCATCAATAAGTATTCCTTATGTCAAAACAAACTTTAATTTAAACACAGAATCAACCACATTAAGAACTGTTAATAGGTACAACAGTTCTTAAGTGAAAGAAGAAACTTTAACTTACTTCCTAAACCTGCCCCTATATTCCAATTAAGCAAACCAATATAGTTCAAATGCCATTCACGAATAAAGCTAACAACCAGTTTTTTTTACTTGCTTTTCTCTGTGCAAGATCTTTGGAGAGAGAACCATTCAGGACCAATACTCAAACACCTCTGTTCAGATTAAAATCCGAGGAAGAACTAACTTTTTCAGACATACCTGGCTCCTCCACTTAAATACATCATCTGTACCCAAAGCATAAGGCATGCTTCTGTCTCCTCCTACAAGGTGTCCCATGACCTGTTTAGCCAGGATCAAGCACAATGGTCTGGATTCTCAGGGTGAACAGAGAATCTGCGGGAGGTTCACGACAGGAAAATTGGGGCGAACCCCTCATCAATTCCGGTACTAGTGAAGGGCTAGCACCGGCGCTGCATGAAATTCCTGCGGACCGCGACGAAAACAGCTGGAAAATGGCCTAGTCTCGGGCCGCGCATGCGCAGGGCTGACAACCTGCACCGGTCGCGCCATAAAACATAATGCCGGCTGTGCGCTAACCCTAATCCACCAACCACGACCCCACAGCCCATCCCCTGGCCTTCCACTATCGGTCCCCCAAGCCCTAGCAGATACCCCTTGGCCAGCGGCACGGATGACGGCCGAGTGTGGTGGCACTGGACACTATCTGCAGCCGGCTCGCCAGGTTCCAGGCACGTGGCCCGTGCTGTCAGGAACTCGGCCCATCGGGGGCGGAGCATCGTGGGTGGGCCGGTCGATGACACGCCAACGGAGTTTAAATGGCGCATAGCACAATGATGCCAATTTGGAGGGGGCGGAGCATGATGGACCAGGTTCAAACCGGTGCCGGCCCCATTTCTGGTGTCAGAATCCATTCTCTTCCCGATCGGCGATCACGATTTTGGCATTGGGCTACGGAGAATCCTGCCCAATACCTCTCATATATTTTCTGTACCCTTGCTGTCCTTTAAACATAAACAATATGCCATTAGCTACCTAGCAGCAAACAAATAAATGGTTCTCAAAACTATTAGCAGACCACTTCATCTACTAAATCAATGATTAAACTCACTTTTCTGACCCCTTAATTACAGCTTTAGCAGACATACTGACTGTATGCATCTTAACCCAGTTTTTAATAACATTACTGCAAAGAAATACATAAAATATATAACAATTTATTACATTCATCACATCAGAACACACTCAATTTCACCAAAGCTGCATTGGTGACATTCAGATGGGTTGATCTGAAAATATCTAAATTCGCTCCCCCTTCGCAACTTGAACTTCACCTGTAATTCCTCGAGCCTTGCGAACCTCCCTCTATGAACAGGTCCTGAACCTGCTCTATCTCTTCCCTACACATCGCATCTATCCCTCCTGCAATAAACCTGCAGTTCCCACATATTAGGATCAGTACCGACATACCCCCTATACCAAAGTGCCACCTCAACTGGTTCCATATTTTGAGAGATGACACAACGGCAGGACTGCTAGTGTGCCTACCCGTTGAAAACAGGAGCGGGGCCCTTGCCAGGTCCCTCAAACCCGGCCCCACGCATGAGGCCTCTTCCACCTGTACCCCTACTGACCCCCCTACTCCCCACCAGCATCTCACCTGCTCCGCATTTTCTGCCCAACAATATTACAACAGGTTATGGAGCGCCAGCCAACCCCACCGCCACCCCCCCCCTCCCACCGCCAAAAAAGGCCCTCCGAATCCTAGGCGTCTCACCCGCCCAAATAAATTCTGAAAACCAGCCTGCCCAGGTTCCATTTATGCATTGTGGCCCAGTCATGGGACACTTGAACACCCAGATACCAAAATCTAATCCTGGCCAGCTTGAATGGCAGGGCTCCCAGATTCGCCTTCCTCGCCTGAGCATTCACTGGAAATACCTCACTTTTCGCAACGTTCAGTTCATACCCAGAAAATGCACCAAATTTCCCCAGTAGGTCCATTATTTTCCCCATGCACTCCAGGAGTTTGAAAAGTAAACCAATACAGTGACACCCTATGCTCCTTATCTCCCCTTACAATGCCCTTCCACTCTCTTGAAGCCCGCAGCGCAATGACCAAATGCTCAATAGCCAATGCAAACAGCAACATGGACAATGGGCATCCCTGCCTTGTGTTCCTATGCAGCCTAAATACACTCAAATTGTTATATTCGTCCTCAAACTCGCCGTGGGGGATACACACAGCCATGAAACAATCATGCGCCCATGAAACAATCGTCGGTCCAAACCCAAACCTCCTCAGGATCTCAAACAGGTGCCTCTATTCTACCCGGTCAAAGGCCTTCACTGCATCCATTCATATGATTACCTCTGGCGTGCTATGCCTTGATAGTTATTACCATATTCAACAACCTCTTAATGTTGCTTGACATCTGCCTCCTCTTAACAAACACCGTCTAGGCCTCCGGGACCACATCTGGCACACACACATCCAACCGTCACACCAACACATTAGCCAATACCTTCACATCTGTATGCAACAGGGAGATGGGCCTGTAAGACCCACACTATCAGTCTTTCTCCTTCTTTGGGATCGAAGGAATAGAAGTTTGCACAAGTGTGGCCGGCAAATCCCCCCCCCCCCCCCCACACCCGCCAATGACTCATTATACATATTCAGGAGATGCGTGCCAGCCCTGCCAAAAACCCTTTGTACAATTCTACCGAAACGCCATCCGGCCCCAGTGCCGTCCCCGATTGCATCAACCCCACACACTCCATTATTTCCAGCAACCCTCAAATGCCTCACTGATTTCTTTTGTAGTTTTCACCACCCCGCCTCCTGCCTCAATCTCCTGTGCAGCCACCTGCTGGCTTAACTGATGGGCTAGCAACCAACCAGCCTTCTCCCCATACTCGTACTGAACCTCCCCTCACGCGGTGAAGCTGACCCACCACCTTCCCTGTCATCATTAGGTCAAACTGCTCACCGAGTACTGCCAATCCATCTCTCCAATGGCATCCACCAATCCCCTGCCTTTCCTCCCTCTCAACTCTGCCCCTGTGGGCGCTATAAGATATATAACCTCCCCCCGGACCACCGCCTTCAATGTCTCCCCGAACGTGGAGGAGGAAACCTCCCCGTTCTGATTAAGCTCCCCATAGTGTTTAATCACCAAGGCCACCTTCTCGCAGAACCTTTTATCTGCCAGGAGCACTGAATCAAACCCCCACCCTGGTCTGTGAGCCCGGCCCATCTCGAACCTCACATCCACATAATGTGGCACGTGGTCCTAAATCACTATCCCTGCATATTCCGCCCCCACGACAGTACTGACTTCCCCACCACAAAAAAATCAATATGGGAGTATACCCGATATACACGGGAGAAGAAGGAATACTCCCTCTCTCTCAGAAAGTCTTTTGTGTCACCAGCATCCTCCCCTCCCCCTCCCGTCCTACCCCCAAACCCCTCCCCTTCACACACCCCTCCTCTCAGCCTTCTACCCATTAGACCCTCCCCCTTCCCACCCTCCTCTCCCCAGCCTCCTACCCACTCTGCCCCCCCCCCCTCCCATCCCCTCACCTCTCTGGCTACTCACTGCAGCCCCTCACCCACGCTGCTTCCCCCTCGCCCATGATGCTTCCGTTTACTAGTATTTCCTGCTATCATGGCGGCTTCCACCAAGAGATCCAAACAAACCCACCCAAACTGCTCAAAAAAAAACCTCCCCCACTCTGCTTCCACTGCAGTACTCTTTCAAAATGTCCCTCCCCAGGCCACCCCTACCAGAGCTCGCCCCTTTCCCTCCAGCAGGAGCACACAACACAAAACTCTGTACCATCCGCTCATCGACCCGAACCAATGCAAAACCAACATGTGCATAAAACTACTGAACACTTACAAATATTGCATATACATATCACTCCATAAATCCAACACAAAACCAACATGCGCAAGAAAAAAAACATGTCAATTACAAAACTAGTGGGCCCCCACCAGGATGTGCATCCTGGAGATATACCCAGACGTAGTGGCAAAGCACGGAAGCATCAGAGGATTGAGAATCACTGAGTGGGCACTGGGAGGGAGCTGGGGCATCATCTGTAGCTAGGAACAATGAGGGTTTTGAATGTTCACATTTAAAACATGCTACATTTGATACATGCAAAGTCTCTGTCACGTTAATCTTCACAGCGGGCCGGCCCGAACTCCCACCCTCTGCTCCCATTACCCCCTACCCTCCTCCCCGGGCAGAGTGGTCCTACAGCAAGAAATCTCGATGCAGACTATGTGCAGGTGATAGGTGTGAGTGCACTGTCAGCAGAAAGTCGAGTTAGACTCTGGCAAAAACTGAGGAGCACTAGAACATACCTCACAGCAGGTTATCATCACTCTATCACTCTCCTGTCTTGCATATTGATGCACCGACAGTGCCAACAAATCCCATTACCCTGTGGTGATGTTACATAGATCCTGTGTACACAGATATATATATTTAAATGACCCTATGCCCCCTTCCCCCGAGGCCCAGGAACGAATGCCTACGTCTGAAAGGCCTTGGCATCATGTCGTTTAACACTGGTGCACACAAACGTGGACCAGGCATAACGGCACCTGGGGGGTCTCCCATGCCATGGGAGACCATAGATGGTTAGGGACAGGGCAGGGCACCCTAGGTTTCCCTCAGGCACTCTGGCATCTTGGCACTGCCAGCCTGGCACCTTTGCACTGTCACTCTGGCACTGAGGAGATAGGGAGGCCTGAAAATGGGGTGCCCCTCAGCGACCCCATAACAGGATGACTTTATTGGGGGGGGTGGGGTAATGTCCATGTGTGTGGGGGGTGACATTTCTCTGTGGGTAGGGGGGTGCGCGGGACCCTAAAGCTCATCTAGAGATGGGGGCGCCCTTCCAAAATGGCATACCGATCTCGGAGGAGCCAGTCTCACCTGCGGGTTCAGCTCTCCATTGCTGAAAAAAATTTCAAGTATGGGCTAGACCGGGGAGAAACTCCCCAACGCCCCAAAATTGGCTAAGTATGGGTAAATACTGGTGTGAATCTCACCGAAAAGGCCAGCGAGAAACACCCCGCCAAATGTGCCCAAATTGACACTTAGAAATGTTTCTGTTAAATCGCGCCCTTGATCTTGTCGTCGAGAACTGTTGGCGTGACATCAGCCATCTATTATGAATGCGTACATTATAAGGTGATTTTTAGTTTGGAAATAGTGGTTTTTAAATCCAGGAGAAATGAAATAATCCCGAACATGAAGGGCTTTTCCGACAGATCTGGAGTTGCAGATCAAAGGGAGGGCCATGTTATGTTAGGGGATCCATGACGTGAGGTACTACAAGTTTTTACTTAGCTAATCGTCTCACCCACACTGGTCCTTTTTACTGGGAATAGTGGGGGATGTGGTTGAGGAATTCCCGAGCTGATTATCAACCATGAAACGGATTATGAACACTCCTTTTGAAGCCATCAAGTCCTGCGCTGCTGGCCTTGTTCTGCATCACAAACCAGCTGTCTAGCCCGCTGAGCTAAACCAGCCAGATTCCTGGTGATTGACTTCAATCCAGAGCTTCTGGTCCAGTGGTAGTGCCACTGCACTCCAAGGCCTCCAGTGTTAAAAATTAAACAATGGGAACCCCATTAACTAACTCTTGAGGAAATATGTTTATCTGTGAGGGTTTATATTATTCATGTAAATTCCCCAGATCAGAGACGGTTTGAGGGCCATTAGTAAACAAAGGTAGGTATTAAGTATATACACACATTTTTCACATCAAAGAATAGGTTTAAAGTTAAGGAAAGTAATTTGGATTTCTATCTGAAGGCAGGCAGAATGTCATGTTGCCATGGAAATGTGTTGAGAGGGAAGGTTCTTCTATTTACCAGTCTGAAGGCAGTCTGCAGGTCAGTCTGTGTTCCACAGGAGCCTGGAGAAGCTGTCAGTAAACGGACAGCTCTGATTTGTAGTCACTGTGCTAGAATGCGAGTGAGAACCATCCTCAAGCTAGGGAAATCCAAACTCGTGAAGTCTTAAAGTATGGCTGCAGGGTTGCCTAGTTGGATGAGAGTGGAAGAATCCCCAAGGAACTCCTCACCTCAGAAGATAACAATAATACTAAAGGAGAAGTAGACAGTTGGGCTGTTGTTTTCTACGGTACCAACGTCTATCCTGCAGAGGCTGAGCACCAACTCTCAAACATTTCTTCCTACCTCCTCTGGACCATGACATCATCAATAAACATTAAGCTATTGTTTCCAGCACTGTTACTGACCTCATCTCCTCTGGAGATCGTCCCTCCACAGCTTCCCACCTTCGAGTTCCCCCACCTCGAACAGCCCACTTCTACGTGCTTCCCAAAGTCCACAAACAGGACTGTTCTGGTAGACCCATCAATTAGGCCTGTTTCTGCTCCACAGAACTAATTTCTTCCTATCTTGACTCTTTCCCCTTGTCCAGTCTCTTCCCACCTACATCTGTGACTTTCCTGATTGCCTACGTCACTTCAACGATTTCTAATTTCCTGGCCCAATCACCTCCTCTTTACTATGGATGTCCAATCTCTCTACACTCCCATCCCCCTCCAGTGTGCTCACAGGGCTCCAAGCTTCTTCCTTGAATAGAGGCCCAATCAGCCCCCTTTCATCACCACCCCCCTCCACCTGGCTGAACTTGTCCTCCCATTGAACAATTCCTCCTTTAACTTGTCTTACTTCTTCCAAATAAAAAGATGTGACTATGGGTATCCACATGGGTTTACTTATGCCTGGCTTTTTGCGGGGTATGTGGAACGTTCCTTGTTCCAGTTCTACTCAGGTCTCTCCCGCAACTCTTTTTCCCGTACTTTGATGACTGCATCGGTGCTCTCGCTCAGAACTCGAAAACTTTGCTTCCAACGCCTACAGTTCTCTCGCTTTCATTTGGTCCATCTTTGACACGCCCTTTCTCGGTCTTCATTTTGGGCAAGGCTGACTACTAATATTTATATAAGCCCACCAATTCCCACAGTTATCTTTTTTTTAATATAACATTTGACATTTGTTTTTAAATTTAAAGTATCCAATTAATTTTTTCCAATTAAGGGGCAATTTAACATGGCCAATCCACCTAGCCTGCACATCTTTGGGTTGTTGGAGTGAAACCCATGCAAACACAGGGAAAATGTGCAAACTCCACACGGACAGTGACCCAGAGCCGGGATCGAACCTGGGACCTCAGGGCCGTGAGGCAGCAATGCTAACCATTGCACCACCGTGCTGCCCCCTCCCACAATTATCTTGACAACACTTCCCCACACCCTGCCTCCTGTAAGGACTCCCTACCATTATCCCAGTTTCTCTGTCTCGATCGTATCTGTTCTGAAGATGCAACTTTCCACACCAACACTTCTGACATGTCTTCCTTTTTCCTCAGCCAAGGATCACCCCCCACTGTCATCGGCAGGGAAATAACAGTGCCCAAACCATTTCCTGCGCTTCTGTCCTCACTCATTCTCCTCCCTCCCAAAACCATGATCAGGAACTTTGATATTACTTTGCACATTGCCTAGTTCTATATTCAAAGGATTATTATCTGCCATTTCTATCATCTCCAGCATGGTACCATCAGCAAACACATTACTTCTTCCATGAGTGGTACGGTAGCACAGTGATTAGCACAAGTGCATCACAGTGCCAGGGACCCGGGTTCAATTCTGGCCTTGGGTGACTGTGTGGAGTTTGCACAGCCTCCCGTGTCTGCGTGGGTTTCCTCCGGGTGCTCCGGTTTCCTCCCACAATCCAAAGATGTGCAATCCTTGATGGAGTGGGGTAGTAGGCTGAGATAAAATGCTCTTTCGGAGGGTCGGTGCAGACCCAATGAGCTGAATGGCCTCCTTTTGCACTGTAGAGATTCTAAGGATTCCTCTTATCATTCCAAAGGGACCGTTCGCTCCATGACACCTTGCTCTGCTCCTCCATCACTCATAGCACCTCGTCCCCTTCCAACGGCTCCTTCAGATGCAATCACAGGAAATGCAGCGCATTTTTAGCTCTTCGCGCCTCACTATCCAAAGCACCCAACACTCCTTCCAGATAAAGCAATGATTTATTTGTACCACTTTCAATTTAAATACTGCTTTTGCTGTTCACAATGCAATCTCATCTACAATGGGGAGAGCAAAGGCAGAGTGCCTGACCATTTTGTGGAACATTCTGTTCAGTCTGTAAGCATGACCCCGAGCTTCAGGTTATGAGCAATTTTAATTCACTACATTACTCACACGTTCACCATTCTGTGCTCAGCACTGAAAATCAACATTGAGTTCAACAATTTAAAACTATGAACTCTTTCACCCATTTTGATTTGGTTTTACTGCCATATGCTGGTCTGAATCTGAATCTTGTGCCCATGTCTTTGACTTTGGACAGAGCTGTTTATTAATCTGCCATTCACACTGACTCTGGATAAATGCGCTGTTTCTTTACTGCAACCATTAGCACACCGTTGTCTATTATTGCATGATGTCTTTGTTACTTTATCTCTCCTACCTGGTATCCTAACCAAGCCTTTCCCTCTTTCAGTATTATAGAATCAATCATATTTCAACTTTTCTTTAGTTCTGAAAACCTATTCAATTTGAAGTCTTAACTTCATTTCTCTCGCCACAGATTCTGCCAGACCCGCTGAGTATTTCCAGCACTTGTTTCACTTCAAGCATCTCCAGCAAATGTTACTCATTTTTATTCCCGCAACAGGTTATCAGCAGTCTGAGCTGACATCAACACCAAGGGACCCCTGATAATCTGAGGCTGCGGAGGGGATTGGATAGTGTGCACCATGCCATCCTTGCTCCACACCAAGCATAAGCTCAGATACTGGTATCGAGGTGATGTTGAGCGCAACGGCTTGAATGGTTGCACCTACTGCTCTGAGCATTAACAATCGCCAGGCCAGCTGCCGGATCATGTGACAATCCAGGCCTCTAACACTTGGAGGATTATGGGGGAATTAGGAAAATGCTGAGCCCCAGAGGTGACAGATGTTGGATGTCTGAGGTACATGAAGATCTGGCAATGGTTCCAGAGGGTGTTTGTGCCCTGGTACGGACAGTGGAAGAGTCCATCAAGGTCATGAATTGTGCAATCACCCTCTCCTCCGAACAGGACTTCTTCCATCAAGAGATTGGCGATACTCATGTAGTCACACACACAACAGGCCATTCAAGGCTTTCTGGTTATACGTTCAAGCCTGAAAGCCCACACACTGTCAATGATCTCAGCGAGATATTGCCAATGTGAGAGACAGACAAAGCACCTGGTGTCCCAGCCTGCCATAGTTCATATTTGATATGCAAGGAGGGTCATTTAGACTTCACATTGGCGGATGAGCACAGCTGTCTGCTTCTGTGACCTATTCTAAAGGGACTCCTGATGGTGACAGCAGTTCTTCTGTCCTCCTGCAGCGATGCCAGTTCTTCAGGAAGCTGTGGCAATGGACAGAAGTCCCTCGCAATGCCTGGAACTTATGGCTTCAGGCATCCAAAGAACAACACCACGGTCATCCAGGCCAACAGGGCATCAGAGCCAACAGTTTGCCTCCAGTGCAGCTGATGCCGATGAAAGGGAACCACAGCACAGCACTCAGGGAAAAATAAAGGAAAAAACATTTGAGACACATGGGCCAAGACTGGTGTCAGACAGATCTGTAACTTGAGTGCATTGAACTACTGTTAATTAAATTGTTCATTCTCTCTAAATGTTTGCACAATGCTAAGAAGTGGACTGAAGACTATCTTGTTTATGTAGGAAACTTCTTGTTTTTAAAAATGGGGCAGCACGGCAGCATTGTGGATAGCACAATTGCTTCACAGCTCCAGGGTCCCAGGTTCGATTCCCCCTTGGGTCACTGTGCGGAGTCTGCACATCCTCCCCGTGTGTGTGTGGGTTTCCTACAGGTGCTCCAGTTTCCTCCCACAGTCCAAAGATGTGCAGGTTAGGTGGATTGGCCATGCTAAATTGCCCTTAGTGTCCAAAATTGCCCTTAGTGTTTGGTTGGGTTACTGGGTTATGGGGATGGGGTGGAGGTGTTGACCTTGGGTAAGGTGCTCTTTCCAAGAGCTGGTGCAGACTCGATGGGCCGAATGGCCTCCTTCTGCACTGTAAATTCCATGATTCTATGAAAGCAAGTTATGTAGAGGACAAAACGAGTCTGCAAAAGGACATAGATAGGTGAAGTGAAAGGGCAAACAATTGGCAGGTGAAGTATAATGTGTGAAAATGTGAACTTGTCCAGTTTGGTAGGAAGAATAAAAAAGCAGCACAATATTTCCATGGGTAGAGATGGCAGAATTCTGGCATTCATCCATGTACATCTTCTCCTCTTGACAAAGCCAATTGTGCAGAATGCAGCAAATAACAACGATCAATGACACCCACGTGCCCCCACGGTGGCCTGGCCCGCCATCGGGGCCCACCGATCCGCGGGTGGGCCTGTGCCGTTGGGGTACTCTTTTACTACGCGTCGGCCGTGTAGGTCTCCGCGATGGCCAACGTGTAGGTGACACCCCCCCCGCGCATGCGCGGGATGATGTCAGCAGCCACTGACGCTCCTGCGCATGCACGGACTTCCGCCGACCGGCGAAGTTCTTTCGGCCCCGACTGGCATGGCGCCAAAGGCCTTTCCCGCCAGATGGTGGCGCGCCAACCACTCCGGCGCGGAGTTAGCCCCTCAAGGTGAGCGCTTGGTCCCTAAAGGTGCTGAGAAATCCGTACCTTTGGGGTGGCCCGACGCCGGAGTGGTTCACAGCACTCCATCCCGCCGTGACCCCCCGCCCCGCCGGGTAGGGGGGAATCCTGCCCCAGGTCTGTCATCTGTTTGGCTGTTTGAAAGTTTTGACAGATGTATGAGCATTTGGCTGCCTTTAATGGCATTAATGGTTTCTGTACTGCAAAGCTTAATTACACAGCTTAGGAGGAGGTGGTGGCAGAGTGGTTGTGCACTGGACCTGTAATCCAGAGGTCTAGGCTATTGCCCTGAGGACATAGATTCAATCTCCCATGAGAGTTGAAATTTAAATTCAATTAATAAATCTGTAATTAAAGGTTGGTCTAATGGCGGTCATGAAACTATTGTAAAAAAAACCCATCTGGTTCACTAATATCCTTTAGGGAAGGAAATCTGCAGTCCTTACCTGGTCTAGCCTAAATGTGAGTCCAGACCTACAGCAATACCGTGGCGTTGTTCTTTGGATGCCTGAAGCCATAAGTTCCAGGCATTGCAAGGGACTTCTGTCCATTGCCACAGCTTCCTGAAGAACTGGCATCACTGCAGGAGGACAGAAGAACTGCTGTGGCTGACTCTTAAATGCCCTCTGAAATGGCCTAGCAAGCCACTCAGTTGTATAAAACTGCTACAAAGCTGACAAAATGGAACAGAACGGATGGCATACAGGCATCAACCTAGGCACCAGAAATAACAATGGGAAACCCAGCTCTATCAACCCTGTGAAGTCCTCTTGACTAACATCTGGGGGCTTGTGCCAAAATAGGGAGAGTTGTCCCACCAGCGGGTCAGACCCAGTAGAATTGGCACAGCACAGTGGTAAACATTTGGGAAGGGGTTGCCCTGGGAGTCCACAACATTGATTCTGGACCCCATGAAGTATCATGGTATCAAGACAAACATGGGCAAGGAAACCCCCATTAACACCGACCAGCCCATTGTAGACAAATCAGTATTATTCCATGTTCAGCACTAACTGGAAGAAGCACAAGGATAGCAAGTATACAGAATGTACCCTGAGTGGGGGATATCACCATGAGTGGCTCAGTATTACCACTACTAACTGAGTTGGTAGAGTCCTAAAGGAGATAACTGCTAAACTGGATAAGCAGCAGATGGTGAGGAGACCAACAAAGGTGAAAAACCTACTTGACCACATCGCCCCAATCTACCTATTACAGATGTATCTGTCCATGAAGTTGTAACACATAACTATTTGAATGCCAAATAGCAGACATAGTATGCGAAAAACAGAGCCAAGAAATCCCACAATCAATGTAACATATGAAAGATCAGGGGCGTCATTGTCCGACCCCCCCAGCGGGTCTGAGAATGGCCGTTGGTCACCGTGAATCCCGCCCCCGCCGGTTGCCGAAGTCTCCGAAGGGAGAAAAGTCGGCGGGGCGTTAATGTCGCCGCTGCCGCGGAGAATGGCACGTGTCTGCGCAAGGCAGCCGATTTTCGGCCTGCCGATATTCTCCCTTCCGGATGGGCCGAAGTCCCGTTGACGTGATGACCGTTCACGTCGACGTAAATCAAAACTCCTTTTCATCGGCGTGAACCTGTGCTCCAGGTTCACGCCGACCAGCGTGTAGGTGAGTGACGGCCTGGGGGGTTGGCCGCTGGGCAGGCGATGGCGTGGCCGCAGTCTGAATGTGTGGGGAGAGGTGTGTCTCGGGTTGTGTGTGTGTGTGCGCGGCGGAGGGGGTGGTTAGAGTGGGCTGGGCTCCGGGGGAGTGCCGGGAGGGGGTCCGTGCCGGGGAGGGGGATGGGGGGGTCCGTGCTGGGGAGGGGGATGGAGGGTCCGTGCCGGGGAGGATGTTGGGGGGGTCCGTGCCGGGGAGGGGGAGTCTGTGCCGGGGAGGAGGATGGGGGGTCCATGCCGGGGAGGAGGTTGGGGTCCGTGCCGTGGAGGGGGATGGGGGCGTCCGTGCCGGGGAGGGGGATGGGCGGGTCCGTGCCGGGGAGGGGGATGGGGGGGTCCGTGCCGGGGAGGAGGTTGGGGGGGTCCGTGCCGGGGAGGAGGTTGGGGGGGTCCGTGCCGGGGAGGGGGATGGGGGGGTCCGTGCCGGGGAGGAGGATGGGGGGTCCGTGCCGGGGAGGAGGATGGGGGGGTCCGTGCCGGGGAGGAGGTTGGGGGGTCCGTGCCGGGGAGGGGGATCCGTACCGGGGAGGAGGATGGGCCGTGCCGGGGAGGGGGATGGCGGGTCCGTGCCGGGGAGGGGGTGGGGGGGGGGGTCCGTGCCGGGGAGGGGGATGGGGGGGTGGTCCGTGCCGGGGAGGGGGGGTGCGAGGGCAAGTGAGTTGGTCCACCTGGCCAGGTGCCAGCCTCCAACAGTTGGACCCATGCGGTCCATGCCACCTGGCTGGGGGGAAGGAGGGGATATGGGCAATGATGACATGTCGTCGTTCCCCCCCCCCAACCAGGCCGTCATGTTTTCCGATCATCCAGCGATGTTGGCCGCCGTGGCGGCAGCGCTAATGTCCATGTTGCCCTGGATGAGGAGGAGGAGCGTGCCAGAGAGGCGGCGCAGGCTGCCGCAGAGGGGCAGGCTGCCGCAGAGGGGCAGGCGGCAGCCGCCCAGGCTGGAGGGACACCTGACCGACAGGACGAGGAGGGGGAGGAGGACGTCGTGGCCCCACGGCAACGGAGGCACCCGAGGGCGCCCCGTGTGTACCGGCCCCGGCAGTCATACCAGGACCTCACGGACCGGGAATGTAGGAGGAGACTCCGGATGAGGCGGGAAACCGTGGCACACATCTGCCACCTGCTGGCACACCTGTCACCGCGTGGCACTGGCGGGGGACACCTTCGCCCCGTGTCCGTCAAGGTTACGGTGGCCCTGAAGTTGTATGCAACGGGGTCATTCCAGGCACCGAGTGGGGACCTGTCCGGCATATCGCAGACATCGGTGCATCCGGGCAGTGACAGATGCCCTATATGCCATGACGCACCGCTACATCCGCTTCCCTGTGGACCGGGCCAGCCAAGATGCCCGGGCCGTGGGCTTCTCTGCCGTGGCCGGGTTCCCCATGGTCCAAGGTGCGATTGATGGGATGCACGTCGCCGTGCGGCCACCTGCAGATAACAGGGCCGTGTTCACCAATAGGAAGGGGACCTATTCAATGAACATACAGGTGGTCTGCGACCACCGCATGATGATCCTGCACGTCTACACCCAGGCAGTGTACACGACTCATACGTGTTGTTGCGGTCATCCATCCCCAGCATGTACGAGGGACGCCATCCATGGCTGAGGGGCTGGTTGCTGGGCGACAGGGGCTACCCATTGCGATCGTGGCTGATGACGCCTATACGGAGGCCACGCAATGAGGCGGAGAACCGCTACAATGATGCCCATGTAGCGACAAGGGGAGTGATAGAGAGGTGCTTTGGCGTGCTGAAGATGCGTTTCAGGTGCCTGGACCTCTCTGGGGGCGCCCTCCAGTATCGGTCAGATAGGGTCGGCCACATCATTGTGGTGTGCTGCGTCCTGCACAACATAGCCCAGCAGAGGGGCGATGTGCCGCAGGCAGAGAAGGGCGGAGTGGAGGAGCAGCAGGAAGAGGCGCAGTCCTCCCAGATGAGGGGGATGGCTGTAATGGTCAGGGCAGACGGGGTAGACACAGGCGGGTGGATGTCCACCGTTACCGGCTGGCCCAGCGGGCACGGGACAGACTGATAGCCGCCCGCTTCACTGACTAGATGGGCGTGGGAATCGGGTAGTATGGCCACAGACCGCACACCATGGCAACAGCTGACCACCCCCACCCATCCACCCACCCAGCACCCTCACCCCCCTCCCCAACCCCACCCACCCCACCCGCATGCACACCACCCCCCCCCCCATTGCCGATCCACCTGCGGCACAACGGGCCGGGCTCACACAGTTGCGGGTGGACGCATGTCTATTGCAGGCCATGGAGGATGATGACAACCCGCCCTACGATGAGCTCCTGGCTCCACATCGTTGGACTATGTCTGACCCATGGCCACAGTACCACCATCCACCCGGACCATCCCTGCATGCGGCTGTGACACTGCAGCGCACGGTCCCGTCCTCTGCCCGGGGGGATGTTGATGGCGGCCCAGGGGGAACGGGGCAGACTCACCTGGGGCTGAGGTAAGACCACCCCTCACACACACACTTGCGCTCAACGTACATGACACCCCCGCACGCTTTGGACAGAGCACAAAGGCAGCTTCTGTAGGTGTAACATTGACTTTAATAACCAAAAGAGTTCATGCACGTGCCCTAGCCCCTAAAACTCATCTGTGACCTGCACCCGTGCCAACTTACTCAGTGTCTAATTGTTTGGCCTTACGGGCCCTTTGACTACGTCTACGTGGTTCCCCAGACGGTACAGCAGAACTGGAGGTGGACTCCTGTGATTCCTGCCCTCTGACACTGGATCCCTTTGGCAGCCGTTTCCTGGGGCGTCCTGGCCTAGATGGGCCAGGCTGCGGCCCGGGCGACTGGGATGGCGAGCTGCCAGCCTGTCCTGCCCATTGCCCACCCGATGCACCTGGGACGGAAGGGGGGGGGGGACTCCGAGGTGTCGCGATGTTCCCGGACCTCCCCTACAGGGGGAGCGGGGACGGACCACACCACCTCCTCCTCCCTCGGGGTGCCCGATGGCCCCCAGGCCTCTACATGGGTGGGGGATGCGAACGGACTGGCCATCCGACGCCCCCCCCCGACATCTGGCGCTGCCAGTCCTGGAGGCCCGTGCTGGTATCGACAGGGGTCTGCAGGTTTGCAGCCATGGAGCCCAGGGGGTTGGCAAACCCTGTCTGTGACAGTGCGACGCCGGCTCGCACATGGCCACAGGCGGCGATGCCCTCAGCGATGGCCTGCAGAGACTGGGCCATGGCCTGCTGAGACTGGGCTATGGTGTTGAGTGCCTCTGCCATCTGGCGCTGGCTCATGGCCTCCTGTGAGAGGGCAGCCATGTCCTGGGCCACAGACTCCACCTGCACGGAAAGCCCCAGGCCTCGCAAACCGTTCCTCATGGCTGACACCGTCGCACCCATTGCCTCCACCGCGGACGCCACCCGTGCGGTGTCGGCCTGGGTTGCACGCATGACCGGCACCACTTCCAGCTCCAGGACGCGGGTGGACTCCTCCACCTGCGACTGCAGCCGCCGCAAGCCGGCCGTCACCCTCTTCGCTCGTCTCCGGGTCGGTGGTTGCATCGGATCTATGTGTGGGTGTGGAAATTCCAGGAACCCGGGATCCATCTGGGCGGCAGATGTTCACTTGGGCTGGGCTGCCCTCTGCCCGCCCGGCCCTTCTGCTGCTCCTACCTCCACCTGCTGTACCGGGACGGCTGTGTTGTGCGCACCAGTGAGTGTCCCAGACGCCTCATCCCTAAAGTGCCCAACCAAGGTGAGTGTTTCTGCGATGATGGAGGGTGTTGGTGACAGCAGTGGCGTTGTGTCGTGCTCTTCGTCCCACTCTGAGTCCATGGCACTTTGGGGTGGGGGTTCGTCTCCACCTATCCACTCTGAGTCACTGTCCGGGTAGGGGTAGAATTTCTTCTTCCTGGGTAGTGCCGTCCCGGGTAGGGGTGTCCTGGGTAGTGCTGTCCCGGGTAATGGTGTCCCGGGTAGTGGTGGCCCGGGTAGTGGTGTCCTGGGTAGTGGTGTCCTGGCTCGGATGTGACGGGGGCTTGTGGCTGCCCCCCTCATCGCTGGGTGGTCGCTCCCGCACGTGACGGGGGCGTCGTCTCCCTGTTGCTCCAGGTCTCTCCGTCTCCCGTGGTGTGCGAGGGGCATCCTGCGTGCTGGAGGGTCCGGGTCTCTCTGTCTTCCGTGGCCTCCGAGGGGCATCCTGCGGGCGTCGCATGCTGGAGGGTCCGGGTCTCTCTGTCTCCCGTGGCCTCCGAGGGGCATCCTGCGGGCGGTCTGCATCTGCCGGGATGGGTGCCTGGACGTTTGGTCCTGCGATACACAATGAAGCATGCATGGTGAGACATCAGGCAGTGATCAGGTGATATGGGGGAGGGGGATATAGGGGAGGGGGGATATGGGGACGGGCTGTCGGTGGCTCACTTGCTAGTACGCCCCCGACCTCTGCATCAGCAACCTCCCGGTCCTCAGGTCCGCCAGCCAGTTCCAGGGCCCTTTCCTCGTGTTCGGTCAGTGGCCTCTCATCAGCGGGGCCTCCTCCAGTCCTCACATGCTCCCTATTGTTGTGTGCGCGCTTCTCCTGTGGGGGGGGGGGGGGGGGGGGGGGGTGGCAGGGGTAAAAGGCAACACTGTTAGGCAGGTATATGAATGCACGCCATCGGTTGCGCGTGCATTGCAGAGGTTAAGGTTAGGGCTGGATTCACTTGGGGATATGGGGGAGGGGGGATATGGGGGAGGGGGGATATGGGGGAGGGGGGATATGGGGAGGGGGGGATAGGGGATATGGGGAGGGGGGATATGGGGAAGGGAGGGATATAGGGGAGGGGGATATGGGGGAGGGGGGATATGGGGAGGGGGTATATGGGGAGGGGGGATATGGGGAGGGGGGATATGGGGGAGCGGGGGATATGGGGGAGCGGGGGATATGGGGGAGGGGGGTATGGGGGAGGGGGGTATGGGGGAGGGGGAATATGGGGGAGGGAGATATGGGATATGGGGGAGGGGGGGATATGGGGAGGGGGGATATGGGGGATATGGGGGATGGGGGATATGGGGGAGGGGGATATAGGGGAGGGGGATATAGGGGAGGGGGGATATGGGGGAGGGGGGATATGGGGAGGCTCACCCTGCCTGCTCTGACGAGGTCGTTCACCTTCTTGTGGCACTGGGTGCCTGTCCGTGGTGTCAGGTGACGGCCTCTGCCACTTCCCTCCACAGACGCCGGCTGTGGCGTGGGGCAACTCTGCGGCCGTGCCCGGGATACAGGGCATCCCTCCTCTGCTCCACTGCGTCCAGGAGCGCTTCCACATCCCGTGACTCGAACCTCGGGGCTGAGCGGCGGCCAGCCATCCAGTCGGGTGTTCCGGTCGGGTGTTCCGGTCGGGTGGGGGGGAGCAGCGCGGCCTTATGAGCCGTCACGCCGTGCGGCGCGTATGACGCTGCACGGCGTGAACCACTACGCAAGCGCGGATCCCGTTACGTCGCTGCTAGCCCATTTTGGGCCGGAGACTTTCGACCCATTTTTCCGACGTGACGCAAGTCGGATTTGCGCCGTTTTTTTTGCGCCGATCGGCGGATTTTGCGCCGATAACGGAGGATTTTGCCCCTGGAGTCCTGCCATATCCAGTCGTGAATGGTGGTGGATAGTTAAACAACTATTGAGGAGGTGACAGCACAAATACAGAAACCCCAGTTTTTGCAGGGGTTCGTTCCTGTGAAATCTCATGAAAGGTAAAATCGCGAATAGTGAACATACTTTATAATGGGAGTGAATTAGATAGGTTCCTGCCATCCCAAAATTTGACATTTGTTTTTAAATTTAAAGTACCCAATTCTTTTTTTCCAATTAAGAGGCAATTTAACGTGGCCAATCCACCTAGCCTGCACATCTTTGGGTTGTGGGGTGAATGTGCAAGCTCCATACGGACAGTGACCCAGAGCCGGGATCAAACCTGGGACCTCAGCGCCGTGAGGCAGCAGTGCTAACCATTGCTCCACCGTGCTGCCCTCTCAACATGTGACATTTTTAAAGGAAAAGAAGCAATGAAAATTATGTTTATGAGTAAATTCAAGACAATTTTACTGCAAAAGTTTTTCGGCAATACAAGGAAACAAGAATGTAAAACCTGTCAATTATAGAATAGTACAAATTACGTTAACTCTATGTTCTATACTTTACTTGAGAGTTGTGGCAGAGGCAGGGGATGACGTAGTTGATGCAAGAACAATGTTATTGTCGACTGCTTTGCCCTCTGTTTTTCGATTTTATGAAGTTCTCGGGAAGGAGTAAAAGTTGCGTCAATTGCTCTTCAAAAATTGCTTTCCATGCTGGCATCATAATCTGTCACCCGTTTTTTCAAAACGTCAGCTGACCTGATGAGATCTGCTGTCATCGTGGCTCTGAATTGAGACTGAAGGTTCTTCTCCTGCTCCTGTTTAAACTTATTTAATCTCATCAGTTCAACCAATTCTTTGATAGTAAGTTTATTTTGAGATCAAAACAACTCATCCACTTCAGCTGTGGTCCAACTTATTTTGCCAAGTCAACAATCCTGGCCATTTCATCAACCACATTGGGGAACCCTGTGAACTCATTCACAGGCTCAGGCCAAATTCTTTCCAGCAGGCATTTATGCCTGAAGCTCTAATTTCATCCCATGAGTCCTTTATCATACCTATTTCCATGAGGATGTGAATTCCTACCAGCAACCAAGGACTGTGGTTGAAGGATCTGCTTCCAGGAAATGAAGAATGTGGCTGAAACGTTGTCAGGTGTAGTAAGCCTTGAATGAGGTAATGACCCCCCCCCCGGTCTGCCTGCTGGATAAGTGAGGTCTTATTTGGGGGTAAAAAGAAAGTCAACACCTGGATGGTTCTGTGTAATAGAGTATTGATGTCATGGCACTTTGTAGAATTAGTAGGACCTTGAAAGACACATTCTTTTTTTCTCAGGTAAGTGTTGAGCCCTGGCACAAGCAATTGGCAAACCAGTCTTCAAATATGACTGCTGTAACCCAGGCATTGATGTTAGCCTTCCCAAAGGCCTGCAGATAAGATTTATTTTTCCCTTTGAAAGCCTGAAGGATTTTTCGACCTATAAAGCAGCATTGAAGCCAGCCACATTGGCACATAGCAGAAGTGTCTGTCGTGCAGCTTGAAAGTCTGGAGCTGTATTTTCCTCTTGTGAAATGTAGGCCCTATTTAGTATCTTCTTCCAGAACTGGCCAGTTTTGTCTGTTGAAGGCCTGCTCTGCTTGGGGCCCAAGTTTCCTGCAGCACCATGGGAAATTCTCCTGCAGTTGCATGATCAGTTGAAGCAGCTCCCCCCACCAACTTCACATTTTGCAGCCCAAAACGTCCAGTGCTGGTTGAGATCCTTTGGAGGTGAGAGGTACCTTCTGCACTACCTTCATCATCATTGGTGACACTAGCACTACCCTCTTTACTACTTTTTATGTGCTGGTACAATTAAAATGCTTTGTTTCAAGTGATTGGACCATTAGATGGGGTCCTCCTTTGATGTTGGTGTCCTATCCATATGTTGAGTAACTTCTCCATTTCCTCCAAGTGCAGATCCCTCCTGCTCACAGACGTTAACTTGGCAGAACGATTACCATAAAAACTAACACTGGCCCTTATTTTTTCTTCAGAGTGCCTAATGGATCTGATTGTGGGTTCATTGGCAGGGTATTCCCCGGCAAACATGATAGCACTTGCACCATTTTTCAGTCTATCAAAGATTGTCCCATGTTGTTTAAATGTCATCACCTTCCTGGGACATTTTCTACTTGGCTCTAACGCGCACATTTTTAGTAAAGTGCTGTGCTGTAAAATACTGGTTACTGTATCCTGTAAATCACAGCAAACCACGTGCAGTTGGAGATGGCATATGTGCAGTGCACATGGGAAAGACAACAAGCAGCACTTTTAATAGCCTCTAAATTCAGTGTTTTATTAATCTTTTAGTACCAATATGTATTTAGGTGAGAAGTTTAACATATTAAATCATGGACAAGGGAAGATTTGGGGCCACAAACTGCAATCAGATGTACAAACACATTCACATGGGCAAACAAATTCCTGATAGAGCAGGTCATGAACGGCAGGAGTTGGCTGTATCCCATCGTCAATGATGGGGGAGCCCCACCATCATTGCAAAGGGCAAAGCGGAAGCATTCACATTCATCTTCAGCTTGAAGTGCCGATTGGATGACCCATCTTCGACTCTGCTTGAGGGCTTTAACATCATAGATGCCAGTCTTCAGTCAAATTGAGTCAGTCTATGTGATATCAAGAAACGGCTGAAGTCATGGGCCCCGACAACATTCTGGCAATAACACTGAAGACTTGTGCACCAGATATTGCCATACTCCTAGCCAGGCTATTCCAGAACAGCTACAACACTGGCATCTCCCCAACAATGTAGAAAATGGCCCAGGTGTATCCAGTCAACAAAAAACAGGACAAATATAACTCAACCAATTACTGACCCATCAGTCCACTCTCGATCAACAGCAAAGTGATGGAAGGGGTCATCGACAAGGCTAGCAAGTCATAGAACTTACAGTGTAGAAGGAGGCCCTTTGGCCCATCGAGTCTATCCCATCCCCGTAACCCAGTAATCCCACCTAACTTTTTTTTTGACGCAAAGGACAATTTATCATGGCCAATCCACCTAACCTGCACATCTTTGGACTGTGGGAGGAAACCGGAGCACCCAAAGGAAATCCACACAGACACGGGGAGAACGTGCAGACTCCGCTCAGACTGTGACCCAAGCCGGGAATCGAACCAGGGGCCCTGGAGCTGTGAAACAACTGCGCTAACTACTGTGCTGCCCACATGGAACTTACTCAGCAATAACCTGATCTCTGACAGTTAATTTGGGTTCTGCCAGAGCCACTTAGCTCCTGATCTTATTACAGCTTTAGTCCAAAGATTGTCAAAAGAGCTGAACGCATGGTGGTGAAGTGAGTGCAACTGCTCTTACATCAAGCAGCTTTTGACCAAGTGTGGCATAAAGGAGCCCTAGCAAAACTGGAGTCAATGGGAGACAGGGGGCAAAGCCTCTGCCAGTTGGGGGTCATACCTGGCACAAAGGAAGATGGTTGTGGTTGCTGAAGGTCAATCATAACTGTCCCAGGACAATACTGCAGGAGTTCCTCAAAGCAGAGTCCAAGGCCCAACCATCTTCAGCTGCTTCATCAATGACCGTCCATCCATCAGAAGATCAGAAGTTGGGATGTTCACTGATGAATGAACAATATTCAGAAACATTCACAGCTCCTTAGATGCTGAAACAGGGTTGACAAATGGAAAGTAATATTTCCACCAAACAAGTGTTAGGCAATGACCATCTCCCACAAGAGATAATCCAATCATCTCCCCATGACAATCAATGGCATTAGCATCAGTTAAGACCCCACTATCAACATCCAGGGTGTTACCGTTTCAAATCACTAGCTTTCGGAGCACTTCTTCTTCCACAGGTGAATGAAGAGGTAGGTTCCAGAAACATATATATGGACAAAGTCAAAGATGCAAGATGATACTTTGAATGTGGGCATTTGCAGGTAATTAAGCCTTGACAGATCCAGAGAGAGGGGTAACCCCAGGTTAAAGAAGTGTGAATTGTCTCAAGCCAGGACAGTTGGTAGTATTTCGCAAGCCCAGGCCAGATGGTGGGGGGGGGGGGGGGGGGGGGGGGGGGGGAATGTAATGCGACATGAATCCAAGGTCCCGGTTGAGACCATACTCATGTGTGCTACTTCCGCACACGAATACGGCCTCAACCGGGACCTTGGATTCATGTCGCATTACATTCACCCCCCCCAGTATCTGGCCTGGGCTTGCGAAATCCTACCAACTGTCTTGCCTTGAGACAATTCACACCTCTTTAACCTGGGATTACCCCTGTCTCTGGATCTGTCAAGGCTTAATTACCTGCAAATGCTCACATTCAAAGTATCATCTTGCATCTTTGACTTTGTCCATATATATGTTTCTGGAACCTACCTCTTCGTTCACCTGTGGAAGAAGCAGTGCTCCGAAAGCTAGTGATTTGAAACAAACCTGTTGGGCTTTAACCTGGTGTTGTAAAACTTCTTACTATCCTTCTAGATGGTAATGATCGTGGGTTTGGAGGTGCTGCCGAGAGACCTTATGAATTCTCACAGTGCATCTTGTAGATGGTACACATGGCTGCCACTGTCAACAGTGATGGAGGGAGTGAATGTTTGTGGGAGGGAGTGAATGTTTTTGGCAGGGAAGTAGGCTGCTTTGTCTTCTATGGTGTCAAGCTTCTTGAGTGTTTTTGGAACTGCACTCATCCAGGCAAGTGAAGAGTATTATATTATACTCCTGAATTGTGCCTTATATATGGTGAACAGGATTTCGGGACTCAAGAGTTAAGTACCCAGCCTCTGACCTGCTCTTCTAGCCACAGTATTTGCATGATTAGTCCAGCTAAATTTCTGGTCAATGATAACCCCAGGATGTTAATGGTGGTGGATTCAGCGAAGGTAATCCCATAATGTCAAAGGGCAATCGTTAGTTGTTCCCTTGTTGGAGTTTGTCATTATCTGTCACTCATGTGGCACAAATATCACATCCCACCTGTCAACCCAAGCCTGGATATTGTCCAGGTCTTGCTTCATTTGGACATGGACTGCTTAGTAGAGGAGCCGTGAATGGCGCTGAACATTGCGCAATCATCGGTGAACATTGCCACTTCTGACCTTATGATGGAAGGAAAGTCATTGATGAAGTAGCTGAAGATGATTGGGACCAATACATTACCCTGAGGAACTCTTGCAGTGATGTCCTGGAACTGAGATGATTGACCTCCAACCACCATAACCATCTTCCTTTGTGCCAGGTATGACTCCAACCAGTGCAACGTATTCCACCTGATTCTCTTTGCCTCCAGTTTTCTTAGGGTTCCTTAGTGCCATACTCAGTCAAATGCTCCTTTGGTGTCAAAGCCTATTCAAGTGCTGTTTAATCATTTGGACAGATTTATGAGCTTTTCAATGATTTCCAAATATTATTGCACGACTCATCAGTTTAGTTATTAAGTGGGGACTAGGTTAGAAGGGTATGTGGGAAAGGGAGGTGAGGTTCTGAGGAAGTTGGAGGAGGTGCAGTCTCTGAGGTAGGAGGAGGGGAGTTGAAGGGGAGCTAAGATGTTGAAGGGGTGAGGCTGAGGGGAGCTTTACACTGATCTGAAGAACTGGGCTGATGCCTTAGAAAAAGGGCCTTGTAAGCTGGCTGCCTCAGCATCAGTCTGCCTTCCTCTCTGACTCAGAGTAAAGCCCAACTCCGGGCCATACTGCCACCAAGGAAATGAAAACTCTGTCGGCTGGCACTGCCAGGACGGGAGGTAGGAACGTGTTGTCAAGAAAGTTCCTGCCTGCATGATAAAAATCCACCTCATTCAGTATAAAAGCAGGGAAGTTATGCTGAACAAGCTTTGCTTAGGCCACAACTAAAGCGTTGTGTCCAGTTCTGATCACCACACTTCAGAAAGGATGTGAGAATCCTTGAGAGGGTGCAGAGGATATTTACCTGAATGATTCCAAGGACTAGAAGCTTTGTTCAAGGAGCTGAAGATGTTCTTATTGGAGCAAAGGCGATTCAGGAGAAATTTGATAGAGGTGTATCAGATTATCACAGGATCAGTTAGACAAAGAAACGTTATTACAATTAGTTGATGATACATGATCTATGGGACACAGATTTAAGGATTTGTCAAGAGGTACAGGGGGATATGAAGAAGATTTGTTTTATGCAGTGAATGCTAATGACTTCAAACTCGCAGTCGACAAGGGTGTTGGAAGTAAAGACGATCAACGATTTCAAAAGGAATATGGATGGCACTTGCAGGAAATAAACTTGTACGGCTATAGGGGTGGAGAAGGGAATGTGACTGATTGGATTGCTCTACATAGAGGAACATGGATGCAATGGGTAAAATTGACTCCTTTTGCACCATTATGACTCTCTGATCAATAAGTTTGGATGTTTCTAGAAGCAGAACTGACTACAGCTCAAAACGTAATGGCATACACAAATTTAATCCGCAGAAACAGTCATACTTAATGCTCCATCATTCAAGTTTTAAATTGTTTATACATTGCAAACCATTTTACACCTATTGAAAGTACAATATACTTTTATTAATATAAATCTTATTAGAAAAGCTAATTTTAAAGAACTATAAAATTACCTCCCATGATGCCAGATCTGCTTTTCTCCATCTCAACCACATGGGGATGCACTCCCTTGTACATTGCATCACTCACAAACTGAGTGTTCTTCCTTGCTCGTTCTGTTACCAGATCATCAGATACTGAAGTGAAACCCTTGCCTCTTGTCCTTTCAAAGTCTTCATGGTATTTAATCTATCAATAAAACAAATTATAATCCAAATAATTAGTATTTCTCATCAAGGTCACCTAATTAAAGTATTAAAAATATTTTAATTCTATTTTTACACATTCAAAAGCAACCATGCAATCACACATTCTATATTCAGCCGTACACAGCTCCCCATCCACACGTACTGCCATCAAATTGCTTCACGCATCAAATCACTCAAACGGTGTGCAGTGGATCAGATATGTGAATGTTATGTGTCAGCAGTGATTGTGCTACAGGATAGACACAAGGGGCTAGGTTTTCATTTAATTTCTTTTATTAAGATACATTCTTTTCAATATCATCCATCAAGAAAGGTTTAACACAGTGATTCGTGCCATTGGTGCTCATTTGCCAATGCAGTTTTAGTACATGGTTTTGATTAGTTTGCCAGAGTTCATCACCAACTGTTAAAGAGAGCCAATAATAAAAATGTAAATGCTGCCATTACAAAGCTTGCTCCACTATACCATGGAGATATTATTCTGTGTTTCACGGACACGTCTCATTTCTGGAGTGTCTAAAAGCTGAATTGGTCTGCCTTTCATTTTCTTCAGGTCATTACTGTATAGCACCTACAGACAACAAATTAACACAAAAATGTGAGCATAGCCCTGCTATATGCAACATGCTAAATCGAGCAAAAACAAGTAAATTGGATGCAACTAGACTTAAATAAAGGACTGTCTGTGTAGCAACTAAAATATTGTTTAATAATAATTTTACATGGCTATAATGTCCTATTCCTGATCACCATTACACTTTATTGATTTGAGAACGCCAAATATTTTGGAAGGGTGTGGACACAACAAGACAGCTAAAAACAAAGAAAAAGTTATGAGGACTTGCCGAGCTGACATTTGATTGGTTCCTCTTGGCCCGTTCCATCTCGAGGGTAACACTGACAGCAGTGCCTGTGCCAACCTGGTCTTTATATTTGACCTTGTATACAAATATATAGATAGTTAAATTTTCCATTTTCTTCAGGCTAGAGTAACTAAACATTACAATAATATCAAATGACCAGAACTGTTGAAAAGGATTAATAGTTAGAAATAATTTCTACTTTCTTTCGCAATTCTCCATCTGAAATGTTCCCTTTTAGAATTAATTTTATGATGTAAACAAACCAAGCTGATGTTCTTCTGATTCTCTTTGATTTGCTTTAAATCATAAAGATCTGGAACTGCTGTTCCTTGTCCAACTTCGTCTTTGTATTTCACCTAGTCGAAATAGAAAGAATGTAACTTGTATTTCAATGAGTATAAGAATTTGTCATGCTCATTAGTCTCGACTTAGCAATGTTAAACATATAATTAGATTAGTTTCACTGCTTAGTTTTCTTTCCAAGGAACATTTAAGCATAGGGGCTGGTTTAGCACAGGGCTAAATCGCTGGCTTTGAAAGCAGACCAAGGCAGGCCAGCAGCACGGTTCAATTCCCGTACCAGCCTCCCCGAACAGGCGCCGGAATGTGGCGCCTAGGGGCTTTTCACAGTAACTTCATTTGAAGCCGACTTGTGACACTAAGCGATTTTCATTTTCATTTTTCAGCATGTGAAAATATGTACTGTAATCATGGATCTTTATACAACATATATTCTGTCTTAAAAATAAAAATCTTCAGAACACTCAGCAGGAATGGCAGCATCTGTGGAAAGAGAAACTAAGTTAGCATTTCATGTTGACGACTTTTCTTCAGAAGTGAATCTCTTGTTGGCATGGTTCCCTTATTCTGCATTGCCATTTCCACCACAGAAGGATCTTCAGTCCAGCTTTTTTAAATATAATGACCCCAAAGGTGTTGCAAATGGGAGGATAAAACTGAAAAGCAAGGTTTTAAAGGACTCCTTAATCCAGGAATAACCAAAGGAAAGAGGGTTCTACTCAAAAATAGAAGCATCTTAGAATAATTGCTCATTTCCACAGCACTCCTACCCTACCCAGAATCATCTGTTCCGAACAGCGGTAATTGAAATATGTAATCCAAAGCCACATGGAAACAAAGAACAAAACAAAGAACAAAGAAAAGTACAGCACAGGAACAGGCCCTTCGGCCCTCCAAGCCCGTGCCGACCATGCTGCCCGACTAAATTACAATCTTCTACACTTCCTGGGTCCATATCCCTCTATTCCCATCCTATTCATGTATTTGTCAAGATGCCCCTTAAATGTCACTATCGTCCCTGCTTCCACCACTCCCTCCGGTAGCGAGTTCCAGGCACCCACTACCCTCTGTGTAAAAAAACTCGCCACATACATCTACTCTAAACCTTGCCTCTTTCATCTTAAACCTATGCCCCCTAGTAATTGACCCCTCTACCCTGGGGAAAAGCCTCTGACTATCCACTCTGTCTATGCCCCTCATAAACGTTAGAAAATAGTTACAATAAACATTGAAGCTACTTATCCAGATTTCTTTAACTAATTTACTCAATCAAAAATGTACATCTTGCTTATTTTTTTTAAATTGGCTAATATAATAATTTTACATATTTCCTCAATACTGCTACTAGTTTTACATGGGGTGAAAAGTGTCATTCAGTAGATACCATATATAAAAGAGAACAAAACTGTCATCAGTATGAAAAACCTGAAAAATGCTGCTTGCAAGTAAAATCTACAAATGAACAGTGATATTGAGCAATTGCAAAAACCAATTATATAAGTCAAGTTTTATATGAGAGATGGCGGCTTAGTGGTATTGTCTCTGGACTGGTAATCCAGAGATCCAGGGTAATGCACTGGGACCCCACAGTTCACGCCAGGTAGAGGAATTTGAATTAGGGGCAGCACGGTGGCGCAGTGAGTAGCACTGCTGCCTCACGGCGCCGAGGTCCCAGGATTCGATCCCGGCTCTGGGTCACTGTCCGTGTGGAGTTTGCACATTCTCCCCGTGTTTGCGTGGGTTTCGCCCCCACAACCCAAAGATGTGCAGGGTAGGTGGATTGACCACGCTAAATTGCCCCTTAATTGGAAAAGATGAATTGGGTGCTCTAAATTTATAAAAAAACAACGAAAAAAAGAATTTGAATTAAATATTTTTTTCAAATCTAAAAAGCTAACAACCATGAAACAATTGTTGTAAAACTCCAGCTGGTCCACTAATGGCTCTTTAAATACACAGAAACATACATAGTAAATAGAAACAGGAGGCCATTCGGCCATTCCAGCCTGCTCTGCCATTCATTATGATCATGGCTGATCATGGCCTTACCCACTATATCGCTCGGCCCCTTTAGCCCAAGAGCTAGGTCTAATTACCACTTGAAATTACACAAAGTTTTTGCCTCAGCTACTTTCTGTGGTAGTGAATTCCAGGGATTCACCACTCTCTGGGTGAAGAAATTTTTCCTCACCTCAGCCCTAAAAGGTTATCATAAAACAATGACCCATAGTTCTGGACACCCCCGCCATTAGGAACATTCTTTCTGAATCGATCCTGTCTTATCCTGTTAGAATTTTATGACTGAGATTCTCCGAGCCCGCGCCAGGTTGGAGAATCGCCGGTGACAAGGGAAATTCCCGCCACGCCACTCTGACGCCGGGACGCGATTCTCCGGCCACTGGAGAATCGGCGGCAATCGCACCCGCGCAGTCAATGCGGCGCCCGTTGGGGGCCGCTGAAAGAGGCCCCCGCAGCGATTCTCCGCTATCAACCAGCCGAATTGCCAAGTACCGCCGGCATGATTTCAACCTGGAACCATCTGGCGGGGGTTCGGACCCACATCTGCGGTGGCCGTCCTGGTGGGGGGCGGGGGAATCAGACTCCGGGGGGGAACTCCATGTCGTCCAGGCTCACGATCGGGGGCTACCGATCAGCGGGCGCCCGCGATCTGGAGGGGGCCTATCTCCTTCCGTGCGGGCCCGCTGTAGGGCTCCGCCATGTTGCTCGGCGCCGGCGCGGAGACGGCCGGTGAGCACATGTGCCGACCCGCACCGACAGTGCAGGGCCGCCTTTCGGCGCCGGATCAACGCGCAGCACTCCAACGCCGTGCTGGCCCCCTGACGGCCGCTGAATCACTGGGTCGGGTGGCCCATTGACACCGCCGTGCACCACTCCGGTGTTTACGCCGGCGTCAACACCTGGCCGGGATTTCAGAGAATCCCGGCCCATATGTTTCTATGAGGTCACTCTCATTCTTCTAAACTCCAATGAATTTAACCCTAACCAACTTAGTCTCTCCTCAAATGACAGTCGTGGCATCCCAGGAATTAGCCTGGTAAACCTTTACTGTATTCCCTCCATAGCAAAAACATCCTTCCTCAGATAAGAACACCAAAAGTGCACACAATACTCCTGGTAAGGCCTCACCTAAGCCCTGTACAATTGCAGTAAAAAAACATCTCAATTGCGATAATCAAATCCTCTCGCTCTGAAGGCCAACATACCATTTGCCTTCTTTACTGCCTGCTGTACCTGCGCGCTTACTTTCAGCGACTGATGCAAGAAGACACCAAGGTCTCGCTGAGTATCCACGTCTCTCAATTTACACCCATTCAAATAATAATCTGCCTTCCTGTTTTTGCTACCAAAGCGGATAACCTTACATTTATCCTCATTATACTGTATCTGCCTTGCATGTGCTCACTCACTCAGCCTGTCCCAATCTCGCTGAAGCATCTCTGCATTCTCCTCACAGTTCACCCTCCCACCCAACTTTGTATCATCTACAAATTTGGAGGTAATTTTATTTCGTTTAATTCCCTCATCCAAATCATTAACATATAATGTGAAAGTTGCGGTCCTAGCACAGATCCCGGCAGTACCCGAATAGTCACAGCCTGCCAATCGGTAAAAGACCCTTTTATTCAAACTTTTTGCTTTCTGTCTACTAACTGTCATGATATTCAAACACACATCACAACACACACATCATGATAGACAGACTAACAGACCAATTAGCACACATAACACGACAGCCAATCACAGACATGAGCAGACACAGTATAAGACAAGAAACACGACACCTCCTGGTCAGTCCATCTGGAGACAGGACAAGGCCAGGACCTCATTAATAAGACATTCACACAGTCACCACGTGCTGAGTACCAAGTCAGATGTGTAAATAACTAGTTGGAATAAAACTGCGTTGTACCAATCGCAACCGTGTTGGTTCGTCTGTACCTCAGAGCACCCAACACCACACTAATCACCTTTCTATCCATCTCAAGACACTACCCCCATTCCCATCCATGCCATCTATCACGACCTGGACTTGGGGCATCCCACCGATGGCAGAGAATCCTGCTGCCCGGGCACCTTGATGGGCTTGGCTCAGGTCAAAGTTTATGTAGTCGCCTGCCTGGGATGCACATGTGGGCTGCAGGATGGGATATGCCTCACAATCCCCAATTGAGCCCTGGAATGAATCCGAAGCGTAAAGGTTCAGGGTTGCGGTGACCTTGACGGCAATCGGGAGCGGGTATCCTCCTCCTCCATCCACATGGGGCCAAGTCCGCAAGGACATGGCACAGGTGTCGCACCATCCCATTGTTGAGGGGAGCCCCCTGTGGCACATGCTGTCCGACATCTTCTAGAACGACCAGCGATCCATGTACAACTTGAGCCGTCGCCGGTCTCCCTCTCTGGCTCGTTCTCCAGCCTGAAGGGTGGCTAGGGTCGTCAGTGTGTGGGGCGGGCCCCTGCACATGGGCTGTCGCCTCGAGCCTCCATTGACGCTGCTGCCGCTGCCTTCTCCAGCGTCTGGCTTGCCACCAGCATCACGAGGGCAGCTGCTGCTGGTTCCACAGTACCATCCATAATGTGATGTCTGTCAGGAATTGGGGAGGGTGAGAGCCGGTTGTGCTGGGGGACCCTGCCCTATACACCCACCCACAGCCACAGCAGAGGCCCCTGGGCACCGGCCCTCAGACCCCAGCCGGGAACATTACTTGGGCTGGGTTCAGGTTCCCTCCCCGATCCACACATGTGCACTTTCTTGCAGTCTGCAGCAATGGTGTTCCGTGCCTGTCCACCATGACCCCATAGCCCACCTCCTGGCCACCCTGTGCTACTCTCCCCAGACTTGGCTGTCAGCAAACGATGGCAATGTTGGACAGTTTCCGTACACACTCTCTCTCCTTCAGCAGCCAAGGTGCCTGTTTTGTGATTTTTAAAAGCACAAGTGAACCTTGCCTTCGGGAATTCATGGCAGTGGAGGCGGAGAATCACGGAGGCCCTGGAGAATACTTTGTCAGGCTCGCTTATGATATGCCAAAGTCGTTTACTGTAAGTGCGTTCTGGAACGCATTGACGTCATTGTTGAGGCACCTGAGAATTGCGATTTGATGTGAAACCGGCACTGGCCACGATTTTGGCGGCAGAACCAATTCTCCGCCCAATCGCGTTTCATGATTCTGCCATCAGCCGACAGAGAATCCCGCCCAAGGCATTCGTAATAACCTTCATCCAGAAGTGCCGAGTGGATGACCCACCTCGGCCTGCTCCAGAGGTTCCCAGCATCACAGTTGTCATTCTTCAGTCAATTCGATTCAAGGCACTATATACTGCAAAGGCTATGGGCCTTAACCATATTCTCGTAATAGTACTGAAGACGTCTGCTTCAGAACTTGTCATAATGCACACCAAGCTGTTCCAGTACAGCTTCAGCACCAGCAATGTGGAAAATTGTCCAGGAATGTCCTTCACACAAAAAGCAGGACAAATCCAACCCAACCAAATAACCCCCATTAATATACACTCAGTCATCAGTAATGAGGTGGAAGGGGACTTCAACTGTGCAATTGAGCGCCACTTGCTCTGCACAACCTGCTCATTGACGCTCAGTTCAGGTTTCATCAAGGCATCTCAGCTCCTGACCTCTTTCAGCCTTGGTTCAAATATGGACAGAAGAGCTGAACTCCAGGTGTGAGGTGAGAGTGACTGCTCTTGATATCTCAGAAGCATTTGACTCAGTATGGCGTCAAGAAGCCCAGCAAAACGGAAATCAATGGGAATCAGGGGACAAACTCTGTGCTGGTTAGAGTCATACCTGGCACAAAGGAAGATGTTTATGGCTGTTGGAGGTCAATCATCTCAGTTCCAGGCCATCATTGCAGGAGTTTCTCAAGGTAGTCTCCTAGGCACAATCATCTTCAGCTCCTTCATCAATGACCTTCCGTCCAACAGGAGGTCATAAGTTGCAATGTTAGCTGATTAATGCACAACGTTCGCAACTCCTCAGATACTGATGCAGTCCAGGTCCAAATGCATCAAGATCTGGACGATATTTAGGCTTTGGTGGTAGCTGGCAAATATCATTCGCATCACACAAATGCCAGGCAATGACCATCGCCAACAAGAGAGAATCTAACCATAACCCCTTGACATTCAATGGAGTAACCATCATTGAATTTTCCACGATCATCATCCCAGGGATTACCATTGACCAGAAACTGAACTGGATTAGCCAGATAGATACTGTGGCTATCAGAGCAGGTCAGAGGCTGGGAACTCTGAGGCGAGAATCTCATCTCCTGACTTCCCAAAGTCTATCCACTATATACAAGTCAGGAGTGTGATGGACTACTCTCCCCTTACCTGGATGAGTGCAGTTCCAACAATACTCAAAAAGCTTGACACTATCAAGGACAAAGCAGCTCATTTGATTGACATTCCTTCCACAAACATTCACTCTCTCCACCACCAACGCATAGTGGTAGCAGCGTGTTTCATCTACAGGATGCACTGCAGTAATTCACCAAGGCTCCTTCGACTGCACCTTTCAAACCCACGACCGCTACCATATAGGACAAGGGGAGCAGATATACCCTCCAAACCATTCATTATGCTGCTGTGGAAATATATTGTTGTTCCTTCACTGTTGCTGGGTCAAAATTCTGGAACTCACTTCCTAACAGCACTGCTGATGCATGTACACCACATGGACTGCAGTGGTTCATGAAAGCAGCACACCACCACCTTCTTATGGGAAATTAGCGATGTGCAGTGAATGTTGGCCTAGCCAGTGAAGCCCACATCACTAGCAAAACAGAAACATCTGTACCAAATAAAATATAGATTAAGAAATCTGGATAGTTTCAAAATATAGTTAACACATTTTAACAGTGTCATTTTAATTTTTAAAAGTTCCACAGGCCTCCTACCAGCTAGAATAGCACTAAGCTGTTAGATAGATGTTAATTGGGGACCTGAGACCCCACTCCATCCCCAGACACCATTATTGGCCTGAACAGTTGGATGTGTGCCATGCCTGTTCTGACTAATGTGAGGTGAACATCCAGCCAAAGAGGATCTCCAAGTTGAGTGCTTCTTGATTTGTGAAGGGCCTAGAGGCATAGGAGTGTATATCTAGAGGTACGTGTTCCACTCGGCTCCCCATACCCAGCCTGGGTCACAGTCACGCCCCCTCTTCGACAACAGATTGTGTCCATCATTGCCTGCCCACCCAATGCAAAATGAACCAAGCCTTCTTGCCGGACTGAAAGGTGGATCTGTTCTATCAGTCAGCATCCTAAACGCTGCACGTATGGAAATCCAGCCCCAAAAGTGCTGTTGCTATCAGTAATAATTGAAAATTACACATCAGCCGCAAAATGGCAAATGCCATCAAACATACAATTTTCAAAATATTTGGAACATTTGTGTAAAGGCAGAATTTCCAATTTCCAAATTGTCCTTTTTCGTAGCAGTACTACCGGTGGTGGAGGTTGATCTGGTCATGGCCGACAACAACAGCTCCCTCGGCAGTTTCTATGCATGGCTGTAGCCTGGTGCTCAGTCAGGATTGCAACTGAGAACTGTATGTTTTCGGTTTTTATTTTGGCTACAGATAACAAATGCATTATCCAGTTATCTTTGAGAATGCCTTTAATTTTTAATATTATTAGAATGTGTTTTAAGAACATGTCCGACAGTACGGCAAGAGGAGTTAATGCTTTCACCTTCTCTCAATAGTTGGCATGTGTCTGGGCCACTGAGAGTTTCAATATGTAACTGGCCAAATCAGCGCAGGACACATTTTAAAAGTTGAAAGGCACTGATGTCTAGCAGAATAGCTTCTACAGAGGGTGGCATGGGGCACAGTGGTTAGCACTGCTGCCTCATGGCGCCAAGGACCCGGATTCTACCCTGGCTCCAGGTCACTCTCCATGCGGAGTTTGCACATTCTCCCCATGTCTGCGTGAGTCTCACTCTCACAACCCGAAGATGGGCAGGTGGATTTGCCACGCTAAATTGCCCCTTAATTGGAATTTCTTTTTAAAATAGCTTCTACCTGCAGAACATATGTTGCCCACTAATGTAACTCCTGGCAGGCATGAGGCCAGCCGTTATATTTTTGCCTGCACTCTTCAGCTCAACATTTCTTTGAACCGTAAGTTTCTGCAAGTGTAAGCTAACATTGCGGCAAGGGAACAGTGCATCTGGGACCTGAATGAAAGATCGGACAACGGTCTATCTCGTCAACCAATGAGATTTAAGAATTGGGAAAGAAGCACAGGAACAATTGAAAAAAGTTAATGGAATGGGTGAATTGGGAGTCAAAACTGGGACAGAAAGAGAAATATTGATGGAGAAAGAAAGATTGGAATAAAAGAGAAAAAAGATAGAAAGGCAAAGAACGAAAGCAATTAAAATGTAATTTATTTTGGATTTCTAACAAGTGACTATATGCAGGATTGAGAGTGAGAGTTGTTATTTTGATGGAGCAGAGAACTTGGCTGGCTTTGCTTCAACAATTATCACTTCATTAAGAAAATATCCCATCCCAACTTTCTGCACTGAGTTTAAGGGGTAATTAATGTTAAATCCAAACAGTTCGCAAAAATAATGGGGAGGCGACAGATTTACAACTCATGATATAGCTCTTAATCCACTGAATGGCCTAGTCATTTTGGGCATTAATACAACGTATGTCATAAAATGGCATTTTTGTTCAGCCTGATGTCCTTCATACCATTAAGTCGTATTTACATACATAATTAGAGTTAATATTTAGTTTGGAATTACCCATATGCAGTACATTTCTCAACCAAGAACAAAGCATAAAAAGGAGCATGGTGAAAGGGAAAGAGAACCGTGACGGACGCTCTTGGAAAGGCTGGGAATGGGGCAACAGCAGGCCCGCGCGGCAGGGCTGCTGGTGTTGGTGCCGGAGGGGAGACAGTCCAACCGGGCAGGGTAGGATTGGCACAACTAGACCTGGACATGATGGAAGGAAGCGAGTTACAGCAGCCAGGGGCAGCAAGGCTGCCTGTAACATCTTCACTCACTATGGCGATGGCCCAGCTTCCCCCAGCAGCAGCAGGCTGGACTCGGAGGAGCCAGTGGGGTATCCAACAGCAGCGGCTGGAGGAGCAGAGGAGGAGAAAAAATAAAAAGGAGAAGCCAAAGGTGGTGATGAAGGACTAAGGTCAACAAAAGGGGGGGGAAAAACAGGCTGCAGCTGGATTTTAAAATTTAAAAACAAATTATTCCAAGATGGCGCCGGAGTTTTACAACGCTCTCCGAGCTCTCCCCTTCAGATCCTCTTCCTACATCTTTATAACAATACTTTCCACTGTACCACGGCACATTTGACAATAAAGAAATCAAATCAAATCAAATAGAAGGAAAATTATAATTGTTAAACTAACTCACCACACTAATGTTCTGCTGATTTTCTTTAACACGTTTCATTTCTGGAGTTTCTTTTACTGCTGTACCAGGACCTACCTCTTCCTTATAAAGCACCTTAAATTTAAAATAAATAACAAGATAATTATTACCAGACAGGTACATTTTTGGTAGTCTGTTCGCATTCTCCAAAGCTTTCTGAATGTTTGTTAATGGTTTGATTCGTGAGAACAACTTTTGTTGTACGTACACTAAAGATGTTCTATATTAAATGTTATTATCTAAGCTGTGCTCTAAAATGAAATGCTTTCGGTTAACTTTTTTTTTTATAAATGTTTTTATTGGGTTTTTGAACAAAGTATATTTACCGTTATGTACACAGAATAAGAAATATATATACATATATAGAAGAGAAGAGCACACCCAAACATACCAAAAAAAAGTAATAATAAAAAATAAAATAGAATAACTGGTAGGGTATTGTGCACCAGCTCAACAGCAGCAATAAGTAGGCGACTGTTTGTGGGGGGGAGGAAGGGGGGGGGCGGGGGGGGTGGTGGCTGGGGAGGTAAATATATATTTGGGTGCCGGAGACAATTACAGTGGGCAATACTCGAATGGGTTTGGTGTTGGTGTTGTCACTTGCTTCTCCCGGACGGATCTCGCTGCCGATGTCGTCTCACGTTCACCTTCGCATCAACCGTTCCTCCCGTCTTTCGCCTGCATTCTCCTTGTTCTCTGTTCCTGGAGATGCCAAGTTTGTTATCGTATCCCATGCCCTCCTTCCGGCTGCCATTTCCCTGCCTCCCCCCCCACCTCCCTCGTTCTCCTCTCTTGTTCCCTGTCTCTTCCCTCTTCCCCCCCTTCCCCCCTCCTGTGGTTCGCCTTTCTTTCTCTTAGGTTTAGCTGTCCCCTCCCCCCCTCCCCCTCTCCCGGTCTATCTCTCCCTCTCATGCTTTGGCTACTTTCCCCTGATTCTTGGCTACCTGGCTATTCTTCTTCATTGGCCACAAACAGATCCCGGAACAATTGGGTGAATGACTCCCACGTTCTGTGGAAGCCGTCGTCTGACTCTCGGATGGCGAATTTGATTTTCTCCATTTGGAGAGATTCTGAGATGTCCGACAGCCAGTCTGCAGCTTTGGGCGGTGCTGCTGACCGCCAGCTGAACAGGATTCTACGGCGGTCAATCAGGGAGGCAAAGGCAAGGGCGTCCGCCCTCCTCCCCCGGAATAGATCTGGCTGGTCAGAAACCCCGAATACCGCCACTTTTGGGCATGGCTCCACCCTCATCCCCACCACTTTGGACATTGCCTAGAAGAAGGCTGTCCAGTACCCTGCAAGTCTGGGGCAAGACCAGAACATATGGCCGTGGTTGGCCGGGCCTCCTTGGCACTGCTCACATCTATCATCCACCTCTGGGAAGAACCTACTCATACGAGCTCTTGTTAAGTGGGCTCTATGTACCACTTTTAACTGCGTCAGGCTGAGTCTTGCACACGTGGAGGTGGAGTTGACCCTGCGCAGTGCTTCGCTCCAGAGTCCTCACCCTATTTAAATCCGCAGGTCCTCCTCCCATTTATTTCTTGTTGGTCCAGTACGGTGTCGGCCCTCTATACCAGTCGGTCATACATGTCACTACAATTTCCTTTATCTAGTATGCTTGCGTCCAGTAACTCTTCCAGTAATGTCTGTCGTGGCGGTTGTGGGTACGTCCTTGTCTCCTTTCATAGGAAGTTTTTGAGTTGTAGATACCTTGGCTCGTTGCTTTCAGTTTTCTTAACACGTTTAATTTTACTGAAATGAAAAAGAAAGTCGCCATAGTCCCCGAGGACATTTGGAGAGAGTTGACTGGTGGTGATTTAACCTGAGGGTCACCACACCTCAGGCGAGGGGCAAGATTGAGAAAGCGTGGCGTTCATGAAAAACCTCAGATGGTACAGGAATTGAACCCGCCCTGTTGGCATTACACAGCATCCCAAACCAACCGTCCAGCCAACTGACCTCCCCTTCATTTTACTATCTATGGCAGGAAAAATATATTGGGGGATGCCTCAGAATCTGCAACATATTCTGTGGCATTGGCACATTAGCAGATTGAATTGATATCGCAATGCATGATAGCAAAAATTTGGAGTTTATTTCCCACAGCTAAATCCTAAGAAGACTTTCTCTCCGTGGCTGCGTGGGTTTCCTCCGGGTGCGGCAGTTTCATCCCAAAGATGTGCAGGTTAGGTGGATTGGCCATGCGAAATTGCCCCTTAGCGTCCAAAAAGTTAGGTGGGGTTACTGGGTTACGGGCTAGGGTGGAGACATGGGCTTAAATAGGGTGCTCTTTCCAAGGGCCGGTGCAGACTCAATGGGCCGAATGGCCTCCTTCTGCACTGTAAATTCTATGATCTAAGATTACCCAACTTGGAAACATTACTGGTTCTACCATTGTGAATAAATGCACAGCAACACAGTGATTGACTTCCATTTAACATTTTCAGTTTCCTTTCTTTACTGGGAAGGAAGGTGATCGCGAGAACATTGAAGTAAAAGTAACTTACATTGCTAACCCTCCCTGCAATTTTCTTTGGCAAGACGGATTTCCGGTGTTTCAGTTACAGCTATTACCGTGCCTTTAAGCAACTGTAAGTCTGCTGTGTATTTCAGCTATGACGCAAAGCAAAATGGAATAAACTGGTGGAATAAACGACCAATGATAAAAATGTTTTTTTTACATTGTAAAATTTAACAATTGACAGCTTTCAGCAAAGTACGACAATCGTAGCACAACAGGGAAGGCGGTATTGTCTCCAGAGTAGCAATCCAGAGACCCAGGTTAATGTTCTGGTGACCTGGGTTCAAATCTCGGGCGAAATTCTCCGTTATCGGCGGAAAGTCCGCCGATCGGGGCGCAAAAAACGGCGCAAATCCGACTTGCGTCACGTCGGAAAAATGGGGTCGAAAGTCTCCGGCCCGAAATGGGCTAGCAGCGACGTAACGGGATCCGCGCTTGTGCACGTGGTTGACGCCGTGCAGCGTCATACGCGCCGCACGGCGACGGCTCATAAGGCCGCGCTGCTCCCCCCCCACCCCGACCGGAACACCCGACTGCAACACCCGACTGGATGGCTGGCCGCCGCTCAGCCCCGAGGTTCGAGTCACGGGATGTGGTGCCGCTTCTGGACGCGGTGGAGCAGAGGAGGGACGCCCTGTATCCCGGGCACGGCCGCAGAGTTGCCCCACGCCACAGCCGGCGTCTGTGGAGGGAAGTGGCAGAGGCCGTCACCGCTGCTGCGCCCCTGACACCACGGACAGGCACCCAGTGCCACAAGAAGGTGAACGACCTCGTCAGAGCAGGCAGGGTGAGCCTCCCCCATATCCCCCCTCCCCCATAATCCCCCCCCTCCCCATATCCCCCCCTCCCCCATATCCCCCCTCCCCCATATACCCCCCTCCCCCATATCCCCCCTCCCCCATATCCCCAAGTGAATCCAGCCCTAACCTTAACCCTCTGCAATGCACGCGCAACCGATGGCGACTTGCCTAACAGTGTTGCCTTTTACCCCTGCCACCCCCCCCCCCCCCCCCCCACAGGATAAGCGCGCACACAACAACAGGGAGCATGTGAGGACTGGAGGAGGGCCCGCTGATGAGAGGCCACTGACCGAACACGAGGAAAGGGCCCTGGAACTGGCTGGCGGACCTGACGACCGGGAGGTTGCTGATGCAGAGGTCGGGGGCGTAGTAGCAAGTGAGCCACCGACAGCCCGTCCCCATATCCCCCCTCCCCTATATCCCCCTCCCCCATATCACCTGATCACTGCCTGATGTCTAACCATGCATGCTTCATTGTGTATCGCAGGACCAAACGTCCAGGCACCCATCCCCGCAGATGCACACCGCCCGCAGGATGCCCCTCGGAGGCCACGGGAGACGGAGAGACCCGCACCCTCCAGCATGTGACGCCCGCAGGATGCCCCTCGGAGGCCACGGGAGACGGAGAGACCTGGAGCAACAGGGAGACGACACCCCCGTCACGTGCGGGAGCGACCACCCAGCGACGAGGGGGGCAGCCACAGGCCCCCGTCACATCCGAGCCAGGACACCACGACCCAGGACACCACTACCCGGGACACCACTACCCGGGACACCACTGCCCGGGACACCACTAGCCGGGACACCACTAGCCGGGACACCACTACCCGGGACAGCACTGCCCAGGACACCCCTACCCGGGACAGCACTACCCAGGAAGACGAAATACCGGACAGTGACTCAGAGTGGATGGGTGGAGACGAACCCCCACCCCAAAGTGCCATGGACTCAGAGTGGGACGAAGAGCACGACACAACGCCACTGCTGTCACCAACACCCTCCACCATCGCAGAAACACTCACCTCGGTTGGGCACTTTAGTGATGAGGCGTCTGGTACACTCACTGGTGCGCACAACACAGCCGTCCCGGTACAGCAGGTGGAGGTAGGAGCAGCAGAGGGGCCGGGCGGTCGGAGGGCAGCCCAGCCCAAGCGAACATCTGCCGCCCAGATGGATCCGAGGTTCCTGGAGTTACCACACCCACACATAGATCCGATACAACCACCGACCCGGAGACGAGCAAAGAAGGTGACGGGCGGCTTGCGTCCAGGAGCTGGGAGTGGTGCCGGTCATGCGTGCCACCCAAGCTGACATCGCACGGGTGGCGTCCACGGTGGAGGCAATGGGTGCGACGGTGTCAGACATGGGGAAGTCCACCTCCAGTTCTGCTGTACCGTCTGGGGAACCACGTAGACGTAGTCAAAGGGCCCGTAAGGCCAAACAATTAGACACTGAGTAAGTTGGCACGGGTGCAGGGCACAGATGAGTTTTAGGGGCTAGGGCACGTGCATGAACTCCTTTGGTTATTAAAGTCAATGTTACACCTACAGAAGCTGCCTTTGTGCTCTGTCCAAAGCGTGCGGGGGTGTCATGTACGTTGAGCGCAAGTGTGTGCGTGAGGGGTGGTCTTACCTCAGCCCCAGGTGAGTCTGCCCCCTTCCCCCTGGGCCGCCATCAACATCCCCCGGGCAGAGGACGGGACCGTGCGCTGCAGTGTCACAGCCGCATGCAGGGATGGTCCGGGTGGATGGTGGTACTGTGGCCATGGGTCAGACATAGTCCAACGATGTAGAGCCAGGAGCTCACCGCAGGGCGGGTTGTCATCATCCTCCATGGCCTGCAATAGACACGCGTCCACCCGCAACTGTGTGAGCCCAGCCCGTTGTGCCGCAGTTGGATCGGCAATGGGGGGGGGGGGGGGGGGGTGGTGTGCATGCGGGTGGGGTGGGTGGGGATGGGGGTGAGGGTGCTGGGTGGGTGGATGGGTGGGGGGTGTGGGTGGTCGGCAGTTGCCATGGTGTGCGGTCTGTGGCCATACTACACGATTCCCACGCCCATCTAGTCAGTGAAGCGGGCGGCTATCAGTCTGTCCCGTGCCCGCTGGGCCAGCCGGTAACGGTGGACAGCCACCCGTCTGATTCTACCCAGTCTGCCCTGACCATTACCCCCATCCCCCTCATCTGGGGAGGACTGCGCCTCTTCCTGCTGCTCCTCCACTCCGCCCTCCTCTGCCTGCGGCACATCGCCCCTCTGCTGGGCTATGTTGTGCAGGACGCAGCACACCACAATGATGCGGCCGACCCTATCTGACCGATACTGGAGGGCGCCCCCAGAGAGGTCCAGGCACCTGAAACGCATCTTCAGCACGCCAAAGCACCTCTCTATCACTCCCCTTGCCGCTACATGGGCATCATTGTAGCGGTTCTCCGCCTCATTGCGTGGCCTCCGTATAGGCGTCATCAGCCACGATTGCAATGGGTAGCCCCTGTCGCCCAGCAACCAGCCCCTCAGCCGGGGATGGCGTCCCTCGTACATGCCGGGGATGGATGACCGCGACAACACGTATGAGTCGTGTACACTGCCTGGGTAACGGGCGCAGACGTGCAGTATCATCATGCGGTGGTCGCAGACCACCTGTATGTTCATCGAATAGGTCCCCTTCCTATTGGTGAACACGGCCCTGTTATCTGCAGGTGGCCGCACGGCGACGTGCATCCCATCGATCGCGCCCTGGACCATGGGGAACCCGGCCACGGCAGAGAAGCCCACGGCCCGGGCATCTTGGCTGGCCCGGTCCACGGGGAAGCGGATGTAGCGGTGCGCCATGGCATATAGGGCATCTGTCACTGCCCGGATGCACCGATGTCTGCGATATGCCGGACAGGTCCCCACTCGGTGCCTGGAATGACCCCGTTGCATAAAAGTTCAGGGCCACTCACTTGCCCTCGCATCCCCCTCCCCGGCACGGACCCCCATCCCCCTCCCCGGCACGGACCCCCCCAACCTCCACCCCGGCACGGACCCCCCATCCCCCTCCCCGGCACGGAACCCCCCCCAACCTCCACCCCGGCACGGACCCCCCATCCCCCTCCCTGGCACGGACCCGCCCATCCCCCTCCCCGGCACGGACCCCCCCATCCCCCTCCCCGGCACGGACCCCCCATCCCCCTCCCCGGCACGGACCCCCCCAACCTCCACCCCGGCACGGACCCCCCCCCCAACCTCCACCCTGGCACGGACCCCCCCCCCCAACCTCCACCCTGGCACGGACCCCCCCCCCCAACCTCCACCCCGGCACGGACCCCCCCCCCCAACCTCCACCCCGGCACGGACCCCCCCCAACCTCCACCCCGCACGGACCCCCCATCCCCCTCCCCGGACACCCCCCCCCCAACCTCCACCCCGACACGGACCCCCCATCCCCCTCCCCAGCACGGACCCCCCCCCCCAACCTCCACGGACACCCCATCCCCCTCCCCGGCACGGACCCCCCCCCCAACCTCCACCCCGGACCCCCCATCCCCCTCTCCGGCACGGACCCCCCCCCATCCCCCTCCCCGGCACGGACACCCCCCAACCTCCACCCCGGCACGGACCCCCCATCCCCCTCCCTGGCACGGACCCCTCCCCCAACCTCCACCCCGGCACGGACCCCCCCCCCGACCTCCACCCCGGCACGGACCCCCTCCCCCCCAACCTCCACCCCGGAACGGACCCCCCCCCAACCCCTCCCCCAACCTCCACCCCGGCACGGACCCCCCCCCAACCTCCACCCCGGCACGGACCCCCCATCCCCCTCCCCGGCACGGACCCCCCTAACCTCCACCCTGGCACGGACCCCCCCCCCAACCTCCACGGACCCCCCATCCCCCTCCCCGGCACGGACCCCCCATCCCACTCCCCGGCACGGACCCCCCATCCCCCTCCCCGGCACGGACCCCCCCCAACCTCCACCGTGGCACGGACCCCCTCCCCCAACCTCCAACCCGACACGGACCCCCCATCCCCCTCCCCGGCACGGACCCCCCCCCCCATCCCCGTCCCCGGCACGGACCCCCCCCATCCCCCTCCCCGGCACGGACCCCCTCCCGGCACTCCCCCGGAGCCCAGCCTACTCTAACCACCCCCCCCACCGCACACACACACACACAACCCGAGACACACCTCTCCTCACGCATTCAGACTGCGGCCACGCCATCGCCTGCCCAGAGCCAACCCCCCAGGCCGTCACTCACCTCCACGCTGGTCGGCGTGAACCTGGAGCACAGGGTCACGCCGATGAAAAGGAGGTTTAATTTACGTCGACGTGAACGGTCATCACGTCGACGGGACTTCGGCCCATCCGGAAGGGAGAATATCGGCAGGCCGAAAATCGGCTGCCTTGCGCAGACCCGTGACATTCTCCGACGGCAGCGGCGACATTAACGCCCCGCCGACTTTTCTCCCTTTGGAGACTTCGGCAACCGGCGAGGGCGGGATTCACGGCGGCCAACGGCCATTCTCCGACCCTCTGAGGGGGTCGGAGAATGACGCCCCTCATCATGGCAGATGGTCAAATTTGAATTCAATAAAGATCTGTAATTGAAAGCCTAATCAGACCATTGTCAATTGTCATAAAAACCCATTTGGTTCACTCGTGTCCTTTAGGGAAGTAAATCTACAGTCCTGACCTGGGCTGGTCCGCATGTGACTCCAGACCCACAGCAATGTAGTTGGCTCAGTTCAAGGGTAATCGGAAGCTCCTTTCCGCTCTCCTTAGCGGCAGGCCGTCTATCCCTCTTCCCTGATCCCTGGGATGTACTACAAAAAGCTCACTCTTCCCCATATTAAGCCTATATCCCAAAAAATCTCCAAACTCCCTCAATATCTGTATAACCTCTGTCATCCCCTCCACAGGATCCGCCACATACAGCAGTAGGTCATCTGCGTAGAGTGACACTCGGTGTTCCTCTCTCCCTCTAACCACCCCCCTCCATTTCCTAGAGTCTCGCAACGCTATGGCCAGTGGTTCAATTGCCAGCGCGAACAGTAATGGGAAGAGAGGGCACCCCTGCCTTGTTCCCCTGTGTAACCGAAAATACTCTGATCTCTGCCGATTTGTGACTGGGGAAACCATAGAGGAGTTTAACCCAACTGACAAACCTCTCCCCGAACCAAACCTCCTCAGCACCTCCCATAAATACTCCCACTCTACCCTATCTAATGCCTTCTCTGCATCCATCGCTGCCACCATCTCTGCCTCCCCCTCCACTGGAGGCATCATTATCACCCCCAACAGCCGTCGCACGTTAACATTCAGTTGTCTCCCCTTTACAAACCCTGTCTGGTCTTTATGCACCACCCCCAGGACACAATCCTCGATCCTCATCGCCAGCACTTTTGCCAGCAACTTGGCGTCTACATTCAGGAGCGAGATAGGCCTATATGACCCGCATTGCAGCGGATCTTTATCTCGCTTCAGGATTAATGATATCGTCGCCTCCGACATTGTCGGGGGTAGAGTCCCCCCTTCTCTGGCCTCGTTAAAGGTTCTTGCCAACAGCGGGGCCAACAAGTCCACGTACTTCCTATAAAATTCCACCGGGAACCCGTCTGGTCCCGGGGCCTTCCCTGCCTGCATGTTCCCCAGCCCTTTAGTCACCTCGTCCACCCCGATTGGCGCCACCAGAACTGCCACCGCCTGCTCCTCCACCCTCGGGAACCTTAGTTGGTCCAAAAACTGTTGCATCCCCTCTTTCCCCTCCGGGGGTTGGGACCTATATAGCCTCTCATAAAAGGTCTTAAACACCTCATTTACCTTCCCTGCACTCCGCACCGTAGTTCCCGTTTCATCTCTAACTCCCCCTATTTCCCTCGCCGCTATCCTCTTACGAAGCTGGTGGGCCAGCAGCCGACTCGCCTTTTCCCCATATTCGTAGCTCATCCCCTGTGCCTCTGCCTTCCCTGTGGTCAGCAGGTCAAACTTCGTCTGAAGTCTTCGCCTCTCCCTATATAGTCCTTCGTCCGGGGCCTCCGCATATCTTTTATCCACACTCAAAATCTCCCCCACTAATCTCTCCCTTTCTTTGCCCTCTTTTTTCTCCTTGTAAGCCCTAATGGAGATCAACTCTCCCCTAACCACTGCTTTCAGCGCTTCCCATACTACCCCCACCTGGACCTCACCATCATCGTTGGCCTCCAGGTACCTTTCAATACATCCCCACACCCTTCCACAGACTCCCTCATCCGCCAATAGTCCCACATCCAGTCGCCACAGTGGGCGCTGTTCCCTCTCCTCTCCTAGTTCCAGATCCACCCAGCGCGGGGCATGATCTGAAACGGTTATGGCCGAGTACTCCGTTCCTTCCACCCTCAAAATCAGTGCCCTACTCAAAACAAAGAAATCTATCCGGGAGTAAACCTTATGAACATGGGAGAAAAAGGAAAACTCTTTGGACAACGGCCTAGCAAATCTCCACGGATCCACTCCCCCCATTTGCTCCATAAACCCCCTGAGCACCTTGGCCGCTGCCGGCCTTCTTCCGGTCCTGGATCTAGACCGATCCAACCCTGGATCCAGCACAGTATTGAAATCCCCCCCCATTACCAGGCTTCCTACCTCCAGGTCCGGGATACATCCCAGCATCCGCTTCATAAATCCCGCATCATCCCAGTTCGGGGCATATACATTTAGCAGCACGACCTCCATTCCCTGCAATCTACCACTCACCATCACATATCTGCCACCGTTGTCCACTACTATATTCCTAGCCTCGAACGACACCCGTTTCCCCACCAATATAGCCACCCCTCTATTTTTCGCATCCAGCCCTGAGTGGAACACCTGTCCCACCCATCCTTTCCTTAACCTAACCTGATCCGCCACCTTCAGATGTGTCCCCTGAAGCATGACCACGTCTGCCTTCAGTCCTTTCAAGTGCGCGAACACTCGGGCCCTCTTAATTGGCCCATTTAGGCCTGACATTCCACGTGATCAGCCGGATTGGGAGGCTCCTTAACAAGCTCCTTAAGGGGCGGCCAATTAAATTTGAGTCTGTTCTGGACTCAGGGACCACGATTTACAAAGGGCCGCCCGCATCAGCTCCCGACAGCATGACTCATTGAAAATCCCACCCCAGTGTGGCTATTAGCCTAGCAGCCATTCCGTGCCTCTTTTCATCCTTTCATCAAAATGATTCCAAAAACTTTGACATGCATTAAAAGAAGCAAAACTAACTGTGTGCTTACCATGCTAAGGTTTTTTTGGTTTTTCTTAACTCTCTCTATTTCTGGAGTATCTGCTATCGTAGTGCACATGCTTAGCATCCTTCCTGCTTCATCTTTGTACTTTTTCTGTGGATAATCAAATTATGATTATAGTTTAACCTGCAGCATCCGATCAAAGATACGCAACTGAATCATCATAACTTATTTGTCCAGATTGTCAACCAAGTGCTGTACAGTTTTCCACTTTTAATTCGGTTTTCTATTATAATTTTAAACACTGGCATATTATTGCCTTACAATCGATACCTTGGGACGGGATTCTCCGGTTCCACAGTCGCGTGTTTCTTGGGGGCGCGATGTTCGCTGGTGGCAGGATTCCATCTTCCCTCCGTTTGTCAGTGGGATTTCCCACAGTACTCAACCCACACCACCGGGAACCTCCTGGCGATGGTGTGCTACTGGCGGGAAAAGTGAATCGCGACGACCGGAGAATTCCGGCCCTTGTCTTTCCAAACAGAATTCATACTCAATGTTACCTACCTGACTATAAATCTTCTTTACGTGTGCAGCATGCATCAACTCTGGTGTATCTGTAACAGTTCCATACTTATTTTGTCCCAAGTCAGCTGCCTGCTTATACATTGCCTGTAATGAAATGCAATTGTAGCCGGGTAAATTAATCCGCAGAATCCATGACTGTTATCTCCATTAGTTCATGAAAAAGGAACTGGGGCGAAATTCTCCGGTATCGGCGCGATGTCCGCCGACTGGCTCCCAAAACGGCGCAAATCAGTCGGGCATCGCACCGCCCCAAAGGTGTGGAATGCTAAGGGGCTAGGCCCGCGCCGGACTAATTTCCGCCCCGCCAGCTGGCGGACAAGGCCTTTGGTGCCCCGCCAGCTGGCGCGGAAATGACATCTCCGGGCGGCACATGCGCGGAAGCGTTAGCGGCCGCTGACGGCATTCCCGCGCATGCGCAGTGGAGGGAGTTTCTTCCGCCTCCGCCATGGTGGAGACCGTGGCGAAAGCGGAAGGAAAAGAGTGCCCCCACGGCACAGGCCCGCCCGCGGATCGGTGGGCCCCAATCGCGGGCCAGGCCACCGTGGGGGCACCCCCTGGGGCCAGATCACCCCGCGCGCCCCCCCCCCAGGACCCCGGAGCCCGCCCGTGCCGCCTTGTCCCGCAGGTAAGAGAGGTGGTTTAATCCACGCCAGCGGGACAGGCAATCTAGCAGCGGGACTTCGGCCCATCCGGGCCGGAGAATCGCGGGGGGGGGGGGGGGGGGGGGGGGGGTGCGACAAACCGGCGCGGCGCGATTCCTGCCCCCGCCGAATATCCGGTGCCGGAGAATTCGGGGGCGAGATTCTCTGACCCCCCGCCGGGTCGGAGAATCGCTGGGGGCTGGCGTGAATCCCGCCCCCGCCGGTTGTTGAAGTCGCCGGCACCGGAGATTCGGCGGGGGCGGGAATCGCGCCGCTCCGGTTGGCGGGCACCCCGCGCGATTCTCCGGCCCGGATGGGCCGAAGTCCCGCCGCTAAAATGCCTGTCCCGCCGGCGTAAAGTAAAACACCAACCTTACCGGCGGGACAAGGCGGCGCGGGGCGGGCTCCGGGGTACTGGGGGGGGCGCGGGGCGATCTGACCCTGGGGGGTGCCCCCACGGTGGCCTGGCCCACGATCGGGGCCCACAGATCCGCGGGCGGGCCTGTGCCGTGGGGGCACTCTTTCCCTTCCGCCTCCGCCACGGTCTCCACCATGGCGGAGGCGGAAGAGACCCCCTCCACTGCGCATGAGCGGGAATGCTGTCAGTGGCCGTTAACGCACCCGCGCATGCGCCGCCCGGAGATGTCATTTCCGCGCCAGCTGGCGGGGCACCAAAGGCCTTTTCCGCCAGCTGGCAGGGCGGAAATTCGTCCGGCGCCGACCTAGCCCCTTAAGGTTGGGGCTCGGCCCCCAAAGATGCGGAGCATTCCGCACCTTTGGGGCGGCGCGATGCCCGACTGATTTGCGCCGTTTTGGGCGCCAGTCGGCGGACATCGCGCCGTTTCCGGAGAATTTCGCCCCTGGTCTATTTTTTTAAATTTTAGCTGAAATATTGGTGAGGACACCAGAAGTATGAAGGCAAAGTACTGCGGATGCTGGAAATTTGAAATAAAACAGGAAGTGATGGAAACACACAGCAGGTCTGGCATCATCTAGGGAGAATCATAGAATCTACAGTGCAGAAGGAGGCCTTTCGGCCCATCGAGTCTGTACCAGCCCTTGGAAAGAGCACCCCATTTAATCCCACACCTGCAACCGATTCCCGTAACCCAGTAAGTAACCCCACCCAACCTCATTTTTTTTTGGACACTAAGGGCAATTTAGCATGGCCAATCCACCTAACCTGCACATCTTTGGACTGTGGGAGGAAACCAGAGCACCCGGAGGAAACCCATGGAGGTTTCCTCCGGGTGCTCCGGTTTCCACCCACAGTCCAAAGATATGCAGGTTAGATGGGTTGGCCATGATAAAATTATTGCCCCTTAGTGTCCAGGAATGTGTATGTTAATTGGGGATAGGGCAGGGGAGTGGACCTAGGTAGGGTGCCCTTTCAGAGAGTAGGGTGCAGACTCGATGGGCCGAATGGCCTCTTTCTGCACTGTAGGGATTCTATGCATAGCTCTGTCATGAAAACAAGATAGAAAATGGCACTTGGTGTGTGTGTGGCAGGGTGGGGGTTGAGGGAGGACCTCAATTTAACATTTAATCTGAACGATGCCACCTTTGACAACAGCTCTTCAGTACTGTACCGAAGTACCAGACAAGGCTATGCACTCAAAGCCCTGGAAGCGGCCAAGAACCCCAAATTCACTGACCCAGAGTAGAGAGTTAGGCCAATAAGTTAAAGTTTACGCTGACCAGAGAGTTTTCTCTGGCAGAAGTTTGGAACTGTCTTCCACAGACAGTAACTGATACTGAGTGTGATTTCCCCAGCCCGTTACACCCGGCGGCGATCCCGTTACCCGCTGAATCACGGGAGAGGCCAGAAACGCGATCTGTGCCATGTGCCAGTTTGCCATTCATCTGGCCCGTTCGCAATGACATGATCAGGATCTCACCCAGAACCTGATTTGCATTCATTTCAAACTCATTGACGAGATTAAAGTTGAATGCAGCTGCCTCCCGGGAGTCACACATTCCTGTCCCCCAGCAAGACGACAGACAGGCACCGTTTAATTCTTGACAAAAGTGAGAGTCTGGCACAATGGCTGCCGAGGGGGAGTGAGGAGGTGAGTGGCCCACTCCATTTACTGGTACACAGCTCAAACGCACCTGAGCTGATGCCCCAATACTGTGGGGGACCCTTCAGGGTGGCTGGAGTTAGTCAGCACAGTAGCACTGTGGTTAGCACGGTTGCTTCACATCGCTAGGGTCACAGGTTCGATTCCCGGCTTGGGTCACTGTCTGTGCGGAGTCTGTATGTTCTCCCCGTGTCTGCGTGGGTTTCCTCCGGGTGCTCCGGGTTTCCTCCCACAAGTCCCGAAAGAAGTGATGTTAGGTAAATTGGACATTCTGAATTCTCCCTCAGTGTCCCCGACCAGGTGCCGGAATGTGGGGCTTTTCACAGTAACTTCATTGCGGTGTTAATGTAAGCCTCCTTGTGACAATAATAAAGATTATTACATTATTATTAGAGTTGTTTGGGGGGCTGGAGGGGACCAGTTTGGGGATTCGGGGGAGTGTGGGGCTTTGCATGTGTCGAGATCCATAGCAGAGCCAACCACTGCTGCAGCATGTCTGTCCTACCAAACCCTCACGGAACAGAGCCCTGCTGCAACTTCCCTCATGAAAGTACATTTCACCCCCTTTGACTGTGCGCAGCCTCTAGCTACACAGTTGAACGCTATTTCAAAGGATGGCTTAGCCTTGTTAGTTGTGAAAGCACTTCACACTCTTGAAATCTCATGTGCCTCCTTCAAAGATCATGGGCGTCATTCTCCGACCCCCAGCCAGAGAATGGCCGTTGGCCGCCGTGAATCCCGCCCCCGCCGAAGTCTCCGGTACCGGAGATTGGGCGGGGGCGGGAATCTGGCCGCGCCGGTTGGCGGGACCCCCCGCTCAATTCTCCGGCCCGGATGGGCCGAAGTCCCGCCCAGAAATTGCCTATCCCGCCGGCGTAAATCAAACCTAGTATTTACCGGCGGGACCAAGCGGCGTGGGCAGGCTCCGGGGTCCTGGGGGGGGGGGGGGCGCGCGGGGGACGATCTGACCCCGGGGGGTGCCCCCACGGTGGCCTGGCCCGCGGTCGGGGCCCACCGATCCGCGGGCGGGCCTGAGCCGTGGGGGCACTCTTTCCCTTCCGCCACGGCCTCCACCATGGCGGAGGCGGAAGAGACTCTCCCCACTGCGCATGCGCCGGGAAACTGTCAGCGGCTGCTGACGCTCCCGCGCATGCGCCGCATTTCCGCGCCAGCTGGCGGGGCAACAAACGCCATTTCCGCCAGCTGGCGGGGCGGAAATCCCTCTGGCGTCGGCCTAGCCCCTCAATGTTGGGGCTAATCGGCGGACATCGCGCCGTTGGGTGTGGGAGAATTTCGCACCATGTCCGGTCTGAGAGGATAATTTATGCAATGGATGTCCTAGAAACTTTGATGCCTGAACAGCGTGCCTGTACTCTCAGTGCATCAGCACCATACAGGAAGCTGCCATCAGTAGAAAAAATGTCTGTGCACGAGGCGAGTGTGTGTGTGAGTGGAGTGTATGCATGTGAGGGGATGTTTGTGTGTGAGGGGAGTGTGTCTGTGCGCATGTGAGGGGAACGGGTTTGAGGGGAATGTGTGTGAGAGCAGTGTGTGAGGGCAGTGTGACTGAGGGCAGTGTGTCTGAGGGCAGTGTGACTGAGGGCAGTGTGTCTGAGGGTAGTGTGTCTGAGGGCAGTGTGTGAGGGCTGTGTGTGTGAGGGCAGTGTGTGAGGGCAGTGTGACTGAGGGCAGTGCGTCTGAGGGCAGTGTGTCTGAGGGCAGTGTGACTGAGGGCAGTGTGTCTGAGGGCTTTGTGTCTGAGGGCAGTGTGTCTGAGGGCAGTGTGACTGAGGGCAGTGTGTCTGAGGGCAGTGTGTCTGAGGGCAGTGTGACTGAGGGCAGTGTGTCTGAGGGCAGTGTGACTGAGGGCAGTGTGACTGAGGGCTGTGTGTCTGAGGGCAGTGTGTCTGAGGGCAGTGTGTCTGAGGGCTGTGTGTCTGAGGGCAGTGTGTCTGAGGGCAGTGTGTCTGAGGGCAGTGTGTCTGAGGGCAGTGTGTCTGAGGGCTGTGTGTCTGAGGGCAGTGTGACTGAGGGCTGTGTGTCTGAGGGCAGTGTGTCTGAGGGCAGTGTGTCTGAGGGCAGTGTGTCTGAGGGCAGTGCGTCTGAGGGCAGTGTGTGTGAGGGCTGTGTGTCTGAGGGCTGTGTGTCTGAGGGCAGTGTGACTGAGGGCTGTGTGTCTGAGAGCAGTGTGACTGAGGGCAGTGTGACTGAGGGCAGTGTGACTGAGGGCAGTGTGACTGAGGGCAGTGTGACTGAGGGCAGTGTGTCTGAGGGCAGTGTGTCTGAGGGTAGAGTGTCTGAGGGCTGTGTGTCTGAGAGCTGTGTGTCTGAGGGCGGTGTGTCTGAGAGCTGTGTGACTGAGGGCTGTGTGTGTGAGGGCAGTGTGTCTGAGGGCTGTGTGTCTGAGAGCTGTGTGTGTGAGGGCTGCGTGTGTGAGGGCAGTGTGTGTGAGGGTAGTGTGTCTGAGGGCTGTGTGTCTGAGAGCAGTGTGACTGAGAGCAGTGTGACTGAGGGCAGTGTGTCTGAGGGCTGTGTGTCTGAGAGCAGTGTGACTGAGGGCTGTGTGTGTGAGGGCAGTGTGTCTGAGGGCTGTGTGTCTGAGAGCAGTGTGACTGAGAGCAGTGTGACTGAGGGCAGTGTGTCTGAGGGCTGTGTGTCTGAGAGCAGTGTGACTGAGGGCTGTGTGTGTGAGGGCAGTGTGTCTGAGGGCTGTGTGTCTGAGAGCAGTGTGACTGAGGGCTGTGTGTGTGAGGGCAGTGTGTCTGAGGGCAGTGTGTGTGAGGGCTGTGTGTCTGACGGCTGTGTGTGTGAGGGCTGTGTGTGTGAGGGCTGTGTGTCTGAGGGCTGTGTGTGTGAGGGCTGTGTGTCTGAGAGCAGTGTGACTGAGGGCTGTGTGTGTGAGGGCAGTGTGTCTGAGGGTAGTGTGTCTGAGGGCTGTGTGTCTGAGAGCAGTGTGTCTGAGGGCAGTGTGTGTGAGGGCAGTGTGACTGAGGGCTGTGTGTCTGAGGGCTGTGTGTGTGAGGGCTGTGTGTCTGAGGGCAGTGTGTCTGAGGGCAGTGTGTCTGAGGGCAGTGTGTCTGAGGGCAGTGTGCCTGAGGGCAGTGTGACTGAGGGCAGTGTGTCTGAGGGCTGTGTGTCTGAGAGCAGTGTGACTGAGGGCTGTGTGTGTGAGGGCAGTGTGTCTGAGGGCTGTGTGTCTGAGGGCAGTGTGTCTGAGGGCAGTGTGCCTGAGGGCAGTGTGACTGAGGGCAGTGTGTCTGAGGGCTGTGTGTCTGAGAGCAGTGTGACTGAGGGCTGTGTGTGTGAGGGCAGTGTGTCTGAGGGCTGTGTGTCTGAGAGCAGTGTGTCTGAGGGCTGTGTGCCTGAGGGCAGTGTGCCTGAGGGCAGTGTGTCTGAGGGCTGTGTGTCTGAGAGCAGTGTGACTGAGAGCAGTGTGACTGAGGGCAGTGTGTCTGAGGGCTGTGTGTCTGAGAGCAGTGTGTCTGAGGGCTGTGTGTGTGAGGGCAGTGTGTCTGAGGGCTGTGTGTCTGAGAGCAGTGTGTGTGAGGGCAGTGTGTGTGAGGGCAGTGTGTGTGAGGGCAGTGTGTCTGAGGGCTGTGTGTGTGAGGGCAGTGTGTGTGAGGGCAGTGTGTGTGAGGGCAGTGTGTGTGAGGGCTGTGTGTCTGAGGGCTGTGTGTGTGAGGGCAGTGTGTCTGAGGGCAGTGTGTCTGAGGGCAGTGTGCCTGAGGGCAGTGTGCCTGAGGGCAGTGTGACTGAGGGCAGTGTGTCTGAGGGCTGTGTGTCTGAGGGCAGTGTGCCTGAGGGCAGTGTGTCTGAGGGCTGTGTGTCTGAGGGCTGTGTGTCTGAGGGCTGTGTGTCTGAGGGCTGTGTGTCTGAGGGCTGTGTGTCTGAGGGCAGTGTGTCTGAGGGCAGTGTGCCTGAGGGCAGTGTGTCTGAGGGCAGTGTGTCTGAGGGCAGTGTGTCTGAGGGTAGTGTGACTGAGGGCAGTGTGTCTGAGGGCAGTGTGACTGAGGGCAGTGTGTCTGAGGGCTGTGTGTCTGAGGGCTGTGTGTCTGAGGGTAGTGTGACTGAGGGCAGTGTGTCTGAGGGTAGTGTGTCTGAGGGCTGTGTGTCTGAGGGCAGTGTGTCTGAGGGTAGTGTGTCTGAGGGCTGTGTGTCTGAGGGCAGTGTGTCTGAGGGCAGTGTGTCTGAGGGCAGTGTGTCTGAGGGTAGTGTGTCTGAGGGTAGTGTGTCTGAGGGCTGTGTGTCTGAGGGCAGTGTGTCTGAGGGTAGTGTGTCTGAGGGCTGTGTGTCTGAGGGCTGTGTGTCTGAGGGCAGTGTGTGTGAGGGCTGTGTGACTGAGGGCTGTGTGTCTGAGGGCTGTGTGTCTGAGGGTAGTGTGACTGAGGGCAGTGTGTGTGAGGGCAGTGTGACTGAGGGCGTTGTGTCTGAGGGTAGTGTGTCTGAGGGTAGTGTGTCTGAGGGCAGTGTGTCTGAGGGCAGTGTGCCTGAGGGCGTTGTGCCTGAGGGCAGTGTGCCTGAGGGCAGTGTGTCTGAGGGCTGTGTGTCTGAGAGCAGTGTGACTGAGAGCAGTGTGACTGAGGGCAGTGTGTCTGAGGGCTGTGTGTCTGAGAGCAGTGTGTCTGAGGGCTGTGTGTGTGAGGGCAGTGTGTCTGAGGGCTGTGTGTCTGAGAGCAGTGTGTGTGAGGGCAGTGTGTGTGAGGGCAGTGTGTGTGAGGGCAGTGTGTCTGAGGGCTGTGTGTGTGAGGGCAGTGTGTGTGAGGGCAGTGTGTGTGAGGGCAGTGTGTGTGAGGGCTGTGTGTGTGAGGGCTGTGTGTGTGAGGGCTGTGTGTGTGAGGGCTTTGTGTCTGAGGGCTTTGTGTCTGAGGGCTGTGTGTCTGAGGGCTGTGTGTGTGAGGGCTGTGTGTCTGAGGGCTTAGTGTCTGAGGGCTGTGTGTGTGAGGGCAGTGTGTCTGAGGGCTTTGTGTCTGAGGGCTTTGTGTCTGAGGGCTGTGTGTCTGAGGGCTGTGTGTGTGAGGGCTTTGTGTCTGAGGGCTTTGTGTCTGAGGGCTGTGTGTCTGAGGGCTTTGTGTCTGAGAGCTGTGTGTCTGAGGGCTGTGTGTGTGAGGGCTTTGTGTCTGAGGGCTTTGTGTCTGAGGGCTTTGTGTCTGAGGGCTTTGTGTCTGAGGGCTGTGTGTCTGAGGGCTGTGTGTGTGAGGGCTGTGTGTGTGAGGGCTTTGTGTCTGAGGGCAGTGTGTCTGAGGGCTTTGTGTCTGAGGGCTTTGTGTCTGAGGGCTGTGTGTCTGAGGGCTGTGTGTGAGGGCTGTGTGTGTGAGGGCTTTGTGTCTGAGGGCTTTGTGTCTGAGGGCTGTGTGTCTGAGGGCTGTGTGTCTGAGGGCTTTATGTCTGAGGGCTGTGTGTCTGAGGGCTGTGTGTCTGAGGGCTGTCTGTCTGAGGGCAGTGTGTGTGAGGGCTTTGTGTCTGAGGGCTGTGTGTCTGAGGGCAGTGTGTGTGAGGGCTGTGTGTGTGAGGGTTGTGTGTCTGAGGGCTTTGTGTCTGAGGGCTGTGTGTCTGAGGGCTTTGTGTCTGAGGGCTTTGTGTCTGAGGGCTGTGTGTCTGAGGGCTGTGTGTCTGAGGGCTGTGTGTCTGAGGGCTGTGTGTCTGAGGGCAGTGTGTGTGAGGGCTGTGTGTCTGAGGGCTGTGTGTCTGAGGGCTGTGTGTCTGAGGGCAGTGTGTGTGAGGGCTGTGTGTGTGAGTGTTGTGTGTCTGAGGGCTGTGTGTCTGAGGGCGTTGTGTCTGAGGGCGTTGTGTCTGAGGGCTTTGTGTCTGAGGGCTTTGTGTCTGAGGGCTTTGTGTCTGAGGGCTTTGTGTCTGAGGGCTTTTTGTCTGAGGGCTTTGTGTCTGAGGGCTGTGTGTCTGAGGGCTTTGTGTCTGAGGGCTTTGTGTCTGAGGGCGTTGTGTCTGAGGGCGTTGTGTCTGAGGGCGTTGTGTCTGAGGGCTTTTTGTCTGAGGGCTGTGTGCCTGAGGGCTGTGTGTCTGACGGCGTTGTGTCTGAGGGCTTTGTGTCTGAGGGCTTTGTGTCTGAGGGCTTTGTGTCTGAGGGCTTTGTGTCTGAGGGCTTTGTGTCTGAGGGCTTTGTGTCTGAGGGCTTTGTGTCTGAGGGCTTTGTGTCTGAGGGCTTTGTGTCTGAGGGGTGTGTGTCTGACGGCGTTGTGTCTGAGGGCTTTGTGTCTGAGGGCTTTGTGTCTGAGGGCGTTGTGTCTGAGGGCGTTGTGTCTGAGGGCTTTGTGTCTGAGGGCTGTGTGCCTGAGGGCTGCGTGCCTGAGGACTGCGTGCCTGAGGACTGCGTGCCTGAGGGCTGTGTGCCTGAGGGCTTTGTGTCTGAGGGCTGTGTGTCTGACGGCGTTGTGTCTGAGGGCTTTGTGTCTGAGGGCTTTGTGTCTGAGGGCGTTGTGTCTGAGGGCGTTGTGTCTGAGGGCTTTGTGTCTGAGGGCTGTGTGTCTGAGGGCTGTGTGTCTGAGGGCTGTGTGCCTGAGGGCTGCGTGCCTGAGGACTGCGTGCCTGAGGACTGTGTGCCTGAGGGCTGTGTGCCTGAGGGCTTTGTGTCTGAGGGCTTAATGTCTGAGGGCTTAGTGTCTGAGGGCTGTGTGCCTGAGGGCTTTGTGTCCGAGGGCTTTGTGTCCGAGGGCTTTGTGTCCGAGGGCAGTGTGTGTGAGGGTTGTGTGTCTGAGGGCTGTGTGTCTGAGGGCTTAATGTCTGAGGGCTTTGTGTCTGAGGGCTTTGTGTCTGAGGGCTTTGTGTCCGAGGGCTTTGTGTCCGAGGGCAGTGTGTGTGAGGGTTGTGTGTCTGAGGGCTGTGTGTCTGAGGGCTGTGTGTCTGAGGGCTGTGTGTCTGAGGGCAGTGTGACTGAGGGCAGTGTGTCTGAGGGCAGTGTGTGAGGGCTTTGTGTCTGAGGGCTTTGTGTCTGAGGGCGTTGTGTCTGAGGGCGTTGTGTCTGAGGGCTTTGTGTCTGAGGGCTTTGTGTCTGAGGGCTGTGTGCCTCAGGGCTTTGTGTCTGAGGGCTGTGTGTGTGAGGGCTGTGTGTCTGAGGGCAGTGTGTGTGAGGGCTGCGTGTGTGAGGGTTGTGTGTCTGAGGGCTGTGTGTCTGACGGCGTTGTGTCTGAGGGCTTTGTGTCTGAGGGCTTTGTGTCTGAGGGCGTTGTGTCTGAGGGCTTTGTGTCTGAGGGCGTTGTGTCTGAGGGCTTTGTGTCTGAGGGCGTTGTGTCTGACGGCGTTGTGTCTGAGGGCTTTGTGTCTGAGGGCTGTGTGCCGCAGGGCTGTGTGTCTGAGGGCTTTTTGTCTGAGGGCTGTGTGCCTGAGGGCTTTGTGTCTGAGGGCTTTGTGTCTGAGGGCTGTGTGTCTGAGGGCGTTGTGTCTGAGGGCGTTGTGTCTGAGGGCTTTGTGTCTGAGGGCTTTGTGTCTGAGGGCTTTGTGTCTGAGGGCTGTGTGCCTGAGGGCTGCGTGCCTGAGGACTGCGTGCCTGAGGGCTGTGTGCCTGAGGGCTTTGTGTCTGAGGGCTTTGTGTCTGAGGGCTTAATGTCTGAGGGCTTAGTGTCTGAGGGCTGTGTGCCTGAGGGCTTTGTGTCCGAGGGCTTTGTGTCCGAGGGCTTTGTGTCCGAGGGCAGTGTGTGTGAGGGTTGTGTGTCTGAGGGCTGTGAGTCTGAGGGCTTAATGTCTGAGGGCTTTGTGTCTGAGGGCTTTGTGTCTGAGGGCTTTGTGTCCGAGGGCTTTGTGTCCGAGGGCAGTGTGTGTGAGGGTTGTGTGTCTGAGGGCTGTGTGTCTGAGGGCTGTGTGTCTGAGGGCTGTGTGTCTGAGGGCAGTGTGACTGAGGGCAGTGTGTCTGAGGGCAGTGTGTGAGGGCTTTGTGTCTGAGGGCTTTGTGTCTGAGGGCGTTGTGTCTGAGGGCGTTGTGTCTGAGGGCTTTGTGTCTGAGGGCTTTGTGTCTGAGGGCTGTGTGCCTCAGGGCTTTGTGTCTGAGGGCTGTGTGTCTGAGGGCAGTCTGCCTGAGGGCAGTGTTTGTGAGGGCTGTGTGTCTGAGGGCAGTGTGTGTGAGGGCTGCGTGTGTGAGGGTTGTGTGTCTGAGGGCTGTGTGTCTGACGGCGTTGTGTCTGAGGGCTTTGTGTCTGAGGGCTTTGTGTCTGAGGGCGTTGTGTCTGAGGGCTTTGTGTCTGAGGGCGTTGTGTCTGAGGGCTTTGTGTCTGAGGGCGTTGTGTCTGACGGCGTTGTGTCTGAGGGCTTTGTGTCTGAGGGCTGTGTGCCGCAGGGCTGTGTGTCTGAGGGCTTTTTGTCTGAGGGCTGTGTGCCTGAGGGCTTTGTGTCTGAGGGCTTTGTGTCTGAGGGCTGTGTGTCTGAGGGCGTTGTGTCTGAGGGCGTTGTGTCTGAGGGCTTTGTGTCTGAGGGCTTTGTGTCTGAGGGCTTTGTGTCTGAGGGCTGTGTGCCTGAGGGCTGCGTGCCTGAGGACTGCGTGCCTGAGGGCTGTGTGCCTGAGGGCTTTGTGTCTGAGGGCTTTGTGTCTGAGGGCTTTGTGTCTGAGGGCGTTGTGTCTGAGGGCGTTGTGTCTGAGGGCAGTGTGTGTGAGGGCTGTGTGACTGAGGGCTGTGTGTCTGAGGGCTGTGTGTCTGAGGGTAGTGTGACTGAGGGCAGTGTGTGTGAGGGCAGTGTGACTGAGGGTGTTGTGTCTGAGGGTAGTGTGTCTGAGGGTAGTGTGTCTGAGGGCAGTGTGTCTGAGGGCAGTGTGCCTGAGGGCGTTGTGTCTGAGGGTAGTGTGTCTGAGGGTAGTGTGTCTGAGGGCAGTGTGTCTGAGGGCAGTGTGTCTGAGGGCAGTGTGCCTGAGGGCTTTGTGTCCGAGGGCTTTGTGTCCGAGGGCTTTGTGTCTGAGGGCTTTGTGTCTGAGGGCTGTGTGTCTGAGGGCTGTGTGTGTGAGGGCTGTGTGTGTGAGGGCTTTGTGTCTGAGGGCAGTGTGTCTGAGGGCTTTGTGTCTGAGGGCTTTGTGTCTGAGGGCTGTGTGTCTGAGGGCTGTGTGTGTGAGGGCTTTGTGTCTGAGGGCTTTGTGTCTGAGGGCTGTGTGTCTGAGGGCTTTGTGTCTGAGGGCTGTGTGTCTGAGGGCTGTGTGTGTGAGGGCTTTGTGTCTGAGGGCTTTGTGTCTGAGGGCTTTGTGTCTGAGGGCTTTGTGTCTGAGGGCTGTGTGTCTGAGGGCTGTGTGTGTGAGGGCTGTGTGTGTGAGGGCTTTGTGTCTGAGGGCAGTGTGTCTGAGGGCTTTGTGTCTGAGGGCTTTGTGTCTGAGGGCTGTGTGTCTGAGGGCTGTGTGTCTGAGGGCTGTGTGTGTGAGGGCTGTGTGTGTGAGGGCTTTGTGTCTGAGGGCTTTGTGTCTGAGGGCTGTGTGCCTGAGGACTGCGTGCCTGAGGACTGCGTGCCTGAGGACTGCGTGCCTGAGGGCTGTGTGCCTGAGGGCTTTGTGTCTGAGGGCTGTGTGTCTGACGGCGTTGTGTCTGAGGGCTTTGTGTCTGAGGGCTTTGTGTCTGAGGGCGTTGTGTCTGAGGGCGTTGTGTCTGAGGGCTTTGTGTCTGAGGGCTGTGTGTCTGAGGGCTGTGTGCCTGAGGGCTGCGTGCCTGAGGACTGCGTGCCTGAGGACTGTGTGCCTGAGGGCTGTGTGCCTGAGGGCTTTGTGCCTGAGGGCTTAGTGTCTGAGGGCTTAGTGTCTGAGGGCTGTGTGCCTGAGGGCTTTGTGTCTGAGGGCTTTGTGTCCGAGGGCTTTGTGTCCGAGGGCAGTGTGTGTGAGGGTTGTGTGTCTGAGGGCTGTGTGTCTGAGGGCTGTGTGTCTGAGGGCAGTGTGACTGAGGGCAGTGTGTCTGAGGGCAGTGTGTGAGGGCTTTGTGTCTGAGGGCTTTGTGTCTGAGGGCGTTGTGTCTGAGGGCGTTGTGTCTGAGGGCTTTATGTCTGAGGGCTGTGTGCCTCAGGGCTTTGTGTCTGAGGGCTGTGTGTCTGAGGGCAGTCTGCCTGAGGGCAGTGTTTGTGAGGGCTGTGTGTCTGAGGGCAGTGTGTGTGAGGGCTGCGTGTGTGAGGGTTGTGTGTCTGAGGGCGGTGTGTCTGAGGGCTTTGTGTCTGAGGGCTGTGTGTCTGAGGGCTTTGTGTCTGAGGGCTTTGTGTCTGAGGGCGTTGTGTCTGAGGGCTTTGTGTCTGAGGGCGTTGTGTCTGAGGGCTTTGTGTCTGAGGGCGTTGTGTCTGAGGGCTTTGTGTCTGAGGGCGTTGTGTCTGAGGGCTTTGTGTCTGAGGGCTGTGTGTCTGACGGCGTTGTGTCTGAGGGCTTTGTGTCTGAGGGCTGTGTGCCGCAGGGCTGTGTGTCTTGAGGGCTTTTTGTCTGAGGGCTGTGTGCCTGAGGGCTTTGTGTCTGAGGGCTTTGTGTCTGAGGGCTGTGTGTCTGAGGGCGTTGTGTCTGAGGGCGTTGTGTCTGAGGGCTTTGTGTCTGAGGGCTTTGTGTCTGAGGGCTTTGTGTCTGAGGGCTGTGTGCCTGAGGGCTGCGTGCCTGAGGACTGCGTGCCTGAGGGCTGTGTGCCTGAGGGCTTTGTGTCTGAGGGCTTTGTGTCTGAGGGCTTTGTGTCTGAGGGCTTTGTGTCTGAGGGCGTTGTGTCTGAGTGCGTTGTGTCTGAGGGCTTTGTGTCTGAGGGCTGTGTGCCTGAGGGCTGCGTGCCTGAGGACTGCGTGCCTGAGGGCTTAGTGTCTGAGGGCTGTGTGCCTGAGGGCTTTGTGTCTGAGGGCGTTGTGTCTGAGGGCGTTGTGTCTGAGGGCGTTGTGTCTGAGGGCGTTGTGTCCGAGGGCGTTGTGTCCGAGGGCGTTGTGTCCGAGGGCTTTGTGTCCGAGGGCTTTGTGTCCGAGGGATTTGTGTCCGAGGGCTTTGTGTCCGAGGGCTGTGTGTCCGAGGGCTTTGTGTCCGAGGGCGTTGTGTCCGAGGGCGTTGTGTCTGAGGGCTTTGTGTCTGAGAGCTTTGTGTCTGAGGGCGTTGTGTCTGAGGGCGTTGTGTCTGAGGGCTTTGTGTCTGAGGGCTTAGTGTCTGAGGGCTGTGTGCCTGAGGGCTGTGTGCCTGAGGGCTTTGTGTCTGAGGGCTTTGTGTCTGAGGGCTTAGTGTCTGAGGGCTGTGTGCCTGAGTGCTTTGTGTCTGAGGGCGTTGTGTCTGAGGGCTTTGTGTCTGAGGGCTTTGTGTCTGAGGGCTTTATGTCTGAGGGCGTTGTGTCTGAGGACGTTGTGTCTGAGGGCGTTGTGTCCGAGGGCTTTGTGTCCGAGGGCTGTGTGTCCGAGGGCGTTGTGTCTGAGGGCTTTGTGTCTGAGGGCTTTGTGTCTGAGGGCTTTATGTCTGAGGGCTGCGTGCCTGAGGGCTGTGTGCCTCAGGGCTGTGTGCCTGAGGGCTGCGTGCCTGAGGCCTGCGTGTCTGAGGGCTGCGTGCCTGAGGACTGTGTGCCTGAGGGCTGCGTGCCTGAGGACTGTGTGCCTGAGGGCTGTGTGCCTGAGGGCTGTGTGCCTGAGGGCTTTGTGTCTGAGGGCTGTGTGCCTGAGGACTGTGTGCCTGAGGGCTGTGTGCCTGAGGGCTTTGTGTCTGAGGGCTGTGTGCCTGAGGGCTGTGTGCCTGAGGGCTTTGTGTCTGAGGGCTTTGTGTCTGAGGGCTTTGTGTCTGAGGGCTTTGTGTCAGAGGGCTTTATGTCGGAGGGCAGCGTGCCTGAGGGCTGCGTGCCTGAGGGCTGCATGCCTGAGGGCTGCGTGTCTGAGGGCTGCGTGCCTGAGGACTGTGTGCCTGAGGGCTTTGTGTCTGAGGGCTTTGTGCCCGAGGGCAGTGTGTGTGAAGGCTGTGTGTGTGATGGCTGCGTGCCTAAGGGCAATGTGTCTGAGGGCTGTGTGTCTGAGGGCTGTGTGTCTCAGGGCTTTGTGTTTGAGGGCTTTGTGTCTGAGGGCTTTGTGTCTGAGGGCTTTGTGTCTGAGGGCTTTGTGTCTGAGGGCTTTGTGTCTGAGGGCTTTGTGTCTGAGGGCTTTGTGTCTGAGGGCTTTGTGTCTGAGGGCTTTATGTCTGAGGGTTTTATGTCTGAGGGCTTTATGTCTGAGGGTTTTGTGTCTGAGGGCTTTGTGTCTGAGGGCGTTGCGCCGGAGGGCTTTATGTCTGAGGGCTTTATGTCTGAGGGCTTTGTGCCTGAGGGCGTTGTGTCTGAGGGCTTTGTGCCTGAGGGCTGTGTGCTTGAGGGCTTTGTGCCTGAGGGTTTTGTGCCTGAGGGCTGTGTGTCTGAGGGCTTTGTGTCTGAGGGCTTTGTGTCTGAGGGCTTTGTGTCTGAGGGCTTTGTGTCTGAGGGCTTTGTGTCTGAGGGCTTTGTGTCTGAGGGCTTTGTGTCTGAGGGCTGTGTGCCTGAGGGCTTTGTGTCTGAGGGCTGTGTGCCTGAGGGCTGCGTGCCTGAGGGCTTTGTGTCTGAGGGCTTTATGTCTGAGGGCTCTATGTCTGAGGGCTGTGTGCCTGAGGGCTTTGTGTCTGAGGGCTGTGTGCCTGAGGGCTGCGTGCCTGAGGGCTTTGTGTCTGAGGGCTTTGTGTCTGAGGGCTTTATGTCTGAGGGCTTTGTGTCTGAGGGTGTTGTGTCTGAGGGCTTTGTGTCTGAGGGCTTTGTGTCTAAAAACTTTATATCTAAAAACTTTATATCTGAAAACTATATGCCTGAGAGCTGCGTGCCTGAGGGCTTTGTGTCTGAGGGCTGTGTGTCTGAGGGCTTTGTGTCTGAGGGCTTTGTGTCTGAGGGCTGTGTGTCTGAGGGCTTTGTGTCTGAGGGCTTTGTGTCTGAGGGCTTAGTGTCTGAGGGCAGTGGGTGTGTATATGTGAAGTGTGTGCCTATGTTAAGGGAGTGTGTGCGCATGTATGAAGGGAGTTTGTGAGGGTGTGCGAGGGGAGGGGGAGTGAGAGGAGTGTGTGAGGGAGGTGTGTGAGGAAGTATATGTGAGGAAAGCATGTGTGAGGCGAGTGTGTGTATGAGGGGTCTGTGTGTGTGTGCTCGCGCCCGTGTGTGGCAGGTGTGTGGTGTGTATGTACAGATATATGAGGCGGGTGTGTGTGTGTGTGAGGGGGGGGGGTGTTTGTGAGGGGTGGGTATCGGTGTGTGTGTGGTAAACACGTATGGTGTATGTATTACGGCACTGCCCGTATATTACAGGTACGACGGTAAATCCCTGCCTGCTGGCACCGTCCAGCAGGCAGCGTATAAAAGTGTGTGCTCTCCTGTGCTGCAGCCATTCTGGTTCCAGCTACAGGAGGCACAACATCTTGTTCAATAAGGCCTCGATTGTTCCACCATTCTCGTCTCGTGGTAATTGATGGTACATCAATTTATTGAACAAGATTTTAAAAGATGGATCTCCTCCTCAAGCCTGATCGCCTGCAGCTGAGCCCTCAAGCAGCCAACGCCACGTCCACCTTCGACCACTGGCTAGCCTGCTTCGAAGGCTACCTCAGAGCAGCCGCTGAAGAACCCTCGGACTCGCAGAAGCTCCAAGTCCTCTATTCACGAGTGAGCCCTGACATTTTCTCCCTCATACGGGATGTGCCTACCTACTCCGAAGCGATGACGCTCCTGAAGGGACATTACGTTAAACCGGCGAATCAAGTGTACGCCAGGCACCTCCTGGCCTCGAGACAGCAACTCCCCGGGGAGACTCTGGACGATTTCCTACGGGCCCTACAGATCCTCGGTAGGAACTGTGACTGCCAGGCAGTTTCAGCAGTCCAGCACACCAAACTTTTAATTAGAGACGCTTACGTCACAGGCATGAAGTTTACGTACGTCTGCCAGCGGCTATTGGAAGGGGGTACGCTTGATCCCGCGGGGACTAGGCAGCTCAATAATTCATTAGAAGTGGTCTCCCGTAACCTGCAGTCCTACACCCCCCGGCCGCGCGGTACCCTCGTGGGCATCATGGGCCCCACCAGCTGCCAACTCCAACTCAAGGCAAGCCAGCAGCCAGCGAAATCTAGGGGGCCCAAGTGTTATTTGTGTGAACAAAGCAAACACCGCGCTGCCCGGCGCGGAGCGCGGCCTGCAACGGGTGTGGGAAGAAAGGGCACTTTGTTTCTGTTTGCCAGAACCGGTCGGTCGCCGCTGTTTCCAGGCCCGGTGTTTCTACACCCCCCACGTGCGTCACAGGGGCGCTGCCATCTTCCCCTCCGCAAGCCACGTGCGGCCCGTGGGCGCCGCCATCTTCCCCACCGCAAGCCACGTGCGGCCCGTGGGCGCCGCCATCTTTGATGCCGCCCGCCATATGTGCCCTGTGGGCGCTGCCATCTTCGGCGCCATTTTGGACCGCGCCTCAGGAACTCTGCTCATCTGACCGTTCGCCGCCTACCGCTACCTCCACCACCGCTGATCATCCCGGGTTCTCCCAGCATCTTCCGCAGCTCACCTCCATTACCCTGGATCAGTCTCGGCCCCGCAACCTCGCGACCGCTACGACGGCGGTGAAGATCAACGGGCACGAGACAACCTGCCTCTTTGACTCCGGGAGCACAGAGAGTTTCATCCACCCCACTACGATAAGGCGCTGCTCCCTCCCGGTACTCCCCGTCACCCAGAAAATCTCCCTGGCCTCCAGATCCCATTCCGTTGAAATCCGGGGGTACTGTATCTCGACCCACACTGTCCAGGGCGTAGAGTTCAGCAACTTCCGGCTCTACGTCCTCCCCCACCTCTGCGCTGCCCTGTTGCTCGGCCTGGATTTTCAGTGCCAGCTCCAAAGCCTGACTTTGAAATTCGGCGGACCCCTGTGACGAATGTGATATAAAATAGTTACTTTAGAGATACTAGTTAATGTAATGTAGAAATAAGCCACTTTGATTCTGGCAGATCGAGACAAAGGGATTTGAGACCGCATGGAAAAAGCAGGAAGAGGTGTGTCTATGAGAGTGATGCTGCATTGATAGGGGCCAGAGAAAGGGATTGGAAGTGAGCCAATCAGAATAGATCAAACAGGTCAGGAGGGATATAGGCTGACCTATGGGCGTCGAGTATGTGAAACTTGATACCATTTGAATTGATTTGCAGAGATCCCTTTGTCTCTTTGTTCATTCGCTTTCTGGAGTGTAGGAGACTGGATGTCTCTTATGTTTCTGTAAGATGAATTAAGCTTGCAAGCTAAATAAATAACTTCTTTTTACGTGCAAATCCATCTCAACTTTTATTGAGGCCAGACTGACGGAGAAAGAAATTTGGGGATCAACACCTGCTCCCCCCTCACCATCTGCGGCCTTACGACCCTCACGACTGCAAACCCGTCGCCACTAGGAGCAGACGGTACAGTGCCCAGGACAGGACATTCATCATGTCGGAGGTCCAACGGCATCTGCGAGAGGGGATCATTGAGGCCAGCAACAGCCCCTGGAGAGCTCAAGTGGTGGTAGTGAAGACTGGGGAGAAGCACAGGATGGTCATTGACGATAGTCAGACCATCAACCGGTACACGCAGCTCGACGCATACCCCCTCCCACGCATATCTGATATGGTCAATCAGATTGCGCAGTATCGAGTCTTTTCCACAGTAGACTTGAAGTCCGCCTACCACCAGCTCCCCATCCGCCCGGAGGACCGCCAATACACTGTGTTTGAAGCAAATGGCTGCCTCTATCACTTCCTTAGGGTTCCCTTCGGCGTTACCAATGGGGTCTTGGTCTTCCAGCGATAGATGGACCGAATGGTTGACCAGTACGGGCTGCGGGCCACCTTCCCGTACCTAGATAACGCCATCAGCTGCGGCCACAATCAGCAGGACCACAACGCAAACCTCCAAAAATTCCTCCATACCGCCAAACTCCTTAATCTCACCTATAATAAGGAGAAATGCGTGTTCCGCACCAACCGCTTCGCCATCCTTGGCTATGTAGTGGAAAAGGGAGTCCTAGGGCCCGACCCCGACCACATGCGCCCCCTCCTGGAACTCCCTTTCTCCCACTGCCCCAAGGCCCTGAAACGTTGCCTGGGGTTTTTCTCATATTACGCCCAGTGGGTCCCTAATTACGTGGACAAGGCCCGCCCACTCATCATGTCCACAGTTTTTCCCCTGATGGCTGAGGCCCGCCAGGCCTTCAACCACATCAAGGCAGACATCGCCAAGGCCACGATGCACGAGTCCCTCCCTTCCAAGTGGAGAGCGATGCATCGGACGTGGCTCTGGCCGCCATCCTCAACCAGGCGGGTAGACCCGTGGCTTTCTTTTCCCGCACCCTCCATGCCTCCGAAATTCGGCACTCCTCTGTCGAGAAGGAGGCCCAAGCCATTGTGGAAGCTGTGCGGCGTTGGAGGCATTACCTGACCAGCAGGAGATTCACTCTCCTCACTGACCAACGGTCGGTTGCCTTCATGTTTAATAATACACAACGGGGCAAGATCAAAAATGACAAGATCTTGAGGTGGAGGATCGAGCTCTCCACCTATAATTATGAGATTTTGTATCGCCCGGGGAATCTCAACGAGCCCCCTGATGCCCTTTCCCACGGTACATGTGCCAGCGCACAAGTGGACCGACTCCGGGATCTCCACTATGACTTCTGCCACCTGGGGGTCACCCGGTTCTTCCATTTCGTCAAGGCCCGCAACCTGCCCTACTCCATTGAGGAGGTCAGGACCGTCACCAGAGACTGCCAAGTCTGCGCAGAGTGCAAGCCGCACTTCTACCGGCCAGATTGAGCGCAACTGGTGAAGGCCTCCCGTCCGTTTGAACGCCTCAGCGTGGACATCAAAGGGTCCCTCCCCTCCACCGACCGCAACATGGAGTTCCTCAACGTAATTGGTGAGTACTCCCGGTTCTCTTTCGCCATCCCGTGCCCCGACATGACTTCTGCCACGGTAATCAAATCCCTGCACAGCATTTCACTCTGTTCGGTTTCCTCAGCTACATCCACAGTGATCGGGGATCCTCGTTCATGAGCCATGAGCTGCGTCAGTTCCTGCTCAGGAAGGGCATCAGCTCGAGCAGGACGACCAGCTGCAACAACCGGGGAAACGGGCAGGTGGAGAGGGAGAACGGGACGGTCTGGAAGGCCGTCCTGCTGGCCCTGCGGTCTAAAACTCTCCCGGTATCCCGCTGGCAGGAGGTCCTCCCCAACGCGCTCCACTCCATCCGGTCGCTCCTCTGCACCGCCACTAATGAGACCCCTCACAAACGTGTGTTTGCCTTCCCAGGAAGTCCACCTCCGGGGTCTCGCTCCCAACAGTTCCTGGACCCGTCCTCCTCCGGAAGCATGTGCTGAGCCATAAATCGGACCCTTGGTCGAGAAAGTCCACCTCCTACATGCAAACCCGCAGTACGCCTACGTGGCATACCCCGACGGGTGCCAAGACACAGTCTCCCTCCAGGACCTGGCACCTGCTGGGTCCCCACCCATGACCCCCGACCTGACACCCCCCCCCCCCAACTCGTTGCCTCATTCCCCCCTGCGCCACTCACCCTCCCTCCAGCGAACCTCACCGCAGCCCCCACCCCAGCGGAATCCGTGCTCCCACTGGATTCACTCAGGGGCGACGAAGACGGGGACAACACACTCCCGGAGTCGCAGGTGAACACGACGGCGCCCACATCACCACCAGGACTGAGGCGATTGCGGCGAAGGATCAAAGCCCCCGACAGACCTAATTTGTAATGTTTTCGTCACCCCCGCTGGACTCTTTTTTTAACAGGGGGTGAATGTGGTAAACACGTATATTGTATGTATTACAGCACTGTCCGTATATTACAGGTACGACGGTAAATCCCTGCCTGCTGGCTCTGCCCAGCAGGTGGCGTATAAAGTGTGTGCTTTTCTGTGCTGCAGCCATTGTGGTTCCAGCTACAGGAGGCACAACATCTTGTTCAATAAAGCCTCGATTGTTCCACCATTCTCATCTCGTGGTAATTGACGGTACACCAGTGTGAGAGAGGGAAGAGCGTGTGTGTTAGGGCAGTGTGTGTGTCTGAGAAATGCGTGTGAGGTGAGTGCGTATGCATGGCAAGCGTGTTTGTGAGGGTGTGTGTGTGTGAGAGGGGGGAAGTGAGGGGAGTGCGTGTATGTGAGGGGACTGTGCGTGTGTGAGGGGTGTGTGCATGTGTGAGGGCAGTGTGTGTGCGAGGGGTGTGTGTGAGGTGTGAGTGTGCACCCTGGTACTCCCCCTGGCACCCTGGAAGTGCAATCTCCAACCTGCCCCCCAGTCCGAACGCAATATGGGAGGGTCCCCAATGCTAGCTTGGCATCTTAAAAGTGCAAACCTGGCACCCTGGCAGTGCCCATTCCAGCTGGCAGTGCCACCTGGGCAACTTGGCAGTGCCAGCCCCAGGTGATACTGTGGTAGTATGCATTAGGGGTCATGTGGGACTGTGAAGCCGTGATGTCATTGGCTGACAGATCCCGGGTCCTGGTTGGCTGTTGACCTCTAGCTCCGCCCTGAAGGCGGAGTATAAGAACCAGGAGTTCTCCCCTGCAGGCCAGTCTGTTACTGAACTACGGTGAACAAGTCACGCTTAATAAAGCCTCATCGACTTAATCTCTATTCGTCTCTCGTGAGTCTTTGTGCGCTACAATTTATTAAGCGTGCTTAAAGGACTATGGAGCTCAGGATCATCCCGGAATGCCCGAGGATCAGCCCCCACGCAGTGAACTCAGCAGCAGTTTTTAAACACTGGCAGACTTGTTTCGAAGCAGACCTCCGAACGGCCCCCGGCCGGGTCACAGAAGACCAGAAACTACAGGTCCTGCACTCGAGGGTAAGCCCGGAAATTTTCCCTCTCATCGAAGACGCAGAGGATTTCCAGACGGCGTTCGCAGCACTAAGGAGCATCTATGTTCGCCCAATGAACCAGATCTACGCACGCTACCAACTCGCAATGAGACGGCAAAGTCCCGGAGAATCGCTGGACGAATTCTACGCCGCGCTGCTAATTTTGGGACGGGCCTGCAGCTGCCCGCCGGTAAACGCGATTGAACACATGGACATGTTGATGCGCGATGCTTTTGTCGCAGGTATGAACTCTCCCCAAATCCGCCAAAGACTTTTGGAAAAAGAGTCGCTGGGACTCTCAGAGGCACGGGCCCTTGCAGCCTCCCTGGATGTAGCCGCGCGAAACGCCCGCGCGTATGGCCCCGACCGCGCAGCAGCCCCTTAGGCTCCGTGGACCCCCGTCGCGACAAACCACCCCCCCCCCCCCCACAGGCTTGCGCGGTTCAGACTCCAAGTCGTCCCGGGGGGGCCCGCTGCTATTTCTGCGGCCAGGCGAAACACCCCTGGCAGCGCTGCCCGGCCCGCGCAGCGATTTGCAAGAGCTGCGGGAAAAAGGGCCATTTCGCGGCTGTGTGCCGGTCCCGGGAGGTCGCCGCTGTCCCAGGAGAAGAAGCAGTCCTGCGCGTTTCTAACGCTCCCCAACCCCCCCCCAGCGCCCTATGTACGACCCGCAGGCGCAGCAATTTTGGGTCCCGGCCACTGCTGTCCCCGGAGAACAAGGAGTCCTGCGCGTTTCAAACGCTCCCCAACCCCCCCAGCGCCCCATGTGCGACCCGCAGGCGCCGCCATTTTGGGTCCCGGCCACCACGAGGGGAGGAGGGGCGCCGCCATCTTGGGACCCCCCAGCCCTGTGCAACGCATGGGAACGGCCATTTTGTCCACCCCCGCCGCCATCTTGTGACCCCCCAGCCATGTGCGATGCCATTTTGTTCAGCCCCGCCGCCATCTTGGACAGCAACAATGGACCCCAGCATAGACGCTTCAACGGGGTTCGAGGAAGACGCTGAAGCACTACGACCACGTCTGGCCTCAATGATGCTGGACCAAGCACGGCCCCGGACGCTCCAGGTGACGACAACAACGGTGCTGATCAACGGGCACGAGACACCATGCCTGGTCGACTCCGGGAGCACAGAAAGCTTCATCCACCCCGACACGGTAAGACGCTGTTTTTTGACCATCCGTCCCAGTGCGCAAAAGATTTCCCTAGCGGCAGGATCCCACTCCGTACAGATCAAAGGCTACTGCATAGTGACCCTAACGGTGCAAGGGAGGGAGTTTAAAAACTACAGGCTCTATGTCCTTCCCCAACTCTGCGCGACCACATTACTGGGATTAGACTTCCAGTGCAACCTGCAGAGCCTAACTTTCAAATTCGGCGGCCCAATACCCCCACTCACTATCTGCGGCCTCGCAACCCTCAAGGTTGAGCCCCCATCATTGTTTGCAAACCTCACCCCGGATTGCAAACCCGTCGCCACTAGGAGCAGACGGTACAGCGCCCAGGACCGGACATTCATTCGGTCCGAAGTCCAGCGGCTACTGAAGGAAGGCATAATCCAGGCCAGCAATAGTCCCTGGAGAGCACAGGTGGTAGTAGTAAAGACAGGGGAGAAGCAAAGGATGGTCATAGACTATAGCCAGACCATCAACAGGTACACACAGCTAGATGCGTACCCTCTCACCCGCATATCCGACATGGTCAATCGGATTGCCCAATACAAGGTCTTCTCCACCATGGACCTCAAGTCCGCCTACCATCAGCTCCCCATCCGCCCAAGTGACCGCAAGTACACAGCCTTCGAGGCAGACGGGCGATTATACCACTTCCTAAGGGTCCCATTTGGCGTCACAAACGGGGTCTCGGTCTTCCAACGAGAGATGGACCGAATGGTTGATCAACACGGGTTGCAGGCCACGTTCCCGTATCTCGACAATGTAACCATCTGCGGCCACGATCAGCAGGACCACGACGCCAACCTCCAAAAATTCCTCCAGACCGCTAAAGCCTTGAACCTCACATACAACGAGGACAAGTGCGTTTTTAGCACAAACCGGCTAGCCATTTTGGGTATGTAGTGCGCAATGGGATAATAGGCCCCGACCCCGAACGTATGCGCCCCCTCCTGGAATTTCCCCTCCCTCACTGCTCCAAAGCCCTAAAACGCTGCCTGGGGTTCTTTTCATATTACGCCCAGTGGGTCCCCCAGTACGCAGACAAGGCCCGCCCCCTGATACAGACCGCGACCTTCCCTCTGTCGACAGAGGCTTGCCAGGCCTTCAGCCGCATCAAAGCGGATATCGCAAAGGCCACGATGCGCGCCATCGACGAGTCCCTCCCCTTCCAGGTCGCGAGCGACGCCTCCGATGTAGCTCTAGCGGCCACCCTTAACCAAGCGGGCAGACCCGTGGCCTTCTTCTCCCGAACCCTCCACACCTCAGAAATCCGCCACTCAGTGGAAAAGGAAGCCCAAGCCATAGTGGAAGCTGTGCGACATTGGAGGCATTACCTGGCCGGCAGGAGATTCACTCTCCTCACTGACCAACGGTCGGTAGCTTTCATGTTCGATAATGCACAGCGGGGCAAAATTAAAAATGACAAGCTCTTAAGGTGGAGGATCGAGCTCTCCACCTTCAACTACGAGATCTTGTACCGTCCCGGAAAGCTGAACGAGCCGTCCGATGCCCTATCCCGCGGCACATGTGCCAACACACAAATAGACCGTCTCCAAGCCCTCCACGAGGACCTCTGCCACCCGGGGGTCACTCGGTTCTACCATTTTATAAAGTCCCGCAACCTCCCCTACTCTGTGGAGGAGGTCCGTACAGTCACCAGGAACTGCCACATCTGCACAGAGTGCAAACCGCACTTTTTCAGGCCAGATAGAGCGCACCTGATCAAGGCTTCCCGTCCCTTTGAACGCCTCAGTCTGGATTTCAAAGGGCCCCTCCCCTCCACCGACCGCAACACATACTTCCTGAACGTGGTGGACGAGTACTCCCGTTTCCCCTTCGCCAACCCCTGCTCTGACATGACAGCGGCCACAGTCATTAAAGCCCTTAACACCATATTCACACTGTTCGGTTGCCCCGCATACGTCCATAGCGACAGGGGGTCCTCCTTCATGAGTAACGAGCTGCGCCAGTTCCTGCTCAGCAAGGGTATAGCCTCGAGCAGGACGACCAGCTACAACCCCCGGGGGAACGGGCAAGTAGAGAGGGAGAACGGCACGGTCTGGAAGACCGTCCTACTGGCCCTACGGTCCAGGGATCTCCCAGTTTCATGGTGGCAGGAGGTCCTCCCGGACGCCCTCCACTCCATCCGGTCGCTACTGTGTACCACTACTAACCAGACGCCTCATGAGCGCCTCCTTGTCTTCCCCAGGAAGTCCTCCTCTGGAACATCGCTGCCGACCTGGCTGGCGGCCCCAGGACCCATCTTGCTCCGGAAACATGTGCGGGCGCACAAGTCGGACCCGTTGGTCGAGAGGGTTCACCTCCTCCACGCGAACCCGCAGTACGCGTACGTGGAGTACCCCGACGGCCGACAGGACACGGTCTCCCTGCGAGATCTGGCGCCCGCCGGCAACACGCACACCCCCCCGACACCTATCACCCCCTCCCTACCACCGGCGCACCCCACGACAGCCCCCTTCCCGGGAGGATCGGTCCTCCTCCCAGGTCCGACCAGAAGTGAAGCTGAAGCAGAAACCGTAAAGCTCCCGGAGGCGACAACACTGGAACAAGCACCACCACCACCAGGGCTGAGGCGATCGACAAGGACGACCAGACCGCCCGACCGACTTGTGGCATCGGTGTAACACTAGAATGTTGTGGACTTTATCGAGAATTTTTTTCCCTTTTTCCCTCTTACGAATACTGTAAATAGTTCAAAACAAAAAAATACCCTGTACATATTGTGATGACATGCAAAAGTTTTCCTCCCAGGACCAGCCTTGTAAACCTCTACCACCATGCGAAGCACCACCCCGCCGGGTTCATTTTTAACAAGGGGTGAATGTGGTAGTATGCATTAGGGGTCATGTGGGACTGTGAAGCCGTGATGTCATTGGCTGACAGATCCCGGGTCCTGGTTGGCTGTTGACCTCTAGCTCCGCCCTGAAGGCGGAGTATAAGAACCAGGAGTTCTCCCCCGCAGGCCAGTCTGTTACTGAACTGCGGGGAACAAGTCACGCTTAATAAAGCCTCATCGACTTCATCTCTATTTGTCTCTCGTGAGTCTTTGTGCGCTACAGATACCAGCAATGCCAGGGCACCACCTTGCTCAAAGGGCTTGCAGCTGGGGGCCTCCAATCCCCTGGGAGACTCCCACGAGTGTCAGTCTGTCTGGAACCCGATTGTGGCGACCAGTGATAAACAGTGCTTGCCTGGGGCACTCTGCAGGCACTGGCCGAGGCACAGGACAAAGTTGCCCTCTCACAGGCAGCCATGTGCAGAGCCAGCTGGACATCGCAGCAGTGCTCTGAGCGTTGCCCTGTCAAGCAGGCCATGGCTGAGAATGTCGGCAACATTGCCCAGACGCTGGCCGACATGGCGCAGACATAGAGGGAGATGGCTGATGTGGCACAGACCCAGAAGTTGGTGGTATGGTCACAGCACGATGTGGCGCAGTCCCAGATGTCCATTCCCTGTGCTCCATGGCCGTGAGCACGAAGACCCTGGTCGAGACCAGAGCGGGCCTCCAGGACTGGCAGCGCCAAATGGCGTGGGTGCCTCAGGGTATAGCTCTGTTCCCATCTCATGGAGTAGACCGGGGGCCATCGGGCACCCCAAGGAAGGAAGAGGTAATTGAACCCGTGCCTGTTACTCCCGCAGAGGTGGTGCTGGAACACCGCAGCACCTCGGACCCGCGTCCTGTCCATGGCGCATCTGGTGGGCAGCGGGAAGAACAGGGTGGCACCACGCCACTTGGGACACTCGAGCAGCAGCTGTGCCCATCCAGGCCCGGTTGCCCCAGAAGACGGTGTCCGTGTCCCTTGCCAGTCCACACCCCACCCAGTCAGTTAACCTGGAGGCGATCAGAGCGTCCCGTGCGAGTTGGCCCTGGCGCACACGGGCGTCCGGCCCCCACATGCCCGCCTGGGTTCCATGTCCTTTCCATCCTCACCCTCCTCCTCATTGGATGAGGTTTGCCGTTCATCCTCCTTCTCCAGCACGTCACCCCTCAGCTACGCGATGTTGTGGAGGATGCAGCAGGCCGCCACGATGCGGGCAACCCCTCTCTGCGCCATCCTCTTCAGGATGCCGAATCACTGCTCAATCATGCCCCTGGTGGCTGCATGAGTGGTGCTGTGGCATGTCTCTGCGTTGGTCTTGTGGCCTTCGGATTGGGGTCATCAGCCAAGACTGTAGTGGATAACCCCTGTCGACCAGGAGCCAACCCCCCAGCCGGGGGCGCGTCTCAAAGAGGCCAGGAATCATCAAGTGTGCCAGAATGAAGGCGTCGTGCAAACTGTCTGGGGATCGGGCACAGACGTGCATGATGCTCAGCTGATGGTCACATATCAGCTGCACTTCACTGAGTCAAATCCCTTTCGGTTGGTGTAGAGCGGCCAGTCATCTGCACGTGCCCGTAGGGGGACATGCATCCCGTCGATCACCCCCTAGACCCAGGCAGCTCAGAGATGGCAGAAAACCCCACTGCCCGGGCAACATGGAGGGCTCGGTCCACATTGAAATGGATGTATTGTGCCAGCCGGGCATATGGGCTTCCGTGACAACGTGGATGCACCTGTGCACCGAGGTAGGTGAGACCCTGGACAGGTCCCCGCTATGCGCCTGGGAGGAGCCTGTGGCGAAAAGGTTCAAGGCGATCGTCACCTTGACAACCACCAGGAGTGGGTGTCCCTCCCATTCCACCGTGGGGCGAGTTGCGCCATGATCTAGAAGAGCACTGGCTTCATGCTCCCTGCTGTCTCGACACATGCCCGGTCTGGCAGGTCCTCGAATGACAGGCGCTGCCAGTACACACAGCCCTTCGTTTGCACCTACTCCTCCATGGCCTGTTGGACGGCCGGCTCCCCATCCTCAACGGCTGCCTCCTGTTCTGCTCCGCTGCTGCCTGCTCAGCTGCTGCCCGTTCAACTACTGCAGCTTCCTCTTCCTCGAGTAGCTCAAGCTCATCCAGGCATAGGGCATCCCCAGAGCTGCAGCGACTAGGAGAAAGGTCATCATTGCTGGTTGTATTCCAATACTATTGTCTGTAGGGAGTGAAAGGCTGACATGTTAGCTTAGTGTATACACCCGTGCCCAACCAAGTCCAATGGTGGCCCCAGCTGGCACTGCGTGCTCTGTCCCTTCACGTACTCCCCACCTCCTCCCACACCCCGGGCTTTATCGGTGCCCAGCACCGTGGGGGCCTCTGGCCCAGGCACCCATCCCTGCTGCCAGGGATATTGTCAGCTGGCGCTGCCCTTGCCAGCGGTACGTTCCAGGGCCCCACCCAGTGCCCCCGTAGGGGCTACAGTGGGCATTGTCCTTGGGTGGGCCACCTTCTGCCCTGCCGGCGGGTGGCGGCCAGGGTGGGGGCACCCATACAGCTGGTGTCACTCTGCAGAACGAAGGCCAAGGTTGGGGGTTAGTGGGTACACAGCAAGATGGCAGCCTTGTAGGCCACGGTAATAGAGATCCGTGCCTGGAAACCGCCCCAGTCCCATAAGGGGTCACTCCAGCCACAAAGCCCATGCCCTCCACAGCCCTGGCAGGGCCCGCCCCACCCCCAGCCAGCCTGGCCAGTGTCCAGCCAGGTAGTCCACAACCTAGGTTTCCTATCTCCTCTCTCTCCCTTGTAGCGCACAATGACTTACGAGAGAGACGAATAGAGATGAAGTCGATGAGGCTTTATTAAGCGTGACATGTTCCCCGCAGTTCAGCAACAGACTGGAGCTGCGGGGAGAAGCCCAGGTTCTTATACTCCGCCTTCAGGGCGGAGCTAGGGATCAACAGCCAACCAGGACCCGAGATCTGTCAGCCAATAGCATCACGGCTTCACAGTCCCACATGACCCCTAATGTATACTACCACATTCACCCCTTGTTAAAAATGAACCCGGCGGGGTGGTGCTTCGCATGGTGGTAGGGGTTTACAAGGCTGGTCCTGGGAGGAGAAAATTTTTGGCATGTACCTTTCAATGCTCTGCACTTTGCCCTACATTGGGCTATGTACAGGGTTTGTGAACTATTTACAATATTCGTAAGAGGAAAAGAACATTCTCGTTAAAGTCCACAACATTCTTGTGTTACACCGATGCCACGAGTCGAGCGGGCGGTCTGGTCTTCCTTGTCGATCGCCTCAGCCCCGGTGGTGGTGCAGGTGCTTGTTCCCGCGTTGTCGTCTCCGGGAGCTTTTCGGTGTCTGCTTCTGTTTCACTCCTGGTCGGACATGGGAGGAGGACCGATCCTCCCGGGAAGGGGGCGGTCGCGGGGTGCGCCGGTGGCAGGGAGGGGATGATCGGTGTCGGGGGGGTGTGCATGTTGCCAGCGGGCGCCAGGTCTCGCAGGGAGACCGTGTCCTGTCGGCCGTCGGGGTACGCCACGTAGGCGTACTGCGGGTTCGCGTGGAGGAGATGAACCCTCTCGACCAATGGGTCCGACTTGTGCGCCCGCACATGTTTCCGGAGCAAGATGGGTCCTGGGGCCGCCAGCCAAGTCGGCAGCGATGTTCCGGAGGAGGACTTCCTGGGGAAGACAAGGAGGCGCTCATGGGGCGTTTGGTTAGTGGTGGTACACAGCAGCGACCGGATGGAGTGGAGAGCGTCCGGAAGGACCTCCTGCCACCATGAAACTGGGAGATCCCTGGACCGTAGGGCCAGTAGGACGGTCTTCCAGACCGTGCCGTTCTCCCTCTCTACTTGCCCGTTCCCCCGGGGGTTGTAGCTGGTCGTCCTGCTCGAGGCTATGCCCTTGCTGAGCAGGAACTGGCGCAGCTCGTCACTCATGAAGGAGGACCCCCTGTCGCTATGGATGTATGCGGGGCAACCGAACAGTGTGAATATAGTGCTAAGGGCTTTAATAACTGTGGCCGCTGTCATGTCGGGGCAGGGGATGGCGAAAGGGAAACGGGAGTACTCGTCCACCACGTTCAGGAAGTATGTGTTTCGATCGGTGGAGGGGAGGGGCCCTTTGAAATCCAGACTGAGGCGTTCAAAGGGGCGGGAAGCCTTGATCAGGTGCGCTCTATCTGGCCTGAAAAAATGCGGTTTGCACTCAGCGCAGATGTGGCAGTTCCTGGTGACCGTACGGACCTCCTCCACGGAGTAGGGGAGGTTGCGGGACTTTATAAAATGGTAGAACCGAGTGACCCCCGGGTGGCAGAGGTCCTCGTGGAGGGTTTGGAGACGGTCTATTTGTGCGTTGGCACATGTGCCGCGGGATAGGGCATCGGACGGCTCGTTCAGCTTTCCGGGACGGTACAAGATCTCGTAGTTGAAGGTGGAGAGTTCGATCCTCCACCTTAAGATCTTGTCATTTTTAATTTTGCCCCGCTGTGCATTATCGAACATGAAAGCTACCGACCGTTGGTCAGTGAGGAGAGTGAATCTCCTGCCGGCCAGGTAATGCCTCCAATGTCGCACAGCTTCCACTATGGCTTGGGCTTCCTTTTCCACTGAGGAGTGGCGGATTTCTGAGGCGTGGAGGGTTCGGGAGAAGAAGGCCACGGGTCTGCCCGCTTGGTTAAGGGTGGCCGCTAGAGCTACATCGGAGGCGTCGCTCTCGACCTGGAAGGGGAGTGACTCGTCGATGGCGCGCATCGTGGCCTTTGCGATATCCGCTTTGATGCGGCTGAAGGCCTGGCGAGCCTCTGTCGACAGGGGGAAGGTAGTAGTCTGTATTAGTGGACGGGCCTTGTCTGCATACTGGGGGACCCACTGGGCGTAATATGAAAAAAAACCCAGGCATCGTTTCAGGGCTTTGGAGCAGTGGGGAAGGGGAAATTCCATAAGGGGGCGCATGCGTTCGGGGTCGGGGCCTATTATCCCATTGCGCACTACGTATCCCAGGATGGCCAGCCGGTTTGTGCTAAACACGCACTTGTCCTCGTTGTATGCGAGGTTCAAGGCGTTTGCGGTCTGGAGGAATTTTTGGAGGTTGGCGTCGTGGTCCTGCTGATCGTGGCCACAGATGGTTACGTTGTCGAGATACGGGAACATGGCCTGTAACCCGTGTTGATCAACCATTCGGTCCATCTCCCGTTGGAAAACCGAGACCCCGTTTGTGACGCCAAATGGGACCCTTAGGAAGTGGTATAGTCGCCCATCTGCCTCGAAGGCTGTGTACTTGCGGTCACTTGGGCGGATGGGGAGCTGGTGATAGGCGGACTTGAGGTCCACGGTGGAGAAGACCTTATATTGGGCAATCCGATTTACCATGTCGGATATGCGGGGGAGAGGGTACGCATCTAGCTGTGTGTACCTGTTGATGGTCTGGCTATAGTCTATGACCATCCTTTGCTTCTCTCCGGTCTTTACTACTACCACCTGTGCTCTCCAGGGACTATTGCTGGCCTGGATTATGCCTTCCTTCAGCAACCGCTGGACTTTGGACCGGATAAATGTCCGGTCCTGGGCGCTGTACCGTCTGCTCCTAGTGGCGACGGGTTTGCAATCCAGGATGAGGTTTGCAAACAAGGATGGCGGTTCAACTTTGAGGGTTGCGAGGCCGCAGATAGTGAGTGGGGGTATTGGGCCGCCGAATTGAAACGTTAGGCTCTGCAGGTTGCACTGGAAATCTAATCCCAGTAATGTGGGCGCGTAGAGTTGGGGAAGGACGTAGAGCCTGTAGTTTTTAAACTCCCTTCCTTGCACCGTTAGGGTCACTATGCAGAACCCTTTGATCTCTACGGAGTGGGATCCTGCAGCTAGGGAAATCTTTTGCGTATTGGGACGGATGGTCAAAAAACAGCGTCTTACCGTGTCGGGGTGGATGAAGCTTTCGGTGCTCCCGGAGTCGATCAGGCATGGTGTCTCGTGTCCGTTGATCAGCACCGTTGTTGTCGTCGTCTGGAGCGTCCGGGGCCGTGCTTGATCCAGCGTCACCGAGGCCAGATGTGGTCGTAGTGTCTCAGCGTCTTCTTCGGACCCCGTGGAGCCGTCGATGCTGGGGTCCTGTGTTGTCATCCAAGATGGCGGCATCCATGAATCGCACGCGTCCGGGGGTGGACAAAATGGCCGCCCCCATGCATCGCACATGGCTGGGGGTCTCAAGATGGCGGCGCCCATCCTCCCCTCGTGGTGGCCAGGGCCCAAAATGGCGGCGCCCGCGGGTCGCAGGGGGGGTTGGGGAGCGTTTGGGATGCGCTGGACTCTTTCTTCTCCGGGGACAGCGGCGACCCCCCGGGACCGGCACACAGCCGCGAAAAGGCCCTTTTTCCCGCAGCTCTTGCAAGTCGCTGCGCAGGCCGGGCAGCGCTGCCGGGGGTGTTTCGTCTGCCCGCAGAAATAGCAGCGGGCCCCCCCGGGTTGATCTGGCGTCTTAACCGCGCAAGCCTTTGAGGGAGGGGGGGGGGGGGGTTTGTCGCGACGGGGGTCCACGGAGCCCAAGGGGCTGCCGCGCGGTCGGGGCCGTAGGCGCGGCCGTTTTGCGAGGCCACATCTAGGGAAGCTGCGATGGCCCGTGCCTCTGAGAGTCCTAGCGTCTCTTTTACTAAAAGTCTTTGGCGGATTTGGGGAGAGTTCATACCTGTCACAAACGCATCGCAAATTAACATGTCCATGTGTTCAGTCGCGTTTACCAGCGGGCAGCCGCAGCCCCGTCCCAAAATTAGCAGCGCGGCGTAGAACTCCTCTAGCGATTCTCCGGGACTTTGCCGTCTCGTTGCGAGTTGGTAGCGTGCGTAGACCTGGTTCACTGGGCGAACGTAGACGCTCTTTAGTGCTGCGAGCGCCGTCGGGAAATCCTCTGCGTCTTCTATGAGAGGGTAAATTTCCGGGCTTACCCTTGAGTGCAGGACCTGTAGTTTCTGGTCTTCTGTGATCCGGCCGGGGGCCGTTCGGAGGTCGCCTTCGAAACAAGTCTGCCAGTGTTTAAAAACTGCTGCCGCGTTCACTGCGTGGGGGCTGATCCGCAGGCATTCCGGGACGATCCTGAGCTCCATAGTCCTTTAAGCACGCTTAATAAATTGTAGCGCACAATGACTTACGAGAGAGACGAATAGAGATGAAGTCGATGAGGCTTTATTAAGCGTGACTTGTTCCCCGCAGTTCAGCAACAGACTGGAGCTGCGGGTAGAAGCCCAGGTTCTTATACTCCGCCTTCAGGGCGGAGCTAGGGATCAACAGCCAACCAGGACCCGGGATCTGTCAGCCAATAGCATCACAGCTTCACAGTCCCACATGACCCCTAATGCATACTACCACATCCCTCAACCGTGCCATCGGGAACTCGGCCCATCGGAGGAGGAGGAGAATTGTGGAGGCTTCAGAGAATACTGGGTCGGGCCCGCTAATGATATGCAAATGGTGTTTACTGTATGTGCATTCTGGAACACACTGACGCCGCTGTCGAAGCGATGGAGAATTGCGATTTGGCGTGAAATCGCACCTGCCGCGATATCGGCGTCGGAACCGATTCTCCGTCCAATTGCATTTTCCAATTCTGCCGTTGCCCGACGGAGAATCCCGTCCAGGCCGCCATTTTGAAAGGGTGCCCCGATCTCTAAGTGAGCTTGTGGGTCCCCCACACCTGCCCTCTCCACCAATGGGAGATTTCACTCCCCCACTGAGCTTGTGGGTACTACCCCACACCCCCCACAAGTGACGACACCCTACTATGGGATCCCTGTGGGTCCCCCACTTCAGTCTTCCCCAAGCCCCATTACAGCACTCCCTCCATTTCAGGACCCCCACCCGTCACCCCCTCCCCCCCCCCAACCTCCTGAAGGCCCCTACTTACCTGTCCTGCACACCCCCACCCTCCTTTCATGGCCATGGCCCCCCTTGGGCCCTGAACCTTGGTGGTGCCACCATGGCACTCGGGCACCCTTCCACTGCCACCCTGGCACCCGAACAGTGCTCCAGCTAGCTTGGCAGTGCCCACGAGCACATTGGCATTGCCAGGGTGGCAGTGTCAAGGTGCAAGCTGGGCAGCGCCAAGGTGCCCACGTTCCAGGGGAAGGTCCAGCGGGCCACTATGCACTGACCCTGACCACCCAGGGGTCTCCGCTGGCCCAGTAGACGCCCCGGGTGCCGTTCCGCCTGGTCAACGTTGCGTGGACCAGCACTAACCGGCGCCTGGCTGCAGTCTCCCTTGGGAGTTCGGACAACCGAGGGAGGCTGGTGCAATAATAATAATCGCTTATTGTCATATGTAGACTTCAATGAAATGACTGTGAAAAGCCCCTAGTCGCCACATTCCGGTGCCTGTTCGGGGAGGCCGGACGGGAATTGAACCCGCGCTGCTGGCCTTGTTCTGCATTACATGCCAGCTGTTTAGCCCACTGTGCTAAACCAGCCCCTCTCGGGTAGGTAGGTCTGAAGTAGGAATAAGATTACTTCCGCGAGCGTCATTTGGTCCCACCTCTTTTGGGCAGAGTTCCAGATCCGACCCCTCACGGAACTTGGGGGGTGAATCCCGCGAGGCGCGGAGGCTGCTGGGAAGCCTTCGAGAGGCCTTTCCTGGGATTCTCTGGTTGCAATGTGCTATCGCTCGAGCACAACGCAGTCAAAGAATCGCACCCGTAGTCATTTTTGGGAGAATCGTGCCTATCAAGTATTGTAATTGCTGTTACTAATATTTCATACCTATAAGATCACAGACTCATCAGCATCAACCTACATTTAGTTTCAACATATGTTTAGAAGAGCATTAATCAATATTTTGGTCACTTTTGGTTTGTATAACAAAAATGTCGTAATAAAATATTATATAGACTATGGATTCAAACTAGTGGTATAATGAAAGCATTTGTCTCGAGTAGAAAAAAGTACTGAACACGTAACTAGTCTGTAATCTATATTTACCTGACTGACAATTTCTGATGCTTTCTTGGCACGTTTCATGTCAAGAATTTCAGAACTCAGTTCCATCCCTTTGCCTTTGATTTGGACTTCAAGATCCTTTCTGTATTCTTTCTGCATCAATTAAAATTAATATCTGGTATTTATAACGTTTATACAATCTTTAAACAAATTGAGATGAAATTTGCAAATAATATGGGCGCGATCCATCAGCTGCATCCCACAGGAATCGAAGTGGGACGCAGCCAGGAGAGACCTCCCCGGGTTTGCCGACAGCCATTATGTCCGGCGGGATCTAAACAGATCTTGTGAGGAGTCGCGATCTAGGTCCAGCCCACAATGCGCAGGACAGTCTCGCATGGCTTAACCATGCTGACACTGCTGTGGTCTAACTGGCTCCCGGCATCTACTGGCCTCCCCAGGGAGACCCCAGCCAGGTGTCTTTTCATACTGGTCTGCACAAACATGAACCAGGCGGAAAGGCACTTGAGGGGCCTCTGGGTGGCCAGGAACAGGGCAGGGTGGCACCCTGGCTCTCTCCCTGGCACCCAGGCACCATGGCACTGCCAGGCTGGAAATGCCAGGCTGATCGGAGCACTGCCAGGGAGATAGTGCCAGAGTGCCCGGATGGCATTGCCAAGGGTCAGGTCCTGAGCGAGGCCATGCTCGTAAAAGGAGGCATGAGGGTGGTATGAAGGGTGGGGGAGCGAAGAGGTGCCATGGTAGCATAGTGGTTAGCACTGTTGCTTCACATCGCCAGGGACCCGGATTCGATTCCTGGCTTGGGTCATTGTCTGTGCGGAGTCTGCACGTTCTCCTCGTGTCTGCGTGGGTTTCCTCCAGGTGCTCCGGTTTCCTCCCACAGCCCAAAGGTGTGCAGGTTTTAGGTGGATTGGTCACGCTAAATTGCCCCGTGGTGTTCAAAAGTTAGGTGGGGTTGCTGGGTTAAGGGTTAGGGTGGAGGTGCAGGCTTCTGTTGGTGGTCTTTCAGGGGCTGATGTAGACTCAATGGGCCGAATGGCCTCCTTCTGCACTGTAGATTCTATGAAGGTCCTGAAAGGGAGGGGGACCTGAAAGGAAGCGTGGACATGCCTGAGAGAGGGACGTTTCTCAGCGACCCTGCAGCGGGGTGTCCTCATTTGGTGGGGTATAGGGTAATGCCCATATGTATGGAGGGTGACATTGCCCTTGGATAGGGGGTGCAGGGGAACCCTCAAGCTCCCTTATAGATTAGGGCACCTTTCAAAATGATGGCCTGATCTCGGAGGAGCCGATCTGGTCAGCGAGTTCAGCTCCCCAGCGATGAAAAAAAATTCCAAGTGTGGGCTAGCCCGGAGAGAAAGTCCCCAGAGCCCGAAAAGTGACTAAGTATGGTTAGATCGTAGTGGGGAACTCTCCGACAGAGCCGGGGAGAAACTCCCAGCCAAACCTACCTGAGATGTCACTTAGGAACCTTTCCGTTAGATCCTGCTTTAGGTTGAATTCATGAATGGGTGAATCATATTATGATCAAGTGAATTTACCTCATTTAATATCTGTGATGCATTTTTTACTCTAATCATGTCTGGTGTATCTTCCAGCAGAGTGAGTCCTTTTCCCTTCACACCTTCTTCCCAGTCCTTTCTATATTCTTTCTAATGAAAGTATTGACAGTTAGTTCAAGCCATCTTTAAAAATAAACAAATTGGAGCAAAATGATAGTTATTAAACTATTTATTAAATTCTGCTCCAAACAGGGATGTTCAATCTGAGAGATATTTTGAGTTCAACAGAAACAACTGAATCATATCAAAATTAGGTACATTTACCTCATCCAATATCTGGGATGCATGTTTGATCCGAATCATGTCAGGTGTGTCTTCTGCTAAAGTTGTTACTTTACCTTTTATGTTTTCTTCCCAGTCTTTTCTGTATTCTTTCTGAAAAGATTAATCGAGTGAGTTTAACTCATCTTTTATATTTATTTTCAGATGTTGCATTTGATCTAAATTGCTTGAATTCTCCTAAGAATAAAGTTAGATTTTCAAAAACCCATTTTAACCAAATCAACTGACTGGTCTGAAATGTTGTAAATCAAAGCATATTAACTTTTACATTCTGTTAGTATCCATTTATTTTTCAGTCCCTGCCGGAAGTCCCAAGTCAGCTGCAATAAGGTAAAATAAATGAGGCACAGCTAGTATCATCAGTAGCAGTATGCATAGAAAGTTATTGGCCCATAAAGGTATCATTTCCAACAGCAAGATAGGTGCTTATTTTTACATGCACTATTGACCACAGCAGGCACAGTGTCAAACTTTGGGTTCTCTGTAACAGGCCTATATAGTTGTCTTCCCCAGTTACTCGGGAGGTAGAAGTTCAGGAAAGGTAATTTGTAGTGGGTGAGATTCTCAGGGCGTGTTTCTTGGCCGCGGGGGATGGCCCGCTGATTGCCGACGGTGGGATCTTCTGGTTCTGCTGCTATCTATGGGATTTCCCATTGAATCCACCCCATGCTGCTGGGAAACCAGCGGCATGAACAGCCTTAGGATTGAGTCCAGGAGGTTGTCTTGTTCAGTAATGCCACGGGGTAAAATGTATCAAAATGTTCTTATCATTACCATACAAACATAAGAAATAACAGCAGGAGGGGACCATTGAGCCCCTTGAGCCTCCTCCGCCATTCCTTAAGATCATGAGTGAACTGATTGTGGCCTGAATGCTACTTTCCTGTCTGGCTTCCCGTTACCCACAACACCCTTGTAGATCAAAAATCTGTAACTCAGCCTTGGATATCTTTTCTGATCCAGTCTCCACTGCTCGCAGGGAAAGAGAGTCCAAACACCAACAACTCCTAATCACCATCTTAAATTTATACTTTTAAACTGGGCCCCCTACATCTAGATTCTCACAGAAGGAGAAACTTCCTCCCAGCATCCACCCTGTCGAGCCCCCTCCAAATCTTAATATGTTCCAATAATATCGCCTCGCATTCTTCTAAACTCCAGTGAGTACAGACCCAAGCTGCTCAACCTTACCTCACGAGACAAACCCCCTCATCCCAGGAATGAACCGAATGAACCTTCTCTCAACTGCTTCCCATGCAAGTCCCTCCTTCAATAAGGTGACCAAAACTGTACGTTAGGTATGATCTCACCAATGACTTCCCTATTTTTATACTTTATATGATTTTATATGATTTTCATACACAAGGACATTTGAAGAATATTCTGCTTTTATATTCTTCCTGCCAACTTTATATTTTCCCACATTATACTCCATCTGCCAATTTTTTGTCTGCTCACTTAACGTGGCTACATCAAATTCATGCCCCACTCCTGATGATGCTGCTGAGCTGCAGGCTGACAGCTTGGCGACACTGCCAGATTTTTTGCAGGCCACTAAATAGAATGTCTCACATGGTGAGGGAAGAGGAAAAAATAAAGTAGAAAGAATACAGCATCACTCAACTCCTGCCAGCCGACAAGAAAAAAGTATCGAGTCAGGCACATATCTAACAAATTGTCCAGTCTTGTTAACGACAGTGAAATGAAAAGTACAACAAAACAATAAGGTAATTCTTTAAGTAAATGTATATATTTCTGACCAATACGGTGAAAAATGTTTATGCTCTAACTGTTGAACATTTTCAATGGTTACATGTTTTCAATGCTGTACTACACTGTACTCTTCATCCATAGATGAGAAATGTACCTTGAACTGCATGCACTACAATACAAGTGAGAGTTACCTCATTAAGGAGGCTGGTGGCATGTTTGGCATGTAAGTAACCTGGGGTCATATCAAGATCCGCTGGCACACTTCCTTTGATCCATTCGTCAAAATCTTTTCTGTACTCTTTCTGTTGGTACAAAAGCACATATGTCAGAAATTTCACATTCACCAGGCATGACTCATGTTCAAGAAAAGCTCTTTATTTTGTGAGCAGATAAATATTTGGCAATGACAGAAGGATATCAGATTTGATATTCATAGCAACATAGAAACTTCCATCACAGAGGAGGCCATTCGACCTATCATGCTTATGCTGGCTGTTTGAAAGAGCAATCATGCTTAGCTCACATACCTACTTTGTCTGTCAGCTTGTTAACCTTCCTCATCCTCAAATATCTGTCCAACTCTCTTAAAATTATTCATGGCATCAGCATGCATCACCTTTTCAAATAGAGCATTCCAGATCCCAACTACTCCCAGTGAAAAGCACTTAATCTCCCTTTTTGTCCCAGATTTCTTGCTACTGATTTAGAATTTACAACTCAGAGTTATTGGCTCATTGACCAGAGGGAATATCTTTCCTTTATCTACTTCTCATCCTCTTGAGAACCTCTACTAAGTCACCTCTTCGTCTTCAACTCTTCAACTTTTCCACGCTCCACATAACTGAAATCCTTCATCTCCAGCAGCATCCCATAATACCAAAGTTTATGTCTGAGAACGTTTAGGTTTATTCACACATACTGCTCAGTGAAATGATCCTAATGATTAGAACCACAGAAAAGTTTCGGTACAGAAGGAGGCCATTCAGTCCATTATCTCTGCACTAAAAGAGCATCTCACATACTTCTAACCATCTGTTCACGGTGATGCCTCATTCATTATAGGTACAAGAGCACAAATGGTATTTTAGAAAATATAAAACAAGTCATCAAAAATCCATTTCTTTACCTCGCTCTGAATGTGTTGTGCTTTTTTTGCTACTTCGTAGTTTGGAGTCTCAGTAAATTCCAGCATTGTCTTCCCCTTATTCTTCTCATATTCCTCTCTGTATTTGATCTGCAATATGCAAGAGTTCAGGAGAAAGGTCTGATAGGAAAATAACATTTTTCTGGTTCTCAATTTACTAGAATATACAACTTGTAGTACCTGACTCTGGAGTATCGCATTCTCCTTATGATGAAGCTGTTCTGAAGTATCTAGTGCCAAATGATAATGACCCTTGCTTTTTTCAAACTCTTTCTTGTATTCATGCTACAAACAAAATTTAATCACACAAAAATGTCAAACCTAGCTGTATTTATTACAATTTATGGGTAATTTACTATATACTAAAGTCAAAAAATTTAGTGTTGGCATCTTCCACTGAAGAACTGGTTTGGTGCTGGATTTCCAGGCTCAGCCATGACATCATCGACAAGCAAGAGGAGCAGACTAAAGTGTCCATTGGGGATAAAGAAATAAAAGTGGAGACCAAAGTTAACTCTTACTGCACATCATAGTGATCAGTTTCATGGCTACATTGACAGGCCATTTAGGGGCAGGCCACTCATCCTATCCACAGGAAAGGTGCATGATGTGGAAAAGTACAGGAGAAGGTTAATTTAAAAAGTTGTATTTGCAGATTCTGCCAATTGCAGGAGAATTACCTGGGCAAATCTGTAAAATTGTTCTGCTTTGCAAATGGAAGGACCTATAAACAAAACAGCTTTTAACTGTGGTAAATTTCATACCAGTGTTGGTTGTGATAGTATAAAATTGATTTTGGATGTACCCGTGCATCAACTTGCCTGCCATAGCAATCACTGATCCTCTGCCCAATTGTAACTCAAGGACTTAAAGAATACGTGTCTAGGATTTTGATAAAAATTTCTAACATCAGGGGTGAAATTCTCCCGAAACGGCACGATGTCCGCCGACTGGTGCTCAAAACGGCACCAATCAGACGGGCATCGCGCCGCCCCAAAGGTGCGGAATGCTCCGCATCTTTGGGGGCCGAGCCCCAACATTGAGGGTCTAGGCTGACGCCGGAGTAATTTCCGCCCCGCCAGCTGGCGGAAACGGCCTTTGTTGCCCCGCCAGCTGGCGCGGAAATGACATACCCGGGCGGCGCATGCGCGGGAGAGTCAGCAGCCGCTGACAGTTTCCCACGCATGCGCAGTGGAGGGAGTCTCTTCCGCCTCCGCTATGGTGGAGACCGTAGCGGAGGCGGAAGGGAAAGAGTGCCCCCACGGCACAGGCCCGCCCGCGGATCGGTGGGCCCCGATCGCGGGCCAGGCCACCGTGGGGGCACCCCCCGGGGCCAGATCGCCCCGCGACCCCCCCAGGACCCCGGAGCCCACGCACGCTGCCTTGTCCCGCCGTTCAAAAGGTGGTTTAATCCACGCCGGCGGGACAGGCAATTTATCGGCGGGACTTCGGCCCATCCGGGCCGGAGAATCGAGCGGGGGGGGGCCCGCCAACCGGCGCGGCCCGATTCCTGCCCCCGCCGAATATCCGGTGCCGGAGACTTCGGCAACCGGCGGGGGCGGGATTCACGGCAGCCCCCGGCGATTCTCAAACCCGGCGGGGGGTCGGAGAATGACGCCCCAGGTGTCAAAGCTGACTTCGGTAACATCAGTCCAACTCGATTAAAAACGTTTTTGAATTCAAATTTTTCTATTTTACCAAATATTGCAAAAAATTCAAACTTTTACAGATCCACCAATACAACATCCTAGAAAAGATCCCCCCTTTCCCATGTCCCTTCCCTCCTAGCAATTGATGGTGATTAGTTCCTTAAAATAGACAATGAAAGGCTGCCACCTCTGGTAGAATCCCTCAACCGATCCCCCCATGGTGTATTTTACCTTCTCCAGGTACAGAAACTCCATTATCCCCAACCATCCCGGGTCGGGGACCTCCACCCCAGCAGAACCCGTCTCCGGGCAATCAACGCGGTGAAGGCAAGAACACCTGCCCCCTCCCCATCTCCCCTGTTTGTAGCCCCAGCAAGTCGACACTCCAAATATGATAACCAGATGACAGGGGTCCAATTAGACATTTAGAATCGTCGACATGGAACTAAAGAAGGAGACCCAAAAGCTCACAAGCTTGGGACAGGCCCAGAACATATGTGTGTGATTGGGCCCTCAGAACACCACTCACACCTGTCATCCACCTCTGACAAAAGAAACGCTCATCTTCGCCTTGGTCAGGTATGCCCTAAACACTACTTTGAGCTGGGTCCAGCCCAGCCTTGCACACGAGGACGTGGAATTAACCCTGTGAAGGGTCTCTCATTCCACACCTCGTCATCTACTATGGGCCCCAGCTCCCCCTCCCACCACACTTTCACCCCATCCACCAGGCCCACCTTCCTCAACAGGATCCACCCATAGATGGCAGATGTGCGACCCCCTTCTGACCTGCAAGCGAAAGGATCCTTTTCATAAGAGATGTCGACGACGCCTCGGGGAATGTCAGGAAGGCCTTCCGTACAAAACTGTGAACTCTGGAGATATCTAAACAAACTCAACCCCTTGGAGCCCGTATTTCATTGTCAATTCCTCCAGGCTGGCAAATCGCCCTTCCAAGAACAAGTCTCCTAGTCTCTTTAGCCCTTTCCTTCCCCTTTCCCCAAATTAGACATCCAGCCTCGCCGGTTCAAACAGCTGGTTGGTACAAATAGAGGCTTGGAGCACTCCAGGGACCGGCAAGCCTTCTTAAAAACGGAGAATCACCCCGGACATTTTAGAAAAAGATCCGGAGTGATTCGCGCCCGTTTTCTGGCGGGCGTGGGGACATAGCCCCATTATTGGAGAATCCCGGCCATGATTTTAAAGTAGTATAGGAATTCCAAAAAATAACTCACATCACTTTGCAACTTGCTGGCTGCCAGTACATGCTCCAGGAGCAACAAATTGGGCAAATCTGATGCAGTCCGATTCATGCTTTTACGATCAGTCTTATATTTCACCTGAAAGTGGGAGGCAAAACTTTTTTTTTTTTTAAATATCTTTATTCAAATTTTCAACAGATTTCCAACAAAACCCCCACAGAAAAAAGAAACAAGAACATAAGGACACCACCCGCAAGAATTATACATAGAATTTCCCCAAACTACAATAACCCCCCATATAAAAATAAAAACACAAATAGGGAAACCCCCCCACCCCCGCGTTGCTGCTGCTGCTGACCTCCTCCTAACACTCCACGAGAAAATCTAGGAACAGTTGCCACCGCCTGAGGAACCCCTGCACAGACCCTCACAAGGCAAACTTTATCCTCTCCAGCTTGATGAACCCTGCCATGTCATTAATCCAGGCTTCCACGCTAGGGGGCTTCGCATCCTTCCACAGTAACAAAATCCTCCGCCGGGCTACCAGGGACGCAAAGGCCAGAATACAGGCCTCTTTCGCCTCCTGCACTCCCGGCTCGTTCGATACCCCAAATAATGCTACCCCCCAGCTCGGCTTGACCCGGGCGTTCACCACCTTGGACATAGTCCTCGCAAAGCCCCTCCAAAATCCATCCAGCGGCGGGCACGTCCAGAATATATGGGCGTGATTTGCTCAGCTCCCCGAGCACCTCCCACATCTGTCCTCCATCCCAAAGAACCTACTCAACCTCGTCCCTGTCATATGTGCTCTGTGAACAACTTTAAACTGTATCAGGCTGAGCCTGGTGCAAGAGGAAGAAGAATTAACCCTACTCAGGGCGTCAGCCCACAGACCCTCATCTATCTCCCCCCGAGCTCCTCCTCCCATTTGCCCTTTAGCTCCTCCACCGAGATCTCCTCCTCTTCTTGCAGCTCCTGGTAAATCGCCGAGACCTTGCCTTCTCCAACCCATATCCCCGAGATCAGCCTGTCCTGAATCCTGCGTGCTGGAAGCAGCGGGAATTCCCTCACCTGCCGTTTCACAAACGCCCTCACCTGCATATACCTAAAAGCGTTTCACGGGGGTAGCCCAAATTTCTCCTCCAGCGCCCCTAGGCTCGCAAACGTCCCATCAATGAACAGGTCCCCCATTCTTTTAATCCCTGCCCAATGAAATGAAATGAAATGAAAATCGCTTATTGTCACAAGTAGGTTTCAAATGAAGTTATTGTGAAAAGCCCCTAGTCGCCACATTCCGGCGCCTGTTCGGGGTGACTGTTACGGGAATCGAACCGTGCTGCTGGCATGCCTTGGTCTGCTTTCAAAGCCAGCGATTTAGCCCTGTGCTAAACAGCCCCTAGATGCCAGCTCAGAAACCCCCCATCCATCCTTCCCGGGACGAACCGATGGTTCTCTCAAATCGGGGACCAAACCGAGGCCCCCACCTCACCCCTATGATGCCTCCACTGCCCCCAAATCTTCAGAGTCGCTGCCACCACCGGACTCATGGTGTACCTTGTCGGTGGGAGCGGCAACGGTGCCGTCACCAGCGCCCTCAGACTCGTGCCCACACAGGACGCCATCTCTAGCCTCTTCCACGCCGCCCCCTCCCCTTCCATTACCCACTTACGGATCATTGCCACATTGGCTGCCCAGCAGTAGCCACATAGATTCGGCAACGCCAGCCCTCCTCTGTCTCTGCTACGTTCCAGGAAAACCCTTTTTACCCTCGGGGTCTTATTCGCCCACACAAATCTCATGATGCTCCTGCTTACCAGTTTAAAAAAGGCCTTAGGGGTCAGAATGGGAAGGCACTGAAATACAAAGAGAAACCTCGGAAGGACCGTCATTTTAACCGACTGCACCTTACCCGCCAGTGAGAGTGAAACATATCCCATCTTTTAAAATCCTCCTCCATCTGTTCCACCAACCGCGTCAAATTGAGCTTGTGCGGGGCCCCCCAACTCCTAGCTACCTGGATCCCCAGGTACCGAAAGCTCCTCTCTGCCCTCTTCAGCTCGGAAGCTCGTCTATTCCCCTTCCCTGGTCTCCTGGGTGCACCACAGAGAGCTCACTCTTCCCCACGTTAAGTTTATATCCCGAAAAGTCCCCAAACTCCCTAAGGATCCGCATGACCTCCGCCATCCCCTCCACTGGGTCCGCAGCATGCAATAACAGGTCATCGGCATATTGCGACACCCGGTGTTCCTCTCCCCCCCCCCCCGAACCAATCCCCTCCAGTTCCTGGACTCCCTCAATGCCATGGCCAGCGGCTCAATTGCCAGTGTAAACAACAAGGGGGGGATAGGGGACACCCCTATATCGTTCCCCGGTACAGCCGAATGTACTCCGACCTCCGCCGGTTTGTAGCCACACTCGCCATTGGGGCTCTATATAGCAGCCTAACCCAACTGATGAACCCCTCCCCGAACCCAAACCTCCGCAGCACCTCCCAAAGTTACTCCCACTCCACCCTAGCGAAGGCCTTCTCCACGTCCGTAGCCGCCACTACCTCCGCTTCTCCCTCCACCGAAGGCATCATAATTACATTAAGGAGCCTCTGCACATTGGTGTTCAGCTGCCAACCCTTCACAAATCCCGTCTGGTCCTCATGAGTCACCCTAGGGACACAGTCCTCAATACTCGTGGCCAGAGCCTTCGCCAGCAACTTTGCGTCGACATTGAGGAGCGAGATCGGCCTGTACAATCCACACCGTAATGGGTCCTTGTCTCGCTTCAAGATCAAAGAGATGGGCGCCCTGGACATTGTCGGGGGCAAGGTCCCCCCCTCCCCCGCCTCATTGAAAGTCCTCACTAGCAGCGGGCCCAGCAGGTCCACATACTTCCTATAAAATTCTACTGGGAACACAATCCGGCCCTGGGGCCTTCCCCGCCTGCATACTCCCTAGTCCCTTAACCAGCTCATCCAGCCCAATCGGTGCCCCCAGCCCAACCACCTGCTCCTCCTCCACCCTCGGGAACCTCAGGCGATCTAGAAATCGGCGCATCCCCCCTCCCCGTCGGAGACCTTTACAGCTCCTCATAGAAGTCCCTGAATGCCCCGTTTATTCCCACCGCACTCCGCACCGTGTTCCGCACCGTGTTCCCTCCTTTATCCCTAACTCCACCAATCTCCCTCGCTGCCTCCCTCTTCTGAAACTGATGTGCCATCATCCGACTCGCCTTCTCCCCATACTCATACATCGCCCCCTGCGCTTTCCTCCACTGCGCCTCTGCTTTCCCAGTAGTCAGCAAGTTGAATTCCGTCTGGAGGTTCCGTCGCTCCCTAAGCAGTCCCTCCTCGGGGGCCTCTGCATAGCTCCTGTCCACCCTTAATATAACCCCCACCAGTCTCTCCCTCTCTCTCTTCTCCCTATGGGCCCTAATGGAGATTAGCTCTCCCCTGACCACCGCCTTCAATGCCTCCCAGAATACCTCCACCTGCACCTTCCCATTGTCATTGGCCTCTAAGTATCTTTCGATACACCCCCGAATCCGCCCGCACACCTCCTCATCCGCCAACAGTCCACATCGAGGTGGCACATCGGACGCTGGTCCCTCTCCTCCCCCAGATCCAGCTCCACCCAATGCGGGGCATGATCTGAAATGGCTATATATTCCGTGCCCTCCACTCTTGGGATTAGCGCCCGACTCACGATGAGAAAATGTATCCGGGAGTAGGCTTTATGGACGTGGGAAAAAAAAGAAAATTCCCTGGCCACCGGCCTGGCAAACCTAAATGGATCCACTCTCCCCATCTGGTCCATAAACCCCCTAAGCACCTTGGCTGCAGCCGGCCTCTTACCCGTCCTGGACCTAGACCGGTCCAGTGCTGGGTCCAGCACCGTGTTGAAGTCCCCCCCCCCCATTATCAGGCTCCCTGCCTCCAAATCCGGAATCCGACCCAACATGAGCTTCATAAATCCGGCATCTTCCCAATTCCACCCGCATCCCCTGCAACCTACCACTCACCATCACGTACCGACCTCCATTATCTGCCACAATGTTCAGCGCCTCAAACGACACCCGCTTCCCCACCAGAATCGCCACCCCTCTATTCTTCGCGTCCAACCACGAGTGAAAGACCTGCCCTACCCACCCCTTTCTCAGCCTAACCTGATCTGCCACCTTCAAATGCGTCTCCTGGAGCATAACCACATCTGCCTTCAGTCTCTTTAGGTGGGCGAACACCCGGGCCCTCTTGACCGGCCCGTTCAGGCCCCTCACATTCCAAGTTATCAGCCGGATTGGGGGCTTCCCCCCACCCCCCCTCCCCCTGCCGACTAGCCATCTCCCTTTTTAGGCCAGCCACGTGCCCGAATCCCACACCCTCCATTCCCCCAGGCGGCGGACGCCCGCCCTGACTCCTTCTCCTACTATCCTAGCTCCAGCTCCCCTTTGGCCAATGCAGCAGCAACCGAGTCCCCCCCCCCTCCCCCTGCTAGATCCTCCTCTAGCCGTTTTGCTCCCCCCATGGCACTCCCGTAAGTCAGCTGACTCCTGCTGACCCCAGCCTCTCCCGCCACTCCATCGACCCCCCAGTGTGAGAGTCCCTCCACCTCCCCCTGGCAATCAGTGTGTTCTCCTCTCCAGCACCGCCCTTCCCCCAGCCCCGCCCCCTTCGTGGGAGGCAAAACTTAAACACAAAAGGAAACTTTGAATCTGGTTTATTTCAAGATGTTGTCTATCACAGAAATTAAATGCAATAATAAGTTCAACCCCTTATATTAAAAGATAGAGGAAAATATTGCAGATGGCGGAAACTGAAATCAAACAGAAAATACTGGAAACACCCTCAGCAGGCCAGTCAGTATCGATGGAGAGTGAAAGGTAACATTAATCCTTCAGGTTGATGACTGTTGTACAAGGGTCTGGCACATATGGCATTAATGTGGGACTACAGTATCACCCACACAGCGATGTAAAAGAACACATGACCCACCATCTAGGAGTCAGTTGAGTGTCGGACAAGCAATCATGGATGCAGCTCTTAACTTGAACCCTGTAACTTTACATATGTACATAATATGCTTATATGATACCTGGATTACAGGGGTTGAATTACGAAGAGAGATTACTCAAATTAGATCTGTTTTCATTAGAATTTGGAAAGCTGAGTGGTGATCCAATCAAATTATTCAAGATATTAACAGGGAAAGACAAGGTAGATAAAGATAAATTATTTCCACTGTTTGGGGATGCTAAAACTAGGGGGCATCGTCTAAAAATTAGGACTAGATCATTCAGGAGAGATGTTAGGAAGAGCTTCTTCACTTAAAGGATGGTGGAGGTTTGATACTGACTCCACAAACAGTAGTTGAAGCTAGATCAATTGATCATTTTAAATCAGAGAGATTTTATTCAACAAAAATATTAAGGTATATGGGCCAAAGGCCCAAAGGGTATGAAGTTAGGTCACATATCAGCCATGATCTCATTGAATGGTGGGACAGGTTTGAGGGGCTGAATGGCCGCCTCTGTTCCTGGAATTCTTGTAGCTCATAAATACATAGTTAACCTACTACAGACTTCATTAAGACCTCCCAAATGGTATCCAACACCCTACAACAATGACTTTTCATCTGTTGATGAAAAGTCTTCAAAGGGCAGCATGGTGACACAGTGGTTAACACTGCTGCCTCACAGCTGCAGGGACCCGGGATCAATTCCAGCCTCGGGTAACTGTGTGGAGTTTGCACTTTGTTCCCATGTCTGCGTGGGTTTCCTCCGGGTGCTCCGCTTTCCTCCCACAGTCCAAACATGTGCAGGTTAGGTGGATAGGTCATGCTAAATTGCCCCTTAATGTCCAAAAGATTAGGTGGGGTTACTGGGTTACGAGGATAGGGTGGAGGCGTGGGCTTAAGTACGGTGCTCTTTCCAAGGGCCGCTGCAGATGATTCTATGATTCTAGTTAAAAATATACTCGAAAGATAGTGTTGATGCATCGCATCTGGAGAGCAAAAGGTTCAGTTAACCTTTCAAGTGGTGATGCTCCACCAGATCTGATGAACGGTCTTTATTAAAATCATTAACCAAATCTTTTCTATTTTCAGATGCTAACAACCTTCCTGTAATTTCCAGCATTTTCTGATTTTATTTTAGGTTTCCAATTTTCTTCCCTTTACCTAAACTTTTATTTTCAAAACATATTCAAACGTGCATTTTAGTGACATCTACTGAATGAGTCCACCAAATTAAAACAAATAATTGATCCGCGACATTTATAACTCTGACAATGCTGTTGAAAGAAAATTCCTGTCAAAACAGTTCTGCGAAAAGCAATGCTAATGACACTGTGAGCCAGGATGTTTTCAGAAATCTGTCACACGGTAGCAGCAAATGAAGATCAAGTTACTTTGGCAATAGACTGTTCTCAAAGCTGCTGTTAATTGACATTTGAGGGACATTTGTAGATTCAACAAAGAACCATTATCATAGGTTTCTGGTACACCCACCTCATAGGAAATGGATCCTTGTGGGACCAGCTGCATCACTGAACTTTAGGGGGAGCTCCTGAGCACTTTTTAAAATCTGATTTTTATTTATTTGGATTTTTAGTTGGTTGGGAAATAATTCCTGACAGTCGTGGTTACAGCTACAGCTGGACATGGAAGCCCTAACTGAGCAACGGCCAGCAGCATTAAAACATAACTTCCAGAAGCTTCACAAACATTTTAAAAACTCCTGCCGACTGAATTGTCGCACATTCAATTCAGCTAATGAGCCGAAGAAACAATTTATCAATGAAAGGGCAAGTATGGAACTTCCCAAATTTTGTCCCGCAAAAGGGTTAGCGAGTAATTGTTTTCAATAAATCCTGCTTACATCACTTGCAAGAACAGACGCAGCTTGCAATTGTTTGAAGGAAGCACTTTCCTGGGGATTGAAGTGATGCCTCCTCTCTTTAAGCTCTTTATTAAATTTGTCTTTGTAGTTAACCTAGAACAAAATAAATTACAGGTTATCAGATGTAATCAGGGTACAAACTTTACAGCACTGCTCACAGCAAGACACATTGCAGCGATACTTGCGTCTCTCTCTCTCTCGGCATACACATCCCTAACCGAGCAGCCAACACTCTTGCTTCTCTACTTTTTTCCCGATCCAGCGGAGAATGGCGCGTCGGTGAAAAACGGGATCGGCCTCTGGCGGGAGGATGCAACTCGATGATTTAGCTGGGAGCTCGAATCTCCAACCCCAAGCCCGAGATGCTCAGCCGGGAGCCACGCAAGCTGAGCACCATTTGAGGGGAGAGCGACTAGGTAACCAAGTTTTTCAAACTTCTCGGCTTGCTGGGGGGGTTTATGCCTGGACCTCAGGGAGTAGTGGAGAATGACTTGGTGGTAAGTGTGTAGACTCGCGGTGTTCCCCTCATGATCGGAGTGCCATGGCTGAGACCCCTATTGCTGCATAAATTCATTTAAACCGATCTGTAATTTACAGGCTCCTGGTTGTTGACACTGCTGCCTGTATTAGTTCAGGGCTGGTTTAGCTCAGTGGGCTAAACAGCTTGCTCGCAATGCAGAACACGGCCAGCAGCGCGGGTTCAATTCCCGTACCGGCCTCCCCGAACAGGCGCTGGAATGTGGCTTTTCACAGTAACTTGATTGAAGCCTACTTGTGAAAATAAGCGATTATTATTATCCTACAAATGCTCTGAGGGCTCATGTGGAAACCCACCCAGCCCACTTGTCTGGAAACCCTCATACCCTGGCAGTACCATAAGGAGGATGGGCGTTGCCATGCTCAATCGTCAGCCCACCAGATTGGCACTCCTCAGAAACGCAGCCCCACAGTCGAGGAAGCAAGGGATTAGCAGAGCTCAATGGACACGTGCACCGTTGCCACTGGGACCCGCCGTGGCACACAGCCCCTCTCAGAGTAAAAGCCTCCCAAGAGATACTGTCTGCTAGTCGACCCTTGAGAATCACGAGATGTCTCCAGGTCCTGCCTGTCCACCGCACCCCTGATCCCATCCACCCTGCTGACCAGCTCTCTGTAACAACCGGTGTGTAAAACCCAGACTCCATGTAATACTGCGACTAAGGTCCCAGCAAACGCACACATCCCTCGCTCACTCCCATCTATGGGAACTGCCTGCACACCAGCCTCTTAGCACAGAGATGAATGTCTTCATCAATCATTTGTCACCCTCCTGGCGGGAGAGCACAAGGCCCACCCAGTGAGGAGACCCAAAGTAGACCCCATTGGGAGAAACAGAACGAGGGCCACAAGTCCATCACTAACAACAGTTGTGGCAGCCACTGGTATCCCTTTTGGCAGGGATGGGTTGTGAAGATAAAGGCTCCCAATATCATAGATCGGTGCCAGTCACTGATGGGGACAGGGGTGAAGTGCAGACTTTATCGTAAAGGGGCAGGGGTGGCACGGCATGTTGGGGGTGGTGCAGCAGTACAACTCAGGCTGACCATGAGGATTCCCTTGACCATCCAATGCCTGAAAGAGCACCCTACCTAGGCCCACCCCCCTGCCCTATCCCTGTAACCCCATATAACCTGAACACCCCTGGTCCCAAAGGTGCAATTTTAGCAATTGTAATCCACCTAACCTGCACATCTTTGGACTGTGGGAGGAAACCGGGGCACCCGGAGGAAAGCCACGCAGACACAAGGAGAACATTCAAACTCCATACAATCAATCATGGCCGGAATTGAAACCGGGTCCCTAGTGCTGTGAGGCAGCAGTGCTAACCACTGTGCCACACTCGATGCCACTGTGCCACGCATTCCTTCCCCTAGTCCTTGCACCCCTTCCTTTCCCCTTAGTCCACCCATCCCTTCCCTCTCCCGTAGTCCACCCATCCCTTCCCTCTCCCTTAGTCCACCCACCCCTTCCCTCTCCCTTAGTCCACCCACCCCTTCCCTCTCCCTTAGTCCACCCATCCCTTTCCTCTCCCTTAGTCCACTCACCCCTTCCCACTTCCTTAGTCCACTCACCCCTTCCCACTTCCATAGTCCACCCACCCCTTTCCTCTCCCTTAGTCCACCCACCCCTTCCCTCTCCCATAGTCCGTACACCCCTTCCCTCTCCCTTAGTCCGTCCATCCCTTTCCTCTCCCTTAGTCCATCCACCCCTTTCCTCTTTTAGTCCACCCACTCATTCCCTCTCCCTTAGCCCGTCCACCCCTTTCCCTCTCCCTTCGTCCACCCACCCCTTTCCTCTTTTAGTCCATCCACCACTTCCCTCTCCCTTAGTCCACCCACCCATTCCCTCTCCCTTAGTCCGTCCACCCCTTTCCCTCTCCCTTAGTCCACCCACCCATTCCCTCTCCCTTAGTCCACCCACCCCTTTCCCTCTCCCTTAGTCCACCCACCCCTTTCCTCTTTTAGTCCACCCACCCCTTCCCTCTCCCTTAGTCCACCCACCCATTCCCTCTCCCTTAGTCCATCCACCTATTCCATCTCCCTTAGCCTGTTCACCCCTTTCCCTCTCCCTTAGTCCACCCACCCCTTTCCCTCTCTCTTACTCCATCCACCCCTTCCCTCGCCCTTAGTCCATCCACCCATTCCCTCTCCCTTAGTTCTTCACATCACCTTCCCCCTAGCCTTCCACTCCTTCCCACTACCGTAGCTCCGAGATCCGGCATCTCCACAGGATGTTGACGACTCGCTGTGAGATGAGCTCTGGTGCTCCTCATTTTCTGACAAAGTCTGACTCCTGTCTTTAAGATTACGAGCCACTGTCTGGCCGGGTGAAGCCTGCATGTCTGCTGGGAATTTGTTCTCACGGGCCCAAATATTTTGGGGTCTTGCAGGAGATGGTGAACAGTTAGTGCTTACTCGCTGCGCATGCTGCCACACAAGGTGGGCTCACACTGCTAAACCCGTGCCCTGTCACTTCTCGGTGAGGGTGTCACCATGTGACCACGTGTGACGTTGGTGCGTCATGGATGTGCTGCCCCAGCCCTTCCTTCACACCCGCGGGACAGAGGATGGAGGCAAATCGCACTGGTGGTGTGCAAGTGAGTAATGGTGAGTGGCTATAATATGTGTGCCCTTCCCCCTTACTATCTATTCAGTATTACACACATGCCAACTTAAATGTCATTTACCTTTCAAATCTTTCGTGGCCTACCTCTTCTTCTAGGCAATACCCCAGAAGCAGATCAGAAGTGCCATCCTCTGCCCTGTGATGTCCTCAGTGGCATGCTCTGGAGGGCCTGGGTCTGGATGGGATGGCCGACTTTCGAGTGTCACAGGTGACGATGTGTCAGCCTGTTCTGTCCACTGCCCATGAGGTGTGCAAGTGTTAGGTGGAGGGATTCGGAGGGCTGGATTCTCAACTTTCGGGATTCCCCATTGGGATTTTGCAACACGTGGGGCTGCCAAAATGGGAAAACTGGTGCAGCGGGATGGAGAATCCCGCCTGCTATGTCTGAGATGTTCCAGCACATTCCACAGTGGGCCCCATCAATTCTTCCTCAGGGTGCTCAATGGCCCCTGGGCAACTCCCATATGATGGAGGGAAGGCCGGAGTGAACTCTGGAGGCACCACCATCACCTGCTGCGGCCAGTCCTGAAAGTCCACCCTCACCTGAATCATGGTTTCGACGCCCTCAGAAATGGTGCACTGAGACGGGGTTATGTCCCGTAGCGAGTGAGTCATGTCCCTCACTGCCTCGGTCATGTCCCTCTGGGCCTGCGCCATGTCCTTTTGTGACTGGAAATGTATGTCAGCGCCCTGTCAATGCTCTTGATGCCCTCAGCCATGACCCTTTGTGAATGAGCCAAGCTCTAGAGTGCCACAGCAATGTCCATTTGCTCCCGAGACATGTCCAGCTGTGACTGGGCTCTCCTGCCCTGCACCTTAGCCATGAACAGCACAGTCTGCCCCAAGCTTTGGGCGCCCTGACATGTGGCTCTGACGTCTTGCCCCAGGTCTTCCACCGTGGACGCTACCCTTTCAGCGTTGGCCTGGGTGCCCCGCATTGTCAGCACCATCTCCTGTGCCTGAAGGTGGCTGATCTCCTCCTGCTGTACTGAAAAGTTGCTGGCACCCCCTCCTGTAGATTCTGCTTCTGCATCCACAACAGTGATGAGATCATCCTCTCCAGAAGAGCAGCAACTGTCTGGACGCCAGCTGTCCCCTAGGATCAGGCAGCCTTTCGACCATCCACTCCCTCGGTAGTCGCAGCCTCCACCTAATGTGCTGCAGCAGTGTGTAGTGCGCACCAAAGGGTGAACCAGGAGCCTGATCATTAACATCACCCACCGAGGTGATAGTCCCTGCGATGGTGGATGTTGCAGTTGCAAGCAGTGGTAAGGTGTTGGTGTCTTCCCCGTAGAGGTGCACCAGGATGTTCTGAGGGTCTGGATGGGGGGGTGGCAGCGACCCAGGTAGGCCTGGTTTTGTCTGATGGTGACCCTGTAAGACAAAAGACATGGGGTGAGATTTTGTGAATGACTGGTCTGTGGGAGAGGAGTGACTCACTTGCTATCGGGACATCTGCGTTGCATTGAACTCTCACTTGCTTGGCGCAAGCCGAACTCCAAAGCAGCTAGTTCCCACTCATTGAACTCCCCCGCGAGTTGAAATATGAAATGAAAATGAAATGAAAATCGCTTATTGTCACAAGCAGGCTTCAAATGAAGTTACTGTGAAAAGTCCCTAGTTGCCACATTCCGGCGCCTGTTCGGGGAGGCTAGTACGGGAATTGAACTGCGCTGCTGGCCTGTCTTGGTCTGCTGTAAAAGCCAGCTATTTAGCTCTATGCTAAACCAGCCCCCTTGCAGGGCTCACAGTGGTTAGCACTGTTGCTTCACAGCGTCAGGGATCCGGGTTCAACTCCTGGCTTGGGTCACTGTTTGTGCGGAGTCTGCACGTTCTCTCCGTGTCTGCATGGGTTTCCTCCAGGTGTTCTAGTTTCCTCCCACAAGTCCCGAAAGACGTGCTGTTAGGTGAATTGGACATTCTGAATTCTCCCTCTGTGTACCTGAACAGGTGCCGGAGTGTGGCGACTAGGGGCTTTTCACAGTAACTTCATTGCAGTGTTAATGTAAACCTACTTGTGGCACTAATAAAGATTATCATTGGGAGTTTGAACCCGAATATCTGGGATGCCCCCTCCTGTCTTCTGGCGCTCCCTGTGATTATAGCCCACTTTATCCTTGGGGGGCACAAAAAGACATGGTGAGATGCTGGAACACAAGTTTTATGGGGGATTTGTAGCTGGTGGGCAGCACTGTAGCATAGTGATTAGCACAGTTGCTTCACAGCTCCAGGGTCCCAGGTTCGATTCCCGGCTGGGTCACTGTCTGTGTCCGGAGTCTGCACGTTCTCCCCGTGTGTGCGTGGGTTTCCTCCAGATGCTCCGGTTTCCTCCCACAGTCCAAAGATGTTTGGCTTAGGTGGAATGGCCATTCTAAATTGCCCTTAGTGTCCAAAACATGTTAAGTGGGGGTTATTGGGTTACGGGGATAGGGGAGATACGTGGGCTTCAGTAGGGTGCTCTTTGTATCGGCCGGTGCAGACTCGATGGGCCGAATGGCCTCCTTCTGCACTGTAAATTCTATGATTCTATGATTGTGTGTGCAGGTCTCCTGGCCAAAGAGGACAACAGATGTGTCGGGATTTTGTGGAGGGTGCGCGGTAAGGGAGTTGCAGGCAGATGGGGAGTTTTTGGCCTCTAGGGGATTGGGGCAGATGTGAGGAGTGAGAGACGTGAGTGATGCAGGGGCACAGAGATGGTTACTGGCCCGAGCTGATCGAAGCAGGGCATTCATCGTCTTGCGGCATTGCGTGATGGTCATCTTGGTGAGGCTGGCATCACTCTCAGCCTCTGCCACCTCATCCCAGGTGTTCTTCAATATGGCGGGCTTGAGTCTTCACTCGATTGTAGGGAAGAGAGTGCCCCTACTCCTCTCAATGGCGTCCAACATTCGGTCAATCTTTGACTCCAGGAACCTTGTTGCAGGCCTTTTTGCAGCCATCTTCCTGTCTGGAATGACAGTCTGTGCTGAATGGAACGCTTAAAGATGCTCCAGCTTGTAAGGTTCTGAATGCAATTCCGAATCCCAACGAATCAGACACCAACAGGGCTGGGACTCGGGAGGGCAGCATGTGGGCTGCCCACTGACCCATTTGCATGACATGAATTTCTCCTAGCTGGTGCTCCCAGACGGACCTTGCAGTTCCCACGATTCTACAACAGTGGGAGCACTTAAGTGTCCAGAATGGTGAAACTAGCCCTTGATCTCCTTCCTGTTGGCTATGTTGGGAGCTTGTCTCCTTCCAGCTTGATCTTGGTGCCCATCTCCTCCATTCTATAGAGAGGCATGTGGCTGCAGGAAGGCAGCTGTTGCTGTACTGAAGTGGTGGTGTGGTTTCTGATCTTGTCGTCCAACATAAGTGCAAGCTGGCGCTGCATAAGCTGCTCCCATGCTGCGGCAAAAAGACCGTGAAATGTTAGACCTATCAAGGAGTGATAGTACTTCTGAGAGAAGTCTCTCAATGGCCATGCTTGGAGCTCTTCAGTGGAAGTGATTAAAGCCTTCACAGCTTGTCAGCTGCACAGAAGAAGCTCTTCCCACTGCATATTCATCCTTAAAATCTCCTTGTCCAAGCTATTCTCTGGATTCTACAAAGAGCATAGGAGTACTCTGTAAGTTGCCTCTTTATTCTCACTGCTTCACAATCAATGAGCTGAGTTCTCCGCTTCTTGTTACCGGCAGCAAGAATTGCGATTGGGTGGAGAATAACGCACAAGTGAAAAATTGCAATTTGCGCCTGCTGCCAATTCCAACATCACAATCCGGTCCGTGGCAGTAGTGAAGTTTATACCCTACGCCGGCGGACTAATGCAAAATCGTCATTTGCATAGGTTTAAAACTCATTGGCAGGTTGGACACTTCATGTTTCACCCCTCTGGAATGCTCTCTGACGGTCATCTCGCGGGCGTGAGTTGGTGCAAGTATTCACAAGCAGGGACTGGATGCTATGGCTGCTGAGCAAGACGCTAAAAAAAACTCTCAAACATGGTCAGGTTCGCTTGGTGATAGCTGCCTGCGCCAGGGGAGTAGCGGAGAATGATTTGGTGCCAGGTCCGTGGACTCGGGGTCTGGTCTCCCCCCTCAGGATCAGGGTGGTCTGGCTCAGATCGCCATTGCTGCAGTGTGTGATTTGAAAAATCCTTCAGGTGCTACTTACATGCTCCTGGTTGTTCGCACTGCTGACTGCTCACTGTGTCCTGTAAATGCTTGGAGAGCCTCTGGTGATGTGAAAGCCTACCCAGGCTGCCACTCTGGAAACCCTCATACCCCAGCAGTATCATCAAGGGGATGGGCGTGGCCAAACTCAATCACTGGCCTACAAGGTGCTGGCACTCCTGTGAAACACAGCCACACTGCAGAGGGAGCAGGGGATTAGCAGAGCTCACCCCAACCAAAGGACACCTGCACCATGGGCTTTGGAACCCTCCCTGGCAAACTGCTCCTCTCATGGCAGCAGCCTCACCAGTGACACCCATCCCTCAGGATCATAGGCTTTCTCCTCCTGGTGAGGCTAGCACCACTGACTGCCTCTACCACCTCCTCCCAGGCGCTGTTCAGGACGGTGGGCTTGTGTCTGCGGCCCATCCTGGGGACAAAGTTGTCCCTCCTCTCCTCAATGGCATCAAGCAGTGGGTCCAATTCAGACTCCCGAAATCGGGGGACAGGTCTCCTCTGAACCTCTTCATAGCTGCAAAGAGTTTGTGGTGAGTGGAGTGCATAAAAACAGCTCTAGACTAAGTGCTAATTCTGATTACACCACCCGCTGGGCTGGGAATTGCTTCCAATTCACCCCAGCAGAGTGCTGGCCAATTTATATGTCCTGAATTGCGGAACGAATAGCGCCCCCAATGGAAACGCAAATCGCACGCTATTGAGTTCCGGCGGGAACACTTAGGGCTGGATTCTCCGATTTTGAGGCTATGTCCGGAGGAAGTGTCCGGTTTTACGATGAAAAAATCCAGCACTGATCCTCCGACCGGTGAGGGGCGAGCAGCCGTGCCACGTAAAAAGCACGGCCTTCCAGATATAAATGCCTGGAGAATTGCCAGGTCCGTGGCCGCACATACGCATGGCGTGACCTGCAGTGGCCATGCCGTGCCCCCCTGGACACCCCTCGCCACCCCCCCCAGCCCCCACCGAAGTCCCCATGGCCAGCAGCACGGTGCCCCCCCCCGACTGTGGTGACACTGGACACAGTCCACTGCCACCACACCGGGTTCACAGAAACTATCGGGAACTCGGCCCATCGGGGGACGGCCTTCAGATAATGTCCTGAGGCTGACCCAACGGCGTGCGGCGTACTCCTCGATGATGTCGTTTTGGAGAGGGCAGAGCATCTGAAAACAGGCTCTGCCCCCGATTTGGTCGTAAACAGGGATTCTCCGCCCAATTGCCGATTACGATATCGGCGTCGGGCAACGGAGAATCCCGCCCTCAGTCTTCCGAACGGAGAATCCAGACCAATATACACCTTCTCCTAATAGCACACGCAAGAACACAAACTCATAAGTTGTTGCTTTGAACCAAAGTGCAATCCAGCACACCACCACATGTTGAATCATATTAATGGCCAATATTCTGTTGAAGCATATTAACCCAAATTGTCATGACATTTCTTTTTTCCTTAAATATGCTGCCTGACCCACCCAGTGTTTTATGTTTCTATTCTATTTTTACTTTATCAAGCTGCTGCCTCCAAAATAGCTTGTACAAAAATCCTGCATATATATTAATCTTAATGACCAGATTTAGTGAAAATTGTGATTTTAGTTAAAACGTATGCTGGTATATAACTTTTTAAGTTTCAGGTATCAGAATTAGGAAAGCTAACAGTTTTAATTGTCATGCGAGAGTGCCTTTAAGAACTGGATGTTTAAGCAATGCACCTTTAAGAAAACAGTGATATCATAGAGTGGGTGGAGCTCAGCTCAGGTCAGCCATTTTGCAGGTTTTTAGTTTCAGTTTAAAAGCAGTGTCTGTGTGTTTCCAGAGAGCTGCAAGTTTTGCAGTTTGGTTTTGCTGAGAGCAGCTAAAAAGTGCCTGGCTGGTTTTGCTGAGAGCAGTTTAAAAGTAGAAAGCCAGTTTGCGACAGTCTCTGCCATTCTACAGAAAAAATATGTATCCTTTAACCTGATGTGATACTGTTTAAAGGTGTTAAGTCTCTTGGAAGTTTCAAGGAACATTTTAAGGAATTATTTACTGATGCAATATTTTCTGAGTTATCTTTGAAGTAAGGGGTGTTAAGAGATCCAATGCTTATTTAAGATATTGAATTGAGTTCATGGAATAAACAGTGTTTTGAGTTTAAAAATCCACGTGTCCATAATTGTAATCCCACACCTAGGGAAAAAGCCGTGTGCTCGGAAAAGGAACAAATCCATTAATCTCCATGATTCATTTTGGGGTTCTGAAAAGCCTCGCCCATAACATAATATTTAGAAAATATCAACTGTGATAGTTATTGCAGATTACGGTTTGTACATCCAGAAATCAGGCCAGGTTTTCACTGTTAATATAATAAACTTTGGTTTAAACAATATTAAAAATTTAACCATTTTGTTTAGTTTTAAACATGAAGATTATTGCTGTTTTTTAAAATGGAAACAGTATGAAAACACTCGCTTTACTTACTTAGGTTCCCACACTTTGGGAAATCAATTGACTTGGTGCTCTTAAATTTGATAAAATTACATAGTGATCACAAAACAAAGTGAATGATTGACAAAAGAATCTTTTCAATTCGAAGGACTTACTTGGCTAGTAATTTTGGAAACCTCTTTTGCATGCTCAATGTCTGGTCGACCAATGATGGATGTTTTCACAGATGCTGCTGCTTTTGCTTGATTTTTATATGCAACCTGCAAAAGACATATGAAGTTCAATTAATAAAGTATCTAAGCTGTAAATGTATGCATCTGTCAAGTTAGAATCTCTTAATTTGTCCACCACCAGAAATAAACGGTGACATTTAGTCATCTCAGCAATAATCAGTTTGCCCACAAACAGAAAATGCACAATTACTTGGGATTAGATTTCTTTGACTCTACAGTTCCGGTAAGATGAATGGACATGAATGATTGCTTGGCACTAAACTAATTTTGTAGCAATGATGAATAATTTCCACAAAGCATCGGTGCTTCAATGTGAACATGTATCATAATACACTGCCCAATCTAATTTCCATGTTGAAAAAGAATTGGCCCAAGGATGCATTGCAGCTTGTGACCACACGACACTTCACATAATCAGCCACTTTCCTCGTCTACTACATAAAGCTGTTCAGCGGTGGCATTCTTTTCTGAAGGTTTTCATTTTACTGTGCTGACATATCATCACAAGTTGAGGAGAATGAGGCCAAGACCTTGATGCCAAGTCTACCATGAGTTCATGACCTTAACAATCAAGTAATGAAATTGCAATATTTTAATCATGCTTATTGTCACAAGTAGGCTTCAATGAAGTTACTGTGAAAAGCCCCTAGTCGCCACATTCCGGCGCCTGTTCGGGGAGGCCGGTACGGGAATTGAACCCGCGCTGCTGACATTGTTCTGTATTACAAGCCAGCTGTTTAGCCCATTGTGCTAAACCAGCCCCACAATTCAGGTAATGTCCTGAGGCCCAATTACACAAATGACTAACAACTGAAGTCTATTATCTTATTCCACTGGGACTACACTGCCTCTCATTTTCTTTTTGCTACTTATTGGCTATATTACTACAACTAATGCACCAAACAATTATAGTTAATTGATTTTATTTTGAATCACTAATAATAATTTGGTCAATAAATTTTAGAAATCGAATGTGAAAGTCGTATTGCTACCAGTTTAGCACACCTATTTCCCAAGCATAAACATTCCAGATTAAATCGCGGACTTCACAAAATAAAACCTCTCTGAGTGGGAAAAGAAATCAGAGTGTGAAATAACCTCATATGCAGTCAAGTTTTTGCTTTTTAAGCAGCATGCCAATTTGGCAGCACTCTCAATTCTAGTGCACAAGGTTGGAGATTCAAAGCCTTATGCATACAGCCACGGCTGGCATTTCAATCCAGTACTGTGAGAACGCTGCACTGTCAAAGATAAGGGCCGGAATTCTACAGCCGTTCTCTAGTCCCGCCGGCAGCACACAGCTGCCTGGAGGTTTCCGGGTGGCGTGGGCTGGCTTCAATGGGAATTCCCATAGACAGTGGCAGGAGCAGAGAATTCCACCGCCAGCAAAGGACGCGCCGCCTCCCGCTGCTGGGAAGCACTTTGAAATGGAGTGGTAAACTCTACACCATCTACCTGCTCACGTTAATCTAAGAAATGTCATGGAATCTTTCAAAAAGCAGCAGAGAATTTCCCTGATCTCCTGGCCACTATTTCTTTCAATGCTACCAACAATAAATGATACGGTCATTTATTAATTTGGTGCTTATGGTATCTTGCAGCAAACATCATGCCGTGTTTATTTTTAGAACAGTGATTACACTTCAAAAGCAATATAAGGATTGTAAAATGTTTAGGGCTTCCTACAGACATGGTGATACGCTATGTAAAAGCAAGTCTTTTTTTCCTGCTTATTTTCGAATGAATTAATAAATACAAAGCAAAACACAGAATAAACATTAAAAATGACAAACTGATCTGTCCAATAAGCTTAATTGGAATAGTATTACATGTACTGGAATCACCCTTTATCAGCAACATAAGCACATTTTAAGAGCTTCACACAATCCATAATTTATGCTTCTTCTCACTAGAAAGGCTGATAACTCTGTTGACGTCAATTGTACAAATTGCTAAGTGGGGAATGAGAAATTCACATCATATATATATATATATTTATATATTACTGTCACATTTTAGAATTTGTGGCCATTTTAATGACCAGAAATAATCTAGGTAGAAGAGATACTTTTATGTTGTAGCTGAAAAGCACAGTGCATTGCAGCAAGTTTACCAAGAAAAAAAGGTTGCATAAAATGCTAAAAAAGTAACCTTGATGGTACATCTTTATAGATTGTCAATGATTAGCAATTCAATAGTTTGTCATTATAATTGATTTTTAAAAATCTTCACCTGATCTCTTTCTGAATGCCAGAATTCTAGAGAATAAAGAATATCAGACAACTAAAGAAAATAGGTAAGGTAGCAGTAGTCCCGGCTCCTGGTGTTGGCTGCTGGCAATGGACAGCTGCCAGCCTCTGATTAGCCCGCAGCTAGGTGGGAGTTCTGCCTAAATCATGGGGAAGGTCTGATGCCAGACACGTAATTCAGGCCCCCCTCCCCCACGGATGGGACACTGGACCCTCATTTGGAAGATTAAGCTCTGCTCATTAGTGGAAAGCACATTTAGGAGTCATAATCAATATTCCATAACATGTCATGGCTTAGGGAAACATGGTACTGTTCATATTTTACTGGCTCCCAGGTGGTGAGATGGGGGAGGGGCTGCATAGGGATGGCTCCCTGGCACGCACCCGTTACCGGGAAATTCTACCAGCAGCCACCCGGAAGGGCTCAGGATCTGCATATGGTCCCATGTCAGGACTTAACTTTTCCGAGAAAATACCCACCCTTGTTGCAGTTTGTGCAATGCTTGATGACACATTACATACAAACATTTGAATTAGGAGCAGGAGTTGGGCATTTTGCCCCTCGGGCCTGCTCCGCCATTCAATAAGATCATGGCTAATCTGATTGTAACCTCAACTCCACATTCAGCCTACACCTGACAACCTTTGACTTCCTTATCAGTCAACTTCTGCCTAAAAAATATTCAATGACTCTGCCTCCGCCACTCTCTGGTGAAGAGAGTTCCAAAGAATCATGACCCTCGCAGATAAAATGTCTTTACATCTCGGTCTTAAATGGGATACCCCCTTATTTTCAAACTGTGTCCCCTAGTTTTAGTCTCTCAGAGGTTGGCTCTAGAACATGCTGCTTTAAGAAACTGTCCCAAAAACATTACAAATTCATCATCTAGGCTACCTTTGCAAATCTGATTTGTCCAACCTATATGTAGACTAAAAACACCTATGACTATCACCAAATCTTTCTCACCACCCCACCCCCCCCATTATTTGGTCCTGTATATCTGTCCTACAGTGCAGTTACTGTTCAGGGGTCTATGAAACACTCATAAGTGACTCTTTCCCTTTACTTTTTCTCTCCTTACCTATTTCTTACCTTTACTATTACCCAAACTGGTCCCACGTTTTGAGCTCCAGAACTAAGGTCAACAGTCTGTGTTATCCTTCAATAAGAGAGCTATACCCCCACCTTCTCCTAGCTTCCTGTATTTCCTATATGTCATTTACCATTGAATATTTAGGTCCTAGTCCTTGTAATCCTGCAGCCATGTCTCTTTAATGGCTCTAAGATCATACGTATTTATTTCTATTTGTGCTGTCAATTCATCTGCACGCATTCAGATACAAAGACTTTAGTTCCATCTTTTTAATATTTTTTAAGTTTGAGCTTTATCTGCTCGTTCACTCTTAGGTTAGTCCATTCCTACCACACATTTCCCTTCCTCCTACCTTGCTCCCTTGCCTGGTCTTCTCTATTTAATTCATTACAACTTCCCAAACTTTACCCCTCACCCGCACTACTGAGTTTAAAGCCCACATATTAATACATTATACACATTCTGTCCTAATGTGGGACCAAATAAATTAATATCGACCAGCAGCCTGAGTTGTTCAAAACGTTTGGTGTTTTTTTTAATAGAGAAAGATAATTTCCTGTCAGAAATTACAACTTAATTTTTCATAGGTACAGGAAATTAATATGCTGCTATCAAAATATATTGGGCAGGATTCTCTGTTTGGGAGACTATGGGCTGGATTCTCCTTTTCAGTGGCTAAGCACCGACTCGAACGGAGAATTCGCGGGAGGTGTCCGATCTGCAGCGAACGCGCCGAACAACATGGTGCCAGCCGTGCGCGGACCCGACCCACCATCCGCGGCCCCACAGGCCAGCCCCTGGCCACTCACTGGCCACGCCCCCACCAGTCCCCCCAGCCCTCGCAGAAGCCCCCCACCCCCGGCACAAATCCCATTTTGGCACTGGACACGGTCCACAGCCGCCATGCCGGGGTCCCGACTGCTGAGACCACACGTGTTCCATGCCGTCGGGAACTCGGCCCATCGAGGGCGGAGCATCGCAAGAGGTCCTGCTGATGATGCACCATCGCGGTTGCCACGCGTTTGCGGCATTTCCGAGGGGGCGGAACATGGCTGACTGGCGTCAAACTGGCACCGTTCCCGATTTGGGCGTCGGAGTCGATTCTCCACCCGATCGACGATTACGATATCGGCGCGAGCAACGGAGAATCCCGTCCTATGTTCTTTCACTCGAGCTGAATATCTTCTGGTTTGCACTGACGCTAGAAGCAGCACCCAGAAGCAATTCACTGTCGTTTGTCATGCAAATTTATGCATGGTGGAGATCGCAAGGGATTCCATGGCTAATCACGCTATCAGGCTGCCATTTTGAGCGGGCGGCCCGATACCGAAGTCAGGCAGTTGGGCCCCCTTTCCCGCCGCAACGGACATCCTGCATCCCCCCCCGCCCCTACCCCATGACAAGTAGGGACATCATCCGCCTCCACACCACAGGAATTGCTGGGTCATCCCCCAAACCACAGCACGCATGAGGGTGACCCAACCTGAACCCACCCCCTGCCACCGACCGCCCCACCTGAGAACCCTCCCAATAACAGAGAACCCACCCCATATGAAAGGAACCCCCCCATATCGAAGAACCCCCTCCCATTTTGGTTATGGGGGGTTCTATGATTCTATGAACCCCCCCCCATAACGGAGCCTCCTCCCATAAGGGAACACCCCCCCCATAACGGAGAACCCCTGCCCTACCGTAATGGAGAACCCCCTCCATAACGGAGAACCCCCCATAACAGAGAATCCCCAACAGAAAACCCCCCATAACATATAAGCCCCTTACGACAGAGCCACCCTCCTACAATATACACCCCAATAACAGAGACCACCCCCACAATAACAGAGTCCACCCGATAACAGAGATCTCCCAAAACTGAGACTCCCATTACAGAGACCCCCCATAATAGAGCCCACACCCCAATAAAGAGGCCCCTCTCAATCAAGAGACTCCATTCCCCCATCAGTCACCCCTGTCTCCAAGCTAAAGAGAAGCCGAGGCACAAACAGTGAAAAAAAATTGTTGCTTTTTCACTCACCTACCTCTCACACCTGCAGCCTCAGGCAGATGTCTTGACCGCAGCAGCTATAACTTCATAAAAGTGAACACCACATCAAAAGGCCTTAACCCCCCCACCCCCGCCCAAATCCCTTGATCTGCAAGGCTTCTAGTCACTTCAAACAGAAATAGCTTTCAGTAGGCTGTAATTGACAGCTTGATGGTGTATTTTCATTTCCCTTCACATTTGAATGGATCTCAAGTAGCCTACTGTGAAACTAACCGCAATGTTTATGAATATATAGTTATAATTGACAACTCAATGACCATATCAAAAGCAGTTAAGTGCCTTCTCTGAGGTAAAGAGGAAGGGAAAGCACTTAACTCCTAGATGTTTATAATCGTTGCTGTTAGTTTTACAGCAGGCAAGGTCTGGGGGCTGCTGCCCTCTGATCAGCTTTGGGGCACCTACATTAAATACCTACTCTTTTGACCTACAGGTCAACAGCGTCAGGCCACACTGGTAAATACTTGTACCGGTCCATGCTCATGTGAATTCCGGCCCAGAGGGCCAGAGAATCATGGAGGCAAGGAGAATCTGGTGTCCAGCCTGTTAATAGGATCCAAATGAGTCGATGCCAATGCCAGTGGGGGAGCAAAGCATCATAAAGGGCACCAATCCCGCTTTTTCCCCCGACGCTTGATTCTCCACCGTATCAGGAACTCCGCTGGTGGCAGAGAATCCAGTCCATTAATATATGTACAGACAGCATAAGAGGAAATCCCAAGGATGCTCATGTGGTAAGGTATAATACCTTATACTGTCTGCAATGCTGCCTCAGATCTGCGACAATGGTATGGCAAGAAAACTCTAAATGAAAATCTTATAAAAGCTCAACATTCCACTAATCTTTTTAAATCTTTATTAGTGTCACAAGTAGTCTTACATTAACACTGCAATGAAGTTACTGTGAAAATCCCATAGTTGCCACTCTCCAGCGCCTGTTTGGGCTCATGGAGGGAGAATTCAGAATGTCCAATTCACCTAACAAGCACGTCTTTCAGGATGTTGTCCTTCTTAGTTACAAATGTTCGCAACCAATTTTCCCTGCCTCTCAATTCTTCAAACCAAATAAACATGCTCACTAGAAATAAATGGTAAAGTTAAATAAGAACAAGTTTGAGTACTGTTCAAAAATAATTGCTTACATTGCTAACCAGCTTGGTGGTTTGCATTGCCTTTTTGATGTCAGGTCTATCGATAATTTCCGTGTAACTGTGCATACCTTGTGCATCTTTCTTGTATAATACCTATTCAAAAAAAAGAAAATGATTACCCATTTTATGTACACCAAAATCGCAGAATCATAGAATTATTACAGCACAGGAGGCCATTCGGCCCACCGTGTTTGGACCAGCTCTCTGAATGAGTAATTCATTACGTGTCATTCTCTTGCATCTCCCTGTAACGCTGCACATTCTTCTCCGTCAGCTAACAGTTTTGAATGCCTCGATTCAACCTGCCTCCACCATGTTCTCAGGCAGTGCAGTCTAGATCTTAACCACTTGCTGTTTTTTCTCACATCTATCTTTACCAATTAGCTCAAATCTGTGCTCTCTTATTCTTGATCCTTTCATGAGGTGAAACAGTTTCTCCCCATCTACTCTATCCAGACCCCTCACGATTATGAATACTTCCATCAAATCTCCTCTCTGTCTTTTCTTCTACAAGGAAAACAGTCCTAACTTTTCCAATCCACCTTCACAACCAAAATTCTTCCTCAATAGAGCCATTCTTGTTAATCTTTTCTGCATTCTCTCTAATGCTTCACATCCTTCCTAAAGTGCAGCATCCTGAACTAGATGCAATGCTCCAGCTGAGGCCGAACTAATGTCTCAGACAACATCAACATAACCTCTATGCTCTTGTAATCTATTCCCTATTAATAAAGCCTAGAATGTTGTAGTTTATTAACTGTGCTCTCAGCATGTCCTGTCACCTTGAGTGATTTATGCATGTGTACACTCAGGTTCCTCTGCTCCTGCACCTCCTTTAGAATTATACCATTTATTTTGTATCTTCCCTCCATATTCTTCCTACCAAAATTAATTATTTCACATTTCTCTGCATTGATTTAATCTGCCACCTGTCCACCCATTTCACCAACTTTGTCAATGCCCTTTTGTAGTTCTACATTATCCTCCTCACAGTTCACAATGCTTCCAAGTTTCATATCATCCACAAATTTTGAAATTGTGCCCTGTACACCAAGGTCTAGATCATTACTATATATCACAAAAACAGGGTCCAAAATGAAACTCCACCACAAACTTTCCTCCGGCCCGAAAGACATCCATTATCCACTACTCTGTTTCCTGCCACTCAGCCAATTCCGTATCCATGGTGCTACTATCCCTTTTATTCCATGAGCTGTAACTTTGCTCACAAGTCTGTTGTTCAACGCTGTATCAAATGCCTTTTGGAAATCCATGTACACCTTCATCTAATCTCTTAGTTACTTCTTCAAAGAACTCCAGCAAGCTAGTTAAACACAATTTTCCCATAACAAATCCATGTTGCCCTTCCTTGATTAATCCGCATTTGACCATGTGACTATTAATTTTGTCCTGAATCATTGTTTCTATAACTTTCCACATCATCAGCATTAAACTAACAAGCTTGCAGTTGCTGATCTTGGGCGAGATTCTCTGACCCCCCCCGCCGGCACCGGAGATTCGGCGGGGGCGGGAATCGCGCCGCGGCAGTTGGCGGCCCCCCCCCCCGCCCCCCCCGGCGATTCTCCGGCCCGGATGGGCCGAAGTCCCGCTGCTAAAATGCCTGTCCCGCCGGCGTAGATTAAACCACCTACCTTACCGGCGGGACAAGGCGACGCGGGCGGGCTCCGGGGTCCTGGGGGGGGGCGCGGGGCGGTCTGGCCCCGGGGGGGACCCCCACGGTGGCCTGGCCCGCGATCGGGGCTCACCGATCCGCGGGCGGGCCTGTGCCGTGGGGGCACTCTTTTCCTTCCGCCTTCGCCACGGTCTCCACCATGGCGGAGGCGGATGAGACTGCCTCCACTGCGCATGCGCGGGAATGCCGTCAGCGGCCGCTAATGCTCCCGCGCATGTGCCGCCCGGAGATGTAATTTCCGTGCCAGCTGGTGGGGCACCAAAGGCCTTTTCCGCCAGCTGGCGGGGCGGAAATTCGTCCGGCGCGGGCCTAGCCCCTTAAGGTCGGGGCTCGGCCCCCCAAGATGCGGAGCATTCCGCACCTTTGGGGCGGCGCGATGCCCGAATGATTTGCGCCCTTTTGGTCGCCAGTCTGCGGACATCGCGCCGAGACCGGAGAATTTCACCCCTTATCTTTGTAACCGTTTTTGAAAAAGAGTGTGATGTTTGGAATTCTCCAATCCTTTGGCACCACCCGAGTCTAAGGAAGGTTAAAAAATTATAGCCAGTACCTCCGCACACCATTTCGTACCTTTATGCAACTCATCTGGCCCTGGTGCCTCAACAACGTTAAGTACAGACAGTCTATCCGATACCTCCTCCTTTTCAATTTAAAACCACTCATGTCTGATTTACAACCTCTTACACCATGGCCTGGTTAGCATAGAACATAGAACAATACAGCGCAGTACAGGCCCTTCGGCCCACGATGTTGCACCGAAACAAAAGCCATCTAACCTACACTATGCCATTATCATCCATATGTTTATCCAATAAACTTTTAAATGCCCTCAATGTTGGCGAGTTCACTACTGTTGCAGGTAGGGCATTCCACGGCCTCACTACTCTTTGCGTAAAGAACCTACCTCTGACCTCTGTCCTATATCTATTACCCCTCAGTTTAAAGTTATGTCCCCTCGTGCCAGCCATATCCATCCGCGGGAGAAGGCTCTCACTGTCCACCCTATCCAACCCCCTGATCATTTTGTATGCCTCTATTAAGTCTCCTCTTAACCTTCTTCTCTCCAACGAAAACAACCTCAAGTCCGTCAGCCTTTCCTCATAAGATTTTCCCTCCATACCAGGCAACATCCTGGTAAATCTCCTCTGCACCCGCTCCAAAGCCTCCACGTCCTTCCTATAATGCGGTGACCAGAACTGTACGCAATACTCCAAATGCGGCCGGACCAGAGTTCTGTACAGCTGCAACATGACCTCCCGACTCCGGAACTCAATCCCTCTACCAATAAAGGCCAACACTCCATAGGCCTTCTTCACAACCCTATCAACCTGGGTGGCAACTTTCAGGGATCTATGTACATGGACACCTAGATCCCTCTGCTCAGCCACACTTTCAAGAACTTTACCATTAGCCAAATATTCCGCATTCCTGTTATTCCTTCCAAAGTGAATCACCTCACACTTCTCTACATTAAACTCCATTTGCCACCTCTCAGCCCAGCTCTGCAGCTTATCTATATCCCTCTGTAACCTGCTACATCCTTCCACACTATCGACAACACCACCGACTTTAGTATCGTCTGCAAATTTACTCACCCACCCTTCTGCGCCTTCCTCTAGGTCATTGATAAAAATGACAAACAGCAACGGCCCCAGAACAGATCCTTGTGGTACTCCACTTGTGACTGAACTCCATTCTGAACATTTCCCATCAACCACCACCCTCTGTCTTCTTTCAGCTAGCCAATTTCTGATCCACATCTCTAAATCACCCTCAATCCCCAGCCTCCGTATTTTTTGCAATAGCCTACCGTGGGGAACCTTATCAAACGCTTTGCTGAAATCCATATACACCACATCAACTGCTCTACCCTCGTCTACCTGTTCAGTCACCTTCCCAAAGAACTCAATAAGGTTTGTGAGGCATGACCTACCCCTCACAAAGCCATGCTGACTATCCCTGATCATATTATTCCTATCTAGATGATTATAAATCTTGTCTCTTATAATCCCCTCCAAGACTTTACCCACTACAGACGTGAGGCTCACCGGTCTATAGTTGCCGGGGTTGTCTCTGCTCCCCTTTTTGAACAAAGGGACCACATTTGCTGTCCTCCAGTCCTCTGGCACTATTCCTGTAGCCAATGATGACATAAAAATCAAAGCCAAAGGTCCAGCAATCTCTTCCCTGGCCTCCCATAGAATCCTAGGATAAATCCCATCAGGTCCAGGGGACTTATCTATTTTCAGCCTGTCCAGAATTGCCAACACCTCTTCCCTACGTACCTCAATGCCATCTATTCTATTAGCCTGGGGTTCAGCATTCTCCTCCACAACATTATCTTTTTCCTGAGTGAATACTGACGAAAAATATTCATTTAGTATCTCGCCTATCTCTTCAGACTCCACACACAATTTCCCATCCCTGTCCTTGACTGGTCCTACTCTTTCCCTAGTCATTCGCTTATTCCTGACATACCTATAGAAAGCTTTTGGGTTTTCCTTGATCCTTCCTGCCAAATACTTCTCATGTCCCCTCCTTGCTCGTCTTAGCTCTCTCTTTAGATCCTTCCTCGCTACCTTGTAACTATCCATCGCCCCAACCGAAACTTCACACTTCATCTTCACATAGGCCTTCTTCTTCCTCTTAACAAGAGATTCCACTTCCCTGGTAAACCACGGTTCCCTCGCTCGACGCCTTCCTCCCTGTCTGACCGGTACATACTTATCAAGAACACGCAGTAGCTGATCCTTGAACAAGCCCCACTTATCCAGTGTGCCCAACACTTGCAGCCTACTTCTCCACCTTATCCCCCCCAAGTCACGTCTAATGGCATCATAATTGCCCTTCCCCCAGCTATACCTCTTGCCCTGCGGTGTATACTTATCCCTTTCCATCATTAACGTAAACGTCACCGAATTGTGGTCACTGTCCCCAAAGTGCTCTCCTACCTCCAAATCCAACACCTGGCCTGGTTCATTACCCAAAACCAAATCCAACGTGGCCTCGCCTCTTGTTGGCCTGTCAACATATTGTTTCAGGAAACCCTCCTGCACACACTGTACAAAAAACGACCCATCTATTGTACTCGAATCTTCTTCCTTTTTAATGACAGGTGCAAAGTATTCATTTATTACCTTAGCTATGCCCTCTGCTTCCATGTGTAAATCCCCTATTTTATCTCTAATCAGCATATCTTCTTTTACCACCCTTTCATTACATTTAAGCCTATCGAAGATTTAGGCCGGGATTTTCCGATTCCGCCAGTAGCGGAGCATCATTGGGGGCGGGGTGGGAAAATTTGAATACTAGACAAAAGTTAATTGACTTTTGACCTCTGTCCAAATTTTCCCATCCTGCTCGCCACAATGACCGTCACTTGCGGGAGAGGAAAAGTCCACCCTTTTGGAGTCGCTTTCATGTTGGCTCGTTTCATATTCCCTCCTCACTTCTCTTACTTTTCACCTGCTCTCTGAACCTTCTATATTCAGCCTGGTTCTCTGTTGTATAATCCACCTGACATCTGTAATCGACACGGGGCTGGATTCTTCCGTCCCGCCCGCCACAAGATCGTCACTGGTAAGATGCGGACAATGGAAAAGTCCATTGACCTCAGGCGGGATTCTCCAGTCGCCGGGCAGGCACGGCCAGAGAATCCTGCCCACTGTTTTTCTTCTTCTTAATTTTGATCTCTTATATCAACGAGGGAGCTCTGGATTTGTTTGCCCTCCCTCTTTCTGTTGAAGGAATATCTTCATTGTGGCAGAAATACCTCTCCTTTAAGGTAGCCCACTCTTCAGATACTATTTTTTCTGCCAATCTTTGACTCCAGTTTATTTGTCCCAGATCCATTCTTACCTCATTGAAGTTGGCTTCCCCCCATTTAATTATTCTTACTCTGGATTGTTCTTTATCCATTTTCATAGCCAACTTAACCTGATGATATTATTTTATCTTACAAAAGTCTAATGCGATTGGAACTTGAAAGGATGAAGTAGGACAGTACATATATTCTAATAAATAAAACTTATATTCAGATTTGTTGAATATATATATGTCGATAGCTACATTGAGGTGTTTCAAATTGTATCAGAGTTTTAGGTTCACATTAAAAACATGGGGCGCGATTTAACCAAATGGGAACTATGTCCCATAGAGAGCGCGACTAGCCTCCTATTTCCCAACGCTCGCGGCACCGAGAAACACAACGCTATCTAACCTGACTCTGGTTAGGTACGGGGCCTCAGTGGGGATCGTGCCGCCGAGGCCGCACTTAGTCCCGTTTCCTGCACTGAGATGTCCTGCTCGCCGAAACCTCTCAGTGCAGGGAGGCATCGGGACACCGGGCAGGATTGACACCGTCGTAAACGCCGACGCGTTTCAGGACGGCGTCAGCATGCCCTCAGGAGCAGCTATTCCAGGCCCTACAGGGGGCCAGCATGGCACTGGAGTGACCCAAGCCGCCCCAGCTGCCGATGCAGGTGTCAAATGGGTGCCGCGGGTCTGCGCATGCGTGATGCGGCCGGCGCAAATGCGTACACGCGTACTGCGACCGGCAAAGTTGCGCGCATGTGTGGTGGCTCCCTTCTCCGCGCCTGCCCCGACGCAGCATGCGTAGGGCTACAGGGGCCGGCGCGGAGCAAAAGAGGCCCCCAGCCCGCCGATCGGTAGGCCCTGATCGCGGGCCAGGACACAGCGGAGGCCCCCCCTCGGGGTCACGCTGAGGTCCCGCCGGGGAAGACCACACGTGGACGGCGCCGGCGGGACTTGGATTTTTTTTGCGGCTGCTCGACCCTTCCCGGTTGGAGAATCGCTCCCAACCGGCGCTGCGCCAATGGCTCCGGAGAATCAGCAGACTGGTGTTGCGCTATTCACGCCCAGCCCGGCGATACTCCGTCCCAGCGTGGGCTGAGAGAATCACGCCCACCATTTTTAAATGGCATCTCGATCTCTCGAGCCTCCGACGCGACACACGAGGCACTCCACCCCCAGCCCCAACTCACTGTAAAGGGCTCCCCTGCCCCCCTCGCCCATGCAGGGTACCCACTGCACGGTCACTGCAAGCAATGCTACCGTGGCAATGTCAGCCTGGCACCCTGGCAGTGCCACATGGATGCCTCGGCAGTGCCAGGCTGGCACCCAGGTGGCACCAGTAGTGCCAGAGTACCACCCTGCCCAGAGGGTTTGCACCTGGGGCCTCCAATCCCATGGGAGACCCCCACGAGTGCCGTTCCATCTAGGGGTCAGGGACTGCGTCGGGGGTCGAGAGATCGGGGCACCATTTTAAAATGGCGTCCCGATCTCTCGCTACGTTGAAGAGTTCCAGTGAATGGAGCTCCTCAGTGCAGAAAACAAGGCTATGTGCAGTCTTGCCTATGCGTTCCCCACTGAGACCCCTTACCTAACCCGGGCACATTAAATAGCGGGGTGTTTCTCTACACTGCGAGCGTGGGGGGGACACGCGGCAAAACACAGTGGGCGGAGAATCCGTTTTGATGCCTATATGGGGAGAGGTGCCGGTTTTTATATTATCCACCCCCTGAAAACCGGCATATTCTAAGAGTATGCCGCGACGATTATCCACGGCCTCAAGCCATTGCTCCGACCCGACCCGCCGAGTTCCCGATGGCGTGGCATATGTGTGCTCACACCGTCTGGGAACCTCGCGTGGTGGCAGCGGACTCAGTCCGGCGCCGCCACTGTCGGGGGAGGGCCAAATCCCAAGCTGGGGAGGCTTCATTTTGGGCTGGGGGCACTGTGGGCGGGCGGTCCAGGGCGCGCGAGTGGCTGAAGGGAGGCTTTACTTTTGTGGTCCGCGTCCGCGGGCTGAGTCCGCCATGAAGCACGGCTCGGCCGTTGCAGGCCTCCACTGTGTACATGGGTAGCCACGGACCCGGAAATGCTCTGGGCCGTATCAGCAGCTAGAGTTGCGAGCTCCACGCTGTCTCCCTGCTAGCCCCCAGCAAAACGGGGAATACGGCCGTTTTGTGCCAGTTTTCCTGGCCTAAAAGACCACCGTTTTCACGCCGGCATGGGGACTTAGTCTCCAAAACGGAGAATCCAGTCCCAGTTCTTCTGCCAAAATAATACCTAAACACATGTATGAACAAAATGCAGATATTCACTTACATCACTTTGATGTTTATTGACTTCCATCGCATATTTAACATCCGGCAGTTCTTTCATGATGCAATAATTTGATTTTCCTTTCTCTGCATCGTATTTTTGCTTATATCGTTTCTAAGAAAATAAGAAAAATAGGCACCTCAATTGAGTCGAGACAGGGATAAAATACTTTAAAATGCCTTTCCTTTTTTCCCATTTTGGATTGCATGCACTTTAAATCACATTCAGAATGTAGCAGAGTTGAGAAGATTTTGTTTTGCAATGGAGTAAAATAACGAACAAAATTGGATTGCAAAATGATACAATTATACTGTAATTTAAAACAGGTTCAATATTGGATAGCCTCCAAAATCTTATACAAATGACCAATTAAACTGCACCAGTTCTTTCTCATGCAGGAGGCGCACAAACTCTATGTTGCCTGTGGATTTACAGGATAATTGCAGACGCTAAATGCACTGCTGAGTGGCTGCATACCTCAGCAGGAGGATAAAGACATGCAAGGTTAGCACCATTAAAAGTAAGTCTGCAAGGCATAAAGCAGCCTTGCACCTTAAGAGTGCCAGGAAGCCCTCCAGACAAACTCTGAAGACAATGGGAACAGATAGCTGTCATGGTTAATGCAAAGTAGGACAAAGTGGAGCATAACTGGTGGCAGCAGGAAGTTACAAGTGGGGGAGAGACATGGAGTCATATCTTAGCTCTATGGTGGTCAACATCACTGAAGAAATGGCAGGGCTGAAATCAAAGATCAAAATATCCTCATACCTAATCCTCATTCTCACACACCCTTTCTCCCTCATCCCTCAATCTCTTTTGTTTAAAAGCTGCATATGGTAAGCATGCACCTTTTGTTTCGCCTTCCACTCCCTATCAGATACCCAAGAACTGCCACCTGGCAGGGCAATGGTGAAAACGCGAGGGATGGAAATCCGATTGACAAGCAGCATGAGGATAGAATTCCACTGCCAGCGAACGGCACACAGCCGGGTAACATGTGGCTGGGGGAGTGGAGAATCCAGCCCCAAATCTGCATTTCAGTCTGAGAATGGAGGCAATTCTAGTCAGCACCTCCATGTCTTGATGCATGTGCCTCATTCACTTGGTCCAATCTTTCAATCCCATTCTTTATTTCTATTGCTGTGCCTGTCTTTACATGGATTTCACCATGCTAACTGTTTCTGAACTCGCGGTTTCAAATCTTTTGATTTTAATGTCCTGATTGTTTAAGGCAATCTGTAGTCCCTTGCCCTGCTCACTCAAGACTTTATCTTGCACTTCCAGCAACTTGCAGAGAAAATTATCATGGACATTAAATGGACAAATACAAGACTAACAACGGACTCTATAACAGCATCTAATCAAAATAAACTCATGCTGCACATTGTTACGACACATCAAAGGATATTTAAATTTCCAGTAAATGACTGGAAGGATCACACAAGATTTCAAGCTCTAAGACTTTTACCATAATAAACAAAATAAAAACATTGTACAAATAATATTCAGTAGGAAACTTGTACTCTAAACTACAAAGAAGATCCAAAGTTTAATTTTTTAAATAACCAAAAATTCTCTTCTATGGTTATATTTACTCTGCCCCTTAAGAGGACATTTCACTCTCCAGGAACCAGTACAAAGCTACTCTCAGCTCCCAATGGTTTTCTTTCTTTTCCCTTTTCCAATGACTTGCTTCCTTTTCCAGTCAGATGATTTCTAATCCCTGAACTGACTTTCATGGTCAGGGTTAACCTGGAAATTCCTCCCTCTAGCCAAAACTGATGAAATTCTCATAAATCTAGTCAATTGAATCACATTCTGCGTGGGTTGCCTCTATCTCTCTATTGTCTTTCTCGCTCAGATTCTTGCAGCCTGATCTGTCTAGGTCAGATTCATTTATATCTTTGAAAAACCTATAACCTGATTCTATGATGGTTCCCACTGGGTTCTTCCCCTCTCAAAACCGACATTCATGGAAATATACATCACATGAGCCTTGTATCCAGGTAGAACAACAGCTAATTAGCTATCCTCCAACTCCATTCTATCTTTGAAGTAAAAAGGCACCGGCGGGAATTTCCACACAACCTGCCACGTGTTTCATGGTGGTGTGGATGGCTCACCATTGGTCTTCTGGTCCCACAGTTGTGACTGGGGTTTCCCATTGAATGCACCCCTCGTCGCCAAGGAACCCGTGGCGATGGTGCACATTGGCAGGACCAATTGATTCCGCTGGCGTGACAGCTGGAAAGTTCCGGACAAAGTAAGAATGTCTATAAGATCTGACATTCCAAACATCACCCTGCGAGACCTGGAGATTACCAGTCTATCCACCATCAGTGCAGTTCTTCTGATTATTGTTTACAGGTGCAGCACGGTAGCATTGTGGATAGCACAATTGCTTCACAGCTCCTGGGTCCCAGGTTCGATTCCGGCTTGGGTCACTGTCTGTGTGGAGTCTGCACATCCTCCCCGTGTGTGTGTGGGTTTCCTCCGGGTGCTCCGGTTTCCTCCCACAGTCCAAAGATGTGCAGGTTAGGTGGATTGGCCATGATAAATTGCTCTTAGTGTCCAAAATTGCCCTTAGTGTTGGGTGGAGTTACTGGGTTATGGGGATAGGGTGGGGGTGTTGACCTTGGGTAGGGTGCTCTTTCCAAGAGCCGGTGCAGACTCGACGGGCCGAATGGCCTCCTTCTGCACTGTAAATTCTATGATCTAGGTGTGAATATCTTACACCTTCTTCCCAGTTACAGAACCTGGGCCCTCCTTTAATCTTTAAAAATCAAGCCTCCCGAGCAAAATTACATGACTCCCTTTATACTTTAATTTTACCCTAAACTAAAGAAACAGTCTCAAAACATAACAATCTCTTTTATCTTCAAATATTACACCCTAAGAGGGCACTGTTATGGACATCTATGTGGTGCTCCAAGGTTATGCTTGACAAGGTACTGCAGTTAGTTTCCATTGCCTTCTGCAGGTTCTGGAGACAAGGTGACTCTCCCACTCTTACTGCCTGCCATAGGCATATTAGAAGGATTATCAGGTTGCGCATTTATCCTCTATGGTGTATTTGGGGAATTAATAATGGAAAATTTGGAAATGACAGATGAATTGAACAGATATTTTGCATCTGTTCTCATTACAGAAGATACAAATCTATCCTGGAATCTAGAAATAATTATGTATCAGGAGGTAAAGGGAGGGAGGAACTTAAACGACGCACAATCGCCAAACAGAAATTTATAGCCAAGTTCTGCACACACGAGTACGGCCTCAACCGGGACCTTGGATTCATGTCGCATTACATTCACCCCCCACCATCTGGCCTGGGCTTGCAAAATCCTACCAACTGTCCTGGCTTGAGACAATTCACACCTCTTTAACCTGGGATTACCCCTCTCCGTGGATCTGTAAAGACTTAATTACCTGCAAATGCTCACATTCAAAGCATTGTCTTGCATCTTTGACTTTGTCTTTATATATGTTTCTGGAACCTACCTCTTCATTCACCTGAGGGAGGAGCAGTGCTCCGAAAGCTAGTGATTAGAAACAAACCTGTTGGGACTTTAACCTGGTGTGGTAAGACTTCTTACTGTGCTCACCCCAGTCCAACGCCGGCATCTCCACATCCTAATTTTTATGTTCACATGCCGATAATCAACCTGTGTGGCCAAGTTATTCCATGGCTAATAAGTCTCAATGTGGGACTCGAACCCAGAGCTTCTAGCTCAGAGGTAGGGATGATATCACTATGCCACAAGACATTCTGTTCATAGCAATCCTACGAACTACAGGGCCGGAATTCTCCATTTGCAAGACTAGGGTCTGTTGCGTCTGGGCACGCATTTGGGCGTGCCAGTTAAATAGCAAGAAAGGCCAAAATCGAGATTTACATCAGGCACAAATCAGTTTGCTATCTAACCGGCTCACTCCCGATGGGGAGTTCCAGATCATGCCAAAATATGGCGAGCATATCATAGTCCTCACTTGCATTCATTTCCACATCATTAGTGAGATTGAAGTTGAAGGCAACGGCCTCCCGGGAATTAACCAGTTCCCCAGCGAGAAATCACAATGGTTAGAATTCTTTGAGGGTGTATCAAGGAAGTTGGACAAAGGAGAGCAAGTGGATGTGATCAATTTAGATTTCCAGAAGGCCTTTGACAAGGTGCCATACAGGAGGCTGCTAAAAAACATAAGAGCCCATGGTGTTATGGACAAGGTACTGGCATGGATCGAGGGTTGGCTGACTGGCAGCAGGCAAAGAGTAAAGGGGTCTTTTTCAGGACGGCAGACGGTGACTAGTGGTGTTTCGCAGGCGTCAGTGTTGGGACCACAACTATTCACGACATACATTAATAATCTGGAAGAAGGAACTGAGGGCATTGTTGCTAAGTTTGCAGATGATACAAAGATATGTAGAGGGGCAGGTACTATTGAGGAAGTGGGAAGACTGCAAAAGGACTTGTACAGGCTGGGCAAAGAGTGGGCAAAGAAGTGGCAGTTGGAATACAATGTGTAAATGTGTACGGTTATGCATTTTGGTAGGAAAAATAGAGGCATAGACTATTTTCTAAATGGGGAAAGGCTTTAGAAATCTGAAGCACAAAGGGACTTAGGAGTCTTGGTTCAAGATTCTCTTACGGTTAACATGAAGGTTCTGGTTAATGGCGCCAGTGCGGAAGCTGGAGACCACTGCGGAGACCTGATATAACATGGCTGATGTTGCCACCCGTGCTATCATTGAGTGGTGCACGGACTGTTCAAAATGCCTGGACGGCTCTGGTTGTACACTGCGGTACACCCCCCAGAGGGTCTCCTACTTTGTGGTGGCCTGCTATGTCCTCCACAACCTAGCACAGCAGCGGGGTGACAACGGCCTCATCTGAGGGACAGGAGGAGGCGGACCAGGTGGGGATGGAGGACGAACCCAGGGAGGACCCGCAAGAGGAGCCGGAGGATGGAGTAAAGGCCGCAGCAAGGGTCTGGCATGTCCGGAGAACCAGGGAGGCCCTCACCCTCACCCGATACTCATTGGATGAGGCTTTGTCTGTCAGCCTACCTCCTACCCTCAAAATCCCTCTACACCCCTTCCAATCCCCCGTCCCCCCATTCCCCTCCTTCTCATCCAATCCCTCCTCCCCCAATCCCTCTACACAGCCCAATTCTTCCTTCCCACATCCTCCTCCTTCCCACATCCCCCTCCTTTCCACCCATTTCCCTCCTTCCTTCCCCGGCCATTTCCCAATTCTCCCACAGACCACCTCCCACCCTATCCCGACTACCCTGTTCCATCCTGCAAAGGTCTGCGTAACATCACCCCAGGATGAAGGGCCTGTGTCAGCACTGTCAGCAGATTAACATACAAGTGCTCCTCATCATGCCAAAGTTGGACTCCTGTCTTTCTGCTGGCAGCGTGCTCACACCCATCCTCTGAACACGGTCTGCATCAGGAGCATATGATCTTGGACAACTGTGAGCAGGGGTGCAGGGGGAACAAAGGGCAACAGAGGATGGGCGTGCAGGCAGGCCCGCTGTGAAGATTAATGTGACAGAGGCTTCACATGTATCAGATGTAACATGTTTTAATTGTGGACATTTGAATTTTCCATTCTCCCTAGCAACAGATAGTGCCCCCCATGCTGCCCCACACCAGTGATCCTCCCTCGAGGTGTGTACCCAGGATGCATATCGGAGGTGGAAGCAGCCTGCTGCTTTCCGTGCTCTGTAGCCTTTTCTGCCCTTGGCAGACGTCTTCTGGAGGGCCTGGAGCCGGGGGGTGGAGCGTGTAATGGAGGGATGGAGCATGAAGTGTCCAAGCCGCTAATGATATTGAAATTTATGCATATGACGGTTTTGCATGGACTCACTGGCGCGGGGCAAACCTTGATATTGCTGCCAGCGAGGGGCGGAGCATGGCTTTGGAATCAGCGGCGGGCGCAAATGTATTTTTTTCCATTTTGCGTGATCGCGATTCTCGCTTCTGGCATCACCATGCGGAGAATCCTGTCCAAGATTTGTAACAACATCAAAAATACCAAGCAAAGTTTAAAATGGCCATTCTTTTCTAAATTGTTCAGTATAGTAGTCGTTGCCTGCTGGAATGATGACAAAATTACTGTTATGCAACCGTTTCTGCAGGCTACTGATCTCAAACTCCCAGGAAAGTTCATCAGTAGCAAAGCTATGTTTATATTTGATCTGCTAATCCACTTGCTGTGCCATAATTCGCTACTGCTGCTCAAAGTGATCTTACTATCTATCACATGTTAATCCTTGAGCCAGCACTCTCTTGTATTTTCCGGTCATTCCTGGATAGCTTGGAGGCAGCGAGTTCCTCAATGTATTGAACTCAATGCAAAATTTAATAGCGTTTACTAGGTTATGGCATCATATCAGCTTCAAAGTTACTGCTACGTAATCATTGAAGGACATTTGATTGTCTTATTAAATGCCTCTTCAGAGTGGTAAGACCAATTTATTATACTGTTCATTATTAATTTCCTCACTTCAGCATGGTACATAGTAATAGGAATAGGCCATTTAAACCTTCAATTCGGTCTGCTACTCGCCGAGATCATGTCTAAACTGTGACCTAACTCCATATACCCAGCTTAGCCCCATATCCCTTAATACCTTTTGTTAATAAAAATCTATCAATCTTACTTTAAAAATTAATAATTGGTCTAGGATCAATGGCCAATTTGCGAACATGAGTTTCAAACATCTATAAGTGTTTCCCGATTTCATTCCTGGAAAGGTCTGGCTCTAATATTGATGCAATTCCCCCTAATTCTAGACTTTCCAAACAGCTAATTTTGTTTTTGCCCAATCTATTCTATTTGTCCCTCTTAATACCTTGAAAACTTTGATCCAAACATCCTTAACTTCTAAATTCTAGAGAACACAAGCCTCATACTTTAAACCATGGAGGCCAGGTATTATCCAGTAAATCGATTCCGCAGTCCACTTCAAGGCCAGTTTATCCTTCCTACATTTGATGCCCAAAACTGAACACAATACTACAGGTATTGTATAGCCAGGGCTTTGTAGGGTGCAGTGTGACTTCAACTCCTTTGTATTCTAATCCCCTGGATGTAAAGGTTTTTGATTATTAAAATGTCATGAACAGATAGAGAAACAATCTGTGTACTATACCTGATCTCCAAGTTTCTTTAACCTTCTAGTGTTTTTAGTTTTTCACCATTAGGGAAGTACTGCATTCTATTCTTTTTAGATCCAAAATGGATGACATCACATTTTCCAATGATGAAATCCATTTGCCACTGTTTTTGATATTTAATCAATCAATATCTCTGTGATCTTATGCTTCCATCTATAATACTTATCAACATCTACTTTTGTCAACTTGGATATGTGCCTTTCTATTTCTTCATCTAAGTCATTACAAAATACAGCAAAGAGTTGAGAACCCAGCACAAATCCTTGCAAGCTCTACATCCTGCCAAGTAGAATACTTGCCCGCATCATCATACCTCACTCTGAATCTGCGAAACTTCTTTCGCAAATACAGTATCTATGGTGGCTGGCATCTGTGCATACAAACACTTAGAGCTTTCTTTTTTCACAAGTTCTTTGTACTTGGTCTGAAAATAAGAAACAGTCTGCTGTTACCTTAATGGAAATAGTCTAATACTTTAACCAGGCCGACATTAGCGGAGACCAATAAGTCTTTGAAAAAAACAAAGTTTTGCAAGCTTATGTGAATAATCTCATTTTATATTTTTCAAGATTGCTCAACATAGTGGAATTTTCACAAACATTTACAGCAAGAAGCTTTTGGAGTTCATTAATCAGGGTGGAAACATGTAAATTTCATTAAAGTAAATGGTTCATTTGGTTACCAAATCCTTTTGCTTTTTCTGCTTTCAAACACTTCTTATACTTTTTTTTAAAAAATATTTTTTTTATTCTACATTTTCACATTTTCCTTCAAAGATTTACACACCACCCACAAACAGTAAATGGTAACAAATACAAAATCAATCCCCTTAACAATACCAATGATCCCATCCTCCCACCACCCCAAACAACGGCCCACCTGTCAATATATGCATCCAATAAACCAAACCCTCCCACGGTGGAAACAAAAAACAAAAGAGAAAAAGAAAAAGGAGTCCGGGACCGCCATGGTCACCATTTACCTATAGAGTCCACTCCCCCTCCCCCCCTACACTCAACGTCATCCAGCCTCTGAAAGAGTACCGTACATGATACCCAAGAGTTGTACACCTCCCCCCCCCCCCCCCCCCCCCCCCCACCCAAGTCTCCAGCTCCTCCCGTCCACTGCCTCTTGTAAAACTCCTCCTCCCAACCTCGGTTCCTTCCCCCCAACTTTCCACCCCGGCTAGACCACTCGGACACTGTTCTGCCAGGCTCTGATGGCTGCAGCCCCTCCCCCCACCTCACTCCCGTTCACTGGCCGGCTCAAACCGGCCAGCGTGGAGGCCCCCGCCCGGGTCCCTTCCCCCTTGCCCGGCCCTAGGAAAGCCCAGAGATCCCCTTTTAGCACACAAACCCCGCATATCCACCTACACCCCGAAGAGCCCTCATTTCGAGTGAAAGTCCCATCACTTCCCTTGTCCAAATATATACAACATTGGCTCCTTTAGCCCCTACACCCACGCACAGTGAAACAAAAAAGAAGAAAATACAGTCATGAGGTTACATCGGCACATGGCCATTTCTCAATTTGTCAGTTCTGCCACAGTCCTTCTGCCTTCGCAAACTCCTCCTCTGCTTCCGCCGTTCCAAAATAAAAGTCCCTGAGCTTATAAGTCACCCTCAGCTTCGCAGGATATACAATGCTGCACTGCACCTTGCTAATGTACAGTGCCCTCTTCACCCGGTTGAAGGCAGCCCGCCTCCTCGCCAGCTCCACCGTAAAGTCCTGGTATACACGTATACCAGCTCCAGCCCACTGCACCACCCGCTTCTGCTTGGCCCAGCTCAGGACCTTCTCCTTCACACTGTACCTACGGAAGCACAGAGTCACTGCCCTTGGCGGCTCACTCGCCTTTGGTACAGGCCTCCACGACCAATGAGCCCGATCCAGTTCATATCAGGAGGGATCCTCCCCCTCCCCCAATAGTTTTGCCAGCATCGCGGCAAAATACTCAGTCGGCTTCGGTCCTTCAACTCCTTCGGGCAGCCCCACAATCCTCAAATTCTGTCGCCTGGATCTGTTTTCCAGGTCTTCCATTTTTCCTCGCAGATCCTTGTTAATGTCCATCACCTTTCGCATTTCCTTCCCCGTCGAGGCAAGTTGATCACTGTGCTGCAATAACGTCACCTCCACTTCCTTCAGCGCCTCCCCTTGCTCTCGCACCTCCGCCACTGCGCTCGCCACCGCCGTCATCACCGGGGAAATCGCCTCCTCCGCCAGCGCACTCAAAGCCTTCCTCATCTCCTTCCTCAACGTCTCCATGCATTTCGCAAACTGCTTTTCGAATTCCGCAGCCATCACCTTAGTTATTCCTTCAGCCGTAAGCACTGCGGCCTCCCCTGGTGCTCCAGCCTCCATTTTCTTTACTGACCCCGCTGTGACCTTTCCACTCCCCGACGGACTTTCAGCCGCTTTTTTCACGGCCGCTTTTTTGCTGGTCTTCGACATTCCCCTCCTCTGTGCTGTCTCCCGACTTTTACTGCCTTTGCTGGCCCTAGGACCGGGCGTTAACCCCCGACAATGCCGTTCCCGAATGGGAGCCCTCCAACGCGCGGCTGCCTCCCGCCTGCCGTCACCGGAAGTCCCCAACACTTCTTATACTTGACTGCAGTTTCCAAACCTTTCTGTGTGCAGCAATATTCATAAAAGAATGCTTATTTTATCTGATTCAATTATGGGTAAAACACCTCAAATTTGAAGAAATGATTTGTGGGCCGTTACTTTTACAACATCCAGACCAGTGAGAAATTTGACCTCGTTGCAGAAGGGTTGAGGGGAACATTGCTGTGTTTTTGGAAGCAGAAGAATAGGAGCTGTTAACTCCTTCCATGACAGTCCATAACACACAAGCACTTCTTTTAATCGGGCGTAAATCCATTGAAGTACAGACACGGCAGAAATCTAAGAGCAGAAACAATTATCCTGTATCAATTAAGAATAAAATTCGATATGGTTTACCTCAGAAATAAGAACAGATGCATTTTTCATATATTGCTGTTGAGGTGTGTCTGGCACAAAAGTATACTTCCCCTTTGACTTTAGATGTTCTTCTTTGTATTTAACCTAAAAAGAAAATTGATGGCTGTAACACAAACTGAAAACCACACAATCACTGTCAATAAACTTTTAAGCTAAAAGTACGTCACCATTTTAACAGATGCACTGTCCATTTCCCCATGCAAGCCATTCCATTTGTTACATTCCACTCGGAATAAAGCCGCTGAGACTTTTTTTTCCCAAACGAGAACTTAATACACAATGCTCAAAGCAATCCAAATAATTTAACACCAAACAATTGACCACATTGGTGATGCAACATGCAAAGTGAGAACCCACTGTTTTCTTGTAGGTTTAGAAGACTATCACCGCAACAAAATAAGAAAGTTGATTGTGTGCATTTCACAAAATACTGTTTTAAAAAAGAAAATACTTACATCACTTATCTGATCACTACATTTCTGGGCAAATTCAATACTCCAGTCTTTCACAATGGGTTTACTGAGTGCCTGAGAAGGAAAAACCAATATTGCTGTAAAAGCTTTTCATGATAAGTTACTGAAAAATAACAGAACAACTATGAAGTTTTTAACCTTTTCCTGTTCTTCTTCTCCATCCTCTTCTACGGAATTATGAACCTTCATTTTTAAAAAAATACTGAATTAAAAACAATTGCACAGCTAATGTTTTCAGCAGCAGCAACTGCTTTGCAGTAGTCTATTCCAATGTCCGTTACGTAGAAGATAGTTTAAGACCACATCCTAATTTAGTAAGCACTTGATGAGTTGATGGCCTTTATCTCAGGAATTCAACAGAGGTGAACACAAAAGCTTCACAGATGGCCCAGTCGCCAAATCCTGTTTGAAGCTAATAACTTTGTTTTTTTAACAATTATTTGTCAGATCCTACCTAAACTCTGTCTGCAAGAGTTGAGAATATAATTAAATTTGGTGCTGAGAAAATCTGAATAGTTTAAATTCGCTCCCAGCTGATCAAGTAAAAGTATTTTGAAGTCAGAAGGGCTATGAAGGAATTTTATTGCTTTGGAATGTGTGTCGCTATTATCTGGAGAACGTTCAATACCCTGTCAAAATTAAATGGTACAAGTATATTCAGCTTGCATATCAATACTAAATATTTCATATTCAATAGAGAAGATAAGGGTGTACAACAAATCTTCCTTTATTCAATTAACCATATAAAACAGGGCCAAAGATCTCCAAACACATATCAGTTTATATCACATAACCTCTGAGGCACAAGGTTCTGGGTTCAATTCCCATCCCACGGCTAGAGCACAAAATTCTACGCTGACATTCCAGTGTGGCATGAGGAAGCTCTGCATTGTCGGATGCAGAGGCACCAATGGTGCACAGAGTCATCAGTGTCCATGTGAAAATTGTTGCTGTGTTCTTGAATGCTGCCATGCAGGGGCAATACGTCAATGAGAAATAGGAAGGGGCCTAGGACAGATTCTTAGGGAACACCATAGGTAATGGCGCAGGAGCTGAAAAGAAGCTATTGCAACTGATACTCTGCTATTATTAGATAGATGAGAATGGAGTGGCAAGGGCAGTCCCACACATCTGAGCAACAGTGGACAGACAATGGTCAATCAAGCCATAGGTCGCAGACAGGAATGATAAGGACAAGGAAGGATAAGTCACATTCACATCAGATGTCATTTATGACTCTGAAATGGCCGTATTGGTACAATGGCAGGGCAGAAACCTGGTTAGGAAGATTCAAACATGGAATTCAGGGATAGGTGGGTTCGGATTTGAGGCAACAATACAATCTAGGGCTTTGGAGAGAAAAGGGAGGTTGATGGTGGCATGGATGTTTGCAAGGATGGCTTCATCGCGTGTTGAAGTTTTGAGAAGAGGGATAGTGATGACGGATTTAACCATGGAACCATAAAATTACTACAGTGCAAGAGGCCATTCGGCCCATCCAATCTGTACCGACCTTCTGAAAGAGCACCCTACGTAGGTCCACTCCCCTGCCCTATCCCTACAACACCACCTAACCTGCACATCTTTGTACTGTGGGAGGAAACCAGAGCACCCGGAGGAAACCCATGCAGACATGGGAGAATGTGCAAACTCCACACTGACAGTCACCCAAAGGGGAATTGAACCCAGGTTCTTGGCACTGTGAGACAACAGTGCTAACCAGTGCTAACAACGTAGAGTCAGAATACAGGAGGGAGGGAGAGAACCTAGTGGAGTGGTGTAACAACAACAATTTCTCCCTCAATGTCAGCAAAACTAAAGAGCTGGTCATTGACTTCAGGAAGCAAAGTATCATACATACCCTTGTCTTCATTAAGGGGGCCGAGGTGGAGATGGTTGACAGCTTCAAATTCCTCGGTGTGCACATCACCAACAATCTGTCCTGGTCCACCCACGTCGCGCTATGACCAAGAAAGCACAACAGCGCCTATACTTTCTCAGGAAACTAAGGAAATTTGGCATGTCCACAATGACTCTTATCAACTTTTACCAGATGTACCATAGAAAGCATCCTATCGGGCTGCATCACAGCCTGGTATGGCAACTGCTCGGCCCAAGACTGTAGGAAACTACAAAGAGTCATTAACACTGCCCAGTCCATCACATGAACCCACCTTACATCCGTTGACTCTGTCTACACTTCCCGCTGTCTTGGGAAAGCGGGCAGTATAATCAAAGACCTTTCACTCTTTATTCACTCTTCCAATTTCTTCCATTGGGCAGGAGATACAAAAGTCTGAGAACGCGCATTAACATTTTCAAAATAAATAGGGACTGGTTTAGCACCGTGGGCTTCTTCCCCGCTGTTACCAGACTCCTAAACGACCTTTTTATGGACTGATCTGATCTCTTCACACATCTTCTTTACTGAGTAGTACTACACTCCTGCATGCTTCACCCGATGCCTGTGTCTATGTATTTACATTGTGTATTCATGTTTGCCCTATGTATTTTCTTTTCATGTATGGAATGATCTGTTTGAACTGCACGCAGAACAATACTTTTTAACTGTAGTATACGTGACAATAAACAAATCCAATCCAATATCTTTTAGTGCAACCATGGTAACAGTTGATATGCTGCTATTTTTAAATCTTCGCATTGAGCTATAAAGAATTTGCTCTTTTGTCATTGTTTCCTTCATGGTCAATTCAGCTTCTTTCCTCAAGCTTGGACTTTTCCTGTTGGCACAAAAATCCTACTAAATTACATTTTTTTTAAAGTATCATAGGTCAGTTATTGCATAACATTTATCAAATAAGATAAACAATTTGCATTTCATGGCCAGAGGTTAGTCATCTGATGAAGGATTCCAATTATATGAAGGCCATTCTAATCTGGCTGTTTGGAACTACTTTGATGTATATTTCCATTTTCCTTTGTAGTTTCTTCAACTCAGAAATTATTATTGCTGCCTTGAAGGAACAGTCTATCCGAATTAAAATTGGGGGAGAAGCTAAAATGTCACATCCAAAAACAGCTGACATGGACGACTGACTAATCACAGCTACAGTTATCACCATGGGGGCTATCTAGACTTAGAGCAGGGACATTTGTCTTTACTTAGCATTAGACCTCTGAAGTTTATTTGTGCCTCTTTTCGTTAATAAAGTCAAGGACTAAAAGTCAAGAATACATTTTGAGGAAACATGATGATGATTCAGGCACTCTCCAGGCACTTGCCTTTTGCTTCACACAAAAACACCAGATCCACAGGTCAGCCACTCTTCCGATGAGCCAAAACATGACCGTATAGTAACTTGAAGGCTCCATCCTTAGGGTGATGAATAAACCGTTTACTCTGATAAGTTCACGGATATATTCATGCCTAGTATTCTCTTTGAGAGTTGGAGAAATTGTGAACAAGACATAATAACTCAAGATATAAACCATGAATCAGGTTTATCATGTAAAATTAACAGAAACAGGGCAGCACGGTGGCACAGTGGTTAGCATTGCTGCCTACGGCACCGAGGACCCGGGTTCGAATCCCGGTCCTGGGTCACTGTCCGTTTGGAGATTGCATGTTCTCCCCATGTCTGCATGGGTTTCACCCCCACAAACCAAAAAAAAAAAGATGTACAGGATAGGTGGATTGGCCACGCTAAATTGTCCCTTAATTGGAAAAAATAATTGGGTACTCTAAAATAGAAAATAAAAAATTAACAGAAACAATATCAAACAAAGCATATTTTCAAATTGTATGACGAAATACAAGTTTTGACCCCAAACACATTTCAAAAGAATCTATTTTTCAGTATTGGCATAGTGACATTTAACATAGAGCAGCGTTGGTGATGAGGAATTTATATGTACAATTAATATTCACGAAATGCTCCCACTAGCCCTCATGTTGGCACCAAAGAATCACCAAAAGCCTAGATATGGAAAATGGTGTTTCTGTTCTTTATCTGTATTTGAATATTAACATTTAAGTTGTTCACACTCAGGTGACTCATTCCCCCCTTTGATGTGACACCATGAACAGAAAAACATAATCTAGGTATTCACTCAGCCAGAGCGTTTCCAGGCAACAGTGAACAAATATAAATGGTTCCAATTGGACAAGTACCAAAATTCCACAAAGAAAGATAAAAACTAGTTTTTGCAGGTTAGAAGCAACAAATTTCTGCGGCGCGATGTCCGCCGACTGGCGCCCAAAACGGCGGAAATCAGACGGGCATCGCGCCGCCCCAAAGGTGCGGAATGCTCCGCATCTTTGGGGGCCGAGCCCCAACATTTAGGGGCTAGGCCGGCGCCGGACGAATTTCCGCCCCGCCAGCTGGCGGAAAAGGCCTTTGGTGCCCCGCCAGCTGGCGCGGAAATTACATCTCCGGGCGGCGCATGCGCGGGAGCGTCAGCGGCCGCTGACAGCATTCCCGCGCATGCGCAGTGGAGGGAGTCTCTTCTGCCTCCGCCATGGTGGAGACCGTGGCAGAGGCGGAAGGGAAAGAGTGCCCCCACGGCACAGGCCCGACCGCGGATCGGTGGGCCCCGATCGCGGGCCAGGCCACCGTGGGGGCACTCCCCGGGGCCAGATCGCCCCGTGACGCCCCCAGGATCCCGGAGCCCGCCCGCGCCGCCTTGTCCTGCCGGTAAGGTAGGTGATTTAATTTACGCCGGCGGGACAGGCATTTTAGCGGCGGGACTTAGGCCCATCCGGGCCGGAGAATCGAGCGGGGGGGCCCGCCAACCGGCGCGATTCCCGCCCCCGCCGAATATTCGGTGGTGGAGAATTCGGCAACCGGCGGGGGCGGGATTCACGCCAGCCTCCAGCGATTCTCCGACCCGGCGGGGGGTCGGAGAATATCGCCCCTGATCTGTCACAGTAAGAAAAATCAAAACAGTGACCATCTTTTCCCTTTAGCTAGCAGCATTACACGGTAGCACAGTGGTTAGCACTGTTGCTTCACAGCGGCAGGGACCCGGGTTCGATTCCCGGCTTGGGTCACTGTGCGGATTCTGTTCCTTCTCCCCGTGTCTGTGTGGGTTTCCCCCGGTTTCCTCCCACAAGTCCTGAAAGACGTGCTTGTTGGATGAATTGGACATTCTGAATTCTCCCTCAGTATTCCCGAACAGGCGCCGGAATGTGGCAACTAGGGGATTTTCACAGTAACTTCACTGCAGTGTTAATGTAAGCCTACTTGTCACAATAAAGATTATTATTATTAGATGGTCCACTTCCTGTGCTCCATGCCCGCAAGCGTGCAGGCCCTGGTCGAGACCAGAGTGGGCCTCCAGGACCGGCAGCGTCATGTGGAGGGAGAGCCTCAGATGTTCGCTCCACTCGCACACCTGTCCCATGGAGTAGCCGAGGGGCCATCGGGCACCGCAAAGGAGGAGGAGGTGATGGGTCCCATGCCGGTGACTCCCCCATCCCTTGTCCCTGGCGCATTTGGTGCGCAGTGGGCAGAACAGGGTGTCACACACCACCTGGGGCATCCGAGGAGCAGCCAGGCCCATCCAGGCCCGGTCGCCCCAGAAGACTGCCGCCAACAAGGACCCAGGTTGCAGGGTGGGAATCACAACAAGCCGTCTCCACTCCTGATGTTCCATATGGGGATCCACCAAAATGTAGCATTAGGGACAGTAATGCCAGAAATTTAGACACCAGTAGAGTTGGCATGGGTGCAGAGCAGTTTAGTTATAGGAGCTAGGGAACAAATCTGTATATACGTTATCACATTAAAGACCCGTACGCACTGCTACAACCTGTCTCGGTGCTTTGTCAGATGGGTGTGCATTGTTTGGGCTGGCCAGAGAGGGCGTGCGGTGGGGGATGGGGGTCATTTTGGGTGGCCTGGGCTTCCCCCCCTTCCCCCTGACCATCCCCAGTGCCGTCACCCCAGGGATCCGATGGCACCGTGTGATGGAATGGCCAGTTTATATGCAGGGATCACCCAGGTGGACGGTGGAAAGTGCGACCGTGGGCAGGAGTCAGAGGTTGTCAAATGATGCGGAGCACCAGAACTCATTGCAGAGGGAGTGGTCATCATCCTACATCCCACCCGATCCGGTGACTGCCAACCCAGGGCCCACACACTGCAGTGCAGCAGGTATGTATCACGGAGGGGGTGCAGGGAGGGGGTGGCCAGGAAGGGGGAGGGGGGGGGGGGAGAGGGGGGGTTTGCAGGGGTGGGATTCGGTGCCTCTGGCCAGCGTGCCCCTGCCCCGCCCCAGTCGGTGAACCTGGAGGCAATCAGAGCATCTCGTGTGCATTGGCCCAGGCGCACACATCATGCGGCCTCCCATGTCTGCCTGGACCCCATGTCCTGCCCACCCTCGCCCTTCCCCGCATCCTCATCGTCAGACAAGGCCTGGTGTTCAACCTCCTCCTCCAGCACATTGCCCCTCTGCTGCGCGATGTTGTGGAGGGTGCAGCAGACTGCCACGATGTGGGCAACATTCCCAGTGTGGTGTTGGGTGCTCTGGTGCACAGATGAGCCAACACAGTTGTATGTGGTACAACTCTATTTTATTATAACTCTTATAATACAGTTCGTTCTGGATACTCTGCACGTGCTGTCTCCCTGAGTGTCTTTGGCAATAGCTGTGTCCTGGTTCTCCTCTGCAGCTCTTACTGACCACCAGGGGTCGTGTCTATGCTTTTATATCTTTCTGTCATTGGTTGTGGTGTTGTGTGTTCTGATTTGTCTGTTGGTGTGTCTATCATGATGTGTGTGTTTGAATATCATGACATCCCCCCTTTTTACAAAGACAAGTGCCTACGTGGTTATAAATATAATTGTGTCGTGAGTGCATCTAAGAGTGTGCGTTTGTGTTGTGTACAGCGTGTGTTTATGACGTAACTATTTACATGGGGCGATGTCGGGTGCGTCACACTAACAAGGTTGTACCATAACAAAACTTGGATGCGAGAGAAAAAAAAAAACTTGAACATTGGTCCGGTCAGACGATATCTGGAACAATAAACAACAACAGGTTATAATACAGAAGTGTTTGACTTTTTGAACGTATTAACAGCGTTATAAGTCCAGTCTAATGTGTGACCGCCTCAAGAATGGGCTGGTCCTCAAGCCGGTTCAGCTGTGGAGATTTGGGGTCACACTGGTTCACCTTGGACTGTTGGAGGTGATGCTGTTGCCGAAGTCTCTACTTTACCATTTGTTGTACTTCATGCAGTGCTTGGTTTTTTTCATTCTTGCAAATATAACATTCAACATCTTTGTTAGTGGTGCCCTGGCTGTGGTTTGGTTCTGGTGGCGATGGAAGGGGCATGATCCGTGGCATCTCCACGAAGTCATCCTTGGGAACCAGTGGAGGATCCGGCGTGTGCGTACGGTGCAGTTACGAGCGTGGAAGGCGGCACAAAGCCCGCTGATTGCGCCTACGCACCAATCCATCCGCCCTGCATGCCAGGAACAAGGTGGAGTCTGTTTTCTTTTTATGTTTGTGGTGGACGGCATCTTGTAGCCGATGGGTCGTTGCCATCGAAGTAGCACCATCACTAATATCATGCAAGGCGATGACTGTGCCAGATGTGGAAGTTGGCCAAGACCGTGTACGCTGGTTCCGGCCACCTGCTGTGCCGGAAGGGCGACTCCGCAGAGAAACGTCGAAGCATGTCGCCTTGGAGAGAGAATTGTTGCTCGCATCAACGTCTGGCGATGGCGCGAGTTGGTGTGTCCATCTTGGACCGCCGGTGCTGGTTGCCACTGCCGACCCAGTGGGACTGCCACGCGATCCATTCCCTGTCGCCGTGGCATCTGCCGTCACCCTGAGCGTGCCATCACCGAGGCCGCGACACCGCCCGTCCGGAGCAAGGTCTGGCGTGCGCAGATCAGAGTCGGCGCTTGGCTGCTCCCCATCTGGAGTCCGGTCTGCCTTCCGTCGATGCCCCCCGTCCGGAGTCCCAACAGGTTCACTGGAGGCAGCCGAGATTCCCTGAAGCTGCACTTCTGGAGTCGGAACATGCAGGAATGCACCATCCAGTGGAGAGGCTCGAGCCATCGAGGGTGGAAGCGGTGCGCCGCCACCGCAGTCGTCAGTGGTCCCACCGTGATCGTTGAGTGCCTCGGTACGCACTAGGCGAGGTCTGTCACCTTGCACCTTTTGCATGGGAAGTGGGATGCTGTCGTCACTCGTCTCACATCCCGTGGATAGATCGTCATTAGCAGCTTGCTGTTCACTAGGGTTGGGTAAATTGTCAGAGTTTTCATCTGGTGGTGCACACCATGTCGGTGGACTGTCATTGTCTTGCCATTGTCCTTCATTTGGGCTTTTCTTCTTTGGAACTTTAAATCTTCCCCCAGACATTGCAGAACCTTGTTTATTACCCCCAAATTCTCCCATATGTATGGTCTCGAATATAGGATCCACTGTTTCTATCGACATTGTACCATTTTCCAAAGAACATTCCGTTTCACTTTTCTTCTCAGGTACCTCATATGTAACTTTGTTTAATGTACATGCCTTCATGGTCTCTGGGTCTGATTTTGCTGGGACTGGCATGGTCACAGTCTCTCTTTTACTGTTCTCAATTGCCCACATTATACTCCCCATACATAACTGCTTAATCACTGGGGTTAGTGTGGTACAATGGATAATCGGGTCGACCTTATCTGCATCTTCACCATTAGTGGAAAGCACACTTGGTTCACTTGAAACTGCTGTGGGTTTTAAATTCGTTATCTGGCTACTCGATGTCGGTGTCCTCAGGATTCTTGCTCCAATGTTCTGCTCAATAATCAGTGGAGTGTGTATAGGTTCAATGCAATTAATGTTCCCCTCCAGGTTTGAAGAGTCATTACTGACGAACTGCTGGTCTCCGAAGTTGGGATTTTGCGGCATTGCGTTGAAGGGAGACATTTGTCCCTGCTGTAGATATGATTCAGGTTGTGTTATTTCCATTACCTGAGGATCAATGTCTTGTCCATTTTTTCGATCCGTACTAAAACACTGGCAATTCTCAGTCTGCTCCTTGCAAGTTAAACATTCAATTAATTTCGTTAGCAAATCCTCAGCATCCTTCTGTGGCCGTGCTGCATTATTAATCTCTGTTCGGCTACAATGATCCTGAAGGTCAGCGCATAAACCTTTTTTCTTCGGGCTTGGACGAGGCGATTCCTTTGGCTTGTCTTCAGTTGGGCTTGAACAGTCTTCAGCGCTGTGCCCTTTATTGTAGCATGAGAGACCGTCATGGTCATGCTGCTGTGTAGTGGAGCATGGTAGGCTGTTATAGCCTTCTTGCTGTTCACGGGAGCATGGCAGACTTGCATCGTCTGCCGCTGGTTGGTCAGGAGAGGTTGCTAGACCCTCATGGTCTTGTTCCTGCAAGGACTGCGCTCTGGAGTCTTGCGTTCCTTCCATCGTGGAGTCCGTCCACGAGCTCTCTGTGGAGGCTTGTGACACTGGAGTCACTTCTTGTTCATGCAAGGACTGCGCTCTGGAGTCTTGCGTTGCTTCTATCGTGGAGGCTGTCCACGAGCTTGCTGTGGAAGCTTGTGACACTGGAGTCACTTCTGGTTCATGCGAGGACTGCACTCTGGAGTCTTGCATGTCGTCTTTCATAGAGTCGGGAACGTTGAGCGGGACGTGGACCACGCTCTGTGTGGCAGCAGGGCACTCTCCGTGTGCTTGCACCGCTCCCTGTCTGTTAATGTCAGGCTGCAGCATCATCCGGCACTGATAAGTTGGAACGTCATATCTGCTGGGTTGAAGATCCTCAAATCCGAAAAATGAATCCGCATCTGCGTCGGATTCAATGTGGGGGCCGCCAATGTGCAACATGAAAGGTTCGTCCGAGTCATAGTCATATAGGACCACGGAGCTATCATTGGGCTCGCGAGGTCCGGAAACACTGTAAAAATCGTCATCGAAGTATTCAAGGTCGGAATCATCGGCTTGTGCGTAGGTAACTGCTTGTCGGAGGGTTCTTCGGAGGTAAAATTCATCTCCTGGGTCAATTTGCGGCACTGTGCTGTCATTCCAGGTGAAGGAAGGTTGTTTTACAGCTTTAACAGATTTTTGTTTTTTTGATTTGGGACGTTTCCCTTTTAAATTGGATTTGGGACATTTCCTTTTTAAATTGATCCAGTCTTGGGCCTCTGACATCCTGACGCTCGGTATGTAGCACGTAGGAAGCGACTGCGCATGCTCAGATCGCTGTTCCTTTACCGATGGCCGTTTTCTTGACTGCGCATGCGCACCATCTCGCGCATGCGCAAACGAAACTTCCGGTTCTGCGCACTTCTCGCGCAACTGTGCTAGCGTTATACCTTTAGCAAGATGGCCGCCGACCTCGACCCAGCCTTTTCTCAGGCCCGGGATTTCGGGCTCCGGGATCCCAGCCACGAGGTGAGTACTGCAGCTTTTCTTACCTTTAAGTCCCCATTGGATTGCGTATTCTTCACAGTACTTGGCGAATTTGCCCATGACTGCCTGGTAATCGTGCCTTTGCTGCCTCCTGAAGAACCTGAACCTTCTGAACATTTCTCTTGCCCTTGCACCGGCGACGACGAGGAGAAATTCAATTTTTTCCTTATCATCCAGGTCCTTGAGTTCAGCTGCCGCCAGGAACAACTCGAACATTTGCCGGAATCGCCGCCAGTTTTCGTGGAGGTCGCCGTCGCACTGGAGCGCCTGCGGAACCGGGAGCTTGTACATCATGCCTGGGCACTGCTGGTTGTCTGTGTACACTGAAGTATGCCAGCAGGTATCGATCCACTCCTGTACCATGTGGTGTTGGGTGCTCTGGTGCACAGATGAGCCAACACAGTTGTATGTGGTACAACTCTATTTTATTATAACTCTTATAATACAGTTCGTTCTGGATACTCTGCACGTGCTGTCTCCCTGAGTGTCTTTGGCAATAGCTGTGTCCTGGTTCTCCTCTGCAGCTCTTACTGACCACCAGGGGTCGTGTCTGTGCTTTTATATCTTTCTGTCATTGGTTGTGGTGTTGTGTGTTCTGATTTGTCTGTTGGTGTGTCTATCATGATGTGTGTGTTTGAATATCATGACACCCAGCATCATACTGGAGGGCCCCCTCAGATTAGTCCAGGCACCTCAACCGCATCTTCAGGAGGCCGAAGCATAGGTCAATCACAGACATGGGGCGGGATTCTCCTACCCCATGCCGGGTCGGAGAATCGCTGGGGGGGGGGCGGCGTGAATCCCGCCCCCGCCGGCCGCCGAATTCTCCGGCACCGGAGGCGTGTATTAAACCACCTCCCTTTCCAGCGGGACCAGGCGGCGCGAGCGGGCTCCGGGGTCCTGGGGGGGGGGGGGGGGATCTGACCCCCACGGTGGCCTGGCCCGCGATTGGGGCCCACCGATCCGCGGGCAGGCCTGTGCCGTGGGGGAACTCTTTTACTACGCGTCGGCCGTGTAGGTCTCCACGATGGCCGACGCCTAGTTGACCCCCCCTGCGCATGCGCGGGGATGACGTCAGCAGCCGCTGACGCTCCCGCGCATGCGCGGACTTCCGCCAGCTGGCGGGGTCCCTTCGGCCCCGTCTGGTGTTGCGCCAAAGGCCTTCCACGCCAGCCGGCGGGACGGCAACCACTCCGGCGCGGGCCTAGCCCCTAAATGTGAGGGCTTGACCCCTAAATGTGCAGAGAAATCCGCACCTTTGGGGTGGCCCGACGCCGGAGTGGTTCACGCCACTCCATCCCGCCCAGACACCCCGGGTAGGGGAGAATCCCACCCAAGGTCACTGTACGGGGATTGCTGTAGCAGGTCTCCATGTCGGTCCGAGGCTTTCGGATAGACGACATCAGCCATGGCCGCAATGGATAACCCCTATCAACCAGGAGCCAGCCCCCCAGCCGGGCAGGCGTCTCGAACATGTCAGGAATCGTCACGAGTCGGGCATCCTGGTGGTCTCGGTCCACATTGAAACGGATCTATTGAGCCAACTGGGTATATAGGGCCTCCGTGATGGCGCAGATGCACCTGTGCACCGAGGTCTGTGAGATCCCGGACAGGTCCCCAATCGGTGCTTGGACAGACCCCGTGGCATAAAATTGCAGGGTCAAAAAAATCTAGTCGACCAAACATAGGCATAGCGAAGACGCAACGCTGTACCTTAGTCCCAGTTGATGCAATGTCACCGAGAGATGGCGTAGGTGGCACATCGACAGTTCCAGTTTATCTTTGTCATCTGTTTAATAAAGGTGAAAAGGAGTCAGACAAGTAACTTTAAGAAGACATTTATTTATAACGCGTACTATATACAAAGGGGCCCAGTCAGACTTTACCGGGTCCTCGCTCACTGTCGGTCGGTTCCTATCCGGCCGGCCGTATATATTTGCAGCACTATTCATTTTATTCTCTTTTTTGAGCTCAGTAGTTGTCGGGACGGTGGGGGAAGAAATCTGAGTGCTCGGCGGTGGTCATATCGGCTCTTGCCCCACATTGGGTGGACCTAGTGTTGGAGGTAGGCCGGGGGCATCGCATAGGATGGCGGTTAGATGTATGGTTGCTAGCGGACCTCGGGTTCTGTGTAACTATCTCAAGGACCATCCAGGATTATTTCTTGAACAATGATAATGGGGAGGTCTCAACTTCAATATTATGGGACTGCTGAAGGTAGTAATGAGGAGAGAATCATGGGCAGGATTCTCCGTTTCTGAGGCTAAGTGTTGACACTGACGTGGAATTTGTGGACTTTCACGACAGCAAAACTGGCGCAGAACCTGGATCGATTCAGCGACTGTGGAGGGAATAGCACCGGCACCACGAGGAACACAACTGATTCCAATGAAAAAAAGTGCGGGATTCGATGGGTCCATGATTGACACTTGGGGGCTGACAAGCTGCAGCCGTATATACACATTGCAATCCCCACACACACGCATCCCAGCCAACATATTATATTCCAGCGCCGCTCGGTGTTCCTGCCCACGGTATTTTTCAGAGATCGACCGGCTTGTGACCTGGCTTATTTGGCGGTTAGGGTCTGAGGATCAGGAGGGTGATGCTGCAGAGGGAGAGACAGCAGGGGGCTTGGTCTTGCTGGGGGGGTGCGGGGACGCGGAGGAGCTGTGGGCCCAGGTGGTTGCAGAGTCTGTGAGGGGGGCAAGCCTGGGGGCATTGTAACGGCACCAATCCCGTTGGCGCCGAAGGAACACTCGACTAACCCAGTGGTAGTAACCACGTTAAAGGTTTGGAGGCAGCTCCATCAACATTTTAACTTGAAGGCTGCCTCGAGTCTAGCTCCCATTTGTGCAAACCAATTATTGAAGCCTGCTAAGCTGAATGTGAGGTTTAGGGAGTGGAAGGAGAAGGGGTTGGAGAAAGTGGGAGATTTATTTCTCGAGGGTCAGTTTGCAAGCCTGGGGAGCTGAAGGAGACATATGGGCTTACAGACACTGACAGGTTTAGGTACCTCCAGGTGCAAAGCTGGGTTAAAAAGTACTTTCCTGCCTTTCCAGTGAAGCAGCCTTCTACCTTGCTCAAGTTGAATTTGTCCTGCTCGGGGTCGGAGGTTGCCAGTATGTGAAGCATATACCAGTGGATAGTGGGGGAAGAGCACCGGGTCTGGTTGAGGGAGTGAAGGCAAAGTGGGTAGAAGAGCTAGGGCCAATTGTGGAGAAGGTTTGGAGCGTGGCACTGAGGAGGGTAAATGCAACCTCGTCCTATGCGAGGCTGAGTCTCATTCAGCTAATAATGTTTCACACAACCGTCACAAAGGCTAGAAAGAGCCATTTTTCGATAAGGTGGGGATAGTTGCGGTTGGTGTTCGTGGGGGACGGCACACCATGTGTACATATTCTGGTCGTGTATCAAAGCTTGTGGGCTTCTGGATGTCTTTTGTGATATCATGTCGGCAGTAGTGAACAATGGGTTGGAGCCATGCCCACTGGTTACGATTTGGTGGGTCTCAGATGAACCGGAGCTCTGGTCGGAGGCAGGGGCAGGTGCCCTGGCATTTGCCTCACTTTTGGACTGGAGGTCGACTACACCACTAAGCGCTTCGGCATGGCTGGGTGATCTGATTGAGATATTGCACCTCGAGTAGGTCAAGTTCACTGTGGGAGGATAGGTGGAAGGGCTTTACCATTGGTGGCAGGCGTTTATAATGTCCTACAAGGAGTTGGTCACTGTTAGCTGTTGGGGAGTGGGACGGTTTAGTTTATATTGTTATGGGGGGGCAGTTTATTCCTGTTTTTTATGTGTTATTGTTTGGTTTTGTGTAAACTTCGTATAAAATAATAATTTTTCCAAAAAAATAATTGCATCAGACCTCTTAACAAGAACTTAATTTCTCAGACAGAGAACGCACATTTGTCAAGTTTACCAAGTGAACTCTGAGCAAATGAAAGATGCATTAAGAAGGATGACTGAAAATTTGTTCAAAGAGGTGACTTTTTGGGAGGCCTTAAAGGAGAGGGGAAAAGAGAGCATCGTTGAGGGTTAGGAAGGAATACCAGGACATGGGCATGAACATAGAACATAGAAAATACAGCACAGAACAGGCCCTTCGGCCCACGATGTTGTGCCGAACCTTTGTCCTAGATTAATCATAGATTATCATTGAATTTACAGTGCAGAAGGAGGCCACTCGGCCCCTTGAGTCTGCACCGGCTCTTGGAAAGAGCACCATACCCAAACTCAACACCTCCACCCAACACCAAGGGCAATTTGGACATTAAGGGCAATTTATCATTGGCCAATTCACCTAACCCGCACATCTTTGGACTGTGGGAGGAAACCGGAGCACCCGGAGGAAACCCACGCAGACACGGGGAGGACGTGCAGACTCCGCACAGACAATGACCCAAGCCGGAATCGAACCTGGGACCATGGAGCTGTGAAGCAATTGCGCTATCCACAATGCTACCGTGCTGCCCAATTAAGTGGCTCATGGCATGACCGCCAAAGATGAGGCAAAGAGAAAGGAGGAGATCCACAAGAGTCAAAAAGAATGGAGAGTTTAGAGGAGTTGTGAAGCTGGGGTGGATGTTGGGGGGGGGGGGGGGGTCGAATGGGATGTGTTGTACGACTGGGAGAATTGAAGAGATGGAAAGGAGAGAGACCATGGGCGGGATTCTCCGACCCCTGCCAGGTCGGAGAATCGCCGGGGGGTGGCGTGAATCCCGCCCCCGCTGGCTGCCGAATTCTCCGGCACTGGAGATTCGGCGGGGGCGGAATCGTGGCGCGCCAGTCAGCGCCCCCCCCCGGTGCCGATTCTCCGGCCCGCGATGGGCCGAAGTCCTGCTGCTGTAATGCTGGTCCTGCCGGCGTGAATTAAACCACCTCCCTGACCGGCGGGACCAGGCGGCGCGAGCGGGCTCTGGGGTCCTGGGGGTGGGGGGGGGGGGAGGGGGGGGGCTCCATCCTGCCTGGACCCCCCGCCCCGCCAGGTAGGGGAGAATCTCGCCCAGGAGTTAAACACAACTTTTAGGTATTAGTGGACCAAAAGTCGACAAACATCAGTCAGTACAGGAGTAATGGAACATATGAACACCAGCCAACCGTTTAGCCCCTTAGTCTAGTTGTACCCTTTCTACTAACTTTCTCTCCATTTATCCACATTTTCTCTTTACCTATGCCTAACAAAAATCTATCAGTTTTAATCTTAACCATTTGAATTGACCCAGCAGGAAAAGACCTTAGCAGAGGAGAGTCCAATATTTCCATTACATTTACATGAAGGAGCTTCTTAATATCAATCCTAAATGGTCGAGAAACCCTTATGTTCTGGACATCTCTAACAAATGCAACCCTATCAATTCCTTTTACCATTTTAAACATCACATTTGAATAACCGCTCACTTTCAAAACTCAAGGGAAACCAAACCAAGTTTATTCAACCTGCCCTTACTATTTAATCTCTTCGGCCTGGAATGATTTTGAGAAATCTTCAGTACGCCCTCTCCAAGGCCAGCAAATCCTTTCTGAAGTCACACTGCCCAAAACTGTCTTGACTGGAAGTGCTGAGGGAAAAGAGAAAATGCTGCTACCCCTTGTTAGCAATGAACAGCTGAGCCCCGAGTCGTATGCGTCAGACACCTGGGGGCTCTATCTCAGCGTGATTCATGTGGGGGATCATTTTTTACACAAAGTGTGCGTGAATTGCGATCTGCATTGTGCCCATCCACCTGGCGGGAATCGCCCCATGATTCCCTCAGAAATGGCCCTTAGTCATTTGTCAGTAGAATCGCACCAATTGTTTTAATACACTCTGTTAACGAAGACCTGTGTCATTTAGATTTAGCTCCCTTTCAGTGCCAATGGCTGATCACAGTACAGATGGCAGTACACTCCACATTATTCTTCTATGCTTATATTCAGCTTTAGAGTTTCTCTGCAGATGGGCAGGATCGCGTTCAAATTGTTCAAGTCTGAATCCCACCCAAAACCAGTACAATTCGCATCATAGCTTAATGTCGGAGCAGAATTAAGATGGAAGACAAACCATGTCAGGGATGGGAAAAAAACACCCTCCAGCAAGAAGTAATGGATTAGAGGCAGGTAAATCATGGCTGACAAAGACTGGGGGAAAAAGCCAGGAGCAGAGGAGTCCGAGGTTGCCTCAGTTGACCAAGAGAAGCCTGCTATTAAAAAAAAGATATTACTTACCTAATCCTCTTTCTGGCCTGATGCCACTTGACAAACGATGCTTTTCAAAATCAAAATGATGTAGAGATACGAATGAAGTAATTTGCACTGACATTTCGATAATTATGAAGCCACCTGCCTGCCTGTCATGATGGTTTATCATCACCTTGTTATATGATGACCAAGATGATGGCAAACATTTGTTGTTTGTTGCTCTTATCCATTTGTATGGAGTGCTGAAGTTCCTCATGCATTTGTATTCACAGCCTTTCCTGCGTTACAGGATGAGGCAAAGTACAACAAGCTTCACAAATTTGAAACGAAAGAGAAAATGCTGGAGAATCTCCGAAGGTCTGGCAGCATCTGTAGGGAGAGAAACGAGCTAACGTTTCGAGTCCAGATGATCCTCTGTCAAAGCTTTTAGCTCTTTTCTCTCCCTACAGATGCTGCCAGACCTGCTGAGATTTTCCAGCATTTTCTCTTTCGGTTTCAGATTCCAGCATCCGCAGTCATTTGCTTTTATCCAAGCTCCAAACATTTTGTTGGTGAGTGTTCAGCACAACAATCAAATTATTATTTTTGAATTAACAGTACAAATGTATTTAATTATTCCATAGGTTTTTTTTTTGTAAATATTGATAACGTCAACACAGGGCAGCAAAATTGTAACTTCTGGAAGTAGTGGCAGCGAAGGAGGCTGGCAGAGGTTCAGAAACCCAAAACGTGCGTCAGCTTTTGCAGTGGCTTTTTCACTCAGCAACGGCTTTAGCATCCCACTTCCTGGTTTCCCGATTAATTGGTGCAGGCAGGAGTGATCACGACTGACACACGATTATCTAATCCTATTGGAGGGTTGGGGGGGGGGGGGGGCAGGCGTAAATCCAGATTCTGGAGGTTACCCAAATAGTTTGAAACACTAAAACCATGGAACATTAACTTGGTTTCACCTCTTGGCCCAATGAGGGATTTTTGTCTGTGTTAAATTTGGTGATTTTTTTCTCTTTTCTCCTTCCGCACTTAATAATTTCCTCTCTTTCCTTTTCCTTCTTCAGCACCAAATGCGCACACTTTAACATGTGACTGACACCACCTTCAGAGGTCCCTTCTTGAGGGTAAAGTGGAGGGCGGCAGAAAAAAGGGTCAACCTAGGCGTAGATTATAAAGGTCGCAGAGCAGTTGCAGACATGTACAGTGAATGTGTGAGGATGGCACTAGACACATGCACATGACATACCATGATGGTGATCTCCTGGCAGCTGCAGGAGGACACCAGCTCCCTCTCAATTTTCACAATGACTCACGGTCTTCTACTCCAATTTAAAATAACTGCTCTTAACATAGAACCATGAATTCCTACAATACAAAAGGAAGCCATTTGGCCCATCGAGTCTGCACCAGGAAATGAGGCAAGTGCTGCCTCAACGGGGTGTTCCTGATCGAGGCCTAAAAAAATGGCAGAATTCCGTTAGATAGCGGGATTGTTCTCGGCACTGCAGGCACCGAAAAGCACCCCGCTGTATGTGCCCAAATGGCACACTGTTTCTTGTGCGTTAAATCACGCATAACAATGCAATTAAACTTCACAATCTTCTGAGACATGCTGTTTTAATTCATTAACAAGCCGTCAGCGGCCGCTGACGTTCCCGCGCATGCGCCGCCCGGAGATGTCATTTCTGCGCCAGCTGGCGGGGCACCAAAGGCCTTTTCCGCCAGCTGGCGGGCGGAAATTCGTCCGGCGCCGGCCTAGCCCCTTAAGATTGGGGCTCGGCCCCCAAAGATGCGGAGCATACCGCACCTTTGGGGCGGCGCGATTCCCGACTGATTTGCGCTGTTTGGGCGCTAGTCGCCGGACATCGCGCCGATACCGGAGAATTTCGCCCCTGGTGGTTGTGAAAGGTACTGTTTCAAATGCAAGTTTTTTATTTTTTTTAAATGCCCTCAGGACCATATTTTCAAACCAGCTTTCCTCCTAAGGTCTCTCTTCCAGGTCATGCAGTGGTTCTGCCATGGTGAAATATTTCTATTTTGAAAAGTGTTTGGACATTTACTTCAAACCTCATTTATATATCCACATTTTGCCATTGCTGCTATTAGAACCTGGGGTGGGATTCTCCGCAATCGGCGCGATGTCCGCCAACCGGCGCCAAAAACGGCGCGAATCAGTCCGGCATCGCACCGCAGAGATTGGGTCTCACCAAAAATCAGCCTTGCAGAAGAATGGAGAAGCGTTTCTATCAAATCTCTCATTCAGCTGTACTGAGCAATAATTTCATCCACTGCATGTTAGATTGCAAAAGTAATATTATTTTCTCGATGGATAACTGGAGGATAACTAGATGGATAACTAAGAAGCGTATGATTACTGCTTCTGTTCCATTAAAAGATGGATAAATCGAGTGAAATCTTCCTGAATGGAATAAACACATAGCCAACAACTTCCTATCCAATCTTTTATTCATACAATGTGGTGGCCTTAAAATGAGAAGCAACAAGGAAAATTTGTAATTTATTTAAATTATTTAATGTTTATAGACTCTGTAATTGTTTTTCTAAATGTTTAAAAATAACTTTTAAGCATTGGCATCAATTGTACTTTTCTTACATACTAAGAAAATGTGACTTGGCGACAATCGATCTGGCAACAGGACCAACAGGAAATTGAGATACAAAAAAAGCCATTTGGTCAGACACAAAGAAGACAGACAGAGAACCTACAGAGAAACTACTGCTGTCAAGTAAACAAGAGCTCCAGGAGGCAGTGTGTGCTGCCTAACAAGGTCTAAAACCTGGAAAACAGTCTGACCAGCTCAGAGATGCTAAAGAACTGGGTGTTTGACCAGGGGCAGAATTTTATGGTCCTCTGTTGCGGCTTACACGTTGGCAGGGGGTATTAATATTCCCCGGGTTGCCTCCCACCACCCTCCTGCCCTCCCAACCTATCCTCAATTTTATGTGGGACAGGTGAGACCAATGGTGGCAGATTTGCCCTTGCCTCAATTGAGGCCCTTAAGTAGCTTTATACCCAGCCTCCATCTGATTATCCTGCCCCAGAAATGGCCACACCATGAACTAGGGAATTGTTGATTGGTCAGTTCATAAAGGAACCCGGGAAAATTATACCACCAGGACTGTCATGAGCAGAGGTAAAGAGGGTTCAGAGAAGTGGGCAGTACGGTGGCGCAGAGGTTAGCACTGCTACCTCACAGCACCAGGGACCCGGGTTCAATTCCAGTCTTGGGTGACTGTGTGAAATCAACAGAGAATCATAGAATCCCCACAGTGCAAAAGGAGGCCATTTGGCCCATCAAATCTGCACCGACTGTCAGAAAAAACACTCTGCACAGGTCCACTCCCCTTTCCACCCGCCCCACCTTATCCCCGTAACCTGTTGGACATTAAAGGGCAACTTAACATTGTCAATCCACCTAACCTGCACATCTTTGGACTGTGGGAGGAAAGTGAGCACCCAGAGAAAACCCATGAAGACATGGGGGGAACGTGCAATTTCCACTAGGCAATCACCCAAGGCCAGAATTGACCAGGGTACAATTTGCATGTTCTTCCCATGTCTGTGTGGGTTCCCACTGGGTGCTCCAGTTTCCTCCCACAGACCAAAGATGCACATGTTAGGTGGATTGGCCATGATCAATGCACGGTGTTCTGGGGAAAGGGCGGAGGACTGGGCCTAGGTAGAGTGCTTATTCGGAGGGTCGGTGCAGACTTGATAGGCCAAATGGCCCTCCTTTCGCACTGTAGGGATTCTATGGAAAGTGTGCCTTGCTGATGAAGGTGGTGAAAGCGGTTGTTGGAGAAGCTCTTGACCTACTCTGCATGAATAAAGAGCAGCATATTGGGGAACTGCGTAGTAATGTTGTGCCAGATGCTTACGGGAACAAATGTGAATGCTTGTGGTTGTGTGTGACGTTTGTTGCATTGATTATTTAAAGTGAAATTTACCTTTTAATCTGAAGTATCATTTGCCTGTTTATTCATGTTTATTTGCAATAGTTTGAATTTGTTTTAAAGTAATAGTTACAAAAAGTGGAATCTTTTGATGATAATGTCTTCATAAGGGGGTGATTTGGTGAACTAGGTTATTTTGGTTTACAGTGCCGCACAGGGATTGTAACAAAATGGTTATGTTTTAAAATTTCAGCCGCTCATAGAATGATACATCACAAAAAGTGGCCGTTCAAACAATTGCACATGTGTTGGCTCTTTACTAGAGCTATCCAATATATTCCAGTTCCCAGCTCTTCCCACGTAGCCCTATAATTTTATTCCCCTGTAAGTGTTATTCAAAATTGTAAATAAACTTGCCTTTTCCTACGAGTCACCAAGCCATTCTTCAATACTTCTCAGCAACTGGCTGCAGAGTGACATTTTTGCAGAATCTACACAATTTCTACTGAACGAAGATTTAAATAAAGTACGAAAAGCAATTACTAACTCCAAATCTATTTCACGTTTATTACAATAATTATACTTCACAAATTTATGTTATATCTCCTATTGGCCCATATTCTATTCCATTTGAATCAGCAAGCAACAGCCTTGCAGACTTTTTTAAAACTCAAATAAACGCACAATCTGAAAATGCTTACCTATTTTGGATCAATTGTTCAACTGTATTTTTAACCAATCACTAGAAATGCACATCGCTGTATGTACAGTAACCAAATGTTGTTTTGCTGCTTATTGAGGGAATAATTTGTTTTCAAGTTTTCAATGTACGATGTTTAGTAATACACCACACACAAATCATACTCAGTTTACAAAGCAAATTGGAAATGTTTTGTAAGGGCCATGAAGAATCCAGCACGAGTTTTAAGGATACAAAGTAATAACATTTATTTACTATAACATACATACATAACAGTAGCAGTAACTTCCCTTGCTACATACTCCTTCCTGCTGGTTCCTGAACTGGCCAGCTTTATTTATACTAGGAGTTTACAAGTGGTTTCTCCGCCCCCCTCATTGGGGAAGCTCATACTCCCACAGGATTGTGGGATAGTCATTAGTCCCCAGCCAATGGTAAGTAGGCAGGTTATAACATCCCTCCCCCCCAAAGTCTAAGGAATCCACCGAAGACCATGGCGAAGGAGGGCATCGGACTCGTTTGGCCGCAGGTCGGACACCATTTGCACGCGGCGCTGGATCAGGCAGCGTGTAACGAGACAGAGACCGGCGCTTCCGTGATGAACGGCGCGGTTGTACATCCACGGCCCGTGGACCCGAGGATTCCCCCTCTGATGCATCCTGTGTCTCCATCTCGGAGTCAGAGTCTGCTGCCTCCGTCATGTCAGCGTCTCTATCTCCATTTGGTCCCGTAACGACCTGCGCAGGCTTAGAGTGAGGCACCAGTGGAAGATTGTAAGGACTACCTTCCCTTGTCTCTGGTCTCTGCGGCTGTTGAAATGAGCTCCGGGGGCGGGGAATCTTTTGAGGGGATGGTCTTCTGGACCGAACGTGGTCTACATGTTTTCGCTGGAGACGACCCTGGGCTTGCACTTGGTAAGATATAGGGCCCGTTCGGCGAACGATTACACCAGGAACCCATTGGGCACCACCAGCAAAATTCCGAACGAACACTGGGTCACCGGGCGCAAACTGCCGAATCGGCCGATGCCGAGAAAATCCCTGTCCCTGCCGTTCTTGTGTGCGGCATACTTTTGCGCCAATGTCCGGGAAAACCATACTAAGGCGGGTGCGAAGTCTCCGGCCCATTAAGAGTTCTGCGGGAGCTACCCCAGTCACTGCATGGGGGGTGGTCCTGTACGTAAACAAAAAGCGAGCCAGTCTCGTGTCCATTGATCTGGAAGACTGCTTCTTTAGACCTCTTTTGAATGTCTGCACTGCGCACTCTGCCAACCCATTTGAAGCCGGGTGGTAAGGGGCAGTGCGGATATGGCGGATGCCGTTCACCTTCGCGAACCTCGCAAACTCCTCACTCGTGAATGGAGTGCCGTTATCCGTGACCAGCACCTCGGGGAGGCCATGCGTACTAAACGATAAACGCATCTTTTCAATTGTTGCGCAGGACGTTGTCCCCTGCATCTTATGCACCTCTAGCCATTTGGACTGGGCGTCAATTAGTAGAAGGAACATGGATCCTTGAAAAGGGTCTGCGAAATCTGCATGCAAGCGTGCCCAAGGCCGCCCTGGCCATTCCCAGTGATGTAGGGGCACGGCCGGCGGAAGCTTCTGATGCTCCTGGCAAATGGAGCAGTTTTGGGCCACCGTCTCAATGTCGGTGTCGAGGCCTGGCCACCAGACATAACTCCGGGCCAACATTTTCATTTTGGTCACGCCTGGATGCCCATTGTGCAAGTCTGATAGTATCAGCTCCTGGCCTTTTTCCGGGACAATCACACGCATCCCCCACACGAGGATGCCGTCTTCCACGCTGAATTCTGACAGCTTGGAGGAAATTGCCCGCAACTCGCCTGGGAGCTGTCTATGCTTCCCACCATACAGGACTATGTGCCGAACCTTTGACAGGACTGGCTCCGTCTGGGTCCACTCACGGATCTGTGATGCCGTGACAGGCAAGGTGTCCATAAAATTTAGGGTTGCAACCACTTCACCGGTCGTGGGGGTCGACATGGAGCCGGTCGATAAAGGCAATCGGCTCAGTGCGTCGGCATTTGCTATCTGCGTACCTGGTTTGTGCTCCAGAGAATACTCGTATGCAGCAAGCAACAAAGCCCAGCGCTGGATCCGTGCAGAAGCAATGGGCGGTATTGGCTTATCCTCTCTGAAAAGTCCCAGCAGGGGCTTATGATCAGTCACGATGGTGAAATGGCAGCCGTACATGTACTGGTGGAAGCGTTTCACCGCAAAAACCACTGCCAGGCCCTCCTTCTGAATCTGCGCGTACTTTGTCTCCACTGCAGTCAATGTGCGGGAGGCAAAAGCTATCGGTCATTCGGCCCCGTTCTCCATCTTGTGGGACAGAACGGCCCCAATACCATACGGGGATGCATCACATGTGACGAGCAAAGGCTTTCCAGGATCATAGTGGGTTAGTAACCCAGATGGCGACAATTGTTGCTTTACCCGCCGGAAAGTGGTTTCTTGCAGCTGACCCCAAACTCAGGTGTGATTTTTCTTTAGCAGAAGGTGCAAAGGGGCCAGCGTAGTTGCCAGATTGGGGAGGAACTTCCCGTAATAGTTTACGAGACCGAGAAAAGAACAAAGATGCGAAGTGTCAATCGGGGCGGGGGCATGTTGAATTGCACGCACCTTCTCTGCGACGGGGTGCAGACCTTCGCGGTCCACCCGATAACCTAGATAGACTACTTCCTTTGCCTGAAATACGTACTTTGTGCGACGTAAACGGATTCCAGCCTCCGAAAGGCGTCTTAAGGACAGCCTCCAGATTTTCCAAATGTTCCTGCTCCGACATCCCTGTAATCAAAACGTCATCTAGGTAGACAGCCACACGTGGTAAACCTCTCAAAATGCCCTCCATAACACGTTGAAAAATTGCGCGGGCAGAGGATACTCCAAAGGGCAACCGTGTATATTCATACAGGCCCCGGTGTGTATTAATCATTACATATGGTCGGGAGGCAGGGTCCAGCTCCAACTGCAGGTAGGCGTGACTCATATCTAATTTTGTGAACGAGACTCCACCTGCAAGTTTCGCGTGGAGATCCTCTATGCGAGGCATTGGATATCGGTCGAGTCGGGAAACCGTATTCACTGTAAGTTTATAGTCGCCACACAAGCGAACTGTGGCATCTGGCTTCATTACAGGTACAATTGGTGCTGCCCAGTCAGCAAAACGGACGGGCCTGATAATACCCAAACTCTCCAAACGAGTGAGCTCCCCTTCTACCTTCTCGAGCAAGGCGTAAGGCACTGGGCGCGCCCGGAAATAGCGCGGCGTGGCTCCTGGTTCAACTTGGATACGGGCTACGGCCCCTTTTATTTTCCCCAAACCAGGCTGGAATACATCTGGGTATCGTCCTAGCACCTCAGTCAACCCTTCAGAAACTGTTTGGAGGATGTGCTGCCATTGCAACCGCAAATGGCGCAACCAGTCCCGACCCAACAGGCTGGGCCCATGGCCGCGCACCACGATAAGTGGGAAACGCCCCTCCTGGCGTCCATAAACAACAGGGGTCATTGTAGTTCCTGCAATGTCCAGTGGTTCCCCCGTGTAGGTGGCCAACCTGGCCTGTGAGTCGGTTAATGTAAGGGTCTGTATACCTTGCTTGATGCGGTCGAATGTCCTCTGGGCGATCACGGAGACCGCTGCGCCAGTATCCAACTCCATCTCAAGCGGGTGGCCATTGACCCGTACTGTCACCTTAATGGGGGCCCACACGGGGAGCTGCCACACAATGCAGCTGCAGGCAGTCGTCCTCCGTCTCCATGTCCTCAGGAGTAGTCGCCGCAGGTTCATCCACATGGAAGGTACGGCTTCTGGGCTGGTCCCAGTTACGGCCCCTGGGCTGGTCCCAGTTTCGGTCGGAACGACGGCGCCTCTGGCGCCCCCAGGACTGCCGTCCGCGACGGGGTTGGCGCCTACAAGTCTGACACGGACATGGCTCCTCATCCATTGGCTCTTGAGAAGGCTCCCTTCGGGGAGGGATGTCCGATGGCCACTGGCATCGGTCCGGACGTTGCCTCGCCCAAGGTGCCGCAGGAGTGCGGGGGAACATTTTCGGACGGAAGGGGTTGCGCCCCAAGGCATGCACTTCCATTCCCTGTAGCTCCTGTACTCCTCGCTCTGCGCTCTCTCGGGACAATACTATTTGAATGGCCTGTTGAAAAGTCAATGTTGGCTCCACTAACAACTTTCTCTGGGTGGCCGCATTGTTAATACCGCAAACCAAACGGTCGCGTAACAGTTCTGACAAGGTCTCACCATAGTCACAGTACTCCGCAATCCTGCGTAGCCTGGATAGAAAATCGGCAAGGGATTCTCCAGGGGTCCTCTCAGCGGTATTAAACCGGTAACACTGGACTATCGTGGATGGGGTTGGGTTAAAATGTTGCCCCACTATATTCACAAGTTCATCAAACGTTTTGGTGTCCGGCGCAGCTGGGTACGTAAGGCTCCTAATCACCCCAAACGTATGCGGGCCGCAGGCGGTGAGCAATATGACCACCTGGCGCTCGTTTTCGGTGATATTGTTTGCCCGGAAATAGTAACGCATCCGTTGTGTGTACTGGTTCCAGCTTTCCAGCGCAGCATCAAAAACATCCAAATGTCCGTACAGAGGCATGGTATAATAGAAAACAACTTCCAACCTGTATCCAACAAAAATCCAGGGAGGTGGCTTCAGCAGTGTAGACAGCTATTCACTTTAACTTTCGTCGCCAGTTTTGTAAGGGCCACGAAGAATCCAGCACGAGTTTTAAGGATACAAAGTAATAACATTTATTTACTATAACATATGTACATAACAGTAGCAGTAACTTCCCTTGCTACATACTCCTTCCTGCTGGTTCCTGAACTGGCCAGCTTTATTTATACTAGGAGTTTACAAGTGGTTTCTCCACCCCCCTCATTGGGGAAGCTCATACTCCCACAGGATTGTGGGATAGTCATTAGTCCCCAGCCAATGGTAAGTAGGCAGGCTATAACAAAATGTATCACAAAATGCACAAAGAATACAGACACAATGTTGACCTGCAGAAAACATGAATATAAAATGCCATGCCACAGAAGGCAACGTTGGATGTACATATAAATTCAGTGTCTATTGCGGAAGTATGGTTCGGTGTTATCTACAGTAGAGGGAATTGTTCTTTCTAGTTCCCAAAATAATTCAATTCCAGGCAAAAGGTCTTTTCAATTCCAGATCATTTTCGATCAAATGTTTGTTAAGACCCAAAGAACAAAGCTGGACCTCTTGGGATATACTCTCCCCTTCCCCCTGCTTCCTGTTCTGAATTATCAGTGCTAATGTTGTTTGCCCAGAAATTGATTTTGTATTCTTGGAAGAATAAAGCCTTGACTCAGATTTCATACTTGTGCACTTCTTGGATTAGCCCTCCCTGGAGGATAACAATCCTCTGGTAACAATGCGCATCTTCGGGCAGCACGGTGACGCAGTGGTAGCACTGCAATCTCACGGCGCCAAGGTCCCAGGTTCGATCCCGGCTCTGGGTCACTGTCCATGTGGAGTTTGCACATTCTCCCAGTATTTGCGTGGTTTCGCCCCCACAACCCAAAGATGTGCAAGGTAGGTGGATTGAACACGCTCAATTGCCTCTGAATTGGAAAAAATGAATTGGATACTCTAAAAATTTATTTTTTTAAAACAATGCCCTTTGGGTATCACCTCTTCCTTTTTGGCATCACATTAGGGAACCTCAGTTTTTCTTGAAGTTCCTCCTCGCCATCAAAGAAGACAAAACAAAATGGCCACAGCTCCTCTTGCTGTCTGGTTGGGCTAATGGGCAGCCACGGCCGTACAGACTCAAGAAAAATATTTAGTCTGATCCTAATGTCATCAAAAGCTGATCTGGATATTTCAAGAAGGGCCCCATGTCTTCCATCAAAATTCCCCATACCTGCTTAAAAAAGGAGGTACAAATTGCAACCCAGAGCATAAATGGTGGGGTAACTCAATTTAACTATCCAGTTTCTCGGCAGGCAGAGATAAGATCATTCCTCAAGTTTCAGCACAGCTGACTACAGCTCTGTTCTGTTCTAAAAAGAACAGTAGCCTAGTATCTGGAAAAAACAGCCTCTCCCTAACTTATGTGTGGGAAGAACATGAACACTGCTAAGGACAAACACGATATGCCCTTTACCTACATCCCAAACATGCATTAGATCCTTTGCATATGTAAATAGGAGAACTCCGAGACCCCTCCCCAAATCCAAATCCCACGATCACTTGCATGTGGGCTGCAATCCCCCATCTCACGATCACTGATCCATAACCTGTGGATCGCCATTACATCAGGCCACTGATAACATACCTGTTAGTCACTGTGACTCTTGCAGCAATGGGACTTCTATCACTTACTCCTCGCATCGTGCTGCTGATATGAGGAATAATGCCAAGGCCCAATACCGAGGACTCCTCATACATTAATATTCATGCGCAGGGTAAGTATCACGTGCCGGCGGGAAAAATCACCCAAAATTGAACAACTGATTTTGTGGCGCATCAAATAATTTGTTTATGGTTTACCACAGTAAACTTTCACTGGGAAGTTTCACACAAAATATATTCAATTAAAACTAACTGATCTTTTTGTAAAAGGAAATCCACATATTTAAAAATTGTATGTAGACATTATTCTGATAGTCATGAAGCACTGTTGCTGCTTTACTCAATGTCACGAAGAACAATATTTTCATTAACTGGAGTCAAGGTATGACTAATAAACTCACTGGTAACGTTCCTTCTCATGGTGGTATCCAGCAGACTTCAGTTCTTCAATTCTTTCTCTCAAATCATCAAGGAAAACATTTATTCTGTAATAAAATGCAAATTCTTAATGGAAAGAAAATTAGTGATGATAATTGTTTTTGAATACTTTTGAAGTAATATTCTTCATGGTTTCTCCATGCATCTTAATTACATTGCCAAACGTCCATACAGTTCTTTTATTCTGATCTTAAATCCAAATCATTTCACTTAATTTGTGTTATGGGTTTGTATATCCTTAAGCTGAATGCAGCATTTCCTGCGAAGAACTGCTGGAATAGAACACAGTGGCAGGTTTACAAGTTATTCTAATCAAGAACGGATGGTACAGAGTTGTTTTTGATTAGTGCATCCTAGGCACCAGTAATTTGTAAATGTCCGCTAAGACTAAAAGAGAAAACCTTTTTAATAGTTGCTTCAATAAGGGAAAAGCAATACCCGTTTGATTTTTATCTTCATGCAGTGACCGGTCCCCAGATCATTACCCTGGGTCTCTGGATTACTAGTCCAGTGACAATACCAATATGCCACTACATAACTCAGTTTTTAAAAAAATAAGGACCTCTAATTTAGCTTCCATTGCTAAATTCCTCAGTCTGCATTAATGCTGCAGGTGAGGTTGCCTTTATGTTATGAGCCCATCCTAAAATTTGGAATAGGTTCAATCTTAGAATAGACAGGAGGGCATAAGCCTTTCAACGTTGCAAGTAATGTGGCACAGTAGCCTGCCAGTAATTTTAAGGTTACTGTAGCACAATCATTGTCCTTTTAACCAGCTGTCTACTGATTTCCTGTTCACCATCAGTGTCATCACCAACAAACAAAAGTAAATCACAGGATTGCATTGGCACATAAATGCACATAGAGGGTGGAATTTTCCCATATATTTTCCAGAGTATCAGGCTCTGACTGAAACCCAGCGTGTAGCTCTCCAGCTGCACAGCCAAGTTTTTGTCCAGATTTTGAGACTCTCTGGAAAAAAAATACAATGGCCGCATTTTAGGCCATCACTGTGGCGGGGCGAGGCCAAATAGAGACAGTAAGGCCGGCTCCAACGGGTACAGGACACCCTTTAAAAAGGGGGCCCTGATCAGAACAGCTCCACCACGGGCTCCCCTCCCCTCCATAACCATCAGGTTCTCCATTCCCCACCAACCATCAGCATCGGGGCTCTATCCCCTTCCCCCCTCACCACAATCAGCACCTCTCCCCCCCCCAACAAACATAACACGAACCATGGTGCTCCCCAGGGGGGTCTGCCCTGGCAGTGCTCCTGGCACACCCAAACCTGTGCCAGCGGGGCAGCTTTCCCCTCCCCCTAGGGGGGGTACTTAACTTTGTGCCTGCCCCCGGGGGATCCCCTTGACTGAAGCACATTTCTCAGAACCTGCTGTAAACCTCACCGACATGATGTCATTCCAGCAAGGTATGAATATTCAATGGAGGAGATCATGTGGCGGGTGGGAGGGGTTAAGTATACTAAAATGTATTTAAATGAGGTTCCTGTCGTTGTTGCGTCACCGACGAGGGGCATGGAAAATCAGGAAACGCTATCTCACCGGTGAGAATCACATTTTCAAATTCTCACAGGATTTTCCACTGTGTTGCTGTTCTCGCTGACGGCTAAGGGCGAGCTGAAAATCGCTTCCAGAGAATTAAAGTCAGTTACTATGTTTGCAATAATAGATGATACAAAATAATGCATGCACACGAACCCATAATGTGATTGGCACAGTATCAACATTTTAATATTCAATAAACTGAGCCTTCCCTTTCAGTTCACCAATCTGAATGTGGATTCTAGGATAACAGAATGACCCTAACTCTTTTAATCCTCGCCAATTGTGTGCATCTCCAAGAAATTATTTAGTTGAACTCAACATTGTGCTTCTTCTCTGATGATAGATCATGAACCAAACTTTGTTCCTCTCTGCACAAATGTTGCCAGGCCTGCTGAGTATATCAAACATTTTCTGTGTTTCTTTCAACCCAACCCTTGTAGCTGGGTGCCAATCTACAGCATAAAACTGTCCGTAACTTAACCAAAGCTGCCTGTTATACTTAGAAGAATATTTGTAATGGTGATATATGTTGTTCTGTCAAAACATAATGTTGGAACACAGGAAAACTGGAAATTACAGTCACACTACATCTTACCTTGAAATGCCTGTTTTTGATATCTATATTAGCAAAAAGAATGAGGAAATTACTCACATTATCTCATTACATACAGCACTCAAGAGCAGCTAATGTCATTTTATGCCCTGCAAACATAGTCAACTCGCCAAAGATCAATTAACAAGTGTTAACATAATCCGCACGGCAAACATTTTCTGATATTTAATAGTATGCAGATGTACATTTATTCGCACGATTGATCACCTTACTGTGTCCACATACCATTCTCAGTACATGTTAACTCACTTTAAGGGTATATTTCACAAATTGCGCCTTCAGGGTTTGATTTTGGTGACTGTGGCTTTTCTGTAATAAACAAGAAATTAAAACTATTCAATGTTCACTGCCTATACAGAAAAAATATTTAGATTGATTCAATTAATCAGTTCATAGCACAAACTTAATCAACTTTTTAAGAAGTTCAAATAAAAAAGGCCTACCTTTTTTCACGATATTTTCAATGCCCATTAGTCTTTGTAGATGCACTGAAGATTAACTTGTGAAACTCAAAACGTTCAACTCAAAATGATTAATTGTGCTGTCAATGTGCCTTAATGATCCTTGGGAGTGGTGTGAAAACAATTCTTGGTAATAGCAAACACCAGAAAAATCCATTGTGCTCAGCCAAACAGTTCCATGTTAATGTTATTAGTTCATGCAGCTTAAGTTAAGTGATCCACTGCATTTACACAATTCTTAAAGACCACAAGAATTCTGATTTAATCGCAACAATTTTCTTACTTCGTAAAATAATTGAACTGGAATTTGGCTTTTCTTTTAAACAGACAAATAGATTGTTTAAAAGTGAAATTCAGTGATATAAATTTCAAACCATTCATGTGGTCTTCAACAGACAATGCACAGGCAGAGGAACAGATTGTGTGAAGGTACCTTTACTTAACATAAGATGTATTGAACTTGAATTAATTCAGGTAGTGGAAGATCAAGAAAGCCTAACATCCCCTCATTCTGCACAGACCTTCAGAGATTAAGAGATGGGAAAAAAAGTCAATGCAATTTTTAAAAGAAAAGCAAGATTATTGCAGTTTTAAACAATTTTTTGTTTTGAATCAATTTGTGATGGTTACATTCATATGATGTATGGTGCATTTTGGTGCATAGATGTCCATGTGTATGTCACAAAACACTCTCGCAGCCTCACATGCATTCCAGAATCCACATGAAATAAAGGTTATTCTCATTATCCGAGGACTCTAATTGTATAAATAAATACACTGATACAACATTACTTCCTGGTAGGATGAATTGTATATGGCAACAAAAACGAGGTAGTCTGGTAAATCATCTGGTGTTCCCTAATCATTCCACATTCTATATCCAAGGATTCTTTTATCACCATTCACACATGCATTCTCACCTAACACTGCATCTCCATTGTCAACAATATATAAACAAAACAAGAAAAAAAACTGTCCTCATGCATGTTCTCACACAGAACATTACATACGTTACTGATTTGCTCTTGAGTTCTTTTTAATCTCTGCAGTTCAGGAGTGTCAGTAACAATGCTAAATCCTCTTCCCCGGTTCCTTTCAAAGTCTTCTTTGTACTTGGCCTGGAAGGAAAAGAAAATATAATTCAAAGCATGCACATCAAAGTAAACAAGTTAATTCATTATTCCTGCCCCTCTTTGTCAGACATATTTAGATTTGCACAATGATAAAGAACAGAAGACGGCCATTTAGGATCCTGTGTTGGTTTTTTGGTAGGGCCATGAAATTAGTCCCATGTCCCTGCTTTTTCCCCATAGCCTTGTAAATATTTTTCCCTTCAAATGTTTCTCAAATTACCTTTTGAAAGTTGTTATTGACTGTGCTTCCACCGTCCTTTCAGGCACTGCATACCAGATAACAACAACTCGCTGCATAAAAAACACTTTCCTCATGTTGTCTCGGATTCTTTTGCCAGTGACTAAAGTCTGTGTTCTCTGATTAACAAACCCTTCACAAACAGAGAACAATTTCTCCTTCTTGACTCTTATCAAAACACTTCATGATTTTGAACATGGCCATCAAATTCTCTCTCAAAAACCTTTTTGCTCTCAGGCAGACAGCCCAGCGTCTCCAGTCTCTGAAACTCTCATCCCAGGTCCCATTCCAGTAAATCTCTTCTGCATCTACTCCAAATAATACTCCAGCCCAGGCTGAGCCAGTGTTTTATCAAGTTATGAAGTTTTAGCATTGCTTTCTTTCTTTTGTATTCCATGTTCCTCAATTTGGAAAGCCAAGAATTCCAAAAGCTTGTAACAGCTTTCTTTACTTGTCTTGCCATCTTTAAAGATTTCTGCGCGTACACTACAGGTACTTTTGTTCCTGTACCTCCTTTAGAATTGGGTAATTCAGTTTATACAGCCTCTCCTCATTCGTTCCATTAAAATGTGCCACTTCACATATCTTTCTGTTAAATGTCATCTGCCACAAGTCTGCTCATTTTACCAGGGGCTGGATTCTCCGCCTCGCACGCCACATTTCTGTTTCACCCCGCCGGTGGGAGGCTCCATTACACCAGGAGGTCAATGGGGTTCCCCACTGTGGGCAGCCCCACGCCGTCGGGAAACCCCTGGGCTGCCGGCAAATCGGAGCATCCCGCCGGTGGAGAATCCAGCCCCAGTTGTCTATGTCCTCCTGAAGCCTGGTACAATCCACCACATTATTATATTTCTGAGCTTTGTATCATTGGCAAATTTTGAAATTATGCTCTGCATTTCCAAGTCCAGTTTATTACTATATTTCAAAAAAGAGAAGTTATTCCCAAAACTAACTCTCATGGGAATGCCACTGCATATTTCCCTCCACTCTGAAAAACAACTGTTCATCGCTATTCTCTCGTTTTCAGTCCCTTAGCAAATTTAATATTCATGCTGTCTTTAATCCCATGGGCTTTAATTTTGCAAACAAGTTTATTATGTGTAACTTTATCAAATGCTTTCTGCAAGTCCATGATGCACGATCAATCACTACTGAAGCGAGATTGTAGTCCAATTGAAGGCTTTAATGAACAAGTAGTTACCCGAGCAGCTCCGGTACAGAATGACTGCTGTGGGTGAAACACAGGCTCTTATGCTCCATCTGCTGGGTGGAACCAGCAGGCAGGTTCTACCACTCATACTACAGTATAAGGTACATCCCACCTAGGTACCGCGATACCCCTAATATAGCCTACCACAGTCCATATATGCATCAAATATTTTAATGGCCTCAAATAAAAAGTAACCGTCAAATTGATTTCTGGGTAAAACAAAGCAATGATCTAAAATTGCAATGATTTATTTATGTGGTATTGTCAGACCATTATTATTGTGTTCATAATCTTCACAATAAATTAGCTGGCAAACATTACAAATCTCAGCAGAGTCAACTGCAAATCAATTGCACATGGCAGAGTCTTCTTCCTAAGTTAGCCCAAAAACAAATCTGAAAACAAAGTTGCCACCTAGAAGAGATACTTGGTTTTTTTAAAAAAAGCATTATTCCAGTGGATCAGGAACTTCACTGAAACTGGCTTTTCTGGTCATCTGTTTGTACATTTCACTGCCCGAGGCCGCCTTGTGATACTCCGTCCCACACCGGCCGAGTTCCCGACGGCGTGGGCACGTGTGATCTCACCCGTCGTGAACTTAGCGTGGCAGCTGCAGACTCAGTCCGGCGCAGCCACAGTCGGGGAGGGCACGGGGGGGGGGGGGGCTTCATTCGGGGCTGGGGCCACTGGGGCCGGGCGTCCCGGGGGGCACGAGCGGCCGAAGGGGGTACTAATTTTGCCATCTGGGTCCGCTAGCTGAGTCCGCCATGAAGCACGGCGCGAGCCGTATCAGCAGCTAGAGCTGGGAGCTCTACGCTGTCTCCGTGCTATCACCCAGCAAAATGGGGAATCGGTAGCCGTTTTGTGCCAATTGTCCCGGCATAAAACACCACCGTTTTCACGCCGATGTGGGGACTTCGTCTCCCAAACAGAGAATCCAGCCCAAAGTGTCCAGGACTTTACTAAACTCTCAATAGTTCTCTCTGGATTGACCCCTTAGGGAGCGAGGTCCAGGATTTTGCCCCAGCAACAGTGAAGGAGTGACGATATATTTCCAAGTCAGGGTGGAGAGTGACTTGACTCCACGTGATGGGGTTCCCATATATCTGCTGCTCCTGTCCATCTAGATGGTAGGGATCGTGGATTTGGAAGGTGCTGTCTAAGGAATCTTGGCGAGCTGCTAGTCCGGTGCTCGGGGGGAGGGCCATTCAGTAGGTTGGAGGGGTCAGGTTGGAGGTCGCCGTGGCCTATGGGGTAGTGAGGAGCTTTGTGTCTGTGATGCCTTCAAGCCATCTTTAAATATTGAGGAGACCCATAGCAGGGGCAACCACACCTTCAGCCTGTCTGTACTACCAAACTCTCCCAGGTCTGAGCCCTGCTGCAACTTCTCTCATGAAAGTCAATTTCACCCCCTGACTGTGAGCAGCCTCTAGCTTCACAGCTAAAGGCTATTTCAAATGAGGGATTAGCCTCGTTAGCTGTGATAGCACTTCACACTCCTGAACTTTCAAATGCCTCCTCGAAGAAACAGGTGCCATGCCTCAGAGGATGATTAATGGACTGGATGTCCAGCAACCTTGGATGCCTGAACAGTGTGCTTGTACTCGAGGAGCATCAGCACATAGGTGCAGCTGCCAACAATTAAACACTAAAGAGCAGGGCTTCACCACTGAGGATCTCAAAGCCAAAGGGTAAGTGTGTGAATGAGAGGAGGGCAGCGGAGCACAACCTCTCGAAGGTCTGGGGTCTACGGGTTCTTGATCCGGCCTGGAGTGAGTGTGCAGAGCGAAGTTTTCCAGCACAACTGGTTCGCTGGATGGCACTCTGAGAGAAGGCGGGACAGTCATGATAAGGGCAGGGCAGTCCTAAGGGATTTGAGGGTCCCAGGATGAAAGCCTCTCTCTTCCTCCGATTCCTTCCAGAAACAAATATGTTTGCTGGTGTGGGGCCTGCGGAGGCTGCCCTCACTGTGCTTGTAGCGGCCGGGATAGGAAGACGCTGAAGACGGCATCAATGCCAACGCAGGCTGAAGGCATCTCCACATGTGCAGAGGGCCACCACACACCCCGAAGACCTGGCTGCCCATCAGGCTGAGGAGGGGGCCAGAAGGGGAGGCCAGTGACGGCTCAAGGTGTACAGCCATCGTTGGTCCTTCCGTAACCTGAGGGACAGCATATGCAGCAGAAGACTCCAAATCAACAGGGAGGCACTGCGGTATCTGTGCCACAGTCTCGTGGACATGGCACCCCGTGGAGGAGGACACCGGCTCCCGGTGGCCATAACGGTTGCTGCAGCCCTAAAGCTCTGTGCCACTGGATCATTCCAAGGCTGAGTGGGGGCCTGTGTGGCAATTGCCAATCTTCAGGCCCACAGTTACATCCGGGAGGTGACGGATGCTCTCTGTGTCCAGACATCAGACTATATCACCTGCGACCTGGGCTCGGACCAGACCCAAGAAGATACCTGGGCTGCAGGATACGCAGCCATCGCCTGGGACAATCAATGGCATGCATATCGCTCTCCACACACCGGGGCATCAGGGAGTACCCTGTATTAACTGAAAGGGGTTACACTCCCTGAATTTCCAAATCGTGTGCAACCACAGCCTCAGGATCATGCACCTCTGTGCCCGCTACCCTGGAACCGTGCATGACAACAACATCCTTGGGCACTTTTACGAGGCCTGTTCGGGGAGGCTGATACGGAAAATGTTAATGCAGTGTTAATGTATCCCTACTTGTGACAAAGATTATTATTATAAGATCCCCCCTCATCCTTGTAAACTCCAACGAGTACAGACCCAGAGTCCTCAAATGTTCCTCATACAACAAGTTCTTCATTCCAGGGATCATTCTTGTGAACCTCCTCTGGATCCTTTCCAAGGCCAGCCCATCCTTCCTTAGATACGGGGCCCAAAACTGCTCACAATACTCCAAATGGGGTCTGACCAGAGCCTTATGCAGCCTCAGAAGTACATCCCTGGTCTTGTATTCTAGCCCTCTCTTAACATGAATACTAACATTGCATTTGCGTCCCTAACTGCTGACTGAACCTGCACGTTAACCTTAAGAGAATCGTGAACAAGGACTCCCTAGTCCCTTTGTGCTTCTGATTTCCTAAGTATTTTCCCATTTATAAAATAGTCTATCCCTCCATTTCTCCTTCCAACGTGCATAACCTCACATCTTTTCACGTTGTATTCCATCTGCCACTTCTTTGCCCACTCTCCTAGCCTGTCCAAGTCATTCTGCAGCCCGCCTGCTTCCTCAATACTACCTGTCCCTCTACAGATCTTTGTATCATCTGCAAACTTAGCAACAGTGCCTTCAGTTCCTTCTTCCAGATCATTAATGTATATTGTGTAAAGTTGTGGTCCCAGCACCGGCCTCTGAGGTTCACCACTAGTCACCGGCTGCCATCCTGAAAAAGACCCCTTTATACCCACTCTCTGCCTTCTGCCAGTCAGCCAATCTTCTATCCATGCCTTAACATCATGGGTTCGTAACTTATTTAACAGTTCCTATGCAGCACCTTGTCAAAGGCCTTCTGGAAATCTAAATAAATAACGTCCACTAGTTCTCCTCTGTCTAACTTCCTTGTTACTTCCTCAAAGAATTCTTAACAGATTTGTCAGACGCGACCTCCCATTGACAAAGCCATGCTGACTCAGCCCTATTTTATAATGCACTTTCTTCTATATTTATTTTAAAAAATAAATTTAGAGTACCCAATAATTTTTTTCCAATTAAGAGGCAGTTTAACGTGGCCAATCCACCTACCCTGCACATCTCTGGGCTGTGGGGGTGAGACCCACGCAGACATCGGGAGAATGTGGCAACCACACACGGACAGTGACCCGGGGCCGGGATCGAACCCGGGTTATCAGTGGCATGAGGCAGCAGTGCTAACCACTGCACCACCGTGCCGCCCCGCTCCTCATTCTTCTTGATCTTCCATGGTCGTGATCTAGTGTTGGTCTAGGTGTGCCCCTAGGATGCACATCCGAGGCGGAGACAGCTTGCTGCTTTCCGCACCCTGTGGCCTTTTGATGACTTTGGCAGATGTTCTCTGGAGGGCATGGAACCAGATGGTCCTGGTCGACTGACAGGTGTCACAAATGCCACCCTGTTCTGCCCACTGCCCTTGAGATGCACTGCTGTCAGGAGGGGGGACTTAGAAGAACTGGAAACCGCTTAGTCTCCTTGGTGGAAAGCTGCAGGTTGGGCTACAGTGCTTCCTCCTCCCTGAGATTGCCCATAGGGCCCTGGGTGACTGCACATGGAGTGAGTTCCAAATGAGTCATCTGGTTCTGCCAAGCCTGGAGGTTCCCCACTAATTGCACCATAGTGTTCGTGCCATCAGCCATAGTCGTCGGTGACTAGGCCACACTCTGTAGTGCCTCAAAAAAGTCCATCTGCATCTGGGACATGTCTCTAATCAACTGGAACACGTCAACGCCTTCAGGCATCAGCGTCACAGACTGAACAATGCCTTGGACACGACCACTCAAGGCGCGGACACCGTGCTTCAGGTTTCCACTGTGGTCGTCACAGTGTTGGCCTGGATTCTGATGTGTTCGGCAGGTCGGGTCGATGTGGACTTCACTCGATGCAGGGAAGCTAGAAACAGACGTCTAACACTGGAGAAGATCCAACACTGTTTTATTCAATGATAGAACTGATATACATATTCAGCTGTGGGTCGACACTATACTGAACTGACTGGAGACCTTGTAGTAGCCTGACCAGACTTACTAGCTACTGCATGGTGTTTGCACTATGCTAGCTCGTGGACTCTGATTGTCTCAGTGGCTGGGTCCCGAGAGAGCGGGAAACCTAGTGCCCTCTGGCTTTATAGTGGTAGTGTCTTGTCTGGTGATGGGCTGCACTGTGTTGTGTGCTTACTGGTCATCCTGTGTGTCAATCACTGCCTGTCTGCATCTCAGTATATACATGAGTGGATATTATGACATCTCCCCTTTTCTTTTTAGATAAATAAATACTAAGGTGTGCGTGCGTATGCCTGACTATATACACAAGGTGTCTAAATGAACGTATATACAGAGGAAGGTGTCGATAGTGCAGATACATGGCAAACAAAACAATATTTATAGAGGTTAAATCGATGAAGTCACAACATGTACAGAAGTCCAGTCTACAGATTCAGTCTTTGTGGTGGGCGACGAATTCTTGTTGATCGCCGCAGAGGTGGATCAGGAGCCGCCTGCACGTGGATAGGCGGGATCGCTGCCATCGCAGTGGTCGCATGGGCCGGCAGGATTGCTGGTAGATCGGTGACCTCGTGGCAGGGTACGTCCGGAGGAAGCATCGTAGGCGGGGCGGCACTTTGGTCAGGTAGCGGGCAGGGAAATCTTCGCAGTGCCCGTCTGTTGCGCCGTAGCAGGGAGCCATCAGCCATGCAGACAAGGAATGATCTTGGGGCCACTTGTTTGATCACAATAGCTGTGGCTGACCAGCCGCCCTCAGGCAACTGGACACGAATGTGATCAGTTGGGGCCAGCTCGGGTAGATCCATGGCATGAGCATCATATGTGGCCTTCTGTTGGGCCCGTGACTGCTGCATTTTCTGTAAGACCGTGAGGTGGTCAAGGTCTGGAGCATGGATGGCTGGAACTGTGGTCCTCAGAGTGCGATTCATGAGCATCTGCGCTGGAGACAACCCAATGGACAGTGGGGTTGCCCTGTATGCCAGCATCGCCAGGTTGAAGCCGGAGCCTGAGTCTGCAGCTTTACACAGCAACCGCTTTACAATATGGACCCCTTTCTCGGCCTTCCCGTTTGACAGCGGGTAGTGGGGACTGGAGGTTATGTGACGGAAGTTGTAGGACTGTGCAAAATCAGACCATTCCTGGCTGTAAAAGCAAGGACCGTTGTCGCTCATTACTGTGAGCGGAATCCCATGCCTGGCGAACGTTTCTTTGCAGGTTTTGATTACCGCCTTCGACGTGAGGTCGGACAGTTTCACCACTTCTGGGTAACTGGAGAAGTAGTCGACCAGGAGTACGTACACCGACTTTGGACCACGGAGAGCTCACAATCTCGTGCTGCTGCAACGTTTCTTTGAGTTGAGCTGGCTGAAACTTCTGACAGGTAGGGCAGTTGAGGACTGTGTCGGCAATGTCCTGGCTGATGCCCGGCCAATAGACCGCCTCCCGAGCTCTGTGTCGGCATCTCGACCCCAAGGTGACCCTCATGGAGTTGACCCAGGACCATAGCCCGCATGCTCTGAGGATTTACGATCCTGTCGAGTTTCAGAAGGATTCCCTCCACCACCGTCAGGTCGTCTTTTACGTTATAGACTGGGGACATTGTCCCTTCTGCCAGCCATTGGTAAGGTACTGCATCACACGCTGCAGCAGAGGATTCTTGGCCATCTCCTCACGAATTTGGACCACCCATTCGTCAGAGGCCGGAAGGTTGGTGGCACACAACTGCACTTTTGCTTCTATGTGGCAGATGAAGTCACTTTGTTCACACGGTGTGGTAATGGACCTGGATAGGGCATCTGCAACGATCAGCTCATTGCCGGGCATGTCGACAAGTTCGAAGTCATAGCGGTGTAGCTTAAGAAGAATTCGCTGTAACCGAGGTACCATGTCATTTAAATCCTTCTGGATTATATGGACTAGAGGCCTGTGGTCCGTTTCTACCGTGAATTTTGGCAGGCCGTAAACGTAGTCGTGAAACTTGACCATCCCTGTCAGGAGGCCCAGACATTCCTTCTCAATCTGAGCGTACCGTTGCTGAGTGGGCGTCATGGCCCTGGAGGCGTACGCCACTGGAGCCCAGGACGCGGAGTCATCTCGCTGAAGGAGCACCGCCCCAATGCTTGCTTCAGTCGAGATCTTGGTTTCCTTGGTTGGGTCGAGGAACGCTAGAACCGGGGCTGTGGTGAGCTTTGCTTTCAGCTCACGCCATTCCTCTTCATGCAGCCACTGGAATTCCGTCGACTTCTTGACGAGATGGCGGAGGGCCGTGGTGTGGGATGCCATATTGGGAATGAATTTCCCGAGGAAGTTGACCATCCCGAGGAAGAGGAGGACTGCCTTCTTGTCCTCCGGGGTCTTCATGGCGTTGATTGGTGAGACCTTGTCGGCATCTGGCCGCATGCCCTGCTGCGAGATGTGATCACCCAGGAACTTAATATCCAATTGACCAAATGAGCACTTGGCCCTGTTGAGCTGGAGACCATGTTCATGAATTCTCTGGAATACCTGCTTGAGGTGAACAATGTGTTCCTGGGGGGTTGTGGACCAGATAATTACGTCATCAATGTATACTCGCACCCCCTCGATGCCCTCCATCATCTGCTCCATGATGCGGTGAAATACTTCGAAGGCAGATATGATCCCAAAAGGCATCCGGTTGTAGAAGTAGCGACCGAACGGGGTGTTGAACGTGCAGAGCTTGCGACTGGACGCGCCCAGATGTATTTGCCAAAAATCCTTGGAGGCGTCCAGCTTAGTAAAGAATTTGGCATGAGCCATCTCACTGGCCAACTCTTCACGTTTTGGTATCGGGTAATGCTCCCGCATGATGTTGCGGTTTATATCCTTAGGGTCAATGCAAATGCGAAGCTCCCCTGACGGCTTCTTTACGCAGACCATGGAGCGGACCCAGTCTGTTGGCTCTGTGACCTTCGATATGATGCCCTGGTCTTGGAGGTCCTGTACTTGCTTCTTCAGACGATCCTTGAGGGGTGCCGGCACCCGGTGTGGTGCATGAATTACAGGGGTGGCGTTCGGCTTGAGAAGGATTTTGTATCGGTATGGGAGTGTGCCCATTCCATCGAATACGCTGTGGTACTGCGTGATAATGTGATCTATGTCGGCTTGCAAGTTTCCATCAGGCGAGGCCGTCGCCGGTGATGATGACATGGTGTGGACTCGCTGAACCAGGTTCAGGAGCTTGCAGGCTCGAGCACCGAGCAGGGACGCTCTGTCAGGCCCGACGATTTCAAACCGCAGTGTTGCCTTGATCGCCTTGTTGGATACCCCTAGTTGACAGGAGCCACTGGCAGCTATGGCGTTGCCATTGTAGTCAAGGAGCTGGCAGGCCGGTGGAAGAATGCTTGGTCTGGCGCGGATGGTGTCGAGGTCGGATTTTGAGATGAGGTTCGCTGATGCGCCGGTGTCCAGTTTAAATCGGATGCGAGCCTTGTTAACTGTGAGGACAGCACACCACTCGTCATCGGGATCCACACTGAGGATCGAGAGGCGTTTCACCGTTGTGGTGAAAGGCAGCACATGTGTAGTTATGATGCCCACCCGGTATGGGGACTTGAGGCTCTCAGCATCAGGGTCTGTTGGGCTGTCGGGATCGGAATCTGGCATGCCTTGTGGTATTGAGTGGACACTTCTGCGCTGCAGCTGGGATTGCTGGCTGCTGAGTGGTGGAGCAGATCTACAAAGGGTTGCGTAGTGGCCAAGATTGCCACACTGTAGACACTCGCGAACTTTTGCCGGATATTGCCGCTTTAAATGGGCAGAGCCGCAATTTGGACACGTCATGACGCCGACGTCAGAACGCTCCGTGCGCCATCGCGCATGCGCAGTGCGGTCGGTCGACGTGCGCACCTGCGCAGTCGGGTTGTAGGGCTCGTCGTCCATTCGGTCGTGGCGCGCATGCGCAGGGACCCGGGAAAAGCGTGCGAAACGGCCACTCTCCTCGATGCTCAGGCCCTGCATTTGTGCAATGGCCTGCACCCGTTCCGCCTCGTGGGAGGCCAACTTTGCAGTTTCTGCCGCCCTGATGTGGGAGTAACTATTCTTAGCATGCTCATGGACAACGCACGACTCTATAGCGACAGAGAGGGTCAACTGTCTGACTTTCAGGAGCTGCTGCCGAAGGGAATCGGAGTGGACCCCGAAAACGATCTGATCCCGGATCATGGAATCAGCTGTTGAGTCATAGTTACATGACTGCGCTAGGATGCGGAGATAGGTCATGAAGGACTGAAAAGGTTCATCCTTACCCTGAAGACTCTGCTGGAAAAAGTATTGTTCAAAGCTCTCATTTACCTCAATGTCACAGTGGCTGTCAAACTTCAGCAGGACTGTTTTGAATTTTGTTTTGTCTTCGCTGTCAGCGAACGTAAGGAAGTTGTAGATGTGGATGGCGTGGTCCCCTGAGGTGGAGAGAAATAGCGCGATCTTCCTGGCATCCGATGCTGCTTTGAGGTCGGAGGCCTCGATGAACAAGAGGAACTTTAGCTTGAAGATTTTCCAATTGGCGCCGAGGTTGCCGGAGATGCGGAGCTGCGGAGGAGGCTGGATGCTTTCCATTTCACCGGATGGCAGCTTGCTGGTCAATGCTGATTCACTCGAGGTAGGTCCGTCAAGATCAGTATCATTCTGGTACCATGATGTGTTAGGCATGTAGGTTCGATGTAGACTGCACTCGATGCAGGGAAGCTAGAAACAGCAGTCTAACGCTGGAGAAGATCCAACACTGTTTTATTCAACAATTGAACTAACACACATATTCAGCTGTGGGTCGACACTATACTGAACTGACTGGAGACCTTGTAGTAGCCTGACCAGACTTACTAGCTACCGCATGGTGTTTGCATTTGCTAGCTCGTGGACTCTGACTGTCTCAGTGGCTGGGTCCCGAGAGAGCGGGAAACCTAGTGCCCTCTGGCTTTATAGTGGTAGTGCCCTGTCTGGTGATTGGCTGCACTGTGTTGTGTGCTTACTGGTCATACGGTGTGTCAATCACTGCCTGTCTGCATCTCAGTATATACATGAGTGGATATTATGACAGATTCCACGCATTGCCGGCAGCATCTCCTGCACCTGAACCCTTTGGGACTCCTCCAGTCGGCCTTGCGGTTGTTGGAATGTCTCCTGAATCTCACGGCTGTGTCCTATCATCTGCATCAGCTCTGCGAGAACCTTGTCCAGATGCTCGGGGTCTGGCTGGGACTAGTGTCCTGGGATCTGGCAGATCTCCGACTGCTGTCTCCTGTCTGCTGTCTTGGGCAGCCCCGTGATCTCCAGGACATGTTCCTCACGAGATAAAGACTCGGATCTCTGGCATCCCACTCCCTCCCCGCTGTTTTCGCTCTTTCCCTCTTATAATAAGCTACCTTCTCCTGCGGGGACAAAGAGAGGGTATTGTGAGCTACATGCTTGATTGATCAGGGAGTCTATGGTAGGTGGCATGTGTGGGCACAACGCCTAGACATGAAGGGGTTGCACTGATGGGTACCAGGGGGTTCTGCGGAACAAACTTGAAGATCAGATGTTGGGAGCGGGCATAGTGTCAGCCAGTCGATTGGAGGGGGGGTTTGGAAAGTTGAGGGGTGGCAGGTGGGACTGATGCCAACAGAAAGTAGGCAACCTACCCTTGCAGCTCGTTGGAGATCATTCATTTTCTTCCGATACTGGACGGCAGTCCTGGTCATGCTGTCCACACTCACTGCAGTTGCATTCCTCACCCCGCCTCTCATCAACGGCGTTCAGAAGCCTTGTGCGGTCAGCATCCCCAAAGCGACGAGCAGGTCTCCGCGCTGCCATCCTCGTCTCTTGGCTAATTGAGTGGTGAGGGATAGTTTAAAAGTAGCTGCCCCTTGTAAACGGGGCCCGAAATTCATGTGGGGGCTCATTTTGGACCAAGCGCAAGGGAATACAATGCGATCGAGCCAATGCAGCTGACGTGACTTACCCCGCTAAAGTCGCAAAAAATAACACTTTTGAAATTTTTTGATTGAATCGTGCACAACACCTTAAAAATGTTGGGCTGATCAGAGAAATTCATGCCTGAGGAATCTTGTTTGTTTTTTATTTACAGCACAGAAGGAGGCCATTCGGCCTATCATGTCTGGACCGACTCCCAAAAGAGCAACCCAGCTGGTCCCGTTCCCCAGCCCCATCTCCATAGCCCTCTAAATCCACCATATTCAAATATGTATCAGCTCCTTTCTGAAACCTATGGAATCCGCTTCCCCCACTCTCCCAGGCAGCGCATTCCAACTCCCAACAACTCTCTGAGTAAAGACATTTCTCCTCATCTCACTCTGAGCTATCTTGCTAACCATCTTGAAATTGTGGCTCCTAGGGCGAGATTCTCCGACCCCCCGCCGGGTCGGAGAATCGCTGGGGGCTGGCGTGAATCCCGCCCCCGCCGGTTGCTGAATTCTCCGGCACCGGATATTCGGCGGGGGCGGGAATCGCGCCGCGCCGGTTGCCGGGACCCCCCCCCGCGATTCTCCGGCCCGGATGGGCCGATGTCCCGCTGCAAGAATGCCTGTCCCGCCGGCGTAGATTAATCCACCTCTCTTACCGGCGGGACAAGGTGGCGCGGGCGGGCTCCGGGGTCCTGGGGGGGGGGGGGGCGCGGGGCGATCTGGCCCCGGGGGGGTGCCCCCACGGTGGCCTGGCCCGCGATCGGGGCCCACTGATCCGTGGGCGGGCCTGTGTCGTGGGGGCACTCTTTTCCTTCCGCCTTCGCCACGGTCTCCACCATGGCGGAGGCGGAAGAGACTCCCTCCACTGCGCATGCGCGGGGTGCCGTGAGCGGCCGCTAACGCTCCTGCGCCAGCTGGCGGGGCACTTCCGCCAGCTGGCGGGGCGGAAATCAGTCCGGCGTGGGTCTAGCCCCTCAATGTTAGGGCTCAGCCCCCCAAGATGCGGAGGATTCCGCACCTTTGGAGCGGCGCGATGCCCGACTGATTTGCGCCGTTTTTGGCGCCGATCGACGGACATTGCGCCGATACCGGAGAATTTTGCCCCTAGTCACTGACATATCAACTAGTGGAAACAGAATATCCTTCTTTACCCTTTCAAAATTGTTCAGAATTTTGAACACCTCAATAATGTTGTCTCTTAATCTTCTCTGTTCCAAGGAGAACAAGCCCAATATCTCCAATCTTTCCTTCTATCTAAAATTCCTCATTCCTGCTATCCTCCAGGCGTGACCTCACCAATGCCCTATACAATTGCACTAAAACATCTGTTTTTATACTCAAATCTTCTCGCTATTAAGGCCAACATACCATTTGACTTCTTTACTGCCTGCTGTATCCGCACACTTACATTCAGCAAGTGATGCATGAGGACTCGCTGAGTATCCACCTCTCTCAATTTACACCCATTCAAATAATAATCTGCGTTCCTATTTTTGCTACCGAAGCAGACGACCTCACATTTATCCACATTATGCTGCATATTCCCACTCACTCAGCCTGTCCAAATCCCGCTGAAGCACCTCTGCATCCTCCCTCGCAGCTCACCCCCCCCACCCACCTTTGTATCATCTGCAAATTTTGAGATAATATATTTAGTTCCCCTATCCAAATCATTAATATAAAATGCGAACAGTTGGGGATCTCGCACAGATCCCTTCTGTATCCCACTAATCACTGCCTGCAAATCGGAAAGAGGCAGATTTATTCCAATTTTTGCCTCCTGTCTGCTAACCAGCTTTCTATCCATCTCAAGACACTACCCGCAATCCCATGCACTTTAACTTTACATTACTATCTGAGAACTTGTCTAAAGCCTTCTGAAAGTCTAACTAAACCACATCCACCGGTTCTCCCTGGTCAACTCTACTAATTACATCTTCAAGGAATTCCATTAGATTTGTAAAGCATGATTTCCCTTTCGTAAATCGATGCTAAAGCGGACTTTGTCTGATTATACCAATGCTTTCCAAATGCTTTGCTATGAAACCCTTGATTCCGTTCTCTAGCAGCTTCACTACTGCCGACCGTTAGGCTCACTGGTCTATAAGTTCCCTGTTTCCTGTCTACCTCCCCTTTTGAATAATGGGGTTACATTCGCTACCCTCCTATCTGTAAGAACTATTCCAGACTCCGAAGGATTGTGGAAAATTACCACCAATGGGCCTACTGTTTCTAGGGCCATTTCCTTAACTACTCTGGAATAAAGGTTATCAAGGCCTGGAGATTTAGCAGCTTTCAATCCGATTAATTTCCCCAAAACCATGGGCTGGATTCTCTGCCCCGCCGCGCTACATTTCTGTTTCACCCCGCTGGTGGGATGCTCTGTTACGCCGGCTGGTGAATGGAGTTTCCAATTGTGGGGCAGCCCCACACCATCAGGAATCCCCTGGGCTGCCGGCAAAGCGGAGCGTCCAGCCGGCGGAGAATCCAGCCCCATTTGCTTACTAATACTAATTTCAAAAGAACAAGGAAATGTACAGCACAGGAACAGGCCCTTCGGCCCTCCAAGCCCGTGCCGACCATGCTGCCCGACTAAACTACAATCTTCTACACTTCCTGGGTCCGTATCCCTCTATTCCCATCCTATTCATGTATTTGTCAAGATGCCCCTTAAATGTCACTATTGTCCCTGCTTCTACCACCTCCTCCGGTAGCGAGTTCCAGGCACCCATTACCCTCTGTGTAAAAAACTTGCCTCCTACATCTACTCTAAACCTTGCCCCTCTCACCTTAAACCTATGCCCCCTAGTAATTGACCCCTCTACCCTTGAAAGTGTGGATGAGCAGAGGGATCTAGGTGTCCATGTACATAGATCCCTGAAAGTTGCCACGCAGGTTGATAGGGTTGTGAAGAAGGCCTATGGAGTGTTGGCCTTTATTGGTAGAGGGATTGAGTTCCGGAGTCAGGAGGTCATGTTGCAGCTGTACAGAACTCTGGTACGGCCGCATTTGGAGTATTGCGTACAGTTCTGGTCACCGCATTATAGGAAGGACGTGGAGGCTTTGGAGCGGGTGCAGAGGAGATTTACCAGAATGTTGCCTGGTATGGAGGGAAAATCTTATGAGGAAAGGTTGATGGACTTGAGGTTGTTTTCGCTGGAGAGAAGAAGGTTAGGAGACTTAATAGAGGCATACAAAATGATCAGGGGGTTGGATAGGGTGGACAGTGAGAGCCTTCTCCCGCGGATGGAAATGACTGGCACGAGGGGACATATCTATTACCCCTCAGTTTAAAGTTATAGGACAGAGGTCAGAGGTAGGTTCTTTACGCAAAGAGTAGTGAGGCCGTGGAAAGCCCTACCCGCTACAGTAGTGAACTCGCCAACACTGAGGGCATTTAAAAGTTTATTGGATAAACATATGGATGATAATGGTATAGTGTAGGTTAGATGGCTTTTGTTTCGGTGCAACATCGTGGGCCGAAGGGCCTGTACTGCGCTGTATTGTTCTATGTTCTATGTACACACCCTTCTCCAGACTCAACATCTACCAATTCCTTCTCTTTGGTGAATACTGATGCAAAGTATTCATTTAGTACCTCGCCCATTTCCTCTGGCTCCACACATAGATTCCCTTGCCTATCCTTCAGTGGGCCAACCCTTTCCCTGGCTACCCTCTTGCTTTTTATGTACGGGTAAAAAGCCTTGGGATTTTCCTTAACCCTATTTGCCAATTACGTTTTGTGACTCCTTCTAGCCCTCCTGTCTCCTTGCTTAATTTCCTTCCTACTTTCCTTATATTCCACACAGGCTTCGTCTGTTCCCTGACAGAGACTGCTCCTCCTCCTCCGAACGGCTCCCGAAACTAGGCCGCGATCTTTTTAAATCTCCGCTCCGCATAGCACATTTGGCGGCTCCCGCTAAAACAGACTTTTGGGCTCTCTTGAGGAGCCCCAACGGCAATTTTTTCGACAACCTTTAGTGTGGGAAGGTGAGCAAGGTCCCCCCTCCATAGTATATGGATTGGACCAGGAGTGGAGCGGTCAAAAAAGCATTTTTGGAGCAGCGAAAAATGGGAGGGAGAAAAAACAAGATGGTGGCGGGCGGAGATCAAGCAGCATGGGTGCAGGAGCAGCAGGAGTTTCTCAGGCGCTGCTTTGAGGAGCTGAAGAAAGAGGTGCTGGCACCAATGCTGACAGCGATCGAGGGGTTAGTGGAGACCCAGAAGGCCCAAGGGGCGGCGATCCAGGCAGTGCGGGAGAAAACCGCAGAGAATGAGGATGAGATCTTGGGCCTGGCGGTGAAGGTGGAGGCGCATGAGGCGTTGCACAGGAGGTGGGCGGAAAGATTCGAGGACCTGGCGAACAGGTCGAGGAGGAAGAATCTTAGGATTCTGGGTCTCCCTTAAGGAGTGGAGGGGACCGATGCTGGAGCAAATGTGAGCACGTGCTCAATTTGCTGATGGGAGCGGGGGCCTTTCCGCATCCCCTGGAGCTGGATGGGGCTCATCAGGTCCTGGCGAGGAGACCCAAGGCCAATGGGCCGCCACGGGCGGTGGTGGTGAGGTTTCACCGTCTCGTGGATAGAGAGTGTGTTTTGAGATGGGCCAAGAAGGAGCGGAGCAGCAGGTGGGAGAATGCGGAGATCCGAATCTACCAGGACTGGAGCGCGGAGGTGGCAAAGAAGAGAGCTAGTTTTAATCGGGCCAAGGCGGTGCTCCATCGGAAAGGGGTGAGGTTCGGAATGCTGCAGCCAGCGCGATTGTGGGTCACGTTTCAGGATCGACACCACTACTTTGAAACGCCTGAGGAGGCTTGGACCTTTATACAAACTGAAAGGTTGGACTCAAGCTGAGGGTCTGTGGTTGTGGGGGGGGGGGGGGGGGGATGTCGGATGTATACAGGGTTTTAACTATGCCTCGGGAATGTTCCACGGGTTGGGGGATGGATGGGGATGGGGGAAGAGATCTGATGGGGAGACTGTGAGCGAATGTGGGCGTCGGTGCTGGAGGGAGGGGAAGCCCGGGGATGGGGGAATTGGGATAAGGCCGCAAAAGGAGCTGCGCCAGAGGGGGCGGGGCCGGCTTAGGAAAGCACGGGCTTTTTCCCACGCTAGGGAAAGACGGAGGGGGGGGGGTAGAGGAGCACTCACTGATTGATGGGGAGGAGGGGGAGGGGGGATTCCCACACGGGGGGGTCAATGGGATGGTGGGGGAGGCCGGGGTCAGCAGAAGTCAGCTGACTTACGGGAGTGTTATGTGGGGAGCAAAAGAGCTAGACATGGGTCTAGCGGGGGGAGGGGGGGGGGGGGGGGATATTGGGTTGCTGCTGCATTGGCCGATGGGGAACTGGAAACAGAAGGGGTGGTCGGGACAGTGGTCCCCAGCCTGGCGGACTGGAGGGTGTGGGAGGCGCGGGCACGGGACTGGCCCAGAAAAGGAGATGGTTAGTCGGCCTGGGGGGGGGAAGCCCCCCAATCCGGGTGATAACTTGGAATGTAAGGGGCCTGAATGGGCCGGTTAAGAGGGCCCGAGTGTTCACGCACTTAAAGGGACTGAAGGCAGTCGTGGTCATGCTTCAGGAGACACATTTGAAGGTGGCAGACCAGGTCAGGTTATGAAAGGGATGGGTAGGACAGGTATTCCATTTGGGGCTGGATGCAAAGAACAGAGGGGTGGCAATACTGGTGGGGAAGCGGGTGTCATTTGAGGCCAAGAATATTGTAGTGGATAATGGGGGTCGATACGTGATGGTGAGCGGTAGGCTACAGGGGGTGTGGGTGGTATTGGTGAACGTCTACGCCCCGAACTGGGATGATTCTGGATTTATGAAGCGCATGTTAGGGCGGATTCCGGATCTGGAGGCAGGAAGCTTGATAATGGGGGAGGATTTCAACACAGTGCTGGACCCAGCATGAGATTGCTCCAGATCTAGGGCGGGGAAGAGGCTGGCTGCGGCCAAGGTGCTTAGGCGGTTTATGGACCAGATGGGGGGAGTAGATCCGTGGAGGTTTGCCAGGCCGCAGGCCAGGGAATTTTCTTTTTTCTCACGTGCACAGAGCCTACTCCCGGATAGATTTTTTTGTTTTGAGCAGGGTGCTGATTCCGAAAGTGGAAGGAACGGAGTACTCGGCCATAGCTATGTCAAGCCACGCCCCGCACTGGGTGGAGCTAGAGTTAGGAGAGGGACCGACGCCCGCTGTGGCGTCTGGATGTGGGATTACAGGCGGATGAGGAGGTGTGCGGGAGTGTGCGGGGTGCATTGAAAGGTATTTGGAGGCCAACGACAACGGGGAGGTGCAGGTGGGGGTAGTATGGGAGGTGCTGAAGGCGGTGGTCAGGGGAGAGTTAATCTCCATCAGGGCTCACAGGGAGACGAGAGAGGGCAGGGAAAGGGAGAGGTTAGTGGGAGAGATCTTAAGGGTCAGGAGATGTGCAGAGGCCCCCGAGGAGGGACTACTTAGGGAGCGGCGAAGTCTCCAGAAGGAATTCGACCTATTGACCACAGAGAAGGCAGAGGCACAGTAGAGGAAGGCACAGGGGGCAACGTACGAGTATGGGGAGAAGACGAGCCGGATGCTGGCACATCAGCTCCGGAAGAGGATGGCAGCGAGGGAGATAGGTGGAGTCAAGGATAGCAGGGGAACTACAATGCGGAGTGCGGTGAAAGTAAATGAGGCATTTAAGGACTTCTATGAGGAGCTGCACAGATCTCAGCCCCCAGCGGGGGAGGAGGGGATGCAAAGGTTTCTTGATCAACTGAGGTTCCCGAGGGTGGAGGAGCAGGAGGTGGCTGGTTTGGGGCGCCAATTGGGTTGGAGGAGCTGGTTAAAGGACTGGGGAGCATGCAGGCGGGGAAGGCCCCGGGGCTAGATGGGTTCCCGGTTGAGTTTTACAGGAAGTATGCGGACCTGTTAACCCCTTTGCTGATGAGAACTTTCAATGAGGCAAGGGAGGGGGGGACCCTGCCACAGACAATGTCCGGAGCGCTGATTTCGCTGATCCTGAAACGGGACAAGGACCCACTGCAATGTGGGTCATATAGACCGATCTCGCTCCTCAATGTGGACGCTAAGCTGCTGGCAAAAGTGCTGGCTACGAGAATTGAGGACTGTGTCCCGGGGGTGATTCATGAGGACCAGACGGGATTTGTAAAGGGCAGGCAGCTAAATACCAATGTGCGGAGGCTCCTAAACGTGATTATGATGCCATCGGTGGAGGGAGAGGCGGAGATAGTGGCAGCGATGGACGCGGAGAAGTCCTTTGACCGGGTGGAGTGGGAGTATCTCTGGGAAGTGTTGCGGAGGTTTGGGTGTGGGGAGGGGTTTATTAGTTGGGTTAAGCTTCTATATAGAGCCCCGGTGGCGAGTGTGGCTACGAACCGCGGAGGTCGGAGTATTTTCGGCTGTATCGAGGGACGAGGCAGGGTGCCCCCTGTTATTTGCATTAGCAATTGAGCCTTTGGCCATGGCATTAAGGGAGTCCAGGAACTGGAGGGGGGTGGTCCGAGGGGGAGAGGAGCATCGAGTGTCGCTGTATGCAGACGACCTGTTGCTGTATGTGGCGGATCCAGTGGAGGGGATGGTGGAGGTCATGCGGATCCTAAGAGAGTTTGGGGACTTCTCGGACTACAAGCTCAATGTAGGGAAGAGTGAGCTCTTTGTGGTGCATCCGGGGGACCAGGGAAGAGGGATAGACGACCTACCGTTGAGGAGGGCGCAAAGGAGCTTTCGGTACTTGGGGATCCAGGTAGCTAGGAGCTGGGGAGCCCTGCACAAACTCAATTTGACGTGGCTGGTGGAGCAGATGGAGGAGGACTTCAAACGATGGGATGTGTTGCCACTCTCGCTAGCGGGCAGGGTACAGTCAATTAAAATTACGGTCCACCCGAGGTTTCTTTTCGTGTTCCAGTGCCTTCCCATTAGGATTACCAAGGTCATTTTTAAGCGGGTAGGTAGGAGCATCATGGGCTTTGTGTGGGCAAACAAGACCCCGAGGGTAAGGAGGGGGTTTCTGGAGTGTAGTAGGGACAGGGAGGGCAGGCGTTGCCGAATCTGGAGGGCTATTATTGGGCAGCCAATGTAGCGATGATCCGTAAGTGGGTGATAGAGGGAGAGGGGGCGGCATGGAAGAGATTGGAGATGGCGTCCTGCAAAGGAACAAGCCTGAGGGCGCTGGTAACGGCACCGCTACCGCTCTCGCCGACAAGGTACACCACAAGTCCGGTAGTGGCGGAAACGCTAAAGATCTGGGGGCAGTGGAGACGACATAGGGGTGAGATGGGAGCCTCGGTGTGGTCCCCGATCCGGGAGAACCACCGGTTCGTCCCAGGGAGGATGGATGGGGGGTTTTGGAGCTGGCATCGGGCAGGGATCAGAAGGATGGGGGACCTGTTAGTAGACGGGACGTTTGCGAGCCTCGGGGCGCTGGAGGAGAAGTTCAGGTTACCCCCGGGAAATGCGTTCAGGTATATGCAAGTTAGGGCGTTTGTGAGGTGGCAGGTGAGGGAATTCCCATCGCTCCCGGCACAGCGGATCCAGGACAGGGTGATTTTGGGTGTATGGGTCGGAGAGGGCAAGGTTTCGGCGATATATCAGGAGATGAAAGAGGGGGAGGCTTTGGTAGAGGAGCTGAAGAGCAAGAAGGAGGAGGAGTTGGGGGAGGATGCCCTGAGTAGGGTTAATTCCTCTTCCTCATGTGCCAGGCTCAGCCTGATACAGTTTAAGGTTGTTCACAGAGCGCATATGACGGGGGCGAGTCCGAGTAGGTTCTTTGGGGTGGAGGACAGATGTGGGAGGTGCTCGGGAAGCCCGGCGAATCATGTCCACATGTTTTGGTCGTGCCCGGCACTGGAAGGGTTCTGGAGGGGTTTCGCGAGGACTATTTCCAAGGTGGTGAAAGTCCAGGTCAAACCAAGTTGGGGGCTGGCATTATTTGGGGTGGGGGACGAGCCGGGAGCGCAGGAGGCGAAAGAGGCCGGCATTCTGGCCTTTGCGTCTCTGGTAAGCCCGGCGGAGGATCTTGCTATTATGGAAGGACGCGAAGCCCCCCAGTGTGGAAGCCTGGATAACTGACATGGCAGGGTTCATTAAGCTAGAGAGGATAAAGTTTGCCCTGAGAGGGTCTGCGCAGGGGTTCTTCAGGCGGTGGCAGCCGTTCCTTGACTATCTCACGGAGCGCTAGAAGGAGCTCAGTCAGCAGCAGCAGCAAACCAGGGAGGGGGGGGGGATATTTGGGTAGATGGGGGAGGTTTTTTCCCCCAGGTAGTATTTGTACAAACATAGGGGAGGGTTAATATGTGTGGGAGAAACCCATTGTATAAGTTCTGTACTATGTTTGCTTGATATGTTTATGTTATGTTTTGTTCTTTTGCCTTTTTCCTTTCTGTTACAGGGGGGGGGGGGGTTTAACTGGTTGAAAATTTTTGTTGGAAAAACTTTGAATAAACATTTTTTTAAAAATTTTTTAAAAAATATTTCCCACTTTCTATGTCTGTTAGGTTTGACAAAGAGTCATTGGACTCGAAACGTTGGCTTTTTTCTCTCCCTACAGATGCTGCCAGTCCTGCTGAGATTTTCCAGCATTTTAGGCCCTTCGAGTCTGCTCTGCCATTCAACCATGGCTGATATAATTCAGCTTTACAGCGAAGAATGAAAGCAGAAACATGGGGCGCCATTCAACAGAAACATTTCAAAGTGCAGTTTCGGGCACGTGCTGGCAGGGTGTTTCACGTTGGCCGCATTGATGAGATTGCGACCCGTATTCAACGGCACTTAGTGTCAAAATTGAGCCCCCATGAGATTATTTTTTTTTAAAAGTATTTTTAATCTCCTTTTTCACATTTTCTCCCAAATTTACACCCACCAACAATAAACAATAATCAGTAACAAATATGTCAATCCCCTTTTCAACAACAACAATCCCATCCTCCCACCAAACCCCAAACCTTAGCCCGCATGTTCACATGAACAAATGACAAAAAGGACTCAGGAATCACCCATAGTCACCATTAACACACACCGCCCCCCCCCTCCCCCCAACCCTCCCACCCACCCGCCCCAACTAATGTTTGATGTTATCCAGTTCTTGAAAGTGCATAATGAATAATGCCCATGAATTGTAGAACCCGCGCCATCCTTCCCCTCAGTTCAAACTTAACCTGCTCAAGAGTCAAGAATTCCAACAGGTCCCCCCGCCACGCCAGGGGACAGGGTGGAGAGGTTGCTCTCCAGCCCATCAGGATCCGCCTTCGGGCGATCAACGAGGCAAAGGCTACAACATCTGCCTCCGCCCCCGTTTCCAACTCTGGCTGATCCGACACCCCGAATATGGCCTCCCGGGGGCCCGGGTCCAGTTTCGCGTGCACCACTTTAGAAATTACCCTAAAAACCTCCTTCCAGTAATCCTCTAGCTTTGGACAGGATCAAAACATATCTTGGACGGGATTGTCCAATTCCGCAGCAGAGTGTCCACGCCATCGTAAACGCCGTCGCTAATTACAATGGCTTGAACGGGCTGCTCCCAGGACTAATTCCAGGGGGCCAGCACAGCGCTGTAGCGGTTCACGGCGCTCCAGCTGCTGATCCTGGCGGGAACTGGGTGCCGCGGGATCCGCGTATGTGCAGTTGCGCCGACGACAACGAGGACATGCGCAGTGGCGCCGGCACCAACGCGCGCATGCGCAGTGGCCTCCTTCAACACTCCAGCCCTGACGCAACATGGCGCAGGACTACAGGGGCCCCCAGCCACAGAGGCCGGCCCGCCAATTGGTGGGCCACGATCGCGGGCCAGGCCACTTTGGAGGCCCCCCCCCTCCAGGGTCGGACCCCCCACAGGCCGCCACCCGACCATTCAATGCCGAGGTCCCGCCGGCTCAGAGCAGGTTAGAATGCCGCCGGCGGGACTCGGCTCTTTTCTTACGGCCGCTTGACCCATACGGGCTGGAGAATCGGCAGGCTGGCCGCATGGAGCGGCCCGCGACTAGCGCCGCACCAACCACACCTGCGCCAATGGCGCCGATCACGTGCCGGCATTAGGGTGGCCCGTTCGCAGGAATACTCCTGCCCAGCCCAGGGCTGGGAGAATCCCGCCCCATATTTGCTTCTTTTGCAAGTAATTGCAAATAAATCTGTGTCCTCGTGTTCATGATCCTTGTATAAGCGGGAACAGTTTCTGCTTATCTACTCATGGTTTTGAACACCTCTATCAAATCTCCCCTTAGCCTTCTGTTCTCCAAGGAGAACAGCCCCAACTTCTCTCATTTATCTTCATAAAGGAAATTTCTCATCCTTGGAACCATTTTTGCAAACCTCTTACAAAGAACAAAGAAATGTACAGCACAGGTACAGGCCCTTCGGCCCTCCAAGCCTGTGCCGACCATGCTGCCCGTCTAAACTAAAATCTTCTCCACTTCCAGGGTCCGTATCCCTCTATTCCCATCCTATTCATGTATTTGTCAAGATGCCCCTTAAATGTCACTATCGTCCCTGCTTCCACCACCTCCTCCGGTAACGAGTTCCAGGCACCCACTACCTTCTGTGTAAAAACCTGCCTCGTACATCTCCTCTAAACCTTGCCCCTCGCACCTTAAACCTATGCCCCCTAGTAATTGACCCCTCTACCCTGGGAAAAAGCCTCTGACTATCCACTCTGTCAATGCCCCTCATAATTTTGTAGACCTCTATAAGGTCACCCCTCAACCTCCGTCGTTCCAGTGAGAACAAACCGAGTTTATTCAACCGCTCCTCATAGCTAATGCCCTCCATACCAGGCAACATCCTGGTAAATCTCTTCTGCACCCTCTCTAAAGCCTCCACAGTCTTCTGGTAGTGTGGCGACCAGAATTGAACACTATACTCCAAGTGTGGCCTAACTTCTGTGCTCTCTCGAATGCATTCACAACCTTCCGAAAGTATGGTACCTAGAACTACACACAATAATCCAGCTGAGGTCCAACTACTGTCCCATACAAGTTCAACATTAGATCCTTGCTCTTGTACTCTATTCCCCTCTTCATAAAGATTTAAGATACAGTATGCTTTATTAACTGCTCTCTCCACCTGTCTTGCCAACTTCAGTGACTTACGCACATGTACACTGCCCTCTCTGCTCCTGCACCCCCTTTAAAGTTGCACCCTTTAGTTTACACTGTCGCTCCATGTTCTTCCTACCACAATGAATGACCTTATGCTTCTTTACATTGACTTCCATCTGCCACCTGTTTCCCACTCCACTAACTTGTCTATATCCTTTTGAAGTTCTACACAGTCCTCCTCACAGTTTGTAATGCTTCCAAGTTTTGTATCATCCGCAAACTTTGAAACTGTTCAGCAAGATCTAAATCATTAATATATATCTAGAAAAGCAAGGCTCTCAATAGAACATAGAACAGTACAGCACAATACAGGCACTTCGGCCCACGATGTACCCTCGGTAACTCCAGCCCGCAAAATGTCCATTAACCATTACTCGCTGTTTCCGATTACTCAGCCAATTTTCAGATACTAATGACATCAAGGAACTTAGGGACAGTGTGGGAAAATAGCATTCGGGTACAAACTCAGCCATGGTCTCGTTGAATGGCGGAGAAGGCTTGTAGGGCCGAATGACCTACCTCTGCTCCTCTGTTCCAAGCAATGTCCTCACCCCTTTATTGATCTGTTAACGTTCCCTCTTCCAGCAGGACTTTTGAGTTTTACATTGTTCTGCAAAGCTTGTGGCCAGGGACATGCCCCCCTGGAATGCAGCATTGCTAGGGCCTCCGCTACGTGTTTAAAAGTTAAATGGATAGGTTTTTCATTGCTTCCCATCACAAAGCAAATTACATGCATAACTCAGAAAACTGCCCAATAACAATTAAAGGCAACTAAATTATTTTTCTTAAAAATTGCTCCAGCTCCCAGTGACCACAGGCTTAATTGTGTTGCTGTAAAACTTCACATGCGGGTTTTCTCGCCCCCCCCCCCCTTGCCAACCCCCAACAGAAGGCGGAACCCTTGGCTCAGTGAACTGCACAGGCATTTCCTTGCAGCTATGTGTTCTGTGTCCCTGCACCCAGGATCTTGTACAAGATCAGACCAAAGTTTCACGTTGATGCAATTTTGTGCTAGAAAGCCGTACTTAAAGCCCTAATGCTGTAGATTTCCAATACGTCGACTAACTACTTTTAATTATTAAAACAGGTTGTTCTTTTGCCTGGAACTTTGTTCTTTTGCCTGGAACTCGCTACCGGAGGAGGTAGTGGAAGCAGGGACGATAGGGACATTTAAGGGGCATCTTGACAAATATATGAATAGGATGGGAATAGAAGGATACGGACCCAGGAAGTGTAGAAGATTGTAGTTTAGTCGGGCAGTATGGTCGGCGCGGGCTTGGAGGGCCGAAGGGCCTGTTCCTGTGCTGTACATTTCTTTGTTCTTTTGCCTGGAACTCGCTACCGGAGGGCTTAGTGCTGACAAAGTGCTGTGTAGAGACCCACCTGATGAAAATGCTCCTATTATGCGCTGTACTCCTGAGCTTGCCGTTTTAAGCTCTTCATTTTTAAACAAGGTGGAAAAAGTGCATTAAACGTCAGCGTTATAAAAGGATTGAAGGCTAGCCCCAAGTGAGCCATGGGGATGGCTGTCAGGGGAGTAGTCATTCGGCATGATAAGGATAGCATAGCACAATGAAGGCAGGAAGGCTACGTGTGAAGGGTTCAATCATGAAAGATGCATTCGTGGGAGCTTCAGACAATAGGCCCAACTTGCGCAGGCATCAATTTTTGTTTAAATGTGCTAATTGGCTTGGAGATGGAACTGGAAAGCACTCAAGAAGACTAAGTTTCAAATCACAGAGGTGAAAGACGTATGTGGGAAATATGAAGTGTGAAAGACAATTAGGGTATATGCAACTTTTAATATATTGTGTGCAAGTCTCCAATTGCTCAAAGTGAACTGAAGGATATGGCAATACTGTAGATGCAGCATCAAAATGGTTTTGACGGTTTGCAGATTCTTGAGGGTGAGGAACTCTTGGGGTTTGGCAGCGCGTGATGAGGGGAAAAGGTGGAGAGACAAAGAGGGTGTCACAAGAGGTGGAGGCCACAGATTAATTTTTTAAGTACTTGGGTGCTGGAGTATCTCAGGGGAGTATGAGGAGAGAGTCAAATAGCAATCACCACAGCAGCATCAAAAAAGAAAGCAGCAACGACAGGAATGCAGAAAGCCACCACACCCATCGTAAGGTGTGAAAAGCAGCCACAAAAACAGGACGACAGGTCAGAGGTGCAGGAGTAGAGAAAACAATTGTGGGTACAAGTGAAGCAGATATGACTAGAACAGCAGATTGCTCGTGACTATATCCACAGGAGCGAAAAATCAAGAACAGAAACTAAAGAAGAACAAGTATACCCACAATAAATTCAATCCAATGTGGTCAAATATGCAGTGACAGTAAAACTGAACTGATGTATTGGGTACAGGTTGAACAGAAAAACTGCAAATTAAATTTAGTGCTGTCACAAGCAAAGTGCAGGCTTGTAGGAAAAGTGGGTCTGCTTTTGCAAGGCATTCAAATATCATTTCTGAATTAATGTGACAGTAATGTGACATTAGAACTTAGAACATTCAGTCTTCATGTTGTTGTAGGTTATGACCGTTAGGCAGCGAAGGACGCCACTGAAATGTTGTGTGCCATTTTGGTCACCCTCTTACTCTCCTTGAGACATGTAAATTTAAGTTCAAGATTTTTGCTCTTGCTTTTCGCTAGAGTTATCCCAATTTCGCAATGTAACCAGTGGAAGATCAGCGATAATGCTGAAGAAATGGTGAAAACGGCAATTTTTGCTGTTGTGTCCTCAAAGGCGAGCAGCAGGGACCATCGGGGCCACCAACAGCGGCTTTCAGAGGTGACGTCATAGTTCAGAAAATGACATGGGACCAATGGACGCGGCTGATTATTGAGTAAGTCCTGGTGGGTATTCTTCAAACTACATAAAATTTTGCCAGACTCGACATGTTACTTCCCTTCTCTCTCTTTTTTTTTAACAAACATTTTATTGAGGCATTTATCATTTTATAACAACAAAAGATACAAATACAAATGTAAACATAATTCAGTAACACCCCCCCCCCCAACCAACAACCATACCCAGCCAACATAGCTTATACACACAATTCCCAAGTCCCTCCATCTCCTCCCGCTGTTCCCGCCTAAACTGAACTCAACTAACCCCCCCCCCCTTTATTGTATCTGCTAACAGTTTAAATAGAAGTCAATAAATGGCTGCCACCTCCAGACGGACACTAACACTTCCCTTCTCTCTCCACAGATGCTGTTAGACTGCTGAGATTGTCCAGTATTTTATGTTTTTGTTTCAGATTCCAGCATCAGCAGCAATTTGCTTTTAAATTGTAGTCATTGTTTTAGCAAGAGTAAGGATTTAGTTGATTAATTCCATTTAAATGTAGAAGTGTACGAAAGTTGTAAAGAACAAAGAACACAAAGTACAGCACAGGAACAGGCCCTTCGGCCCTCCAAGCCTGCATCGACCATGCTGCCCGCCTAACCTAAAACCTTCTACACTTCCAGGGTCCGTATCCCTCTATTCATGTATTTGTCATGACACCCCTTAAAAATCACTATCGTATCTGCTTTCACCACTTCCTCCGGCAGTGTGTTCCAGGCACCCACTAATAATAATAATAATCTTTATTATTGTCACAAGTAGGCTGCATTAACACTGCAATGAAGTTACTGTAAAAATCCCCTAGTCTCCACACTCCAATGCCTGTTCAGGTACACAGAGGGAGAATTCAGATTGTCCAAATTATCTAACAGCACGTCTTTCGGGAATTGTGGGAGGAAACCGGTTACCTTCTGTATAAAAGACTTGCCTTGCACATCTCCTCTAAACTTTGCTCCTTCCACCTTAAACCTATGCCCCCATGTAATTGACTCTTCCTCTCTGGAAAAAGCTTTTAATTTAAAGGGTTGAGTCATGGCAGGAAAGCTGAAAGCCGTGGTATGCTCCTCCTGCTCTATGTGGGTAGCCGGGCAGATTTCCAGACTCCAGGACCAGCATGTGTGCAGGAAGTGTGCCTAGCTGCAGTTCCTGGAAGCTAAGGTTTTAAAGCTGGAATGGCTGCTGGGGACACTATGAGAGCATCATGGAAACACATTTAGAGAGGTGATCGCACCGCAGTTGAAGTGACTTAAGGAAAGGAATGGGTGACCACCAGGCAGTCTAAGAGAAACAGGCAGATAGTTCATAAGTCCCCTGGGGTCCCACTCACAAATCGGTATTCCATTTTGGAGGCTGATAAGGGAGCTGGTTCTCCCAGGGCGTGTAAACAATGCCAAGTTGTCCCCTTGTTCAAGAAGGGGAGTAGAGACAACCCCGGTAACTATAGAGCAGTGAGCCTTACTGTGGGCAAAGTCTTGGAAAGGATTATAAGAGTTGGATTTATAATCATCTCGAAAGGAATAATTTGATTAGGGAGAGTCAACATGGTTTTGTGAAGGATAGGTCGTGCCTCACAAACCTTGAGTTCTTTGAGAAGGTGACCAAACAGGTGGATGAGGGTAAAGAAGTTTTTGTGGTGTATATGGATTTCAGTAAAGCGTTTGATAAGGTTCCCCACGGTAGGCTACTGCAGAAAATACGGAGGCACGGGATTGAGGGTGAATTAGCAGTTTGGATCAGAAATTGGCTAGCTGTAAGACGATAGAGGGTGGTGGTTGATGGGAAATGTTCAGCCTGGAGTTCAGTTACTAGTGGTGTACCACAAGGATCTGTTTTGGGGCCACTGCTGTTTATTATTTTTATAAATGACCTGGAGGAGGACGTAGAAGGAGGGGTGAGTAAATTTGCAGATGACACTAAAGTCGGTGGAGTTGTGGACAGTGCGGAAGGATGTTGCAGGTTGCAGAGGGACATAAATAAGCTGCAGAGCTGGGTTGAGAAGTGGCAAATGGAGTTTAATGCAGAAAAGTGTGAGGTGATTCATTTTGGAAGGAATGAAATGAAATGAAAATTGCTTATTGTCACAAGTAGGCTTCAAATGAAGTTACTGTGAAAAGCCCCTAGTCGTCACATTCTGGCGCCTGTTCGGGGAGGCTGGTACGGGAGTAACAGGTATACAGAGTACTGGGCTAATGTAAGATTCTTGGTAGTGTGGATGAGCAGAGAGATCTCGGTGTCCATGTACATAGATCCCTGAAAGTTGCCACCCAGGTTGATAGGGTTGTTAAGAAGGCGTACGGTGTGTTAGCTTTTATTGGTAGAGGGATAGAGTTTCGGAGCCATGAGGTCATGTTGCAGCTGTACAAAACTCTGGTGCGACCGCATTTGGAGTATTGCGTGCAGTTCTGGTCGCCGCATTATAGGAAGGATGTGGAAGCATTGGAAAGGGTGCAGAGGAGATTTACCAGGATGTTGCCTGGTAAGGAGGGAAGATCTTATGAGGAAAGGCTGAGGGACTTGGGGCTGTTTCGTTAGAGAGAAGAAGGTTAAGAGGTGACTTAATAGAGGCATACAAGATGATCAGAGGATTAGATAGGGTGGACAGTGAGAGCCTTTTTCCTTGGATGGTGATGGCTAGCACGAGGGGACATAGCTTTAAATTGAGGGGAGATAGATATAGGCCAGATGTCAGAGGTAGGTTCTTTACTCAGAGAGTAGTAAGGGCGTGGAATTCCCTGCCTGCAACAGGAGTGGACTCGCTAACATTAAGGGCATTTAAATGGTCATTGGATAAACATATGGATGATAATGGAATAGTGTAAATGGGCTTTAGATTGGTTTCACAGGTCGGCGCAACACCGAGGGCCGAATGGCCTGTACTGCGCTGTAATGTTCTATTCTCTTCTAAGTTTCTGGCACCACAAGCAACCTGTCTGTACAGGAGTTGTCGTGTGTGTGGGTTTGCGGGTGGGGGGGGGGGTTGGAAAAGCAATAGTAACAGGGGATCTATAAGGGGAACAGATGAAATTAAATGAAATGAAAATCGCTTATTGTCACAAGTAGGCTTCAAATGAAGTTACTGTGAAAAGCCCCTAGTCACCACATTCCGGCGCCTGTTCGGGGAGGCTGTTACGGGAATTGAACCGTGCTGCTGGCCTGCCTTGGTCTGCTTTCACCGTCAACGTGATTCCACGATGGAGTGTTGTCTCCCTGGTGCCAGGATCTGGTATGTCACTGAATGGCTGCAGGGCATCCTGAAGGGGAGGGTGATAAGGCAGAGGTCATGGTCCCTGTTGGTACCAATGACATGGTAGAAAGAAAGATGAGGTGTTGCATCAAGAATTCAGGGAGCTAGGCAGTAGACTAAAAAGCAGGACCTCTCGGGTTGTAATCTATGGATTACGCCCAGTGCCACGTGCTAGCGAGTACAGAAATAGGAGAATAGCATATGGCTTAAGAGTTGGTGCAGGAGGGAGCGTTTTAGATTTCTGGATCACTGGGTCTGTTTCTGATGAAGGTGGGACCTGTAGAAGCAGGACGGTCTACAGTGAACCGGAACAGGACTATCCTTGCCGAAGAGTTTGCTAGTGTTGTTGGGAGGAGTTAAAACTAATTCAGCAAGGGGAGGGGACCATAACACATAGGAGCAGAATTAGGCCAATTGGCCCATCGAGTCTGCTCCGCCATTCAATCATGGCTGATATTTTCTCATCCCCATTCTTCTGCCTTCTCCCCATAACCCCTGATCCCCTTATTAATCAAGATCCTATCTATCTCTGTCTTAAAGACACTCAGTGAATTGGCCTCCACAGCCTTCTGTGGCAAAGAGTTCCACAGATTCACCACCCTCTGGCTGAAAAAATTCCTCCTCATCTCTGTTTTAAAGGATCATCCCTTTAATCTGAGATGGTGTCCTCTGGTTCTAGTTTTTCCTACAAGTGGAAACATCCTCTCCACGTCTACTCTATCCAGGCCTCGCGGTATCTTGTACGTTTCAATAAGATCTCCTCTCATCCTTCTAAACTCCAACGGGTACAGACCCAGAGTCCTCAAACATTCCTCATACAACAAGTTCTTCATTCCAGGGATCATTCTTGTGAACCTCCTCTGGACACAGACTGTTAGAAGAATAGGGACACAGCATAATACAGTAAACCAATCAAGTCAGAGGGGATACCGATGTATTAAGTTTCAAGGGAGGAAGGCAAGGCTGGATGGCCTCTCCTTTAATGCCAGGAGTATTACAGGTAAAACAGATGAGTCAATGGCGAGGATGGACACGGGGAATTGTGATACAGTAGCCATCATGAAGATGTGTTTGAGCGGGGGCAGGATTGTCAGGATAAATGTTAGCTTGGAAATACAGAGAGTAGCCCCACTCTTTATCAATTGCCAAATGGCAAGGGGTGAAGGAGATTACAGAATGGCTCAAAGCCTAGTGTGAGAAGAACAGGTTTCGATTCATGTGGCACTGCATGGCACCAGGACTTGGGGAAGGGGGAGTTGATCCGCTGGGATGAATTGCATTTAAACCTTGCTGGGACTAGTATCCTGGCAAATTATATAACTAGGGCTTTGGTTAAGGTTTAAGCTCAACGGTGGATGGGGGAGGGTTCAGTTGAAGGAACATTTAGAAATCTAAAAGGCGTTAAGAATGGAACAGTGTATCAATCTGGGTAAAGACAAGCAGAGTGGGAGAAGGGACAGGGTGTTTAGCAGTAGTAATGCTTCAGCTAACAGGGTCCATGCAAATAATGCCGTAGTAGTTAAAAGAAAATGAAAGGTTCCTTATCTGAAGGCACAAGGCATTAATAAAACGATAGATGAACCAGTAGCATAAATAGAGTTAACAGGTTTTGACCTAATCGCCGTTACAGAAACATGTTTACAAGATGACCAAGGTCAGGAAATAAATATTCCAAGGTACACAACAGGCAGAAAAAATGGGCAGAATGGCAAAGAAGGAGTAGCCGCATCATAAAGGATGACATTAAACACTGGCGGCAGTTGTTTATAAGTCTACTATCTGTAGTTATACAGTTGGACTGAGCATTAAGAAAAAAATAGTTGAAGCCTGTCACAAAGGCAATTAATAATTGTGGGGGACTTTAATCTTCATACAGACATAAGAAACAAAATTGGCAAAGGTGGTCTGGAACAGGAGTTTGCAGAATGTTTCTATGACAACCAACTAGGGATAGAGCTATTTCCGATTTAGTGTTGCTCAATGAGACAAGATTGATTAGAAATCTCATGGTCTAAGATAGACTGGGAAAAAGTCAGACAACTATTGGGCGCGATCCAACGGCCATGTTGCACCTGGAAAACAGCTGGCCGCAGCGCTATGTGGCCGATAAAAGCCGGGAAATCCCGCTGCCCAAATCTACACAGCTTGCAACTCTTCGTGGCGCAGCACGGTAGCCTTGTGGATAGCACAATTGCTTCACAGCTCCAGGGTCCCAGGTTCGATTCTGGCTTGGGTCACTGTCTGTGCGGAGTCTGCACATCCTCCCCGTGTGTGCGTGGGTTTCCTCCGGGTGCTCCGGTTTCCTCCCACAGTCCAAAGATGTGCGGGTTAGGTGGATTGGCCATGATAAATTGCCCTTAGTGTCCAAAATTGCCCTTAGTGTTGGGTGGGGTTACTGGGTTATGGGGATAGGGTGGCGGTGTTGACCTTGGGTAGGGTGCTCTTTCCAAGAGCCGGTGCAGACTCGATGGGCTGAATGGCCTCCTTCTGCACTGTAAATTCTATGAATTCTATGATAATCTAAGATCTAATGCGATCTCGTGAGACGTTGTGAAGTAAATCCCGCCCGTTGTGGGCGGGATGACTTTTCAGCAAATCTGTACATTAAAGCGTGACAGCTAGTCTAAAAAACAGCAAGGGGCCACCATAAAGTTGATAAAAGGGGAAAACAATAGAATGAGAGTAAACTAGCCAGGAATATAAAAACTGATTGCAAGAGCTCTTACAAGAACATGAAAAGGAGAATGTGTTGGCCCTTTAGCGACAGAGACAGGAGGAATGATCATTGGTGAATGAGGAAATGGCAGGGACATTGAACAAATATTTTAGGCTAGATTTTCATACTTGAGGCTCAAAGCGGGAGCCAGAAAATACCCATCTCAGTCCGCTCACCTGGACCAGGAAAACCTTCGGAGGCAGCCACAGGAGATGCCGGGTGATAAGGCAGTCTGTTTAAAAGGTGAGCCTCATTACTGTTGGAATCCACCACAGCTATAATAAGAACAGAATGGCCCTTACTCCTCACACCTCTTATTGCTCCCATCCCCCACCCACTCCCCATGCCTGATCTTTGACACTTCATGCCCTTATCATCCCCCTATAGCCTCTCATCTCCCCCATGCAAAAGATATGAAGCTGGATTCTCCGATTTTGATACTAAGTGCTGACGCCGGCGTGGGAATGGTGGCATTTTACGACCGAAAAAACGGCGCAAAATGGCCACCGATCCTCCGTCTGGTGGGGGGGCTAACAGGCACGCAGCGTAGAGCTCCCGGCTCTAGCTGCGGATACGGCCGGAGAATTGGGGAGTCCGTGGCCGCGCATGGCAGCGGCCGTTCCGTGCAAGATGGCGCAGCCGCGCGCGGTCCCGGCCTGCCAGATAGTGACTCCCTTTGGCCAGGTTCGCCACCTGGATTTTCCAGCCGATCGCCAAATGCGATCTCAGCGTCGGAGACCGGACAATCCGCCCAAGGTTCCTCATGTCCCCAAAGCCAAGCTATCTCCCCCACCCCCACCTACCAAGCCTCATTCTGGCCAAACAACTCCCATCGTGCCCTGCTATGGTACTTTCATGCCCATTCACCCACTATACACTGTACAGAAGTAATGAATGCTACAGCAATAGTAGGGTTTGTAAAACAAAAAGTTTTGTAAAAAGTCATTCATTGATAATTTTCCACTTTTCTATAGCCCAATAAAATCATCAATATTCAGACACTTTAAAGTATCAATAGCTGAAAATGCAAGCACTTGAAACCTCTATCATGCAGAAATAACCATTGTCAAAAATACAGCATAGATCAAAGAGCCAGAGATGTAAATAAAGCAACAATTTCCCTTGGGCTCACATGTTCTAACAGGTTAATGGATTTTTGAACTCGCAGCCAAATACTGAAACACCAGAGCACCAGGGAAAAATGGAAGAAAAACTAATTTGGTGCTCCATTTTATCTATTTCCTTGTATGTCTCAGAAACTTGTATGATATTTAAATATTTATGGAAGATAGTCAATGCCTTTGTAATGGGGATACTAGGATATATATTAGATATTCCTTTTACAGCCCAGAAGACAAATGAAGAAGAAGAATAATAATCTTTATTGTCACAAGTAGGGTTACATTAACACTGCAATGAAGTTACTGTGAAAAGCCCCGAGTCACCACATTCCGGCGTCTGTTCGGGCACACAGAGGGAGAATTCAGAATGTCCAAATTACCTAACAGCACATCTTTCAGGACTTGTGGGAGGAAACCGGAGCACCTAAAGGAAACCACACAGACACGGGGAGAACATGCAGACTCTGCACAGATAGTGACCCAAGCCGGGAATCGAACCTGGGACTGTGGAGCTGTGAAGCAACAGTGCTGCCTACTGTGCTATTGTGTGAAATCTCAACAGCAAAAAGAACACTACAAAGTGACACCCTGAACAAACATGAGTATTTTAGCTATTTGATCAGAACTGAAAAGCTGCAGAGAATTTGGATGGCAGATATCACAGAATGGCTGCAGCAAGCTACAGCGAATGTGTGTAGGTGGCACAAGACAGACAAACATGACATAGAATGATAGCTGACCTCCTAGTTGGAGCAATGATAGATAGCTGTAGTAATAAGAGTAGCAACATGTTTAAAGGCTTGAAACATGTAAATGTTGATATTGAGGGACCTGGGTTTACTCATTCAAGGGACACAACGCTGGCATGCATGCATGCACAGTAAACAATTAAGAAGACAAATTACATATTTTAACTTACTGCAAGGAGATTGCAGTACAAGAATACCAAAGTCTTGCTTTGCTCCAGTTGCACAGAGCTTTGGTGAGACCATACCTGGGGCGTGCTGGTATGCGCTTTTGGTTTCCAGAAATAAGGACTAAATGAGGTAGATCACAAGCAGAAGTCAAGAATCAGAAGAGTTGGAAATATAGCCAAGTACCAAAATTGGAAGCAAAAACCTGCCACCAGCCCCATTAAGCCTGTGGTGACAATGGACGAGCAATTGGCGGCGGTACAGGAAAGATTTACTAGATTAGTTCCTGGGATGAGAGTTGTCCTATGATGACAAATTGGACCTATATTCTTTGCAGTGTTGAAGAATGAGCGTTGATCTCATTGATTCAAGAATCTGAAGGGGCCTAATAGGGTGGATACTCGGAGGTTGTTTCCCCTGTCTGGAGAATCTGTCAGGGCACAGTCTCAGGATAAGGGGTCGACCATCTGGGACTGAGATGACAAGAAAATTCTGCACTTGAATCTTTCGACTTCTCCAGCTCAGAGGGTTGTGGGTGCTTCATGTTGATTATATTCAAAGTCTGAGACAGAGAGATCATCGGTCTCTTAAGGAATCAAGGAATATGGGGAGAAGGCGGGAAAGTGGAGTTGAGGCCAAGGATCAGCCAAGATTCGACTGAATGGCAGAGCAAGCTCAAGGGATTACACAATCTACTACGGTCCCATTTCTGTTTAACAAGAAATTTTTACATCCTCCTGGAAGTACAGATTTTTCCTCAGTTTAATGACTGATCCAAAAGATATCTGTTTTTTTCATTTGGAGCAGAGACAGAATTTATTTTATTGTAACGTTCAGGGACAGCCTCCCATGGTGCATAAACAGTAGCTTAGCCAAATACCTGCTGCTCCTTTCCTAAGATGTACCAAGTTCCTGTTCGATGGAGTGGCACTGTGGCACAGTGGTTAGCACTGCTGCCTCACAGTGCCAGGAACCCGGGTTCAATTCCAGCCTCAGGTGCTTGTCTGTGTGGAGTTTGCATTTTCTCCCTGTGTCTGCGTGGGTTTCCTGCGGGTGCTCCGGTTTCCTCCTACAGTCCAAAGATGTGCAGGTTAGGTGGATTGGCCATGCTAAAATTGCCCCTTAGTGTCCAGGGATGCAAAGGTATGGTGAGGTTATGGGGATAGGGCAGGGGGGAGTGGGTCTAGGTAGGGTGCTCTTTCAGAGGGTCAGTGAAGGTTCGATGGGCCGGATGACCTCCTTCTGCACTGTAGAGATTCTATCATTCTATGTGCTGGTACTTGTGAACAATGAGGAATGTGGAATAAACTGAATCTTGCAATATTTGGAGAAGGAAAGTCACAGGGCAAGCAGCATTACTTTGTAACTGTTCAAGGGAACCTGGTAAATGTTAAATTTAGTGTTTTGAAATTTTTAGGTGACAATTAGGTGATAGAGGCTTTCAGCTTGCTTTCAAAATTCATCTTTTTTTTTTCAAACACTCAAGTTAAAATGAGGAAAGATGCTGTTTACCAGTGTGCGCTTCAGCAAAATACATTTTCTGAATATTATGAAGTATTTATATGTGATCATCAATTAAAGGTACAATAGATGTTTCACCAGTACATTCCATCATGTTTATTTTCCTTTCTCTCTTACACCAACCTCTGTTTAAAAAAAATACGAAACAAAATTGTTTGAAAAAGGTATTTTATTAGAGACACCAGGATGTTGCCTGGTCTCGAGATGTTGGCTATGAGGAGAGGTGAAGGATTGTTTGCCCTGGAAAGGCAGAGGCTGATAGAGGAATTATGAGAGGCATAGACAGGGTAGACAGTGAGAGGCTTTTTCCAAGGGTGGAAGTGTCAATTACAAGGAGGCACAGGTTCAAGGAGAGGGGACAAGTTTAAGGGAGATGCGTGAGGTACGTTTTTCACGCTGAGAGTGGTGAGTGCCTGGAACGGGCTGCCAGAATATGTGGTGGAAGCAGGCACATTAGCAATATTTAAGAGGCATCTGGATGGGTACATGAATAGGGATACAGATCAAGTAAGGGCAGAAGGTTTTTTTTTAGTTGGAGCATCATGATCAGCACAGGCTTGGAGGGCCGAAGGGTCTGTTCCTGAGCTGTACTTTTCTTTGTTCTTTGTTTGTTCTTTAGAGACAGGAGGAGACATTTTCCATCCATTGATTAATCTGAATGGTACTGAGGCATCTAGAAACTGGATAAATCTTGGCAAATAACAGTCAACATTGATTTGATTTGATTTATTATTGTCACATGTATTGGTATACAGTGAAAAGTGTTGTTTCTTGCATCCTGTACAGACAATGCATACCGTACATAGGGAAGGAAGGAGAGACTGCAGAATATAATATTACAGTCATAACTAGGATGTAGAGAAAAGATCAACTTAATACGAGGTAGATCCATTCAAAAGGCTGACGGCAGGAGGGAAGAAATGTGATGAAATACTCTCCACTTGCCTGTGCAGCTCCAACAACACTCGAGAAGCTCGACACCATCCAGGACAAAGCAGCAGCCCACTGGATTGGCACCCCATCCACAAACATTCACTCCCTCCACCACTGATGCAGATTGGCAGCAGTGTGTACTATCTACAAGATGCACTGCAGGAACTCACCAAGACTTTTTGGGCAGCACCTTCTAAACCCACAACCAGTACCATCTAGAACAAGGACAGCAAACACATGGGAGCATCACCAAGTTCTCCTCCAAGCCACTCACCATCCTGACATGGAAATATAATGCCATTCCTTCACAGTTGCTGGGCCAAAATCCTGGAACTCCCTTCCTAACAGGACTCTACATGTCCCGACACCATATGGACGACAACAGTTCATAAGGTTCAAAAGGTGGCAGCTCACCACCCCCTTCTCAAGGGCAATTGAGAATTGGCAATAAATGCTGGTCTAGCCAGTGACACCCACATCTCAAGAATTAATAAAAGAAAACTAAAAAGGCACAAATATTAATGGATACATTTAATCATGTTATGATGACTCAATGGCATTTTCCCATGTATAAAACTAGTTGCCAGCCATCAGAAAATATTATATTTTATCATGTGTGCAAAATGGTTCCTTGACAATACAGTAAAGATTATAAAACTTCTTTTAAAATTAAAGATAAATTACTTGCAAAATGAATTCACGAACAGAATCCAGATGTCTTTATATTTCTGATTCAAATTGATTATTCGGTATTCAGATGGACATACTTATCTTAAGTGCTTTAAGGTTATACTAATAAAACTACTTCAGAGAATTTATGACATATTAGTGCCATTGCACCTGAGTTGGAAACTACAAAATTGGCTCCAATTTTCCTGAACTGTGAACCATCTAATACTCAACAATGATTTAAAATGAAGTAATCAAGCCCGATTTCACATGGGTACTGATATTTCCATTAAATTTACACAGATGATTTGGAGTTGGGGACCAAGGGCAATGTGTCCAAGTTTGCAGATGACACTAAGATAAGTGGTAAAGCAAAAAGTGCAGAGGATACTGGAAGTCTGCAGAGGAATTTGGATAGGCTAAGTGAATGGGCTAGGGTCTGGCAGATGGAATACAATGTTGACAAATGTGAGGTTATCCATTTTGGTAGGAATAACAGCAAAAGGGATTATTATTTAAATGATAAAATAATAAAGCATGCTGCTGTGCAGAGAGACCTGGGTGTGCTAGTGCATGAGTCGCAGAAAGTTGGTTTACAGGTGCAACAGGTGATTAAGAAGGCAAATGGAATTTTGTCCTTCATTGCTAGAGGGATGGAGTTCAAGACTAGGGAGGTTCTGCTGCAATTGTATAAGGTGTTAGTGAGGCCACACCTGGAGTATTGTGTGCAGTTTTGGTCTCCTTACTTGAGAAAGGACGTACTGGCACTGGAGGGTGTGCAGAGGAGATTCACTAGGTTAATCCCAGAGCTGAAGGGGTTGGATTACGAGGAGAGGTTGAGTAGACTGGGACTGTACTCGTTGGAATTTAGAAGGATGAGGGGGGATCTTATAGAAACATATAAGATTATGAAGGGAATAGATAGGATAGATGCGGGCAGGTTGTTTCCACTGGCGGGTGAAAGCAGAACTAGGGGGCATAGCCTCAAAATAAGGGGAAGTAGATTTAGGACTGAGTTTAGGAGGAACTTCTTCACCCAAAGGGTTGTGAATCTATGGAATTCCTTGCCCAGTGAAGCAGTAGAGGCTCCTTCAAAGAACAAAGAACAAAGAAATGTACAGCACAGGAACAGGCCCTTCGGCCCTCCAAGCCCGTGCCGACCATACTGCCCGACTAAACTACAATCTTCTACACTTCCTGGGTCCGGATCCTTCTATTCCCATCCTATTCATATATTTGTCAAGATGCCCCTTAAATGTCCCTATCGTCCCTGCTTCCACTACCTCCTCCGGTAGCGAGTTCCAGGTACCCACTACCCTCTGCGTAAAAAACTTGCCTCGTACATCTACGCTAAACCTTGCCCCTCTCACCTTAAACCTATGCCCCCTAGTAATTGACCCCTCTACCCTGGGGAAAAGCCTCTGACTATCCACTCTGTCTATGCCCCTCATAATTTTGTATACCTCTATCAGGTCGCCCCTCAACCTCCTTCATTCCAGTGAGAACAAACCGAGTTTATTCAACCGCTCCTCATAGCTTATGCCCTCCATACCAGGCAACATTCTGGTAAATCTCTTCTGCACCCTCTCTAAAGCCTCCACATCCTTCTGGTAGTGTGGCGACCAGAATTGAACACTATACTCCAAGTGTGGCCTAACTAAGGTTCTATACAGCTGCAACATGACTTGCCAATTCTTATACTCAATGCCCCGGCCAATGAAGGCAAGCATGCCGTATGCCTTCTTGACTACCTTCTCCACCTGTGTTGCCCCTTTCAATGACCTGTGGACCTGTACTCCTAGATCTCTTTGACTTTCAATACTCTTGAGGGTTCTACCATTCACTGTATATTCCCTACCTGCATTAGACCTTCCAAAATGCATTACCTCACATTTGTCCGGATTAAACTCCATCTGCCATCTCTCCGCCCAAGTCTCCAGACAATCTAAATCCTGCTGTATCCTCCGACAGTCCTCATCGCTATCCACAATTCCACCAACCTTTGTGTCGTCTGCAAACTTACTAATCAGACCAGTTACATTTTCCTCCAAATCATTTATATATACTACAAAGAGCAAAGGTCCCAGCACTGATCCCTGTGGAACACCACTGGTCACAGCCCTCCAATTAGAAAAGCATCCCTCCATTGCTACCCTCTGCCTTCTATGGCCTAGCCAGTTCTGTATCCACCTTGCCACTTCACCCCTGATCCCGTGTGACTTCACCTTTTGTACTAGTCTACCATGAGGGACCTTGTCAAAGGCCTTACTGAAGTCCATATAGACAACATCTACTGCCCTACCTGCATCAATCATCTTAGTGACCTCCTCGAAAAACTCTATCAAGTTAGTGAGACACGACCTCCCCTTCACAAAACCGTGCTGCCTCTCACTAATACGTCCATTTGCTTCCAAATGGGAGTAGATCCTGTCTCTAAGAATTCTCTCCAGTAATTTCCCTACCACTGACGTAAGGCTCACCGGCCTGTAGTTCCCGGGATTATCCTTGCTACCCTTCTTAAACAGAGGAACAACATTGGCTATTCTCCAGTCCTCCGGGACATCCCCTGAAGACAGCGAGGATCCAAAGATTTCTGTCAAGGCCTCAGCAATTTCCTCTCCAGCCTCCTTCAGTATTCTGGGGTAGGTCCCATCAGGCCCTGGGACTTATCTACCTTAATATTTTTTAAGACACCCAACACCTCGTCTTTTTGGATCACAATGTGACCCAGGCTATCTACACCCCCTTCTCCAGACTCAACATCTATCAATTCCTTCTCTTTGGTGAATACTGATGCAAAGTATTCATTTAGTACCTCGCCCATTTCCTCTGGCTCCACACATAGATTCCCTTGCCTATCCTTCAGTGGGCCAACCCTTTCCCTGGCTACCCTCTTGCTTTTTATGTACGTGTAAAAAGCCTTGGGATTTTCCTTAACCCTATTTGCTAATGACTTTTCGTGACCCCTTCTAGCCCTCCTGACTCCTTGCTTAAGTTCCTTCCTACTTTCCTTATATGCCACACAGGCTTCGTCTGTTCCCAGCCTTTTAGCCCTGACAAATGCCTCCTTTTTCTTTTTGACGAGGCCTACAATATCACTCGTCATCCAAGGTTCCCGAAAATTGCCGTATTTATCTTTCTTCCTCACAGGAACATGCCGGTCCTGTATTCCTTTCAACTGACACTTGAAAGCCTCCCACATGTCAGATGTTGATTTGCCCTCAAACATCCGCCCCCAATCTATGTTCTTCAGTTCCCGCCTAATATTGTTATAATTAGCCTTCCCCCAATTTAGCACATTCATCCTCGGACCACTCTTATCCTTGTCCACCAGTACTTTAAAACTTACTGAATTGTGGTCACTGTTACCGAAATGCTCCCCTACTGAAACATCTACCACCTGGCCGGGCTCATTCCCCAATACCAGGTCCAGTACCGCCCCTTCCCCAGTTGGACTGTTTACATATTGTTTTAAGAAGCCCTCCTGGATGCTCCTTACAAACTCCGCCCCGCCTAAGCCCCTGGCACTAAGTGAGTCCCAGTCAATATTGGGGAAGTTGAAGTCTCCCATCACCACAACCCTGTTGTTTTTACTCTTTTCCAAAATCTGTCTACCTATCTGCTCCTCTATCTCCCGCTGGCTGTTGGGAGGCCTGTAGTATACCCCCAACATTGTGACTGCACCCTTCTTATTCCTGATCTCTACCCATATAGCCTCACTGCCCTCTGAGGTGTCCTCTCGCAGTATAGCTGTGATATTCTCCCGAACAAGTAGCGCAACTCCACCTCCCCTTTTACATCCCCCTCTATCCTGCCTGAAACATCTAAATCCTGGAACGTTTAGCTGCCAATCCTGCCCTTCCCTCAACCAGGTCTCTGTAATGGCAACAACATCATAGTTCCAAGTAGTAATCCAAGCTCTAAGTTCATCTGCCTTACCCGTAATGCTCCTTGCATTAAAACATATGCACTTCAGGCCACCAGACCCGCTGTGTTCAGCAACTTCTCCCCGTCTGCTCTGCCTCAGAGCCACACTGTCCCTATTCCCTAGTTCTCCCTCAATGCTCTCACCTTCTGACCTATTGCTCCCGTGCCCACCGGGAATGTGGGCATTCAATTCAATTCATTCAATGTTTTTAAGATAAAGATAGATAGTTTTTTGAAGAATAAAGGGATTAAGGGTTATAGTGTTCGGGCCGGAAAGTGGAGCTGAGTCCACAAAAGATCAGCCATGATCTCATTGAATGGTGGAGCAGGCTCGAGGTGCAGGATGGCCTACTCCTGCTCCTAGTTCTTATGTTCTAAATCCAGTACAAATTGTTTCAACTCAAATTCCAGAAAAGTAGCTCTTCAGTTATACAAAAGCAAAATACCTTTGTCAAAATGAAAGGTCATTGATCTGAAACACTGGGCTGAACATTCCACTCCCCGCTAGCAGGTTCGAAAGCCCACTGCTTAACTGCTCGCCCGCAGCAGATCGGAAAATATACGAGGAAGGTCGGTGGAGGCATCGGTCTATTGGAGCTCTTAAGTGGCAAATTAACAGTCACTTAAGGGTCTCAGCCTGCACAGGTTCTAGTTTACCCGTGGCTTTGGGGGCTCATGCCAAGCAGGTAGCCTGGCAGCTTTAGCTACCCAGGCTGGTGTCAGGCAAAGGGAGGAGGGACCTTCTTTTGCAGAGAATAACCTCTCCTACCCCATAGGTCATACTTCTGCCTTTATCCTCACTGCCTGGCCCTCTACCCCCATCACCAGTGCCTGCCACCGTGGCCTCGATGTTACGCTGGACTCACCTTAAGTTAGGGTTCCTCTTTGTCGGAAATAGCTGTAGTCACAACAGTGGCTACAGTGCCCACCTGGTGCTGCTAGAACAACAGAGCTGCTGGCCAACCAATCGAGGAAGGACTTTCTCCTGAGATAAGGCTGGGCACTTCACCTGAAAGCAATTAACACTGCTTCCAGCATTAGGGCAGCACGGTAGTATAAGGGCAGCACAGTAGCACAGTGGTTAGCACGGTTGCTTCACAGCTCCAGGGTCCCAGGTTCGATTCCCGGCTTGGGTCACTGTCTGTGTTGGGTCTGTATGTTCTCCCTGTGTCTGCGTGGGTTTCCTCCGGGTGCTCCGGTTTCCTCCCACAAGTCTCAAAAGACGTGCTCGTTGGGTGCATAGGACATTCTAAATTCCCCGTGTGCCCGAACAGGTGACGGAATGTGGCGACTCGGGGATTTTCACAGTAACTTCATTGCAGTGTTAATGTAAGCCTACTTGTGACAATAAAGATTATTATTATTATAAATTGCTGAGGAGCAGTTGTCAGGATGGTGGGTGGGCTCACCACCAACAGGTAGTTTCGTTCTCATTTGTGTGCTGTCCTTTTCCTTCTAGGTGGCCGCCGTTGTGGGTTTGGAAGATGCTGCTTAAAGAGTCTTGGTGAATTCCTGCAGTGCACCTTGATAGATGGTACATGGCTGTCATGGTTTGTCAGAGGTGGAGGGAATGAAAGTTCGTGGAAGGAGTAGCAATCTGTACATCACTGTTCCTTCACTGTCATTAGGTCAAAATAATGGCACTCCCTCCCGAACAGCACTCTGGATCGACCTACACCACATGGGCTACAACGGTTCAAGGCAGCTCACCACCAGTCTTGCAGGCAAAAAGGGATGGGCAATAAATACTAGCATAGCCAGTGACACCCACATCCCATTAATGAATTAAAAAAAGATTGAATTGAATGCTTTGAAGACACCCTGAAAGAGATGCTACTGTCTTTCTGGGAGACTCCTGCCTCCACCAAGATTTCAGTAGAGCAGTTTCGGGAGCCTGACATAGGAACGACATGTCCCACCAACATAGCTTTATCCTGGATGGTGTCAAGCTCCTCAAGTGTTTTTGGGGCTGCACTCATCCAGGCTTGTGGAGAGTATTCCATCACACTCCTGACTTGTGCCTTATAGATGGTGGGCATGCTTTGGGCAGTATTGAATCCTCTGAGCTACTCTTGTAGTCACAGTATGCAGCACGGTAGCATTGTGGATAGCACAATTGCTTCACAGCTCCAGGGTCCCAGGTTCGATTCCCGGCTTGGTTCACTGTCTGTGCGGAGTCTGCACATCCTCCCCGTGTGTGCGTGGGTTTCCTCCGGGTGCTCCGGTTTCCTCCCACAGTCCAAAGATGTGCAGGTTAGGTAGATTGGCCATGCTAAATTACCCTTCGTGTCCAAAATTGCCCTTAGTGTTGGGTGGGGTTACTGGGTTATGGGGATGGGGTGGAGATGTTGACCATGGGTAAGGTGCTCTTTCCAAGAGCCGGTGCAGACTCGATGGGCCGAATGGCCTCCTTCTGCACTGTAAAATCTATGATAATCTATGGATAGGCCAGTTCAGTTTTTGGTCAATGGTAACTCCAGGATGTTGATAATGGGGGATTCAGCAATGATAATGCCATTCATGGCTAGATTCTCTCTTGTTGGAGATGATCTTTACCTGCCACTTATGTGGCACAAATGTCACATGCTACTGGTCAGTCCAAGCCTGAATATTGTCCAGATCTCACTGCATTTGGGCATGGACTGCTTCAGTATCTGAGGAATTGTGAATGATGCTGAACATTGTGCAGTCATCAGCCAACATCCCCCATTCTGACATTAGGAAGGTCAATGAAGCAGCTGAAGAGTTCCCGAAGGAACTCCTCAAGTGATGTTCTGGAACTGAGATGATTGACCTCCAACCACCACAACCATCTTCCTTTGTGCTGGGCATGACTTTAACCAGGATGGTTTTACCCCTGATTCCCATTGACTCTATTTTACTAGGGTCCTTAATGCCACTCGATCAAATGTTGCCTTGATGTCCAGGGATGCCAATCTGACCTCACCTCTGGAATTCAGCTCTTTTGTCTTTTTTTGAACCAAGGCTGTAATGAGATCAGGAGCTGAGTGACCCTGGCGGAATGCAAACTGGCTGTCAGTGGGCAGATTATTGCAAGTGCCACTTGATGGCGCTGTTGATGACCCCTTCCAGCCCTTTACTGATGGTCGAGAGTAGAACATAGAACATAGAAAATACAGCACAGAACAGGCCGTTCGGCCCACGATGTTGTGCCGAACCTTTGTCCTAGATTAATCATAGATTATCATTGAATTTACAGTGCAGGAGGCCATTCGGCCCTTTGAATCTGCACCGGCTCTTGGAAAGAGCACCCTACCCAAACTCAACACCTCCACCCAACACCAAGGGCAATTTGGACATTAAGGGCAATTTATCATTGGCCAATTCACCTAACCCGCACATCTTTGGATTGTGGGAGGAAACCGGAGCACCCGGAGGAAACCCACGCAGACACGGGGAGGACGTGCAGACTCCGCACAGACAGTGACCCAAGCCGGAATCGAACCTGGGACCCTGGAGCTGTGAAGCAATTGTGCTATCCACAATGCTACCGTGCTGCCCTTGAGAACAAATAAATCTACACTATATCATTTCACCGTAATCCATGTACCTATCCAATAGCTGCTTGAAGGTCCCTAATGTTTCCGACTCAACTACTTCCACAGGCAGTGCATTCCATGCCCCCACTACTCTCTGGGTAAAGAACCTACCTCTGATATCCCTCCTATATCTTCCACCTTTCACCTTAAATTTATGTCCCCTTGTAATGGTTTGTTCCACCCGGGGAAAAAGTCTACTAATGGGGCGGTAATTGGCCTTCCTGCGTTTGTCTTGCTTTTTGTATATAGGACATACCTGGTCAGTTTTCCGCATTTCCAGGTAGCTGCCGGTCTTGTAGCTATACTGAAGCAACTTGGCCATGGGCATCGCAAGTTCTGGAGTACAGTTCTTCAGTATCATTGCCAGAATATTGTTAGTGCCCATAGCCTTTGCAGTATCCAGTACCTTCAGCCATTTCTTGATATCACCTAGAGGGAATCGAATTGGCTGAAGACTGGCATCGGTGATGCTGGGGAGCTCCAGAGGAGACCGCGATGGATCATCCACTTGACACTTCTAGCTAAAGATTGTAGCAAATGTTTTCGTACTTTAGCAGACTAATGGCTTATAGCATAGTGTTGAACTACAACCTGGTAGTTCTGCAGTTCTCTCTGATAACTCATGATATGGTCATTTCTTTTTTTTTTAATTTTTTTTATTAAGGTTTTGCAAAGTTTTTCATAATAAATAGTAATAATCCTAACACAGCAAAACAGAGGGAACATTAACATAGTGCAAAAAGTGAATATACAACAGCAATTGACTAGACATGACCCCACGCACCTCAGTCTTCCGACACCCTCCCAACGGAGCACTCACCCCCACGGGTCGCTGCTGCTGACGTTTTAAGTTTCCCTGAGAAGCCATTGGACGGTATTATGCCCCCGCTCAACAGCAGCAGCTCTGTACACATGTCAAAATTATTTACACACATAAGTAGGCATCTGTTCGTGGTATTGTCGTCCCTTGCTTCTCCCAGACGGAGTTCGCTGCCGTTGTCGTCTCGTTCCGCCTCTGCGCACTTCCGCTTCGGCGGCCCTCCCGTCTTCCCCGTTTTCTCTGTTCCTGTGGACGTTAAGTTTGTTAACGTTTCCCTGCCTCCCCCTCCCCCTCCCTGGTTCTCCTCTATTGTTCCATCTCTTCCCTCTACCCCACCTCTCCCCGCTCCTGCCCCCCACCCCCCCCACCCCTGTGGCTCGCCTTTCCTTCCTCTTAGATTTAGCTGCCCCCCTCTCCGGGTCTATCTCTCCCTCTCATGCTTTGGCTACTCTCCCCTGTTTCTTGACTACCTGGCTATTCTTCTGCTTGCTTGATGGCCACAAACAGGTCCCGGATCAATTGGGTGAATGGCTCCCACGTTCTGTGGAAGCCGACGTCTGACCCTCGGATGGCGAATTTGATTTTCTCCATTTGGAGAGTGTAGCACAATCAATCACTCACGACACAAGATGAGAAGGAGTCAAACGATGGCCTTATTATGCAGACTTGTTCCCCAGCAGCACAGTTACAGAATGCGGCTGCCAGGAGAACCCGGGCTCTTATACTCCGCCTTGCTGGGTGGAGCCAGCAGGCAGCTGATCCAATCGGGATCCAGTGTCTATCTACCAATAGCCTCTCGGCATCCCAGGGTACCTTAATACCCCTAATACATACCACCACATTCACCCCTTGTTAAAAAAGAACCCGGCGGGGTAGTGGGCCGTATGGTGGTAGGGGTTTCCAGAGTCGGTACCTTGGATGCCGCTAACACGGCGGCTATGCTCCGATATTAACTACTTACAATGCCGCTTTTACTGGGCAACCAAACCAAAAAAAATTATTTACAGAGGCATTTTGTGCTTCATTATACAGATACGATGAGTTGGATGGGTGCCCTGGTCGTCCTCGCCGATCGTCTTAGCCCCGGTGGTGATGCAGGCGCAGGTTCCGGCCTCGTCGTCTCTGGAAGCGTTGCGATGCCTCGTCTTGCTCCAATATCACTATCGGGACCGGGGGAAGGACCGATCCACCCTGGAAGGGGACGGCTGTGGGGTGCGCCGGCGGGAGGGAGGGGGTGATCGGTGTTGGGGGGGGGTGCATGGCTCCAGAGGGGGTCACTGGTATTGGGGGGGGGGGGGGGTGCGGTGCTCCGGCGGGTGGCAGGTCCCGCAGGGAGACCGTGTTCTGTCGGCCGTCGGGGTACGGCCACGTAGGCGTATTGAGGACATGAACCCTCTCGACCAACGGGTCCGATTTGTGCGTCCGCACATGTTTTCGGAGCAGGATGGGTCCCGGGGCTGCCAGCCAGGTCGGAAGTGACGTTCCGGAGGAAGACTTCCTAGGGAAGACAAGGAGGCGTTCGTGAGGTGTTTGATTCGTTGTTGTACACAGCAGCAACCGGATGGAATGGAGGGCGTCCGGGAGGACTTCATGCCAGCGGGAAACTGGGAGACTTCTGGACCGCAGGGCCAGTAGGACGGTCTGCCAGACCGTTCCGTTCTCCCTCTCTACCTGACCGTTCCCCCGGGGGTTGTAACTGGTCGTCCTGCTCGAGGCGATGCCCTTGCTGAGCAGGAATTGACGCAGTTCGTCGCTCATGAAGGAGGACCCCCTATCGCTATGTATGTAGGCGGGGAAACCGAACAGTGTAAAGATGGTGCCAAGGGCTCTAATGACCGTGGCCGCGGTCATGTCGGGACAGGGGATGGCGAATGGGAACCGGGAGTATTCGTCAATCACGTTGAGGAAGTACGTGTTGCGATCGGTGGAGGGGAGGGGGCCTTTGAAGTCCAGGCTGAGGTGCTCAAAAGCACGGGAAGCCTTTATCAGGTGCGCTTTATCTGGCCGGTAGAAATGCGGCTTGCACTCTGCGCAGATCTGGCAGTTCTTGGTGGCGGTCCTGACCTCCTCGATGGAGTAGGGCAGGTTGCGGGGCTTCACGAAGTGATAGAACCGAGTGACCCCTGGATGGCAGAGGTCCTCGTGGAGGGTTCGGAGACGGTCCACTTGTGCGTTGGCACACGTGCCGCGGGATAGGGCATCGGAAGGCTCGTTCAGCTTTCTGGGAAGATACAAGATCTCATAGTTATAGGTGGAGAGTTCGATCCTCCACCGCAAGATCTTGTCGTACTTGATCTTGCCCCGCTGTGCATTATCGAACATGAAGGCAACCGACCATTGGTCAGTGAGGAGAGTGAATCTCCTGCCGGCCAGGTAATGCCTCCAATGCTGCACAGCTTCCACTATGGCCTGGGCCTCCTTTTCCACTGAGGAGTGGCGGATTTCTGAAGCGTGGAGGGTACGGGAGAAAAAGGCCACGGGTCTGCCCGCTTGGTTGAGGGTGGCCGCCAGAGCTACGTCAGACGCGTCTCTCTCGACTCGGAAGGGGAGGGGCTCGTTGATTGCGTGCATCGTGGCCTTTGCGATATCTACTTTGATGCGGCTGAAGGCCTGGCGGGCCTCTGTCAACAGGGGGAAGACCATGGACTGGATTAACGGACGGGCCTTGTCCGCGTAGTTGGGGACCCACTGGGTGTAATAAGAGAAGAAGCCCAGGCAGCGTTTCAGGGCCTTGGAGCAGGGGGGAGTGGGAACTCCATGAGGGGGCGCATGCGTTCGGGGTCGGGGCCTATCACTCCATTTCGCACTACGCAGCCAAGGATGGCTAGACGGTCAGTGCTAAACACGCATTTCTCCCTGTTGTATGTGAGATTCAGGGCTTTTGTGGTCTGGAGGAATTTGCGGAGGTTGGCGTCGTGGTCCTGCTGGTCGTGGCCGCAGATGGTGACGTTGTCGAGATACGGGAACGTGGCCCGCAAACCGTACCGACCAACCATTCGGTTCATCCCCCATTGGAAGACCGAGACCCCGTTAGTGACGCCAAATGGAACCCTTAAAAAATGATAGAGCCGCCCATCTGCTTCGAAAGCAGTGTATTTTCGGTCGCTCGGGCGGATGGGGAGCTGGTGGTAGGCGGACTTAAGGTCCACCGTGGAAAAGACCTTGTACTGTGCAATCCGATTGACCATGTCGGATATGCGGGGGAGAGGGTACGCATCCAGCTGCGTGTACCTATTGATGGTTTGACTATAGTCTACGACCATCCTCTGCTTCTCCCCGGTCTTTACGACTACCACCTGGGCTCTCCAGGGACTATTGCTGGCCTGAATTATGCCTTCCTTCAGCAGCCGCTGGACTTCTGACCGGATAAAAGGTCGGTACTGGGCGCTGTACCGTCTGCTCCTAGTGGCGACTGGTTTGCAATCCGGGGTGAGGTTCGCGAACAGAGAAGACGGATCGACCTTGAGGATCGCGAGGCTGCAGATAGTGAGTGGGGGTATAGGGCCGCCGAATTTAAACGTTAAGCTCTGGAGATTGCACTGAAAATCCAATCCCAGGGGTGTGGCTGCGCAGAGGTGGGGAAGGACGTACAGCCGGTAGTTTTTGAACTCCCTCCCCTGCACCGTGAGGTTCGCGATGCAGAACCCTTTTATCTCTACCGAATGGGACCCCGCCGGCAGAAATGTTTTTTGATTACTTGGGTGGATCGGAAGGGAACAGCGTCTTACCGTATCAGGATGTATAAAACTCTCCGTGATCCCAGAATCGATCAGGCAGGGCGTCTCGTACCCGTTAACGAATATCATTGTTGATGCTGTTTGGAGGGTTCGGGGCCGCGACTGGTCCAGGGTCCCCGAAGCCAGTCGTAATTGTTGCACCGGGGCGTTTTCTTCAGGCCCCGTGTGGCCATCCATCCCGGGGTCCTTAGACATCAGCCAAGATGGCAGCGTCCACGGGTCGCACACGGTCGGGGGTGGGCAAGATGGCGCCGTCCATGAATCAGACGTTGCCGGAGGGGCACAAAATGGCGCCGTCCATCCCTCCCGCGTGGAGTCCGGGACCCAAGATGTCGGCGCCCGTTGGCCGCACATGGATCGCTGGGTGGGCTGAGTTTGGGGTTCTCCCCCCGAATATTGCGGCCACCCCCCGTGCCTGGCACACAGCGACGAAATGACCCTTTTTCCCGCACCCTTTACAGAGGGCCGAGCGGGCCGGGCAGCGCATCCGGGGGGGGTTTCCCCTGCCCGCAAAAGTAGCAGCGGGGCCCCCCCGGGTGATCCGCCGCTCTGGCGGTGCAGGCCTGCGGGGGGGGCGGGGGGTCCCGGAGGTTCGGTCGTGGCGGGGTTCCACGGTGCCCAAGGGGCTGCCGCGTGGTCGGGGGCGAGGCGCGGGCGTTCTGTGACGCCACATCAAACGAGGCCACGAGGGCCCGTGCCTCTTTGAGGCCTAGTGTGTCTCTTTCAAGCAATCACTGGCGAATTTGGGATGAAAGCATACCTGCCATGAATGCATCTCAGACCAGCAGCTGTGTGTGTTCATTAGTCGCAACCGATGGGCAGTTGCAGTTTCTCCCCAGTATCAACAGCGCATTGTAGAATTCGTCCAGCGATTCCCCAGGGATCTGCCGTCTCGTCGCGAGCTGGTGGCGTGCGTAGACCTGGTTGACGGGCCGAACGTAGATTCCTATCAGCATCGCGATCGCCGTCGGGAAATCTTCTGCATCCTCTATGAGCGTGTAGATATCAGGGCTCACCCTGGCATGCAGGACTTGGAATTTCTGTTCCTCTGTAGGTATGCCGGGGGACGTTCGGAGGTATCCCTGGAAATACGCTAACCAATGTTTAAAAGTGGCCGCTGCGTTTGCCACGTGGAGGCTGATTCGCAGACACTCCGCATGATTCGGAGCTCCATGTCCTTAAAAGTTTGTGTAATAAATTGTAGCACAATCAATCACTCACGAGACGAGATGAGGAGTCGTCGAACGATGGCTTTATTACACAGACTTGTTCCCCAGCAGCACAGTTACAGAATGCGGCTGCTAGGAGAACCCGGGCTCTTATACTCCGCCTTGCTGGGTGGAGCCAGCAGGCAGCTGATCCAATCGGGATCCAGTGTCTATCTACCAATAGCCTCTCGGCATCCCAGGGTACCTTAATACCCCTAATACATACCACCACAGAGAGATTCCGAGAGGTCGGACAACCAGTCTGCAGCTTTGGGTGGTGCTGCTGACCGCCAGCCGAACAGGATTCTACGGCAGGCGATCAGGGAGGTAAAGGCAAGGGCGTCCGCCCTCCTCCCCAGAACTAGATCTGGCTGGTCTGAAACCCCAAAGACCACCACTTTCGGGCATGGCTCCACCTTCACCACCTTGGACATTGCCTCGAAGAAGGCTGTCCAGTACTCCACAAGTCTGGGGCAGGACCAGAACATGTGGGCGTGGTTGGCTGGGCCTCCTTGGCACCGCTCACATCTGTCCTCCACCTCCAGGAAGAACCTACTCATACGGGTTCTTGTTAAGTGGGCTCTATGTACCACTTTTAGTTGCGTCAGGCTGAACTTTGCGCACGTGGAGGTGGAGTTGACCCTATGCAGTGCTTCGCTCCAGAGTCCCCACCCTATTTCGATCCCCAGGTCCTCCTCCCACTTCATTCCTGTTGCGTCCAATACGGTGTCGGCCCCTTCTACCAGTCGGTCATACATGTCACTACAGTTTCCTTTATCTAGTAAGCTTGTGTCCAGTAACTCTTCCAGTAGTGTCTGTCGTGGTGGTTGTGGGTATGTCCCGGTCTCCTTTCGTGGGAAGTTTTTTAGTTGCAGGTACCTTAGCTCGTTCCCCCTGGCTAGCTGGAATTTCTCTGTCAATTTGACCAGTGTTGCGATCCTGCCGTCCGTGTATAAGTCCCTGACTGTCGGTGTCCTTCTGTCCTGTCCCCACCAGTCAGCGCTGGCGTGAACCTATGGTTGTTGCAGATGGGAGCTTTACCCAACATTCTGGTCAGGCCAAATTGTTGCCGTAGTTGGTTCCAGGACTGGAGGGTGGCTATTACCACCGGGCTGCTGGAGTGTTTTTTGGGTGGGGATGGGGGTGGGAGTGCCACCATGGTGAGGGCCCGGAGGGAGGTCCCCTTGCAGGAGGCCTCTTCCGCGCGCACCCACTCGGCTTCTGGCTCCTTGATCCATCCCCTTATTCGCTCGGCCGTCGCCGCTCAGTAGTAAAAGTTGAAGGTTTGGGAGGGCAAGACCCCACTGGATTTTGTTTTTTGTAAGACCTTCTTTGGGATCCTAGCATTCTTCTCCCCCCATACGAATGCCATGATTAGTTTGTCTAGTGCTGTGAAAAAGGCCTTGGGGATGTAGATCGGGATGGATCTGAATAGGAAGAGGTACCTGGGCATCACGTTCATTTTGATCGTCTGGACTCTCCCCGCGAGGGAGAGTGGGAGTGTGTTCCATCTTTGCAGATCCTTTTTTACTTCCTCTGTCAGACTGGTGAGGTTCCATTTGTGGATCCCTTTCCAGTCATGGGCTATTTGGATCCCCAGGGAGCAGAATTTGTGTCGGGCTTGTTTAAGCGGCAGTCCCGTTAGGGCTGCCCCACCTACTTGTGGGTGTACCGGGAAGATCTCGCTTTTGCTCATGTTGAGTTTGTAGCCCGAGAAGGCGACAAACTCTTTCAGGAGCGCGATGATTCCGTCCATGCTGCTCTGTGGATCCGAAATGTAGAGGAGCAGGTCATCTGCATAGAGTGAGATGATATGGTCATTTCTTACCCTTAACCAGGCTTTCTGGAAAGGTACATAACACAAATGTGAAAAAATTAGAGGATAGCCGCTCAGAAACTAATCTCTTTGGTTCGCATTTGGCTACTGTGCATTTTGATCAAGGGCCGGACAAAATTTAGGGTAGGCAACTGCTCAGACCGATATATTCACCTAGATGAAGGCCCAGATGGCAGAACACCAGGGGTGAAAAATAGTATTGTACTGGCATTAAATATGGTGGACGAGACAACTGCATGTGCTTATACTGTTCAATAAATTACCCGCAAGTTTTTGCTTCAAAAATATGATTACAAGGTATCAGAAAAGTGGAAAACAATATTATTGAAATCAAAGCCAGCATTATTACTGCACTCAACTGTGCCTGCATTTCTCTTTATAAGAGGGCAAGTATAGATGCCACTATAAAATTCATAAATCCAGGTACCCCCTTCATTACTTTCTTTCTCTGTAGCACATGTGGCAGAGACTGCCATAACACAGTGGTTTCCTGAGCTACACCTGGTGATGCTTAACACAAGGTTGACCAACACTGCGCAAACCATCATGTTACGAAATGGAAGGCTGTCATATATCATAACTAATATTATAATCTTATTCCTTGCATAATGCATCAAATAATATGTGGGAAAAGACCAATTTATCTCAATCATCACTTCACTCATTTTTAATTGCGATGAATTATTAGCTCCAGAAATCAGAGGACAGGCAACAGGATTCTCATTTGGAGGGTGTTGACATTTACAACTTGAACTGCATTGTTCATCCTGTTGAGAAATCATTTTCATCGGGCATTGTAATTTCCTTATATGGAAAGGAAGGAAACACTGACGTTTAAACTCCAGCAGATGCTTGCCCTTACATCTGCAGGCTACAGATAAACAGGTGATAAACAGTATTTCCCCAGCAACCATGCTCTCAATTTGGAACATGAGGATTTACCTAATTAACTGCTCCCTGTCGTCACATCTACATAGGAATCTTTTGTTTCTGCTTCAAAAGACATCATATAACATACTTTCTACTACCTGCTGTTAATTAAAACGGGTTTTATACTCCAGCTATCCCTCATTTAGCACTCCTAATGTCACCCTAAAAAAATGGCATGCTAAACAAAAAAATGAGACACAAAAATCACTTGCCTTTAAGAAGTAATAAGGGTGGGTTACATTCCTAACTGTAATTATTACATTAAAAAAAAATTAACTGCCTGCCTTGAACCTACTAAATCCAAAGATCCTTTCACTAACTCTAAATAACTTATACTTCAGCCTCCCTCCTTAATGCTGTGCCGCACCCTCTCCCCAAAGTCTGTCTCCCAGGTCCAGCCTCCATTCCACCCTACCGCCCCCCCTTCCAGCCTCGACATATATTGGGTGCCAGTAGCACAAGCTGAGTGAAGTTAAGCAGTCCCCAAGCAGCATATACAGACCACAAACGTTGTGGAAGAAGTGAAGCTCGCCGGGTGCACATTACTTAAATACGGTCATAAAAATGAACTTTCTAATTTCCAGTTAGCGGGGAGCTTAATTTGAAAGGGGAATTTTATTACGGTGAGGTGCTTTTTTTAATCAGCATGCTATCACTTGCAAAAGGACTTCCCAACATTGCTCGCCTTTAAAATCCCAAGAACAGAATGGCAACAGTTCAGTCCAATTTTGGGCCTCAGAGATCCCAGTTGTCCAATATGCTTTCTTAGAATTTTCAGTGAAGGAGGCTATTCGGCCCATCGAGTCTGCCCGGCTCTTGGAACGAGCCCCCCACATAAGCTCACACATCCCCGTAACCCAGTAACCCACCTAACCTAAGGGTAATTTAGCATGGCCAATCTACCTAACCTGCACAGGAAACCGGAGCATCCAGAGGAAACCCACGCAGACACGGGAAGAACGTGCAGACTCCACACAGACAGTGACCCAAGCCTGTTGTAGTCAATATTTTCCTGTTTCTGTAGTAGAGATTCAACAACGCTCGTTGAGACAAAATAACAAAGCTTTATTTTCAAAACGACTGCATGCAGTAATGGCTGAAATTTGAGGTCAGAGAGCAGTTAGTGAAACTTGCTGATTCCTTCTCAAGTCCCGCTTTTACAGAAAATCAGTTCAGTATTTATACATTATTATCAAGATTGCGTGACTACAGCTTAGTCAGGAATTCAATCGGAAGTAGAAACGGAAGTAATGCCTGCTGACCTTATTGGGCTCTTTGTCGCATCACTCATACAATTATCTTGTCCTTGGAGGGAACATTGAGAGGTCGGAGGAGACTTATTTCTTCTTGACCTTATCTTGTCTTATTCCTACGGCCCTGGGTTATGACGAGTTAGTCTTATCAGGAGTTGCCGAGGTCCAGTATTTTGGAATGGCTTGACCTTCTCTGATCTTATTCATACTTCAAGTTATGCAGAGTCGGCTTATTAGTCTTACAGGGGTCTGAAATGGTTAGGGCAGCATTTCTTACATTGTATCAAATATTTTGACCAGTCTTCCCATTGACCAGTTTTCCCATCATGCCATTACTTTATTCGTACCATATCACAGGCCGGGAATCGAACCTGGGACCCGGGAGCTGTGAAGCAGCTGTGCTACCCACTGTGCTACCATGCTGCCCTTTGGACTTGGACGACCTACTGCAAGCATCTCAATGCACAGATGTGTCACGAGCTGTACTGTCACGAGCTGTACCTTCACAGGATCCTCCGAATCCAGTGACAAGAAAAGCAGTCCAACAGCAGCATCCTCTCCTATGCCAACTTGCCTCGCATCGAGGCACTTGTCACTCAAAGCCAGCTTCGTTGGACAGGCCATGTCATGCGTATCCCTGACAGCAGACTCCCAGAACAACTGCTCTTTGCAGAATCCTATCACAGCAGGGAATCAGAAATGCATCAAAGCAACCCTGAAGATTTCAAATAATGGGAGGCTCATGCTTCAGAACGACTAAAATGGCAAACAGCCCCTGGATTCAACGTTTCAAGCGTCATTCTTCCTGCATGCGGCAGAGTCTGCAGTTCGTGCATTGGACTTGTCAGCCACCTCAGAATCCATTGAGCCAGAGAGGAAACAAGTCATTCTCGATCCCAAGGGACTGCCCAAGAAGAAGGATACTCTCTGTACATATTATTACTATTGCCCAAAGTGTGTTGCAAGCTTCTGAACTTTGTTTTGTTTAATGTTGGGATTCATGAGGCGGGATTCTCCTGAATCGACACGATGGTCCGATGGCAGCGTAAAAAATGGCCCAAACCACTCCGGCGTCAGGCCGACCAGAAGTTGCGGAATTCTCCGCACTTCCAGGGGCTAGGCCGGCGGCGGAGTGGTTGGCGCCGTGCCAGCTGATGCCGAAGGGACTGTGCAAGTTAGCGCATGCGCAGACCGGTCGGCGTATTCTGGTGCATGCGCAGGGGGGGTGTCTTCTCCGCGCGGTCATGGCGGAGCCCTACAGGGGCCTGCGCCGAAGGAAGGAGTGCCCGCCCGCAGATCGGTGGGCCCTGATCGCGGGCCAGGCCACCGTGGGCCCCCCCCCCCCGGGGTCGGACTCCCCCCACACCCCCGAGGACCGCACCAGCAAACCCACCTGCCAGGTCCTGCCGTGTGGGACCATGTGCAATCCACGCCGGAGGGACTGGCCAGAAACCGACGGACGCTCGGCCCATCGGGGCCTGGAGAATTGCCGGGGGGGGTCGCTGCCAACGGCCCCCGACTGGCAAGGCATGATCCCCGCCCAAAATCGTCAGGAGCGACGGGATTCACGCCCCCCCCCCCCCCCCGGGGATTCTCCGACCCTGCCCCGTGGGGGGGGGGGGGTCGGAGAATCACGCCCATTTATTTTGGCTAATTATTATCCCAATCCACAACTCCAAACTTTGCAAATGAAATAATGGGGGGAGGGGGATTCTCCTCCACTCGTAGCAAGGTCCCGATGTGGTGGAGAATCTTGTGTCGGGGGGGGCGGGGGCTGGATCAGCGTTCAGATGCTCCGGTCCCCCACTGGCAGCAGCATAGAGGTTCACATATAACAGGCTGGACACCGGATTTTCAACACCTCAGTGATGCTCCGGCTTGAATTAATGGGGGCATGGATTGGTGCAAGTATTTGCATGGCCCTGACGCGAACGACCTTGCAGTGGATCAAGGAGTATGTATTTGAAGTAGGCTGTTACAATTGGTCTCACTGACTAAGAACGAGAGAGAAAAATATCACTGAGCTTCGCACCACTAGCATTACCGATAGCCAATGTTCCCTGATAGAAATTAAAGGTGTAAATGGCCTTCCAGTCAAGTAGTTTTTTGACATCTGCCCTCTTTGCACACCAGACAGCAAAAGAAGGAACAACTGGTTGCACATGTGGAACTGTATTCAGAACAAACAGCTTTCATGGATTGCTGTCACTGAGAATCATCCATGGCATTCACCACAATGTTTCAAATTACAGCCTAACATTAACAAGAAGCCAGGGATAACTTGACTAAAATGGTGCAGCTCAAAGCAAAATTTTAGTTGACAGACTGAGCAAACAGCATCTGACCAAAACATCAACATAATGACTTGGTTTTCCTTAAGATCACGTTCTTAAGATTTTGCTCTGTAAAATGATAGCACCATGTATGAGATTTTTAAAAATATTGTTCAAGAAAGATACAGTATTTTCATCGATACAAGCATTATTCTGATTATCATGCTGATACTTCATCAATATATTCCATAAACGCCACTGATTAGTTGGAGACAACTGAGCAGGTGAAGATGTAGGTGCGGAGAAAATGGAAATGAGCTGCAAGTTGAATGAAGAAACCAGGATATAAACGGAAGGTAAAAAGGGAACTGCCAAGAGTGAAATGATTTAACAAGGAGCACAGAAACACAGGCGAGAAAGAAACCAACAAGCTGGGAGACAGCTGTCACAAGAGATTGGGAGCAAATTGTGTCACAAACAAGAAGCCGCCCATTCTGAAATGGCCAGGAAAGAACAAAAGGGGAATAAACCACTTTATTTGGCTGCAGTGGGCCACTTATGTAACCTCATTTTGGTTACCTCCCAAAGATCACATTATATTGCTTTCCAACATATGCGTATCTGAGCAGCAACTGAGACTTACGATAATGCTTTCAGGTTTACTACAGAAACACAAGATAATCAGCTAAAATGTCGCACTATTAAATCACAAAGGGAATTGGAGTAGGAGGCACAATCTGGCAGCTTTCAGCACTTTTACTCAGTATCAAGTCTGGATTTCAGCCATGTTTTACTCATGCTGTTTACGAGTACAACACCACAATCAATTCTTTTTCAATGAAAAATTAACAGAATTTTTAAAAAAAAATAATTTCCAATATGTGGATATTATTGGCAGGCCAGCATTTATTGTTCATCCATAGCTGCCCTGGAAAAGTTGGTGGTGTGCCAACATTTTGAGTTGCTCCAGCCCATGAGGTGACAGTGCTCAATGCAGTTAGCTAGGGAATTCCCAGATTTTTTTACCAGTGACGATGAAGGAACACAGACATAGTTCCAAGTCAAGATGGCAGGTGACTTGTGGGGGTGGGGGGTGGTTGGTGGTTGGTGGAGAACTTGGAGATTATAGTGTTCCCATACGCTTGCAGCGCAGTCCTTGTACGTCCAGCACAGTATTTTTAAACCTTCTTGCCTGGGACTCATTTTTACCAACTGCTTCAGGACCCATGCTGCCCAAACTTCGCGACTGACATTTTTGCTTACCTTCAATGCGACTGGTGAGCCTGCTTGATCTTCACGACCTCACTTGCTTTGTCATTCAATTTTACATTTCTGCTAAGCGCTTCAGTTGATGATTTTAAATTCTCGTTGCATCCTTTGGAAAAAAAATCAAATAGCTTGTCCTCAAACGCACCGTGCTTAGTCTTTAAATGCCTTTGAAGTTTTGAAGGTATTAATCTTTTATTTGCCATGACCTCCCTGCACATAATGCACATGGGCTTTGCATCCTGATTTGCATTGGCACAATTAATAAAGCCACAGGTCAGGAATTCACCTTTATACTGCTTTGTTCCGGAGTTCAGTTTCTTCTTAATGGGTTGTTCATCAGGGGCCCTGGAGCTCACACCAGGACTGCTTTGTCCTGCCATGAACTCTCCTGAATGGCTCTCTCCAACAGATTCAGTTGTGAGATTCTGGCCCTTATTCCATATTACAAACTGATCGATCTTCAGTTCTTCACATACTCCTGATGCTTGGTTGCTGGCAGCTGCAAAATGGATGGATCTCTCCTCCGTGATTTGATGGCCAAAGCACGGATCGCATGACATCAGTGTACGTGCCGGGCACGTGACCTGCTCTCTGCTGACACTTCTGGTGGGAAGACTCTGCCGTTTTTATAAATAAATTTGGTCCTGGGACAGAGCGCTGACATCGGGAGGAGACAGTACTGGGACAGCGTGCTGCCGTCAGGAGGTGGCAGTCTGCCACACTGGGCACTGGAACTATGTACTGCTGGATGTGCCAGAGGGGGCATGCATGTGGACAGCATCCTCTTCTTTTATTAAAACAGCACATGGCGTCTTGTAAGTTTTATTTGTGAAGGCTGATAACTTATATATGCCATTATTGCGATTGCAGAGGTTTCAAAGATTCACACAGATTTCACATGCTGGTACTTAAATTCCACTTGCCCTGTCCCACATGTCATTTCTTTACTGTGATTACTGCTAGTGCCTTCTTCTTGGATCTCAGTTTGAAGAACAAACAAATTGCTGAAATCCCTGTATATGTAGCCATCACATAATTCCTCCTCCCTGTGATAGTGTAGGCATTGAAGTACTTATGGAAGTCAATGAACTGGTGCTGACTGCCAACATCGTGGCCTGCCATTCTCACTCCTCACATAAACTTCACTCGGCCACTCTCCATGTCCTTCACAGGCGAGCTCCAACAGTCCCACCAATGGAAGCACCATCCCCGCGTTCTCCTATTGGTCAGCAGAACAATGATGTGATGGAGATCACGCTCGCCACAGAATTCGGTTTAGAATAAGGACAAGTATAAGCAGCAGAAATGAATGCATCAAGTATTTTAATTCAAAGTGGAATAAAAGGTCTTTCAAAAATCACCATTTGCTGCAAGAAACTTTAGCTGACCCCAAGGATCATTAAACCATTGCAGACAAATGTAGGATGAGGACGATCCTTGAGTTGAAGTAGAAACATGACTCCAACAAGTCCCTGCCCAACCATGTATCTTAGACACTTGGGGCGAAATTCTCCCCCAACGGTGCGATGTCCGCCGACTGGCGCCAAAAACAGCGCCAATCAGACGGGCATCGCGCCGGCCCAAAGGCGCGGAATGCTCCGCAACTTTGGGGGCCGAGCCCCAACATTGAGGGGCTAGGCCGACGCCGGAGGGATTTCAGCCCCGCCAGCTGGCGGAAATGGCGTTTGTTGCCCCGCCAGCTGGCGCGGAAATGCGGCGCATGCACGGGAGCGTCAGCGGCCGCCGACAGTTTCCTGCGCATGCGCAGTGGGGAGAGTCACTTTCTCCTCCACCATGGTGGAGGCCGTGGCGGAGGCGGAAGGGAAAGAGTGCCCCCACGGCACAGGCCCGCCCGCGGATCGGTGGGCCCCGAATCGCGGGCCAGGCCACCGTGGGGGCACCCCCCGGGGTCAGATCAGCCCGCGCCCCCCCCAGGACCCCGGAGCCCACCCACGCCGCCTGGTCCCGCCGGTAAATACCAGCTTTGATTTACGCCGGCGGGACAGGCAATTTCTGGACGGGACTTCGGCCCATCCGGGCCGGAGAATTGAGCGGGGGGTCCCGCCAACCGGCGCGGCCCGATTCCCGCCCCCGCCCAATCTCCGGTACCGGAGACTTCCGCGGGGGCGGGATTCACGGCGGCCAACGGCCATTCTCCGACCCGGCGGGGGGTCGGAGAATGACGCCCTTGACATTCAAGCATCACTGAGATCATTAAAGCACATATTGTTGATAAGACAACAAACCTGACCATTTGGCTATGGGAAATTAGCCAAACATCAAGAGATAAAGTAACAGGAAATCCCTACACTAAGTAGGAGAAATTATGTATAAAAAGAGGGGGCACCGAAGAAGGGACCAAGGCAAAGTGGGAGGAAGAGTTGGGAGAGGGTATGGAGGAGGGGTTCTGGTGTGAGGTGCTCCGGAGGGTGAAGGCCTCTACCTAGTGTACGAGGTTGGGGCTGATACATCTGTAGGTGGGGTATAGAGCACACCTTACAAAGGCGAGGGTGAGCTGGCTGTTTGAGGGGGTAGAAGATGTGTGTGAACGTTGTGGGGGGGGGGGGGGGGGCGCAAACTACGTTCATATGTTTTGGCCCTGTCCAAAGCTGGAGGATTACTGGAAGGAGGTGTTTAGGGTAATCTCTAAAGTGGTGCACATGAAACTGGACCCGGGCCCTCGGGACGCCATATTTGGGGTGCCGGATCAGCCGGGGTTGGAAACAGGCACGAACGCAGATGTTGTAGCCTTCGCTTATCGCCCGAAGGCGGATCCTGTTAGGGTGGAGATCAACCTCTCCTCCCTGTGCCCTGGCGTCGTTGGGGGACCTGCTGGAATTCTTGACAATTGAAAAGGTCAAATTTGAACTGAGGGGAAGGATTGAGGGGTTCTACAATTCATGGGCGTAATTCATTATGCACTTTTGTGAATTGGATCACATCGAACACTAGGGGGTGGGGAGGGAGGGGGACTGTATGTGTTAATGGTGACTGCGGGTGATTCCTTTTTCTAATTTGTTTATGTTTAATATGCAGGCTAATGTCTGGGGTTTGGTGGGAGGATGGGATCTTTGTTTTTGATATGGTGATTGACATTACATTCGTTACTGATTGTTCGGTGTAAATTTGGGAGAAAATGTGAAAAAGGAGAATAAAATTTTTTTTTTTTAAATGTATAAAAAGAGGGACATTTTGGTAGAATTGGTATCTCACTCTCTCCTGTTGGAGTGGATCAAAGTCTGTTCTGCAGCTTGCCTCGTCAAACAAAGACCAAGTGGTTTTTGTAATCGGATGGAGCAACGCAAAATGCTGCGGCTGCTGGCAGTGGCGGCGCATTCTCAACCTAAAAGCCGGTTGCGACCGTTGGACGCTTCTCCTGCGATCGGAGGTGCCACGACCGATCGCTCTGCGACCCTCCCGATATCCACCCGTAACCCACTCGCAGGTCGCGACCCTGAGTTTGGAAAACCCTGGTCTAGGAATTAAAGGTCACAGGTTTGAAGGAGGCTTGAGTTACTGCCATACATATTGTAGCCTGTACATACTATGGTGCACCAGTAGTGGAAGGAGTGAATATGTAAGATTGTTCATGGTGTGTCAGTCAAGCAGGTTGACCTGTTGTACTTGCTACAGTATTAGGTGTCTGATCCAGTTAAGTTTCTGGTCATTGGTAACACCACTACCACATCCCCAACCATCAAAATGTTGACGGTTTGGGTCTCAGCAATGAAAATGCTGTTGAATGTCAAGGAGAGGTGATTAGACGTGCATTTGCTGGAGATGACCATTGCTTATTTATTTGTGTGGCACAAATATTGCTTTCTATTTATGAGCCCAAATCTGAATGTTTTTCAGGTCCTTGTGCATGTAAAAATGGACTGCTTCATTTTCCAAGGAGTTCTGGATGAAATTGATCACATTACAATCTGACCTTATGATGGAGGAAAGGTCATTGATGAAGCAACTGATGATAGTTGGACACTACCTCGAGGAGCTCTTGCAGTGATGTCCTTCGTCTAAGAGTGATCAAGCAAGTCATACCAACATAGTAACACTCAAGCTCATCTTATTTTACAATACCAACTTCTATTCCCTGTAGTTTTGATAAGAAAGAGAGAAGACAAGAAAGACAAATATGGAAAGACAAGAGTGGGGGGAGAAGACACTTGCAAATGATTATATTAACAGAACATCGCAAAATATTTCACACCGTGTATCATTTTTTGAGCACAATGACATATGTCAACAAACATGTTACTAATGCAATAAAACTACAAAGGCAACATATTTTTTATACAAAAGATTTTTATTAAGGTTTGCATAAAATATCAAAAATCAAATGAAAAAGGAACCCAATAGGGTTAAGTACAAAACACAGTCTAGAAAAGCAATCCTTCATACCCCCCTCCCCCCTGTACATAAATAATAAATTAACATTGACACCCCGACTTAACACATGTATATACACCCCCTCAGACTCGCCAGTGTAAATAACGAAAACAAAAATAAAAATAAAGTAAAGTAAACACCCCCCCCCCCCCCCCCCAGTTGCCGCTGCCATTGACCAATGTCTACCGTTCTGCCAGGAAGTCTAAGAACGGTTGCCATCATCTAAAGAACCCTTGTACCGACCCTCTCAAGGCGAATTTCACCCTCTCCAACTTAATAAACCCCGCCATATCGTTGATCCAGGATTCCACACTTGGGGGCCTCCCATCCTTCCACTGAAGAAGAATCCTTCGCCGGGCTACCAGGGACGCAAAGGCCAGAATACCAGCCTCTTTCGCCTCCTGCACTCCCGGCTCCTCTGCTACCCCAAATATTGCGAGCCCCCAGCCCGTTTTGACCCTGGATCCTACCACCCTCGACACCGTCCTCGCTACGCCCTTCCAAAATTCCTCCAGCGCTGGGCTCGCCCAGAACATATGGGTGTGATTTGCTGTGCTCCCTGAACACACCTGTCCTCACCCCCAAAATACCGGCTCAACCTTGTCCCGGTCATGTGTGCCCTGTGCAGCACTTTAAACTGTATGAGGCTGAGCCTCGCGCACAATGAGGAAGAGTTCTCCCTCCCTAGGGCATCTGCCTACGTCCCTTCCTCAATCTCCTCTGCCAACTCCTCCTCCCACTTGCCTTTCACTTCCACCACCGAGGCCGACTCCTCCTCCTGCATCACCTGGTAAGTTTCCGAGATCTTCCCCACTCCAACCCCCCCCCCCCCCCCCCCCCCCCCCGAGAGCACCCTGTCCTGTACTGTGTGGGGCAGCAGCCGCTGGAATTACACCACCTGCCACCTGGCAAACGCCCTTACCTGTAAGTACCTGAAGGTGTTCCCCGGGGGGAGCCCGTACTTCTCCTCCAGCTCATCCAGGCTTGCGAACTTCCCGTCCACAAACAGGTCCCCCAACCTTCGTATCCCTGTCCTGTGCCACCCCGAAAACCCTCCATCTGTTCTCCCTGGGTCGAACCAGTGGTTCTCCCGTATTGGGGTCGACACCGAGGCCACAGCTTCCCCCCTTGCCGCCTCCACTGCCCCCAGATTTTGAGGGCAGCCGCCACCACCGGGTTCGTGGTATACCTCCTTGGAGGGAATGGCAGCGGCACTGTTGCCAGCGCCCCCAGACTCGTACCACACAAGACGCTGTCTCCAACCTCTTCCATGCAGCCCCCTCCCACTCCATCACCCACTTGCGCACCATCGTCGCATTGGCGGCCCAGTAGTACCCACAGAGGTTGGGCAGCGCTCCGCTCCAGGAACACCCTTCTCACCCTCTGAGTCCCTCGTGCCCACACAAACCCCATTACACTCCTGTTGACCCACCTAAAAAAGGCCTTCGGGATAAATAAGGGGAGGCACTGGAACAGGTACAAAAACCTCGGGAGCACCGTCATTTTGACTGACTGCACCCTACCCGCCAAGGACAGCAGCAACGCGTCCCACCTCTTGAACTCCTCCTCCATTTGCTCCACCAGCCTTGTGAAATTAAGCCTATGCAGGGCCCCCCAGCTCCTGGCCACCTGGACCCCCAAATGCCTGAAGCTGCTCTCTGCCCTTTTTAATGGGAGCTCGCCAATCCCCCTCGCCTGGTCCCCTGGGTGAACCACGAACAGCTCGCTCTTCCCCATGTTGAGCTTGTACCCCGAGAAATCCCGGAATTCCCTAAGGATCCTTATTACCTCCGGCATCCCCCCCACCGGGTCCGCCACATATAGCGGCAAGTCGTCCGCATAGAGCCCCTCCCCACCCCCCTCCAGTACCTCGACTCCCTCAGTGCCATAGCCAGGGGTTCAATCGCCAGTACGAAGAGCAGGTGGGACAGGGGACACCCCTGCCACGTCCCTCGGTGCAACCGAAGTTACTCGGACCTCCTCCTGTTTGTGGCCACACTTGCCATCGGGACCTCATACAACAGCCTAACCCACCTGACAACCCCCGCCCCAAACCCAAACCTCTTCAGCACCGCCCACAGGTACTCCCACTCTGCCCTATCGAAGGCTTTCTCAGCGTCCATCGCCACCACTATCGCCGCCTCGCCCTCCCCCGCCGGCATCATGATAACGTTCAAAAGCCTCCGCACATTCGCGTTCAACTGCCTCCCCTTCACGAACCCCGTCTGGTCTTCGTGGATGATCTGCGGCACACAATCCTCAATCCTCGTGGCTAAGACCTTCGCCAGCACCCTGGCATCTACATTTAGCAACAAAATCGGCCTGTAAGACCCACACTGCAGGGGAGCCTTGTGTCCCGCTTCAGGATCAAGGACATCAGTGCCCGGGACATCGTCGGGGGCAAAGCCCCCCCCCTCCCTTGCCTCACTGAAGGTCCTAACTAGCAACGGGCCCAACAGGTCCATATATTTTTAATAGAATTTGACCGGGAAACCATCCGGCCCCAGTGCCTTCCCCGCCTGCATGCTTCCTATTCCTTTGGTCAGCTCCTCCAGTGCAATCGGGGCCCCCAATCCCGCCACCAGTCCCTCCACCACCTTCGGAAACCTCAATTGGTACAGGAAGCGGCCCATCCCTCCCTCCCCCAGTGAGGGCTCGGACCGGTACAATTCCTCACAGAAGTCCCTGAGGACCCCATTGATGCCAACCCCACTCCGCACCACACTCCCTCCCCTGTCCTTAACTCCCCCGATCTCCCTAGCTGCGTCCCGCTTCTGAAGCTGATGTGCCAGCATCCGGCTTGCCTTTTCCCCATACTCGTAAATCGCCCCCTGGGCCTTCCTCCACTGCACCTCTGCCTTCCTGGTGGTCACCAGGTCGAATTCGGCCTGGAGGCTGCGCTTCTTCCTCAACAATCCTTCCTCGGGCACCTCCGCATACCTATCTACCCTCACCATCTCCCCCACCAGCCTCCCTCCTCTCCTTGTGGGCCCTAATGGAGATCAGCTCTCACCTAACCACCGCCTTCAGCGCCTTCCATATCATCCCCACTCGGACCTCCCCGTTATCGATGGCCTCCAGGTACCTCTCTATACTTCCTCGGACCCGCTCGCTCACCTCCGCCAACAGCCCCACCTGCAAGCGCCACAACGGGCGCTGGTCCCTCTCCTCCCCCAGCTCTAAGTCCACCCAATGCGGGGCGTGATCCGAAATGTCTATCGCCGAGTACTCGGTATCCTCTACTCTCGCTATCAGCGCCCTACTCAAAATTAAAAAGTCAATTCAGGAATAAGCCTTATGGACATGTGAGAAGAATGAAAATTCCCTAGCCCCCGGCCTTGCAAATCTCCAAGGGCCCACCCCTCCCATCTGGTCCGTAAACCCCCTCAGCACTCTAGCCGCCGCCAGCTTCCTACCTGTCCTAGACCTGGAGCGATCCAGTGCCGGATCCAGCACCGTGTTAAAGTCTTCCCCCATTATCAGGCCCCCGACTTCCAAGTCTGGGATCCGACCCAACATGCGCCGCATAAAACCCGCACCGATCCAATTCGGGGCATACACATTGACCAATACCACCCTCTCTCCCTGCAGCTTACCACGTACCATTACGTACCTACCGCCATTATCTGCCACAATGCTCAATGCCTCGAATGTCACCTTCTTTCCCACCAAAATCGCCACCCCTCGATTTTTGCCATCCAGCACCGAATAAAACACCTGACCTACCCACCCGTTCCTTAATCTTACCTGGTCTGCCACCTTCAGGTGTGTCTCCTGGAGCATAACCACATCCGCCTTCAGCCCCTTCAGGTGCGCGAACACACGGGCCCGCTTGACCGGCCCATTCAGTCCCCTTACATTCCAGGTTATCAGCCGGATCGGGGGCTACCCGCCCCCCTCCTCCGCCGACTAGCCATGACCCCTCCTCGGCCAGCCACCCGCCCGCACCCCCCTCCCGGCCCGTTCCGCACGGCGGCAGACCCCCGCCCACTCGCTCCAGCTCCCCCTTGACCATAGCAGCAGCAACTCGATTTCCCCCCCCCCCCCCACCTCGGACCTATCCTAGCTGTTTTACTCCCCCCCCCCCCCCCATTGCACTTCCGCAAGTCAGCTGACTCCTGCTGACCCCAGCCGCTCCCGCCGAGTCCTCCCATTGTGTGACACACCCTCCTCTTCCGTTCCCCATCCACAGGCTCTCCCCCTCACCCTTCCATCCCAAGCGCGGGAAACAAGCCTCGCTTCTCCGCCCTGGCCCCGCCCCCTCCAGTCTTCAGCGCGGGAAAAAGCCGGCGCATTCCACCTACCCGGCCCCGCCACCTCTGCCGCAGCTCCTTTTACAGGCCCAGTCCCCTGACCCCCGACTCGGGCCTCCCCCTCCCCCACGGGGCCCCATCTCACCGCCGGCCATTCACCCCTGTCCCGCTTGCTTACTCCCCTCCAAGAGCCCCCCGACCAACCCAACCAAAACAGTGCCCAACCCCCCCTAACCACCCTCACCAACCAGAAAGAGAAAAACACAACAAAAAAAAAAGAAACCAAGAGCAAAGGACCCCCCCTCCAAAAGTAACATATCAACCACAATCCCCAAACGCCCATCCCGACCCTCAATCTGTGTCCAACTTCTCGGCCTGAACAAAGGCCCACGCCTCCTCCGGAGACTCAAAATACTGGTGCCGGTCCTTGTAGGTGACCCACAGTCGCGCCGGCTACAACATGCCAAACTTCACCCCCTTCCTGTGCAGCACCGCCTTCGCTCGATTGTACTGGCCCTCCTCTTCGCCACCTCCGCACTCCAGCCCTGGTATATTCGACCTCCGCGTTCACCCACCTGCTGCTCCTCTCCTTCTTGGCCCACCTGAGCACACACTCCCGATCAGCGAACCGATGAAACCGCACCAGCACCGCCCGCGGAGGCTCGTTAGCCTTGGGCCTCATCGCCAGCACTCTATGGGCCCCTTCCAGCTCCAGGGGCCCCTGGAAGGACCTCGCTCCCATCAGCGAGTTCAACATGGTGACCACATAGGCCCCCACGTCCGGCCCCTCCAGCCGCTCCGGGAGGCCCAGAATCCGCAGATTCTTCCGCCTCGACCGATTCTCCATGTCCTCGAACCGCTCCTGCCATTTCCTGTGGAGCGCCTCGTGCGCCTCCACCTTTACCGCCAGGCCTAAGATCTCGTCCTCGTTGTCGGAGATCTTTTGTCGGGCCTCGCAGATCGCCACCCCCTGGGCCGTCTGGGTCTCCAGCAGCTTGTCGATAGAAGACTTCATCGGCTCAAGCAGGTCCGCTTTAATCTCTCTGAAACAGCGCTGGATACCCTCCTGTTGCTCCTGCGCCCACTGCATCCACGCTGCCTGGTCTCTGCCCGCCGCCATTTTGTTCTTCTTCCCTCGCACCTTCTTCGGGTCCACCACCACCCTTTTAGTTGCCCCGCTCCTGGTAAAAGCCATATACTATCGGGGAATTGTTGTAATCTCCTTCCCACACCGGGAAACATCAAAAAAGTGCCGTTGGGGGCCCCGAAAAGAGCCCAAAAGTCCGTTTTTGCTGGAGCCGCCGAATGTGCGACTTAGCTCCGCATAGCCACAACCGGAAGTCAAAGGCAACAGGTTCTGTGATACGTCAATAATTATTTCTGAAACTGCATGCACACAGGATGCATAAAAATAGTTGATATAATAGACAGGAGGTCAAAAAGGGAAAATCAAAAGGTTGCAAGAGGGTGAAGATACAGCTGAAGAGAGCTTTAATATGTTTTTGATAGCAGGAAGGTTATAAAACTGAGAAATATCTATCTATATATATATAAAAATCTTTTTAGTCTCCTCATTATCAACATTTTCATCAATAACCACCAAAGAAAAAACAAACAAAAACGATACAATACCAATCCCCCACACCCAAACCGCATTCTATATACAGACCAAAACATCCACCCATACACTCCAGGTAAAAAACAAAAATTAACAGTCAATCAGTGAACAGTGTAACCAAAGACAACAATACCGCCGCCCCCTTCCCACCCCAAATGTTCAACGGCAATCAATTCTCGACAGTGCATAAGAAACAGCCCCCATAAATTGTAAGACCTTCCTTCATCCCCTTCAGCTGAGATTTCACCTCCACGAGAGTCACAAAAGTTCAAGTAGGTTCCCCCACCAAGCCGAGGCATTTGGTGGGGAAGCTGACCTCCACCCCAACAGGACCCATCTCCGGGTAATCAGCGAGACAAAGGCTAACATCTGCCCCCGCACCCGCCTGCCGCCTGAGCCAGTCCGACCCCCCGAAAATGGCTTCTAGGAGCCCTGGTACCAAGTTCACGAGCACTACCCCCAAGATAACACTGAGAACTCCCTCCAACAAACCCCTCACATTGCATGTAACTGTCCTAACCGGGAGTGTCTCACCGCTAGCCCCCCTCCCCTCCCCCCCTCCTATCAACCATCATCATATCTCCGGGCCTGCCCACTGAGCTTGGCCTGCCCCATTCCATGACTACCATTGAGCCCCTCCCCCTTCTCCCAGAATCCAACCCCGTCCACTTCCTCTCGAAAACACCTCTCCCAGTATTGGTCCCCTCCCCCCACTTTTCACATGTTCTAAGCCCATTGAAACCTGTTCTACAAGGCTCCAATCGTCACAGCCCCTTCCCCCACCACACTCTCGTTCACTAGCCAGCTTGAGCTAGCCAGTGTGGAGGCACCTGCCCAGGCCCCCCTCCCCTCAAATCCCCCCCCAGCCGGTCCCAGGAAAACAAAGAAATCCTCTTCCAACACATGTGTCATATACACACATATGGTAGCTGACTCCATCCTTTCTTATCATAGCACACAAATAATGTATAAAGGTGACAGAACCAAGAAAGAAGCTGTGGGCTACACTGGAGTTGAACAAATTGACCATGGAGAAATTACTGGCAGCAATGTGATCTATTTTTTGCAACATACAAGGTGAAACCTAAGGAGTGTCATAGTTACAGAATAGACCAGAGAAAGGCAGCAATGTGATGGGACCATCAATTCACTGAGAGACACGTTGAGAATTAACCGTGGTTTTAATCAGCTTACAACTGAGCCTGCCTGTGACCGGTCAAACAATGAATGCGGCCCCGCAGGTCAGCTGCCTTTATATTTCCTGTAAAGGACGGAGCCATGGGCGAGCCCGTACATGCCCCGACATATCCCCCTGTGGGTGAAGCCGTACAATGGCCCCTAGGTGCAGCCCACAGGGTTAAACACATAACATAACACGATATAGCAGTAACATGATATCACAGTGCACTGGTGAATTAACAGTAGTTCCATTCACCACATTCACCCCCTGTTTAAAAAATGAAGTCTGGCGGGGGTGACGGGTTTACAGATTCAGTCGGTCTGGTGCCTGGGTCGTACGTTGTGACCGCCAAAGCACTGGTGTTGCAGCCGTTTCGGGTGGCTGTGGAGCTGGGCCCGGAGCAGGCACAGGCGTGGACTCCTGGAGCGGCTTTTCCAGAGCTTCATTCCTGTGTACCGGTTTGGCGGGTGGGAGGGAGCGCGAGAACCATATCGGGTAGGGGCGCTGAACATGGGAGGTTGGATTGGGGTAGGGGCGCTGAACGGGACCTAGTGTGGGGGATGCAGTAGTGATCGTGGTGTCGGAGCCTGCGGGTGCCAGGTCCCGGAGGGAGACGGTATCTTGCCGGCCATCGGGATGTCTGATATACGCATAGTGTGGGTTGGAGTGCAGGAGCTGGACCCTCTCTACCAGGGGGTCGGTCTTATGGCTCCGAACATGTTTTCGGAGGAGGACGGATCCGGTGTCATCAGCCAGGATGGAAGCGAGGCCCCCAGGTAGCTCCCCTAGGGAAAACAAACAAGCGGTCATGAGGAGTCTGGTTTGTGGCTGTGCAAAGGAGGGACCTAATAGAGTGGAGCGCATCGGGGAGGACCTCCTGCCAGTGAGAAACTGGGAGATTCCTGGACCATAGGGTCAGTAGGACGGTCTCCCAGACCGTCGCGTTCTCCCTCTCCACCTGCCCGTTTCCCCTGTGGTTATAGCTGGTAGTCCTGCTCGAGGCGATGCCGTTACTGAGCAGATACTGACGCAGTTTGTCGTTCATGAACGACGAGCCCCTGTCGCTGTGGACATAGCGGGGGAAACCGAACAGGGTGAAGACACTATGCAGGGCTTTGATGACTGTTGGAGTGGTCATATCGGGGTAGGGAATGGCGAACGGAAAACGGGAGAACTCGTCTATGATGTTCAGGAAGTACGTGTTGCGATTATTGGAGGGGAGGGGCCCTTTGAAATCGATACTAAGGCGTTCAAAGGGCCGGGATGCCTTTACCAGGTGGGCCTTATCCGGTCGATAGAAGTGCGGTTTACACTCCGCACAGATTTGGCAGTCTCTGGTTACAGCTTTGACCTCCTCGGTGGAGTAGGGCAGATAGCGGGCCTTGATGTAGTGGGCGAGCCGGGTGACCCCCGGGTGGCAGAGGTCATCGTGGATAGCACGTAATCGGTCATCTTGCGCGCTGGCGCACGTGCCACGGGACAGGGCATCTGAGGGCTTGTTGAGCTTCCCAGGACGATATACTATATCGTAGTTATAGGTGGAGAGTTCGATCCTCCACCTCAAGATCTTGTCAGTCTTGATCTTTCCCCACTGCGTATTGTCAAACATAAAGGCAACCGATCGTTGGTCGGTGATGAGGGTAAACCTCCTACCAGCGAGGTAGTGCCTCGAGTGCCGTACGGCTTCCACAATGGCTTGGGCTTCTTTTTCGACTGAGGAGTGTTGAACTTCAGAGGTGGTGAGGGTGCGGGAAAAGAACGCTACCAGCCTGCCTGCTTGGTTGAGAGTGGCGGCGAGAGCGACCTCTGAGGCATCGCTCTCCACCTGGAAGGGGGCGGACTCGTCCAACGCGCGCATTGCAGCTTTGGCGATGTCCGCCTTGATGCAGTTGAAGGCCTGGCGAGCCTCGGCTGCCAGTGGAAAAATGGTGGCCTTAAATAGTGGGCGGGCTTTGTCTGCATACTGGGGGACCCACTGGGCGTAATAGGAGAAAAATCCAAGGCACCTCTTCAGGGCCTTGGGGCAGTGAGGGAGAGGGAATTGGATTAGAGGGTGCATATGGTCAGGGTCGGGCCCTAGGACCCCGTTTTCCATGGCTAGCCTGGTTGTGCGGAAAATGCATTTCTCCTTGTTGAGGTTGAGATTTTGGGCGGTTTAGAGAAATCGGTGGAGGTTGGTGTCGTGGTCCTGGTCATGGCCGCAGATGGTTACATTGTCCAAGTACGGAAACGTGGCCCGCAGCCCGTACTGGTTCACCATTCGGTCCATTGCTCGTTGGAACACTGAAACCCCGTTTGTGACGCCAAAGGGGACCCGGAGGAAATGGAAAAGGCCTCAAACGCCGTGTAGTGGCGGTCGTCCGGGCAGATTGGGAGCTGGTGATATGCAGGCTTCATAGAAAACACGCAGTAGTGCGCGATCTGATTTACCATGTCTGCAATCCGGGGAAGGGGGTACGCATCGAGTTGCGTAAAGCGGTTAAAGGTGCCTCCTGCCAGGGTCCTGGTATTTTGATACCTTTGCCTGTTTTTTTCAGGAGATTTTGGGTTCTAATCCAGTAGGTTAGTGTGGCGAACAGAAAGGCGGCAGGGGTTTGTCAAAAGCCTCGGCGAAGAAATGCCATGGGAAAGAAATCCCCAGCTGGTAGCCCGACAAAGGAATCTGGGGGAGAAAAGATGCCGGAGGTGGTTGCATCCATCACACTAGAGACGCTGGGCGGGTGTGGTGGAGCAGGAGTTTGAGAAGTTTGGCAGGCAGATAGATGGGTCAATCGGAGTGGCATAGGAAGGAGATTAAAAAGTCGTTCAAAGCCACCATCGAGGAGGCATTTAGTCCAAAAAGGGAGCAGCTGGGAAAGACAATCAAAGCTGTGAGGAAGCATGGGGAGACATTGTCGAGGCATGCGGATCAGCTCGCCTTGTTGGAAGCTGAGATGCTGCTCATTGTGGATAGGAATAAGGGCCTAAAGGCCAAAGTTGAAGATCTGTATGACAGGTCAAGGTGCTTGAATCTCAGAGTGGTGGGTTTTCCAGAGGGAGCGAAGGGCCCGAGACCAACAGGAAATCTTTTAGAAATGTTCTCTCAGTTGGTAGGCAGGGAGGGAGTGTTCTCCGCTCCGGAATTGGACAGAGTGCATCAGGCTCTGCGTCAGAAGGTATGGTCGGATAAGCCGCCGCAGGCAGTGATCGTCCTATTTCACAATTACCAGACGAAGTAGCGGGTCCTGGAGTGGGCCAAGAAGAATCACAACATTGATTGAGACGAGCACTACAGGACATTGGTATGAGCTGGCGAAGCAGCGGGCGGCCTTCAATAAGGCGAAAGTGGTTCTATAGTACAAGGGTGTGCAGTTCTGGGTGGTGTTGAGAGTCACGCTGGACTCGAGGGATCACTTTTTAACCACTCCGGAACAGGCCGAAGTCTTCATCAAGGACAAAGGACTGGGGCTGGTTTGAGGCTGGTGGGATTTTTTGTTTGTAAAAGTTGAGCCGGGGTGACTGTAAATATTGCAATATAGTGTGTTACGTCTTTGCTCTTCTTTTTCTGGAGTCCAGGGTCATGGGGGAAGGTAAAGTGGGGGAATTAATATGGTAATTAGGGAGTAAAGAGGAGCATGGTAAGGATGTTGGGATTTGGACAAGGGAGTCGGGGGGGGATGCGGTTGTTGGCCTTTGTTTTGGTTGTTTTGGGTGGGACATTGCTAGCACTAAGTGGTGGGCTAGTGAACGAGAGTGGTGTGGGGGTGGGGGAGGCTGCGTATTGGGCCAGTTTGGCAAGGCCCGATGTATCTAGAATGTTTGTTTGGGAGGGAGAGGAGGTTAGTTGAGGTAGTGGGCGGTTTGCCGGCTTTTAGAGGGAGTAGGGAGCTAACAATGATCGGGGAATTTTCTTTATCTCACCCTTTGGGTGGGGCAGGGGGCCATTGTAGGTGTACCTGAGGCCTAGGAACTGGTAGTGAAGGTATTACTCGAAGGTGAGGGGGGGTGTGAGAGGCCCCCAACAAGGTGAGTAACCTGAAACTTGTGAGGTCTGGGGTGTCCAGTAAAGAGGGCGAGGGTTTTTGCACATTTAAAGAGTCTGGAGCTGATATGGTGTTCTGATAAGAGACTCACATGTGGATACGGGACCAGATTAGGCTCCAGAAAACCTGGGGTAGCCATGTGTTTCACTCGGGCTTGGATAGTAGAGTACGGGAGGTGGCGATCTTAATTAATAAGAGAGTTCGGAGCCGGGAGGAGAGAGTTCTCGCTGATGAGGGTGGACGATACGTGATGGTTGTAGGGGCATGAGAAGGGAAGTCGGTGGTTTTGGTGAATGTGTACACCCCAAATTGGGATGAGATATCATTTATGAAGTGGCTGCTGACTACGGTACCGGATTTGGATACCCACCAATTGATTTTGGGGGCAATTTAAACTGTGTGTTGGACCCAAAGGTGGATTGCTCCAGGCCAAACATGTTGGTCCCGGGTGGGATGGCATGGGTATTGTCTGCGTTTAAGGAGGAGATGGTGCTGGCGTGGGGGGCAGATCCGTGGCCGTTTAGCACCGTGGGGAAAAAGAGTTCTCTTTTTTTCTTCTGCACACAAGGTGTATTCGAGGAGCAATTATTTTATCGTGAGTCGGACTCTTCTCACTGGGGTGAAGAAGTCGGAGTACTCAGCGGTGGTTATTTCAGATCATGCCCCACGTTGGGTGGACCTGGTGTTGGAGCTCAGTCGGGAACACCATCGATGGCGGTGGTTAGACATAGGGCTGCTATCGGGCTTGGGGTTGTGTGTGAGGATTTCTAGGACCATTCGGGAGTATGTGGAACATGATGATAACGGGGTGGTATCTCCCTCACCTTTGTGGGAGGTGCTGAAGGTGATGATCAGGGGAGAGATCATGGCCGGGATTCTCCAAGCCTGCGCCGGGTCGGAGAATCGCCGGGGGGGGGGCACGAGAATCACGCCACGCCGACGCCGGGCTGCCGATTCTCCGGCGAACGGAGAATCGGCGGCAATTGCGCCAGCGCGGTCGCCGTGGCGCCGGTCAGGGGCCATTGAGAGCGACCCCCGCAGCGATTCTTCACGCTCAATGGGCCGAGTGCCCGCCAAGTTCCGCAAAGTCCCACCGGCGTGCTTTACATATGGTCCCACCTGGCGGGACCTCGGCGTTCTGGCTGCGGGAGCCGTTCTGGTGGGGAGGCTGGTGGAGCCAACTCCGGGGGGGCCTCCACAGTGGCCGCGATCGGGGGCTACTAATTGGCGATCGCTCTAATTCCGGGGGGGGGGCCTTTGTTCCTCCGCGCCGGGCCCCTGTCGGGCTTGTTGCCCGGGGATCGGCGCGGAGTCGGCCGTGGCGCGCATGCGCGGACTCGCGCCGGCCGTGTAGGTCTGGCTTTCAGCACCGGAGCAGCACACAGCACTCCGGCGCCATTCTAGCCCCCAAGGAAGGGGAGAATGGCTGGGCCTGGAGGCCCATTGAGGGCGGCGTCGCCCGCGCCGGTTTTGAAGCTGGCATCAACACTTGCCCGGGAGTTCGGAGAATCCTGGCCATAGCTTTTAAGTCCAATGTGGATGGAGAGGTGAGGGAAGAACAACAGAAATTGGTGGCTGAGATTCTCGGGGTAACTTGTAGGTACGCGAGGGGCCCGACCCTGGAGCTTTTGGTGTGCAGTTAAAGACTGCAAATGCAGTTTGATTTGCTGTCCATGGACAGGGCATTGCGGCAATTGAGGTGGGCGAAAGGGACAGTCTAGGAGTCTGGTGACGACCAAGCCATCTCTTGCCGGATTGGGCGGTTGGAATTTTGGTTGACGCGGAAGAGTTTTCAATACTCAGGGGTCCAGGTGGCGCGAGATTGGGCATGATTCGGAGGTTGAATTATATGAGCCTGGTGAGTAGTGTTAAGGCGGACTTGGAGAGGTGGGTGAGGCTCTTGTTATCGTTCGAGTACCAGGCTTAATTGGTTAAGATGAACAGCTTGCAGAGATTTTCATTTCAGTGTCTCCTGGTGATCCTGCCCTAGTCGTTTTTCTGAAGGGAAGCTTATTTCCAGCTTTATTTTGGTGCTAAAGGCCCGAGGATTTGGAGGGGGGACCTCCAGTGGGAGAGACAAGCAGGGGGTCTAGCACTGACAAATTTGCTGTATATTATTGGGTGTCCAATGCGGTGAAGGTGTTGGGAGCGATGCGGGACCCGGGTGCTCTTTGGGTTCAGATAGAGTCGAGATGATTAGGGGCATATGTTTGGGGGCATTAGTAACAGCACCACTTCCGTTGGCGCTGGTAAGCTGCTCAACAAACCCAGTGGTGTCCTCGCTAAAAATATGGAAGCAACTCCACCAGCATTTCAAAGTTTGGGGCAGCTTCAAGGCTGGCTCCCATTTGTGCTAACCACCTGTTTCAGCCAGCAAGCCTAGATGCTACATTTGGTGCATGGAGAGAGTGGGTGTTTGCCAGTCTGGAGGTGCTGCAGGAGAAATTTGGGCTGTTAGGCTAAGACATGTATAGGTACCTCCGGGTATGGAGCTTTGTTAAGGGTTTTTTTTAAATTTCCCGGTGGTTTCACCATCATCCCTACTGGAAAGGATTCTCTCCCATTTGGGGTCAGAGGAGGGCAGTATATCCAGCATGTATGAACGAATCATAGGGAAAGAGTTGAGTTTGGTGGAACGGATGAAGGCTAAATGGGTGGAGGAGTTGGGGCCAATACTGGTGGAGGAGGTATGGAGTGAGGGGCTGCGGAGGGTAAACTTCATGTCGTCATGTGCAGGACTGAGCCCTATTCAGCTAAAGGTAGTGTTTCGAGTGCACCTCATTAAAGGCTAGGATGTTTTTTTTGGAGGGGGTGGAGGATAGGTGCGAAGCCCTACTCGAGAGAGAATAGGTGCGAGCCCTGCTCGAGGGGGCATGCACACCACACACACATGTTTTGGTCCTGTTCTAAGCTGGTAGGTTCTGAAGGTCCTTCGTTTATACCATGCCAGTGATCCTAAATATTGAGCTAGAGCCCTGCCCTTTGGTGGCTATGTTTGGGGTTTTTGATGTGCCAGAGCTTTGGATGGGTACAGATGTCCTTGCCTTCACCTCGTTGGTGGCGCGGAGGTGTACCCTCATGGGCTGGAGGTTGGCGACGAGGACTTCTGCGTGGCTAGGGAACTTGATGGTGTTTTTGCACCTTAAGAAGGTCAAACAGAATCCCTGGGGGAGCACTCATATCCTGCGCAGACCAGCTGACGAATGTATTCACAGACATCTTCAATACCTCACTTCTCCGCTCTGAGGTTCCCAACTCCTTCAAGAAGACAACCATAATACCAGTACCAAAGAAGAACAAGGTACCTGCCTTAATGACTACCATCCGGTGGCCCTGACATCTGTTATCATGAAGCGAGCGGCTAACCATGAGATGGATCAACGCCAGCCTCCCAGACGGTTTCGATCCATTGCAGTTTGCCTGTCGCCGCAAGTGGTCCACAGCAGATGCTATCTCCCTGGCCCTACAATCAACAATTTCACACCTCGACAACAAGGACACCTACGTCAGATTACTGTATATACACTCCAGCTTCCCCTTGAACACCATTATCCAGACAAGACTAATAACCAAACTCTGCAATCTTGGACTTGACCCCTCCCTGCGCAGTTTGCAGATGATACGACTATGGTGGGTGTATCTCAAACAACAACTAGTCAGACCACAGAAGTGAGATAGACCACTTGGTTGCATGGTGCACCGAAAACAACCTCTCTCTAAATGTCAGCAAAACCAAGGAACTGATCACCGACTTCAGCAAGAGTAGTACGACACACGGCCCTATCTACATCAATGGGTCCCAAGCGGAGATGGTTGATAATGTTAAGTTCTTTGGGGTCACCATCACCAACAGTCTGTCCTGGACCACTCACGTTGATGCAACAGTCAAGAAAGCCCAACAATGTCTCTACTTCTTACAGAAACTAAATAAATTCGGCATGCCTGCGTTGACTATCACAAACATCTTCAGATGTGCCATAGAGAGCATCCTATCTGGCTGCATCACAGCTTGGTATGGCAACTGCTCGGCCCAAGATTGCAAGAAACTGCAGAATGTGGTAAAGTCAATCCAACGCATCACACAAGCTTAACACACCACATTGATTTTGTATACACCTCCTGATGCCTCAGGAAGGCAGGCAGCATTGTCAGAGACCACTCCCACCCAGGCTTTGCCTTCTTCCAGACCCTTCCATCAGGCAGAAGGTACAGAAGTCTGAAGAACAGCATATCCAGACATAGGATCAGCTTCTTCCCCAAAGCTACTAGACTCCTCAACGACTCTCCCTCAGACTGATCTGTTCCCTGTAAGAACACCATTTCATGACGCCTTATGCTGCTCTTGCTCATGTATTTGCTTTATTTGGCCGTTGTTCCACACTGTAGCCAATAAATAATTTGTTGATGTACTTTGTCGATTATTCTTTTTGTCTACTGTGTACGTACTGTGTACGTCCCATTGGCAGCAGAAAAATGCTTTTCACGTACTTTGGTACATGTGACAATAACTCAATCAATCAATCAATACACCGTGAGGGGATCGATTGAAGGGTTCTACCAGAGTTGACGGCCATTTATATTGTGTTTCAGCGAATTAGTCACTGTTAGCTGTTAGGGGAAGTTGGTGAGTGAGCAGGGGAGTTTCTTGTTTTTTGTGTTTCACAGGTTGGAAAGTTGAGTTGCAGATTTGTTTGGGGTTTGTGTTTGGTTAAGGGTTTTTGTTTGTGTGTTTTGTAATTTTGTATAAAATGCTAAAAATGTAATAATATGTTTTTAAAAAGACAAGGAAAAGGTCAAGAGGTGATAACTCATCCATTAGACCATCTGATGTCATCCTGTAATCATCAAAATGTTGAATCTTTCTGGGGGTTCAAAGTTGCAGTGATAGGTCCATCCACGTGTGGCCTGCTGTCAGCCCGACTGATAAATAAGGTTTTAAAACTGCCATGGGAGCTTAATTGAAGTGCACTCAATTGCCAGTATATCACATTTGTCTTTCAAAAATTCAATGACAGCCATAATGAGATAAAACTGAATTTTGTTCAAGCCAGAGTTTGATGTATGATTGACACGAAAACGATTTCGATCCTCGGAAATTGCAACATAGCTACATGAATGGAAACTGCTCACCCAAGTCACGAAGAGGTTTGTAAATAAGAGCAAAGGTTTTAAGTTTAAATATTGAGGGAAACAGAGCCGCTGCAGCTTAATGAGGAAGGGTAACGGTCAGTAGGATAGGAAATTGGCAAGAAATATTTTAGACGGCGCAGTTTCTATGGGGTACCAGATGGAAGCTCGCAAAGAGTACTGTGAAGTAAATTCTGAACATCACAAAACATGAATGAGGACTGCAAATTAGAAGAGTTTGGTATGGAGAGAGCTGCTCATGACATGACAGGAGGATTCAAAAGTGGCACCGGGAAAGTGAAAGTTGGTGAGTACAGTCGGGTAAGTATTTACTGTTGCTTTACAGTGCCAGGGTCCCAGGTCAATTCCCGGCTTGGATCACTACCTGTGCGGATTCTGCACGTTTGCCCTGTGTCTGCGTGGGTTTCCTCCGGGTGCTCCAGTTTCCTCCCGCAAGTTCTGAAAGATGTGCTGTTAAATAATTTGGGCATTCTGAATTCTCCCTAAGTGTACTCGAACAGGTGCCGGAGTGTGGCGACGAGGGGATTTTCACAGTAACTTCATTGCAGTGTTAATGTAAGCCTACCTGTGACAATAATAAAGGTTATTATTATTACTTTTATCGCTTCTAGTTTGTACGGTCTACATTTTGTGGTTTATACTTTGTAAGGACTATATTCTGTAGTAACGAGAACCGGGGAAGAAGGGTGCTAGAGTAATTGATATTAATTGATTTTAAAATTAATATTTAAGGGTAAGTCATGGAGAGTTCAGAGCCGTGGTGTGCTCCTCCTGCTCTATGTGGAATGATGACTGTAAGAAATTGGTACTTTAACCCAGGCCTTTAAAAACCTTACTGCAACAGATATAAAATACAATAAAGTATATATTTGTTGCAGTAATATTATTAAATAACCTAGATTAAGGTATCCAGACTGTGTGTCTGCTAAAGGTGTAATTAAGAAGTTGTAATTAGGGGCGGCACAGTGGTTAGCACTGCTGCCCCACAGCGCCGGAGGGAGCACCAGGGGGTTTCAATTCCAGCTTTGGGCGACTGACTGTGTGGAATTTGCACTTTCTCCCCGTGTCTGTGTGGGTTTCCTCCCACTGTCCAAGTAGGTGCAGGTTAGGTTGGTTGACTATGCTAAATTGTCCCTTAGTGTGCAAAGGTTAGGTGGGGTTATGACGTTGTAGGGGGTTGAGCCGAGGTAGAGCGCTCTTTCAGAAGGTTGGTGCAGACTCAATGAGCCGAATGGCCTCGTTCTGCACTGTAGGGATTCTATGATTCTAACTCATAAAAGGTGAGATCATGAATGATTCTAAACATTTACTTGTTTACAAAAAGAGGGCTAATGGAACATTGTTATGATTGCTGAAGGTTCCATGGAGAGTGGATAATTTATCGGCAAGTGGTGTTTAGTCCTAGTGAAACAGGTCATGTGACATCTTAGTGGGATACAGATGGTGTAATTAATGGGAGGAGCCAGGTCTGTCTGTAATTTTGCAGTTTGCCAAGGATTTGAGTCTGACAATTTTACATTGAAAAGCAGTTTTGTCAAATGCCAGGTTCAGCAGAAGTGTACTGGTTCTGCTCCTGAAAAGCTCCTTCTCTCCAAAAGTTTCTACACAATTAGGTAATTTGTTGGTTAACTTTATTTATAAGGGGGACTTCCGGGTGCGGCTATGCAGAGCTAGGTCGCATATTCGGTAGCTCCTGCTTGGAACGGACTTTTGGGCTCGTTACAGGGCCCCCACGGCATTTGTTTGCCATTTCCCGGTGTGGGAAGAAGGCTGCAGCATTCCCCCAACAGTGTCCCCCAGGAAGGGTATGTCTCTTGGTTGCGAGACACGGCAGAAACAGTAAAAGATTTGGCTGCAACTTCAGGATAAACATGGCCTCTTCCAGCATGCAGGTGGGGGAAGGGCAAGCTTAAAGCTGCAAGCTGACCTGAGGGCCTGTATCAAAGGTGAATTCTAGCAGCAGAGGGAAAAACTGTGAAAAGATCTCATCAAGGCCACTGAAGGGACTTCCGGTTGCGGTGATGCCTAGCTAGCCGCACGCTTCGGCGGCTCCAGCTCCGACGGACCTTCGGGCTCTTTTAAGAGCCCCAACGGGGAATTTTTCGACGACGCAACCCGGTGCGAGGAATCGTCGACCAAAGGGTCAGAAAGAGAGAAGTACAAGATGGCGGCGGAGAAGGCGCAGGCGACATGGGGGCCTGAGCAGGATGAAATCGTGAGACGGTGCGTGGAGCTGCTGAAGAGGGAGGTGCTGACCCCGATGCTACAGGCAATTGAGGGGCTCAAGGAGACATTAAAGACCCAGGAGACTGAGCTCCGCGTGGTGGAGCAGAAGGTGACAGATATTGAGGACGAGATCCTGGGCCTGGCGGTTAAGACTCAGACGCACGAGGCACTTCATAAAAAGTGTACTGAAAGGATCGAGGCCCTAGAAAACGGAGCACGAAGGAAGAACCTTCGGATACTAGGTCTCCCTGAGGGTGTGGAAGGAGTGGACTGTGGAGAGTACGCAAGTAAGATGCTGAGCTCACTGATGGGTGCTGAGGCCCCTGCGGGCCCCATGGAGGTGGAGTGGGCAAATCGGATTCCGGTGAGAAGACCAAAAGCGGGAGAACCACAGAGGGCGATAATCGTGCGATTTTACCGCCTTAAGGTCAGAGAAGAGGTCCTGAGATGGGCTAAAAAGGTGCGGAGTAGCAGATGGGAGAATGCTGTGGTGCGGATATACCAGGATTGGAGTGCGGAGGTGGCGAGAAGGAGGGCGAGCTTCAACCGAGCCAAAGAGGTGTTGCATAAAAGGAAGGTGAAGTTTGGGATGCTGCAGCCGGCAAGACTATGGGTCACGTATCAGGAGAGACACTATTATTTCGAGACGGCGGAGGAAGCATGGTCCTTCATCAAAGAAGAGAAATTGGACCGGAACTGAGGGACTGATGCTGCAGGAAATGTGATTGTTATTGTTTTTGTTAATGTTACAGTGGAAGTTAATTGAGAAGTAAACAGGGAAGGGGGGAGACATTGGGGAAATGTGGGCGCCGGTGAGGGGGGAAAGACGGGACATAGTCGGAGAATGGGGAAGGAGGGGGGGGGGGGAGGGGAAAGGGAGCTGCGCCATAAGAGGCGGGTCAGGTAAAGGGATGTTCCCGCACCAGAAAGAATAAGGCGGGAAGACAGGCGCAAGGCAGATGGGAGTTCCCCTTACACGGTGGGCAGGGGGGGGGTCGAGGAGTGAGCAGGAGTAGCCGGGGTCAGTTGAAGTCAGCTGACTTACGAAAGTGACATGGGGGGAGCAATCATGCTAGATAGGGATCTAGCGGGGAGGGGAAGGGGGGAGGGGGACAACTGGGTTGCTGCTGCGGAAATCCAAAAGGAAATGGCTAAAGAGTGGGTGGGCGGGGATGGTGTGCGACGCTGGGGGAGCGAGCGGGAGCGCGGAGGCGGGATATGGGACTGGCCTAGAGAAGGTAATGGCTAGTCGACACAGGAGGGGGGCTGGTAGCCCCCTAGTGAGGCTGATCACGTGGAACGTGAGAGGCCTGAACGGACCGATAAAAAGGGCCCGAGTGCTCGCGCATTTGAAAGGACTAAGGGCAGACGTGGTTATGCTCCAAGAGACGCACCTAAAGGCAGCGGACCAAGTTAGTCTAAGGAAAGGATGGGTGGGACAGGTGTTCCACTCAGGACTGGACGCATAGAACAGAGGGGTGGCCATTTTGGTGGGGAAACGGGTAGCATTTGAAGCAAAGAACATCGTAGCAGATAGCGGAGGTAGATATGTAATGGTGAGTGATAGGCTGGAGGGAATGGAGGTCGTGTTGGTTAATGTGTATGCCCCAAATTGGGATGATGCGGGATTCATGAGACGGATGCTGGGGCGTATACCGGACCTGGAGGCAGGAAACTTGATTTTAGGAGGGAACTTTAATACGGTGCTGGACCCGGTGTTAGATAGATCCAGATCAAGGACCGGAAGGAGGCCGGCAGCGGCCAAGGTACTTAAGGGGTTTATGGACCAAATGGGGGGGCGTGGATCCATGGCGATTTCTTAGACCTAGGGCTAGGGAGTTTTCCTTCTTCTCCCATGTCCATAAAGTGTACTCCCGGATAGATTTTTTTGTTTTAGGAAGGTCGTTGATCTCTAGGGTGGAAGAAGCTGAGTACTCAGCCATAGCGGTTTCAGACCATGCCCCACATTGGGTGGACCTGGAAGCAGGAGAGGACAGGGAGCAGAGAACACTCTGGCGATTAGATGTGGGACTGATGACGGATGAGGGAGTGTGCGGAAGAGTGCGGGGGTGTATTGAGAGATACCTGGAGGTCAATGACGACGGCGAGGTCCCTGTGGGAGTGGTCTGGGAAGCATTAAAAGCGGTGGTCAGAGGACAGCTGATCTCTATTGGGGCCCACAAAAGGAAAACAGAGGCCAAGGAAAGGGAAAGATTACTGGGGGAGATTTTAAGGGTGGATAGGGAATTTGCAGAGACTCCGGAGGAGGAACTGTACAGGGAGAGGAGACGACTCCAGACGGAGTTTGACCTTCTGACCACCAGAAAGGCGGAGGTACTGTGGAGGAAGACACAGGGGAGGAGGTATGAATATGGGGAAAAGACTAGTCGCCTGTTGGCGCATCAATTGCGAAAGAGGGCAGCAGCGAGGGAGATAGGAATTAGAGACGAAAGGGGAGACACGGTGCGAAGGGCAGGAAAGATAAATGAGGTGTTCAAGACCTTCTATGAGGAACTGTATAGGTCTCAACCCCCAGAGGGAGAGGAGGGGATGCGGCAGTTCTTGGACCAATTGAGGTTCCCGAAAGTGGAGGAGCAGGAGGTGGCAGGCCTGGGGGCGCCGATTGAGGTGGACGAGGTTATTAAGGGACTGGGAAGCATGCAAGCAGGGAAGGCCCCGGGACCAGACGGGTTCCCGGTGGAATATTACAGAAAATATGTGGACTTGTTGGCCCCGTTGATGGCGAGGACGTTCAATGAGGCCAGGGAAGGGGGGACTCTACCCCCGACGATGTCGGAGGCGACGATATCGCTAATTTTGAAGAGGGACAAAGATCTGTTGCAGTGTGGGTCCTATAGACCTATTTCACTATTGAACGTGGACGCCAAATTGCTGGCAAAGGTACTGGCATCGAGGATAGAGGACTGTGTCCCGGGGGTGGTGCACGAAGACCAGACAGGGTTCGTAAAAGGGAGACAACTGAATGTTAACGACTATTAGGGGTGATAATGATGCCCCTAGTGGAGGGGGAGGCAGAGATAGTGGCGGCAATGGACGCAGAGAAGGCATTTGATAGGGTGGAGTGGGAGTATTTATGGAAAGTGTTAAGGAGGTTTGGGTTTGGGAACGGGTTTATTAGCTGGGTTAGACTTCTTTATGGGGCTCCAACGGCAAGCGTAGTTACAGGTCGACATAGATCGGAGTATTTCCGATTATATAGGGGAACAAGACAGGGATGCCCGCTGTCTCCATTGTTGTTCGCGTTGGCAATTGAACCTCTGGCCATGGCATTGAGAAACTCCAGGAAATGGAGAGGGGTGATTAGAGGGGGAGAAGAACACAGAGTCTCGTTATACGCAGATGACCTATTGTTATACGTGTCGGACCCAGCGGGGGGGATGATAGAGGTTATGCAAATTTTGAGGGGGTTCGGGGAATTCTCGGGGTATAGGCTAAACATGGGGAAGAGTGAATTATTTGTGATACATCCAGGGGACCAGAGTAAAGAGATAGAAGGCTTACCGCTAAGGAAAGTGGAAAGAAACTTCCGATACCTGGGGATTCAGATCGCTAGGAGCTGGGGAACCTTGCACAGACTTAATCTGACACGGCTGGTAGAACAAATGGAGGAGGACTTCAAGAGGTGGGACATGCAGCCTCTATCGCTGGCGGGCAGGGCGCAAGCAATTAAGATGATGGTCCTCCCGAGGTTCTTATTTGTATTTCAATGTCTCCCTATACTAATCACCAAGACCTTTTTTAATAAAATAGATAGGAGCATCACGAGCTTCGTGTGGGCAGGGAAAGTTCCGAGAGTAAGGAGGGGGTTCCTTCAGTGTAGTAGGGACAGAGGAGGACTGGCACTACCGAACTTGGGTGATTACTATTGGGCCGCCAATGTGGCAATGATACGTAGATGGATGATGGAGGGTGAGGGAGCGGCGTGGCAAAGACTGGAGAGAAAGTCCTGTAAAGGGACGAGTTTAGAGGCGCTGGTGACGGCGCCGCTACCGTTCTCACCTAAAATGTTTACCACAAACCCGGTGGTGGCGGCAACGCTGAATATCTGGGGACAGTGGAGGCGACAGAGAGGGGTGCGGGGAGCCCTGGTGGGGTCCCCTATCAGGAACAACCATAGGTTCGCCCCAGGAAGAATGGATGGAGGATTTCAAAGCTGGTACCAGTTGGGAATTAGGAAGGTGGGAGATTTATTTATAGATGGGACTTTTGCGAGCTTGGGAGCATTGGAGGAAAAGTATAAGTTGCCCCGGGGAAATTTCCTGCGATATATGCAGGTGAGGGCGTTTACTAGACAACAGGTGAGGGAATTTCCGCGGCTCCCGACACAGGGGATACAGGACATGGTGCTTTCAGGGGTGTGGGTCGGAGAGGGCAAGGTGTCAGAGATTTATAGAGAGATGAGGGAAGAGGGGGAGGAGTCGGTGGGCTAACTAAAAGGAAAGTGGGAAGAAGAATTAGGGGAGGAGATAGAGGAGGGTATGTGGACTGATGCCCTAAGCAGGTTAAATTCCTCTTCCTCATGCGCCAGGCTTAGCCTGATTCAATTTAAGGTGCTACATAGAGCACACATAACGGGGGCAAGATTGAGCAGGTTCTTTGGAGTGGAGGACAAATGTGGGAGGTGTGGCGGGAGCCCGGCAAACCACGCACATATGTTTTGGGCGCGCCCGGCACTGGAAGGGTATTGGAAGGGAGTGACGGGAGTGATTTCGCAGGTGGTGAAGGCCCGGGTCAAACCAGGTTGGGGGTTCGCTCTATTTGGAGTTGCGGAAGAGCCGGGAGTGCAGGAGGCGAAAGAGGCCGATGTCGTGGCCTTTGCGTCCCTAGTAGCCCGGCGCAGGATCCTACTCATGTGGAAGGAGGCGAAACCCCCCGGACTGGAGGCCTGGGTAAATGATATGGCGGGGTTCATTAAACTGGAACAGATAAAGTTTGCCCTGAGAGGATCGGCTCAAGGGTTCACCAGGCGGTGGCAGCCATTTCTCGACTACCTAGGGGAACGTTAGAGGGAAGACAGATGACCAGCAGCAGCAACCCAGGGGCAGGGGGGGAGGGAGGGGGGTGGGGGGTTTAGTTTAGTTTAGGTCAATAGACAATGGGGTTTTGTTACCTGTGTATTGTTAAAAATTTCTGTTTTGTTATTGTTTCGTTTGCTTTGTAAGAGGGAAAAATTGTTGTTTGGAAAAAAAATTCAATAAAATATATATTTTTTTTAAAAACGTTATTTATAAGTGGAATTTGAACTGTATTGGGTTGCTTTATTGCAGTTAGTGGCAGGTACAGATGGCAAGTTAAAAAAAATTCTTGTGCTTAAGAACTGTTTAACTGATAATTGTAAAGCTATTTTCTTTGATGCTAATGTGGTTAATTCTATTTTTAATTATTTTACATAAAATGTACCTATTGGTCAAAGTCATCACTCCTGGGATGAAGTATCCTTTCCTCACAGTTTTGCAAAATAAAATAAAAATTGTTTGGGGTTCTGGTCTGGTATCTGAACAAATGTTGGGGTCTGTATCCTGACATTGGGAAGCCAGTAACATTTCCAGTGCCAGCATGTCTCCAGCTGTAGCTTCTGGAAGCCTGGATTTCGGAGCTCACAAGCCTGCTGGGGCCAATGTGGAGTATCCGTAAGGCAGAGAGCACCATGGATAGGACGTACAGAGAGACAGTCACACTGCAGGCTAATACTCCACATGCAGGAAGAGAATGGGTTTCCACTAGGCAGAGCAGGAGAACTAGGCAGTGCAGCTATTTCCTCTGGCCAGTATCCTGCAAAACAGATATACTGCTTTGGATAAAGTGAAGGGGAATGGCCTCCCGGGGGAAGCAGCAACAGCCAAATTTGTTGGTTCTACTGCACAGGAGAAGAGTAAAAAGTGTGGGAATGCAATAGCAACGCTGGATTCAGTTGCAAGGGGAAATAGTTAGGCGTTTCTGGCCACAAAATAGACTCCAGGATGATATGTTGCCTCCCTGGTGCTTTGGTCAAGGATGTCTCCGAGCAGCTACAGGCCATTCTGGAAGGAGTGGTGAACAACCAATGGTCATAGTACACATTGGTACAGGCAACACAGGTTAAAAAAAGGGACAAGGTCTTAAAAACAGAATATAGGGAGTTAGGAAGTTGAAAAGTAGGGCCTCAAAGTTAGTGATCTCAGGATTACTACCAGTGCCACATGCCAGTCAGAACAGAAATAGCAGGATATATCAGATGAATATGTGGCTGAAGAGATGGTGTGATGGAGAAGGTTTCAGATTCCTGGGACATTGCAACCGATTCTGGGGGAGGTGGAACCCATACAAACTGGACGGGTTACACCTGGGCAGGACCAGGATTGATGCCCAGGGGGAGTATTTTCTAGAGTGGCTGGGAAGGGTTTAAACTAAAATAGCAGAGGATGGAACCTATCCAAAGAGTCAAAGAAGGGGGAAACATGAACTTAGAACAAAAGACAGAAAGGGGAATAAGTAAAGTGATAGGCAGAGAAATTAAGGGCCAGAATCAAACAGGGCCACAGTGAAAAATAATGGGAATGGGACAAGGAGTGTTAAAAAGACAAGCCTCAAGACTTTGTGCCATAATGCACAGAGCATTTGCAATAAAGTGGATGAATTAATCATGCAAATAGATGTAAATGGGTATGACATAGTCAGGATATGGAGGCATGGCTGTCGGGTGACCAGGGATGGGAACTGAATATGCAGGGGTACTAGGTATATAGGAAGGGTAGACAAAAAGGAAAAGGCAGTGGAGTTTCATTACTGGTTAAGGAAGAAATTAACAAAATAGTGAGGAAGGATATTCGCTCCGGCGATGTGGAATCTGTATGGGTAAGGCTGAGAATCACCAATTGGTCAAAAACATTAGTGGGCGTTGTATATAGATCACCAAACTGCAGTAGTGATATTGGGAATGGCATTAAACAGAAAATTAGAGACACCTATAATAAAGGAACATCATTAATTATGGATGATTTTTATCTGCATATAGATTGGGCAAATCAAATTAGTAACGATGCGATCGTGGAAGAATTCCTGCAGTGTACACAGGATGGTTTTCTAGACCAAATGTTGAGGAACTAGATAACAGGCCATCCTAGACTGGGTATATCCTCGCTGGGCTAAATCGCTGGCTTTTAAAGCAGACCAAGGCAGTCCAGCAGCACGGTTCAATTCCCGTACCAGCCTCCCCGAACAGGCGCCGGAATGTGGCGACTAGGGGATTTTCACAGTAACTTCATTGAAGCCTACTCGTGACAATAAGCGATTTTCATTTCATTCATTTCAATTGGTAATCTAGTTGTTCGAGATCCCTTGAGGAGGACCGTAACATGATAGAATTCTTCATCCAGATACCTGAATCTTAATAAAGGAAACTACAATTGTCTGAGACACGAGTTGGCTATGATGGAATGGGGAATGTTACTGAATGGGATGACTGTGGATAGGCAATAGCAAATATTCAAACAGCGCCTCGGTGAACTGCAATAATTGCTCATTCCTATCTGGTGCAAAAATAAAACAGGAAATATAGCCAAACCATGGCTTACAATGGAAATTAGAGATAGTATTAGATCCAAGAACGAAGCATACAAATTCGCCAGACAAAACAGCATTCCTGAGCATTGGGAGCAGTTTAGAATTCAGCAAAGGTGGACAAGGGGATTAAGAAGGGGGGATAAAGTACGAGAGTAAGCTTGCGGGGAACATAAAAACTGACTGTAAAAGCTTCTATTGGTACGTGAAGAGAAAACGATTGGTGAAGACAAATGTAAGTTCCTTACAGTAGGAAACAGGAGACTTTATAATGAGGAACAAAGAAATGGCTGACCAACTAAATACATGCTTAGTTCAGTCATCACAAAGGAATACACAAGTAACATAACATAAATGCTAATGAGAGGGAGGAACTGAAGGAAATCAGCATTAGCAGGGAAATGGTGTTGAGGAAATTGATGGGACTTCAGGCCGGTAAATCCCCAGGGCCTGATAATCTACATCACAGAGTACTTTATGAAATAGTGGCTGCATTGGTGGTCATCGTCCAAGATGCTATAGACTCTGATATAGTTCCTACAGATTGGAGGGAAGTTAATGTAACATCACTATTTAAAAAGGGAGGTTCTGAATTCTCTCATATGTACCCGAACAGGTGACGGAAAGTGGTGACTAGGGATTTTTCACAGCAACTTCAAGCATACATGTGACAATAAAGATTATTATTATTATAGTGAGAAAATTGGAAATTATAGACCAGTCAGCCTGACATCAGTAGTGGGGAAAATGTGAGTCTATTATAAAAGATTAATAGCAGAGCATTTGGTGGCAGGATCGGACAGTCAGCATCGATTTACAAAAGGGAAATCATGCTCGACAGATCTACTGGAATTCTTCGAAGATGTAACTAGTACTGTTGATGAGGGGGGAACCAGTGGATGTGGTTTATTTGGACTTTCAGAAGGCTTTGGACAAAGTTCCACGTAAGAGATTAACATGTGAAATTAACTTTTAAAATGAAAGAGCATGGGTTTGGGAGTAGTGTATGGAGATGGATAGAAAACTCGTTAGCAAACAGGAAACAGAGTAGGAATACACTGGTCTTTTTCCAAATGACAGGCAGTGGCTACCAGCTATGGTAGGACCCCAGCTAGGACCTATACCTAGGACCCCAGCTATTCACAATATACATTAATGATTTAAGGTAAGGGAGCTAAGTGTAATACCTCCAAATTTTCAGGTGGTACAAAGCTAGGTGAGAGGGTGGACTGTGAGGAGGATGCAGAGATGCTTCAGTGTGATGCAATATAATGCGGTTAAATGTGAGGTTATCCTATTTGGCAACAAAAACAGGAAGGCGGATTATTATCTGAATGGCTACAGATTGAAGGAGGAAAATGTGTAACAATACCTTGGTGCCCTTGTGCACTAGGTGCTGAAAGTAAGCATGTGGGTGCAGTGGGCGGTAATGTTGACACCCCGGGCAAGTACGCGGTAGTCAATTCCAGCCCCACACATTCTAGAGTCATAACGCAAGTGAATTAACCAATAATTCTTATAAAAATACCCAAAATCTTTGGCCCTTGGCTGTCCAATAATTAAAGACACTAGGTTTGTAAGTTTAAACACAATTACTGTTTATTTATAACAAGAACAAATATGCAGTAAATACGGCTGCTAACGGAAGGCTAATACCCAACTCCCCCTTTAACTGCCCCACCCTCTACCCACACACGCAAGACAAACAAATTTTGGAAGAGGGTAAAAAAATAAGAGTTAAGGTCAAAAGATAGAATCCTTGCTTCAGATGATGAGTTCTTTAGTGCACTTTCACAGTATGAGTGTGGATTAAACCACTGGTTGACAGCCTGTAATGGCCGTCCTTGCAGTTAGCAATATCTTACTCATAGCATTTCCAGGTGAGGCCCTGGCTTCACATCAGCCTGTTCTGCAGATAGTTAACAGATTCTGGTCTCTGCTTGCTTCCGCCTTTTATGTAGAGAGAGTTCCGTCCCACAGTGGTCTTTCAGTAAGAATCAGCTGGTTATTTCTGGAGAAACAACGTGGGGAAAAATAGATTTTCTCCCTTAGCTGCCAAAGCAAAACTGAAAGCTCCTTGGGTCCTGAACCATTTCAGTGGGAGCAGATCCAATCACCACCTGTTACAAGGCAGAGTACAGTCTTTTGGACCAATTCATTGGCCATCAGCCAAATCAACCAAACCGAGGCTCAGCCAGTCTCTGTCATTGGTGTTGGTCAGTCCACACCTTCCAAACTAGCACAGGCTTCTGCTCAAATTAAAGGCACAGGCCACTTTCCTTAAAGACATGCCCATAAATCAACCATGGATCAAAAACGTAATGGCAAGAATAAAGGAAAGGGGAAAACAAGGGAATCGACAAGAAATAAACAAGAAAGAACAGGTAGTTACAGTAAAGGAGGAAAATGTTAGGTTGGCTTTCATAGCGAGAGGATTAGAGTACAGGAGCAGGAATGCCTTGCTGCAATTGTACAGTGCCTTAGTGAGACCACAACTGAAATATTGTGTGCAAGTGTGGTCTCCTTATCAGAGGATGGATGTTCTTGCTATAGATGGACTGCAGGGAAAGTTTACCAGACTGATTCCTAGGATGGTGGGGCTGACCTATGAGGAGAGAACGTGTCAGTTAGGATTATATTCACTGCAGCTCATTAGAATGAGGGGGGGATCTCATAGAAACCTACAAAATTCTAACAAACCTGGACAGGGTAGATGCAGGAAGGATGTTCCCAATGGTAGGGAGTCTATAACCAGGGGTCACTGTCTAAGGATGTGGGCTAAACCATTTAGGACTAAGGTGAGGAGAAATCTCTTCACTCAGTGTGGTGAACCTGTGGAATTCTCTACTACAGAAAGCAGTTGAGACCAAAATATTGTACATTTTCAGGAATCAGTCAGAGATAGCTCTTGGGGCAAAAGGGCTCAAAGAATATGGGAGCAAAGCAGGAACAGGTCACTGAGTTAGATGATCAGCCATGATCATAATGAATGGTGGGGCAGGCCTGAATGGCCTATTCCTGCTCCAATTTTCTATGTTTCTATGTGCAGAAGGACAATGTTGCAGATGTGGAAATGAGGTTCTGCACTAGATTGAGTGCAAAATTAAAGATCAGCTCAGAGTCCAACAGAATGGCAATTTTTCACACACTCTGACTCAGATTGAAATGGTTGCCAGAGGGGAAAGCAATCAGTGAAAAAGTAACAAGAGTTCATGCAGGTTGAAAACAATGGTTTTGATATTTACAAATTTGAGTTAGAGGACACAGTGACTAATCCATGACGTGATTCAATACAAGAGGCTGACAGCACTGAATGAGTTAAGGGGAGTGATGGAGAGGTAGAATTGGTAACTTATGGAAACTGACCCTCGACTTGCATATGCCCCTGAGGGACAACACACAGCTAAGGGAGATGTATTTCTTTGAAAAATTCAAAAAGTATAGGGTATCACCAAGGGAACATTCAGTAAATGCAAGTGTGAGTCAGAACTGCCATTGACCATTTTCATCACAATAATGTGATGGCAGGGGCAAAAATGATTAGATATTGTGATGCAATTTAGGCTTTTGTCTTTCAGGAATAAGGTGCCCCTTGAAAAATATTATTTTGTTCACTTGCACTGACTCATGCATGTTAACTGTTATACAAGCTCACTCAGTTCAATATTCCATCAGCTAGCTGCTAATGTTTGGTTACTCAAACTCTCAAGTTTCATGCTCTTCACTAAAAAAATACAATTTCATCCACCACAATCTGTACCAAAGGACTGAATGGCTATTCCCCAAAGCCTCGTGAGTCTACATTACTATTCCTGGAAGATATTTTCAATAATTGTGGTGTTAGTGGCAGCTTTACAAGTTCAACATTTCTTTAAATTAAATTACAGGAAATCTGTACTTCTTTTAGTTTTGAAAACTGTTGAAGCCTTGGACAAGACAGCATTATGCTATGTTGCGTATTTCAAAGGTTTCGGAACAATAAATTTCTTCGAAAAGAACTTATAATTTTATGGTTGTTCAAACATTCCTGAGTTGCTTTTTGGAGAACTAAGGAAATAGATTTTTCCAGTCAGTGGCCTTTCCCTACTTTTAGTCCATTCCACATTCAGAGTGAACGGAACAGATCCGAGGCATTTAGATCACAAAACACCAGACAACATTTACTATTTTCTTTTGGGTTTTTTCCTTTCTTCACCCAATTTTATTTCTTCCAATACTCCTAAACAGAACTTGCGTGGTACAGTTATACAAACACAAGGCATCCCCCACTACTTCAAAACGTTGAGTCCGTTGCCCACTGCCAAGATAGCAGCTGTCAGCAGACCATTTAACTACAAAGAACCAACTGAAGTGCTCAGGCCACATCTCTAGCTTAGCTTGCTGGATGGCAATCAGAAACAGGAACTGCAGACAATTATCCACTTCCTAACCCAGTGAAATCACGGCTGCTTGAGGCATCCCACTGCATCCATTGCTGAGATTACTTAACTCAGCAAAGACTGTGATAATATGTGAGAAGTGTGTCATGTGTATGATTCAGTTATTCAGTACTCATTCATCAGTTAAGCCATCTCCAACAGGAACAATATTCATTTAATTGTGGATACCACAGAAACACTGCATAGTGTTGGAAAACATGAGGACATATTTTTTAAAAAGCAATGCCAGTGAAACACTAAGCTGATTCCAAAGACAAAATTTTGGGGGGGAAAAAGTCATAAAAGCTCAAATGCTAAAGTAAGGATTTGCGCCTTAGGTTTTCTGGAGAGCAAGTTTGTGATTTTAACTTAAACATCTAGCTTCTGGGCAATTAAGTATCATTCGCATTTACCTCACAGGAGCAGCCTGTTTAGAAAGCCTCATTGGCAAATATCTTTGTGCTCACTTCCTCCCCTTTAAATATGATGTGCAGTATGTTGATAAAGGAATTGTGGACAATGAGAAAATAAGTACACTGATATTCATCCTCCAATAGGGAAACATTTCCTGTCAAGTTAAATGCCAAGTTCTCAATGCTAAAATTATTTTTGTTGTACACAGCTATTAAGAATAGCTCGGGAAGACACTTGCATTCATTTGTGCTCCCATACAGGGAAGGGAATGGACAAAGTCCTTTCAGTTAAGGAGAAGATTATTCTGTTTGTTACATTTGATTTGTCTATAAACTTGCTGAAAACGAAATACAATTTAGAGGAAGAAAAATAGCTTAATCTATGCACGAATAGCGACAAAATGGTCTCAAACGTCATGTTTATCTGTAGCTGCAAGAAAGGAAAATAATGGAACTGGATGGCATACTCCCTTATTTCCTTTAATTCAACCTTTCAGAAGTTTGAATGCATTACTGGAATATAGAATGTGTTACTACAATTGATTGCAGAGGCATAGATTATAGCATTTCAAAAAAGAACTGGATAAGGATTAAAAGAGGAAGAATCTAAAATATCAAGAAAGTAGATTATATTAAGTAGCTTCTGTTGAAAAGCTGGATAAGGTTTAAAAGAGGAAGATTCTAAAATATCAAGAAAGTGGATTATGTTAAGTAGCTTCTGTTGGGAGAGCTGGCTTCGCCTCAATGCTTTATTTATGCTTTTGTTCCAGTGCACCAAGGCGGAGGAAAAACAATGCTACAATTTGTGAATATATATCCATCCTAACCCTAACCTCAACCCATGACACTTGGGCACTGCCAAGTTGGAGACTGTTGCTAACACATTCAAAAACCTTTTAAAAAGGCAAAAGCTTAGGTAGGGTGATAAGTAAAAGATAAAACTGGACAGTTTGAGCTTTTCAGCAAGGTGTGATGTCAATTTTGACCAGACTGGGGAAAATACATTTGACCACGCACAGATACCTGAGTGATAAGGAGCTCGCTCAAGTTGAGATGTGGCATCAAGAGAGCTGGCAGTCAGATGCTAGGAAACAGCGCAATGAGAAACAAGGAATTAAGGGGAGAGTGGGGAGAAAAATCAAAGAGAAAGGGACAAAGGACACAATTACCTTTGGATTATCAGTTATCCCGCAAGATCCCACAGGGTTTGATTCCCGGCTTGGGTCACTGTCTGTCCGGAGAACTGGCTGCACGTTCTCCCCATGTCTGCATGGGTTTCCTCCGGGAGCTCTGGTTTCTTCCCACAGTTCAAAGATGTGCAGGTCAGGTGGATTGGCCATAATAAATTGTCCTTAAGTGTCCAAAAAGGTTGGGTGGTGTTACAGGGATAGGGTGGAGGTGTGGGCTTGGGTAGGCTGCTCTTTCCAAGGGCCGGTGTAGACTTGATGGACCGAATGGCCTACTTCTGCACTGTAGATTCTATGATTATTGTGGATTGCTAAATGGATTTGACAGGAGCTAAGTTATGATACTGCCCAAGACAGATATGGCTATAGGTGCCCAGGATCTACATGTAGCAGGCCGTGGTTCTCATATTATTGCCCTAAGGGGATGCAGACCATGAGGGACCAAGATGTTAAATCTAGAGGCAAAGCATCTGTTGAACAAGTGAATCTAGGCAGCAAGATCTAGCAGTTCAAATGAGAGAGTTGTGAGTTAAAGGGCATTAAAGGAAGAAGCTAAAGCAGAAAGTAATAGGAGAAGGCTTTGAGGTGGACAAGGGCTTGTTGATGGTGACAGAGTTAAGGAAATGTTCTTCGATTGGCTTGTCAGTAATAAAGGCCTCAATCAATTTTACATCCTATTCAAATCAAATCAGAAATGAGTCCCTGAAAGGACCTGCACAATGTTGGGCACCATATCCCAAACCATTTCCTCACATTTAAGCATAACTAAGGCTGATACTTGTCTCATCTTTCAAGTCCGTCAGGATTGAGATGTTCTCCTTGCCGAATACCAAGAACATGAGTGGATAACAACCAGTAGATCCACGATCAACCTCTTCAACTGCGCCAGCTCCAAACTATTCAAATTGAGGGTACATGCAATTCAGCTCTCAGAAACCTTAAAGCTGATCCCGAAAATAAATGACAATCTTTTTGCTAAACTTATTTTACTTATTGGGATGTGATCTGATTATTATCAGTGGAAGACAAAGACCTTTAGGACTACTGACAGAAAAAGCATTAAAATATAGTGGGCTGGATTCTCCGCAGCCCCGTGCCGAAATCGGGTTTGGCGGCGGTCCGGCAATTCTCTGGGACCCATGAATCGGCGTGTTCGCGGAGTACACTGCGCGGCTAGGGGGCCATTGCCAGAGGCCCGCCCAGCGATCCTCCGATCCCAACCGGCTGAGTTCCCGGCGTGGTTCTAACCACCTATTGCCGTTATGGAAGCTCGCGTGGCGGCTGCGGACTCAGTCTGCGGCTGCCCTGATCAGGGGGCGGGAGGATAGGACATTGGGGGGGGGGGCCTTATGGGGGACAGATCTGGTCGGTTGGATCTTCAGGCGCGCGGCCAATCGGGGGGCCTACCTTTTGCAGCTGCCTCTGCGGTCCGAGTCCGCCATGGCACTCAGCGGGGTGCGCATGCGCGGACTCGAAACCGGAAGTGCAGGGCCCGTATCCACAGCTAAAATGCGTGAACTACTCTGGGTCACTGCTGGCCCCCTGCAGGTGAGTGAATTGGCTTATCTTTGATTTAGGAAACTCCGGAGTAAAACGCCAGTGTTTTTACACCGGCGTGGGGATATTCAAAGGCATTTCCGACACTGAATCCACCACAATGCACCTCCTGGGGCTTACCACTGATCAGAAATCTCAATCATGTCGTGTGGCACTACTGCCATTCTAAATGATAACAAATTGGGAAATACAAAAGTAATTTTACATGACAGAGATGGAGGAAATGCTACTCCAATTAAGCAAATTCAATACAGGCTCAATCCACTAAAGTTAGCACAGGTTCAAAAGGAGATTGAAAACATGCTTAAGAATGATATCATCGTTTCTGTTGGAATTCTTGACTCTTGAGAAGGTTAAGTTTGAACAGAGGGGAAGGATGAAGGGTTCTACAATTCATGGGTGTTATTCATTATGCACTTTCAAGTACTGAATAACATCGAACATTGGTGGGGGGTGGGGGGGGGGAAGAGTTGAGAGGATTGGGGGGAGGGGGACTGTATGTGTTAATGGTGACTATGGGTGATTCCTGATTCCTTTATCCTTTGTTTATGTTAACATGCGGGCTAATGTTTGGGGTTTGGTGGGAGGATGGGATTGTTGTTATTGATATGGGGATTGACATTATATTCGTTACTGATTATTGTTTATTGTTGGTGGGTGCAAATTTTGTAGAAAATGTGAAAAAGGAGAATAAAAATATATATATTTTTTAAATGATATCATTAAAGTGCGTTGCAGCAATTGGAGCTCACCTATTGTGATGGTACCAAAATGGATGGAACATAATGATTGTGGACTATAGAAAAATCAACACAGTAACAAAGTCAGATTCGCATTCCAACCCTCATTTGGAAGACTATGTTGAAAAGGTGAGACAAGTGAATTTTTGTTCCAAACTTCACTCACTTAAAGGATACAGGCAAGTACCTTGATCAGACAAGTCAAAGAAAGTTTTGGCTTTTGTGACACCGAACGGTCTGTATCAGTTTAAAGTTATGCCATCTGGAATGAAGCATATGCAAAAACCATTCCAAAGATTATCTAACAGGGTCATTTCTGGACTAAACAATTGTATAGTGTATATATAAAAGCAAATTACTGCGGATGCTGGGATCTGAAACAAAAACAGAACATATTGTGGACAATCTCAGCAGGTCTGACAACAACTGTGGAGAGAAGGGTGCTAAAATCGAGTCTGAATGACTTGTCAAAGCTAGAGAAAACTGGAAATAGGGTCAGATTTATACAGATTTGTACATTGAACATTGACGATTTGGTGGTGTTCAGCTAAATGTGGAAGGAATATTTAAAGGAATTATTCAATCCAAGAGGCTGGACTGGTGGTAAACGTGGCTACAAGTGAATTTTCAAAATCTCTAGTCACATTCTTAGGCCATACTACTGGACATGGTCAGATGGCCCAACGGAATTTGATTTGATTTATTGTCACATGTATTAGTATATAGTGAAAATTATTGTTTCTTGCATACTATACAGACAACGCATACCGTACATAGGGAAGGAATGATAGACTACAGAATGTAATGTTTCAGTCATAGCTGTTTTGTTACCTGCGTGGTAGGTAACATGTGCTACTCAAACCTGGGTTAGTGATGAGGTATTCTGAATCCCGATGAAGAAGATTCGAACTCTTCCAGTAGGAACAGAAGGTTTATTGAGTAACTACAACAATATTTGAAATGAAATGAAATGAAATGAAATGAATGAAATGAAAATCGCTTATTGTCACAAGTAGGCTTCAATGAAGTTACTGTGAAAAGCCCCTAGTCGCCACATTCCGGCGCCTGTTCGGGGAGGCTGGTACGGGAATTGAACCGTGCTGCTGGCCTGCCTTGGTCTGATTTAAAAGCCAGTGATTTAGCCCTGTGCTAAACAGCCCCTATTTACATGAGTTCTTTACTTGAACTTTGATACTAGTGAGTTAACAAGATCTAACTATGATAACTACACGTAACTCCACTGGCCAGCTAAACTAGTCTGCTGTTGCTTTGATCACAGTGCACCACAGGGAGAGAGAGAGACCCAATATGGCTGCCTTTTATACCCCTGTTGGTCCAGCCCTCTAGTGATCATGTGGTGCTACTGATTACACATTAACCCCTTGTGTACATGTACACATAGAGATCACCACATCCCTCTTTTTTTTGTGTTACATATTTTCTGTATGTTGTAAAGAAAATTGAACAAACATAATGGATGCAGTTTGCAAAGGCATTACATAAAATCAATGAGTTAGTCAGTCAAATGTTCATACATTTTGTCTCTTACGTTTTTTTTTTGCTTGCGTGAAATAGGTAGACAAATGAAGTTATGTACAAGTTGTGAGGATCTTGACGATTATACAAAGCCAATTAATATTTCTGAGTCCAATCTTAAATTTTTTTTAAATTTGTGAGTCCATACTTTATGAGTTTGTTCAGTCGAGTTGTTTTCTTCTTCTGTTGTTGAAGGGGTGATGTTGATGTTGTTATTTCTTTGTGAGCGTCGTCAGTGTTGCTGTGTTTAAGTAACCAAGAAGTCAACAATGAGGTATTTGAATGGTCGGATCACTTTGTTGTCTGATTTATGCTTTTTTTTCTATGCTTGTGGTAGCGATTCTGTGTTACATCTTTGTTGTCTGACCTGGACGTTTTCCTGTGTTTGTGGTATTGATTCTATATGTCATCTTTGTTGTCTGACCTGACTTTTTCTTATGTTTGTGGTATTGATTCTGCATGTCATCTTTCTTGACAGCTGGTTTGCTTGTTTGTTGTGGAGCAAATGTGAATTTGTGAGATTTGTTGCCATGCCATGGCATGTTTGTACTCTTGCCATTGTTTTGCAGTGTACTGTGGCATTGTCCTTCATGTGCAGAGTTGTACCATGTTGTACAGGTCATTGTTGTCATTTCTGTCTTGGTCGTTTTCATTGTCGTTCTTGTTGTTGTTTTTGTCATGCTTGTTGTTTCTGGGTTTTTTTTTTGTTGTTTTCGTTGTTGTTCTTGGTGTTTTTCTTGTCGTGCTCGTTGTTTCTGTTTTTGTTATGCTTCTTGTTGTGTTTGTTGTTGTTCTTGTAGTTTTTGTTGTGCTTGTAGTTATTGATGTTACTGTCGTTGTTCTTGTTTCTGCAGCGCTTCGTGTTGTTGTTGCTCTTGTTGCGCAGCATGTTGTTTTCGTTATTGCTGTTGCACTCAACAAGTGTTCCGTTTGGATGATGTGAGTCACTGTCACAGTTATTGGTGTCAATATCCTTTGTGATATCTGTTACATTGAGCGTTTCTTCCTGAGAATTGTGAGAATATCTGATGTTGTATTGATGTTAGTGACATCAGTCATTTGTGGTGGATTTGATTCCTCTTCTTTGCTTCCTTGGTACTCCTCTTCTCGAGTCATTTCTGGTTCACTTGAATCACCTTTGGTTTCTTGGTGCTCCTCTTCTGGAGTCAAAATCTTCAGGATTTCTATTGACGTGGTCTCTCTGGACTCATGAGTCGCCGTCCTCTGATTATTGAGTGCTTCTGTGCAGACGAGCTGAGATATGTCAGTCTCGCTGTGATCCTGCACATCCTGTATGGGAATTGTGATTTCTTCGTCACTTGTCTCACTTACAGTGGGTAGACATTCAGTGTCTTCTTGTTGGTTAAATGAGCTGGGTAGACTTTCATAGTCTTCTTCTGGTGGCTCAAATAAGCTGGGTAGACTGTCATAGTCTTCTTCTGGTGGCTCAAATAAGCTTGACAGATCTTCATGGTCTTGTTCATGCATGGCGTTCGCAATAGAGTGTTTGCTTGCTTCCATTTTTGAGTCTGTCACTGAGCTGTCTGTGGAGGCCTGCATCGCTCTCTCTGTGGAGGCGTGTCGCTCTCTTTGTGGAGGCTTGTGTCGCTCTCTTTGTGGAGTTTGTCATCGCTCTCTCTGTGGAGTCTGTCATCGCTCTCTCTGTAGAGTCTGTCATCGCTCTCTTTGTGGAGTCGTGCAGTGTTCTCGCTGTAGAGTCGATCTGTGCTTTCTCAATGGAGTTGTTCTGTGCTCTCTCAATGGAGTTGTTCTGTGCTCTCTGTGTGGCGTCGTCTTCTTCTTAGGTATTGCTGTCATCCAATGTATCGACGATCTGCCATGGCACCATAATATTGGATTCACCTACCATGAGAAGAGTATTGTTGAGCTTTTCAACCTTGTTACTGATGCTGTGATCAGCATATCCGAATAACTCAGCCATGTCTGAGCAGTATTGTGTGTATTGTTCGATAGACAAATCATCCCTTTTTGTTTCGGAGTTATCGTTCTCTTCATGTTCAATGAACAAATCATCTTCTTTGGTTTTGGATTTTTCATTCTGCTCTTCACATTGGGTGGTGCAGACTGCTTGTTACAGGGTGTTGTGAAAGTTGTTTCCAACTGCCGGTGTAAGTTCGAGCATTGTTCTGTTTTTGTGAGGCAAGAAAAGTGGGTTTGGCAGCTTTAAATTTCTTTTTGTTCATTTTCGTGCATTTCCCTTTTAAGTGGGCGTGGACCTGGTCCTCTGATGTCATGAAGCTCGTGACGTCATGCGCAGTTCAGGTTTCCTTTACTGTGCACTCTTTGCACAACTGTGCATGTGCGGCTCCTTTCTCAAGATAGCTGCCGCTCAGAACTTCCGCCTTCTTCTGTTTCAACCATGCCTCTGCCTCATGCTAAATTTTGGCGCCGTTTTTACCGATTTTGTTTTCTAGACATTGATTCTGTGTTTGCAAGAACTCACAGAATTGATTTTGTTTTTGTACAGAATTGATTTTGTTTTTGTTCATAAGCAAGGCATTTTTGTATAGCAGTTTCTAGAGTTAGATGATTATTTTGTGATAGTTATTCCCTCAAATTTTTATCAGGTAGTCCAGAAATTAATTGATTCATTATCACAGTGTCTCTGAAAGCAGCATAATCACAGCCTTGTGGTAATAACTTGAGATTTGTAATAAAATCAGTGATGGGCCCTCCGTTTCTCTGGCATTTATGACAATTGTTAAATCTTTTCAGCATCTCTCCAGAGTGACTCTTACAGTGTTCATCAAATTTTTTGAGTATTGCTTCTATTTCGGTGTCGTCTTCACCTTCTAAGTAATTAAAGCAATTATAGATTTATCTAGCTTCATGCCCTCCTACTGAGAGTAGTAGTGCTATTTTCGTTGCATTAAAGACCGTGCTTAAACCATTAGCTGCGATAAATATTTGGAATATCTGTTCAAATCTTTTCCAGTCATAACTTAAATTACCGGTTGTTTCCAGCTGTCCTAGATGTCCAATGAGTCCCATAGTTAGTCGTCGAGGATCCATTTGCTGCGAAGTCTTCCACAGTCGAATGTCCAGTCTTTTCTTTTTCTTATTTTTGTCTAACCTAATCGAACTAGTTCTGTTAAAACCCCACTGCTGGTACCATGTTTTGTTACCTGCGTGGTAGGTAACATGTGCTACTCAAACCTGGGTTAGTGGTGAGGTATTCTGAATCCTGATGAAAAATATCTGAACTCTTCCAGTAGTAACAAAAGGTTTATTGAGTAACTACAACAATATTTACATGAGTTCTTTACTTTAACTTTGATACTAGTGATAAGGTTAACAAGATCTAACTATGGTAACTGTACATAACTCCACTGGCCATCTAAACTAGTCTGCTGTTGCTTTAATCACAGTGCACCCCAGAGAGAGCGAGAGAGACCCAATGTGGCTGCCTTTTATACCCCTGTTGGTCCGGCCCTCTAGTGATCATGTGGTATTACTGATTACACATTAACCCCTTGTGTACATGCACACATAGAGATCACCACAATAGCTAGGGTGTAGAGTTGTAGATCAACTTAATACGACGTCGGTCCATACAAAGGTCTGATGGCAGCAGTGAAGAAGCTGTTCCTGAGTCGGTTGGTACATGATCTCAAATTTTTGAATCTTTTTCCTGACGGAAGAAGGTGGAAGAGAGTGTGTCCTGGGTGCGTGGGGTCCTTAATGTTTGTCTTTCCGAGGCTGTGGGAATTATAGACAGAGTCAATGGATGGGAGGCTGGTTTGCGTGATGGACTGGGCTACATTCACGACCTTTTGTAGTTTCCTGTGGTCTTGGGCAGAGCAGTGTAGCCACCTGGGTTGGCCACTTCCCGACTTTAAAATGGAGATCCGCAAAGAATGCAGGGAAATTCAGTCAACGCAGGAAAAACAAGCAGGTGCAAAGTTTCCTGTATATCAGAACTTGCAGGAACCCAGACAGCACTGGAACTGACAACCATCTACACATTAATGAGCGATCCCCGGGAACAATTGGAAACAGTTAAGACAAACAAGGCCAAGCCAGACTCCTCGGCGCCAGCAGGAGCCAAGACAAAGGAAGGCCAACGGACACTTAGGAACCGCCCAGCGATCAGGGAACAGCTTCAGTATTGGAGGAATCGATCTAAGTGATCAAAACTTAGTCCAATCACTTGGAACCAGGTACGGGGTCCGCCCAAAAGGGCGCGGAGCCCCTGGGGGCTATAAAATAGAGTCCCCAAGTTCAATTCGTCCTTCTTGGCAGGGTCATTCAAGCAGCTCGAAACAACCCTTGACAGTGACCTGCCTAGCTGCTACATCAACCAAGGAAGTCTCCAGTCAACGCACGTAACGAGATAGGCGCTCCTAGCTACAAGTCCATACCAGCTTTGAAGCCTGCAGATACAGAACCCGAACGAAAGGCCATTTGTTCCCCTGACCTGGTGGGCCAGTTCCAAAGCTATGTATAGGCCTATAGTATAGAGATAGTCTAGAAAGTAGAGTTTTATGCATGAGTAGCGATTGACTGTGTATAATAAATGTGTTTTGATTTGAAACTTACTAACTGGTGTATTGAGTTATTGATCAGTACTTGAACTTGAACCTCGTGGCGGTATCATAAAGATACCTGGCGGCTCTAGAGCAAAGGTTAAAGAAACAGAGCAAATTAAGTAAAGACGCAACGGGCAACATTTACTGCTGTGTCTGAGCCTAATTAAGAACCAACCAGCCGACCAAAAGTTAGCAACAGCAGGAACCATACTAAGCTGTTATACAAACAGAAAGAACGCTTTCAATGGTGCATCTGTAAAAGATGGTGAGAGTCATAGCTGACATGCCTAATTTCCTTAGTCTTCTGAGAAAGTATAGTCGTTGGTGGGCTTTCTTAACTATAGTGTCGGCATGGGGGGACCAGGACATGTTGTTGATAATCTAGACACCGAAAAACTTGAAGCTCTTGACCCTTTCTACTTCGTTCCCATTGATTCATTAAAAAAATATTTTTATTAGGGTATTTGCAATTTTTATACTAATAACAATAACAGCGACGTCAACATGGGATGGTTTAGCACAGGGCTACATAGCTGGCTTTTAAAGCTGATCAAGGCAGGCCAGCAGCGTGGTTCAATTCCCGTACCAGCCTCCCCGAACAGGCACCAGAATGTGGTGACTAGGGGCTTTTCACAGTAACTTCGTTTGAAGCTTACTTGTGACAATAAGTGATTTTCATTTCATTTTTTTCATTTCATGGCACAATAAGCATTTCCACCCCATCACAATCTTCACACCACCCAACAACAAAACAACAGTCTGGCCCTCCCCCCTTCCCCTTTTTGGGGGGAATTCTGCTTCTGCTGACATTTTAATTTTCCCAGAGAAAATCGACGAATGGCTGCCACCTCCGGGTGAACCCCAGCAATGACACCCCTCAAGGCAAACTTTATTTTCTCGAGACTAAGAAACCCAGCCATGTCACTAGCCCACATTTCTACACTCAGGGGCTTCGAGTCCCTCCACATTAATAAGATTCGTCTCCAGGCTACCAGAGAGGCAAAGGCCAAGATGTCGGCCTCTTTCACCACCTGAACTCCCTGCTCTTCCGACACTCCAAAGATTGCCACTTCCAGTCTCGGCACCACCCGTCTTTTGAGTACCGTGGACATCGACTTAGTGAAACCCTGCCAAAACCCTCTAAGCTCGGGCATGCCCAAAACATGTGGACATGATTTGCTGGACATCCTGCGCACCTCGCACATCTGTCCTCTGAGGGGCTCTTTAGCACAGGGCTAAATGGCTGGCTTTGAAAGCAGACCAAGGCAGGCCAGCAGCACGGTTCAATTCCTGTACCAGCCTCCCCGAATAGGCGCCGGAATGTGGCGACTAGGGGCTTTTCACAGTAACTTCATTTGAAGCCTACTTGTGACAATAAGCCATTTACATTTACATTTACATTTTTACCCCAAAAAACTTGCTCATCCGGGCCACCGTCATGTGTGCCCCGTGGACTACCTTGAAATGTATCAGACTAAGCCTGGCACATGATGAGGCATCCTCCCACAGACCCGCCTCTATCTTTCCCCCCAGCTCGTCTTCCCATTTGCCCTTTAGCTCCTCCACCGGAGTTTCCTCCGATTCCATAAGTGCTTGGTAGATGTCTGATACCTTCCCCTCTCCCACCCATGCTTTGTTCCCATTGATGTAGACAGGGACATGTTCTCCTCTATGCTTCCTGAAGTCGATGACAATCTCCTTCGTTTTTTTTAAATTGAAGGAGAGATTGTCAGCGCACCAATTCACCAGATTCTCTACCTCATTCCTGTACTCTGTCTCGTCATTGTTTGAAATCCGACCCACTACGGTGGTGTCATCAGCAAATTTGAAGATCGGGTTGGAGGGGAATTTAGCCACAAAGTCATAGGTGTAAGGAGTATAGTAGGGGGCTGAGGACACAGCCTTGTGGGGCACCAGTGTTGAGGACGATCATGGAGGAGGTGTTGTTGCCTATCCTTACTGATTGTGGCCTCTGGGTTAGGAAGTTCAGGATCCAGTCGCAGAGGGAGGAGCCCAGACCCAGGAGTTTGGAGATGAGTTTCATAGGAATAATAGTGTTGAAGGCTGAGGTGTAGTCAATAAATAGGAGTCTGACATAGGTGTCTTTGTTATCTTGCTGTTCCAGTGTTGAGTGCAGGGCCAGGAAGATGGCGTCTGCTATGGACCTGTTGCAGCAGTAGGCGAACTGTAGTGGATCAAGGCAATCCGGGAGGCTGGAGTTGACTAACTTTTCGAAGCACTTCATAATGATGGATTCAGAGCCACTGGATGATAGTCATTAAGGCACGCCGCATGGCTTTTCTTTGGTACAGCGATGATGGTTGTCTTCTTGAAGCACATAGGGATCTCAGATTGTTGTAAAGAGAGGTTGAAGATATCTGCGAATACCCCCGCCAGCTGATCCGCACAAGACCCGAGTGCTCGTCCGGGTACCCCATCTGGGCCAGTGGCCTTCCATGGGTTCACCTTCGAGAAGGCTGCTCTGACATCTGCAATGGTGATCTCAGATACAAGTTCATCCGAGGCTTCCAGGATGGAGGGCTCGCTCTCACTGACCTCTTGCTCAAAGCGGGCGTAGAATGCATTGAGCTCATCAGTGAGGGGTGTGTTGGAGCCAGCGATTTTACATACCTTCATTTTGTAGCCCATTTATGTGAAAACGAAAGCTATTGGGTAGTTTCCAATCCCATCAATGAGGAGGGACGTTCTGAGATTTCTGGGCATGAGTGGTTTCTACCGGAAATGCATGACAAATTTTAGAGGTGTGGTTGCTCCACGCCTGAACTTCTGCAAAAGCACAGGAAATTTCAGTGGACGTCAGAATGCATTTGACAATCTGAAAACTGTATTAACCAGCGGAGCTGTGCTGGTAACACCTAATTTTGCCAAGCAATTTAAGGTGGCAATTGATGCAAGTGATGTGGGCGGTGGTGTTCTACTGTCGTAAGATGACGAAAAAATAGAAAGGCCTATTGGTTATTTTTCTTGGAAACAAAATGTTAATCAAATGAAATATTTGACCATATAGTTTGGTACTGTGTTACAATATTTTGACATTTATGCTGCGGACAATTCATCGGAGACATTTGTATATACAGACCATAATCCATTCAAGTTTTGGAAAAAGTTTAAGGATCGAAATGCAAGATCGTTTAGGCTACAACCATTTATCTTGAAAATTGTAAATGTAACAGGAAGAGAAAACATGATTTTCAATGATTTATCATGACTTTGAAATGTGAGAAGACTGGTAAATTTGAAGGTGGAAAGGAAAGACTGAAATGGAGTATACAGTGTCAAATTTGCATGCTTAAATGTAATATATGTATCTTATATGTATCTTACAGAGTATTAGTTGTATTTAGTAATAAGTAATGTTTAAAGTTGAACGGCATTGAAAAATGTAGCCATGTGTTTATATTGCTGGTTCATTTTTTTAAGGGGGGAGGTGTGATGAATGTAGGAATGTCAGATATATTGTACTATATGTATTTGGTGCAGTTGAGGGTTAAAAGCCTGGGATGATTTATGTATGACTGCTGCAGCAGTGTGTTTTTTTAATCCTGGTTTGAAGAAAGCAGGATTTTGGGGAGTCAGAGGTGCAATTAAAGCACCGTAAAAGTTGGGCTACTGGATTTTTATTTTTATTAAGAGGGTTCCCTATGCAGTAGTTAAGAGACATTAGGCGCTATCTACCAGCCATTTTGCGCCTGAACGGCCGGTAGATAGCCTGTATGCCTCACGGGTCGTGATCTAAATCCTGCCCATAATAGACAGGACCAAGCCTCACTGGGAGGCTAACCCAGGATCTACCAGGCTCCTGGCATCAGGGAAATCTCAGCTGGGCACTGTTCAGCCTTGGTCCACACAATTTTGGACCAGGTGGAATGGTACCGGGGTAGGGGGAATCGCCCAGGCCATCGGAGGCCCTGGGTGGTCAGGGATAAGACGGGGTGCCCCCCTGGCTCTCCTCCTTGAACACAGGCACCTTAGTACTTTCAGACTGGCACTACAAAGCCGGCAGGAGCACTGCCAGGGAGGGTGCCAGTGCCAAGGGTCATGGCCTGAGGGGGGCTGTGTCTGTGAAAGGAGGATGGAGGGGTGCAGGGCGGGTATGAAGGAGCCTCCAGAAGTTTGGGAGTGAAGGAGGTGAATGGTGGGGGTGCTGGAAGGCTGGCCTGAAAGGGGGTGTGGGAGGGCCTGAAAAAGGGGGGCACTCAGCGGCTCCACAGCAGGGTGCCATCACTTTGAGGGGGGGGCAGTGCCTATGTGTGTGGGCAGCAGCATTGCCCGTGGGTGGGGATGTGGGGGAGCCCTTTCAAAATTGTGGCCTGATCTCGGAGAAGCCAGTCTGACCAGTGGCTTCAGCTCCCCAGTGATGAACATTATTCTAAGTGTGGGCTAGCCCAGTGAGAAACTCCCCTGGGCCAAAAAGAATGACTAAGTGTGGTTAGATAGCGGTGGGAAGCTTGCCGACAGAGCCGATTAGAAATTCCCAGCAAAACCCACCACAAATGACATTTTACTGTTCGATCATGCCCATTGTGTTCAGTTAGTACTGTGATGTAGTTTTTTTAAAAATATATATTTATTAAAGTTTTTTAACACAATTTTTCTCCCTTACAAACAATAACCCCCCCCCATCGTAACAAAAAAAACGAGAAATCGCACAGAGCAAGATATATACATGGCAAAATGATATATTTACACAGCTTTGTACACTGGCCCTCACCCGTACGTGCCAGTTTCCCCAACCCTTCATGTTATCTCTTGCTCATCCACCCTCCCAGGCAGTCCCCCCTCCCCCCTACCAGGACGTCCGTTCGTCCCCCTCCCCCAAGGTTGCTGCTGCTGCTGACCGACCTTCCTCTAACGCTCCGCGAGATAGTCTAGGAACGGTTGCCACCGCCTGTAGAACCCCTGCGCAGACCCTCTCAAGGCAAACTTAATCCTCTCCAACTTTATGAACCCAGCCATATCATTTATCCAGGCCTCCAGGCTGGGGGGCTTCGCCTCCTTCCCCATCAGCAAGATCCTTCGCCGGGCTACTAGGGACGCAAAGGCCAGAATGCCGGCCTCTTTCGCCTCCTGCACTCCAGGCTCGTCCATTACTCCAAATATTGCTAGCCCCCAGCTTGGCTTGACCCGGACTTTCACCACCTGAGATATTGCTCCCGCCACTCCTCTCCAGAACCCCTCCAGTGCCAGGCATGACCAAAACATATGGACATGGTTCGCCGGGCTCCCTGAGCACCTTCCACATCTGTCCTCCACCCCAAAGAACCTACTCAACCTCGCCCCCGTCAAGTGCGCTCTGTGGACCACCTTAAATTGTATCAGGCTGAGCCTGGCACACGAGGAGGAGGAATTAACCCTACCCAGGGCATCAGCCCACAGACCTTCCTCGATCTCCTCCCCCAGCTCCTCCTCCCATTTACCCTTCAACTCTTCTACCAACGCTTCCCCCTCTTCTTTCAACTCCTGGTGTATTTCCGACACCTTGCCCTCCCCGACCCATAAGTACTGTGATGTAGTTAGTGGCAGGAGCCAGGGGATGAAGCAGTCAGGTGTTGAGGTGCAGTGTTTGTTTGTGGCTGTCAGGCAAGCCGAGAGGTTTCTGACGAAATACAGCCAGAAAATCTGCACTGTTCTTTTCAGTTATTGTGTTGTTGTATTGATTAGCATTGTTTAAGGGGTAATTGTATTTTCTTGTGTGATACTAAAGATATTTTAATACTATATTAGTAATAAAGTTTGTTTTAACACACTTTGCCCCTAATTTGCATAAAATCACTCCTGAAGCGAGATATCCTTTCCACACAGTCTTACAAATTTACAACAAAATACTGGGGTTTCTGCCCAGTCTCCGAGCCACTGTTGGGGTCTGGTTCGGGATGGTAATAGTGTATCATCTGCAAGGTGCACTACAGGAACTCACCAAGGCTCCTTTGACAGCACCTCCCAAACCCACAATCTCTACCACCTAGAAAGACGAAGGCAGTAGATGCATTGGAAAATGTGATGAATGTAGGAATTTCAAATATATTGTATCGTAAGTGGTGAAGTAAACGTTAAACGCCTGGGTTAGAGTGTGTTTGATTGCTGAAATCCTGTTTTAAAAGATTCTTAGGTTGAAAGACAAGAAAACTTTTAGATGCCAGAGATGCAATTAACAATTGTAAAAAGCTTGAGCTAATATTTTGTTTTCATTAAAGATTCCCTGGGGAGCTCATTAGTTTTGGGGGCTGGTTTAGCTCACTTGGCTAGACAAGTTAGCACCAGGGACCCGGGTTCGATTCCTGGCTTGGGCCACTGTCTGTGCAGAGTCTGCTCGTTCTCCCTGGGTTTCCTCCAGGTGTAAGCCTACTTGTGACATTAATAAAGATTATTATTATAATAAAGATGATTATAAAGATTATTATTCGTGATGCAGAGCAAGGCCAGCAGTGAGGGTTCAATCCCCATACTGGCTGAGGTTGTTCATGAAAGCCAGCCTTCTCAACTTTGCCCCTCGCCTGAGGTGTGGTGATCGTCAGGTTAAATCACCACCAGTCAGCTCTCTCCCACTCAAAGGGGAAAGCAGCCGATGGTCATCCGGGACTATGGTGACTTTACCTTACCGTACTTAATTAGTTTTCAGCTTGGTGAGATAATGACATTGCTGGGTGGAGCTCAGGCATGAGTCTTTTTGGGCAGCACGGTGGCACAGTGGGTTAGCCCTGCTGCTTCACTGCGCTGAGGTCCCAGGTTCGATCCCAGCTCTGGGTCACTGTCCATGTGGAGTTTGCACATTCTCCCCGTGTTTATAGAACATAGAACTGTACAGCACAGTACCGGCCCTTCGGCCCACGATGTTGTGCCGAACTAGTCTGAAACTAAGATCAAATCAACCTACTCTCACTCATTCTAATGCACTCCATATGCCTATCCAATAACCGCTTGAAAGTTCCTAAAGTGTCAGACTTCACTTCCATAGCTGGGAGTGCGTTCCACGCCCCAACCACTCTCTGAGTAAAGAACCTACCTCTTTCGCCCCCACAGCCCAAAAGATGTACGGGCTAGGTGGATTGGCCACGCTAAGTTGCCCCTTAATTGGAAAAAAATGAACTAGGTATTTTAAATTTATTTTAAAAAAACAAAAAAAACAAAAACAAAAAGGCATGAGTCTTTTTGAGAATGCATTTTCAGTTCAGCTCTGAGCTGAATGAAGCTGTGTGCAGAAGTGAGGCAGCTCTGCTCTCACTGTAGGTTATATAAAAGAGAGTAAGGGCTGGGTTCTTCTGCCCCGCCCGCTGCAAGATCACCACAGGTGGGACACGAACCATGTAAAGGTCCACTGACCTCGGGCGAGAATTACCAGTCGCCAGGCGAGTGCGGCAGGAGAATCGCGCGACTAACAGTATTTAAAGCAGTGTAGACTTGTCTGAGGACAAGGGGGACCTGAAACAAGCCAGTTGCAATAGAGTTTGATGACACACAGCCAGGAGACAGATCTGACAGGATACAGATCTTTTCTGTAAAGCAGCATCAAGAGATCTCTTTTTCAAAGATTAACTCTCTAAAGCAAGTATTCCTTTGTGCCATTGGTATTTAGGGTGGATTGAGAGCCGAGATGGTCTCTTTTTTTTTTGTTTAAGTGGGAATAAAGATGGCAATTAAGGGTACTGTATTACATGATAATTGTAAGCTATTTTCTGGTGTAATAGTAAAGATTTTAATACTGTGTTAGTAATATAGTTTGTTTTATTAGACCATAATCCTTAATTCATCAGAAATCACTCCTGAGTCGAAGCATCCTTTCCTCACAAAATTAAAAAATATTGGCTTCTCTGTCCAGTATCTTAGCCACTATTGGGGTCTGGTCAGGAATCGTAACAAACACCATGACCTGCAAGTTCTCCTCCAAGCCACACACCGCCTCATTTGAAACTACATCACCATTCCTTAACTGTCACTGGTCAACATCCTGGAACTCCCTCCCTAACAGCATTGTGGGAATAACTTTTCAACTGGCAATTAAGGATAGTCAATAAATATACATCCAATAAGTGAATAAAAATACAAATACATCGTAATTCTTCTCTGGGATTCGAGATCTTGAATGTTTCCCTTGCTTCCTCATGGCTAAACATTTGACAGATTTCTGAAAGTGAGGTTGATAAACAACAACTTGCCTATATATAGAACCTTCAATGCAGTAAAATGCCCCAAGGTGCTTCACTGGAACATTATCAAATAAAACTTGTCACAAAGCCACATGAGGCAATATAAGGACAAATGGCCAACAGGTTAATTTTAAAAGGAGTGTTATAAAGGAGAAAGAGTGACAGAGAGGCAGAGAGCTTGAGAGTGAACTTCGAATTTAGACAAGGCTTGACCAACCTCCAGCTCCGCAGGCCAAATGAGGCCCCGAGGCATTTTGATCCAGTTCGACTGTTGAAGACTTCATGGTCAGCTGTTTGAAAAACGTGTCTCAGGATGTCACGTGAGGCCAGGTCCCAGTTTAATTGCGTTTACAGTTGAGCAAGCAGCATAATATGTATTGTCTGTGAAGACACACCAGTTGGGTGTGGCATCAGGATAAAAACATGAATTTCTTCACCAACAGAAAGTCAAAGCACCAGGAGGCAGAGGGAGAAAGGAGATATCATATTGCCATGTTAACCTTGAATGTCAGGCATGTTCGCCATGATATCACAAGGGAGAACCTCTGGCAATCACACTGAAACATTTTAATCATTAAACATTTGCTATTAACATCTATCAATAATGTGCCTTTTAGTGAATTCATGCATAGTGTTTAGGTAAATATTTTATGAACATAGCAATGTTTTTTTTTCCCAATTAAGGGGCAATTTAGCGTGGCCAATCCCACCTACCCTGCACATCTTTGGGTTGTGGGGGCAAAACCCACGCATACACAGGGAGAATGTGCAAACTCCACACGGACAGTGACCCAGAGACGGGATCGAACCTGGGACCTTGGCGCCCTGAGGCAGCAATGCTAACCACTGCACCACCGTGCTGCCCTAGCGTCATGAGTGATGATGTCCAAGACATGGTTCAGTCAGTGGCGACCATTGTTGAAGGCTTCAATAGCATGTGCCAATCACTGGGGGACGTATCCCTGATGCATATGGATGTTGCCGAGGCACTGCGGAGCATGCCCCAGGTGCAGGTGGACATCGCCGAGGCACTGCGGAGCATGTCCCAGGTGCAGGTGGGCATCGCTGAGGCATTGCAGAGCATGTCCCAGTCACCGAGTAGCATCACTGAGGGCGTCAGCACCATGGTGTAGACAACGGGGAGGCGCCAGCGAGGCAGGGCCGGATTACGCAGAGGTCTCTGGAGCTCACTCCAGCTGTCACTCCATCTCATGTTGCACCCCAGGACACCATGGGCACCGTCGGGGAAAAGGGACCGCCGGATGCCGTCCCCTTGCCTTCCACCTCACCCGAATCCCCCTCTCCTGACACCGGTGTGTGTCAAGGCCAGTGGGCAGAACAGGATGCCATGGGGATGGCAATCACACTGCTAAGTCGGCCGAGGCGCTCTGGCTCCAGCTCCTCTTGAGGGAGCCCACCAGAGGTATCAGAGGCCACAGGGCACGAGAAGTAGCAGACCTCCGATGTGCATCCTGGGGACGCACGTAGACATAGTGGTAGAGCACGGAAGCTTAAGAAGATTGATGATAACTGAGTGGGCACAGGGGATGGGGAGGGAGTGTTATGAGCCAGGGTTTAGAAACTCCAAAGTGTATTATAAAGTTCACTTGACCTACAACCTTTATGTTGAATTTAGCTAGGATGAGCCCAAAAGCCTTCACTTCAGATGTGATTCATCAGACTTCCTTGACACTTTAATCCAAATAATGTTTATTCTAAGAATATTGTTAACATATATCCATATATATATATATATATATATATAAACACAGCAATAATTTTTAACAATTATAAACATAAAGGCACCCACACAGCTACAGTAATCTATGCATAACATTTAATGAATTCCCCCTTAACTGTTCCAATTCAATAACAAAATCCCATAAACCAAAACCCCCTTTTTAAGGATGTGGCCCAGCACACTGTATTCACACTTGAATGGGACTGGTCCTTTTCCTGAACTTCTGGTCCAGTCTCAAACAGCAGATTCAAGCTGCTTCCGGAAAACAACTATATCTTTAAAGATGGCCACAGCCAATGTGCTTTTTACTGGAACAGCTCTTTAAAATGAAAACATAGAAAGACAGGGAAAACACTTCTTTTCTCGTTCTGTGCGGGTGAGACCCAAGCAGACACGGGGAGACACTGTCCAGACGGACAGTGACCTGAAGCCGGGATGAAATGAAAATGAAATGAAAATCGCTTATTGTCACAAGTAGGCTTCAATGAAGTTACTGTGAAAAGCCCCTAGTCGCCACATTCCGGCGCCTGTTCGGGGAAGCTGTTACGGGAATTGAACCGTGCTGCTGGCCTGCCTTGTCTGCTTTCAAAGCCAGCGATTTAGCCCAGTGTGCTAAACAGCCCCTATCGTATCCGGATCGTCAGCGCCGTGAGACAGTAGTGCTAACCACTGTGCCACCATATGAACATAACAAAGTTAAGTCCATCCAAGTGCAGATGGCATTTGTTTTTATGTACCAACCATTCGCAAAGATGGTTAAGATTTTTGTTAAAACTATCAAAGAAACTTGATAAATGTACTTTGAAACACAATCAATATAACAGGCATCGTTTACTTTAACTCGATTTCCTGAATCCCAGATTCCCTTGATGCCCGAAAATCTATCGATCTGGTCTAGAATACTCAGCATCCAGAGCCCTAGGAATAGAGAATCTCAAAGAATCAAAGCTTGAGTGAAGAAATTTCTCTTCATCTTGGGTCCTTATGCTAAAACTTTGAGAGGTTGGGGGAGTGGGACGAGGAGAGGGCGGTGGTAAAGAGAGTTCAAATGACAGGAGGACAAGACACGCTAAATGAACAAAAGAAATATTAAGGCCTACTCTACCAGAGGATTGGTCTTCTACTCCATGACCCTGAGAGTAGACTGCAGGCAAAGAAATATGTCATTCTCACTATCGCCCACCGCTTACCCCCACTCCGCCCACCCGCCCCAACTCCCTCCAAAGGCTATCAGAGGGGCCTACCAGCCTGATCCCTCTGACTTTCAATTTTTGACTTGCCTGTCTCAGACACCCTCACAAATCCAACCTACATGGGAAGCAGAGTTGGGAGGGGAGATCAATTGGGGAGCATGGAGTGAGGCACTGCGTAGGGTAAACGGGACCTCCTCATGTGCAAGGATGAGCCTGATACAGTTTAAGGTGGTGCACAGGGTACATATGAGTCGGGTGAGAATGAGTGGATTCTTTCAGGGGGTAGCAGATGAGTGTGAGAGTGTGGGCTGGGGGCCAGCGAATCACACGCACATGTTTTGGGGTTGCAAAAAATTGGGAAAATTCTGGGCGGGAGTGTTCGCAGTCTTAGCCAGGATAGTGGAGGAGGAGGTGGACCCGGACCCTTTGGTGGCGATATTTGGGGGTCTCAGAGAAGTCGGAGCTCATGGAGAGGAGGAAGGCCAATGTCTTGGCCCTCGCCTCTCTGATTGCACGGCAGCAAATTTTGCTGGAATGGCGGTCGGCCATCACCACCAGGGGTAGTGGCTTGGTTGGGTGACGGCTTCCTGCGATTAGAGAAGATAAAGTACGACTTCCTGCGATTAAAGAAGATAAAGTATGAGTTAAGGGGCTTTTCAGGGGGGTTTGAGAAAACATAGGGGATGTTTGTGACCATGTTTGAGGGGCTGTTCGTCACGGAGGAGTGGGGTTGGAAAAGAGGAAAAATCTGTACAGACTGTATAGTTGATTGTAGGGTCGCATGTTTCCCAGGGTGTTTGTTCGCTGTAACCTGTTTTGATACATGTTTGTAATAAAATACATTGTTAAAAAAGCAAATCCAACCTACCTCTTCGCACCCACCTCCCTCAATGAGACTTCCAGGGCTTTAGAGCTGCCATCCCTCTGATTAGGCCAACAGCATCTCCAGTAGGGAGGCCATCTCATGGAAAACTGCTGAGTCAGTCCCACAGCCATGGATCCCCATTTGCTCCAGATATCAGGTTCACAAATCCATCCGGACTTTTAGGTAGGGGAAACAATTTCACACCATCTATCCTGTCAAACCCACTTAGAATCTTACAGGTTTCAAACAGATGACCTCTCGTTCTTCGAAACTCCAGACAGTGTACATCCATTCTAATTGATCTCTCCTTGTAGCACAACCCTCTAGTTCCAGGAATGCATCTAACAAACCTTCACTGCATCCCCACCTATGATAAGTACATCCTCCCTCAGGGCGGCACGGTGACACAGTGGTTAGCACTGCTGCCTCACAGCGTCAGACACCAGGCCTTGGGTGACTGTGTGGAGATTGCACACTCTCCCCAAGTCTGCGTAGGTTTTCACCGGGTGCTCCTGTTTCCTCCCACAATCACAAAGGTGTGCAAGTTGGGTAGATTGGCTATTCTAAATTGCCCCTTAGCTGTGGGGATAGGGCAGGGTGACGGGGATATTTCAGGTGATCTTTCAGAGGGTCGGTGCAGACTGGATGGGCCGAATGGCCTCCTTCTGTACTGCAAAATTCTATGTTTCTATAGGGAGACCAAAACTGCACGCTACTTCAGGTGGGTCATCCCAAAGTCCAATATAATTGTGGCAAGACTTTCTTACTTTACACTCCATAATCTCACAACAAAGGCTAATATATTATTTACTCCCTATTGCTTGCTGTGCCTTTATGTGAATGTTGTCCTATTCAGGTACAAGGACACACAAAACCCTCTGAACACCAACATTACCAGTGCCTTACCTTTCACAAAATTTCTACTTTTGTGCTCTGCCTACCAAAATGGATCGCTTCACAAATTCCCACATTATACTTCACCTGCCAACTTCTTGCCCAATCACTCAGCAGCCTCTTTTGGTCCTCGTCACAGTTTACTTTCCCAGCTAACTTAGTGTTATTTGCAAACTTAGATGTTTTGCCTTCAGTGCCCTCATCTAAGTCGCCGATATGCAGCAGGGTTTTTCAAACTGCGAGTCGGGAGGTTCGCGGAACAATTGGTCGCAGCGTTCCTGATCACGGAAGCGGCCAATGGCCGCAACCGACTTTCAAGAATGCTGGCGACCTCATGCATACGCACCGCCTTCAACAGATCTGGAAGTGCGCAGGCCCGAGATTGGAGGCCCTCCACTCCTGTTTATGATCACCCAGTCGCCCTTGTGCTGCCCTTCCCCTGCAGCCCGTCACACCCTCCCTCTGCCCTCAGAACCACAGCTCCACTCACCACAGGTCTCATGCATATTCCTCCATAATCCAGAGAGCTGGTTGGAGACTAGCCGGGTAGACTGCCTCATCCTAATGTCAGCGCGCTGTCCCACTACCGCTTTAAAGAAGGCCAGCTGCGACGGGCCTTTACGTTGATAAAGCCAGCCGAGTGCGACCTTTAAATTCAAATGATGGAGTCTTCCCGCCAGAACCAGCCGCAGAGAGCAGATCACACCTACAGCACGTCCACTTATGTCATGCACTCTATACGTTCGTGCTTTGGGCGCAAAATCACGGAGGAGAGATTTCTCCATTTTGTAACTGCAAAGGTCGGCCGGCGTGGGTCGCAAAAGGTCGGCCGGTGGACTTCCGGTGGCGGCCATGGAGGAGTAGGTCGCACACTTGATAGCTCCCGCCTGTGACGGACGTTTGGACCTTTTTCCCCCGTTTTTTTCTGGATTTTATCGGATAAATTGGTGAAGAGTGAGACAGTAAGGAGAAATCTCCCTCCGGTGTATGGAGAATTGGACCAGAAGTAGCCGTGTGAGAAGACAAAGTCCTATAAGGAAGACGCGAGCAGAGCTGGCAATGCGGGAAAGCATGGCGGAGAGCAAGAGCCACGGGGAGACGGCACAGTGGCCGACGAGTCAGCTGGTGGAGTTTTTTGAAGATTGCTTTGCCAGGCTGAAGGAGGACACGCTGGACCCGATTAAGGCTTCGATTGATCAAGTTGTGCAAAATCAAGAGACCCATGGGAGAACGATCCAGGAGATGGAGAAAAAGGTGTCCGAGCACGAGGAGTACATAACCGTGCTGGAGACCAAGGTGGAGATGATGAACAACTGCCAGAAAAGAATGCAGGAGAAGCTGGAGGACCTGGAGAACAGGTCCAGGAGGCAGAATCTTAGAATTGCCGGCCTCCCTGACAGCAGTGAGGGATCGGATGCGAGGGCCTGTGTGATGAACATGTTGGAGAAGTTGATGGGGGCTGAGGCGTTCCCTCGACCCCGGAAGTGGATAGAGCGCACAGAGCCCTCGCGAAGAAGCCCCGAGCAAACGAGCCGCCGAGGGCAATGGTGGTACGCTTTCACCGAATCCTGGACAAAGAACACGTTCTGCGGTGGGCCAAGAAGGACTGGTGCAGCAAGTGGGAGAATTGTGAGCAGCGCATTTATGAGGACCTGGGCGTGGATTTGGCCAAGAAGCGAGCTGGGTTTAATCGGCAAAAACGGCCCTCTTTAAGAAGGGGGTGAAGTTTGGGATGCTGTACCCAGCCCGTCTTTGAGTCACACATGTGGAACGGGACTTCTACTTCGAAACACCAGATGAAGTATGGACTTTTATTAAAGAAAAGGGGCTGGAGGCGAATTAAAAGACACTGAAGCCTTGGAGAGTACTGTGGTGGCGATTTGTTGTGCTGGGCTGTACAAGCATAAGTCGTGTGTAATAAGGGGCTGTTTGGATGGCTAAAGGTAACTTTGTCTTGCAGGGAGCTGGTTAGAGGGGGGATGGTCTTTGGGGTTGGTTCTGCTTTTGGGTGTTTTTTTTTCTAACGTGGCTGTTTCTTCACTGTTTTTTTCCTGATGTATGTTTACTGGGGAATGTGATGCTTTTAATATGTTTGTTCAAGTTGGGGGAGAGGGGAGAGAACAATGGGGAGACAGACTGCTTGGTGCCAGGGGCGGGCGCTATCAAGTCAGCATGGGTCAGCTGACTCTCAGAAGCGCAGTGGGGAGCGAGCAGATGTTAAGATGAAGCTTGATATGGGGGGTTGGGTATCTAGTGTTGTTGCTAGAGGGGGAGGGGGAGGGAGAGGGGGAGCTGTTTTGCTGAAAGGGGAGGAACTGTTACTAGGGGACAAATGGGAGGTCGGGAACGCGAATGCCCGAGGGGGGGGCTCGAGGAGGCGGAGGGCGGAGGAGCTAGAGGCTGGCCTAAAAAGGATGATGGCTAATCGGGGGGTAAGTCCCCCGACCAGGCTGATTACATGGAACGTCAGAGGGCTGAATGGGCCGGTCAAGAGGGCTCGTGTGTTTGCGCATTTGAGGGGGCTGAAGGCGGACGTGGCAATGCTACAAGAGACACACCTAAAGGTTACAGACCAGACAAGATTGAGAAAGGGGTGGGTTAGCCAAGTATTCCACTCAGGGCTGGACTCAGAGGCCAGGGGAGTAGTGATCTTGATCCGCAAACGAATGGCATTCGAGGCAGGGAGAATCGTGTCAGACAAGGGGGTAAGTACATAATGGTGAGTGGGAAGTTGGAGGGAGTGTGAGTGGTACTTGTGAACATAAATGCTCCGAATTGGGACGATCGGAATTGGGCCGGTCAAAATCCAGGATAGGGAGGAGGCCGGCTGCGGCAAAGGAATTGAAGGGGTTTATGGAACAGATGGGGGGAGTAGACCCATGGAGATTTGCACGGCCAAGGGGGAAGAAGTTTTCCTTTTTCTCACATGTCCACAAGGTATACTTTCGCATCGACTTTTTTGTTCTGGGCAGGGCGCTAATACCAGAGGTGGTGGATACTGAGTACTCGGCAATCGCAGTGTCGGATCATGCCCCACATTGGGTGGATCTACGGGTTAGTGTGGAGAGAGGACAACGCCCGCTGTGGAGACTGGATTTGGAGTTGCTAGCGGACGAAGTGATCTGTGGGTGGGTTAACAAGTCCATCCAGAACTACCTGGAAACAAATGATATGGGGGAGGTCTCTGCAGCGACGGTTTGGGAAGCTTTGAAGCCAGTGGTCAGAGGGGTATTAATCACGGTATGGGCCCACAGAGAAAAGGCAGAACGGGCTGAGAAAGACAGGTTAGTGGAGGAGATACTCCAGGTGGACAGGAGATACTCGGTGGCCCCGGACACGGGGCTACTGAGGGAACGGCGGAGGTTACAGCGGAGTTTGGGCTGTTGATCACAGGGAAAGCGGTGGAACAGTTGAGGAAGGCAAGGGGGGAGATTTATGAGTACGGGGAAAAGGCAAGCAGAATGTTTTTTTCCAGCTCAAGAAAAGGGAGGCGGCCAGGGAGAAAGGTAAAGTAAAGAGTAGAGGCGGGAATACTGTCCTGGACCCAGCGGGGGTGAACGAGGTGTTTAAGGACTTCTATAGTTTATTATATGAGTCAGAACCCCTGGCTGGGGTGGAAGGGATGAGGCAGTTTTTGGATCAGTTGAGGTTTCCGAGGGTAGATGAGGATCTGGTGGAAGGGCTGGGGGCCCCAATTGAGATTGAGGAAATAATCAAGGGGCTGGAGGGCAAGGAGTCGGGCAAGGCCCCGGGGCCTGATGGCTACCCGGTGGAATTATAGAACAAGTTTCCAGTGATATACAAGATTCCACTGCTAGTGAGGACATTTAATGAAGCAAAAGAGAAGGGAGTCCTCCCCCCAACAATATCGCAGGCCTCAATTTCATTGATTCTGAAACAGGAGAAGGATCCGGAGCAATACGGGTCATACAGGCCGATTTCTCTACTGAATGTGGACGCCAAATTGCTGGCTAAGATACTGGCCACAAGGATAGAGGACTGTGTCCCGGGGATGATAGGGGAAGACCAGACGGGATTTGTAAAGGGCAGGAAACTCAAGGCCAATGTTCGAAGGCTTCTAAATGTTATTATGATGCGCTCAGAAGGAGAGGAGGTGGAGGTGGTGGTAGCGATGGATGCGGAGAAGGCTTTTGATCGGGTGGAGTGGGATTACCTGTGGGAGGCGCTGGGAAGGTTTGGGTTTCGTGAGGACTTTATTGACTGGGTGCGGTTGCTCTATCAGGCACCAGTAGCGAGTGTGTACACGAACCGGCTGAGGTCGGGGCTGGTTTAGCACACTGGGCTAAATCGCTGTCTTTTAAAGCAGACCAAGGCAGGCCAGGAGCATGGTTCAATTCCCGTACCAGCCTCCCCGAACAGGCGCTGGAATGTGGCGACTAGGGGCTTTTCACAGTAACTTCATTTGAAGCCTACTTGTGACAATAAGCGATTTTCATTTCATTTAAACTACACCGAGGGATGAGGCAAGGGTGCCCCCTCTCCCCATTACTGTTTGCTCTGGCCATAGAGCCATTGGCCATGGCGTTAAGAGCCTCTAGGAACTGGAAAGGACTGGTTCGGGGGGAGGGGATGGAGCACCGGGTCTCGCCTTACGCAGATGACCTGCTCTTGTATATTTCAGACCCGTTGGAGGGGATGGGGGAAGTAATGCGAATCCTGGGGGAATTTTGCAATTTTTCAGGGTATAAATTGAACATGGGGAAAAGCGAGATGTTCGCAATCCAGACAAGAGGACAGGAGAAGAGACTTGGAGAGCTGCCGCTTAGAATGGTAGGAAAGAGCTTTCGGTATCTGGGAATCTAGGTGTCCTGGGAGTGGGAGGGACTGCACAAGTTAAACCTATCCCGGCTGGTGGGACAAATGAGAGAGGACTTTAAGAGGACATGCTCCCGCTATCACTGACGGAGAGGGTACAGACCATGAAAATGACAGTCCTCCCCAGATTTCTGTTTGTCTTTCAGTGCCTCCCCATCTTCATCCCAAAGACCTTTTTCAAGCAGGTGAATAAGATTATTTTGGGCTTTGTGTGGGCGGGTAAAACCCCGCGAGTGAAGAAAGTGTTGCTGGTGCGCAGTCGGGGGAGGGTGGGTTGGCGCTGCCGAACTTCTGCAATTACTACTGGGCAGCTAATATAGCCATGATCAGGAAGTGAGTAGTGGGGGAGAGGTCGGTGTGGGAGCGGATGGAGGTGGTGTCTTGCAAAGACACCAGTTTGGGTGCACTGGTAACGGCACGTCTTTGGTCTGTCAGTGTGGGTCGCAAAAGGTCGGCCGGCATGGGTCGCAAAGGTCAACCGGCATGGGTCGCAAAGGTCAACCGGCATGGGTCGCAAAGGTCAACCGCCGTGGGTCGCAAAAGCCAACTGGCGTGGGTCGCAAACGTCAACCACGTGGTTCGCAAAACGTCGGCCGGCGTGGGTTGCAAAAGGTCGACAGGCATGGGTCGCAAAAGGTCAGCCAATGTGTGTGGAAAAAGATCAGCCGGCGTGGGTCACAAACGTCAACCGCGTGGTTCGCAAAACGTCGGCCGGCGTGGGTCGCAAAAGGTCGGCCGGCATGGGTCGCAAAGGTAAACCAGCATGGGTTGCAAAGATAAACCGCCGTGGGTCGTGAAGGTCAGACGGTTGGTAAATGTGGGTCCTGGGAAAAAAAGTGGGTCCCATGGGAGGAAACCAGAGCATCCGGAGGAAACCCACGCAGAAACGAGGAGAACGTGCAAACTCCATACAGACAGTCAAAATCTTTTAGTTTTCTTGAGGATGAAACCAGTAAGATGGATAAGGGGAAATAAGTGGATTCAGTCTTTCAGATTTTAGAAAAGATTTTGAAAGGTGCTGCATGAAAAGTTATTACACAAAATTAGGGTTCTTGGATTGGGGTAATATATCAGCATGAATTTAAAATTGATTAACAGAAAAAAAAAAGAGTAGGAATAAACAGACCATTTTCAGATTCGGAGGTTATGACTAATGGAATACTTCAAGCATTGGCCTCAGGCAGTTACACTCTATCCATGCCATTATTTGACTCTGCAGGCCAGTTCCCAGCCCAGTGGAACAGCTCCCTCTTTCCCCAGTTCCACAAATCAAACCTTCTGCCTCCCACACCACACTTAATCTTCCAATCAGTCTGTCTCAATGCCAATCAGACCGTAGGTTTAGTTAACAATCCAGAGATCATTAGCTGTGTTCTGTATTTCAACTTCGACCCAAGCTCCTCAAACTCTCTCAGCAAACTTCATTCCTAGCTCTTTTTTTTCAAAAAGATTTTTTTTCTAATTAAGGAGAAATTTAGCGTGGCCAATAGGGAGGCACGGTAGCACAGTGGTTAGCACAGCTGCTTCACAGCTCCAGGGTCCCAGGTTCAATTCCCGGCTTGGGTCACTGTCTGTGCGGAGTCTGCACGTTCTCCCCGTGACTGCGTGGGTTTCCTCCGGGTGCTCCGGTTTCCTCCCACAGTCCAAAGATGTGCAGGTTAGGTGGATTGGCCATGCTAAATTGCCCCGTAGGTTAGGTGGGGTTACGGGGATAGGGAGGAGGTGTGGGCTTAAGTGGGGTGCTCTTTTGAAGAGCCGGTGCAGACTCGATGGGCTGAGTGGCCTCCTTCGGCACTGTAAATTCTATGGTTAGAACAAAGAACAATACAGCACAGTAACAGGCCCTTCGGCCCTCAAGGCCTGTATCAGTCATGATACCAACCTTGGCCAAAAGCCTCAGCACTTCCTAGTGCCATATATCCCTCTATCCCCACCCTATCCATGCATTTGTCAAGATGCCTTTTAAATGCCGTTAATGTATCTGCTTCCACAATCACCCTCTGTGTAAAAAACCTGCCTTGCACATCTCCTCTAAACTTTGCCCCACGGACCTTAAACCTAGGTCCCCTGGTGACTGACACCTCCACCCTGGGAAAGAGTGCCTGCCCATCCGCTCGATCATGCCCCTCATAATCTGTAGACCTCTACCAGGTTACCCCTTAACCTCCGTCATTCTAATGAAAACAGTCCGAGTCTATTCAGCCTCTCCGCAAAGCTAACACCCTCCAGACCAGGCAACATCCTGGTAAACCTTCAATTCTCCACATCCTTCTGGTAGTGTGGCGAACAGAATTGTGCACCAAGGTTCTATACAATTGTAGCATGACTTGCCAGCTTTAATACTCAATGCCCTGCCCAATGAAGGCAAGCATTCCATATGCTTTCTTGTGGGGATGAGACCTACGCAAACACGGGGAGAATGTGCAGCGACACGGGGCCAGGATCAAATCCTGTCGTCGGCATTATGAGGCAGCAGTGCTAACCAGTGCGCCACCGTACGGCCCCTTCGCTCCTAGCTCTGCACAGTGCACAATGGTTAGCACTGTTGCTTCACAGCTCCAGGGTCTCATGTTCGATTCCCGGCTTGGGTCATTATCTGTGCGGAGTCGGCACATTCATTCTCCCTGTGTCTGTGTGGGTTTTCTCCGGGTGCTCCGGTCTCCTCCCACAAGTCCCGAAAGTCTTGTGACGATAAAGATTATTATTATTATTACCTATGTTGTTGGCGCTAACATGGATCCTCCACCTCTGACTTCAAGTTCCATTCTAGCTGCAAGGAAATGCCCTTAATCCTCACACCAAGCAGGCAACACAAGCTTCATGCCTCCTGGTCACTGCTGCAGAGTATAGCATCTATTCTCCAACTATACCTGCCCCTTTCCAGTACCAGATGGCCATGTAATGCATAGCTATACAAACTGATCAATTATCTCTCCTGGTTGTATAGTGACAACACTATCTCAACTACATTTTTTAAAACACCTCATCAAATAATACGCCCCTTTATAGTATTAGTTAATCATCTTCCTGCATGAGAATCAACTTATCCAATCTCACAAGACTGTGGGGTATATATGAGATATATGAGTTTCCTGAAGATCTTAAATAAACAATCTACATTTTTTATATTACAAAAAAAAAAATGGGAATTAAACAAACAATGAGTACTGGTGAGTGAAAGTGAGTGAACAGCCGATACCATTTTGATCTATCTCCTTGGAAATATTGTATGGCACCATTGGGGCGGGCAGGAACTATGAGCACGATTTAACTAAATGGGAACAAGTCCCATAGCGAGCGTATTTAGCCGTGTGTGTCCCGGCACTCGCAGCATGCACCTGGGGCATGTATCTGGGGTCTTCGACCCACTCGGAGACCACCACGAGTACTGTTCCATCTGGTCCCCGTTTGTGGAGATCAGTACTGAACGGCGCTCGCCCAAGGTCTCAAGACGAAGGAGATGGATCCTACGCCTCAGGTACCTCGGGAATCTGTACATTCAAGTGAGACAAACTGTCTCGCTTTAATATGCAGATTTGCTGAAAAGTAATCCCGCCCACAATGGGTGAGAGTCATATCGCAACGTCTCACGAGATTGGGTTGGATCTTGCGAGGCGTTGTGAGCCGGGCAGATCCCGGGAGTGGGGCCTCAAGGCTTCTATCGGCCACACTGCGTAGCAGCGAGCTGATTTTCGGGTGCAGTGTAGCCGTAAAATTGCGCCCTATATATTTTTCCAATCTACAATTCAATGGGCGAAAATTATTTGCAACAATGGTGGGAAGGGATTAGAGAATAATGGATGAATTAAATCTTCAAGAAAAAAAGATACAACAGTAAGAAACTGATGTAACCTAACATAAAAGGGATGAAAAATCAAGTAAATTTGAACTGGAGAGGGAAAAATAGGATCATATCGTCATCTAACAAACTATTCTTTATGTCAGTGATTGTCACCTCAGGGGCTCGACAATCAGGTGGGTCGTGGGCGGGTGCCGGGGGGGGTCACGGAGCCGCCCTTCGCGGCACTCCCGATCGCGCAAATCCGCGAGCAGCAGCCAGCTTTTAATAACGCCGGCTGCAAGCGGCCTTCAAAATGGCCGCGAACATGTTAAAAAAAAAAGGGGCCGCATTGCGCATGACTGGTGATCGGGCACACATGCGCAGTGCGGCCGCTTTTTTTAAAAATGGTCGCAGTTTTTTGTTTTACAAGTTTGGGGGGGGGGGTGTTTATTCATTTTATTCATTGAATTTTTATTTTTTTCATTTATTTTATTCTTTTTTTTTTACAAATTCGGGGGGGGTTTTATTTGATAAAACTTTGACAGGAAAAAATGCAGAACTTTAGACAGATGGAGACTCCATACTTTCCGACACTGGAAGGCTTCACTTTCATCTAACAGGTTCCATTGGGGGAGTGTGTACGAGGGCCAAAGGGACCCAAAACCATTTCCTCCATTTTTGTCAGCAGCAAACAAAGGTAAGAGAAAATGGTGGGTCGCGCAGGTCGGCTGCCGTGGGTCGCAAGGTCGGCCGGTATGGGTCGCGAAGGTCAGCCAGGTTGGATCCCGAAGGTTGGCCGGTTGGTAAAAATGGGTCCCAGGAAAAAAAGTTTGAAGAACACTGCTTTATGTTATGAAAAACCTGAGTTTCAATTGAACCCATTCATATATACAATGAAAATCTTTTTTCAGCTGACTGCAACAGTCTTAGCACTTTGGTTAGGCTCAGTTTTAGACGCAGGCCTCTACATCATTCTCCATTTTAAAATAAATTGACAACCTCAGTCCAAAGACCATAACAATGACATATTAAAATATGTCAAATATTAAAATTAACATTTGGACAACAAATGGTGTTCTTTTGACATTGGTTTGAAGCACATTGGGTTAGATCACTGAAGGCAGTTTTTCTTCTGGTTCATACCATGTCAAACCTAGGACTATTTTACGATGAGACAGTGACTAAAAAAAGTGGTAACATCCTTAGGCTTAATACGGACATAATTTAATGAAAAAACATGGAGAAAATTAATCTAAGCATTCTGCTTAGCTTGGAGTATAAAAGGGAGAACTGTAATGTTATTTATACTTTTTTTAAACTGTTGAACCACTAGCAATTAGTGTGCAAAGACAGACAATAGTTCATATTGACAATTACCTGACTCTGCAGTTCACTTTGTTGCTTCAGGCGAAGATTTTCTGGTGTATCAGCAACAATGGTGAATTGCTGCTTTGGGTAATGGCTGAAACAAGACAGAGCAGCAATCAGAATCAATAAATATAACTTAAGTGTGTTAAATATAAAAATAAAAAGAATGTGCATTTCACTTTTACATGGTTTGATCATATCCTGTATTAACAAACTTATGTTTAATATTCTACCAATTCAAAGAGACATGCAGCACAGGACTAAAATTGGGCAATTGCTCATCCTGAATGGAAAGTTGAAATGCTGCAAATATCAGAAATCTAACAAAGAACAGAAAATGCTGGACACTCTCAAGTCATGACAGCATATGTGGTGAGAATTCACCAGTGTACCCATTTTATACAGTCAGCCTGAGTAAATGGGAGTTCTGTTTCAAGTCTGATCATGTAAAAATCAATATTAAGACCAGTGGACAGAATATTGCCCAGTAGAAAAAGGGAAGTGTTGCTCCTTGTCCTTGCATTGAGCTTCATTGGAACAGTAGATGCTGGCAATACAGACTGGAACTTGAGGCAATTCCAAGGATAAGGGAAGGGAGTGGATTACGGGTTCGGGTGGGGACCCTTTGGACCAACGTGTTGGTAGAGAGATCAGCAATCTTGGTATCGGCCTGTTATTTCCTGCCACCAGCCTGTGAGCCACTTGGCCTGCTTCGATTTCTCAGACTCTCAGACTTCCTAATCCATTTACCTATCTCCCTTTAATAATTCTTACACTAGGGGCAGCACGGTGGCGCAGTCGTTAGCATTGCTGCCTCACAGCGCCGAGGTCCCAGGTTCGATCACGGCTCTGGATCACTGTCCGTGTGGAGTTCCCCGTGTTTGCGTGGGTTTCGCCCCCACAACCCAAAGGTCTGCAGGGTAGGTGGATTGGCCACGCTAAATTGCCCCTTAATTGGAAAAAGTGAATTGGGTACTCAAATTTTTTTTAAAAAATTAAATAATTCTTGCACTCAAAAATCTATCTATCCCAGTCTTCAATACATTCAGTGACAAGGCTTCCACAACCCTCTAGGGGAGAGAGTTCAAACATTCACAATCCTTTGAATTGGGAAATTTCTCATCTCGATCCTAAATGATCAGCCCCTTTGTCCCAAGTGTTCTAGATTTCCCAGCCAGGGGAAACAACCTGTTAATGTCTTCCCTATGAAGCCCCTTCAGAATCTTGTATTTTCAATTGTATAAAATCTCATTCTTCCAAACGCCAGAGAATATAAGCCCAATTTACGCAGCCGTTCATCACAGATAAAGGATGTATTGGCATTGGAGAGGTGCAGGGGAGATTCACTCGGTTGATTCCGGAGTTAGAGGATTGGCTTATGAGGAGAGACTGAGTAGATTGGGACTATACTCATTGGAATTTAGAAGAATGAGGGACGGGTCTTATAGAAACATATAAAATTATGAAGGGAATAGATAAGACAGAAGCAAGGAGGTTGTTTCCACTGGCGGGTGAAACTAGAACTAGAGGGTTCAGCCTTAAAAGAAGGGGGAGCAGATATAGGGCTGAGTTGAGGAGGAACTTCTTCACCTTAAGGGTTATGAATCTGTGGAATTCCCTGCACAGTGAAGGAGTTGAGGCTACCTCGTTGAATGTTTTTAAGGCAAAGATAGGTAGATTTTTGAACAGTAAAGGAACTAAGGGTTATGGTGAGTGGGTGGATGAGTGGAGCTGAGTCCACAAAAAGATCAGCCATGATCTTATTGAATGGCGGAGCAGGCTTGAAGGGCCAGATGGCCTACTCTTGCTCCTAATTCTTATGTTCTTATATGCCAAGCCTCTCATCCCAGGAATCAAATAAGTCAATCTTGACTGTACCACCTCCAATGCAAATATATCCTTTCTTAAATAAGATGACCATGGGCTGGATTCTCCAGTCCCCCAGCCGTCTGTTTCTTTGCGGCGCGCCATTTGCTGGCAGCAGGATTCCCTACACCTGTTGCTTGTCAATGGGATTTTCCATTCAAGCCACCCGACGCTGCTGGGAAACCCGAGGGCGGGAGGTACGCTGCAGGTGGGAACAGAGAATCCCAACGACAAGATGATTCCGGCCCAAAAAACTGCGCACAGTACTCCAGGTGTACAATCGTTGCATTCTATTTCATCTCCTTATGTTACTTATTGGTAATATCTTCCAGTTCGGAGGAAGGATTCATACCCAAAACATCATTGATATGTCTTCTCAACAGACATTGCTTGGCCTACTTAGTGCCTCCAGCATCTTCTGTTCATTGTTCATCCCACATCAACGAGTAACTTCTATTCATTCTCCAGGATTGCAGCACATCATCTCGGCTGACACTTAATCCAGTATCAATTGTGCTGTTGGTGGGCCTGTCAACTCTGTCTGTTGGATATAAAATATCCTGTAGTGCATCCACCCTTTCAAGTCCCTTCAGGATCTTATATGTTTCAAGAAGATCACCCTCATTCTTCTAAACGCCAATGGATTCAGGCCCAACCTACACAATCTTTCCTCAAAAGTGAACCCCTTCATCAAGAAACATTATTCTACTCTCAACGTGGTCAAAGGCCAAGTAATAAAGACTAACACTGAGTTTCTTTTTGTTTAAATGTTCTGGCAAATCTCTCTTTGAGTGCTGCTTACTTTGTATAGATTGGGAAAACGTGTTGTGGACAACAGTAAATCTCGACTTGCATTCTCCTATACCCTGCGCTAGAACATCATTGTCACTGTGGTACCTCCCAGCAAATAATTCCTTCAGTATATGCAAATATCAGCAACGCAAAGCAAAATAACCAGAACCAGAACAGAAATAAACAAATCATTCGCAAATAAGAAAGTATCGTTTGTGAAGCATTCACAGAACCATTCTGCCCAGAAATAGGATTACGGTATTACCTTTGAAACCCACAATCTCCATCACTAACAAACACAAGGGAATGTGGCTATCTTTGGCACCACTGTGCATACAAATAGAAAACACAAAACTTGAACAAACATGGTTTAATTTAATCAGAGATTCCCTGTGAACATATTTGCAGTGGAGGCCTTAGTTAGAGTCTTCCTGGGCAAGTCCTTTGAAGTTTAATTTCAGGATATGCACCAGAATCATCTTGAAAAGGTGGCAACTCATAAGCTAGAAAATTCATATTGTCATCACAGATTTCCCTAAATTACTACCAAAGGCAGGGACCATCACGATGCATCATTGCAGCAAATGAGCAATGAGTAAGATATGTAACCCTTGTTTAGGACAGACTAATATTCTCAGATAATTAATTAGTTTTTTTTAATCAGAGCTAACAAAATGATTCTATCCATCTTGGTTTCACCCTTGGGAGAGGTGCAAAGGCCCCAGGAGTATGCTGGGACAGGGAAAGAGGAATAGCATTTTGAAAACAGTCAGCTAGACCCACAAGACAATATGGCCAATAGACACTGAATTTTCAATCGAACTGATCGTTGTCAAAGGGTTTCCTGAAGTCCATTTACTCCATTCCATTATATTTCTCAATCTATGATGTTGGTCACTTCCTCAAAAGAATTCTAATTGGTTTGTCTGCCTCTTTCTAATGAAAGGAGCCTCCATTTCTACAGTGACTCCTCAGAGTGGAAGCCCGTCATTCATCTTTAGTATTATCTTATGAATTTCTTCTTCACCTCTTCTATAGCCTTGTTGTATTTCCTTTTTTTATATAAATTTTAGAGTACCCAATTCATTTTTTCCAATTAAGGGGCAATCTTAGCGTGGCCAATCCACTACCCTGCACATCTTTGGGTTGTGGGGGCAAAACTCAAGCAAACACAGACAGTGACCCGGGGCCGAGATCGAACCTGGGACCTCGGCGCCATGAGGCAGCAGTGCTAACCACTGCGCCACCATGCTTCCCCATTGTTGTCTTTCCTACAGTAAGCCACCAAATCGAAGTAGGAGTCTATAAAGTCCCAGGAAGCCAAGCGGTGGGTAAACATCGATCTATTCACTGTCACGGAAAATCTGTTTAAGGCAGCAAACTATTTAGTGTACAGTCCAGTTGGGACAACCAACGTGCGGGACCCTGCCTAGGCCGGCCTTTATACTGGTGTGGTAGTCTGTGTAGAGGTATTACGGTACCTGGTAATGCTGGAAAACCATTGGTAAATATTGTATGTTTCCTATTGGTCAAGCTGTATGGTAGCTCTGCCCTGCAAGGTGGGGTATTAGAGCCCGTGCCGCCCCAGCCTTCTTTCTGTACCTGAGCTGCTGGGGGAAACATTTAGCTTATTAAAGCCTTCAGTTGGACTACAACCTCCTTTAGTGGTCATTGATCGTGCATCAATTTAATAAGCTAGATTTAAACGGGTGGAGCTCCGAATCAAGCCGGAGTGTCTGCAACTCAGCCCCCACGCGGCGAACTCAGCGGCAACATTCAAGCACTGGCTGGCGTGTTTTAAAGGATATCTCGGAACGGCCGAAAACACACCCACGGGAGAACAGAAATTGCAAGTCCTGCACTCGAGAGTGAGCCCGGAAATTTACACCCTCATCAAGGACATGGACGACTTCGATGCAGCAATGGAGCTGCTAAAAGGACATTATATTCACCCGGTAAACCAGGTCTACACCCGACATCTGCTAGCAACGAGGGGACAAATCCCTGGGGAATCACTGGAAGAATTCTACCATGTGCTCCTGGTGTTGGGGAGAAACTGCAGCTGCCCGCATGTTTCGGCGAGCGACTACACAGAACTCTTGATCCGGGACGCTTTTGTGGCAGGTATGCTATCCTCCCAAATCCGCCAGCCATTACTGGAAAAAGACACCCTAGGCCTCAAGGAGGCATGGGCCCTTGCAGGCTCCCTGGATGTGGCCTCCCGAAATGTGCACGCTTACGTTCCCGATCGCGCGGCAGCCCCCTAGGCAGCGTGGAACCCCTCCGCAGCCGACCCCGAGACATCTCCCATCCCCCCCATAAGCTTGTGCTGCAAGGCGGCCTGGCAACCCGGGGGGGCCCCGCTGCTACTTTTGCGGGCAGGCCAATGACCCCCGGCAGCGCTGCCCGGCCCGCGCATCCACCTGCAAGGGATGGGGTAAACAGGGCCACTTTGTGGTAGTATGCCAGGCCTGTGCAGTCGCCGCAGTCTCCGGTGGCGAATGCGGACCGCCACCACAAACCTCTCCACGGTCCCTGTGCGGCCAGCGTGCACCGCCATCTTCCTCTTCCAGGGTCACGTGCGGCCCCCGGGCGCCGCCATCTTGTCCTGCGGACACCACGTTCGATGGATGGGCGCCGCCATTTTGTGCATCTCCAGCCATGTGCGACCAATGGGAGCCGCCATCTTGGATGGACTCCCAGGACCCCAGCTCGGCTGACCGCACACCGCCCGAAGGGAACACTCAACTGCTGCGATTAGCCTCGGTGACTCTGGATCAGTCCCGGCCTCGAACACTCTCAACTACTACAACGACTGTACTTCTCAACGGGCACGAGACGTCCTGCTTAATTGACTCTGGGAGCACGGAGAGCTTCATAGACCCCCGACACGGTAAAGCGCTGTTCTCTCCTCGTCCACCCCGTTAATCAAAAAATCTCCCTGGCCTCCGGTTCCCACTCAGTAGAGATAAAGGGGTTTTGTGTAGCAAACCTCACAGTCCAAGGAAGGGAGTTTAAAAATTACCGGCTCTACGTCCTTCCCCACCTCTATGCGGCCACACTCCTAGGTTTAGACTTCCAGTGTAATCTCCAAAGTCTAACTTTCCAATTAGGCGGCCCTATACCCGCCTCACTGTCTGCGGCCTCACGACCCTCAAGGTCGATCCACCTTCCCTGTTTGCGAACCTCACCCCGGATTGCAAACCAGTCGCCACCGAGAGCAGACGGTACAGTGCCCAGGATCGGATCTCTATTAGGTCAGAGGTCCAAAGGCTACTGAAGGAAGGAGTCATTGAAGCTAGCAACAGTTCCTGGAGAGCTCAATAGTGGTGGTAAGGACCGGGGAGAAGCATAGGATGGTCATCGACTACAGTCAGACCATCAACAGGTTTACGCAGCTGGACGCGTACCCTCTCCCCCGCATATCTGACCTGGTAAACAGGATCGCGCATTACAAGGTCTTCTCCACGGTGGATCTCAAGTCCGCCTACCACCAGCTCCCCATCCACACTAGTGACCGCGAATACACGGCCTTCGAGGCAGACGGGCGGCTCTATCACTTCTGAAGGGTTCCCTTCGGTGTCACTAACGGGGTCTCGGTCTTCCAGCGCGCGATGAACCAAATGATTGACCAGTACGGTTTACGGGCAACATTCCCGTATCTCGATAATGTCACCATCTGCGGCCACGACCAGGAGGACCACAACACCAACCTCCGGAAATTCCTCCAGACCGCAAAGATCCTTAACCTTGCGTATAAAAAGGATAAATGAGTGTTTAGCACCAACTGCCTAGCCATCCTCGGCTACGTAGTGCGAAATGGAGTTATACGCCCCTACCCTGAACGCGTGCGCCCCCTTATGGAGTTCCCCCTCCCTCACTGCTCCAAGGCCCTGAAGCGCTGCCTCGTGTTTTTCTCTTACTATGCCCAGGGGGTCCCCAACAATGCGGACAAGGCCCGTCCTCTGATCCAATCCACAGTTTTTCCCCTGTCGATAGAGGCCCGCCAGGCCTTCAGCCGCATCAAAGCAGACATTGTAAAGGCCACGATGCACGCCATTGTCGAGTCCCTCCCTTCCAGATTGAGAGCGACTGAAGGAAGAAGTCATTGAAGCTAGCAACAGTTCCTGGAGAGCTCAAGTAGTGGTGGTAAGGACCGGGGAGAAGCATAGGATGGTCATCGACTACAGTCAGACCATCAACAGGTTTACGCAGCTGGACGCATACCCTCTCCCCCGCATATCTGACCTGGTAAACAGGATCGCGCATTACAAGGTCTTCTCCACGGTGGATCTTAAGTCCGCCTACCACCAGCTCCCCATCCACACTAGTGACCGCAAATACACTGCCTTCGAGGCAGACGGGCGGCTCTATCACTTCTGAAGGGTTCCCTTCGGTGTCACTAACGGGGTCTCGGTCTTCCAGCGCGCGATGGACCAAATGATTGACCAGTACGGTTTACGGGCAACATTCCCGTATCTCGATAATGTCACCATCTGCGGCCACGACCAGGAGGACCACAACACCAACCTCCGGAAATTCCTCCAGACCGCAAAGATCCTTAACCTTACGTATAAAAAGGATAAATGAGTGTTTAGCACCAACTGCCTAGCCATCCTCGGCTACGTAGTGCGAAATGGAGTTATACGCCCCGATCCTGAACGCGTGCGCCCCCTTATGGAGTTCCCCCTCCCTCACTGCTCCAAGGCCCTGAAGCGCTGCCTCGTGTTTTTCTCTTACTATGCCCAGGGGGTCCCCAACAATGCGGACAAGGCCCGTCCTCTGATCCAATCCACAGTTTTTCCCCTGTCGATAGAGGCCCGCCAGGCCTTCAGCCGCATCAAAGCAGACATTGTAAAGGCCACGATGCACGCCATCGTCGAGTCCCTCCCTTCCAGATTGAGAGCGACTGAAGGAAGAAGTCATTGAAGCTAGCAACAGTTCCTGGAGAGCTCAAGTAGTGGTGGTAAGGACCGGGGAGAAGCATAGGATGGTCATCGACTACAGTCAGACCATCAACAGGTTTACGCAGCTGGACGCATACCCTCTCCCCCGCATATCTGACCTGGTAAACAGGATCGCGCATTACAAGGTCTTCTCCACGGTGGATCTTAAGTCCGCCTACCACCAGCTCCCCATCCACACTAGTGACCGCAAATACACTGCCTTCGAGGCAGACGGGCGGCTCTATCACTTCTGAAGGGTTCCCTTCGGTGCCACTAACGGGGTCTCGGTCTTCCAGCGCGCGATGGACCAAATGATTGACCAGTACGGTTTACGGGCAACATTCCCGTATCTCGATAATGTCACCATCTGCGGCCACGACCAGGAGGACCACAACACCAACCTCCGGAAATTCCTCCAGACCGCAAAGATCCTTAACCTTACGTATAAAAAGGATAAATGAGTGTTTAGCACCAACTGCCTAGCCGTCCTCGGCTACGTAGTGCGAAATGGAGTTATACGCCCCGACCCTGAACGCGTGCGCCCCCTTATGGAGTTCCCCCTCCCTCACTGCTCCAAGGCCCTGAAGCGCTGCCTCGTGTTTTTCTCTTACTATGCCCAGGGGGTCCCCAACTATGCGGACAAGGCCCGTCCTCTGATCCAATCCACAGTTTTTCCCCTGTCGATAGAGGCCCGCCAGGCCTTCAGCCGCATCAAAGCAGACATTGTAAAGGCCACGATGCACGCCATCGTCGAGTCCCTCCCTTCCAGATTGAGAGCGACGCATCGGACATAGCTCTGACGGCCACTCGCAACCAAGCGGGCAGGCCCGTGGCCTTCTTCTCACGTACCCTCGATACTTCCGAAATCCGCCACTCCTCGGTCGAAAAGGAGGCCCAGGCCATAGTAGAAGCTCTGCGACATTGGAGGCATTACCTGGCCGGCAGGAGATTCACTCTCCTCACTGACCAACGGTCGGTTGCTTTCATGTTCGTTAATGCACAGCGGGGCAAGATAAAAAACGATAAGATCTTGCGGTGGAGGATCAAACTCTCCACCTACATCTACGAGATCTTGTATCGTCCCAGGAAGCTAAACGAGCCTCCTGAAGCCATGTCCCGCGGCACATGTGCCAACGCACAAGTGGACCGCCTCCGAGCCCTCCACGAGGACCTCCTCCACCCGGGGGTCACTTGCTTTTTCCACTTTATCAAGACCCGCAACCTGCCCTACTCCATCGAGGAGGTCAGGACAGCCACCAGGGACTGCCGAATCTGTGCGGAGTGCAAAACGCACTTCTACAGGCCAGAGAAAGCACACCTGATAAAGGCTTCCCGTCCCTTTGAACGCCTCAGCATGGACTTCAAAGGCCCCCTCCCCTCTACCAACCGCAACACGTACTTCCTGAATGTGATTGACGAGTACTCCCGGTTCCCATTCGCCATGCCCTGCCCAGACATGACCGCAACCACCGTCATCAAGGCCCTCCATAGCATGTTTGCACTGTTCGGGTTCCCACCTACATACACAGTGATAGGGGGTCCTCCTTTATGAGCGACGAACTGCGTCAATTCCTGCTCAGCAAGGGCATCACCTCGAGCAGGACGACCAGTTACAGCCCCCGGGGTAACGGACAGGTAGAGGGGGAGAACGGAACCGTCTGGAAGACCGTCCTACTGGCCCTACGGTCCAGGAATCTCCCAGTCTCCCGCTGGCAGGAAGTCCTCCCGGATGCCCTCCACTCCATCCGGTCACTGCTGTGTACCACGACCAACCAAACACCTCACGAACGTCTCCTTGTCTTCCGCAGGATGTCCTCCTCTGGGATCTCGCTCCCGACCTGGCTGGCAGCTCCCGGACCCATCCTGCTCCGAAAACACGTGCGGGCGCACAGGTCGGACCCGTTGGTCGAGAGGGTCCATCTTCTCCATGCTAACCCCCAGTACGCCTACGTGGCGTACCCCGACAGCCGACAAGATACGGTCTCGCTAGAGACCTGGCGCCCGCCGGATCTCCACGCACACCCCTGCCACCAGCCCCACCCTCCCTCCCACTGGTGCACCTTACATGAGGATCGGTCCTTCCGCCGGCCCCATCTAGGCCCTCCCACCCACCGACGCACCCCGCAGACACTCCCTTCCCAGGTCAACCGTTTTCCCCACCAGCGCCGTCTAGGGGTGTTGAAGCTGCCACAGAGATCTAGGCCATGCTCCCAGAGTCACAGACACCCGAGCCTCCACCGGCGTCACCACCAAAGCTTTGACCATCACAGAGGACGACCAGGGCCCCCGATCGACTGATTGCTTCATTTTAAAGTATAGTTAATTGTGAATCTGTAAATAGTTACAAAACGCTGTACGGCGGTATTAAGGTACCTCCATAACTATCATTTCTACCACTTTACCATGTTGTAATATCAAGCCACCACCCCCGCCGGACTCTTTTTTAACAGGGGGTGAATGTGGTAGTCTGTGTAGAGGTATTACGGTACCTGGTAATGCTGGAACACCATTGGTAGATATTGTACGTTTCCTATTGGTCAAGCTATATGGTAGCTCCGCCCTACAAGGCGGGGTATAAGAGCCCGTGCCGCCTTATTTCTGTACCTGAGCTGCTGGGGGAAACATCTAGCTTATTAAAGCCTTTAGTTGGACTACAACCTCGCTTTAGTGGTCATTGATCGTGCATCAACTGGGTTCTTATGAGCCCAAGCTGGACGGGCCTACGCCCCCTAGCGGGGAAGCTCACATTCCACAAATCCCACGGGGAGATCATTCAGGGTATCCCGATGAGTCTCGTGGGGATTATTAGAGTCCAAATGTAACCGAACAAACCAGATGTGTAGGATTTGCATAAAGTAGAAAATTGTAGCAATCAGGTCCCCTGTAGCAATAAACCCTACCAAAATTGGACTGATTAAAATTAGGGATGATCAAGGGGCCATAATCGAGGAGCAGATATCTCAGAAGATTATGGGGCTTGAAGGCAGTACAGAGAAAGGGAGGGGTGGAGGAGAGATTAAAAACAAGGATGAGATTTTTTTTAATTGAAGCACTGTATTGGCTGGGAGCCAATAGGCCAGCAAGCACAGGGTAATAGACGAAGGAAATCTTGTATGAGGTTATGACAGTCAACAGGATTTTGGATGATCTCAAGTTAACGGCGGGTGGTCAGCCAGGTGTGTATTGGGGTAGTCAGCTTTACAGGTGATAAAGGCAATTGCTGTGGAGACATTTAGTTAGATGCCTCCTTTAAATTTAATACCACATATACATCAGAAACATTCTGAAAAGGCAAATGTAGCATCTCATAGGAGCTCCCATTTTTATTTTGTCAATGTCGGATTTCCCTAAATTAATACCAAAGGAAAAGGGAGCTGAGCAGGGGCAGAGTTGTGTAATGTTCCTGAGGTGGGGACAGCCAGTTTTTGTAGACAGATGAGTGAAACACCCAAAGGAAGGCACAGCTGGCTTCTTCTTTAACATGCTTATCAGTTTCACAAAAGTCAGCAGGCCCCGATCTGTCATTCTAATCATCTGACTGCAGGGTTAATTCCCACAGGTCCCATGCAGCAACCCGCATCGCCAAATTCCCGTTCCCATCTGCTAGATGGTGGGAATGGGGGCAGGGGGTGGAAAATACAGAGTCCAGGTGGCAAGGACAACAATTAAACAGGATTCCTCTGCTCTGGATTTTGTCAAATCTTCCATTGTACTATGATTTCAGCCTTGCTGTTGGAGAAGAGGAATGGAGTAATTTATGGGAGGAGCACTCAACTCCTGCCCTGCTCTTGTAGCCACGGTGCTGATATGGGATGTCCAGTTTAGCATCTAGTCAGTGATGACTTGTATTCCAAAGATGCTGGGGCATTCCGCATGGTCGCACTAATGAAAACTGGGGAAAGTTGATGAGAAATCTGTTTGTGCATTACTTTGGCTGCCATTGGAATGGAATGAGCAATTTTGGCACCCCATTACATTAAAAATATTGGAGCCATAGAAAAAGGTGGAAATAAGGTTCACTGGGGTGCAATCAAAATCTAAGACTGCACGCATTGTCTTGAACAGGGCCAGTTACTGGAGAATCTGGTACAAATGCTCAAACTTTTGTAAGAGCTTGAATGGGTAAATTGTGCAAGATTATTTCCACTGTTGGTGAAATTTTTTTTTATTTTTTATTTTTTATTAAATCAGAAAATCCTCGTGTATCCTGTTCTGGATCAATAATAAAATCTCATCATCATTTATACGGTCATCAATTTGTTAACATTCATTAAAGGCAGTCATGAAACCCCCATCAGGATAGTCAGGGTACTTAACTGCTCAGTGAAAAGACCAAGAGTCTTGGCCCACCTGAAAAATCGGAGGGACGATGTTATCTTCCTTCAAGAGACGCACCTGAGGGAGAAGGACCAGCTGAGGGTAAGAAAGAGCTGGGTGGGACAGACTTACTATTCATGCTATGGGATGAGGGTGGCCATACTGCTCAACAAGAGGGCAGCACTTACGATGACAAAGACGGTTACAGACCCAGAGTGACGGTATGATTGGTGTCCTGGAAGGTTCACCAATGGTCCTCGTAAACGTATATGCTCCCAATTAGGACGACGTGGAATTCATAAAGAAAACCAGGGCAGACATCCCCAACATAGACATCCACTGACTCATTATGGAGGGATACTTTAACTGCGTACAGCAGTGTTTTTCAAACTTTTTTTCCGGCGACCCGTTTTTACCAAGCGGCCAACCTTCGGGACTCAACCCAGTCGACCTTCACGACCCACGCTGGCCGACCTTCGCGACCCACCCCGGCCGGCCTGCGCAGCCCACCATTTTCTCTTACTTTGTTTGTTGCTGTCAAAAATGGTGGAAATGGTTTTGGGTCCCTTTGGCCCCTCGAACTTGGGAAAAAAAAGGCTGCGACCATATAAAAAAAAATGAGACCGCACTGCGCATGGGTGCCCGATCATCGGTGCGCATGCGTAAAATGTGCACCCATGCGCAGTGCGGCCAAATTTGTTTTATCTGTTCCTGGCCATTTTGAAGGCCGCTCGCAGCCGGCATTATTAAAAGCCGGCTGCTGCGGCTGTTGCGTGCGGATTTGCGCGATCGGGAGCGCCGCCGCGATGCTCCCGACACCCGCCCGCGACCCACCCGTTGGTCGCGCCCCTAAGTTTGACAATGCCTGGCGTACAGGACCCACGGACGGACAGATCCAGCCCCAAATCGGGAAAACTAGCAAACATGGCGAGAGACTTGAACACCTTCATGGAAACGATAGGGGCACTGGACCCCTGAGATTCACACATCCAAGGTAGCCACTCTCCGAATGTGGAATCAAATTAGACAGCACTTCAGACAAACAAAAATGTCCACCATGGCCCCCATCTGCAATAGTCATAGTTTCACTCTCGCAATAATGGACGCTTCCTTCAAAAGGAGACAGGACGAAGGAACACTGATGATTCGGGATATGTTGCGATCCTGGAGGAACTCCTGGAGACGTTCAGGCTCCCGAGAAGGAATGACCTGAGGTACATACATGTCAAAAACGTCCTCCGCAAGGAAACAACAATGTACCCCCGGTACCAGGCCATTCACTGCTGTAAAAACTACTGAATGTGGGCAACTGAGGCAAGGTGAACTGTGCGGACATGTAGAGGTATGTTCATCCCTGGACGAGAGAAAGAGAAAGTGGGAGGAAGAACTAGGCAGAGAGATAGGGGGAAGACTCTGGATCGAAGGACTTCACAGGACAAACTTCACCTCCACGTGCGCAGGACTGAGACTAACACAACTAAAGTTGGTGAACAGGGCGTACCTAACCAGAACATGCATGAGTGGGTGCTTCCCGAAGGTGGACAAATGTGAACGGTGCCAGGGAGGCCCGGCCAACCACCCCCACATGTTCTGGTCTTGCCCCAGACTTGTCGGGTACTGGACGTCCTTCTTAGAGGCCATGTCCAGGGTTGTGGGAGTGAGGGTGGAGCCGTGCCCACTAGTGGCGGTCTTCAGGGTATCAGAGCAGCCAGAGCTCTTCATAGGGAAGGGAGCTGACGTCCAAGCCTTTGCCTCCCCGATTGCTCACCGAAGACTTCTGCTCGGCTGGCGATCAGCAGCAGCAACCAAGGCTGCAGACTGGTGGAATAGCTCAGGCTGGAGAAGATAAAGTTCACCATCCATGGGTTGGAAGAAGGCTTTCACAGGACTTGGAAGCTGTTCACCAACTTGTTTCAAAACCTGTCCGTAGCCAGCAACCAATAAAGTCGGGAGGGGGCGTACGGGGACACAGGACAAGTCACGGAAAATGGAAGAGAAAGAAAGGAAGGGAGGGGGTGAGGCAAATGCACCCAAGGAAGAACCCGGGACCCGGCAGAAGTGGAGACGCTGGTAAATTACTGCCTGAACCACAATGTATGTCAATTATTGTAAATATATATTTGGCCATGTAAAGTTTGCAATGAAATATAAAAAACCCAAATAAAAAATATATTTTTTAATGTTTTCATTTTTGTGAACAAGGTCGGACAATGAATATTTGAACAAAACACAATGAGGTAATTTCAAAATAACTCCAATGGCATGATTCATAAGAACATAGGAGGAGGAGTGGGTCATTTGGCCCTCAAGCCTGGTCCACCACTGATCCCGATCATGGCTGATCTTCTCCCTCAATGCTATCTTTCCCACACTATCCCGGCCTCCCTTCATATCTTGGCTATCTAGAAATCTACTGACCTCTGCTTCAATGGAAGAAAAACTGAAGTGTCTCAAGAGAGGTTTTATTTCTCAAAATATTTTTGCCCAAAAGCAAAAGATTACAAGATTGGATGATCTAAAATCTTGAAGATAATTGGTTAAAAAATAAATTCACTTCTATTTTTGTCCCCAGAGGTGGGTCAGTACAACAGCAGGAGGTTTTTAACTGAGCTGAATGATTAGTGCATGTGGTTACCATGCTAATTCATACGGAAACCAGAAAGCTTCAATTCACAATTACAGTTTTAAATGACTGCTCAACATTTTTTTTAAATGGCAACCATTGAGATACTCAGCAACCAAAGAGCCCCCCTTTGATAAAGGATCCTGAATTCACAACATGAATCGCTAGCGGTTTCCAAAACTCTACAAACAGGCATTGTGAAATAAGCAACATGATTTCAATAATTTCATTTGTGGAGGCTGACTGATCTCATTTTGCTTGTTTTCGGACTGCGAAGGGCATGGACATAGAACATACAGTGCAGAAGGAGGCAATTCGGCCCATCGAGTCTGCACCGACCCACTTTAAGCCCTCACTTCCACCCTATCCCCATAACCCAATAACCCGCTCCTAACCTTTTTGGACACTGAGGGCAATTTAGCATGGCCAATCCACCTAACCTGCACGTCTTTGGACTGTGGGAGGAAACCGGAGCACCCAGAGGAAACCCACGCAGACACGGGGAGAACATGCACACTCCGCACAGACAATGACCCAGCGGGGAATCGAACATGGGACCCTGGCGCTGTGAAGCCACAGTGCTATCCACTTGTGCTACCGTGCTGCATGGGTAATGTTTTTATGTCAAGAATAACAAATGTTTTTTTTGTAGTGTTATAATAATGCTGGTTTGTAATGCTGGTGTTAAAGCTTATTGGGAAAAAGGTTTCTGTATCAACTTACAAATTAACAGTAAAATATTGAGAAAGGTATTTCCTTAACTCTTGTTAAGTTTGGAACAAGATTATCCAATAAAAAAAATTACAGAACACATCAGGCTCCAACATTCAGAAACAATCACGGTTCAAATACAACATTTCTTTGACACAAGAACGGAAAGTAAGGGCGGCACCTGGAGCAGTGGTTAGTACTGGGACTATGGCGCTGAGGACCCAGGTTCAAATTCCGGCCATGGGTCACTGTCCGTGTGGAGTGATGCGTTATGTATGTTGGATTAACAGGAACTGCAACTTGATGCAGTATCACTTGAAAATAGGCTTCCAACGCTGTAGATGGTTCAACACTGCTATATTGGAGTTGCCTAGTAATGCACACAGTTTGCTGTGGGTCGATACTCTATTAATCCAAGCTTTGTAACCTTGGTCTGGCTTGCCCAGACTTGCTCTGTGCCATGTGTAGTAGGTGCTGACTGTACATTGCACCCTGACTGTTGCTACAGCTATCACCAGTACGAAGAGGCCGAGCCTTCCTGCCTCGTGTGTTTTATAATGGTAATGTACCCTGTAGTGTCCTGCCTGGTGATTGGTTGTTCTGTATTCTATGTGGTGATTAATTCCTGTGTGTGTCCATCACTGCCTGTCTGTATCTCATTATGAACATGAGTGCATATTATGACATGGAGTTTGCATATTCCCCCCGTGTCTGCGTGGGTTTCACCCCCACACCCAAAGATGTGCAGGTTAGGTGGATTTGCCACACTAAATTGCCCCCTAATTGGAAAAAATAATTGGGTACTCTAAATTTATTTTAAAAAAAGAACCCAATGTAGTTGTTTTGAGTTGAAACATTTGAAGAATTAATCTTCACACAATTCTCCTCTGATAATTGAGTAACCAGCCTCATGAGTTTTACCTTAATATGCTGGCCAGCTCTCAATTACAGCCCTCATGCGGATATGCCTCTGTCAAGATACTTTAGTTATCTAGCCTGTGATCTTCAGGCAATAAATAGGAAGGTCTTACTGCAACTCTGCAGGGGCAACAGAACAATGCCTAACCAAGAACTTAGCTTATTATTTTATCCAATGATCCTTTCAACTACTGATGGGAGCTTTTGCTGGTCTCCAAAGCCAGTTTCTAGAGCATGAAGCTAATAGGTAACCTTTATTTCCATCCAGGAATAGGATTTAACCCTCCCTATACTAGATACCTCAGCAGCATAACAATGTGTACTAATCATGCGCCGACTTGACAAACACAGGGCTTACTACTGCTGTAAATTAGTGGACTGTTACGCATCAAGAGTTCCCTATTCTGTAATCTACTGTTTGGCAGCATACAGCATTAGTTTAATCCGCAAAGGAAATTTCATGCATACTTGCGATAAACTCAGATAGCAAAGGACACACTGATGCTGTTGAGTTACTGCTCATCCCTCATCTCTACTGACTGCTAACCAAGAAACTAGAAAATCTTTCCAAACCAAGTACATAAGGAAAGCATACCACATGAAATTAATTCTACATCTTAAATGTATTTGTAATAAAGACAGCACAGTACCTCAAACATTGCAAAGCATTTGTTGTGTTTTCATATAGAATCTTAGAATTTACAGCGCAGAAGGAGGCCATTTGGCCCATCAAGTCTGCACCGGCCATTGGAAAGAGCACCCTACGTAAGCCAACACCTCGATCCTATCCCCATAACCCCACCCAACCTTCTTGTTGGACACTAAGGGCAATTCAGCATGGCAAATCCACCTAACCTGCACATGTTTGGACTGTGGGAGGAAACCGGAGCACCGGGAGGAAACGCGCACAGATACGGGGAGAACATGCAAATCCCACACAGACAGTGATCCAAGCTGGGAATCGAACTCTCTGGGACTGCCCATAAATTTGATTTAATTTTTTCAGAAGTAATGATAAATGTTTTGCTTCAATAAAATACAAAAGATATTCAGTTAAACAAAGTAAAACTTGAAGAGAGCTCTCCTGAATTATAGCATTCCAAATCCACATTGTTTCCTACTGTGGCTGCTCTGTTGCTGTTACATTCTTGTCCTCTAACATGCCTCTTCCGGCTGCCTCACCATAACTTACTATAGCTCCACTTACACAAATACACTTACATCACTTTCCAAGCTATTCATTTCAAAAAACAATTCCATTTCTCCGCCTCTTCGGGTAACAATGTGGAGGAGCACCAGTTGTTTGCTATTTGAATTTTATTTCACTCTGACCTGTCTTCAGCCTCCTACATGGATCCTGAATGCAAGTTCGAGGGACAGCACCTCTTCTTTTGATTAGGCACTTTACAACATTTTGAACTAAACACCGATATCAATAACTTCAGATCATAACAATTCCCCCCTTTCACTGGGCAACAGGAAGGACAAGAGAAAAGTTTAAAATGAGTTCCCCAGGGGGCATTCGGACCCTAATCTTCCTGATATTTACATTATTGAACTAGGCCTTTGTGTACAGGACACAATTTCAAAATTTGCAGGAGATACAAAACCTGGAAGCATTGTGAAGTGTGAAGGATATCTCATTATGTGGTCAGGGTCTAGACAGGGATGTTGGGTATTGTCTTCTCCCAGATTATGCTGCTCGACTCTGTAGTTTCTCAAAACCATTACTTTTAATTGACAGCATGTATTTACACATTTGGGCCTTGACAGGAGGTTGGAGTTCTCCTCCTTCTAGATCTCTCTTACTTCAGTCATGTGATTGGGCATTATTACATCAGTACTACGGATGCTTCCGATGTTAACCCTTCACCCCACCCGCCATACATTTATATCCTCCAATTCCCCCAACGTCTCAGACTTCACAGGGTTAGTCGCTGAGGTGCCGTAACCAATCTCCTGATCTTCTTCTGATCTTCTTTTAAGGTCGAGGATATTCCGTACTCCCTTCTGTCAATGTGAGTGCTCTTCTCCTGGAAGGTTGCAGAGTCCATTATTAATTTGCCTCATCAGGATCAGAGTAGTAATCCCAAATTTCTATCAGCTATCTCTCCTAAGGATATTAAGGCGCTTTGGTTTCTCCTTATTTTACCCTGATCTATCTCAGCCCTGTACGATCTTGGTTGTGGAGTTTTTCAATGATCGAGCATTCCTTCTGTTAGTCTCGGACCCATTCACTCTTTCCTAGCTTCAGCACTGGTAACTCTATGCCTGTGATTAAAGTTCTGAGCCTAGTTGCTTCTCTGTCCTTCCTCACACAGTTTTACCTTCTCATATTAGTTCCTGGCGATATTGACTTGAGTTTCTGTTCCAGAGATAAAAGCAGTACTCTCATTCTCCCACCTATTGATAACTAATGATGAGAATACATTTTGTACTTTTTTTATTCTTTCACAGGATGCGGTTGTCATTGGCAAAGCCAACATTTAATGTCCATCCCTAATTGTTCTGAGAAGGTGGTGGTAAGCCATCTTCTTTTGAATCGTTGCAGTCCATGTGGTATAGGTACACCTACAATGCTGTTAGGGAGTTCCAAGCAACAGCGAAGGAACTGTGATATAGTTCCAAGTCAGAATAGTGTGTGGCTTGGAGGGGAGGTGGGTATTCCCATGCATCTGCATCTTGTCCTTTTGGTGGCAGAGGTTGTGGTTTTGGAAGTGAGCTGCCGCAGTGCATCTTATAGATGGAGCACACTGTGCATCAGTGGTGGAGAAGATAAATGTTGAAGGTGATAGATGGAAAGCCAATGAAGCAGGCTGATGTGTCAAGCCTCATGTGTGTTGTTGGAGCGGCACTCACCCTGGCAAGGGGAGAGTATTATATCACACTCCTGACTTGTGCCTTGTAGATGTTGGCCAGGCTTTGAGGAGTGAGGAGGGATGCTATTCGCCACCGAATTCCCAGCGTCTGGCCTGCTTTTGCAGCTACATTATTGATGTAGCTGCTCCAGTTCATTTTCTGGTCAATGGTAATCCATAAAATGTTGATCATGGGAGATTCAGTGATAGTAATGCCACTGAATGTCAAGGGCGATGGTTGGATTCTCTCTTTTTGGAGATAGTCATTGTCTTGCAATTGCGTGGAGCAAATGTTACGAGCCACTTTTCAGTCCATGTCTGAGTTTTATCCAGGTCTTGCTGCATATGCAGACAAACTGCTTCATTATCTGAGGAGCCATGAATGGTGCTGAACATTGTGCAATCATCAGTGAACCTTCCCACTTCTGACCCTATGATGGAGGAAAGGTTACTGATGAGGCTGCTGAAGATAGTTGGTCCTAGGGCAGTCTAGGATGCTGAGGAACTCCCAATGTCCTGCGACTGAGACAACTGAACTGTTATGATCCTTGGCTCTGATCCCAGGCCATGGGGAGGGACATCTGGTTAGGGGCCAATACCGTTTTGTTTAAAATAAATAACGTTTGAGATTCCAGGCGCTTTATAAATAAATAAAGCCTCAAGAGCCCACGTGTTTTGAGCAAACAAAAATAAATTTGCTATACAAGTTCAGAAAGATGAAACAACATCAATCTTATAGTCTAATATGGAGTGTAAGCTAATAAAGCATATGATATCCTGGGCTTTTTCAATAGCTAGAGTATAAAAGCAATCAAGTTATGTTAAACCTGGAGCACTGAACCCAATTTGGGTACCACACTGTAGGAAGGATGTGAATGCTTTAGCGAGGCTACAGAAAAGATTCACAAGAATGGTTCCAGGGATGAGGCACTTCACTGATGCTGGGAGATTGGAGATTGGGGAGGGTTTAAACTAATATGCAAGGGGGATGGGAACCTATACAAAGAGTCAGAAAAAGAGGGAGCAAGGATAAAAACAAAAGGTAGAAAAGTGAATTGAAAAAGTGATAGGTGGAGAAACGAAGGACAAAATTCAAACAGGGCAGGAGAGAAAAATATTTGGAGCAAGACAAACATTGTGAAAAAGACAAACTTAAAGGCTCTGTGCCTTAATGCACGGAGTATTTGCAATAAAGTGGATGAACTAATCCCGCAGATCGAAATAAATGTGTACGATATGATTGGGATTACAGATACATGGCTGCAGGGTGACCAGGGATGGCAACTAAATGTCCCAGGATTTTCAGTATTTAGGAAGGACAGACATAAAAAGGTGGTGGCGTGGCACTGCTGGTTAAAGAGGAAATTAACACAGTAGTGAGAAAGGATATTAGCTCTGACAATGTGGAGTCTGTATGGGTAGAGTTGAGAAATACTAAGGGGCAAAAAACATTAGTGGGTGTCATATGTAAACCCCCAAACTGCAGTGGTGAGGTTGGGAATGGCATTAAACAGGAAATTAGAGATGCATGTAATCAGGGAATAGCAGTGATCATGGATGATTTTAATCTTCACATAGATTGGGCAAATCAAATTAGCCACAATGCCGTAGAGGAGGGACTCCTGGGGTGTGTATGGGATGGTTTTCTTGACCATTATGTGGAGGAACCAACTAGAGAGCAGGCCATCTTAGACTGAGTACTGTGTAATGAGATGGGAATTATTGCCAATCTGGCTGTACAAGACCCCTTGGGAATGAGCGACCATAACATGATAGAATCTTTTATCAAGATGGACAGTGAAGTAGTTGATTCGCGACTAGGGTGCTGAATCTCAACAAAGCGAACTATGAAAATATGAGGTGTGGGTTGGCCTTGATAGATTGGGGAGAGTTACTTAAAGGGATGACAGTGGATAGACAATGGCAAACATTCAAGCAACGCATGGGGGAACTACAGCAACTGTTCATTCCTGTCTGGACAAAAGCAAAGTGGGTAAGAGGGCCAAATCATGGCTTACAAAGGGAATTAGAAATAGTATCCGATCCAACGAAAACAGATTGGCCAAGAAAAATAATAGGTCTGAGGATTGGGAGCAGTTTAGAATTCAGCAACGAAGGACGAAGGGATTGATTAAGAAGGGAAAAGTACAGTACGAAAGGAAGCTTGCAGGGAACATGAACAGGGGAATGCATAATAAAGGACAAAGAAATGGCTGAGTAATTGAATACATACTTTGGTTCTGTCTTCACAAAAGAGGACACAAATCAGAGACCAAAAATTTTGGAGAATGAAAGGTTTAGAGCGAGGGAAGAACTGGGGGAGATCAACATTAGTAGGGGAATGTTGCTGGGAAAATTCATAGAATTTTCATAGAATTTACAGTGCAGAAGAGGCCATTCGGCCCATCGAGTCTGCACCGGCTCTTGGAAAGAGCACCCCACCCAAGCCCACACTTCCACCCTATCCCCATAACCCAGTAACCCCACCCAACACTAAGGGCAATTTTGGACACAAAGGGCAATTTAGCATGGCCAATCCACCTAACCTGCACATCTTTTGACTGTGGGAGGAAACCGGAGCACTCGGAGGAAACCCACGCACACAAGGGGAGACCGTGCAAACACCGCCAGACAGTGACCCAAGCCGGGAATCGAACCTGGGACCCTGGAGCTGTCAAGCAATTGTGCTATCCACTATGCTACCGTGCTGCCCTATTGATGGGATTGAAGGCGGATGAATCCCCAGGGAGGCAGAGACAAAGCAGGGAATTATAGACCAGTAAGCCTACATTGGTAGTGGGGAAAATGCTTGAATCCATTATCAAGGACTTTATAGCGGAATATTTAGAAAGCAATGGCAGGATCAGTCAGTCAGCATGGATTTATGAAGGGAAAATCATGCTTGACAAATCTGTTGGAATTCTTTGAAGATGTAACCAGTACAGTTGACAAGGGGGAGCCAGTCGATGTGGTATATTTAGACTTTCAGAAGGCGTTTGACAAAATCCCGCATAAGAGATTATTGTGCACAATTAAAACGCATGGGATTGAGGGAAATGTATTAAGACCATAAGACATAGGAGCGGAAGTAAGGCCATTCGGCCCATCGAGTCCACTCCCCCATTCAATCATGGCTGATTTCAACTCCATTTACCCGCTCTCTCTCTCCATAGCCTTTAATTCCTCGAGAAATCAAGAATTTATCAACTTCTGTCTTAAAGACACTCAACGTCCCGGCCTCCACCGCCCTCTGTGGCAATGAATTCCACAGACCCACCACTCTCTGGCTGAAGAAATTTCTCCTCATCTCTGTTCTAAAGTGACTCCCTTTTATTCTAAGGCTGTGCCCCCGGGTCCTAGTCTCCCCTGCTAATGGAAACAACTTCCTTACATCCACCCTATCTAAGCCATTCATTATCTTGTAAGTTTCTATTAGATCTCCCCTCAACCTCCTGAACTCCAATGAATATAATTCCAGGATCCTCAGACGTTCATCCTATGTTAGGCCTACCATTCCTGGGATCATCCGTGTGAATCTCCGCTGGACCCGCTCCAGTGCCAGTATGTCCTTCCTGAGGTGTGGGGCCCAAAATTGCTCACAGTATTCTAAATGGGGCCTAACTAATGCTTTATAAAGCTTCAGAAGTACATCCCTGCTTTTATATTCCAAGCCTCTTGAGATGAATGACAACATTGCATTTGCTTTCTTAATTACGGACTCAACCTGCAAGTTTACCTTTAGAGAATCCTGGACTAGGACTCCCAAGTCCCTTTGCACTTCAGCATTATAAATTTTGTCACCGTTTAGAAAATAGTCTATGCCTCTATTCTTTTTTCCAAAGTGCAAGACCTCGCACTGGCCCACGTTGAATTTCATCAGCAATTGAGGTGGATAGAAAACTGATTGGCAGAGAGGAAACAAAGAGTAGGGATTAATGGGTCCCTTTCAAATTGGCAGGCAGTAACTAATGGGGTACCACAGGGATCGGTGCTGGGACCCCAGCTATTCACAATATATATTAATGATTTGGATGAGGGAACAAAATGTAACATCTCAAAATTTGCAGATGATACCAAGTTAGATGGGACGGTGAATTGTGACGAGGATGCAGGGATCCTACAGCATGATCTGGACAGGTTGGATGAGTGGGCAAATCAATAGCAGATGCAGTATAATTTGGACAAGTGTGAGGTTATTCACTTTGGAAGCAAAAACAGGAAGGCAGATTACTACCTGAATGAATGTAAATTGGGAGAGGGGAGTGTGCAGTGGGACCTGGGTGTCCTTGTGCACCAGTCACTGAACGTAAGCGTGCAGGTGCAACAGGCGATAAAGAAGGCTAATGGTATATTGGCCTTCATTGCGAGAGGTTTCAAGTATAGAATCTGCAAATATACAGGGCCTTGCTGAGGCCACACCTGGAGTATTGTGTGCAGTTTTGGTCTCCTTCTCTGAGGAAGGATGTTCTTTCTCTCGAGGGAGTGCAGCGAAGGTTTACCAGACTGATTCCAGGGATGGCAGGACTGTCATATGAGGAGAAATTGACTAGGTTAGGATTGCTCTCGCTGGAGTTCAGAAGAATGAGGGGGATCTCATAGAGACTTATAAAATGTTAACGTGACTAGACAGGGTAGATGCAGGGAAGATGTTACCAATGATGGGTGTGTCCAGAACCAGGGGTCACATTCTGAGGATTCAGGGTAAATCATTTCGGACAGAGATGAGGAGACATTTCTTCACACAAGATTGGTGAGCCTGTGGAATTCATTGCCACAGGAAGTAGTTGATGCTAAGACTTTGAATATATTCAAGAGGCGGCTAGATATAGCGCTTGGGGAGAATGGGATCAAAGGCTATGGAGGGAAAGCAGGATTAGGCTATTGAGTTGGATGATTAGCCATGATCGTGATGAATGGCGGAGCAGGCTCAAAGGGCTAAAAGACCTCCTCCTACTCCCATATTCTGCGTATCTATCTTGTGACTATTCTTAAAGAGAAGGTTGAGATGAGATTTGATAGAGGTAATCAAAGTCATGAGGGGTCTGAGCAGAGTAGATAGGGGAAAACTGTTCCCAATGGTGGAAGGATCAAGAACCAGAGGGCACAAATTTTAGGTAATTGGCAGAAACAATTGGGGAAAAAAGCAATGACGACATGACGAAAAACTTTCTTTGTATCTAGATTGCCCAAGTGTGGTGAAGGCAGATTCAATCAAGACATTTAAGGGGGAGCTGGATTATTATATGAAAAGGGAGAAGGCAGAGGAATTGCACCTTCAGCGTGCCAGCACAGTCATAACAGGCTGAATTACATCCTTCTGTGCTGTAACCATTCTGTGATTCTAGTAGGTCGTAGTAATGGTTCTGCTGTTGCCATTTACGGCTCATATAGGCCCATGTGGTTTCTTAGCTTGTCCTAATACTATCCCACTTTTGTCATTTAATCACTCCTGTTGTCTCCTATCATAGACTGTTCCTTTTCATTCTTTCTTCACACTACCCCAATCCCATACTCTTTTCCCTGCCTTGGTACTTGCTTAAAAGTTGATAAATCTCCTACTTATTCTAGATCTAATGAAACATTATCGGCCTGAAATGTTAACTCTGGTTTCTCTCTCCAAAGATGCTGTGTATTTCCACCATTCTCTAACTTTGATTTAACTTCTTACTTTGATTTAACTAAATGGGAACAAAGTCGCATAACGAGGCCACATACATCCTCACTTTGTGTTCTTAGGAATTCGCTCGCCGGAACTCCTCAGGAGAAATTCGCTCGCCGGAACTCCTCAGTGCAGCGAGAGACCAGGACTCCGTTTTCAAATGGCATCCGATTTCTGGAGCCTCCGAAGCAACCCCTGAACACCTCCCCCCCCCCCCAAAGCCCCAACGTACAATGGGAGGGTACCCACAAAACAGCGGTGCAGGGCTCCCCGGCCAGATCGCCACCATGCAAAAAATGTCAGCTTGGCACCTTGGCAGTGTCCCTGGCAGTGCCACCTGGGCACCTTGGCAATGCCAGGGTGGCATCAGACATGCCAGGGTACCATTTGCCCAAAGTGCATGCACCTGGGGGCCTCCGATCTCCTGGGAGACCCCACATGCCGTTCCATCTGATCCCCGTTTGTGGAGAGCAGTCCTTAACACACTGCACTGCTTTTCAGATGCAACGTGGCCATAAAATCGCACCCTTTATTTCAGGTTTTCAACATCTCCAGTATTTTCCTTTCGTTAAATATATAATGCAACTGACTTGACAATGACAAATGCACATTAAAAAATAATACTCGACTTACAGCCTGACTCGAACACTGGACGCACATTTCCATACTCTTACTCAACACTGATAATTACTGCCACTGGAATACAAATTAAAAGACACAAGTATACATAGGTACATAAAAAATAGAAGCAGGAGGAGGCCATTTGGCCCTTCGAGCCTGCTCCTCCATTCATTATCATCATGGCTGATCATCAAGTTCAATACCCTGATCCCGCCTTCCCCCTATCTCTTGATCCCTTTAGCCCCAAGAGCTACATCTAATTCCTACTTGAAATTACACAATGTTTTCACCTCAACTGCTTTTTGTGGTGGTGAATTCCACAGATTAACCACTCTCTGGATGAAGAAATTTCTCCTCACCTCAGTCTTAAAAGGTTTACCCCTTGTCCACAAACTATGACCCCTAGTTCTGGACTCCCCTGTCATTAGGAACATTCTTTCTGAATCTTCCCTGTCTAATTTTCTCTATTCACTACCAATACATGACAAATCCACTTCTCCATGAGACAATCCTATTAACACTACTTCAATTACATCTGAATTAATAATGATTTAAACAAACAACCGCACCTCAAAATACACAATGGAAATGGGAACAAAATAAACAGTATAAAAGTGAAGCAGTCACACATTAATAACTCATAATTCCAGCTGTCATATCACAGCCATTATTTATCTCCGTATCCAAGTAATTCTACTGGACCTAGTGTCATTTAAATACTATCTCCTCCAAATGTATAGTGGGGACCCCGCAGACGTGAATGTGTAAAAGTTAACAAATTCAGTGAACCACAGGAGTCATAGACCCATCTCCTACTAGCTCATGCAACTAAAGTACGATTAGACCAATATTGACTTTAGAGGGCCATGTAATCAGGTGAACGACTCATGGGCAGCACAGTGGTTAACACTGCTGCCTCACAGCGGCAGGGACCCGGCTTTGATTCTGACCTTGGGTCACTGTCTGTGTGAAGTTTGCATATTCCCACCGTGTCTGCGTGGGTTTCCTCTGGGTGTACCGGTTTCCTCCCACAGTCCAAAGATGTACCGGTTAGGTGGATTGGCCATGCTAAATTGCCCCAAAGTGTCTAAAGGTTCCATGGAATTACAGGGTTGGGGTGGGGGAATTGGGCCTAGGTGGGGTGCTCTTTCAGGAGGGCCGATGCAGACTCGATGAGCCGAATGGCCTCCTTTTAGCAATTCTATGATTCTAAGACACTGGGTACATCTTCAGTGCCCATAGTTATTGTTTCTATAATTAGTTGTTTGAATTCTACATAAGAGATGGAGGGAGAAACACAAAATATCATACTGTCTGATCTGAGAGTTTCTGGTTAATGGTACCCCATTGATAGTGGGAGATTTAGTGACGGTAATGCCATTGAATGTCAAGGGGTGATGATTAAATTCTCTCTTGTTGGATTTGGTCATTGTCTGGCACTTGTGTGGCACAAATGGTACTTGCCACTTGTCAGCCCAATCCTGGATCTTGTCCAAGTCTTGCTGCATGTGGCCATGGACTGTTTTAGTATCAGAGGATTAGCAAATGGTGCTGATCATTGTGTGATCATCAGCAAACATCCCCACTTCTGACCTTCTGATGGAAGGAGATGAAGATGGTTGGGCAGAGGACACTATCCTGAAGAACTCCTGCAGGAATGTCCTGGAACTGAGATGTTTGACCTCCAACAACCACAACCATTTTCCTTTGTGCTAGGTATGACTGTAACCAGTGAAGAATTTTCCCCGATTCTCAATGACTCCAATTTTGCTAGGGCATCAATGTGCTCTTGTATTTTACTCAATTATCTTTGCATATTAGTGACAGATGAGTAGAATTTACTCTTGTGAAAGGAAAATGCTTTCTGAGTCAAATAACTATTTTAGTGCCTTTTATTTTTTTGACTGACTTATAGGACACTATGTGAAGTTTCATTGCTGGTCTTCAAAATACTGAGGCGCAGCAGCACAGATTGCTCATGGAGAATAGCCTCAGGGACTCTATCTCAAGAGGTTTGAGCCAAATTTCATATTTGCAGCTTTTAATACACCATGTTATTTCTCCTTATGTCATTAATCCTTACTTGGATTATTACCACTGGGTCCCCATCTGTTACTCTCGATATTGCTCCAAATGTTCCTCAGTGTGTATTGCTGTAGCTTCAGAGAGACCAACAGTTATTGTCCTTCTGTGTCAATTATAATTTCAGATGGACACGTGCATCGAATGGGTCAAACTGACAGGCTTCGCAGTGGAGTCCGACACTGCCGCAACAACCTCTTCCATTGGGAACACCGTGACTTACCCCTATGCAAGTGAGGTGAAGTGCAAATCATGGTGGACATAAATTGATAAGCACCCCAACCTGTACTTCAGTGGGGGTTTCACTGCCCAACACTAGGCTGGTGAGGAGGCTGCAAACTGGCTGAAGGTTTCAAATTTGACATCTAGCTGTTCATCAGTGCGTACGATAGTAACAGTAGTACTTCTGATTCCAATCAATGAATGGCACCTCAGGAACTGTCGTGTTCCATCCATCCATCCTGCTTTAAATTGTCACAGTGGATTTCATTAGCCTACTCCTTGAACTTCCAATCTTTCAACTCAAAGGCAAGTGTGCTGCACTAAACCAAGTTACCACTTGTAGTACACAAACAAAATACACAGATGTTTTAAGTATGAAATAAAAAGAGAAAATTCTGCATTCTTGTAATATTCATTTATGGGATGTGGATGTCACTGGCTAGGTCAGCACTGAATGCCGCTCCCTAATTATCGTTGAGAAGGTGGTGGTGAGCTGCCTTCTTGAACTGCTGCAGTCCATGTGGTATAGGTACACCCACAGTGCTGTTAGGGAAGTGTTCCAGGATTTTGATCCAAACCGTGAAGGAACAGCAATATATTTATTTCCGAGGCAGGATGGTGAGAGGCTTGGAGGGGAACCGTCAGGTGGTGGGGTTCCCATGCATCTGCTGTCCTTGGTTCTTCGAGATGGGATCAGTCATGTGTTTGGAAGATGCTGTCTGAGGAGTCTTGGTGAGTTCCAGCAGTGCATCTTGTAGATGATGCACACTGCTGCCACTGTGTATAGATGGTGGAGAGAGTGAATGTTTGTGGATGAGGTGCCATGAGTGTTATTGGAGCTGCACTCATCCAGACAAGTGGAGAGTATTCATCACATTCCTGACTTGTGCCTTATACATGATGGACAAACTTTCGGGAATTAGAAGGTGAGTTACTCGCTGCAGGACTCCTAGCCTCTGATCTGCTTTTGTAACTTCAGTATTTATATGGCTAGTTCAGTTCAGTTTATAGTCAATGGTAACCCCCAGAATGTCGACCATGGCGGATTTAGTGTTGATACTGCCATTGAATATCAAGTAGTGTTAATTAGATTCTCTCTTGTTAGAGATCATCATGCCTGGCACTTGAGTGACACAAATGTAACTTGCCTCTTTTCAGTCCAAACGTGGATATTGTCCAGGTCTTGCTGCATTTGGATATGGACTGCTTCAGTATCTGAGAAGTCGCGAATGGCGCTGAACATTGTGCAATCATCAGCAAACATCCCCACTTTCGACCTTATGATGGAACAAAGGTCATTGATGAAGCCGCTCAAGATAGTTGAGCCTAGGACACTAGGAACTCTTGCAGCAATATCGTGGAACGGAGGTGACTGATCTCCAACAACTACTGCCTTCCTTTGTGCTAGGCATGGCTCCAACCAGCAGAGAACTTCTCCCCCTCCCCCCGATTCCCATTGATTCCAGTTTTTCTTGGGCACATTCATGTCATACGCCGTTAAATGCAACTCCAATGTCAAAAGCAGCCACTCTCACCTCAATTCAGAAACCGAGAAGCCGAGTTAATGTTCTAGTGAAAGGTCATCGACGTTTAGCTCTCCAAAGATGCTTCAGGATCTGACTATTTCCAGCATGTTTTGGTTTTAATGTCCCTCAGCATGTTTTGGTTTTAATGTCCCTCGTAATAATTGTGACATTCTATGCAAACAAATAAATACAAATAGATGCCTCTTCAATCTTTTCTCTGTACCATGCCCATTATATCAATTGTTTCCTTATTTGCACAACGGATGACCATTGAAAAATTGCTTGTACAGTCAACGTGCATTTCATCCTTGGAATTTGCCATTGTTGCTCTTCCAAAAAAAACACAAGTTTCCTTTGAGCTCTTCTCACCAATCTGTGCATAAATATTTATACTGCAGGAGAAATTAAAGAGCAGGTAATCCACAACGTTCACCTCAAGGCCCTTACATAATTGATGATACAGTTTGAATTCTCTACAATCCCTTTTGGGAACATCATGTAACTATTACAAAAACTGTACAGTTTCAGTGATGACAAAGCATTTCCATTAACCAATTGAGTAGGCTTGGCAACCAATTACAAGAAATCAATACCGAAATATAGACTTTTGGTTTTCCCTTTATTGTTAATCAATACAACTTTCACAATACATAAATTATTCTCTTTTCAATTCAACCAGACCACAGCAATGCATGTTGAATATTTTGTTTATCGACTGCTGTATTTCTTGCTGTGTCAGCATAATTGCAATTAATTTAAGTATCAGAAATAAAAGTAATCAAAGCAGTAATTGCATATTTTCACAAGATAACTCACCTATGAATGCAACATGAATACATTAAATTATGAATTAGAAGCTTACACTGTGGACAAACTAGTAAATATCCTTTCACGAGAAATGTTTAAATCTCTCCTATTTAGGGAAATTTGTGTGATGAATGGTTTTGATCCGTCTGCAAATGATTTTATTCAACGGACAGAGGTGGCGATTTTTGGATTGTCGGAGCCCAGGGGGCGAGAGAGGCAGCCATTTTGGCCTTTGCCTCCTTGGTAGCCCAGAGACGGATCTTATTGGCGTGGAGGGACTCGGAACACCCGAAATCGGGGCTATGGGTTAGCGACATGGCTGGGTTTCTCAGGCTTGAGAAAATCAAGTTCGCCTTAAGGGGTTCAGTGTTAGGGTTCGTTCGGAGGTAGCAGCTGTTTATCGACTTCTTCGGGGAAAACTAAACTGTTAGCAGATACAACAAGGTGGGGGGGGGGGGGGGGTTAGGGAATGGGGGGGTAGGAAGAGTTAGTTTAGTTTAGTTCAATTTAGTTTAGTTTAGGCGGGCAAAGGAATGGAAACACAAAATTGTTGCCATTATGTTATTCTCTAAGTCTGAATAAAGATTGTAGACTTCCAGTTAACACAAATACTTTATTCAGTGGGTTTGTTCTGTTTCCAGAGCTTAACTAGATATAAGACAGTCAAGAGGTATGACCAGTGAAGCTAAGGTAAACTGCCTATGCTGAGCTATCTCTGTCTGCTGCTGCTCACTAGCCCTGTGCTTCTGAAAGAGGCAGATCCTCCCTTGGGCCGGACCCTTTATAACCGTCTCTGATGCTGCCCTCTAGTGATGCTGTGGCTGTTACATCTGTCTGCAGTCCATGGTGTATGTGCGGATGTATATACAGATGTACAGATCGCTACATCCCCCCCCCCCTTTTATTTGACATGTTTTCTAGACTGGCCTCAAGAAAACTGTACATAACAAGTGGTGAGAATATGCAAATCTGCACACTGTGAAAAAGATTAAAGTAATACAGAAACAATTAACTGTGTTGGGAGTCCATCGTGAGAAATGTTCATATTCGTCTTCTGCGTGTGTTGGAGCGTCGTTACAAATCTAGCCGGTCGGGTGCCTTACCGCTTCTGCTGGAGCGTCTTAACGGTGGTAGTAGGGATGATGGTTTGATGTCATTAAGAGTACTGTCTGGCATTGTGTGGCGAGAAACGTCCTGTGGACAAATGGACTGGGTCAAGTCCAGTGTGGGAAATACTGGCATTGTAGGTCGAATCTCTAATAGATCCCGGCGGAAAAGTACTCCCGCAGACGATTTGATGATGTAGGACCGCGGTGCCTCCTGCCTGATCACCGTGGCTGATTCAGACCATCTGCCTTCTGGGTCCCTGATTCTGATGGTGTCACCTATTGTCAGTGGCTTGAGCGGGATCGCATGTTGATCGTAGTATAGTTTTTGTTTGGAGCATAGTGCCCACATGCGCCCAGAACCGGTGCATTGCCAGGGTCTCGGAATTGCTTTGCCAGTATGATTGTCCGGATGTCTCTGCCAAAGAGCATTTGCGCTGCAACAGTCCTGAGCTCAATGGGGTTGCTCGGTACGATAACAGACCAAGGTTGATGTCGGAACGTGACTCGGTTGCCTTGTTGATGAGTCGTTTAATGATGTGGACACCTTTTTCCCCTGTTCCATTTGATTGCGGGTAGCGATTCTGTGTCGCACCATTGTCTGACCTCGACTTTTTCTTGTGTTTGTGGTATTGATTCTGTTTGTCATCGTTCGCGAAAGCTGTTTTGCTTGTTTGTTCTGGGGCAGATGTGAATTCGTGAGATTCTTTATCATGCCATGGCATGTTTGTAGTCTTGTCATTGTTTCGCAGTGTGCTGTGGCATTGTCCTTCACCTGGAGAGTTGTACCATGTTGTACAGGTCGTTGTTTCATTGTTGTTGTTTCTGTCATTTCTGTCTTGGTTGTTTTCATTGGCGTTCTTGTTGTTATTTTTGTCGTGCTTGGTGATTCTGTTTTTGTTGTTTTCGCTTTTATTCTTGCTCTTTTTCTTGTCGTGCTTGTTGTTTCTGGGATGCTCCTTGTTGCGCTGCATGTTGTTTTTGTTGTTGCTGTTGTTCTTGTTTCTGCTGTGCTTCTTGCGGTTTTTGTTGTTCTTATTGCGCTCAATGAGTGTGCCATGTGGATGTTTTGAGTCATTGTCACAGTTATTGGTGTCAGTGTCCTTTGTGGTCTCTGCTACATTGAGCGTTTCTTCTTCAGAATTGGGAGAATGATCTGATGTTGCATTGATGTTGGTGACATCAGTCATTTGCGGTGGATCCGATTCCTCTTCTTTGTTTCCTTGGTACTCCGCTTCTAGAGTCATTTCTGGTTCATGGAGTCATTTCAGGTTCACTTGAATCGTCACTGATCTTTGTGCTCCTTTTCTGGAGTCAAAATCTTCACGATTTCAATTGACGTGGTCTCTCTAGACTCTTGGTGCTCCTCTTTTGGAGTCAAAATCTTCATGACTTCTGCACAGGCAGCACGGTGGTTAACACAATTGCTTCACAGCTCCAGGGTCCCAGGTTTGATTCCCGGCTTGGGTCACTGTCTGTGCGGAGTCTGCACGTTCTCCCCGTGTGTGCGTGGGTTTCCTCCGGGTGCTCCGGTTTCCTCCCACAGTCCAAAGATGTGCAGGTTAGGTGGATTGGCCCTTAGTGTCTAAAATTTCCCTTAGTGTTGGGTGGGGTTACTGGGTTATGGGGATAGGGTGGAGGTGTTGACCTTGGGTAGGGTGCTCTTTCAAAGAGTCGGTGCAGACTCGATGGGCCGAATGGCCTCCTTCTGCACTGTAACTTCTATGATTCTATGATTTTATGTGGTCTCTCTGGACTCATGTGTAGCCATCCTCTGATTATTGAGTGCTTCTGTGCAGACGAGCGGAGATATGCCAGTCCAACGCCGGCATCTCCACATCAAATAAGCTTGATAGATCTTCATGGTCTTGTTCATGCATGGCGTTCGCTATGGAGTGTTTGCTTGCTTCCATTTTTGAGTCTGTCACCAAGCTGTCTGTAGAGGCTTGCGTCGCTCCCTTTGTGGAGGCTTGTGTCGCTCTCTTTGTGGAGTCCTTCATCGCTCTCTCTGTGGAGTTTGTCATCGCTCTCTCTGTGGAGTCCTTCATCGCTCTCTCCGTGGAGTCATGCAGTGTTTTCGCTGTAGAGCCGATCTGTGCTTTCTCAACGGAGTCATTCTGTGCTCTCCTTGTATTGTCGTCTTCGTCTTGGGTATTGCTGTCATCCCATGTATCGACGATCTGCCATGGCACCCTGGTATTGGATTCATCTACCATGAGGAGATTGTGTGTATTGTTCGATAGACAAATCATCCCTGTTTGTTTCGGAGTTGTGATCGTTCTCTTCATGTTCAATGAACAAATCATCTTCTTGTGTGGAGTCAGGGACCCTTCGTGGTGCGTAGACCACTCTCTGTTTCTTGGCGTCAGGCCGCAGCATAATCCTGCACTTACGAGTTGGGATGTCATATATGCTGGGCTGAAGATTCCCCAATCCGAAGAACCCATCGTCGGGGTCTTCACGGTACAACACCTCTAGCTGCGCTTCGGATTTGGTACTGGGGAGCCATCTCCCAAGATGAAATCTTCGTCTGGGTTTTAGTCTACAAGGACCATATCATCTTCTAGGGCGGTGCTAACTGCTTGTTCCAGGGTGTTGTGAAAGTTATTTTCAACTGCTGGTGTAAGTGAAAATGAAAATCGTTTATTGGCACAAGTAGGCTTCAAATTAAGTTACTGTGAAAAGCCCCTAGTCGCCACATTCCGGCGCCTGTTCGGGGAGGCTGTTACGGGAATTGAACCGTGCTGCTGGCCTGCCTTGGTCTGCTTTCAAATCCAGCGATTTAGCTCTGTGCTAAACAGCCCCTGTTCGGGCATTGTTCTGTCTTTTGAGGCAAGAAAATTGGGTTTTGCAGTTTTAAATTCCTTTTTGTTCATTTTCGTGCATTTCCCTTTTAAGTGGGCGTGGTCCTAGTCCTCTGACGTCATGACACTCATGACGTCATGCGCAGGACTCGATTGCCCATGCGCACTCCGAGTTTCCTGTACTGTGCCCTCTTTTTGCAACTGCGCATGTGCAGCTCCTTTCTCAAGATGGCTGCCCCTCAGAACCTCCATCTTCCTCCGATTCAACCCTGCCTCTGCCTCGTGATAAGTTATCGCGCCATTTTTACCGATTTTGTTTTCTAAATGATGATTCTGTGTTTGTAGAGACTCAAAGTATTGATTTTCTTTTTGTTCATAAGCAAGGCATTTTTGTATAGCGATTTCTAGAGTTAGATACTTATTTTGTGAAAGCTCTTCCCGCAAATTTTTATCAGACAGTCCGGAAATTAATTGATCCTTTAACATAGTGTCTCTGAAATCAGCATAATCACAGCCTGGTGGTGTTAACTTGAGATTTGTAATAAAATCAGAGATAGGTCCTCCGTTTTTCTGACAAGTGTTAAATATTTCCAGCATCTCACCAGGCTGACTGTGGCAGCATTCATCAAATTTTTTGAGTATTACTTCTAGTTTGGTGTTGTCCTCACCTTCTAAGTAATTAAAGCAATTATAGATTTCTCTAGCATCATGCTCTCCTGTTGAATAGTAGGGTTATTTTCATTGCGTCAGAGGCAGTGCTTAAATCATTAGCTGTGATAAATATTTGGAACAGCTGTTCAAACATTTTCCAGTCATAACTTAAATTACCGGTTGTTTCCAGCTGCCATGGAGTTCCAACAAGTTCCAGCCAATCAGTTAGTCGTCGAGTATCCATTTGATGCAAAGTCTTCTACAGTCGAATATCTGGTTTAAGTTTTTCTTTTCTTGCTGGTGTCTAGCTAGCTTTCTGCAATCACTTCTGGTACCATATGTTATTCTCTTACGTCTGAATAAAGATTGTAGACTTTCAGTTAACACAAGTACTTTATTCAGTGGGTTTGTTCTGTTTCCAGAGCTTAACTAGATATAACAGTCAAGAGGAATGACCAGTGAAGCTAAGGTAAACTGCCTATGCCGAGCTGTCTCTGTCTGCTGCTGCTCACTAGCCTTGTGCTTCTGAAAGAGATGGATCCTCCTTGGGCTGGACTCTTTATACCCGTCTCTGATGCTGCCCTCTAGTGATGCTGTGGCTGTTACATCTGTCTGTAGTCCATGGTGTATGTGCAGATGTTTGTATAGATGTACAGATCACTACAGTCATGAGCAAGGTGTCCAAACTATTTTGATTGTCAGGCTTTACATAAGTGGAATTGGTAAGCTGCCCACACACTTCCACCATGGAGTGTGGGGGACAAGGAGTTTTAACATTTTGCTGCCATTCTATGGCACTGAGTGAGTAGAGGAGCTTTCAGAGGGATAGCCAAGCTCATTGTGGGGGGTGGAGGCATGGAAGAGCAGCTTGAGGTCATGCAGCGGTCAGAAGGATTTGTCATGATATTCAGGTAAACATCATGGTACAAACATACATACATACTGATGGACAGATCAACGGACCAATCAACACACACACACCACAGCCAATCACAGGCAAGAGCAGACACACAAAACAGGGAACACGACACTTCCCGGGCATTCCAGCAGGAGACAGCTCAGGGCACAGAGCTCACAGCAAGCCACTCAGACATCCACCATGTGCTGAGTGCCACTCCAAGATAGTGTTAGGAATAGGTCCACAGATTCAAGGGTTATGATCGAACCTCAGTAACCAGTTTACCACTGTAAATAAATATTAGTAATAAAACTGAGTTGTACGATTTGCAACCGTGTTGGTTCGTCTGTGTAGCAGAGTACCCAACACATCATAGTACCAGGAGTAACTGTGGGACCTACCTACGAATCCTCCAGAATCTGCCATCCTGCGCCATGGACACCGTCAGCACGCCGCAGCCGCTACAAGTCGCTGGAAACCTCGGCGTCAATTAGAAGCTGTTCAAACAGCGCTTCCAGCTCTTCCTGGAAGCCAACGAAAAGGAGAGCGCTTCGGACACCAGAAAGATCGCCATCCTCCTCTCCACGGCAGGTCAACACGCCATCCATGTCTACAACTCCCTGGTGTTCGCGGAAGGTGAGGACAAGACCAAGAACAACACGGACCTTCTCAAACTCGACCAACACTTCAACGTCGAGGTCAACGAGAGTTTCGAGAGGTATCTCTTCCAGCAGCGCCTGCAGGGTAAGGATGAGCCCTTTCAATCCTTCCTTACACACCTCCGTATCCTGGTGCAGTCCTGCGGTTACGACACCACCTCCGATTCCATGATTCGGGACCAGATCGTTTTTGGGGTCACCTCGGGCACCCTACGCCAGCAGCTATTAAAAATTAAAGGCCTCACCCTAGCCTCCGCAATCGAAGCCTGTGTCCTGCATGAAAACGCGACTAGTCGCTACTCCCAATTTCAAGCTGCCGAATCGGCGCGGCAGGGGTCCTACGCGGCTGGATCGGCGAGGCAGGCGTCCTACGAGGCCGAACGGGTCCAGGCGATCGAGTTCCTCCCGGCCCGCGGCCCGGACGAGGGCGGCTATTTTGCGCACATTCCGTGGCCTCCCGCGTTTGTGCGCGCCAAAAAAGACGTCGACACAGTGGGACGTGATGCGCAGGCGCGCTCGACGCAATACCGAACTGCGCATGCATGGTGGCGCAACGAATGCCATGACGTCACGACGTGCGGCAACTGCGGAGCCGCACATTTAAAGCGGCAATGTCCGGCAAGAAACCAACAATGCCTCCGCTGGGGAAAGATGGGCCACTACGCTGCCTGCTGTCGAACAGCTCAACCTGCCAATGTTCCCCAATTCTGACAACCTCGCAGGGACGTGCGGACCATTCAGCCTCCTTACTACGAGTCGTGCCCAGACGATATCCAGACCAGTGACACAGACGATCGGGACGCCTTCCGTGTTGCGGTCATTGATGGGAACCGGATGTCTCAAGCTAGGACCCACCAGCCGTTGCAAGTGAACACTGTCAATCCGGGTGATGAATGGTGTGCCACCCTAATGGTCAACCGATCACCGATAACATTCCGTCTGGACACTGGCGCCTCCGCCAACCCCATAGCATGGTCAGCCTTCTACGCCATGAAGGTCAGACCACCAATTCGGCCATCCCGTTGCAAGATGGTCGACTACAATGGGAACGTTATCCCGGCTATGGGATCCTGCCAGCTCCAGGTGACACACAACACACACACGGCCACACTCTCATTCGAAATAGTCGGATCATCAAAGGACTCCCTCCTAGGCGCACAGGCATGCAAGGTTCTCCACCTCGTGCAACGAGTCCACGCTCTGTCGCCAGAAGGCACATCTGACTTCCCGGATGCAGAATTCAGGGCACAGCTCCAATCGCTCCTCGCCCACAACCAGGAGGCATTCGAGGGCATGGGAACACTGCCCTACACCTACAGAATACGGCTCAAACCGGACGCCACCCCGGTCATTCATGCACCTCGCAGGGTCCCAGCGCCACTCAAAGACCGCCTCAAGCAGCAGCTGCAGGATCTCCAGGACCAAGAGGTGCTGTCCCGGGTCACGGAGCCCACGCCATGGGTCAGCTACATGGTGTGTGTTAAGAAGCCCTCCGGCGAGCTCCGGATCTGCATTGATCCAAAAGACCTCAACAACAACATAATGAGGGAACACTACCCCATACCCAAATGGGAAGAGATCACGAGCGAAATGGCCCGAGCTAAAATCTTCACAGAACTGGATGCCTCGAAGGGTTTTTGGCAGATCCAACTGGATCAGTCCAGCCGAAAGCTGTGCACCTTCGACACCCCTTTCGGCAGGTTCTGCTATAACAGAATGCCATTTGGCATCATCTCGGCATCCGAGGTCTTTCACAGGATCATGAAGCAGATGATTGAGGGCATCAAAGTGGTGCGTGTCTACGTGGACGACGTCATCATCTGGTCCACCACACCACAGGAGCACATCAATCGTCTCCAGCGCGTCTTTGCGCGCATACGGGAAAACGGCCTGCGCCTCAACCTAGCCAAGTGTTCTTTCGGACAAACCGAGCTGAAGTTTCTGGGGGAACCACATATCCCGGTCAGGGGTCCGTCCGGATGCAGACAAGGTGAGCGCCATTACAGCCATGCCGCAGCCGGCAGACAAGAAAGCAGTGCTACGCTTCCTCGTCACATCGGTCAACTTCCTGGGGAAGTTCATTCCCAACCTTGCCTCCCACACGACGGCTCTGCGCCACCTAGTCAAGAAGTCCACAGAGTTCCAGTGGCTGTCCACACACCAGAATGAATGGGAGGAGCTCAAAATTAAGCTCACCACTGCCCCGGTATTGGCGTTTTTCGACACATCTCGTGACACTAAAATTTCGACTGATGCCAGCCAGTCCGGCATTGGGGCGGTGCTCCTACAGCGGGATGACACTGCGTCATGGGCTCCAGTCCGCGGGCCATGACCCCCATAGAACAGCGCTACGCGCAGATCGAAAAGGAGTGCCTGGGTTTGCTGACCGGAATAGACAAGTTCCATGACTACGTGTATGGTCTCCCCCAGTTTACCGTTGAGACTGACCATCGCCCCCTGGTCAGCATCATACGCAAGGACCTGAACGAGATGACCCCTCACCACCAGCGCATCCTACTTAAACTCAGGAGGTATGACTTCCAAGTGGTCTACACCCCGGGGAAGGACCTGATCATTGCGGATGCCCTATCTAGAGCAGTGAGCACACCGGCCGATTCGGAGGGGTTCGTCTATCAGGTCGAAGCGCAGGTGGCCTTCACATCGGCAAATCTGCCAGCTGACGACTCCAGTCTGGCCCGTATTCACCGGGAGACTGCGGCTGACCCCCCTCGACAACGGGTGATGCGCCACATGACGGGAGGGTGGCTCAAAGGACAGTGCCCGCAGTTCTACAATGTTCGAGACGATTTTGCCATCATTGATGGTGTCCTTCTGAAGTTGGACCGGATTGTGATTCCACACAGCATGCACAAGCTGGTCCTCGACCAACTACACGAAGGCCATCTGGGGGTCGCGAAGTGCAGACGGAGGGCCCAAGAGGCGGTATACTGGCCGGGCATCAGTGATGACATTGCCAATATGGTGCTCAACTGCCCCACCTGCCAAAGGTTTCAACCGGCGCAACCTCCTGAGACGCTTCAGCCCCATGAGCTGGTGACGTCCCCCTGGGCGAAGGTGGGTGTGGACCTTTTTCACGCGCTCGGCAGGGACTATGTAATCGCCATTGATTACTTTTCAAACTATCCAGAGGTCATACGCCTGCACGATTTCACATCGTCCGCTGTCATAAGGGCCTGCAAAGACACCTTCGCTCGCCATGGCATTCCAATTACTGTCATGTCGTACAATGGGCCCTGTTTTGCCAGCCAGGAATGGTCGTCCTTTGCTGCCTCGTATGGCTTCACACACGTGACCTCCAGCCCTCTGCATCCCCAGTCCAATGGAAAGGCGGAGAAGGGCGTTCACATCGTCAAGCGGCTCCTCTGCAAGGCTGCTGCTGCCGGATCGGATTTCTGCCTAGCCCTGCTGGCCTATCGCTCAGCCCCACTAGTCACTGGCCTCTCACCAGCCCAGCTGTTGATGGGTCTCGCCCTCAGGACCACTGTGCCATCCATTCTGGTACCCACAACCAACCATGCTCCGGTACTACACAGAATGCAACAGCAGCACGTTCGCCAGAAGATGGCATATGACACACGGGCAACTGATCTTCCCGCCCTGGCGCCTGGAGACGACGTCCGCATCCACCTCCCTCTCAGCACCTGCCCAAGTTCTCCGACGCGTGGCTCCCCGCTCGTTCCTTGTTCGCATGCCTGATGGATCCATTCGTAGGCGCAACCGCCGGGCTCTTCGCCTACTTCCACGCTCGCTACGGGAACTTACATTGGCACCACGCCCTCCTGTTGTTCCTGATATCGACTTTGTGGAGCTTCCTGCCACCATGCCCCTTCTGTCGTCACCCGTGGCCAGGCCCATTCCTCAGCCGGTGGATCCAGACCCACCCTTGAGGCGGTCAACCCAAATTCTTCGCCCACCTACTAGACCGGACTTATGAGCCTGTTTGTACATTTAACTCATAATACCACTGTGTTACTATGTTTCTGTTCTTCCTTGTCGTTACAGGAGTTTGTTCTGTCGTTCAACATTTCCCCGTTCTTTGTTTATGGTACAACCTCGTTGCTAAGTCGCACCCAACATCGCCCCTTGTATATAGTTTAGCCCCATGTACATGCTGTAGATATTGCACACACACACATTCAGTTGCGCTCAGTACACATCTCTATTTATAACCACATAGGCACATGTTCTTGTAAAAAAACGGGGATGTCATGATATTCAGGTAAACATCATGGTGCAAACATACATACATACTGATGGACAGATCAACGGACCAATCAACACACACACAACACCACAGCCAATCACAGGCAAGAGCATACACACTACAAAACAGGGAACACGACACTTCCCGGGCATTCCAGCAGGAGACTGCTCAGGGCACAGAGCTCACAGCAAGCCACTCAGACATCCACCATGTGCTGAGTGCCACTCCAAGATAGTATTAGGAATAGGTCCACAGATTGTAGGGTTATGATTGAACCTCAGTAACCCGTTTACCACTGTAAATAAATGTTAGTAATAAAACTGAGTTGTACCATTCGCAACCGTGTTGGTTCGTTTGTGTAGCAAAGTACCCAACACATCAGGGTTTCTTTGGAGGTGCATGAAAAGTACTCTTTCTCATCTTGGCCCATAGTGCCCTCCGCAAACTTTCATTTTGGCTTTTCCTGACCAGTCTCCACCAATCCCTGTAACAGCACTGCTTACCACTTGGTCACTTGGTGTCAGTGGGCTACTAAATTGCGTATTTCTACCGATTTCTGGTGGCAGCCTGACCATTGGAAAAACAAAATGCAGCAGACCTGTAAACTACAGGAAGTTTCTCATTGTGACTTTGCTGAAAATAGTGAGAAACACACCAAAATCACTCATTATGTTTCAACAATCATCTCAGCCTGCACCTATCCTTTCAAGCTATAATGCCGTACCAAGAATATCTCCATGTTTCATAAAAGATTGTACAATATTGAAAATTAGCAAGTGAGGCCAATTGTCCAAGAAAAGAGAAATACAGTAAAGTGTGTGTTATTTGGCACTCTGCCAACCAGAGCATTCTACTAGCCATGAATTTCTAATGTTCCCAGATACAAATCGGCACTTTACCACCAGAAACAAAGTTATCCGGAACCTGTACACAGTACTGTATTCTTTGATACTTCATGTTACAATGTACTCTTGAAGATCAGAAGAAAAAAGAATACTGTTCTTTACTTGCTGTGTACTTGTATCTTACTCCGTGCTGCAAGTGTTGAGCTGTGTTCCTGGTAAATAGAACGCTATGTTAATCTGCACTTCTGATTAAGCAGCATCACCTACTTCTCGCACATGTCAGGTAATAAAGATTTTACTATAATTCAGAACAGATCATGGCAACTCAACAGACGGAGTAGACATGTAATTCAAGTGATAGCTATTGTTCACTGATGTAAGACAACCTGCATTCTGTGCAGCTGTCTACACTTCGCAACATATCACTTATGCAGTTTCAACTGCTTTACACTTTTAGTAAGAAGTATTAACATATTTTATCGACTTCTACGAAATAAAGAATAAAACATATTTTAACACATTAATGGCAACAATATAAAACAGTTTTCCAGGTAGGTATTTTCCAAAAGAAAGCTGCAATCATTATCAAGGTGCATGGGAAGTTTGATAAAATGTCTCACTAAAAGTTTAAAATTCATCAGTTACCAAAAAATATTCCTTCCTTCATGAATAATTCATGACTGCATCTGTACATCGTCAGTGTCCAATATGCTTAGTGCTGGCATTCAGTAGAATCATTTTATTATATATTTTATCATTTTATCATGTGCTCTTTTTGTTGAGCTGTACTGAAAGACAATGGGAGTATTTTAAACTGCAAGATAGGGTAAATTTGGACCAAGGAACATAGGAACATACAATAGGAATAGGTTATTCGGCTCCCCGAGTCTGTTACACCATTCAACTAGATTCTGGCAGATCTTCTACCTCAACAGCATTCTCCTGCTATATCCCCATATCCATAGAATTCCTACAGTGCAGAAGGAGATCATTCGGCCCATCAAGTCTGCACCAGCCCTCCAAAAGAGCACCCTGCCTAGGCCCACTCCTCCGCCTAACATGCACATATTTGGACGCTAAGGGGCAATTTAGCATGGCCAATCCACCTAACCCACACACCTTTGGACTTTGGGAGGAAACCCTTGCAGACACTGGGAGATCGAGCAAACTCCACACAGACACCCAAGGCCGGTATCGAGCCCGGGTCCCTGACACGATGAGGCAGCAGTGTTATCCCTTGATACATTTGTGCCACACAAGTGCCAGGCAATGACCATCTCCTACAAGCGAGGATCTAACAATCGCCCCATGACATTCAATGGCATTACCATCGCTGAATTCCCCCACAATCAACATCTTGGGGATTACCACTGATCAGAAACTGAACTGGACTAGCCATATTAATACTGTGCCTACCAGGGCAGGCCAAAGGCTAGGAATCTTACGGCGAGTAACTCACCTCCTTACCCCCAAAGCCTATCCACCATTACAACGCACAAGTCAGGAGTGTAATGGAATACTCTCCACTTGCCTGGATTAGTGCAGCTCCAACACCACTCAAGAAGCTCAACGCCATCCAGGACAAAGCAGTCCCCTTGATTGCTCCCCCTTCCACAAAAATTCAAACCTTCCACCACTGATGAACAGTGGCAGCCGTGTGTACCATCTACAGGATGCACTGCAGTAACTCGCCAAGGTTCCTTAGACAGCACCTTTCAAATATAACATTAATAATATAATATTAATCTTTATTATCACAAGTAGGCTGATATTAACACTGCAATGAAGTTACTGTGAAAATCCCCTAGTCGCCACACTCCGGCACCTGTTCGGGTACACTGAGCGAGAATTCAGAATGCCCAACACATCTTTCGGGACTTGTGGGAGGAAACCGGAGCACCCGGAGGAAACCCACGCAGACACGGGGAGAAAAACCCATGTCCACTATGAAATGAAACTCGCTTATTGTCACCAGTAGGCTTCAAATGAAATTACTGTGAAAAGCCCCTAGTCACCACATTCCGGCGCCTGTTCGAGGAGGCTGGTACGGGAATTGAACCGTGCTGCTGGCCTGCCTTGGTCTGCTTTCAAAGCCAGCGATTTAGCTCAGTGTGCTAAACCAGTGTGCTAGAAGGACAAGAGCAGCAGATACCTGGGAAACCTACCAGCTGGAGATACCCCTCCAAGTCACTCACCACCCTGACTTGGAAATATATTGCCATTCCTTCACCGTCGCGTGAAAAAATCCTGAACTCCCTCCCTAACAGTACAGTGGGTGTACCTACACCTCAAGGACTGCAGCAGTTCAGGAAGGCAATTCACCACCACCTTCTGAAGAGCAACTAAGGATGGGCAATAAATGCTGGCCGAACTTGTGATGCCCGCATCCCACAAACGAATTTTGAAAAAAATGAAGTCTCCAACCACGTCCCTCCCTCCCACCCTTGCTTCCAATCTCCCAATCCACCCATTTCCCGACCTCATACCCACCACCTCGCAGGCATCCAAATTCCCAACCAGCCCTCCATTCCCATTTTTCCAGCAGTATCACTAGAAACAGCAGCCAGTGCACTGATGAGGGAAAGAAACCTTTTAAGACTCACAAAGAGAGAGAGTGAGACATGAGAAGGTAGTACGGCGGCCTAATCTCCAGACTTGCCCCCCCTGATAAAGTTTCTCAATCTGATCCTTTTCCATTCGCCAGTTCACACAAACCAACTCTCATAATCAGAAAAGCATCAACAATTTTCAACAAAAGCGGCAACATTGATTTTTTTTCTGACTTGATTAGCTTAAATGTTTTAAATTAGATATTGAACAACAGCAATTTTGTAGAGGAATAACTTAGCATACTACATTTTAAAAATCCTACGAAAGTCAATCAAAAAACTACTCTAAACTGCAGAAGGAAATTTAGTCACTTCCTCTTGCTCAAAAGGAACATTTTGCTTATTTAAACATCATGGAAACAAAGAAATCAAACGTCCTTTTCCTACTGCCGAGATAAACAGCTGCAAAAGCTGGGAAGGGCGTATCTCCATCTACAAAACACATATTTAAGTCAACAATTAGTTCCGATAAAGAACTGAACCAAAATTCACTCTCTGCTTTGGATCGATTTCAATAAGGGCTTTACAGTTAGTGTACAGCAAAAAGTCATTCACCAATTATTACTGCTTAAGATGTTTCAATATTTGGTGGGTTTTTTTGACAAAGCACTACAAGTACTGGCAATTCATAGAACCATAGAATCCCTACTTGGCCCATCGAATCTGCACCGACCCTTGGAAAGAGCACCCCACTTGGCACATAGCCCACACCCCGACCCACTCCCACAACCCAGTAATCCGATCGAACCTTTTGGACACTAGGGGCACTTTAGCATGGCCAATCCACCTAATCTACACCTCTTCGAAACCCACGGGGAGAGAGTGCAAACTCCACACAGTCACCCGAGGCCAAAAACAAACCCAGGTCCCTGCCACTGTGAGGCAGCAGTTCTAACCACTGCGCCACCGTGCTGCCATTTTAAAATTTATTGGGCAGGCTGTGGTGTAGTGATATTGCCGCTAGACTAGTAATCCAGAGACCGAGGGTAATGCTCTGGAGTCCCAGGTTCAAATCCCACCAGGGCAGATGGTGAAATTTGAATTCAATGAAAAATCTGGAACTAAAAGTCTAATGATGACCATGAAACCATTGTCAATTGTCGTCAGAACCCATCTGGTTCACTAATGTCCTTCGGGGAAGGAAATCTGCCGTCTGTAGCACCATCGATCACACACGAAGCGAGACGTAAAGAACTTCAATCGAGGCTTTATTGAGCAGACTTGTTCAGACTTGTTCCCCCAGCAGCTCAGTCACAGAATGCAGCTGCGGGGATTAAACCCAGGTTCTTATACCCCTCCTATCTGGGTGGAGCCCAGTAGGTGGAGGATTCAATCAGGATCCAGCATCTGTCCTCCAATGGCTCCTCGGCATTCATGGTGTACCGTATTACCCCTAATACATACCACCACATTCTCCCCTTGTTAAAAAAGAACCCTGCTGGGTGGTGGGTGGTATGGTGGTAGGGGTTTACAGGGTCGGTGCCTTAACCATTGAACTATATACAATCATGCCGCTTTTACTGGGCCACCGAATTATTCACATTTTACCCGATTTGCAGCGTTAACTATTTACAACAATGCCGCTTTACTGGGCCACTGAATTATATACATCTTAAGTCGATTCGATGAGTCGAGATGGTGCTCTGGTCGCCCTTTCCGATCGTCTCAGCCCGGGTGGTGGTGGTGGTGCTGGCTCGGGTCCGGTCGACTCTGGGTGCATCGCGCTGTCCCCTTCTGTTTCCTTACTCCTGGACGGGCCTGGGAGGTGGACTGATCCCCCGGGAAGGGGGTGGCTGTGGAGTGCACCGGCGGGAGTGAGGGGGAGGTGATTTGTGTTGTGGGGGGGTGGGGAGCTCCGGCGGGCGCCAGGTCCCGCAGAGAGACCGTGTCCTGTCAGCCGTCTGGGTACGCCACATAGGCGTACTGCGGAGTAGATGTACCTTTTCCACCAGCGGGTCTGATTTGTGCGCCCGCACATGTTTCCGGAACAGGATGGGTCCCGGGGCCGCCAGCCAGGTCGGAAGTGACGTTCCAGAAGCGGACCTCCTAGAGAAGACAAGGAGGCGCTCGTGAGGCATTTGGTTAGTGGTGGTACACAGCAGGGACCGGATAGAATGAAGGGCATCCGGGAGGACTTCCTGCCAGCGGGAAGTTGGGAGACTCCTAGGCCGTAGGGCCAGTAGGACGGTCTTCCAGACCATTCCGTTCTCCCTCTCTACCTGCCCGTTCCCCCGGAAATTGTAGCTGGTCGTCCTGCTCGAGACTATGCCCTTGCTGAGCAGGAATTGACGCAGCTCGTCACTCATGAAGGAGGACCCCCTGTCGCTATGGATGTAGGCGGGGAAACCGAACAGGGTAAAGATGGTGCCGAGGGCTTTAATGACCGGGGCCGCGGTCATGTCGGGGCAGGGGATGGCGAAGGGGAAGCGGGAGTATTCGTCAACGACGTTAAGAAAGTACGTGTTGCGATCGGTGGAGGGGAGGGTGCCTTTGAAATCCAAACTGAGGCATTCAAAGGGACGGGAAGCCTTTATCAGGTGCGCTCTATCCGGCCTGAAAAAGGGAGGTTTGCGAGCCTTTATGAAGTGGTAGAAACGAGTGACCCCCGGGTGGCAGAGGTCCTCGTGGAGGGCTTGGAGACGGTCCACTTGTGCGTTGGCACAAGTGCCGCGAGATAGGGCATCGGACGGCTCGTTCAGCTTTCCGGGACGATACAAGATCTCGTAGTTGTAGGTGGAGAGTTTGATCCTCCACCGCAGGATCTTGTCATTTTTTATCTTGCCCCGCTGTGCATTATCGAACATGAAGGCTACCGACCGTTGGTCAGTGAGGAGAGTGAATCTCCTACCGGCTAGGTAATGCCTCCAATGTCGCACAGCTTCCACTATGGCTTGGGCCTCCTTTTCTACTGAGGAGTGGCGAACTTCCGAAGCGTGTAGGGTCCAGGAGAAAAAGGCCACGGGTCTGCCCGCTTGGTTGAGCGTGGCCGCCAGAGCTACGTCGGACGCGTCGCTCTCGACTTGGAAGGGGAGGGACTCGTCGATGGCGCGCATCGTGGCCTTTGCAATATCCGTTTTGATGTGGCTGAAGGCCTGGCGGGCCTCTGTCGATAGGGGAAAAGTAGTGGACTGGATTAGTGGGCGGGCCTTGTCTGCGTACTGGGGGACCCACTGGGTGTAATAAGAAAAGAAGCCCAGGCAGCGTTTCAGGGCTTTGGTACAGTGGGGGCGAGGGAACTCCATGAGGGGGCGCATGCATTCGGGGTCGGGGCCTATCACTCCATTACGCACTACGTAGCCCAGGATGGCTAAACGGTCGGTGCTAAACACGCATTTTTCCTCGTTGTAGGTGAGGTTGAGGGCGTTAGCGGTCTGGAGGAATTTGCGGAGGTTGGCGTCGTGGTCCTGCTGGTCGTGGCCGCAGATGGTGACGTTGTCGAGGTACGGGAACGTGGCCCATAAACCGTGCTGGTCGACCATTCGATCCATCTCTCGTTGGAAGACCGAGACTCCGTTCGTGACGCCGAATGGAACCCTTAAGAAGTGGTATAGCCACCCGTCTGCTTCGAAGGCAGTGTACTTGCGGTCACCGGGGCGAATGGGGAGCTGGTGGTAGGCGGACTTAAGGTCCATGGTGGAGAAGACCTTGTACTGTGCAATCCGATTGACCATGTCGGATATGCAGGGAAGAGGGTAAGCATCTAGCTGCGTGTACCTGTTGATGGTCTGACTGTAGTCTACAACCATCCTTTGCTTCTCCCCTGTCTTCACTACTACCACCTGGGCTCTCCAGGGACTATTGCTGGCCTGGATTATGCCTTCCTTCAGCAGCCGCTGGACTTCGGACCTGATAAACGTCCGGTCCTGGGTGCTGTACCGTCTGCTCCTAGTGGCGACGGTTTTGCAATCCGGGGTGAGGTTCGCAAACAGGGAGGGCGGTTCGACCTTGAGTGTCGCGAGGCTGCAGATAGTCAGTGGGGGTATAGGGCCGCCAAATTTGAATGTTAAGCTCTGGAGGTTGCATTGGAAGTCCAAACCCAGGAGGGTGGGAGCGCAGAGGTGGGGAAGGACATACAGCCGGTAATTTTTGAACTCTCTCCCCTGCACCGTTAGGTTTGCGATGCAGAACCCTTTGATTTCAACTGAGTGGGACCCCGCCGCCAGGAAAATTTTTGGGTGCTTGGCCGAATTACAAGGGAACAGCGTCTTACCGTGCCCGGGTGAATAAAACTCTCCGTGCTCCCCGAGTCGATCAAACACGGCGTTTCGTGGCCGTTCACCAGCACCTTTGTCGTTGTCATCTGGAGCGTCCGGGGCCGCGACTGGTCGAGGGTCACCGATGCCAAACGTGGTTGGTGTATCAGACCCTTGTCTTCAGGCAGTGTGGAGCCGTCCACGCCGGGGTCCTTGCCTGTCAGCCAAGATGGCGGCGTCCATGGATCGCACGCGGTCGGGGGTGGACAAAATGGCCGCTCCCATGAGTCGCACGCGGCCGGGGGTGGACAAAATGGCCGCTCCCATGGGTCGCACGTGGCCGGGTGTGGACAAAATGGCCGCTCCCATGGATCGCACGCGCCCCGTGGGTAGGAAGATGGCGGCGCCCGTCCCTCCCTCGTGGCGTCCGGGGTCCAAAATGGCGGCGCCCGTTGGCCTCCCGTGGGTCGCTGGGGGGATGGAGCCCATGGTCCCATTTGTTCCCCGGAGATAGCGGCGACCCCACGGGACTGGCACACCGCTGCGTAGTGCCCCCTTTTACCGCTGCTTTTGCAGGTGGCCGAGTGGGCCGGGCAGCGCTGGCGGGGGTGTTTTGACTGCCCGCAAAAGTAGCAGCGGGGGCCCCCCGGGTGGTCTGGGATTCTGGCTGCGCACGCTTGCGGAGGGGTTGGGGTTGCCGGGGGGTCGGTCGCGGCGGGGGTCCACGGAGCCCAAGGGGCTGCAGCGTGGTCGGGGGCATAGGCGCGGGCATTTTGGGAGGCCACGTCGAGGGAGGCTGCGAGGGCCCGTACCTCTGTGAGTCCGAGAGAGTCCTTCTCTAAATATCTCTGGCGCATTTGCGACGATGCCAAACCTGCTACGTAAGCGTCTCTGATCAGGAGGTCCGTATGTTCGTTCGCCGTAACTGCTGGGCAGTTGCAGTTTCGTCCCAGGATCGTTAGAGCGTTGAAGAAATCGTCTAGCGATTCCCCGGGGATTTGTCGTCTCGTCGCGACCTGGTAGCGTGCGTAGACCTGGTTGACGGGCTTAATGTAGATCTCTTTCAGCAAGTTGATCGCCTCTGAGAATTCTTCCGCGCCCTCGATGAGTGAGTAGATTTCGGGACTCACCCTGGAATGCAGAACCTGCATCTTCTGGTCTTCTGTTGGTCTGCCGGGGGCTGTTCGGAGGTATCTCTCAAAGCACACCAGCCAGTGTTTAAACGCGGATGTTGCGTTTGCTGCTTGGGGGCTGATTCGCAGGCACTCTGGGGTGATCCGGAGCTCCATATTCCTTTTTAAGTCTGCTCAATAAATTGTAGCACCATCGATCACACACGAGGCGAGACGTAAAGAACTTCAATCGAGGCTTTATTGAGCAGACTTGTTCAGACACGTTCCCCCAGCAGCTCAGTCACAGAATGCAGCTGCGGGGATTAAACCCAGGTTCTTATACCCCTCCTATCTGGGTGGAGCCCAGTAGGTGGAGGATCCAATCGGGATCCAGCATCTGTCCTCCAATAGCTCCTCGGCATTCCTGGTGTACCGTATTACCCCTAATACATACCACCACACCGTCCTTACCTGGTCTGGCCTACATGTGACTCTAGACCCACACAGCGATGCAGTTGACTCTTATTTGCCCTCCACTGAAATGGCCTCGCAAGCCACTCGGTTCAAGGGCAATTAGGAATGGGCAACCAGCCAGATGCCCACATCCCAAGAATGATTTTTTTTTAAAATGACAACCACATAACTTATGTGAAATGTACAAAAACATTATTTGACACACAATATCTTAGCTGGCAACATTCAATTAAAAATATGATTTTATTGTTGCACTGTACTCAAATACTTGACCATTACCATCACAAGGCATTCCATTTCTATGCCAATTATCCTTTCCTAATAATTTCCTCCTGTTGTTTAAGTTGATGTTAACCTACAAATGCAACTTACACACACAACTAGACTTCATTTACTTCACTGTGATGCCTGCCTAAGATCTATTAACATGCAAATGTAAACTGTGCACAGATGACCCCATGCACTCTTAGAACAATATATTGCACTTATGTGGTGCCTTTAATGCAATAGAGCGTCCCAAGGCGCTTCACTGGAGTATCAAACAAAACTGGATAGCAGATTACCAAAACCTTGGTAAAAGAGGTAAGTTTTAGGGAGTGTCTTAAAAAAGGAGAGCCAGAGAGGTTTCGGGAGACATCAAGATGCCAATTGCACTTATGATCCTTGGCCAGACCCCAAGTTGTTGGTGAGATCCAGTGAGCAATTAATAATGTTTTCTTTAACATAGAAAAAGTTACTTACTAAGTGAAGAAAGCCACAAGATTCCACGGTTTTGAACAAACAAAAAAAAACTTTATAAGGTTAAAAACATAAAACTACTCACAATATATTATGGGCCAGGGTTTACAGAACACCAAAGTATAGCATGGAGTTCACCTGACCCACAACTTTGAATAGATTTTGGTTATGGGGAGCACAGCTTCCGAAGTCAGATTGGCCTTCCTGAAAGTGAACCCTCGGAAGGCAATGGGCCCGGACGGGATCCCTGGTCGTGCACTCAAAGCCTGCGCGGACCAGCTGGCAGAGGTATTCGTGGACATCTTTAACCTGTCCCTACTCCACTCCGAGGTCCCCACCTGCTTCAAGAAGGCCACCATCATACCGGTACCAAAGAAGAACCAGGCAACGTGCCTCAATGACTACCGACCAGTGGCCCTGACTTCAGTCGTAATGAAGTGCTTCGAGAGGTTGATCATGAAGCGCATCATCTCCATACTCCCAGAACACCTTGATCCACTGCAATTTGCATACCGCTGCAACCGGTCCACAACAGAGGCCGTTTCCCTGACCCTACACTCATCCCTAGAGCATCTCGAAAACAAGGACTCCTACATTAAACTCCTATTTATTGACTACAGCTCCACCTTCAACACCATAATCCCAGCCAAGCTCATATCAAAGCTCCAAAACCAAGGACTTGGCTCCCCACTCTGCAACTGGATCCTCGATTTTCTGACCAACAGACCACAATCAGTAAGAATGAACAACAACACCTCCTCCACAATAGTCCTCAACACCGGCGCCCCGCAAGGCTGCGTACTTAGCCCCCTACTCTACTCCCTGTACACACACGACTGCGTGGCAAAACTTGGTTCCAACTCCATCTACAAGTTTGCTGACGATACGACCATAGTGGGCCGGATCTCGAATAACAACTAGTCCAAATACAGGAGGGAGATAGAGAACCTAGTGGAGTGGTGTAGCGACAACAATCTCTCCTCAATGCCAGCAAAACTAAAGAGCTGGTAATTGACTTCAGGAAGCAAAGTACGGTACACACCCCTCTCAGCATCAACGGGGCCGAGGTGGAGATGGTTAGCAGTTTCAAATTCCTAGGGGTGCACATCTCCAAAAATCTGTCCTGGTCCACCCACGTCGACGCTACCACCAAGAAAGCACAACAGCGCCTATACTTCCTCAGGAAACTAAGGAAATTCGGCATGTCCACATTAACCCTTACCAACTTTTACAGATGCACCATAGAAAGCATCCTATCGGGATGCATCACAGCCTGGTATGGCAACTGCTCGGCCCAGGACCGCAAGAAACTTCAGAGAGTCGTGAACACCGCCCAGTCCATCACACGAACCTGCCTCCCATCCATTGACTCCATCTACACCTCCCGCTGCCTGGGGAAAGCGGGCAGCATAATCAAAGATCCCTCCCACCCGGCTTACTCACTCTTCCAACTTCTTCCATTGGGCAGGAGATAGAGAAGTCTGAGAACACGCACGACTAGAGTCAAAAACAGCTTCTTCCCCACTGTCACCAGACTCCTAAATGACCCTCTTATGGACTGACCTCATTAACACTACACCCTGTATGCTTCATCCGATGCCAGTGCTTATGTAGTTACATTGTATATGTTGTGTTGCCCTATTATGTATTTTCTTTTATTCCCTTTTCTTCTCATGTAATTAATGATCTGTTGAGCTGCTCGCAGAAAAATACTTTTCACTGTACCTCGGTACACGTGACAATAAACAAATCCAATCCAATGGCCCACTTTATAGGTATGATGCAACAGGGATCTAAAGTATTTTTTAAACAAAAACAATGTTTATTCTATTAATCCAGTTAACGTTTTATAAACGCACAGTAAACATCTTATCAACTACCAACACTGATACTCTCCCCAAAGATACAATACTCTATAGGTAACCCCAAAGATACAATACTCTATAGGTAACCCTTAGTAGCTTTCCTAACAACATCCATAAGTCAAAAACCCTTTTTAACAAAGACAATGGATGGGATTCTCCCACAATTGGCGGGATGGCCCGACGCCAAGAACGGCGCGAACCACTCTGCCGTCGGGCCAACCGGAACTTCCTCCGCACATCCAGGGGGTAGGCCGCGCCGGCCATGGCGGAGCCCTACAGAGGCCGGCGCGGAAGGAAGGAGTGCCCCCACAGTACAGGCCCGCTTGCAGATCGGTTGGCTCCGATCGCGGGCCGCCCCCCGGCGTCGAATCCCCCCCCCCCCCCCCCCCCCCCCGAGGACTCCACTAGACGGCCTACCAGCTAGGTCCCGCCGGCAGCGGGACTGGCCAGGAACTGACGGCCGCTCGGGGCCCGGAGAATTGCCAGGGGGGGGGCTGTGCCAATGGCCCCCGACCAGCGTGGCGTAAACCCCGCCCCCCGGAGAATACGGCAGCCGGCGTCGGAGCGGGATTCACGCCGTCGCCCCGGGGATTCTCCGACCCAATCCCGCCCACAAGGTTTGCATTCCTTATAGAAACAGGTATTACTTTGAAATCATCAAGTGATCTGGAGACATTCTTTAGCATGCAGAGAGACCCAAAATACACCTCCTTGGTTTGAATGCAGCTCTCCAACTGAAAACGAAACTAGAACTCAGCTACAAAACAGATTCCAGCTCAAAACAAAAGTAAAAAGCAGAGCTAGAACCCAGCTCCACCCACACACAGACAAACATTTCTTAAAGTGACATTCCCATGACAAATATCAATCTTATATTCCAACATTCAGAGTAATTAAGAGGTACATGTGAATTAATAAGCCAACTGTGGCCAAAACACACCACACAGTAAATGCCAAATGCAACCAAAACAGATTCCATGGATCTCGCAATAACCCACCCAGACATATGTAACACTGAGTCAACCAACTTCACCCTCTCACAAGGGTTTCCAATCTTCTCCTTCAAAGATCTCGCCTTGGAATTCTCTCGAAACGTTGCTCCAACTTGGACGGCTTTCAATCTCAGCTTCCAAGATTCCGTCCCTTGGGTTCTTAACTAAACTCCAGTATCAGCTTACAAACACAATTTCAGCTCATCGGCCATGCCAAGCAGAACACCCCTGCTCCAAAGGGATGCCTTTGCCCCAACAGCCCATAGCATCAACTCACCAATCTTTGTCCGGCTGCTTAAAACTTCAGAGCTTCTTCTGAGCACTCTTCCATTATCAGGACTTTTCTCGAGCCAAGTCACCTAAAGTCTGCTCCCTGCACCTCTTTTCTCTAATTAGAGCCTGTATTTTTGCTCTTCTCTTTTTTCAACTTAACTGGGACTGATCTCTGTCCCCTGCCTTTGTCCCTCACCAGGGGCTTCATTTTTGAGACCGCTCCCTGCACGGAAGTCCAAAGACTTTCGCGACTTGGAGTTCCGAACCTCCATTCCTGACAAGCAGACAAGTACAAATTTCATAACACTGTACATCTCTTGCCCGAGTCCTTCTGCTTTGCTACAACTCTTTCCCTTCATCCCACAATGCCAAAAACACACAAGCAACTGTCTCCTCCTTTTTCCTTTCTATTCATTGGGTTACATTACCTTAAAAATTAATTTGTGTTAATTAACAGGTGATAGTACCGCCACTTATTTTCAAACATTAACTAATGGGCCTGCAAACACCTCCTTCTTTAATTCTGCATTCACAATTTTTCCCCTTGTATTTTAATCTCTCATACTCCGCTGCGCCTTCACATTTGTCTCTGTCTCTTCATTTATATCAGTCAAGATCAGGCCTAAGGTAATGGTGATCTGGGGAATGACATTGGAGCTGTACTTCAGAAAATTTGCTGTTGCTAGAATGCGATTGTTTTGACTTTTTGGTCGAATGCAAACACACATTTGAAGAAAAATACCTTGGCCACTGTGACTAATGAATATTGCAAGCGTCAGAAAACAGAAGCAACAATGGGAGAGAAGAAAAACAGAACTAGCTGTAAACACCAAGATACCTAACCAATGTGAAAAAAGTTGACAGACATAGAATCATTGAATGGTTACAACACAGCAAGAAGCCATTCAACCCATCATGTCTGTGCCAACTTTCAGCCAGAAACATGCCTTTCCCTGTAGCCGTACTTTTCATTCTTCAGGTAATTATTCCAGAGCACTGAATGTATTCTGGGTGGGGACTTCAAAGTTTATCACCAAGAGTTGCTTGGTAGCACCATTACTGACCAAGCTAGCTGGGACCTGAAGGGCATATCTGCCAGACTAGGCATGCCATAACCAAAAGGTGGGAAAAAGTTACTTGACCTTGTCCTCATTAATCTACCCATAGCAGATGCTTCTGTCCATGGCAGCACTGACAGCAGTGATCTCACAGTCTTCATGGAGGGGAGGTCTGATCTCCACACCAAGGATACTCTTAATCGTGTTGTGTGCCCCCACCACTATGCTAAATGGGACAGGTTCCGATCAGATCGTGCAACTCGAAACTGGGCATTCAGGAGGCAACATGTGCCATCAGCAGCAGCAGACTTGTATTCTACCACAATCTCTAACCTCATGGCTCAGCATATCCCTCGCTCTACCAAGGGATCCCTGCTTGAATGAATGTAGGAGAGCAGCAGTACTAGGCATAGCCGAAACAAATGCCCAACGAGCTGAAGTTATAACACAGACTACACGAACATTCAACAGTGGAAGCAGCGTGCTACAAAGCTAAGTAATCTCTCAACCAAAGGTTTGCAGACTTGCCCTCGCCAATTGGGAGCAGGTTGGACAATTAAACAACAAACCAGAGGAGGAGGCTCCAAAACAGCTTCATCCTCCAAGATTGGGCTCCCACAACCACAACTATCTTTATGTCCTTGCCATGACTCCAACCTTTCCCATTAACTCTCGGGCCGTTGACTCCCGGGAGCCAATTGAATTCGATCCCATAGTATTTAAATAAGCCTAATGGGCAAGATCCGGATCTTGCCGGGTGGAACAAGTCGGGTAATTAGTGATCACCCCGGCACCCGCTGTGGAACCAGATTTGGGGCTCTCGCGTGATTCGTCGGGCGCAACGCAATCGCTGAATCGCACTCTTTTAAATGGCGGGCAGGACCTGGATTTGGAAGTCTCACCCTCATTTCACAGAATCATAGAATCCCTACAGTGCAGAAGGAAGCTATTTGTTCCATCGAGTCTGCACCGACCCTCCGAAAGATCCACTTCCTCCTCTAACCACTGGACACTATGGGGCAATGTAGCATGTTCAATTCCACATCTTTGGACTGTGGGTGGAAGCCGGAGCACTCAGAGGAAACCTACGCAGACCCGGGGAGAACATGCAAACTCCACACAGTCACCCTAGGTCAGAATTGAACCTGGGTCCCTAACGCTGTACGGCAGCAGTGCTAACAACGTTGCCCTTCTGATTTCTGACAGATCCCATTTCCACTGGTAGGGGAAAGGGGACAAGACATAGCTCACACAGGATGGAAAACTGGAACTGAGCAGGGCTATTTGAACCCATCTCATTCCTGTTGTAGCGAGGACCTGAACTAGCAGTGTAGGAGTTACAAATTTTTAGAGTAATTATAAATGCTTTTGAAGGGCAGATACGATCTGTAGAACCGTCAAGCTGTGAAGTTGTTTAAATGATCAATCCTTTCACATCAAAAATTAAATAGGCTGCCCTCATCAGTGAGTTGAAAAAATTTGTTCTAGCAGTTAGTGGCGGTTTGTTCGCATTACCCCAAGGGCTATTATATTTTCAATATAAAAGCTCAGCTGCTTTCTACTCCCTATTATTAACTCAATAGGGGATCCTACGTTCACAGTTTGATTGACAGCACAGGTGTTATTAAAAGATAGTTGTCTTTGAAGAGTTATGAATACAAGTTGCTTTGGTAAGAATTTAAGTACTTGAGGGGATTTGAATATTATGAATGGGCTCTCATGGAGTTTTTTTTATTATAGTTAAGTTGCAATAGATATTTAGATCTTTAATTTTATTTAATCTCAACACGAATCCTAAGAACTGCTGATATTGGATGAGTTGACATAGAAGGTTTAAGGGAAAGGGATGGTAAATAGGCTGGCATTAAGTTACATGGGGCTACAGGGGTCCATGGGCCCAACTAAAGCCCCCTCCCCCCCCCCCTTCCCCACAGACCCGTCAAGGGAAAATTCCACCTTCCAGCTGAATTTCTCCCAGGTGAGCTGTGAGATTTCCAGACTCCCGTTCTCCAACTCAGGACTGAAAACCCAGACCTATACCTCAGCGTTGCCCTCCAATGTTATTTTATGTCCAGCATATTCATCACATTCTCTATTTCCAGTGATAACGATTATTCTCAGAATTTTGAAATTGATTGAACTAATCAACTTGTCAAATAGATTTCTGTCTTATTTTCAAGCTATCAGCACGAGGCTAAGCAGTTTGTGTCAGGTTTTTCTTTAGTTGAATGTTGTTAACCTTGGCTCTGGAGTTGGGAGGTCAAGCCTGCTCCAGAAATGTGAGCATATAATTCAAACTGACACTTTTGGTGCAGTATGTTTGGAGGTGCCTTCTAAACAAGCACTCCTAAAAGAGATAACAAGGCACACAAATATATAGATCCTCAAAAGAGGGGAGCTCAGCTACAAAAAAAAAAGCCATAAAGGCCACAACTGGAATTCTGTGTAGTGAACAGAAAATCAAATATGTGAAATTGAATCTGTACAAGACATAAATGAGGGGGTATAGATATGAAAATAGACAGCAAAGATTGCCCCCCCCCCACAATGGATTAGAGAAGGTGGTATCTAACCAAGTTTCACAACCATGAAAGGTTTCAGAAAGGATAAATTGCTAAACGCAGGTTCTGCTGGTTAACAAACTGGTAACAAAGGATAGGCTGAAGATTAAACAAACAAAAAATTTTCACACCAGTTTAGAATGGTTTATCACAAGTTAATACTGAGACAGTGTATTTCAATTAACAGAGAACTTGATGTGCACTAGAAAACAGGAGTAGGAGTAGACCATTCGGCCCTTCGACCCTGCTGCACCATTCAATAAGATCATGGCCGATCTAATTGGAGTCTCGACTCTACTTCACTGTCTGCTCCCCTTAACTGTCAATTCCTTGTCGACCAAAAATCCATCCAACACAACTTTAAATAAATTCAATAACCCAGCCTCCAATGCTTTAAGGAGGGGAGACTGATGACCCTCAAGAGAACATAAAAAACCTTCTCATCTCCATCTTAAAAGTAGACCTCTCATTTTTAAACTGTGTCTTACAGGTTTCAATTAGACTACCGCTCATTCTTCTAAACTCCAATGGGTATTGGACATACCTGTTCAACCTTTCATCACAAGATAAGTTCCTGATCCCTAGAATGAGTTGAGTGAGCCTACTCTGAACTGCTTTAATGCATTTATATTCTTTTTCAAATAGAGGAGAGCAAAATTATACACAGTACTCCAGATGGGCCTCACCAAGGCCCTCTGCAGCTGCAGTAAAATATTTGTTATTATTTTGTGGGATATGAGCATTGCTGGCAAGGTCAGCATTTGTTATCCATCCCTGGCCAGGCCATAGCAAGGTGCAATTGGGAGTCAACCACATTGTTCCAATCCAGTTGGTGTTATAACTGAATGGGAAGATCCCAGAATGGAATCCTGGCGCAAAAGACCATAACTTTTACTTTTTACTTAGAAAATATTCTTCGAAACAGAGTCAGATGACCGTTAATTAGTTTTAACAGGAAAAAATGGGCACAATTTAAGAGGGAATGCGTTCTGTTGGTATTTCAGATAGCCCAGCTGAGCATTGAACTGCATCTTAGTATTAATATTCCAGATGATTATCACCTTTTGAATTATATTTGTTTCTGGAATTTTTAAATAGGCATTTACGTTTCAGGAACTTGCATATATTTCCGCTTAATCACAGAATAAAATCATAGAACCACCACAGTGCAGAAAGAGGCCATTCATCCCATGGAGTCTGCACTGGCCCACCTAGGCCCACTCTCCGCCCTATCCCTGTAACCCAGTAAGCCCACCTAACTTTTTTGACAATAAGGAGCAATTTAGCATGGCCAATCCACCTAACCTGATCCACCTCGTCCATTGACTTAACTGAAGTAGTACTCTGGGTATACTTCATCTGTATGAATTGTTCCACATCAGGGGCGGAATTCTCCCCTACCCGGCGGAGTGATTGGCGCGCCGCCAGCCGGCGGGAAAGGCCTTTGGCGCCACGCCAGCCGGGGCCGAAAGGACTTCGCCGGGCGGCGGAAGTCCGCACATGTGCGGGAGCGTCAGCGACTGCTGACGTCATCCCCGCGCATGCGCAGGAGGGGGTCGCTTCCGCGTCGGCCATGGTGAAGACTGTGGCCGAGGCAGAGGGAAAAGAGTGTCCCCACGGCACACGCCCACCCGCGGATGATTTTCATAGAATTTACAGTGCAGGAGGCCATTCGGCCCATTGAGTCTGCACCGGCTCTTGGAAAGAACAACCCATTCAAGGTCCACACCTCCACCCTATCCCCATAACCCAGCTACCCCACCCCACACTATGGGCAATTTTGGACACTAAGGGCAATTTATCATGGCCAATCCACCTAACCTGCACATCTTTGGACTGTGGGAGGAAACCGGAGCACCCGGAGGAAACCCACACACACATGGGGAGGATGTGCAGACTCCGCACAGACAGTGACCCAAGCCGGAATCGAACCTGGGACCCTGGAGCTGTGAAGCAATTGTGATATCCACAATGCTACCGTGCTGCCCGATCTCGGGCCAGGCCACCGTGGGAGCACACCCCGGGGCCAGATCGCCCCCCGCCCGCCCCAGGAACCCGGAGCCCGCCCGCGCCGCCTAGTCCCGCCGGGAAGAGAGGTGGTTTGATTCACGCCGGTGGGACAGGCATTCCAGCAGCGGGACTTCGGCCCATCGCAGGCCGGAGGGGGGGGGGCGCACGATTCCCGCCCCCACCGAATATCCAGTGCCGGACAATTCAGCAACCGGCGTGGGCGGAATTCACGCCTGCCCCCGGCGATTCTCCGACCCGGCGGGGGGTCGGAGAATCCCGCCCCAGGTCTATCAGTAGAGAGGTTCAGTTGTCAATCAAGGTTGCTACCCTGAGGTGAGGCCGTTATTCCTTTAATTTGGAAGCATGTGGCATCTGTCTTAGCACTGGATGCAAGATGGCACCGGATCATGGCGACTCTCTGCGAGGTCTCTGAACCAGACCCCTTTCTTTTATCTCTTAGCACCGTTCTGGCCTACTAAAACTCTTTTACACTTCCTATATAATTCACTATTTGTTGATGTACCATTTGTCAATGTACTCGGTCGACTATTCTTTTCTCTACTATGTACGTACTGTGTATGTTCCCTTGGCCGCAGAAAAATACTTTTCACTGTACTTCGGTACATGTGACAATAAATATCAATCAATCAATCAATGAAACTAACAAAATTCTTACAGGTCGTGACAGGGTAGATGTGGATGTTTCCCTTGCTGTTGGGTCTAGAACAGCACATGGGTCTCGGTGACACATTCTCAGAATAAGGGGCAGGCCATTCAGGACTGAGATGAGGAGAAATTCCTTCACTTGAAGGGTGGTGAATCTTTGAAATTATCTACCTTTGGGCTGTGGAAGCTCAATTATGGAGGATGTTCAATACAGATGTTGGTGGATTTCTGGATACTCATGACAATCAAGGGATATGAGGAGCCTGGGGGAAAATGGTGCAGGAGGTAGATGATCAGCCATGATCTGATTGAATGTCAGAACAAGTTCCAAGGGCTGAATGGCCTGCTCACACTCCTATTTTCCATGCTCCTCTGTGTTATAACCCTCACGAAAACTGTAGGGATCGCCGATTGATCTCCCCATCGGCTTCGTAGAATATGAGTTCCCGAGTTGAGCAGGCAGAGGCCCGCTCAAAAGGGGCTCACCAGCAGGGGCTTAAATATCGACCCCCAGAACAGACCGGCAGTTCCTGATAGTCCCGGGCTGGGACATTTGTTTTGTACGCCACGGCTGTGGCCTTGTTTGTGTTGGAGAATAAACTTGTTTTGCCTTTTAGCCTGTGCCTCCTGGAATTATTACACTACGAAAGGAATGAAAAAGAATATAAGGAAAAAGGAAAATATGTTTCAAGTTCACAACTCTGCTTGAAGCAGCAGCAGGACAGGTATGATGTGTCAGATGACTTCCTGCTCTGTACAAGTTCTATGCAGTCGTTTTCCACTCCACGTCTCAGGAGGCTCCACGTTCAATGAGCGCAGTATATTTTTCCTGAATGGAGTTCAGCTAATTTCATGGGCAACAATCAGTGTCTTAATAGCTGACTTCTGGATCAATCATAATAATTTCAGCTCCTTCTATCACTCATGAGTTTAGAATCCAATTCTTCAAATAACTGCTCTCCCGCAGACATTGTCAATGCACGCTTTTAGTAAGGATCAAGATGGTTTCCAGTTGAGTTCATCCATAAATTTAATGTCTCCAGAAATCATGATGTCTCTCTCCAGACTTAATCCAAAAGTAACAAATTCCAGAACATTCCAATACTTCTGTCTCTTCCATTGGGTCACCCAGGCAAAAGGCCAAAACACTTGTCATGATATGCAGACATGCAGATAATGATATACAGACAGGCACATACAGGCAGCTAATGAACACAGAGAGCAGGACATGACCAATGAGCAGGCAGGACACTCGGGGGTGGTGTCTCACTATAAAAGGCACGAGGCACTCACATTCCGCCTCTTTCCACTGATGAACATCTACAGAGAGTCAGGGTGCATGTACAGTATCACACCGCCAGCACGTGGCTAAGAGCTAGTCTGGTTCAGTCAGACAGAGTAACCACACTTAGGTTAGCAGAGAGTCGAACATCAGAGAACTGTGCTAACTGGGCTACTGGTTCAATAAATCAGATTGAACTGACTTCAAGGTCTGGAGTATCTTTTGGTTAAAGCTGCATCCAGTTGCAGCCTGTGCTATCCCAGAGTACATAGCACGACATGCTACCAGGAGACTGCTTAATCTAGGTGGTTTACCTCTGTCCATTCCGTGACGACCAGCGAATGTAGCCCGGTACCATGGAGAAGATTCAGGCTCTTCACCAGCTCAGGGCCTCCGGCAATCTCAGTGCCAACTGGCGGACATTCAAGCAAATGTTTCTGCTGTACATCGAAGCTTCTGACCTCGTGGGTGCGTCTGATGCAAGGAATATCGCGCTTCTCTTCTCAACAGCGGGTGATCAAGCCATCAAACTCTTCAAGTTTCAGACCATCCTGGACAAGTTTGACAGCCACTGTGAAGTGGACACCAATGAAATCTTCGCTCCATATTTCGACCCAGACAGGGAGACGAAGATCTCGACAGATGCGAGCCAGGATGGCATCAGTGCGGTGCTGCTTCAACGCGATGACACTTCATCCTGGGCACCGGTAGCCTATGCATCGAGGGTCATGACGCCCACCGAAAACAAGGTATGCGCAAATAGAGAAGGAATGCCTGGGTCTTCTCACTGGCATTGTCAAGTTTCACGACTATGTCTACGGCCTGCCGACATTCACTGTCGAGACGGATCATAGGCATCTGGTCCACATTATCCACAAGGACCTGAACGACATGACGCCTCGGTTGCAGCGCATCCTCCTCAAACTCAGAAGGTACGACTTTGACTTAGTGTACACGCCTGGCAAGGAGCTCATCATCGCTGATGCATTGTCCCGCTCCATCACATTGCCTAGTGAACCGCTGGAAATCATCCGGCAGATTGAATCACAGGTGCAGCTGTGTGCTAGCACCCTCCCGGCATCTGATGAGAAGGTGGTTCGTATCCGCGAGGAGACAGCCAAAGACCCCCTCTTGCAGCGTGTCATGCACCACCTCGCCAATGGCTGGCAGAAAGGGCAGTGCCCTCAATTTTACATTGTAAAGGACGACCTGACGGTGATTGATGGTATCCTCCTCAAGCTGGACCGGATTGTCATTCCACTCAGTCTCCAGAGCTTGGTGCTCCGCCAAATTCATGAGGGACACCTGGGTGTCGAGAAGTGCAGACACAGAGCCAGGCAGGATGTCTACTGGCCCGGTATTAGCCAGGACATCTTGAACATGGTCCTCAACTGTGCGACCTGTCAATGCTTCCAGCCAGCACAGAGCAAAGAGACACTCCAGCAGCATGAAATCGAGACCTCCCCTTGGTCCAAGGTTGGCATCGGCCTCTTTCGTGCGAATGGTCGTGACTACATGTTGATTATTGACTATTTCTCCAATTACCCTGAAGTCGTGAAGCTCTCAGACCTCACATCTCGGACCGTCATCAAGGCCTGTAAGGAGACGTTCTCCAGGCATGGTATCCCACTCACTGTCATGAGTGACAATGGCCCGTGCTTCAACAGCCACGAGCGGTCTATGTTTGCCAAGTCATACCATTTCAAACATGTCACTTCCAGCCCACACTATCCACAGTCCAATGGGAAGGTTGAAAAAGGGGTGCACATTGTGAAACAGCTCATCGGCAAGGCCGTGGATTCTGCTTCTGACATCTACCTCACGCTGCTTGCGTACAGGGTGACCCCACTGTCCACTGGCATGTCGCCGGCTCAACTCCTGATGAACAGGGACCTGCGGGCGACACTTCCAGCCATACACTTGCCCAACCTGGATCACCTCCTGGTGCTGCAGCAGGTGCAGCAGCTCCGAAACCAGCAAAAGCAGGGCTATGATGCTCATGCCACCGATTTGCCCGTGTTATCCCCGGCAGACACGGTCAGGATCAAGATACCGGATGGTCAGCTCCAGCTGTCGGTGTTCGACAGGCTGCGCCCCACTCGTATGTTGTACGTATGGCTGATGGTTCTGTTGTGCGATGAAACAGACGGGCACTGCGCAACGTTGCCTGCCCGCAACCACATTCTTCTCCGTTTCCGTCCATTGTTTTGCCACCTCCTGATACCTCGAACTATGAGGCTTCCATCCCACCTGTCAAGGCGCCGTCGTCCCCACCATCACCTCTCCAGCTGTCGACAAGGATCAGACGCAAGCTCCAGAGACTGGACTTATGAACATTTGTTTTGTTTGCTATGTTCTGTTTTCTCACATTAGACAGCTGTCTTCACATGTAAATACGTTCACATATGCCACCGCTTGTAAATATGTTAATATATGCCACCACATGTAAGTACGTTCCCATGTGCCAACAAAACATTTTTAAAAAGGGAGATGTCATGATATGCAGACATGCAGATAATGATATACAGACAGGCAGCTAATGAACACAGAGAACAGGACATGACCAATGAGCAGACAGGACACTCAGGGGTAGTATCTCACTATAAAAGGCAAGAGGCACTCACACTCCGCCTCTTTCCACTGATGAAAATCTACAAAGTGAGTCAGGGTGTATGTACAGTATCACACCTCCAGCACGTGGCTAAGAGCTAGTCTGGTTCAGCCAGACAGAGTAACTTAGGTTAGCAGAGAGTCGAACTCAGAGAGAACTGTGCTACTGGTTCAATAAATCAGATTGAACTAACTTCAAGGTCTGGAGTATCTTTTGGTTAAAGCTGCATCCAATGTTATCCCAGAGTACATAACATATCAACACTTGTAACCAAGGTAACCATGGATATATAAACCTTAAACACAGCACTTGTAATAAGGGAGCACAACATATGTTACATTTCCCACTGCATTTAACTGGGGTTACTTCAGGTGATGGGCGACTTTTAGAGTTCTTACGTGGTGAACTGTATCACCATCAAAAACGAGACCCTGGGATTGCATTACGCAATTATCCCATGCCGGCAGTTTTAAATGCAGTCAGCAAGTCAACTTTGTTTTATGCATTCAATTGAATGGCCACTGCATCCAATCAATATTAACCGCGCTGTCCACTGGCTGTGCACATAAGCTGGGGTCTGATATCTCGAGTGGCTTGTACTACTTAAGCTAGCCTGCAATTCTGGGAGACAGCATAGCGATGTGTTGGGTCAGATGTTTGTGGAGTTGGGAAGACTCTGAACACCTTTAAAAATGGCCGGCAGTACCTAAATGTGGAAGCCCCATCCACACTTCTGACACCTCCAATTTCTACCAGCAGGGGGTGGGACATGATTCATACAGGTGGGAAACCCAAAACTCAGCAGTGCCATTTGAACTTAGTGCTGAGTTCAAACAGACCTCATTCTGGCTGCTGCAAGGGCTTTAACCCGCAGAGTGGGAGTCACAAATTAATGGGGTATATGTAAAACCCTCTTGAAAGTGCAGTCAATGTCTGTGTAACGTCATGATCTGAGTGGCCATTGTAGGGTGCTGGAGGGCATGAGCTGGCATGGAGGTGGGTGGGAGGGGAGGGCAAGAGAAGCTTTGGAAAAATTGGGGTGAAGTCCCAGAGAACTGAAAGGTTTCTCATCAGACCACCTTAGCACTCGCCTACCCTGTCTCTGCCTACCACAGTCATCCTGCGCCCTCGCCAACCAGCCCACCACTGCACCCAAGGCCTGGAGTTACGTCCATGCGTGGAACAAGGAAACTGGGACAGAAATTGTGCCAGGAGGTCTGCCTACTTTATCAATGTCAAATTGCATCCAAACAGCCACACAATCTAACAGGAATCAAGCATGAACAAAGAATCCAGGAACCAGCATAACATCCAAATATGGTTTAAAAGATCATTGGAGCAGGCTCATTGGAGCTGTACAGTGATATTAAAGTGAAAGAGCTATAAAAGTGAAAATAAATTCTTCAAAGTTAGCAGCACACAATCGTCTGGCCTGCAGATTTTTAAATTTCTCTGTCAAGTTTGAACTAGCTCAAACATTTCCTTCAAGTTCTTTTGGATGAAGTGGAAAGGAGTCACCAGCAGCTGATTAGCTCACCATTTGCACAGTCCTCACATGTGGCTGTGGGATTGATCACAAATGCACTGAATGCTCTCTTAATCAGGTCCAGGATGAGGAGCAGTTGCCTAAAGAAGCTTAGTGGTCCGACTCCAGCTGAAACGGTAAGCAACACTTAAGTTCATTACGTTCTCCCGTGTCCAATGTGATTTCCATACTTATGGAAGAAACTGATTAGTGGCCTTGTTGACAAGACTTCCCTCTACCAATGTTCCCTCGAAGCTGCACAGCTCCACATCAATCGGCAGTGTGTGGCATAGGGAAAAAACAAACCATTCACAGACAACGTTCCCTTCAAGACACACAAAAGCTCAGCCTCGTGTCAATCTTAAAGAGACAGACAGTATAGTGCACCAAACTGACTGCTCAGGAGGATAAGCTAGAGAAAACAATGCCTTGCACTCGACCCCACCATAAATTGCAGACCAGTAAGTAGTTCTTTCAATTACTTCATCCACTAAAGCACAAATCTAATCATCCCCATTCGTGTTTTGGTCATTTCTTTTTTTAGAGCACTGGATATAAAAATTACAGATTTCCATACTTCCAATGCTGTTAGGCAAACTCAAGAAATTTCCCATGAATCAAGTATAAAAATACATTCTTTACAATAATCTTGCTCTCTAATGAGCAATGCAACTCTTATTCCATCCATTTGGAGGAGAAAACACTTGTTTGAAATGAACACATGAAGCTGGAGATATTCATTTGCAAAATGTTGGTAAAATAATATCTTCACATTTTTGTCATAACCTTTGCACGATGATGGCATTTTCAGGACTAAAAACACAACTGTCAGAAATGCATTACATATATGGATTTGAACTCATAAGGTCAAATTACAAATTATACATTGGGACATCATAGTATAAGGTATAATCCTGCAAAGAAGGGAAGAAACAATATTTGGAGACCATGCATATGGATCGCATTAACATCTGCTTTAGCATAAACAAGTCAGCAGCATCACGGCTGGGATTTCTGAGACAAGGATATTCAATTCAATGTGTAGTCCCAACCATCTGCAGCTAACACCTGACAGAATGACTCTTCCTGGCTCCCACTCCTCCCTATGGACCACCCATTATTTTCACCCTATTAGTCACTTTTGGAAACGTATAAATGCTTTTCACTCCAAGTTATTTTTCCAAGTCCCTTCAGAATCACCCAAAAAATATTTCCTCAAACACAGTGTCAAATACATTCAGGACATTTAGTCCCCACACAAAAGCAAATGAACTGTCAAGTTAAAACCCACACCGCAGGACAGCCTTGTTTACATGCCAATCAGAAAAACAACAGAGGTGAAAGGAGGCACAGCATCCCAACCTGCTACTCCTTTAGATTGGGGGGTGCCTTGAATGAACACATCATGCCATAATTGGCAAGACCAAGAAAAGCTGTTGAAAACAGAGACATTCCAGTAACGATTAAACATTGTGTTCCAACTAATGACTGCAAGAGGGTAACCTCTTCAACTCCGGAATTTTCCAACCCTGCCATGGTGAGTTCCCCCACATCGGATGCAGCAAGCCATTTAAACATCCACTGACTTACAGGAGCTGAAGATCCCACAAGTGGGAACAACCGGAAAATTTCAACCTCTGTGTCATCTGGCATTAAAAAAAACCAGATTTGAACACCAACCCAAATGAACTTTCTTATACGAATACTTGACCCCAACTCCTCCACCCATGTACACACGAACAGCCCAATTCATAATTACAGTCATAATCGCAGTTGCATATTCATTCCACACTACACTGCAAAAGTAACAAACATGTGCAATGTCACAGGCATCATTGACTTCAGATGAATGGGGATTTTTAAATTCTGTTTAAAAATAAAAGAACCCAATTGAGAACAAGGAATTAAGATAACAGGCCAGATGGAATGACCTCACCGCGCCCAACTTGGGACGGGATCCAGATTTGCATATTTAAATCACAGTTAGGCTTACTTAAATATGTCTGTGCCAGATTCTCCCAAAGCCTGGGATTCAATGGCCCTACCTGGGAGGCCTCTCCAAGGCGCTGTTTAACACTAGTCCACACAAATGTGGACCAGGCATGATGACACCTCGTTGCTGGGGTTTGGGGGGGGGCAGGTGCCGGGGGTACCTCTCGGGGCCATTGGAGGCCCCCAGGTGGTTGGGTCTGGGCAGGGTAGTACTCAGGCACCTTGGCACTACCAGCCTGGCACCGCCCAGGTGGTATTGTCACCAAGGTGCCCAAGTGCCAGGTTAGCACTGCTGTCTCACGGTGCCGAGGTCCCAGGTTCGATCCCGGCTCACTGTCCGTGTGGTGTTTACACATTCTCCCCATGTTTGCGTGGGTCTCGCCCCCACAAGCCAAAGATGTGCAGGGTAGGTGGATTGGCCACACTAAATTGCCCCTTAATTGGAAAAAATGAATTGGGTACTCTAAATTTATTTTTAAAAAAGAAAAAAAAAATGAATAACCGGATAATCATATTAGGGGAAGGCACCAAAGCAAAAATTATTCCAAGTTAATTAAAGCTGTCAGGAAAGCCTTTAAAGTCCGAGAAGGCGATGGAGAGGATTAGGTGGCTGAAAAGATAGCTGAAAAGGTGGCTGACTATGGGCGCGATCCTCCGGCTACGCTGCGTCGGAAAGGCAACTCGCAGTGCAACCTGGCCGGTGAAGGCGGGAGACCCCGCTCCCGGGATCGACCCGGCTCGCAACGCCTCGCAAGATTCAATGCAATCTCGCGGGACGTTGCAAGGGGAATCCTGCCCACAATGGGCAGGATCAATTTTTGGCAAATTTGCATATTAGAGCGTGGCAGTAAGCCTTACTCTAATGCGCAGATTCCCGAGGTACCTGAGGCTTTGGGATTCAATCCCTTCGTCTTGGGGACCTCAGGCGAGTGCCATTTTGTACTGGTGCCCACAAACGGGGACCAGACGGATCGGCACTTGTGCGGGTCTCCAAAGACCCCAGCTGCATGCCCTTTGGGCAGGGTGGTGCCACCTGGGTACCAGCTGGCACTGTAGGTGGCACTGCCAGCTGGCAGGGCACTGCTAGGATGGCAGGTTGGCACTGCTAAGGTGTCACGCTGACATTTTTGCACACGCGCAATGGTGCCAGGGTTGCCAGGGTTGGGGAGGCCGGGGAACCCTCTCATGTTGCATTTGGGCTGGAGGGAGGGGGGGGCTTCTTTTCAGGTCCTCTGAGATCGAGGCGCCATTTCTCTAGCTACAATGGGAAGCTCCAGCGAGCATTTAAAAAAACGGGGCTATGCGCGTCCTCGGCCCGCGTTCCCCATTCAGGCCCTTTATTCGAGGCAAGTCGCATTGAATAGCCATGCGTTTCTGCAAATGCTGGGAAACACGTGGCTGAACGCACTCGCTTGGGGACCTTGTTCCCTTTTGGGAAGGTCACCCCTGTGGTTCGGGGAAAGAGGAAGAGAATTTCTTTAAATCGGGGATTTCTTTTGCGGGCCTCGGAGATCTGGACTCCATTAAAAAATATAAAGTATATATTTTTGTGGGCGGCACGGTGGCGTAGTGATTAGCCCCCTACTTATCTGCCCTGCACACCCGGCGGGGGGTCGGAGAATCTCGCCCCTGATGCCTCAAAGGACTTGGCTGAATCCCGCAAGGCGCGGAGGCTGCCGGGAAGCTCGCGGTTGGGCTCTCCCAAGATTCTCTCGCGCTCGAGCCCAACGCGGCAAGAGAATCGCACCCTGTGTCATTTTGCACGAGTTTGGTTAGATATTTCATGCCGGCTTTTTGGACGGAATCCACACAAATATTCAACCACACTTTTTCGGCCTTGTGTAGTTTCTCCCACTTCTATCCTACACTTAGGGCGTGATTCTCCCCAATAAATTTTCTAAGTTAATTTGTGGTGGGTTTCCACTGGCTCTGCCGGCGAGTTCCCCATCGCTATTCAATGACACGTAGTCATTTTTTTGGGCCTGCGAGTTTCTCACCGGTTTAGCCCATGCTTAGAATTATTTTCAGCACCATTTTGAAAGGGTGCCCCGATCTCGAAGTTAGTTTGTGGATCCCCCCCACCCATGGGCAATCTCTCTCCCCCCCCCCCCCGCAATATGGGCACTACCCCACAGCCCCCAAGTGAGGACAACCCACTATGGAGTCCCTGAGGATCCCACCTCTTTAGGCCCTCCCCAAGCCCCCTTACAGCACCCTTTCCCTTCCAGGACCCCCACCCATCACCCCTTCAACATCCCAGAGGCCCCCCTTCTCATCTGACCTGCACACCCCCACTCTTCAAACTCATCTTTCATCCTCCTTTCATTGGCGGGGCCCCCCTTGTCCTTGCAGTGCCACTCTGGCACCCGGGCAGTGCTCCTGCCAGTTGGGCAGTGCCAAGGTGCCAGCTGGGCAGTGCCAAGGTGCCCGCATTCCAGGGGGAGGGCGAGAGGGCCACCTTACACTTACCCTGACCACCCAGGTGTCTCCGATGGCCCGGGAGACCTCTAAGGTGCCGTTCTGCCTGGTCCACATTTGTGTGAACAGTGCCCAGCTGCGGCCTCCCTGGGGAGGCCGGTGGATCCTGCGTTGCCGGTGGATGCAGAGTAAATTCGCCTAAGCCGGTTTAAAACGGTCCTTGTGGCCATGTTTCACATTTGGGCATCCCGCGAGGCGTGAAGTCGGTCGGTAAGCCATCGGGAGATCTCTCCCAGCATTCACCGGCCGCACCGCGCTCAACGGGGAACGTAACATGGCCGGAAGATCACGCCCTTAGAAATTCTTTCAGCAGTGGGAGCAGAACTTGCCAGTAAGATCTGCTCCTCGGGCTGCCATTTTGAAAGGGTGCACCAATCTCTAAGGGAGCTTGAGGGTTCCCCACACACCTCACCCCCCCTTCCCCCACACATGGGCGTGACCCCACACCCTCCCCAAGAGAGGACATCTGCTATGTGGTCACTGAGAACCCCCCTTTCAGGCCTTCCCCCACACACACACACACCCTTTCAGGCCCCCTGGAGCTTAAACCCTTCTTCTTTCACGAGGTCCCTTCATACCTGCCCTTCAAAACACCTCCTTTCATGGGCATGGTCTCCCTCAGGCCTCTACCCTTGGAGGTGCCACCCAAGAACCCTGGCAGTGCTCCTGCCAGCCTCTGTGCCACCCGAGCACCTTGGCAGTGCCAGGATGGCAGTGCCACAATGCCAGGCTGGCAGTGCCAAGATGCCCAGTTGCCAGAGGGACAACCAGGGGCCAACCTGCCCTGTCCCGACCGCCCAAGGATCATGTCACATGTTCCATGTTTGTCTGGACCAGTACTAAACGGTGCCTGGACGCGGCATCGTTGAGGAGGTCATTCGTTTTTGGGCGCCGGGAGAATCCAGCACAGACATATTTTAATGAGCCATACACCTCATTTCAATATACTGATCTGGATCTCACCCAGCGAGGGAGAGATCCAGATAGGGACGTTTCGAAAGATGCGGTTGAATTTTGTGGGACGTCTCAAGCATTGCAAATCTTTCAAACTACCTCGTCACGCCCAACACGGTGGCACGCCCTAAATTCTCTTGCCGGAGTGGAATCCCTTCTGAACCCTGCTGCCGCACAGAGCAGCATCCTGGAGCGATTCATTCCCCTTCTCCATGCAAATCTATGCATGAAGGGCAGCGCACTGGATACTTTCGGAATCCCGGTATCGGGCTGCCATTTTGAACGGGTGGCCCAACACCAAGGTCCCTCCCCCCCCCCCCCGCCCACGGAAATTCCCCCCGTTTCACTGGTCAGTAGGTGCATCCTCCCCCACCACCATGGGAATTACAAGTCACCGGACCCAATCCCCCCCCCCCCCACACACACACACAAACACAGCATGCACACGAGTGGCCTGACCCTCCCCCTGACACCGACCCCCCATCAGAGCTCACCAGCACCACCAGAGGCACCCCCAGCAGCCTGTCCAACAGAAGTCCGCTCAAACGCCCCCATCAGAGACCGCCCCCCCCCACACGCAATCAGGTTCCCATGAGCAACCCCTCCAACGAGAGACTCACTTCAGAGATCCTTGCCTGAAAACTGAAGAACAGTCCAGGCAGTAGGCAATTGAAAAATCATTGCATTTTCACTTGCCCTTTCCTAATATCTCCTGCCTCAGACAGTAATGGGCAGCACGGTAGCATAGGTGGGTAGCACGGTAGCATAGTGGTTTACACTATGGCTTCATAGCGCCAGGGTCCCAGGTTCGATTCCCACTTGGGTCACTGTCTGTGCGGAGTCTGCACGTTCTCCCTGTGACTGCATGGGTTTCCTCCGGGTGTTCCGGTTTCCTCCCACAGTCCAAACATGTGCAGGTTAGGTGGATTGGCCATGCTAAATTGCCCTTAGGTTAGATGGGGTTGCTGGGTTACGGGCATAGGGTGGAGGTGTGGGCTTAGGTAGGATGCTCTTTCCAAGAGCCGGTGCAGACTCGATGGGCCGAATGGCCTCCTTCTGCACTTTAAATTCTATGAAATGCCCAAAGCAGCACCTGTTACAAGTGTCAGAGACTTCCACGAAAGCCCAGTACATATCAAAGGCTTGAAATCCCTTGACAGCCTTTGAAATTCTGATCTTCGATTCAATGCAGTACATTGCATTAACCGGTAATTGACAGTTTTATTACTGCTTGGCAGATTGTTCTTTGATCTTTACCTGCACGCTTGCATGCATCTCCATTGCCCTCTTTGATGCCAACCACAATGTTTATATAAGCTCATTGGTGGGGGGTCTCTGATTGGTGGGGGGTCGCTGATTGGTGGGGGGGTATAAGATTTGCAATGTGGGGGCGGGGAGGGAAGGGGGCCCTCCGATTGACTCTGGGGTCACCTACATTACACACCTACTGCCTTGACCCATCGCGGTGTGCACCGTGCGAGGACCACGTTTGGAACTACCTGCGCCTATCCACGCCCATGTAAATCCCAGCTTAGAGGCCAGCGGAGAATCGGGCTTGCTTCCCGTTAATCAGATGCAAAGGAAGCTAATGATCCATTTGCATCCTCCCACCATCCCAGGGTGTGTAGCTTGCCGCCGCCGCCAGCGGGGGACCAGAGCACGGGAACAGGATCAACACCCAGCCCAAAGCTTAATTCTCCATCGGATCAGGAACCTCACTGTCAGTGGCAGAGCATCCAGCCCTGTATCTCATCAGCAAAACTAAGGAGCTGGTCATTGACTTCAGGAAGTGAAGTATCGTACACACCCCTGTCTGCACCAATGGTGTCGAGGTGGAGATGGTTGACAGCTTCACATTTCTAGGTGTGCACATCACCAACAATCTGTCCTGGTCCACCCACTTCAAAGCTACAATCAAGAAAGCACAACAGTGCCTGTACTAAGTCTGAGAACACGCACTAACAGATTCAAAAACCCCTTCTGCCCCACTGTTACCAGACTCTGAAGGACCCTCTTATGAACTGATCTCTCCACACATCTTCTCTGCTGAGTAGCAGTACACTCTGTATGCTTCACCCAATGTCTATGTCTATGTATTTGCATTGTCTATCTATCGTATGTCCTATGTTTGTCATGTATGGAACAATCTGTCTGGACTGTACGCAGAACAATAGTTTTCACTATACCTGGGTACACGTGACAGTAAATCCAAATCCAAATCTCATAAAATGTTTTCATTCCAGACTAGTTATCATGCACAAGAGGGTAATGAAGGATATTCTGTTAGGCAGATGGTTAGTCCTAGAATGCTCTAAATCTCAAACCTGCAGCCATCTGCAACTCTTACAGATTCTGAAACAGAGGTCCAAATTTCTATTAGTGACATGAAAGCACGGTTTAACTCACAGGGTTATCAACAGTTAAAAATTTATTTATTTCTTCGAGGTCGTGATGAAACATTCTGTAAATATATATTACAGAGATTCTCATATTTCCCTCGGGTGCACTTATTTTTTGAGCAAGAATTGCATCACGTAGACTTTCATGCAATTTAACATTTGCTTTATTAACATCTTATTTATATATATATATATATCATAAACATTTATTTTACACATCAAGGGAAAGGAAATAGTAAATCAAGAGTGGTTTAAAAAAAACAGTAAACTGTGCATGAGCGCCACTCTGAATCTTAACATTACACACCGAGAGCACAATGGAGTCCAGAGGCCTAGAGCTCTTAAATTTATAAAAATGTTACCAAGCACTTCACATGGTGCTAAGCGTTTTAAGAGGGGTTTTGAACACAGGGTAGAACAGAGTACACCAGACTTGGAGTGTTCCGGACAGTGAAGGCAAAGCAACCAAAGATGCAATCAGCAACAGCGGAGTGGGGGAGTGGGAAGTAAGAAGTAGAAGAGCATCAGGTAATCCAAAAGCTTTGAAAGTTTCACTGAAAGATGTGTTGAAGCTTTGGAAGCTTCATTGAATAATGTGTTGAAATTCTCTCCTCACCTCCGTTTTTTGGAAGAATGGATTGTCGTGTACAATTGTACTGTAGCTGGTATTTGTTTGATATAATTGTATTGCTTCAAGCTAGTTGTGAGCTGTAAGAATGAATGCCTGTATTCATTGTACTGTCAGGCAAGAGTCCACCAAACTGGTAACCCCAATGAAACAAAAAGTGTTTTAGAAACAAGTGAACAAACTAATCAACACTGACAAAGCCATGAATTAAAGGAGCCTTGAGAAAGATGAATGAGGAAGAGGGACAGATTACTAGCAAGAGTCAGACTTGAGTTCAAATCTCATTGTTGAAACCGATTATTAGAACATTAAATATCGGCTGTGAGCAGGAAAGGCTATATCAGTTCACAGAATTAGTCAACATCTTGCATTAGGAGTTGGATTAGCACACTGGGCTAAATCGCTGGCTTTTAAAACAGACCAAGGCAGGCCAGCAGCACGGTTCAATTCCTGTACCAGCCTCCCCGAACAGGTGCTGGAATGTGGCGACTAGGGGCTTTTCACAGTAACTTCATTTGAAGCCTACTTAAGCGATTTTCATTTCATTAAAACAGTGCCTTTCACATAGTAATAATAAAACATCCCAAGACAACACTACAGGAGTATCACAAAACAAAATCCAATAAATGGGACATAAATAGAACCAACTGGAGAGTATCCATGCTCTACATGAAGGGAGAGACATCAAAAGACTGGGCCCGGAGTGAGGAAAGACAACTATCAAAATGGTAAGAAAAAAACAAAATTTAACATCTGATGGTTTTATGAGATTTTGTATTTATTAACTCAAGTGTCAGCTGAAACGTTTGCTCTCACTTCTCTGGAGTGGGACTTGAACCTATAACCTTCTGCCTCAGAGGCAAGATTGTGACCAACTGAGCCACAGCTGACAGTCAAAATGTGTAGTCACGCACATACCGCGGAATAAAAAGGGCTTTGCTCACATCCAGCATATGCTACCATCTGATATAAAAATGCCTGGCAATATCATTCCATACCCTAAACCGAAATGTGCTCCATACTTCAGTATGCCATGTGAATATTATGGAACTCTGTACAACAGGGGTAGTTGAGACAGCATAGATGCATTTTAGGAGAAGCTCAAAAAACAGGAGGGAGAAAGGAACTGAAGGCTCTCCTGAGAAGGATTAGATAAGGAGGATTCTCAATGGAGCATAAACACCCACGTGGCATGTTTCTGCACTATACACTGTGATTTTATGCCATTTCAAACTGGAATGTCATTAAATAGAGATTCAAAACTAGCAGCTCCTATTCAGATTATTTTCTTTTGCAACCACACAAAAAGAATGCACTTTTGAACCTTTCATCATAGTGTATGGCTATTTCCTTCATGTCACAAATCTGTATTTCTAGCATGTAACTTCATTTGGATTAGCTTCTGTAAATTAATTCGGAGGCACAATGGCTCTTTCATAAAGGCAAACAAAATAATTGTTTTCAGCCCAGTACAAAGCATTGCATAATATGTTGTGACATGAGGATATAAAAATGGCCGAACAAAGAGACATGGGGCGTCATTCTCCGACCCCCCGCCGGGTCGGAGAATGGCCGTTGGCCGCCGTGAATCCCGCCCCCGCCCCCGCCGAAGTCTCCGAAGGGAGAAAAGTCGGCGGGGCGTTAATGGCGCCGCTGCCGCGGAGAATGTCACGGGTCTGCGCAAGGCAGCCGATTTTCGGCCTGCCGATATTCTCCCTTCCGGATGGGCCGAAGTCCCGTCGACGTGATGACCGTTCACGTCGACGTGAATCAAACCTCCTTTTCATCGGCGTGACCCGGTGCTCCAGGCTCACGCCGACCGGCGAGGAGGTGAGTGACGGCCTGGGGGGTTGGCTCTGGGCAGGAAATGGCGTGGCCGCAGACTGATTGCCTGAGGAGAGGTGTGTCTCGGCTTGTGTGTGTGTGTGCGGCGGGGGGGGGGTGGTGGTTAGAGTAGGCTGGGCTCCGGGGGAGTGCCGGGAGGGGGTCCGTGCTGGGGTGGAGGTTGGGGGGGGGTCCGTGCCGGGGTGGAGGTTGGGGGGGGGGGGTCCGTGCTGGGGTGGAGGTTGGGGAGGGGGTCCGTGCTGGGGTGGAGGTTGGGGGGGGGTCCGTGCCGGGGTGGAGGTTGGGGGTTGGGGGGGGGGGTCCGTGCTGGGGTGGAGGTTGGGGGGGGGGTCCGTGCCGGGGTGGAGGTTGGGGGGGGGGGTCCGTGCTGGGGTGGAGGTTGGGGAGGGGGTCCGTGCCGGGGTGGGTGATGGGAGGGCAAATGAGTTGGTCCACCTGGCCAGGTGCCAGCCTCCAACAGTTGGACCCATGCGGTCCATGCCACCTGGCTGGGGGGAGGAGGGGATATGGGCAATGATGACATGTCGTCGTTCCCCTCCCCCCCACCAGGCCGTCATGTTTTCAGACCATCCAGCGATGTTGGCCGCCGTGGTGGCAGCCGCTCATGTCTATGTTGCCCTGGATGAGGAGGAGGAGGAGGAGGAGGAGCGTGCCAGAGAGGCGGCGCAGGCTGCCGCAGAGGGGCAGGCGGCAGCCGCCCAGGCTGGAGGGACACCTGACCGACAGGACGAGGAGGGGGAGGAGGACGTCGCGGCCCCACGGCAACGGAGGCACCCGAGGGCGCCCCGTGTGTACCGGCCCCGGCAGTCATACCAGGACCTCACGGACCGGGAATGCAGGAGGAGACTCCGGATGAGCCGGGAAACCGTGGCACACATCTGCCACCTGCTGGCACACCTGTCACCGCGTGGCACTGGCGGGGGACACCCTCTCCCCGTGTCCGTCAAGGTTACGGTGGCCCTGAACTTTTATGCAACGGGGTCATTCCAGGCACCGAGTGGGGACCTGTCCTGCATATCGCAGACATCGGTGCATCGGTGCATCCGGGCAGTGACAGATGCCCTTTATGCCATGGCGCACCGCTACATCCGCTTCCCCGTGGACCGGGCCAGCCAAGATGCCCGGGCCGTGGGCTTCTCTGCCGTTGCCGGGTTCCCCATGGTCCAGGGCGCGATCGATGGGATGCACGTCGCCGTGCGGCCACCTGCAGAGAACAGGGCCGTGTTCACTAATAGGAAGGGGACCTATTCAATGAACGTACAGGTGGTCTGCGACCACCGCATGATGATCCTGCACGTCTGCGCCCGTCACCCAGGCAGTGTACACGACTCATTCGTGTTGTCGCGGTCATCCATCCCCGGCATGTACGAGGGACGCCATCCCCGGCTGAGGGGCTGGTTGCTGGGCGACAGGGGCTACCCATTGCGATCGTGGCTGATGACGCCTATACGGAGGCCACGCAATGAGGCGGAGAACCGCTACAATGATGCCCATGTAGCGACAAGGGGAGTGATCGAGAGGTGCTTTGGCGTGCTGAAGATGCGTTTCAGGTGCCTGGACCTCTCTGGGGGCGCCCTCCAGTATCGGTCAGATAGGGTCGGCCGCATCATTGTGGTGTGCTGCGTCCTGCACAACATAGCCCAGCAGAGGGGCGATGTGCCGCAGGCAGAGGAGGGCGGAGTGGAGGAGCAGCAGGAAGAGGCCCAGTCCTCCCCAGATGAGGGGATGGGGGCAATGGTCAGGGCAGACGGGGTAGACACAGGCGGGTGGCTGTCCACCGTTACCGGCTGGCCCAGCGGGCACGGGACAGACTGATAGACGCCCGCTTCACTGACTAGATGGGCGTGGGAATCGGGTAGTATGGCCACAGACCGCACGCCATGACAACAGCCGACCACCCACACCCCCCACCCATCCACCCACCCAGCACCCTCACCCCCCTCCCCAACCCCACACACCCCACCCGCATGCACACCACCCCCTCCCCCAATTGCCGATCCACCGGCGGCACAACGGGCCGGGCTCACCCAGTTGCGGGTGGACGCGTGTCTATCGCAGGCCATGGAGGATGATGACAACCCGCCTCCGATGAGCTCCTGGCTCTACATCGTTGGACTATGTCTGACCCATGGCCACAGTACCACCATCCACCCGGACCATCCCTGCATGCGGCTGTGACACTGCAGCGCACGGTCCCGTCCTCTGCCCGGGGGATGTTGATGGCGGCCCAGGGGGAAGGGGGCAGACTCACCTGGGGCTGAGGTAAGACCACCCGTCACACACACACTTGCGCTCAACGTACATGACACGCCCGCACACTTTGGACAGAGCACAAAGGCAGCTTCGGTAGGTGTAACATTGACTTTAATAACCAAAGGAGTTCATGCACGTGCCCTAGCCCCTAAAACTCATCTGTGCCCTGCACCCGTGCCAACTTACTCAGTGTCTAATTGTTTGGCCTTACGGGCCCTTTGACTACGTCTACGTGGTTCCCCAGACGGTACAGCAGAACTGGAGGTGGACTCCTGTGATTCCTGCCCTCTGACACTGGATCCCTTTGGCGGCCGTTTCCTGGGGCGTCCTGGCCTAGGTGGGCCAGGCTGCGGCCCGGGCGACTGGGATGGCGAGCTGCCAGCCTGCCCTGCCCATTGCCCACCCGATGCACCTGGGACAGAAGGGGGGGGGGGGGAGAGTCCGAGGTGTCGCGGTGTACCGGGACCTCCCCTACAGAGGGAGCCGGGACGGACCACACCACCTCCTCCTCCCTCGGGGTGCCCGATGGCCCCCAGGCCTCTACATGGGTGGGGGATGCGAACAGACTGGCCATCCGACGCGCCCCCGACATCTGGCGCTGCCAGTCCTGGAGGCCCGTGCTGGTATCGACAGGGGTCTGCAGGTTTGCAGCCATGGAGCCCAGGGGGTTGTCGAACCCTGTCTGTGACAGTGCGACGCCGGCTCGCACATGGCCACTGGCGCCGATGCCCTCAGCGATGGCCTGCTGAGACTGGGCCATGGCCTGCAGAGACTGGGCCATGGCCTGCAGAGACTGGGCTATGGCCTGCTGAGACTGGGCTATGGCCTGCTGAGACTGGGCTATGGCCTGCTGAGACTGGGCCATGGCCTGCTGAGACTGGGCCATGGCCTGCTGAGACTGGGCTATGGCGTTGAGCGCCTCTGCCATCTGGCGCTGGCACTGGCTCATGGCCTCCTGTGAGAGGGCAGCCATTTCCTGGGCCACAGACGCCGCCTGCACGGAAGGCCCCAGGCCTCGCAAACCGTTCCCCATGTCTGACACCGTCGCACCCATTGCCTCCACCGCGGACGCCACCCGTGCGGTGTCAGCCTGGGTGGCACGCATGACCGGGACCACTCCCAGCTCCTGGACGCGGGTGGACTCCTCCACCTGCGACCGCAGCCGCCGCAAGCCACCCGTCACCCTATTCGCTCGTCTCCGTGTCAGTGGTTGCATCGGATCTATGTGTGGGTGTGGTAACTGCAGGAACCCGGGATGCATCTGGGCGGCAGATGTTCGCTTGGCCTGGGCTGCCCTCCGACCGCCCGGTCCCTCTGCTGCTCCTACCCCCACCTGCTGTACCGGGACGGCTGTGTTGTGCGCACCAGTGAGTGTACCAGACGCCTCATCACTAAAGTGCCCAACCGTGGTGAGTGTTTCTGCGATGGTGGAGGGTGTTGGTGACAGCAGTGGCGTTGTGTCGTGCTCTTCGTCCCACTCTGACTCCATGGCACTTTGGGGTGGGGGTTCGTCTTCACCCATCCACTCTGAGTCACTGTCCGGTATTTTGTCTTCCCGGGTAGGGGTGTCCTGGGTAGTGCTGTCCCGGGTAGTGCTGTCCCGGGTAGTGCTGTCCCGGGTAGTGCTGTCCCGGGTAGTGCTGTCCCGGGTAGGGGTGTCCTGGGTAGTGGTGTCCTGGGTAGTGGTGTCCCGGGTAGGGGTGTCCTGGATAGTGGTGTCCTGGATAGTGGTGTCCTGGGTAGTGGTGTCCTGGCTCGGATGTGACGGGGGCCTGTGGCTGCCCCCCTCATCGCTGGGTGGTCGCTCCCGCACGTGACGGGGGTGTCGTCTCCCTGTTGCTCCAGGTCTCTCCGTCTCCCGTGGTGTGCGAGGGGCATCCTGCGGGCGTCGCATGCTGGAGGGTCCGGGTCTCTCCGTCTCCCGTGGTCTCCGAGGGGCATCCTGCGGGCGTCGCATGCTGGAGGGTGCGGGTCTCTCCGTCTCCTGTGGTCTCCGAGGGGCATCCTGCGGGCGGTGTGCATCTGCAGGGATGGGTGCCTGGACGTTTGGTCCTGCGATACACAACGAAGCATGCATGGTTAGACATCAGGCAGTGATCAGGTGATATGGGGGAGGGGGATATAGGGGAGGGGGGATATGGGGATGGGCTGTCGGTGGCTCACTTGCTACTATGCCCCCGACCTCTGCATCAGCAACCTCCCGGTCGTCAGGTCCGCCAGCCAGTTCCAGGGCCCTTTCCTCGTTTTCGGTCAGTGGCCTCTCATCAGCGGGGCCTCCTCCAGTCCTCACATGCTCCCTATTGTTGTGTGCGCGCTTATCCTGTGTGGGGGGGGGGTGGCAGGGGTAAAAGGCAACACTGTTTGGCAGGTATATGAATGCACGCCATCGGTTGCGCGTGCATTGCAGAGGTTAAGGTTAGGGCTGGATTCACTTGGGGATATGGGGGAGGGGGGATATGGGGGAGGGGGGATATGGGGGAGGGGGGATATGGGGGAGGGGGGATATGGGGGATATGGGGGATATGGGGGAGGGGGGATATGGGGGAGGGGGATATGGGGGAGGGGGGATATGGGGGAGGGGGGATATGGGGGAGGGGGGTATGGGGGAGGGGGGTATGGGGGAGGGGGGTATGGGGGAGGGGGATATGGGGGAGGGGGGATATGGGGGATATGGGGAGGGGGGATATGGGGGAGGGGGGATATGGGGGAGGGGGGGTATGGGGGAGGGGGGATATGGGGGAGGGGGGATATGGGGGAGGGGGGATATGGGGGAGGGGGGATATGGGGGAGGGGGGATATGGGGGAGGGGGGATATGGGGGAGGGGGGATATGGGGGAGGGGGGATATGGGGGAGGGGGGATATGGGGGAGGGGGATATGGGGGAGATATGGGGGATATGGGGAGGGGGGGATATGGGGAGGGGGGGATATGGGGGATATGGGGGAGGCTCACCCTGCCTGCTCTGACGAGGTCGTTCACCTTCTTGTGGCACTGGGTGCCTGTCCGTGGTGTTAGGGCCACAGCGGTGACGGCCTCTGCCACTTCCCTCCACAGACGCCGGCTGTGGCGTGGGGCAACTCTGCGGCCATGCCCGGGATACAAGGCGTCCCTCCTCTGCTCCACCGCGTCCAGGAGCGCCTCCACATCGCGTGACTCGAACCTCGGGGCTGAGCGACGGCTAGCCATCCAGTCGGGTGTTCCGGTCGGGTGTTCCGGTCGGGTGGGGGGGAGCTGCGCAGCCTTATGAGCCGTCACGCCGTGCAGCGCGTATGACGCTGCACGGTGTGAACCATTGCGCAAGCGCGGATCCCGTCACGTCGCTGCTAGCCCATTTCGGGCCGGAGACTATCGGCCCATTTTTATGACGTGACGCAAGTGGGATTTGCGCCGTTTTTTGCGCCGATCGGCGGACTTTCCGCCGATAACGGAGAATTTCGCCCATGATGTTGAAGTTCATTACTTGCACTCATCAGGACAAACTCACAAGAATAGTAATTGTAATGGGAACAATTTATGCTGCATGAGCAGAGTGCTGATTGGTTGGCAAGTGGCCTCTGAGTCCACTTGTCAACCAATCAACACTCTCCTGCTTATGCAGGATAAATTGTTGTTCCCTTTACAATTTGTATTCTTGCGAATCTGTCCTGATGAGTGCAAAACAAGAAGCTTCAACAGCATGTCTCTTTATTCAGCAATACTCAAGCTCTGTACAACCAAACTAAAAGCTAAAAATATAGATCCAGCCTTCCATTTGTACAACATGAATATTTTCAGGTGTGGCTGTCAGTTTAAATGTTAACAATTCTTGTAAGCAACAGGTTATCATTTCGATTACAAACTTTTAAAAATCTGAAACTTCAGAATATGATAGAAAGTCACATGCATATTTTGAAAGCTTTCACATTCAAGCCTATTTAAAGAAGCTCCTCAACCAACTAAGTTAACAGAAGTCAGAAAAGGTTGAGCTATTTACTAGACATTGACTGCAGTGTCACCTTTTGCAAGTTTTAATGTCAATCAATCTAACAATGTTGTCCCTGACCAAGATGGTGGTGAACCTAGTCCTTAAAGCATTGCAGTACCCGAGCTGCTGGTGCACCCACAATAATGTTCAGTCAGGAATTCCAAGATTTTAACTGAACAACACTCAAGGAATGGTAATGTGCGTCCATCTCAGAATGGCGTGTGACCTGGAGTAGTGCATGGTCTTAACTATGTTTCCATAATATTACTGACCCTGTCCTTCTCCATAATAAAGATACCATCAAATAAAGTTTGTGAATTGCTTTCTGCAAATAGTACCAGTGTTCCAGTGGCAGAGAAGATAAATGGTTAGTCTAGTAGTGGGGACATCCATCAAGCAAACTGTTCTGTCCTGAATGGTGTCACACCATCCATGTAATGACAAGTATTCCATTACAGTGCTGACTTGAGCCTTGTAGATGGCAGAGATCTTTTTAGTAATCAGTAGGGGAGTCATTTAGTACAGGCATCCCAGTGTCAGCCCTTGCAGTCAGGTTTCCTACAATGCAACAGTGACTTGATTTTCAAAAAGTTCTTAAAGGGGCAGCAAGGTGGTGCAGTGGTTAGCACTGCTGCCTCACGGCGCCGAGGTCCCAGGTTCGGTCCCGGCTCTGGGTCACTGTCCGTGTGGAGTTTGCACATTCTCCCAGTGTTTGTGTGAGTTTTGACCCCACAACCCAAAAGATGTGCAGGGTAGGTGGATTGGCCACGCTAAATTGCCCCTTAATTGGAAAAAATGAATTGAGCCCTCTAAATTTAGAAATGGCAGGATTCGGAAACCATGGATGAGAAAGGAATTGTAAGTTTAGTCAAAAAGAAAAAGAAAGCATACAATAGGTCTAGGCATCTAAAAACTGATGATGCCCTTGAGGCAATGAAAGTAGGAAGGACTTAAACGTGGAATTTTAGGAGGGCTAAAAGGGGCCATGAAATGTCTTTAGCAAACACGGTCAAGGAGAATGTCAAGGCTTTTTATGCATAAATTAGGAGCAAGAGGGTAACAAGAAAAAGAGTAGGCCCACTTAAGGACAATGGAGGGAAGTTATACGTGGAACCACAAGAAGTGGGTGAAATCCTTAATGTGTACTTTGTGTCTATATTCACCAGAGAGACCATGACAGGTTGCGGTCAGGGATAGGTGTGCGAACACTGAGAATGTCAATGTATCAAAGGAGGAAGTGTTGAGTTTCCTAAATTTCATTATGGTAGACAAGTCCCCAGGGGCCAGGTGGGATCTATCCCAGGTTATTGCAGGAGGCACGGGAGAAATAGCTGGGGCCTTAACAGATATCTTCACATCCTCTTTGACCAGAGGCGAGGTTCCAGAGGACTGGAGAATAGCCAATATTGTTTTCTTGTTTAAGAAAGGAAGCAGGGATAATCCAGAAAATTATAGGCCGGTGACCCAGACATCAGTGAAGGGAAAGCTTTTTGAAAAGAGGGACAGGATATATGCACATTTGGAGGAAAATGAACTAGTTAGTGACAGGCAGCATGGTTTTGTACAGGAAAGGTCATGTCTCACCAACTTGATTGCGTTTTTTGAAGAGGTGACAAAGAAAATTAATGAGGGAAGGGCTGTGGGTGTAGTTTAGTAAGACATTTGACAAGGTCCCACATGGCAGCCTGGTACAAAAACTAAAATCACATGGGATTTGGGGTGGGCTGGCTAGATGGATACAGAACAGGCTTGGTTATAGAAGACAGAGAGTAGTGGTGGAAGAGTGTTTTTCTAAATGGAGATCTGTAGCTGGAGGTGTTCCACAGGAATCAGTGTTGGGACCTTGCTGTTTGTAGTAAATATAAATGATCTGGAGGAAATGTGGGTGGTCTGATTAGTAAATTTGCGGATGACACAAAGATTGGAGGAGTTGCTGATAGTGCTGAAAATTGTCAGAGGATACAACAGGATATAGATAGATTGGAGACTTGGGCAGAGAAATGGCAGCTTGAGGTGATGCATTTTGGAGGATCAAATCTAGGTATGAACTATACTGTAAATGGCAGAACCCTGAGGAACATTAACATAGAGGGATCTGGGTACGCAGTTCCACAGTTCCTTAAAAGTGGAAACACAAATGGCCACGATGATTAAGAAGACATATAGCATGCCTGCCTTCATCAGCCGGGGCATTGAGTACAGGAGTTGGGAAATCATGTTGCAGCTATATAAAAACTTGGTTAGGCCGCATTTGGAGTCATCAGAAGAATGTGGAAGCTTTGGAGAGAGTGCAAAGTAAATTCACCAGGATGTTGTCTGGTCTCGAGGGTGTTGGCTATGAGGAGAGGTGGAATAAACTACGATTCTTTTCACTGGTAAGACAGAGGCTGAGGGGAGACCTGCTAGAGGTCTACAAAATTATGAGAGGCATAGACAGGTGTATAGTCAGAGGCTTTTTCCAGGGTGGAAGTGTCAATTACAAGGGGGCACAGGGTCAAAGGGAGAGGGGGAAAGTTTAAGGGAGATGTGCGGGGTAAGTATTTCATGCAGAGAGTAGTGGGTGCCTGGAACGCGCTGCCAGAGGATGTGGTGGAAGCAGGCACATTAGCAACATTTAAGAGGCATCTGACTAGATACATGAATAGGGAGGAAATAGAGGGATACGCACCGAGTAAGGGCGGAAGGTGTTTTTCTTTAGTAAGGGCATCATGATCGGCACAGGCTTAGAGGGCCAAAGGGCCTGTTCCTGTGCTGTACTTTTCTTTGTTCTTTGATGTCAAAGCTCACTCACCCAAGGTTCCTGTGATTCCTAGAATGTTAGTGATGCAATACTCAGCAACAGTAAGGTTACTGAACTTTAGGGGTGAATGCTTGGATCAATTTCTTTTTTAAGATGGTTATTATTCGGCTTAAGTCACCATCTGTGCAGAGTCTGCACATTCTCCCTGTGTCTGCTTGGGTTTCTTCCGGGTGCTCCGCTTTCAGGACTGGTTTAGCACAGTGGGCTAAACATCTGGCTTGTAATGCAGAACAATGCCAGCAGCGTGGGTTCACCGAGCAGGTGCCGAAATGTGGCGACTAGGGGCTTTTCACAGTAACTTCATTGAAGCCTACTTGTGACAATAAGCTATTATTATTATTATTATATTCCTCCCACAAGTCACGAAAGATGTGCTGTTAGGTAACTTGGAGATTCTGAATCCTCCCTCTGTGTACCCGAACAGGCGCCGGAATGTGGCGACTAGGGGCTTTTCACAGCAACTTCAATGCAGTGTTAATGGAAGCCTATTTGTGGCAATAATAAAGATTATTATTGCCTCGCATTTATGTAATCAGAATGTTATCTGCCTTTTGTTAGTATAGATACTGTAGTCTGGCATGGGCCACTTCACTGCCAGAGGAACTATGATTAGGCTCAACACTCTAGAGTAATGAGCAACCAGCCTACTTTTGATGTCATGAGAGTGGGTTAATAGCATTATGCTATTATCTCCCATCCATTGGCTCTGTCTACACCTCCCACTGCCTTGGGAAAGTGGGCAGCATAATCAAAGACCACTCCCACCCTGATTATTCTCTCTTCCAACCGGCAGGAGATACAAAAGTCTGAGAACACGCACTAATAGATTCAAAAACAATTTCTTCCCCACTGTTACCAGACTGCTGAATGACCCTCTTATGGACTGAACTAATCTCTCCACACATCGTCTCTACTGTGTAGTACTACATACCGTATCCTTCACCCGATGTCTATGTATTTACGTTATGTATCTATCGTATTTAATATGTTTTTTCATGTTTTGAACGATCTGTCTGGACTGCACACAGAACAATACTTTTCACTGTACCTCTGTCGACATGACACGAAATCCAAATTATTCTAATTGCTAGATTGCATAATCAGTGGTGTCAAATGATGTCACATCACATGGAGTCCTGCTAAAGTCCATCTCTGTCAACAGTGCAAATAGTCAATAAACGTTCATTTGTTTTTAAACGGCTTGTCCCCAGCTCTCTTCTATCAAAGGCACCCAGAGTCCGGTTGTGATAATAATACAGGAACTATATTAATGAAGTTGTCCGTAGTCATTGGACAACTAACTACTGAAGATATACAGCCTTGGCTACCCATCATTAGTCTCCAGTTTCGCTTGTTAAATACTGCCTTAGATGTTGAAGACATTGAGTTCTCTTGTTTCACTTGGTGCTTCTTCGAAGTCGTGTTCAACATGGATGAGTACTGATTCGTCATGTGAAATGATTTTGTCAGCAGTACTGCCTTATTAGTGCACTGTGGAAAATTGCTTCTTGGCTCTAGATCGATTTCAGGCATTATTAACAGATAAGTCATGTTTAGTGTTGTGAATTAATCACAGACATTAAGCATCACCATTTAAGTGGAAAACCATTAATTTAGCCAGCAAGATCATGATTTTGCACCATTTTTCTGAACACTAAATGCGTGCACAATTACAAGAAACTCAGAACACTCAGTAAACACAGGAACTCCTGCATAGACAGGATAACACCTCCTCAGATGTAGCAAATCAGCATGTCCAAACCACATGTAGCTCTTCTATAGCTGAAATGTAGCTCTTTGAAAGCTCTGTTATTCTGTGCCCTTCACATCAGGACTGAGTGCTCAGGCAAGACAGGTAAACAAGGAATTAATAGGCAGAACAAAACATGCAGCCTCCATTTTCAGATGAAAATAGGGACCCTAAACTGGGCCTTCATCTTTCTGGAAAATATAGCTGTCCTTTTTTTTAAATGAATAATGTACTTCGGTAAATAGAATATTTGCTCAGCCACACTTCAAGTTAATCTTTAAGAGTTAAAGGGTGTTTGCGTCCATTCTTTTTTTTAAATATTAAATGTTGTCAGTCGTGTTCCTGAATTTGCAGCATGATAAAAACTATGTGAATGTTTCTTTCAAGAGATTTTTTTATTTTAATGTGGCTAATATGATCACAAGGGAGCAAAGAATATCAAGGGGAAACTGAAAAAGGACAGAAGAAAAGTTGAGAGAAAATTAGAGAAGCAGAAAATTAAAAGGCAGGTAAGAGAGAACAGGTGAGGCAAGGCAAAAAGTTGAGACAAAGGGGAGAGTTATGAGCAGAGACAGAGAAGCAACGGACAAAATAATTACAGCCCAAATGTCAGTTTAATTATTAGATACTAAGCAGTTTTGCTAAACATCTCAAAAGCCACATTAATGGGCTACTTCTCAAATATTTTGCACAGCATACCTGCATTTACAATGAGAGAATAACAGAATGTTAGCTGTAATTATTAAAAGCTGTAATCTCTTTGTCAGTTTAGAGTTTCCATTTTTTTTTTTATAAACGCTTCAGCTTTTAAAAGTGTGTTCCTTTCAGTTTAAAATGTTTAGGGACAACACCCATTCACCAGCAATCCGGGTCAATTGAGTCATAGGATATAACGGGGTAGAAATAAGACCTTACTGCATTCATTTTACGCCTCAGGAACGCCTGGGATAAAAAGTCCATTGAACCATTTTTCAGACATCCCCAAAGGTCAGCTGAAATCAACAGTTGGTCCCTTACATATGTAAATGAGGGCTCCAACGCCAATTTTTGGCCTTGCCGAAATTGGTCCATAGTGAGCAGGACAGATATCAGGCCAAACCCATTCAAGAGTCTTCTCTTTAAAAAGAGAGAAAAGCTAATTTTAAAAACATTCCTGTGAAACCAGGAGGATGAATGCTGCACACTCTCCAGAGGACTGCGGCATCTCCCCAACTTACTGGACGACTGTTCATTCCAAAATTCCATTCAGCACTCAGGTGAACTACTGTGGAGGGTAGGGCAGCATCTAGCCCAGAATATTTAGACAAGGACTGAGGCCCAATTTCACAGCAGTGTTAGGCCTCCTAGTTAATTTCTGAAACAGAACACTGACATATTTCTACCCCACTGCTCCAATTTGGATGCAGCAATTTGTGTGTGGTCTATGTTGTTTTTTCCTCAATGCACATTAATCATAAATGATAGTTATCAAGAGGCAGTATTTACTTCCACCAGAATTGTGAACCTTACATATTTCAAGCTACATTTTCTTTTCATTAATACACAGGAAATTGTTTGAAGCTATGCAGTTACATTCTGGCAAAACACCAATTCAGACCCAAGAGCCAGGACAGCTGAATAAAGAGTTTAACACCTAATAAAGAAACAAAAAAAAACATTGTTTTACCTGTCACATATACTCTGTTACATGTACAATTATTGTAATTTACAGAGTTACTGCAATTTATAACATTATTGAGACACCCTGAGACACATAAATGTGGAGACAGCAGGCGGTGGATTACTGAAATCAACAAGCTGATGAAAGAAAACACCTGCTCGGTTAACCTTGTGCTAAAACGTGAGACAATAATGGCTTCTGCGAAATTGGCTTAGGAAATGGTAAACCTACGTGCAGCTTCCAAATATTCCCCAGCAGCCTAGCATTAAAATAAGACATGAAGGAGAAAGGAAGTTAACCTTGATGCTCATCAATGAAAAAGTTCATGAGATGATCCTGTGGATGATACTGCACCCAGAAGTCCTGTTATAAATCCAACCTTGACCTAAAGTCTCCTCAGCTCCTCTCTCAAATTTATCTCAGCCTGCTCATGAACTTCTTTGCCCTCCCAATCTTGAAATCAGTAAGGCCTCAAAACCTCTATTTTTCGGTGTCACAGCTCAAATCAAACGTATGTAAAAATCATTTAAACCCCAACTCCACGTTTACACTATAAAATGTTAGCAGTAAAGTGAATCCATTATATACCACCATGATTTTAGTGTAAATGCATCATAAGTGGTCCATAAATTTGCAGATGTCACAAGCTGCAGAGCAATGATGAAGGAACAAGGGGAGTGGGATTAATTCAAAAGCTCTTTCAAAGGCCGACACAGGCACAATGGGTGAAATAATCTCCTTCTGTGCTGCATGCTGCTATAACCTTTAATCCTGTCCTTAACCAGACTTTGTTCCAGCTTGCTCTTAAAACCAGTTAATTTTTATACCATTCTGTGTGAAATTCCATTTTCCACACATCTAGAACAGATGAGAGAGTGGAGACAGATAACATTTTTTGCTATTATAGGCTTGTTTGAAGGTTGCCACTATTCTGATATTGTATTTACATAATCACAATCAATGTTAAAGATCCAGTACACACACATTCCTCGCATTCAAAATGTTAAAATGTTGGATGAGAACCCCTCCCAATCTTTCAAAATTCAATCTATAACCTTTCTTTTTTCCCCACAAGGTTACAGCAACACAGGCAAAGCCACATTGACTGCCCATCCCTGGCTGCTCTGTTTGTGACTGAGTGAGATGCAAGGTCACTTAGGGGGGCATCAAGAGTCAGCATGTCGGGGACTTCTGGTGGCAACATGTAGAAGGTCGCACATAAGGTAGCTCCCACCAAGGCCTTGTTTTATGATCCTTTTCCCTGGTTCCCGGGGGAATCTTTTTGTAAAATTTAGAGTACCCAATTCTTTTTTTTTTTCAATTAAGGGGCAATTTAGTGTGGCCAATTCATCTACCCTGCAGATCTTTGGATTGTGGGGGTGAGACCCACGCAGACACAGGAGAATGTGCAAACTCCACACAGGGCTAGGAGCAAACCTGGGTCCTCGGCGCCATGAGGCAGCAGTGCTAACCACTGCATCATGTTGCCCCAGGTTTCCGGGGGAAATTGGCTGGCAAACCCGACCATCTAATGGAACTCGAATTCAAAAAGCAATTTGGGAAACACCTTGAAAGGCAAGGAAGGGAGATGATGGAGACCCTCAAAACAACTATTGAGGGGCAGCCTCATGGCGCCGAGGTCCCAGGTTCGATCCCAGCTCTGGGTTACTGTCCGTGTGGAGTTTGCACATTCTCCCCGTGTTTGCGTGGGTTTCGCCCCCACAACCCAAAGATGTGCAGGCTAGGTGGATTGGCCACGCTAAATTGGCCCATAATTTTTTTTTAATGAATTGGGTACTCTAAATTTATTTTTTTAAAACAACTATTGAGGAGACGTTGGACCTGATAAAAGTTATGAAGGACTTCGGAGGCCATGAAAGAGCCTGGAGAGATGGTGAAGGAGGCGGAAGGGATTTTGTCACGGCATAGCAACCAGATTGCCTCATTGGAAGCCGAGATGCTGATGGTGGAGGAGAGGAATAATGCCGAGAGGGTGAAGGTCGAAGATCAGGAGAGCAGGTCAAGAAGACAGAACCGCCGGCTCGTGGGGTTTCCAGAGGGACTGGGGGCCTCGAGGCCAACTGAGTACAATGAAAACATGTCCCGTCCTGAGCTGGATGGGGCCCACCAAACACTCCGGCAGAGCACTCGGGCGAATGAGCTACCATGAACACCAGAAGGAGTGGGTCCTGAAATGGGCCAAAGAGAACTGGGATGCCAGGTGGGGAGAAAGCAGTATCTGAATTTATCAAGATGTCGGGGCAGAGCTGGCAAAGAGGCGTGTGGCCATTATTAGGGCAAAGTCTGCTCTATATAAAAGTGGAGTGCATTTTCAACCCGGCAAGGTTGAAAGCTATGTATAATTCAAAAAAGGACTTTTTCGAGATGGAGGCTTTTGTCAAGGACCAAAGACTTGGACTTAACTCAAAGAATTTGAATGGGACTTGAATGGGGGTTGATGGGACAGGATTGTTTGGCGATGTTTCAGAATTATGTATATATTTTTGGTTATTTGGGGTTTATTGTTCTGTACTGGAGTATGCATGTTGTTGGGGAGGGACAAGGGGGCCAATGTAGTCAGGGGTAATGGTTAAGCCAGCAATAGCGATAATATATGACCCATGGCGGGATGTTAAGAATTGTAAAGGCTTTGGTTTTGGTTATTCCTTTGCAGCGGGGGAGGGCAGGGGAGCTTCTCTTATGTCTTTGTTCTTGGGTGTGGGTCCTGGCGGGGGGGCTACCTCACTAGCAGTTAGGTCTTAGCTCGTGAACGAGAATGAGGTGAGGGGAGGGGCTGCGGTCTGTTGGACCAGTTTGGACAGGTTTCAATATGCCCAGCGTATTTATTTGGTGGGGGGGTGGCAAGGAGGGAGCATTGTTTATTGGGAGGTAGTTTTCCGGTTCTTGAGTTGGGGGGGGGGGGGGGGGGGGGGGGGGGCTTTGGAGTGCTGATGGTGACCAGGGTTTTTTCTTTGCCTCAGTTTATGGGTAGGGTTGACGGCCATCTGGGGCAGGCCGTGGCTCTATGAACTTGGCGCAAGGACAGTATAATTCCTCAGTGGAAATGACTGACTTGAGAGGGGTGAAATCATCTCCCCCCGCTTTGCGAGTGAGGGATCAGATTAGGCTCCGAAAGGGCTTGCTAAGACAGGTGTTCCACTCAGGCTTTGAAAGCAGGGCCCAGGGAGTCCATTTTCCAGCGGGAAGGGTTGTGGCAGAGCAGCGAAGTAGGTATGTGATAGTCACTGGGATGCTCGAAGGTACTTTGGTGGTGCTGGTGAACATATATGCTCCAAAATGGGACAATGTAACATTTATGAGGAGATTGTTGGCAACAATGCCAAATGTGGACAAGCATCAGTTGATTCTGGGGTGAAATTTGAGCCCGAAACTTGACCGGTTGAAGCCAAAGTCGTTGGCCCCTTTGGAGCTGGCATAGAAGTTTATTGAGGAAAAAGGGGGGGGCGGACAGATCCATGGATGTTTATGCACCTTGGGGATAAGGAATTTTAGTTTTTTCCCCTAGTACATAAAGTATATTGTAGAATAGATTTTTTTCCCCTGATGGGAAGGTCTCTACTTCCTGGGGTGAGGAAAGCTGAGTGCTCGGCGATAGTCATCTCAGACCATGCTCCACATTTAATGGATTTGGTATTAGAGGTAGGTTCGGCTCAATGCCCGGCATGGAGGCTCGATGTGGGGTTATTCGTGGACGGATATCGAGGGCCATAGACGAGTACATGGAGTTCAATAGGAATGGATCGGTCTCACCCTCTGTTCTGTGGGAGACTGTGAAAGCAGTGAGAGGGGAGGTCATATCGCACAAAGCGTACATATAGATAGGGAGGCTAGAAAGCAACGGCAAAAGCTGGTGATGACATTTTGCAAGTAGACTGCAGGTATTCGAATAACCCAACCCCAGAGCTCTCAGTAAGCAGGAAAAGCTGCAGATGAAGTTTGACCCGTTATCTACAGACAAGGCAGTATGCCAGTTGTGGAACTCAAGGGGAGGAAAAATAAGTCAGAGTTTTGGAGGGCTTAGAGTTTCCCGAGGTGGGAGAGGAAGAGCATGAGGAGCTGGAGGAGCCATTGGGCCCAGAGGAGGTCTTGGCCGCGATAGGGCAGATGCAAACAGGTACGGCCTCGGAGCCAGACGGGTTCACGGTGGAGTTTTACAAGATGTTTGCTGGACAGCTCGGTAAAACGAGGCACCTTGCCTGTGACGCTGATGCAGGTATCAAAATACCTTATATTGAAAAGGAACAGGAGTCCTGTGGAATGTGGGTCATACCACCCTATTCCATTGCTTAATGTGGACGCCAACATATTGGCCAAGGTGCTAGTGCTGAGTTTGGAACCATGTCTTCCTCAGGTAACTGGGGGAGATCAGACAGGATTTGTCAACGGCAGGGTGTGTTGGTGGGCAGGGTCCAGTCGATCAAGATGAACATGTTGCCACAATTTCTGTTTTTGTTCCACTGTCTGTCGGTTTTCCTTCCGAAATCATTTTTTGGGGCGGCTTGAAAGTTGAGATCATCCTTTTTATGGGTGAGCAAGACCTCGAGGATTCGTAGGCAGTCCTTTAAAGGGATAGACAGTCGGGGGGCGTGGCGTTGCCAAACCTGATATTTTATTACTTGGCAGCTAATGCAGAGAAAGTGTTGGGTTGGTGTAGTGATCCGGAAGCTACATGGGTGCAGATGGAATCAAGGTCATGTAGGGGGCTGATCTGGGGGCATTAGTGACAGCCCCGCTCCCATTCTCATCGACAAAGTATTTGCCAAATCCAGTGGTAGTTTCCACTTTGAAGATAAGGAGGCAATTTCGACAACATTTTAAACTCGGGTCAGTGTCGAAGCTGGCTCTCATCTGTGCTAATCATCCGTTCGTGCCACTAGATTAGATGCCACGTTAAGAAGGGTGGGAGGGAAGGGGCTAGAGAGTGAGCGATTTGTTCCTGGAGTGGCGGTTTACTAGTCTAGAGGAACTAACGGAAAGGTTTGAGCTCTTGGGTTCGAATTCATTCAGATATCTTCAAGTTCGTAATTTTGCAAAATAGAATTCCCGACATTCCCTGTGGCGCTGCCAACATCTCTAACAGAGAGGGTTCTTCCGTGTACAGCGGCCCGCGACCGGTGCCGCGCCAAACATGCTGGCGCAATGGCGCCGATTCTCCGCTCCACGGAGAATCGCATGCCAGCGTCAGGGCGGCGTGGCCCGGTTGCGGGGATTCTTGGGGCTGTTTAGCACGGGGCTAAATCGCTGGCTTTGAAAGCAGACCAAGGCAGGCTAGCAGCACGGTTCGATTCACGTAACAGCCTCCCCGAACAGGCGCCGGAATGTGGCGACTAGGGGCTTTTCACAGTAACTTCATTTGAAGCCTACGTGTGACAATAAGCGATTTTCATTTCATTTCATTTTTCATTCTCCGTCCCGGCCCCGGGCTAGGAGAATCCCGCCCATGGATTTTTGGGTTTCCTTCTTATTTCCTTCACTTATTTATGGACGGATTTTGTCGGAAGATTTGGTGTCAGTGGAGGTGGTTACGGCGAGTTGGGTGGAGGGGTTGGGGCCAATATTTGATGAGGTGTGGAGTGAGGCACGTTGCAGGCTGAACTCCACGTCCTCGTGCGCGACGTTGGTTTGATCCAACCAAGGTAGTTTTTGGGGCACACCTGACCATGTCTAGAATGAGTCACTTCTTTACAAGGGTGGAGGACAGGTACAAGCGCTGTTCAAGAGGTCCAGCTAACCACACACACATGTTCTGGTCTTGTCCCAAACTCATGGGGTGGGATTCTCCCATTCGGCAGCATGAACGGGCCGCTGGGAGTGCCGATTCTGGCCCCTATAGGGGGCCAGCACGGCGCTGAAGCAGTTCACACCGCTCCAGTCTCCCATCCCGGCGTGAACTGTGCGCCGCAGGATCCGCGCATGCACAGGGGCCTCCCTCAACGCACCGGCCCCGACGCGACATGGTGCGGGAGTTCAGGGGCTGGTGCGGAAGAAAATAGGCCTGGGGAGCGAGAGGCCGGCCCGCTGATCAGTGGGCCCCGATCGCGGGCCACGCCCCATCGGAGGCCCCCCCCTTGGGGTCGGAGCCCCCCTCCGCCCCCCCCCACAGGCCGCCCCCCGACCCTGCGCACAGAGTTCCCGCTGACTGCAACCAGGTGCGGATGGCGCTGGCGGGTCTCTGCCTTTTTAGATCGGCTGCTCAGCCCACCCTGGGCCGAGAATCGGCAGCCCGGACGTGTACAGCGGCCCGCGACCGGCGCCACGCCAAACATGCTGGCGCAATGGCGACGATTCTCCGCTCCACGGAGAATCGCATGCCAGCGTCAGGGCAGCGTGGCCCGGTTGCGGGGATTCTCCGGCCCGGGCTAGGAGAATCCCGCCCATGGATTTTTGGGTTTCCTGCTTTAGCACCATGTCGATGATTCTGAAGATAGAGCTGGAACCCTGTCCTTTAGTGGCCATATTAGGGGTGTCAGACTCATCGGGGCTGCCGACAGGCACGGGGGCCAATGCCCTGGCCTATGCCTCGCAGATTGCCCAAAGACAAGTACTGCTGGGGTGGAGATTGTCATCTCCAACCAGTGCCTTGCTGTGGCCTGGAGACCTGATGGAGTTCCTATACCTCGAGAAAGTTAAGTACACTGAGGGGAGCAATCAATGGGTTTGATCGGAGAAGGCAGCTGTTAATTGTTTATTTCAAGGACTTGGCCTCCGTTAGCTGTTAAGGGGGGAGGGGGGAGAGAAGGGAAGGTGGGTTAGATTTTTGTGAAGGGTTGTTTTATGGGTTTTTTTTTAAGTATGTAACTGTGTTTGCTCTTTCAGGTCATTTTGTATTGTCTAAAAAGTGAAAAATGTGAATAAGAAGAGTCAGCATATAATGAACAAAGAACAAAGAACAAAGAAATGTACAGCACAGGAACAGGCCCTTCGGCCCTCCAAGCCCGTGCCGACCATACTGCCCGACTAAACTACAATCTTCTACACTTCCTGGGTCCGTATCCTTCTATTCCCATCCTATTCATATATTTGTCAAGATGCCCCTTAAATGTCCCTATCGTCCCTGCTTCCACTACCTCCTCCGGTAGCGAGTTCCAGGTACCCACTACCCTCTGCGTAAAAAACTTGCCTCATACATCTACTCTAAACCTTGCCCCTCTCACCTTAAACCTATGCCCCCTAGTAATTGACCCCTCTACCCTGGGGAAAAGCCTCTGACTATCCACTCTGTCTATGCCCCTCATAATTTTGTATACCTCTATCAGGTCGCCCCTCAACCTCCTTCGTTCCAGTGAAAACAAACCGAGTTTATTCAATCGCTCCTCATAGCTTATGCCCTCCATACCAGGCAACATTCTGGTAAATCTCTTCTGCACCCTCTCTAAAGCCTCCACATCCTTCTGGTAGTGTGGCGACCAGAATTGAACACTATACTCCAAGTGTGGCCTAACTAAGGTTCTATACAGCTGCAACATGACTTGCCAATTCTTATACTCAATGCCCCGGCCAATGAAGGCAAGCATGCCGTATGCCTTCTTGACTACCTTCTCCACCTGTGTTGCCCCTTTCAATGACCTGTGGACCTGTACTCCTAGATCTCTTTGACTTTCAATACTCTTGAGGGTTCTACCATTCACTGTATATTCCCTACCTGCATTAGACCTTCCAAAATGCATTACCTCACATTTGTCCGGATTAAACTCCATCTGCCATCTCTCCGCCCCCAAGTCTCCAGACAATCTAAATCCTGCTGTATCCTCAGACAGTCCTCATCGCTATCCGCAATTCCACCAACCTTTGTGTCATCTGCAAACTTACTAATCAGACCAGTTACATTTTCCTCCAAATCATTTATATATACTACAAAGAGCAAAGGTCCCAGCACTGATCCCTGTGGAACACCACTGGTCACAGCCCTCCAATTAGAAAAGTATCCCTCCATTGCTACCCTCTGCCTTCTATGGCCTAGCCAGTTCTGTATCCACCTTGCCAGTTCACCCCTGATCCCGTGTGACTTCACCTTTTGTACTAGTCTACCATGAGGGACCTTGTCAAAGGCCTTACTGAAGTCCATATAGACAACATCTACTGCCCTACCTGCATCAATCATCTTAGTGACCTCCTCGAAAAACTCTATCAAGTTAGTGAGACACGACCTCCCCTTCACAAAACCGTGCTGCCTCTCACTAATACGTCCATTTGCTTCCAAATGGGAGTAGATCCTGTCTCTAAGAATTCTCTCCAGTAATTTCCCTACCACTGAAGAAAGGCTCACCGGCCTGTAGTTCCCGGGATTATCCTTGCTACCCTTCTTAAACAGAGGAACAACATTGGCTATTCTCCAGTCCTCCGGGACATCCCCTGAAGACAGCGAGGATCCAAAGATTTCTGTCAAGGCCTCAGCAATTTCCTCTCCAGCCTCCTTCAGTATTCTGGGGTAGATCCCATCAGGCCCTGGGGACTTATCTACCTTAATATTTTTTAAGACACCCAACACCTCGTCTTTTTGGATCACAATGTGACCCAGGCTATCTACACCCCCTTCTCCAGACTCAACATCTACCAATTCCTTCTCTTTGGTGAATACTGATGCAAAGTATTCATTTAGTACCTCGCCCATTTCCTCTGGCTCCACACATAGATTCCCTTGCCTATCCTTCAGTGGGCCAACCCTTTCCCTGGCTACCCTCTTGCTTTTTATGTACGTGTAAAAAGCCTTGGGATTTTCCTTAACCCTATTTGCTAATGACTTTTCGTGACCCCTTCTAGCCCTCCTGACTCCTTGTTTAAGTTCCTTCCTACTTTCCTTATATGTCACACAGGCTTCGTCTGTTCCCAGCCTCTTAGCCCTGACAAATGCCTCCTTTTTCTTTTTGACGAGGCCTACAATATCACTCGTCATCCAAGGTTCCCGAAAATTGCCGTATTTATCTTTCTTCCTCACAGGAACATGCCGGTCCTGTATTCCTTTCAACTGGGTCTTTCAGCTGCTAGTCAAGCATCATCCATAAACCATTCTTGTTATTTTTCTATATTCTTCCCAATACGTTCCCCATTCTTTTGAATGTCCACAATGTGCTCCGCATTGTTGCCGTGCCTTCGATTGCCCAAGCCCTAGAATTCTCTCCCTCGCTAACCCACTTTCTTCATTGAAGGCTATCCTTAAAACCTAGCTCTTTGACCAATTGTCCTAAATCTCCTCTAATGGCAAGCTGCCATATTTTGTTTTACCCCGTGAAGCACATTGGGATATTACATTAAAAGGTGCTATATCAATGCAATTTGTTATTTTTGTCACATGACCCTCAAGCAAAAGCTAAAATTATTTATGAATCTCCTAAAATAGAACTCCTTGCATTCTTTATTTTCTCTTCCCTTCTTTGGAGATTCCAGGGAGTAAGCCATCTGGTGCAAGTACTCCATATAATTAATTCCTGGAGGTTATTCATTATCCATGCTCCACTAATTTCCACTGACCCATAATGTCCATCGTCATCTATGAAGTTAAATCTCATTTAACACCTCTACTATTTCCTAATCCTCATCTACAACTTACTTTGATTACCCTCCTCAGCATTTCCTTGCTTTTCCTTAAAGCATTACTGCTGGTTTTCTTAAATGTTTGTTTTACCTCCTCACTCAGTTACTGTGATCTGGTTTACCTGGTATACAGGTTTACCTTTTCACATCTCGAATAAGTTGCAATTTGATTTAGTTCTACTCAGGGGGTTGGATAGGGTGGACAGTGAGAGCCTTCTCCCGCGGATGGATATGGCTGGCACGAGGGGACATAACTTTAAACTGAGGGGTAATAGATATAGGACAGAGGTCAGAGGTAGGTTCTTTACGCAAAGAGTAGTGAGGGCGTGGAATGCCCTACCTGCTACAGTAGTGAACTCGCCAACATTGAGGGCATTTAAAAGTTTATTAGATAAACATATGGATGATAATGGCATAGTGTAGGTTAGATGGCTTTTGTTTCGGTGCAACATCATGGGCCGAAGGGCCTGTACTGCGCTGTATTGTTCTATGTTCTACTTTTTATTTGATCATCTCTCAAACATCTCATTGCTAACCTAAAATACATTTATTGTACACATAGTTTGGGTGTTTTCTGCACTAATGCGAATCATCAATGTTAACAACTTGCCACTTTCTTAATGCATCTGATTAATTTATTAAAATCTCTTTAAATATGAACAGTCTCCCTTACATTTGTAAACCTGGCTGTAATCAAGACATAATACCAGAAGATCTTGTGACATAGTGTTGCTCTATTAATACTGTTGGTGAACCACAAGCCTTCCTTTATATCGATCAAATGACCACACAACCAGTTAGTTAGTTCAAAAGATGGTTTATTTACATACACAAGAGTTATCTCGACATGCAAACACAATATCTACTACGAGTTAAACTACACCTATCAGCTACAATAACCTATACTTAACTCAGGGTGACCGGCACTGTGCAAATGGATAAGGCCTTTATCTGGATTTCACTTGGCTGGTTCGAAGAAAGCGGCTCTGTCTCTGCTGGGCTCATCCGTCAGGTAGCGATCGTTGGTCTTGAACTTAGCTGGCTGTTCCTGCTGCAATTGGGTTGGCACAGGCCGGATCCAAAAGAGACAGAACACATGGCTGTGTCCTCTTTTATCCCTCTGGGAATTCGCGCTCTTTGGGGCGGTCCTTAACCTTGGACCCAATAGTTCGACAGGGCTCTGATCACGGTCTTCGATTTCACCCAATAAAGGGGCGGGTGCCTTGGTAGCTGGGCGGGTCCTTAGCGGTCAGTGACCCTGGCAGTTAGGCTTTCTGAGTAATGGGAGTGGCGCCAATCAGTCTGTGGCTGTACCAGTTGCTTGATTGGTGTTCATTTGTCCTGGGAAAATGGATCATTGAAATGCAAACGAGCGGGGGTTTCGATCAGGCCTGGTTACCTGTGTTTCAGATACACATAGGCTTTGTATCTGTCTTGAGTGCTGGGTTGGCCATAATTCCCATGGTCCTTTGCAGGTGGCCATCTTAGATGGCTACAATAGTATGCCAACAAATCAATAGTCCCAGTTGTAAAATAGTCGGCCATGAGTACACAGTGGACGGCACGGTGGCACTGTTGCCTCACAGGTCCAGGGTCTTGGGTTCAATTCCGGCCTCTGTGTGGAGTTTGCACTTTCTCCCGTGTCTACGGGTTCCCTTCATGTGCTCTGGTTTACTCCCACAGTCCAAAGATGTGCAGGTTAGGTGGATTGGTCATGCTAAATTGCTCCTTAGTGTCCAAAAGGTTAGGTCAGGTTATTGGGTTACGGGGATAGGGTGGAGGCATGGGTTGAGTATAGTGCTCTTTCCAGGGGCTGGTGCAGACTCGATGGGCCCAATGGCCTCCTTCTGCACTGCGAGTTTGTGTACAAGATTTTCACAACCTGGAGATCTCAAGGCAGCCCACTTGGAAGATGAAGCAGCATTACTGAGATGTGATTCTTTTCCCATAGGAAAGGAGAGCAGAGGTGACACAGAGGACAAATTAACCTGCACTGCTCTCAATGTCCTAGAGACGCGAGCTTTGGAGCGAGAGCAGGTTTTATATTGATCCGGAATCAGAGGCTGGAAAATGGGGAAGTAAATATAATGTACAAGTAAATCATGCTTCATTTGAACACAATAGTAAATGTAAACATGTTTTCTCTGTTTTAGTTCGCAGCTGAGGCCTCACAGCATTCTGCATGTATAAATTCAGGAATACTACTGGGATCATGTCTGGCAGACGGGCATGATATGGTGACAGGCAACAAAATCTAACATTGATCTAACATCAGATCCAAGCAATAAATGCCACATATGATTTACTGCTCTATCAGAAACAATTGCATGAGCATCCAGTTGTAAATTAAATTCAAGGATCTCAGTGTAGGCATTTACACCCATGTAAATCTCATCTATTGATTGCCATTGGTCAAAATTGAATAAAGTAATTCTTAATATTAGAATGGTGGTTTGTAGTTTTTCTAATTTACTATTGAAGTAAAGGAGTAATGCCAGCAAGTTCTCTTCTTGGGTTATTATTTGGGTGTGGTTATTCATATTGTACCAGGATTAAAATTTCTGCAGGCAGCTCATGTTAGTTTAAATTGTGTACGATATATTGGAAGGAACAGGCTTAATGGGCCATCCATTTCCTTTTCTGCTTTATAAATCTAAGGAGCATTGAACTCAAAATGTTCTCACAAATGCAGAAAAATTGCCATCACAGAATGTTCATCAGCTCAATCAGCCATGGTTTAAGAAATCACAGCTATTCTGCTTTTTTGAAACAGTTGGAGAACCAGGAAATGGTATCAAATATAATTTATTACAGTAGAGAATTGTGGTGAATTGGGTGTAGTAGTTTTGGGAAAACTCCAGTATATGAGCCAAATAATTTCTCACAAACAGGAACAAAGGAGCTCTGACCAGCTCACAGGAAGTGACCTGTTAAACTGAACATTAGTTAGTCAACAATAAAAGGACAAGCAGTGGTCTGAAAAAAAACAAGCTCCATGCTTGAATAAAGGGGGATGCAATACACTAATTAGAAGATTACCATTTGAGGGTAGAGCTCAGGTCAAGCTTACGGTCAACAGAAAACAGGATGATGTTAGGTAGTGCCAGAGGCCTCGAGTCCATTCTTTGGTATGCACAATCTATTCCAGATTGTTGCACTAAAAGGATGGATCAGCAACATGAGGCACAAATCAAGTTTGAATGCAGCCAAGAGCTACGACAAGCGGTTAGACCCACCCACCTGGTAAAGCTAAGGCTATCGTCACTCACTCAGATGACCGATTTGAGAAGCAACTTTTTTTTTTACATCAGACAAAGCCAACCCGTCTGTCTGGCCGGTAAATGAGTGTCTATTCCAGGACATTTCAAACATGTTTGAATGTTTTCAGTCCACCCTATAACTCTCCTTCCTCTCCAGGAATATCAAAAGTGTCATAGTCACTCAAAAGATACAAAGGTTTGAGGTCACGTAACAACCGACTCATGAACAGCTTCTTCCCTGCTGCCATCAGGCTTTTGAATAGACCTACCTAGTATTAAATTGATTTTTTTCTCTACACCCGAATTATGACTGCAACATTACATTCTACAGTCTCTTCTTCCTTCCCTATGTACAGTATGTGTTGTCTGTACAGCATGCAAGAAACAATACGTTTCACTGTATACTAATACATGTGACAATAATAATTCAAATCAAATCAACTTCGGAAACCTCTCCCAGCGTTGTTCAAGTCTTTCCACTTGTCAATGATCATTCCAATGTCACTTTTCACTGCATCAAAAATAAAAACTATTAAATTTTGCACCACCTGCAGCGCACTTGTTGCCAATCACTGAAAATTCCACTCTTGTTCCCGAATTTCCTTCAGCATCAGGCAACAATCCAAAGGTCATCTGACAATGCATTCACCCAATCAAGAGAATTGACTGGGTGGAAAATAAGACAAGAACGGGTTTTCTGGCCGCTCTCACCAGTGGGATCATACGACCCTGCAGGCGGTGAGCCCTCCCGCTGCACGTTCCCCAGCCATGGAGGGCACGGACAATGGGAAATGCCTCAACAATGGCAAGGCTGCAAGATCTTGCTGCTGTCCAATGGCGAGCCGCCTACGGTAGCGCAAAACATGCCGTGAGAGAGAGAGAGAGAAAGTCCTGCCCATGGGAAGTCAGACTCAGCCCTGCTACCTGTCCCCCACAATGGTTCCTTCTCCCACCTGAGTAACCAGGCCATGTGGACTGCCCATGACTCCTGCCTTATTCTCAGACCCAACCACTTTTGTAGGCTGCAACCGCACCACAAATTGACAGACCTGCAAAAGTAGAATAAATCTGCACAGGCACCATCATCACCCTGATGTCGGATCAAGCATATGAACACTGCCAATGTGAAACGGATCTTTTACACAAAGAGGCAGTTTTGTTTTAAATTGAAAGATATGTTAAATACAGTAGTTTATTGGAGTTTGGTTCAAATGTGTAGAACTCAGGATACATGCAACAAGTTATTTCCAACCAACTTAATCCCATCTTACTTTATGCATCCACAAAATTCACAATAGAAATGTATTCTGTTATACTATTGTCTTCAGTCCCTGTTCCAAACTCTACTCCCTAGTTACCAACTCCATCCCTCTCCCTGGCAACAGTCTGAGACTAAACCAGACTGTTCGCAATCTTGACATCAAATTTGTTCCAAAGATGAACATTCCAACCTCATATAACTATAAGTTCCATGTTCTCCTCCAAACTATCGCCAAACTTTAACCCCATCTCATGTCAACTGCTGCTGAAATACTCATTTATGTCTTTGTTACCGCTAAACTAGACTATTCCACACACTGAACCATAGAATTCCGACAGAGCAGAAGGAGGCCATTCGGCCCATCGAGTCTGCACCAACCCTCCGAAAGAACACCCTACCTGGGCACACTTCTGGCTAGCCTCCTATATTCAACCCGCTCTAAACTTGAGATCATCCAAAGTTCTGCTGCCTGTGATCTATCTCTCAACGAGTCTCATTCACCGCTGCTTACGCTCACATTGGCTCAAACACCTCGATTTTGAAATTCCGATCCTCCTGTCAGGAGCTGAAACGTTAGGCATTGTTTTGAGGTCAGGGCATTGGGAGAATTTCCAGGACCTGACACCGCATGGTGTCTGCATCAGATACCCAATGTGACTTTTGTGAACATGGCCAATGGCCAGGGAGCGCACTTGCCAATCAATTAAGGATGGTGGGTGGCCTCCCAAGGCTGGAGGGGTCATTCAGGGGCATGTGATCGCGACATCCTCTGAACAAAAGGATAGAAGGTTCAGCCCGACTGCTGTGGCTGGTCAACTTGGAGGGGCAACCTCTCCACTAGACAACCAGTGGTCATGCCAGTTTCGGAGGGGTTGGCCCTAGCCGGATGGAGTGCCGCACTCCCACAGTCTGCCGCCTCCAAATCCTGACTGTGATTCAGCTTCCATAAAGGGGCTGACTGACACTTGCATGTTGTCATCACCACAACTCCCTGACACCCACCATCCATTTCCACTTTTTAAAGTAGCAAATCAGCACCCCCACCTCCAGTTCCAACTCCAATGCAAATCAAAAATTCTGCCCCGTCCCTCTGTATCTCTCCCATAGATTCTGCCTAACCTGTTCAGTATTTCCTGTTTTTATTTCAGATCTCCAGCATCCACTTTTATATTCGGGAAGAGAGGTAGTTCAGTAAACTGAAATGGTTGCAGCAATTACCGAGAGGGCACCATGGTTGTCTGATGCTGCTTTGGAATCCCTGGTGCAGAACACAGTGATAGGAATATACCAAGAAATGCTCGGTTAACTATCAGCAAGGTTGCACACATGTCACAAAGCTTGGAGAAGTCCACTTTCCTAATTACATCAACGTTTCACTTACAGCATGGAGGCAATTCTGTCCAACATGGACTGGTTGGTCAGTTCCATCAACACGGCAGTTCACTAATATCCTCGAGGGAAGGAAATCCGATCCACAGCCAAGCCCTCTGAAATGGCCTACCAAGCCACTCAGTTGTAAAAGGTATCAAAGGAACAAAACTGACATCAACCTACACACTGGAAAAGACAACAGCAAACTCAGCCATACCCTGACCTTCTGGGGGCTCGTGCTTGACATAGACATTCACTCAGAATCATACCTTACAAATAATGTCCCAGTCACCACCATCACCATCCTTGGGAATGTCCTGTCCCACCAACAGGACAGGCCCAGCAAATGGGCAGCACAGTGCTATACAGTCAGGTTGCCCTGAGAGTCTTCAACGTCGACTCCGTACCCATGAAGTCTCATAGCATAATGTCAAACATGGGCAAGGAACCATCCTGCTGATTACCACGTACTGCCCCCAACCCCACTCAGCTGATGAACTCCATGTCGAACAGCACTTTGAGGAAGCAGTGAGGTTGGTAAGGGTGCAAGAGTGGCTTAGTAGCACCACTACTGGCTGTGCTGGCCGGGTCCTAAAAGACTGTGCCTGTGGCAGGTGGTGAGGGAACCAGAGGGAAAAGTATACTTGACCTCATCCTCATCAACCTGGGGCAACATGATGGCGCAGAAGTTAGCACTGCTACCTCACGGCGCCGAGGACCCAGGCTCGATCCCGGCCCCGGGACACTGTCCATGTGTAGTTTGCACATTCTCCCAGTGTCTGCATGGGTCTTACCCCACAACACAAAAGATTCACAGGGTAGGTGGATTGGCTATGCTAAATTGCCCCTTCATTGGAAACAAATAATTTGTGTACTCTAAAATAAAATAAAAAACAAAAAGCCCTCGTCAACCTGCCTGCCGTAGAGGCATCTGCCCATGACATTATCGGTAGAAATGACCACCGCACAGTCTTGGTGGAGACAGTCCTGTCCTCACATTAAGGGTACCCTCCATCGTGCTGTCTGGCACTACTACCATGTTAAATGGGATAGATTTCAAACAAATCGAACAGCAAGACTGGGCAACCATGAGGCACTGTGCAACATCAACAGCAGCAGAACTGTACTCAACCACAATCTTTAACCTCACGGGCAGGCATATTCCCCACTCTATCATTACTACCAAGCCAGGGGGTCAACCTTGGTTCAATGAGCGCAAGGGAGGCAGGCATGCAGCAGCAGCAACAGGCATACCGAAAATTTAGGTTCAACCTGGTGAAGCTACAACACAGGACAACAAACAGCATAAGCAGTAAGTGATAGACAAAGTTATGTGGTTCCACAACTAACAGATCCAATCTAAGATCTGCAGTCCTGCCACATCCAGCCATGAATGGTGGTGAAATACTCACCAAAGGAGGAGGCTCTACAAATATCCCATCTTCTATGAGGGGTCCCAGTACAAAATATAAGGTTGAAACTTTTCTGACAATTTTCAGCTAGAAATGCTGAGTCGATGATCCATCTTGGCCTCCACCGGAGGTTCCCAGCATCACAGATGCCAGACTTCAGCTAATCAATTCACCCCATGTGCTATCAAGAAACAGCTATAGACCCTGACAATATTCCGGCAATAGTACCGAAGACTTGTGCTCCAAAGCTTGCTGTGCCCCTAGCCAAGCTATTCCAGAACAGCTACAACACTCTCATCTACCTGGCAATTTGGAAATATGCCCAGATATGTTCTGTATACAAACAGCAGACAAATCCAACTCGGCCAATTACCGCCCCATCAGTCTACTCTCAATCAGTAAAATGATGGAAGGGATTATCAACAGTGCTTTCCAGCAGCATTTGCTTTGCAATAGCCTGCTCACTGATGCCAGGGCCACTCAGCTCCTGAGCACATTACAGCCTTGGTTCAAATATGGAGAAAAGAACTGAACTTCAGGGGTGAGGGGTGGGATTCTCCCAAACCGCAGCAGAGTGTCCATGGCCTCATAAACCCCGTCGTGTTTTACGAAGGTGTGAACAGGCCGCTGCCAGGAGTAATTCTGGCCCCTACAGGGGGCCAGCACGGCGCTGGAGCGGTTTGTGCTGCTCCAGCTGCCGATCCCGGTGTGTACTGTGCACCGCGGGATCCGCGCATGCGCGGTGGCCTCCTTCAATGCAACATGGCGCAGGAGTACAGGGGCCGGCGCATAGGAAAGAGCCCCCCCACACACAGGTCGCCACCCAACCCTTGCACGCAGAGTTACTGCTGGCTGCGAGCTGGTGTGGACGGCGCCGGCGGGACTCTTTTTTTTTCACGGCCGCTCGGTCCATCCGGGCCGGAGATTCGGTGGGCCGGCCGCGTAGAGCGGCCCACGACCGGCGCCGCGCCAACCATGCCGGCGCCAATGGCGCGGATTCTCCACTCTGTAGAGAATCACGTGCTGGCGTCGGGGAGGCGTGGCCCGGTCGCGGGGATTCTCCGGCCCAGTCTAGGGCTGGGAGAATCTTGCCCAAGGTGAGAGTGACTGCCCTTGACATCAAGGCTGCATTTAACCAAGTGTGGCATCAAAGAGTCTTAGCAAGAGACTTCTGGTAGTGGCCATGAGCTGATAGGTCGCACACAAAGTGGCTCCTACTTGGAGGCTTTGGGTTTGGCCCTTTCTACCTGGCTAATGGGCACTTTGCTTGTAAAAAGTGCAAAATGATTGCAGGGAGTTGGTTTCTCCAAGTGGAATGTCGGCGCGGTACAACATCCGGCAAAAGTCGAGTAAAGTCTCGGTTCAAGAGTTGGAGGGCCACGTGGCACAGTAACTGAGGTCATAGCGGATTTGGGAGTGTTGTCATCACCAAACCCACTGCCTGTGGAGTGCTGATGGAATTTATCAAGGGGGAGTTTAGGCACCATCGGCGAGAGATGCAAGAGGACTGGTCCAAGGCGATTGAGGGAGCAGTAGCCCCTCTTTGCGGGACTTTGGAATGGATGGAGGAAGGTTTGGAGTCACAAGGAGTGACGGACGATCTGTGAGCTGTAAATGGCGGTATCTGACCACAGCAACTGGATTGTGTCATTGGGGGCAGAGGTGGCGATGCTGTGAGAGACCTGCGAAGTCGGACAATCAGGAAAATTGGCCCAGGCAGCGGAACTGAAGAATCATGGGACTGCCGGAGGGAGTGGAGGGAACGAGTGTAACGGACTATGCGTTGAGTGTGTTCGCAAATTTGGTCGATGAGGGGGTCTTTGAGAAACTCCCGGAAGTGGATCGGGCCCACCGGTCGCAGCAACACAAGCAGAGAGCTGGGAAGCTGCACGGGTGGTGAACATCCGGATGTATAGGTTTCAAGAAAAGGAGAGGATTCTAGTGGGCAAAGTCAACGCGAGGCTGTAGTTGGGAGGGTCAGCGGATTCGGATCGACCAGGACATTCTTTTGTTTTGGTCGATGGAGGGATGGTTCCAAGTCAGAGAACATAAAATTTACAGTATAGAATGAGGCCATTCAGCCCATCAAGTCTGCACCAGTCCTTGGAAAGAGCACACTACTTAAGCCCCTTACCACCCTATACCAATATCCCCACCTAACATTTTTAAACACTAAGGGCAATTTGGTATGGCCAATCCACCTAACCTGCACATCTTTGGACTGTGGGATGAAACCGGAGCACCCGGAGGAAACCCACGCAGACACGGAGAGAACGTGCACACATACAGTGACCCAAGCCAGGAATTGAACCTGGCACTGTGAAACAACCATGCTAACCACTGTGCTACCGTGCTGTCCTGGGTTTCTTCCTCCTGTAGGAAAGGGGGAGGGGGGATGGGCGTATGGGTGGGGTCCTTTGTGTAGCTCTCCAGGTGGGAGAATAGTTAATGATCTCATAGTTAGTGATCCTCTCGGAAGGAGCAATTATAGTATGGTTGAATTTAAAATATAGATGGAGTGTGGGAAGGTTAAATCCAATACCAGTGTCTTGTGCTTAAACAAAGGAGACTACAATGGGATGAGGGTAGATTGGGAGCAAAGACTTTGTGGTAGGACAATCGAGGAACAATGGAGGACTTCCAAAGAGATTTTTCACAGTGCTCAGAAGTATATACCAGTGAAGAGGAAGGACTGTAGGACTAGGCCATGGATATCTAAGGGAATAAAGGAGGGTATCAAATTGAAAGAAAATGATACAAAGTGGCAAACATTAGTGGGAAACCAGAGAATTGGGAAATCTTTAAAAGTTAACAGAAAGGCACGAAAAAAGCTATGAAGAAAAGTAAGATTGATAATGAGAGTAAACTAGCTCAGAATATGGGGCGGGATTCTCCGACCCCCCGCCGGGTCAGAGAATCGCCGGGGGCTGGCGTGAATCTCGCCCCCGCCGGTTGCCGAATTCTCCGGCACCGGATATTCGGCGGGGGTGGGAATCACGCACCACCCTCAAGCAACACTACACCTGCGGCACCTCATTACTGTTGGTAGACTTTGACTTCCGTAAGCGGGTATGAACAGTGCCATGTTGGATGATGACAACCCGCTCTGCAATGAGCGGTGAGCTACAGATCGCTACTGAATGTCTGACTCATGGCCATATCTGAACACCCCCACCTCGGTGTCCCCTCTATGCGTCACAGACACTCCATCACATGTCCATGTGTGGCAGCGGGCGTCGGAGCACTGAGGACGACGGCGTGTTTGGTGTTGGGGGGGGCACTCCCGGCCTCACCCTTGCAATGATCCTCGAACACCACCGTCACCGGGCATCCTCACGACCCCCCCGACCCCCCCAGCACCGGAAATAGGACAGACGCATGAAGGTTTGGTGTACCAACTTTAATTGTGCCATTGAAAGACACGTGCCCTAGCCCCTATAACTTATCTGTGCCCTGCACCCGTGCCAACCTACGACGTGTTTAACTTCTTGGCCTTACGGGCCCTACCACTACGTCTAGGTGTCTCCCCAGACGGTACATCAGGAGTGGAGGCGGACTGCTGAGAATCCTGCCCTTCGATGTGGTTCCCCATCGGCGTGCGCTTCCTGGGGTGGCCCGGCCTGGATGGGCCAGGCTGCTCAGCGGGCGTGCTGTTTGGCGTGATGCCACCCTCCTCTGCCCGCTGCCAACCAGATGCACCAGGGACAGGTCGGGGGGAGTGCGAGTATTCCGGAAATGCCCATGTGGCTCTGGCGCATGGCTGCCTGTGAGAGGGCAGCCCTGTCATGGGCCACGGATGACGCGTGCGCACTAAGCCCCACACCCTGAAGAATCTGACCCATGGCCGACACCGTTTCCCCCATTGCCTCCATCGCGGACGGTGTTGGCCTGGGTTGCAGCCATGACCGGCACCACTCCCTGCTCGTGGACGGACTCCTCCAGCTGCGTTTGCAGTTGCCGGAAGACAGCCGTCATCCCGTCGTCTGGTCCCTGGGGTAGCAAATGCATCGGGTCTGTGGGTGGGCCTGGAATGCCCAGGAACCAGGGAGCCGTCTGGGCAGCAGCTGGGTGCTGGGCTTGGCCTGCCCTCCGACCGTCCAGCCCCTCGGCTGCTCCTACCTCCACCTGCTGTACCTGTGTGGTGCGCACCAGTCTGTGAACCAGAAGCCTCGTCACTTACTTGCCCAACCGGGGTGAGTGTATCTGCGATGGTGGAGGGTGTGGGTGACAGCAGTGCGGCGGCCGCTAGGTCCTAGTCTGTCCCCAGCTCTGTCTCCTGTGTGGAACCGTGGCCCGGTGCATTGAGACCACGGCCGATGCCAGGTGCCGTGCCCCTGTGCCTCGAATGTCGCGACGTCCTCTGTGCATCACTGTCCGGGCTCGCTGTCCCCTCCTCGTCTGTCACACTGTCATAAGAGTGATTACTGTCCGTTCTGACGTCTCTGCCTGTCCTCGGTGCGTCACGCCTCGATGGCCCAGCCTCAGAAGATGGCCCTCCTACCCGTGTCGTTCCCCTCTGTCCCGTGCGTCCCTGTGGCCAAAAGAGGTTGTCAGGCGGTGGGGTGTAAGGGTTTGGACTGTGGGGGTGGTGCAGTGTCAGGCGGTGGGGTGTGAGGGTGTAGACTGTGGAGGTGGTGCAGTGTCAGGCGGTGGGGTGTGAGGGTGTAGACTGTGGGGGTGGTGCAGTGTCAGGCGCGGGGTCTGAGGATGTGGACTGTGGGGGTGGTGCAGTGTCAGGTGGTGGGGTGTGTGGGTGTGGACTGTGGAGGTGGTGCAGTGTCAGGTGGTGGGGTGTGAGAGTTTCGACTGTGGGGTGGTGTAGTGTCAGGAGGTGGGGTGTGAGGGTGTAGACTGTGGGGGTGGTGCAGTGTCAGGTGGTGGGGTGTGAGTGTATTGACTGTGGAGGTGGTGCAGTGTCAGGTGGTGGGGTGTGAGGGTGTGGACTGTGGGGGTGGTGCAGTGTCAGGAGGTAGGGTGTGAGGGTGTGGGGGTGGTGCAGTGTCAGGCGGTGGGGTGTGAGGGTGTGGACTGTGGGGGTGGTGCAGTGTCAGGCGGTGGGGTGTGAGGGTGTAGACTGTGGGGTTGGTGCAGTGTCAGGCGCGGGGTATGAGGATGTGGACTGTGGGGGTGGTGCAGTGTCAGGTGGTGGGGTGTGTGGGTGTGGACTGTGGAGGTGGTGCAGTGTCAGGTGGTGGGGTGTGAGAGTTTCGACTGTGGGGTGGTGTAGTGTCAGGAGGTGGGGTGTGAGGGTGTAGACTGTGGGGGTGGTGCAGTGTCAGGTGGTGGGGTGTGAGTGTATTGACTGTGGAGGTGGTGCAGTGTCAGGTGGTGGGGTGTGAGGGTGTGGACTGTGGGGGTGGTGCAGTGTCAGGAGGTAGGGTGTGAGGGTGTGGGGGTGGTGCAGTGTCAGGCGGTGGGGTGTGAGGGTGTGGACTGTGGGGGTGGTGCAGTGTCAGGCGGTGGGGTGTGAGGGTGTAGACTGTGGGGTTGGTGCAGTGTCAGGCGCGGGGTATGAGGATGTGGACTGTGGGGGTGGTGCAGTGTCAGGTGGTGGGGTGTGTGGGTGTGGACTGTGGAGGTGGTGCAGTGTCAGGTGGTGGGGTGTGAGAGTTTCGACTGTGGGGTGGTGCAGTGTCAGGAGGTGGGGTGTGAGGGTGTAGACTGTGGGGGTGGTGCAGTGTCAGGTGGTGGGGTGTGAGTGTATTGACTGTGGAGGTGGTGCAGTGTCAGGTGGTGGGGTGTGAGGGTGTGGACTGTGGGGGTGGTGCAGTGTCAGGAGGTAGGGTGTGAGGGTGTGGGCTGTGGGGGTGGTGCAGTGTCAGGTGGTGGGGTGTGAGGGTGTGGGCTGTGGGGGTGGTGCAGTGTCAGGAGGTAGGGTGTGAGGGTGTGGGGGTGGTGCAGTGTCAGGCGGTGGGGTGTGAGGGTGTGGACTGTGGGGGTGGTGCAGTGTCAGGAGGTGGGGTGTGAGGGTGTGGGGGTGGTGCAGTGTCAGGCGGTGGGGTGTGAGGGTGTGGACTGTGGGGGTGGTGCAGTGTCAGGCGGTGGGGTGTGAGGGTGTAGACTGTGGGGTTGGTGCAGTGTCAGGCGCGGGGTATGAGGATGTGGACTGTGGGGGTGGTGCAGTGTCAGGTGGTGGGGTGTGTGGGTGTGGACTGTGGAGGTGGTGCAGTGTCAGGTGGTGGGGTGTGAGAGTTTCGACTGTGGGGTGGTGCAGTGTCAGGAGGTGGGGTGTGAGGGTGTAGACTGTGGGGGTGGTGCAGTGTCAGGTGGTGGGGTGTGAGTGTATTGACTGTGGAGGTGGTGCAGTGTCAGGTGGTGGGGTGTGAGGGTGTGGACTGTGGGGGTGGTGCAGTGTCAGGAGGTAGGGTGTGAGGGTGTGGGCTGTGGGGGTGGTGCAGTGTCAGGTGGTGGGGTGTGAGGGTGTGGGCTGTGGGGGTGGTGCAGTGTCAGGAGGTAGGGTGTGAGGGTGTGGGGGTGGTGCAGTGTCAGGCGGTGGGGTGTGAGGGTGTGGACTGTGGGGGTGGTGCAGTGTCAGGAGGTGGGGTGTGAGGGTGTGGGGGTGGTGCAGTGTCAGGCGGTGGGGTGTGAGGGTGTGGACTGTGGGGGTGGTGCAGTGTCAGGTGGTGGGGTGTGAGGGTGTCGACTGTGGGGGTGGTGCAGTGTCAGGCGGTGGGGTGTGAGGGTGTGGACTGTGGGGGTGGTGCAGTGTCAGGCAGTGGGGTGTGAAGGTGTGGACTGTGGGGGTAGAGCAGTGTCAGGCGGCGGGGTGTGAGGGTGTGGACTGTGAGGGTGGTGCAGTGTCAGGCGGCGGGGTGTGGGTGTCGATTGTGGGTGTAGTGCAGTGTCAGGCGGCGGGGTGTGAGGGTGTGGACTGTGGGGGTGGTGCACTGTCAGGCGGTGGGGTGTGAGGGTGTCGGCTGTAGGGCTGGTGCAGTTTCAGGCGGTGGGGTGTGAGGATGTGGACTGTGGAGGTGGTGCAGTGTCAGGTGGTGGGGTGTCAGGGTGTCGACTGTAGGGCTGGTGCAGTGTCAGGCGGTGGGGTGTGAGGGGGTGTGAGGCGACTGATGGGCTGAAGGACTGCATGCATACAGTGGATTCTCACTTGGAGCTTCGCCTCCGACCTGGCACGGCGCTACCTCCCGGCTGGCGGCTCCCCCAGCAAGGTCCAGTGCCCTTTGCTCATAGACGGTCAGGGGGTGCAGGTGTTGCTAACTTTGGTTGGCTCTTAATTGGTTGCCGTTGGGTCTTTACTGAATTTGCTCTGTTTCTATAACCTTTGCTATAGAGTCGCCAGGTATCTTTATACCGCCACGAGGTTCAAGTTCAAGTACTGATCAATAACTCAACACACCAATTAGTAAGATTCAAATCAAAACACATTTATTATGCACAGTAAATCACTACTCATGCATAAACTCTACTTTCTAGACTATTCTCTATCGCTAAAAGTCCTATATTTAGCTTCGGAATTGGCCCACCAGGTCAGGGGAACAAATGGCCTTTCGTTCGATCAGAGTCTGCAGGATTCAAAAGCTGGTATGGACTGGTAGCTAGGAGCGCCTATCTCGTAGCGTGCGTTGACTGGAGACTTACTTGGTTGGTGCGACAGCTTGGGCAGTTCACTCTCAAGGGTTGGTTCGCTGTTGAGAGACCCTGCCAAGAAGACCGATTTGAACTTGGGGACTCTATTTTATAGTCCCCAGGGGCTTTCCGCCGTTCGGGGCGGACCCTGTACCTGGTTCCAAGTGATTGAACTGCGTTCCGATCACTTGGATCGATTTCTCCAATACTGGAGTTATTCCCTGATCGCTGGACGGTCCCTGAGTGGCCGTTGGCCTTCCTTTGTCCTGGCTCCTGCTGGCGCCAAGGAGTCTGGCTTTGCCTTATTCCCCTTACATGTTTCAATTGTACCCGGGGATTGCTCACTAGTATGCAGATGGCTGTGAGTTTCAGTGCTGTCTGGGCTTTTGCAAGTTCTAATACACAGGATTTTTGCACTTGCTAGTTTTTGCCTGTGTTGGCTGAATTTCCCTGTAGTCTTTGCAGATCTCCATTTTAAGTCGGGAAGGGCCAACCCAGGAGAGGTCATTCCCCCTCCAGTTCTTGCACGCTCCCTGTAATTGTGAGCTGTCTTGCCCTTGCGTGGGGGGGGTTTGAGCCTCAGGGTTAGTCAGACATTGGCAGGACGTACACATGAACGCCACATTATCACAAGGTGGGGACACCACGACCCACGCCATGGCACCTGCCCACTGGGTGGGGTGGGGGGTTTCACATGTGTCCCGGGTGCAACGTGGGGCCCCAGCCCTCCCCCCCCTCCGCGTGGGCAGGGGGGGCATTGCCCGGGGGAATGTCAGGGTACTTATCCTCGCTGCCCTCGTGAGGTTGTGCAGTTTTTTTCTGCACTGGTCTCCCGTGCGGGGGATGTGCCCCACAGCGCTGACTGCCGTCCCGACCTCTCGCCATCCACGCCTCACGGTGCTGCTTGTCTGCCGATGTCCACATCTGGGAAAGAGGATGGCCCGGCGCTCTTCCACTGCCTCCAGAAGTGCCTCCGGGTCGCTGTCCCGGAAGCGGGGGGCGGCACGACGGGGCTCATCCATGTTGGGCCCCGGTGTGTATGTGCCGATCCGCGCACTTCCTTATACATAGCGCGGCGTCATCCTGGCCGCTGGTCCTGCGCAATGCCCCCGCGTTTCTCGCGGCGCCGCTGCTGGCCCCTTTTCTGGCTGTGAATCGGTCGTGGCTGGAGCTGTTCGCGCCGTCGTGAAACGCGATGGCGTTCACGACGGCGAAGGCACTTGGGGCGATTCGCCCCCTTTGTGTCAGTCTTCACAGTGGAAGACAAATAACATGCCAATAATTGTTGGCAAGGAGGCTATGGCAGGTGAGGACCTAGAAATGATCATTATCACTAAGGAGATAGTGCTGGGCAAGATAATGGGGCTAAATGTAGACAGGTCTCCTGGCCCTGATGGAATGCATCCCAGGGTACTAAAAGAGATGGCGGGAAAAATATCAAATGAGCTTGTGGTCATTTACCAAAATTCGACGGACACGGATTCCAGCAGATTGGAAAACAGTAAATGTGACGCCACTGTGTAAAAAAGGATGTAGACAAAAGGCGAGTAACTATAGGCTGGTTAGCTTAACTTCTGTGGTGGAGAAAATGCTCTAATCTATCATTAAGGAAGAAATAGTGAGACATCTGGATAGAAATTGTCACATTGGGTAGACGCAGCATGGGTTCATGAAAGACAGATCATGTTTTACTAATTTAGTGGAATTCTTTGAGGACATTACGAACGAGGTGGACAACGGAGAACCGGTGGATGTGGTGTATCTGGTTTTCCAGATGGCATTCGACAAGGTGCCGCACAAAAGGCTGCTGCATAAGATAAAGGTGCATGGCGTTACGTGTAATATATTAACATGGATAGAGGATTGGTTAACTGACAGAAAGCTAAGAGTGGGGATAAATGGGTGTTTTTCTGGTTGGCGATCAGTGTCTAGTGGTGTGCCTCAGGGATCAGCGTTGGGTGCACAATTTTTTACAATTTACGGAGATGACCTGGAGTTGGGGACCAAGTGTAATGTGGCAAAGTTTGCAGATGACACGAAGATGAATGATAGAGCAAAGTGTGCAGAGGATACTGAAAGATTGCAGAGGGATATAGATAGTTTGAGTAGGCAAGGATCTGGCAGATAGGGTAGAACGTTGGTAAATGTTGAGGTCATCCAGTTTGGTAGGAATAACAGCAAAATGGGTTATTATTTAAATAGTAAAATATTGCAGCATGCTACTGTGCAGAGGGACCTGGGTGTCCTTATGCGTGAATCGTAAAATGGTGGTTTGCAGGTGCAGCAAGTAACTAAGAAGGCAAATGGAATTTGTCCTTCATTGCTAGAGGGATGGAGTTTAAAAGCAAGGAGGTTATGCTGCGGCTGTATGGGTTGCTGGCGAAGCCACACTTGGGAGTACTGTTTTGGTCTCCTTACTTGGGAGTACTGTTTTGGTCTCCTTACTTGAGAAAGGATGTAGTGGCACTGGGGGGTGCACAGAGGAGATTTGCTAGGTTGATTCCAGAGTTGAGCGGATTAGTTTATGAGGAGAGACTGAGTAGACTGGTAATATACTCATTGGAATTTAGAAGAATGACAGGGATCTTTTCGAAACATATAAAATTATGAAGGCAATGGGTAGGATATAAGCATGGAGGTGGTTTCCACTGGTGGATGAAACTAGAACTAGGGGGCATAGCCTCAAAATAAGGGGGAGCAGATTTAGGACTGAGTTGAGGAAGAACGTCTTCACGCAAAGGGTTGTAAATCAGTGGAATTCCCTGCCCCGTGAAGCAGTTGAGGCTAATAAATGTTATTAAGGCAAAAGATTTTGAATAGTAAAGGAATAAAAGGTAACAGTGAGCAGGCAGGCAAGTGGAGCTGAGTCCACGAAATGAACAGCCATGATCTTACTGAATGGCGGAGGAGGCTCGAGGGGCCAGATGCCCTCCTCCTGCTCCTAATTAGTTTGAGTTGCCAGGTTAGCAGGGATGTTAGTAAATGGAGGCAGTGTGGGGCCGGAGGCTGCGGCGGGTAGCCAGAGAGAGTGGGGGGGGGGGGGTTAGAGAGGAGAGGGGGTGGGTGGAGGGGTGATGTAAGGGGAGAGGAAGGAGGAGATTGAGGGAGGGGAATGTGCTGGTAACGCTGCTGACTGTGACGGAGTGCAGGCGGGAATGGAAGGGGCAGCCATTTTGGGTGGACTCTGTCAAGAGGGGGACCTAGAGATAAGGAGAGTCTCAGGTTGGGATGGCGGACCGTAACAGAGGGGGTGGCGGTTCAGAAACCCCCAGTGAGGATAGTGACGTTGAACATGCAGGGGCTAAACAGCCCAGTTAAACGGTCTCGGGTGTTCACACATTTGAAAAGCTTAAAGGTGGATGACGTCTTCGTTCAGGAGACACACCTGCGGGTGAATGACCAGACAAGGTTAAGAAACGGATGGGTTGAGGCGAAACCCCCCGGACTGGAGGCCTGGGTAAACGATATGGCGGGGTTCATAAAACTGGAGCGGATAAAGTTTGCCCTGAGAGGATCGGCTCAAGGGTTCACCAGGCGGTGGCAGCCATTCCTCGACTACCTAGAGGAACGTTAGAGGGAAGACAGATGACCAGCAGCAGCAACCCGGGGGGGGGGGGGGGAAGTTTTAGTTTATGTTAAATGACTATGTTGATTAGCCATTTGTTTATTGTTAAACTTTCTTTACTGTTATGTTTGTTCTGTAAGGGGAAAAAATTTTGTTCGAAAAAATTTCAATAAAACATATTTTTTTAAAAAAAGAAACGGATGGGTGGGGCAGACACTCCACTCGAGGTTCGATTCAGAGTCGAGAGGGGTCGCAATTATGTTGAGTAAAAGGGTGTTTTTTGTGGTCAGCGAGGTGCAAGACCTGGGAGGGAAGTTCGTGATGGTGGGCAGGGTCTTGGTGGGGGCGCCGGTTGTTTTAGTGAACGTATATGTGCCAACTGGGACAATGGGGAATTTGTCAGGAAAACGCTGGCATCCATTCCGGATCTAGATTCGCATTCATTGATAATGGGGGACAACTTCAATTGCGTGTTAGATTCCAGTTTGGATAGGTCCTTGGCCAAGTCGGGAATGGCAATCAAACTAGAGGTATTTATGGATCAGATGGGAGATGGGTGGATCAGTGGTGGTTTATGCATCTGGGAGGGAGGGAGTTTTCCTTCTTCTCCCATGTGCATCGGGTACACTCCCAAAAATACTTTTCCGTGGTGGGGAAATCAATACTCCCAGGGATTGTGGGGGTGAAATATGCAGCGATTGTGATTTTGGACCACACGCCACGCTATGTGGACAAGAGGTTTGATATAGGTCGAGCCAGAGATCCTCGTGGAGGTTCAATTCTGTGCTCCTGACGGACAAGAAGTTATAGATCCCTAGAATCCCTGGTGCAGAAGGAGGTCATTCAGCCCAGAGTCTCTACCAGCGCTTCTAATGAGCACTCTAGCCATGCCTATTCTCCTGTCCACCCTGCCCTATCACCGTAACCCCACAACCTAACCTGCACATCCCCTGGACTCTAAGGGGCAATTTATCATGGTCAATCCACCTAACCTGCATATCTTTGGACTGTGGGAAGAAACCGGAGGAAACCCACGCCGCCGGTACTCGGTGGCCCCGACCAGGTAGTTGTTAGTAGATAGAAAGAAGCTACAAGGGGCGCATCATCTACTAACGACAGGGAAGCCGGTGAGCCAGCTTCGTTGCTCGAGGGGAGTGTTTTATGGGTTTGGGGAGAAGGCCAGCTAACTGCTAGCCCATCAGATGGCCACATGGGAGAAGTGCAGATAAGGGATGGGGGAGGAAGGTTGGTGACGCCGCAGAAAATTAACAAGGCCTTCTACTGGAGGCTGTATAGCTCCAAGCCCTGAGGGGAGAATGCGTAGAAGGGGCACTTTTTCGATGGGCTGGTATTCCCGGAGGTGGAGAGGGGAAGGGACAGGGATTGGAGGCGCCATTGGAACTGCAGGAGATAATGGAGTGCATTTGGTTAGTGCAGTCTAGGAAGGCGCCAGGGCCGGATGGCTTTCCGGTAGAATTCTATGAACAATTTTTCAATGTCATAACCTTCGCCATTCTGATCACCCGGCAGCAAATTCTATTGGGGTGGAGTTCAGCGACGCCACTGAAGGTTGTAAGCGTGGTTAGGGGATTAATGTTCTTTCTTAGAGGATCAGAGGAGGGATTTTATGTAAGATGGAGCTGTTTCTGTTTTAAATCAAGGATTGTTTGTCGTCAGTGACTTGGGTTGGAGGGTTTCCCTTCGTTAAGGGGAGAAAAGAGGGAAAATGACAAACTGTTTGTAATTTGGTTAAATGTTTTGTTGACTGTGAGTTGTTGATTGTGTTTGGAATAAAATTTTATTTATAAAAGAGCCCTAGCAAAAGTGGAGTCAATGGGAATAAGGGCGAAAACTCTCCGCTGGTTGAACTAATTCTTCGCACAAAGGAAGATGGTTGCGGTTGTTGGAGGTCAATCATCTCAGCTCCAGGACATCACCGCAGGAGTTCCTCAGGGTAGTGTCCTAGGTCCAACCATCTTCAGCTGCTTCATCAATGACCTTCTTTCCATTGCAAGATCAGACGTCGGGGTGCTTGCTGGTGATTGCACAATGTTCTGCACTATTTGCGACACCTGAGACATTGAAGGAGTTCATGTCCAAATGCAGCAAGACCTGGACAATATTCAGGCTCGGGCTGACAAGTGACAAGTAACATGCACACCAGACAAGTGCCAGGCAGTGATCATTTCCAACAAGAGAGGATCTAACCATCGACCCTTGACATTCTATGGCATTACCATCACTGAATCCCCCACTATCAACACCCTGGGGAAGACCATTGATCACAAACTGAACTGGAATATCCATATAAATACCGTGATTACAAGAGCAGCTCAGAGACTGTGACCGGGATTCTCCGAGCCCCCGGCGGGTCGGAGAATTCCCGGGGGAGGAGCGAATCCTGCCCCGCCTCTCCGATGCCGGCTGACCTATTCTCCAGCGCCGTTTTTCGGGGGCCGGCGGGATCCAGGTCACGCCGGTCGGGGGCCGTTGACAGCGGTCCCCCCGGTGATTCTCCGGGCCCCGATGGGCTGAGCGGCCATCCAGTTTCGGCCAGTCCCGCCGGCGTGAATTACTCACCTCACACACGGCTGGACCTAGCAGATGCCCGGGGGCTGCCGCGGAGAGAACCCCCGCGCATGCGTGGAAATACGCCGGCCTGTCTGCGCAGAAATACGGTGGCCGGTCCGCGCATGCGCGAGATCACGCCGGTCGTTCCGCACATACGCGAACTCGCTCCGGCCCTTCGGCGCCGGCTGGAGTGGCGCCAACCACTCCGCTGTCAACCTAGCCCCCGAAAATTTGGAGAATTCCTCACTTTCGGGGGCTGTTGTCGCCGCAGTGGTTGGCGCCGGTTTTCCCGCCGGCGTAGGGACATAGACCCCAGAAGGGAGAATCCCGCCCTAGGAATCCTGTGATGAGTAACTCACCTCCTGACTCCCCAAAGCCTGTCCACCATCTACAAGTCAGGAGCGTGATGGAACACTTAACTGTGCCAAAGCAGAAGAGCCTATTAATATCTCAATTGGGGTGCCAGATGATTCAATTTGTCTAAACTTGACAGAAGTGGTTCTGCCATATCAGACAATGTCATTGTCAGCAGAGTCGGTGCCAACGGATGTTGCTGCTCTGTAGACAGGAATCAAGTGGAGCAAACCATTGGCCACGCTGCATCCGAAAAGCAGCTCACCGCGGCGCAGAGTGGTTGATAAAAGCTGGGAGACCCCTGGGTGCCCAGTTGGTTCTGCCATCTGGCATGGGCACTGCCAGGGTGTCAGGTTGGCACTGCCAAGGTGCCACACTGGCATTTTCTGCACACGGGCGATCGGGCCAGGGGGTGCCCTGCATGGGTGTGCAGGGGAGGGGTGTGGGGGTCGGGGGTTGCTTCGGGAGCCTCGGAGATCGGGACGCCATCTCTCACTACACTGGGGAGTTCCAGCGAGCGGAGCTCCTCAGTGTACTAAACGGCCTCAGCCACACATTTCCTGCTGAGGCCCCTTATACCACGCAAGTTGTGTTTTAAAGCCATGTGATTCTGAGTGCTGCGAGCGCCTGGGAAACACGTGGCTAAACGCGCACACTATGGTACTTTGTTCCCAATTAGTTGAATTGCACTCAAGCTCTTAACATCTCCACTGCATTTTCTGATGATTTAAAAAACAGTGAAGACTGCCTCACCTGGTAAAAGTAAAGCTGTCTCAGTAAACAAGGAGAAACTGAGCCAGTGCCAAGTTTAATGGAGAAACACCAGTAATAACCATCTGCCATCCTAACAGCCTGGCAACATTTAGTGAAGTGCTTGAACTGACTTCAGTTATTAATGACAGTGCTCCTAGAGAAAAGGTAACAGAAGACAAGCTATAAAATGCATGTCCACTGTTCACCGGACAACTCACAATTTGTTTTTCAAGTTAGATCAGCTGACTCAAAGTTCACTCCTTCCAGGCAACCAGCCATTAATCATCACAATTGTACAGAGTTACAGAAATCTGCATGTTGGAATGCATTGCCTCTGATAACTCCCACTATAAAAATCTCATTCTCCTGAAAGGTATGGATTTGTATTGGATTCTGCTCAGATTCAGCTCAATTATGAAGCCTAGTTAGTTTGCTGTCAAAACGTAAGCTTTACTTTCCCATATTGCATGCATCTTCACATGTTCACACAAACACTTTCCAAATTCACAGCAAAAAGTTAACAGATGGCTATCATTTGCTTGGTAAAGCACATATCACATTAATTTTTGATATATTTATATATTGCAGCCTTTGCAGTGCATAGGGTACTAGTCTTGAATTTGACAATTTACCCAGGATAAAATTGTGGCACAGCTCTGAAAGAGGGTGAAATGAAAATGTAGATTCAGTATTTAAAACATGAACATTCCCCCAATAAAATTCAGACAAAAAAATTGCACTTACCACAATCACATTGAGTAACACTAACCAACTATCATTGCAACCTTAATCTCAGCCATGATCAATGCATCTGCAAATGATGAGAAATATCAATGCTGAACACCTGCTGAACTCTAACTGATATCAAAACATCAAATCGGGGCTAATTACATGGATAACATTGTGGTAGCTCTGACCCCAGGTGACATAATTCAAAGTAAAGGGAAGCCAAGTTGAAAGCAGCAGGCACCACCAAAACAGTCATGGTGATTAGTCATGACTCTTGCATTGATACTAGCATCAATAGCTTTGGCATTCAGCCTGAAATTTCGAGCAGGGAAGGCATAGAATAAAGTGCAATTATTCAACACCGCAACAATTTTTTTTAATACCTTCATGTATTTTTGTTAACTTTTTAAACTTTTTAAAGGTAGAAGGAAATGAAAGCATAGATAATAGGGATAATGCAATACCATAACTTAGATCCTCATTCTCTTAGCAAAATATCCTGAGGCATTTCACAAAAGGGTTGGTTACGCATCAAGCAGAATGCCGAGCAGTGACAGAAGGCATGGTTGAAGAGCTCAGTTTTTGGAAGTTGCCAGGCAGGACAGAGCATATATGGAGAATGCAGCAACATAGTAGCGATAGTTCAACTAGCCCCTGTTCGATATGGGTGGGAAGATGCAGCACAGTATTGCCCAGAGTCATGCTGGACCTTAGGGCTTGAAGAGATCAGATAGAGTGGAAGAAGGTCATCCAGGATTTTGTAAATGGCTCTAAGATAATATGAAAGATGCAGTAAATTAATGCGTACAGGCAGTCAATGACTTTGACCAGGTGATTTCAATCTTATGGGTGGGAATGGAAACCATTCAAACAGGAAGTGATAGCAATGGAGTTGTGTTGTATCAGAATATACACAAAATACGAGGGAAGGGGCGGTTATCAGCTGCTGGTTGCAAAAGATAGGACAAGTCTGTATGGCCTTAAGATGGAGGTTATTTGGAAAACAGTGCAACAACACAAGGAGCAGTCCCAATGTCCATATTACAACCACGGGTTGAAGTCAGATAATTAAGAGGTTACAAGGTGGATAAAGAGGGGTTAATGAAGCACGTTGACAGTCCTGCAGATGAAATCACTCTGATGAGGTCTTGAAGAGAGAAGCTGCAGAGCATTTTGTTAGGATTGAGGAGTTAAATGTGGAGAAGCAGGAGATAGAGACAGTTGCCTTGATAGTCGCAATTTTGGAAACACAGCATGACAATTGGAATCAATAAAGGGAAAAGGAGATTAATGAAAATTGCTTGCTACAGGAAAACAACATTTATTTTACCTTCCAAGACTAACACTGCATATTCTGGAACAGTAAGACATTTTCATAGTTGAGGGCAAACGACTCGAGGTGATCAAGCCATAACTGACTGTAGAAGCTGAATTGGTGAGATATGTCAATCTCAAAATGTGTTAACTTGGTTCATGGTTTAACATCTCAATTGTTCGCACTGCTGCCTCATGGCGCAGAGGTCCCTGGTTCGATTCCGGCCCTAGGTCACTGTCTGTGTGGAGGTGCCACATTCTCCCCGTGTTTTTGTGGGTCTCACCCCCACAACCCAAGGATGTGCAGGGTAAGCGAATTGGCCACGTTAAATTGGCCTTTAATTGGAAAAAATGAATTGGGTACTCTTTAACATCTCAATTGAAAGCTGACAGAGCAGTACCGCTCTCTGACACTGCACTGGACTGTCAGCCTAGATTTTATGTTCAAATATATGGCGTGGGACTTGAATTCAACCATCTGATTAAGAAGCAAGAGTGCTGCCACTGAGCCACAGCTGGTACAATGACAAAGAGAATTGAAATTACTATACAAGAACCAAGCTTTTTTTAATTCATTCATGAGATTTGGACATTGCTGGCTAGACAGACATTCATTCTCGAGAAGGTGGTGGTGAGCCATCTTTATGAACTGCTGCAGTCCATGTGATGTAGGTACACCCACAATGCTGTTAGTTAGGAATCCAGCAACAGTGAAGGAATGGCGATATGGTTCCAAGTCAGGATGATGCGTGATGTGGCGGTGCTGCATACATCTGCTTCCCTTGTCCTCCTAGGTGGTGACGGTCGCAGGTATGGAGGGTGCTGTCGAAGGAGCCTTGGTGAGTTTTTGCAGTGCTTCTTGCAGATGGTATTCACTTCTGCCATTGTGAGTCAGTGGTGGAGAGGTGACTGTTAAAGATGATAGGTGGAGGGCGGCTCGGTGGCACAATGGTTAGCATTGCTCTCTCACGCTTCCAAGGACCCAGGTTCGATCGCGGCCCCAGGTCACTGTCCATGTGGAGTTTGCACATTCTCCCAGTGCCTGCATTGGTCTCACCCCCACAACCCAATGATTTGCAGGGTAGATGGATTGCCCATACTAAATTGCTCCTGATTGGAAACATTTTTTTAAAATTAAATTGAAAAAAAAACATATCAGAGATACTGAATGTCAATTTGGAGCCATGTCCACTGGTGACCGGTGTCAGACTCGCTAAAACAAAATGATGGGTGGGGTGCAAATCAAGCGAACTGCTTTGCTGTGGATGTTCCCAAGCTTCTTGAATATTGCTGGAGCTTCATGCTTTCACACAAGTGAAGCTGTCTCTGTGGCATAATTGGTTAGTGTGTTCATCTACACAGTAGATGGGCAGCACGGTAGCATTGTGGATAGCACAATTGCTTCACAGCTACAGGGTCCCAGGTTCGATTCCCGCTTGGGTCACTGCCTGTGCGGAGTCTGCACATCCTCCCCGTGTGTGCGTGTTTCCTCCGGGTGCTCCGTCCTCCCACAGTCCAAAGATGTGCAGGTTAGGTGAATTGGCCATGATAAATTGCCCTAAGTGCCAAAATTGCCCTTAGGGTCAGGTGGGGTTACTGGGTTATGGGGATAGGGTGGAGGTGTTGACCTTGGGTAGGGTGCTCTTTCCAAGAGCCGGTGCAGACTCGATGGGCCGAATGGCCTCCTTCTGCACTGTAAATTCTATGATATCTATGATATCTGTTAACCAAAGGGTTGGTGTTTCAAACCCACCCAAGGACAAAACCTTTCTCAGTCTGATTTTTTTAAATTGTCACATGTACCGAAGTACAGTGAAAAGTAACTACAAAATTATGAGGGGCATAGACAGAGTGGATAGTCAGAGGCCTTTGCCCAGGGTAGAGGGGTCAATTACTAGGGGGCATAGGTTTAAAGGAGATGTACGAGGCAAGTTTTTTTACACAGAGGGTAGTGGGTGCCTGGAACTCGCTACCAGAGGAGGTGGTGGAAGCAGGGTCGATAGTGACATTTAAGGGGCATCTTAACAAATACATGAATAGGATGGGAATAGAGGGATACGGACCCAGGAAGTGTAGAAGATTTTAGTTTAGACGGGCAGCATGGTCGGGGCAGGCTTGGAGGGCCTGTTCCTGTGCTGTTCTTTTCTTTGTTCTTTGTATTTTTCTGCAGCCGAGGGACCGTACACAGTACATACATAGCCCCCCTTTGGGTTCAATACAAAGGTTTTCCCCCATTTTAGGTTCAATACCACACAGGTTTGAGTTGTATCCTTCAGCCACAAGAAAATAATCCCCAAATGTTTTGCCGGTCGAATGGCCTAATGGTTAAGGTGTCCGCCTTTGGCATTAATGGTGATGTTATCAGAAGATTGCAGGTTTGGGTCCTGCTGTGGTCACTTTATGCAGATAAATCAGTTCCAACTGAAACTACCAGCATTGATGCTTAGTGGAGAGTATTCCATCGCACTCCCGACTTGTGCCTTGTGGACAGGCTTTGGGGAGTGAGGTGGTGAGTTACTCTCCACAGAGTTCCTAGCCTCTGACCTGCTCTTATAGACAGAGTGTTTATATGGCTGGTTCAGTTTTTGATCAACGGTAACCCCCTAGAATGTTGATTGAAGGGGATGTCATGCCATTGAATGTCAAAGGGAGATAGTTATATTCTCCCTTGTTGGAGATGATGATTGTCTGGCACGAATGTTACTGGACACTCATCAGGCTGAAGCCTGGATATTGTCCAGTCTTGCAGCACATGGACACAGACTGTTTCGAATATTCTAATGTCACAATAAAAGTGAAAGACAAGTAGAGAAAGGCTAGGAAGATAAATTAGAAAGGATCAGGAAATGGTCAATATGTTTAAAGAATTCCCACATCGATGCTTCGAAAGCAGTGGTCAAATTACAGCACAATGGCTTTGAGGCAGAAACATAGGTTACAAGTATAAACCTTTAAAGGTAGTGTTCCAAATCACAAAATTCAATGTCAACAAGAGATATGAGCCACATAAAATACATCTTGGACGGGATTCTCCAATAATGGGGCTATGGCCCCAATCCAGCATGAAAACGCAGGCGAATCACTCTGGACTTTCCTGAAGAAAGTCCAGTGATTCTCCTACCTGGAGGGGGCTAGCAGGGCCCCGGAGTAGTCCTCGCAGCTCCGGCTGCCGATAGGGGGCCCTGCACTTCCGGTCGGGGGTCCGCGCATGCGCATGGCGGCAGCCTGCGTCGGCCACCCCGCATGACATGGCGGACTAGCACCCCCTCCCCCCCCCCCCCGAGATTGCGCACGCCTGCGGATCGGTGGCCCCCAATCGATAGCCTGCCCGTCTCGGAGGGCCCCCCCCCCCCCCCCCCCAAGTGAAGGATCCCCCTGCCCCCCCACCAGGGCAGCCGTGGACTGAGTTCCCGACGGGTGAGACCGTGTGAGAACCACACCGTCGGGAACTCAGGGGCTGGTTTAGCAGTCAGTGCTGGTTTAGAACAGTGGGCTAAACAGCTGGCTTGTAATGCAGAACAAGGCCAGCAACGCGAGTTCAATTTGCGTACCGGCCTCCTCGAACAGGTGCCGGAATGTGGCGACTAGGGACTTTTCACAGTAACTTCATTGAAATCTACTTGTGACAAGAAGCGATTATTATTATTATTACACTTGGAGAATCGCCTCAGGGACCTCTGTCAATGGCCCCTTACCCGTGCAGCGTAGACCGTGCGATTCGCGACGATTTTCCGGGGGCTGGAGAATCGCGGGAGCGGCGTCGCACCAGATTTCTGCATCGGTGCCCATTCTCCTCCCCCGCTCCGATCGCGATTTCGGCGCGGAGGCTCGGAGAATCCCACCCCCTATATTTCACAAGGAAGTGGGAGATAAAATAGCCAGAAGTCCCGTTAATACTATTTGGATCCTGCTGCTACCAAGATGCTAAACAACCCAATGGGGTTCAGATAGTCCTTGTTCACTGAAATAAAGCATCCCATATTGTGATATTATTGAACAGTTTTATGAATATTTTAAAACATTATTAAACAAATAACTAAACAAATAATTTCTTGTATACAGAGGAAAGAATTGCACTTATATTGTAAGAAATAGGGACCTTCAAGAAAATGTATATTTTTTAGAATTGTATAGAACCTGTGGAATTGGGAGGATAGGATAAGGCCATCTCAACAGAACAACTGTTTTCTTTCTCTGTAGAAAAACACAAACAGTCCCTAGAAATGTTGAGGTCTCTTGGTGCAGGTCTCCATGTTGAATTTCCTATGTCGGGAGGATAAAGCCTTGGGTAGGCAGGTGATGCCTGGGTTAATTGTGTCCTCTGTTATACAGAATCACCAATAATGCAATGAAATGTAATACTAGCCAACATATCAAACTAATTCATGCAGAGTTTCTGCTTTCCACAAAGGGAATGAACATGCGAACATAAGAATTATGGGCATTCTAATTCTTATAAGAATGAATGCCATTCGACTCCTCAATTTGTTAAGATTATGGCTGATCTAACTGTGGCCTCAACACCACTTTCTTTATTACCCCCCATACTTTCTAACCCCCGTACCCTTTTATTCCCTTGTTAGTCAATAATCTATCCAACTCAAACAGAACAACGACCCTCTGGCCCACATCCATCTTAAATCATAAAATTGTCTCCCCTTGTCCAGGTCTCACACAAGGGGAGACATCCTCTCAGCATGCACCCTGCCAAGTCACCCAAGGATCTTATGTGTTTCAATAAGATCATCTCTCATTCTTCTAAACTCCAATGGATATAGGCTCAGCCTGTCAACCCTTTCCTCAGATGATAACTCCTCCATAACCCCTCTGACCGGCTTCTAATGCAATTATATTCTTTCTTAAGTAAGGAAACCAAAACTGCACACAATACCCCAGATGTGGTCACACTAACACCCTGTACAACTGCAACAAAACATCCCTACCTTTTATATTTAATTCCCCTTGCAATAAGCAACAGCATTCCATGTGCACACCCCACTTTCCATAGTACAGAAAGCTGAGGCACTAGTGACCATTTCCTGGTTCCATGCTTGCTCACACTTCAGAAAATGTCAACATTTGTCAAAGATTAGTGGAAATGTATGAATATTTGAAGTCAAATGCATGGATGTTCTTCACATATGCAGGGACTACAGCTGTAGATTTCTTTCCTTCAATTTAATATCTTTTTTTTCTGCTTTGAACTGTTGAGAGTTAGAAAACAGTAAATAATCCTAAAACCTTGAGATGAGGAGAATGCATTTGCCTCGATAATAAAGAATGAATCTCCAGGAAGAATGATACTGTGCCCTTCATTGCACACTGCTAGTAACCTACTGACAAAAGCGCCATCTGAAACCACAACAGTAACCCAGAGGTTCAGTCTTGAGCGTCTGGCATACACACTGCTAAATAGCCCGATGGAGTCGAGGTAGTCTTTGTTCACTAAAATAAAGTATCCATATTGTGATATTATTGAACAGTTTTATAAATATTTTAAATCATTATTAAACAAATAATACAACAGTTGACAATTATTTATGTTCTACATGGTCTCCTTCCATTTTGTACATCAATAGTTAATTTACATGAGACTCGCCATCTGGATGCATTATGCAAGGTGGAACTGGGCTGAATGCCATAAACGCACTGTAGAATCAGGTTTTCATATGTTAAAAAATAAACAGGGATATCTTCCAATTGCTTACTGTGGCGGTATACTTATCTATTAGTTCTCCTTTTCATTGAAATGCACATAGTCTAAGACATTTGAACAAAACTGGTAAACTGTGATTCCACCATTGGAAGATCTCAAAACCTAGTTCACGCACACGTTACCATTGACAAATAAAATTAAATTATACAGGTGAAAAACAAATTTTCAACTACTTTGCCAGATACCAAAGTCAGATTCCACTGCAATGTAGTAACCAATTTGGTGTAGAATTTGGACTAAGCAATGTTTTAAGTTGAATAGACTTTTCTGCTTCCTGATTTTTTTATCTTTCAGCAGAACACTATTCTGTGTTGCAAAGTTATGTCCCATTTCCTTGTGCTGTTTATTCTGAAAGTTTTATGGGCAAGGAATGAATTTTGAGCCCATCAGATCATGTTAAGGAAAATTTTCTACTGTTGGCATCCTACTTGACTATAAAGCAAAACATGAAGCATTTCCAGAGGCAGCGGCTACTTTGCAATTGCACAGGGGTCTGAGCAAATCCAGTGAAAGGAGACTTATGTAATGGTGACAGCTGATCCCCAATCATGTTTGCAACTATTTTTAAGTAACCTATTGCTGTTTCATCTTTGTTCTTGTGCTGATTTAAAACCATATTCAGTATTTAGTACAATTTCCGAGTAAAATTAGCAGTGGCTTCAAATCGAACCTTTGTACAAGGCTGCCATGAGGCAAACGTTGCCAACCCCAGGTATGGTACAACAAAACCAGAAGCAATATGAAGCTTTTTCTATACTTCCTCATCAGTCTGTCTTCATCTTAACCTCAGAAAATAAATTGTACTCTCCCAATGTTTAATGAAGCTTCTTTAATTAGCATCATCAATTCAGTGACATTTTTGTCAGGTTGTATTTGTTTCATTGAATGGTTACAAGACAGGCCATTCAGGTGCTTATCCAATTTTCTTTTTAAAGCCACAATTAAATCCCTCTCTGGTTCTGCATTTTGGTTCTTAACCACTTGCTTCATAAAAAGATTTTCCTCATGTGGCCTTTGGTTCTTTTGCCAGTAACATGAAATTTGTGTCCTCTGGTTCTTATATCCTCAGCCAAAGGGAGTAGTTTCTCTCCATCTTTTCTGTCTAGACTTCTCACTTTTGAGAATTTGTGTCAAATCTGCTCTCAACTTTCTATTCTCTAAAGAGCTGGACGCCAACTTCTCCAATCCGCAATTCCAAACATATAACTCATCCCTGGAACCATTCTCCAAAATCTTTTCTGCACTCCCTCTAAAGCCTTCACATTCTTTGGTGCAGTGGCTAGAATAGAACACAATACTCCAGCTGAGACTGAACCAGTTTTATAAGCATTCATCATAACTTCCTTACTTTTGTACTCGTAGGTGTTTTTTTTTTAAATGAAGCCGAGGATGCTATATGCGTTTTTAACCACTTTCTTAATCTGCACTGATTAGTACTTAACTGTGAGTATATAAGTGATATATCTGTAGGTCTCGCTGTCCCTGTATCCCCTTTAGAGCTGTACCATTTAGATGACACTGCCTCTCCTCGTTCTTTCTACTGAAATGTATAATTTCACATTTCTCGGCTTTTAATTTAATCTGCCATGTATCAGCCCAATCGATCAGCCAATGTTCTTTGCACACTATCCTCCTCACAGTGTAAAATAGATCCAAGTTTAGTGTAATTTGCAAATGTTGAAGTTGTGCCCAGTACACTCATGTCTAAGTCACTAATATCTACCAAGGAAAGCAGCAGTCTTGGTACGAAACCTAGGAAACCACTGTACATTTTCCTCCAGCCTGAAAAACAACTGTTTACCCCTACTTGTTTCCCATCACTCAGCAAACTACATGTCGGAAGAAAAGTCATATTCAGCTCAAAACATTCAGTTCTGTTCCTCTCTCCACAGATGCTGCCAGACATATTAAGTATCTCCAGCACATTGCTTTTATTTTGTATCATGCTGCTACTGTCCATTTTACTGTAGGGGCCTCAACTATGCTGACATGGCTTTTATGTGGCGCTGTCTCAAATGCATTTTGGAAGTTCACATACACCACATCAATCAGCCTCATCAACCAGTCTATTGCCCCAGTGAAGAACTCAATCAAGTTAGTTAAACATGATTTGTCTTTAACAAATCCTGCTGGCTTTCCTGAATTGATCAATTGCCCCTCTGAAATTTTAAGTCGGCCTTGTTCTCACTTGTATTATCAACCTGGCATCTGTCAATATACCTCCTTTTTCTGCTTTATATTACTCTCTATCACTTTCATCATTCAGGAAGAACTGGATGTGTTTGCCCGATCTTTCTCCCTTGTGAAAATATATCTGAACTATACCCAAACCATCTCCCCTTTAAAGGCAGGCATTGTTCCATTACAGTTTTGCCTGGCAACCTTTCATTCCATATAACCAAGCTGAATCCATTCTCAATCCACTGAAATTGGCCCTCCTCCAATTAAGTATTTTTATTTTTAATCTAAACCTTGTGATACAATGATCACATTTCCTTAATTGTTCCCCTACTGGCATCTGATTCACTTGACATACCTCATTCACCAGCACCAGACCCAACGATGCCTCCTTCCAAATTGGATGTTGTGCCAAGAGCCAAAAGAAGTGGGTTGAGAGTGACCACACCCATTTCACTTCGAGCCCCTTACAGCAATACACCAAACTAACCCCATTAATCCAGGCTGCTTTTAAACCCCGGTTCACAAAACAGAAAAATACAAGGTTCAACTTAACGTCACAATCTCATCAATAGTTTGCAAGTCTGTCCAGGTTGCGCTTCTTTAGTTAGTAAGAAGTCTTACAACATCAGTTTCTTTAGTTAGGTAATACATAGGACTACAGCATCAACATCAAAAGTGCTGACGTTAGTTAGAACTTTTTAATTTAATTGGCATAGAGGCAGCCTAAAGAATCCTGGATTCAACGGGCACAGCGACAGGCCACAAGAGGACTCCGGCCGCCAGAGGTCGCCGGTGCAACGGCTCCAATGAGTCAGTCTATGTGACTGCTTCCCAAATAATCTTATTGGCACACAACAACCCTTGTAGCAAGCTGAAATTTGTCCCGAGGAATATGCTGTAAAGTCCGCTTCAGCAAGCCCTCAAGACTGATTGAAAAATATGCTTGGAGATCGTGTGAAGTAATATTTGATGCAGCTTCATCTTTGTATCATAATCTCCAGACATCTGGAATATGGGCGAAATTCTCCCGAAACGGCGCGATGTCCGCCGACTGGCGCCCAAAACGGCGCCAATCAGACGGGCATCGCGCCGCCCCAAAGGTGCGGAATGCTCCGCATCTTGGGGGGCCGAGCCCCAACATTGAGGGGCTAGGCCGACGCCGGAGGAATTTCCGCCCCGCCAGCTGGCGAAAACGGCCTTTGTTGCCCCGCCAGCTGGCGCGGAAATGACATGTTGGGGCGGCGCATGCGCGGGAGCGTCAGCTGAAGGTTTCCCGCGCATGCGCAGTGGAGGGAGTCTCTTCCGCCTCCGCCATGGTGGAGACCGTGGCGGAGACGGAAGGGAAAGAGTGCCCCCATGGCACAGGCCCTCCCGCGGATCGGTGGGCCCCGATCGCGGGCCAGGCTACCGTGGGGGCACCCCCCGGGGTCAGATCGCCCCGCGCCCCCCCCCAGGACCCCGGAGCCCGCCCACGCCGCCTTGTCCTGCCGTTCAAAAGGTGGTTTAATCCACGCCAGCGGGGCAGGCAATTTATCGGCGGGACTTCGGCCCATTCGGGCCGGAGAATCCAGCGGGGGGTCCGCCAACCGGCGCGGCCCGATTCCCGCCCCCGCCGAATATCCGGTACCGGAGACTTCGGCAACCGGCGGGGGCAGGATTCACGGCAGCCCCCGACGATTCTCCAACCCGGCGGGGGGTCGGAGAATGACGCCCATGGTGTAGTTTTGGTGTCAATTTTAAAATGTTTGATTCCAGAACTAAGGGCAGAGCTATAAAGAGAGAGGCAAAAATAGGGGTGCGAATAATTTGGTTCCAGGTAATTGTTTCACCCATGTACAAGGTTAAAGAAAGTTGAATCATGATTTGACATTAAAGACAACAAAAGAAAATGGGAAAATCAAGCAGAACATTTAATTCAAGATAAACACAAAAATGGGGGCCGACAAGCTCCAACCAGGTACTGAATTCAAGGTTCTCATATTTAGAAATGCTTTAGGAATGCTGCAAGGATAACCTGGTAGAAGTTGATGTTTACAGCAGTAGTCAAATCCTGTCTGAATTTATCTCATTTCATAGATGTGACATTTTTGAAAAGAAGCTGCTTGCACCAATCTAAAAATTATCCAACCTGGCAGATTACCTTCCTTGAAGTCACAAGTAATTGTGCAACCTGGAACACATTTTAAGGCCTGGGGAGATTAATTGCTCATAAAATAACACAAAATGAAAATATATTCTTCTGCATAGCTTAATTTCACCACCAACCCACCTGCCACCCACCAACCCACCCACCACCATTCAATCTTGCAGAAAGAAAATACCTTTTGTGAAGTCCCTGTACAATTTAATTAAATACAAAAAATATATTTGGTTCAGATATTACCTTGAAAATACAAATAGGGATACCTCCTCCACATATTCTGCAATAACTTGCTTTCCAACTGGTTATCTATTCCACTTTAGACATCTGGGGCAGGATTCTCCAAAAACTGGCGCGATGTCCGGGACCTGGAGCCAAAAACAGCCCGGATCACTCCAGCGTCAGGCCCCCCCGCAAACAACGCAAATTCTCCGGCCCCGAATGGGCTAGCAGCGGCGTGACGCCGTTCGCGATGGCGTCACCCGACCCCCACCCCGGAAGACCCGACAAGATGGCCGCCTGCCGCGCAGCCCCGAGGTTCCAGGACCGCAACATCGAGGCGCTCCTGGACGCAGTGGAGGAGAAGAGGGAGTCCCTGTACCCCAGACACAGCTGCAGGGTCGCCCCACGCCTCAGCCGGCGTCTGCGGAGGGAGGTGGCAAAGGCCCTCAGCGCTGTGGCTCTGACACCACGGACAGGCACCCAGTGCCACAAGGTGAACGACCTCATCAGGGCAGCCAGGGTGAGTTCCCCCCCCCCCCTGCCCGATGTGCGGCACACCCCCAGGTGAAACCAACCCTAACCCTAACCTCTGCACTATACGCGCAACCGATGGCGTGCATTCATATACCTAACACAGTTGCCCTTTACCCCTGCCACCCACCCGCCCCCCCACAGGAGAAACGCGCACACAATAGGGAGCATGAGAGGACTGGAGGGGGCCCAGCTGATGAGAGGCCACTCACCAAACATGGGGAAAGGGCCCTGGAACTGGCTGGTGGACTTGAGGACCGGGAGGTGCCGATGCAGAGGTCGGGGGCCCAGCAGCTAGTGAGCCACCGACAGCACGTCCCCATATCCCCCCTCCCCCATATCCCCCTCCCCTGTATCCCCCATATCCCCCCTCCCCCATATCCCCCATATCCCCCCTCCCCCATGTCCCTCATTTCCCCCTTCCCCCATGTCCCCCATATCCCCCCTCCCCATATCCCCCCTCCCCCATATCACCTGATCACCCCCTGCGTGTCTAACCATGCATGCTTCATTGTGTATCGCAGGAGCAAACGTCGAGGCATCCATCCCCGCAGATGCCGACCGCCCGCAGAATGCCCCAGGGCGACCACAGGATACGGAGAGACCCGGACCCTCTGGCACGCGACGCCCGCAGGATGCCCCAGGGCGACCATGGGAGATGGAGAGACCTGGAGCAATAGGGAGATGACGCCCCCGTCTCGTGCGGGTGCGGCGGCGCAGGCATGTGCCACCCAGCGACAAGGGGGGCAGCCACAGGCCCCCGTCACAGCCGAGCCACGAAACCACTACCCACGATAACCCCTACCCACGATACCCCTACCCAGGACACCCCTACCCAGGACACCGAAATACAGGACAGTGACTCAGAGTGGATGGGTGGAGCCGAACCGCCACCCCAAAGTATCATGGACTCAGAGTGGGACGAAGAGTACGACACAACGCCACTGCTGTCTCCAACATCCTCCACCATTGCAGAGACACTCACCTCGGTTGGGCACTTTAGTGATGAGGCGTCTGGTACACTCACTGGTGCGCACAACACAGCCGTCCCAGTACAGCAGGTGGAGGAGGTAGGACCAGCAGAGGGGCCAGGAGGTCGGAGGGCATCCTGGAACAAGCAAACATCTGCCGCCCAGATGAATCCCGGGTTCCTGGAGTTACCACACCCACACATAGCCCCGATGCAACCACTGAACCTGGGACGAGCGAAGAGGGTGACGGCTGGCTTGCAGCGGCTGCAGTCGCAGGTGGAGGAGTGCACCCGCGACCAGGAGCTGGGAGTGGTGCCGGTCATGCGTGCCACCCAGGCCAACACCGCACGGGTGGCGTCCGCGGTGGAGGCAATGGGGGTGACGGTGTCAGACATGGGGAGCAGTATGCGAGGCCTGGGGCTTTCCGTGCAGGTGGCATCTGTGGCCCAGGACATGGCTGCCCTCTCACAGGAGGCCATGAGCCAGCGCCAGCAGCAGATGGCAGAGGCGCTCAATGCCATGGCCCTGTCTCAGCAGGCCATGGCCCAGTCTCAGCAGGCAATAGCCCAATCCCTGCAGGCCATGGCCCAGTCTCAGCAGGCCATCGCTGAGGGCATCGGCACCATTGCCCATGTGCTAGCCGGCGTCGGACAGTCACAGACAGGGATGGCCAACTCCCTGAGCTCATTGGCTGCAAACCTGCAGACGCTTGTCGATACCAGCACGGGCTTCCAGGACTGGCAGCGCCAGGTGTCGGAGGGGCGTCGGATGGCTGGTCCGTTCGCACCCCCGACCCATGTAGTGGCCTGGGGGCCATTGGGCACCCCGAGGGAGGAGGAGTTGCTGGCGCCCGTCCCTGGTCCCCCTGTAGGGGAGGTCCAGGAACACTGCAGCACCTCAGACTCCCCCCTTCCATCCCAGGTGCATTGGGTGGGCAACGGGCAGGTCAGGCTGGCAGCTCACCATCCCAGTCGCCTGGACCGCAGCCTGGCCCATCTAGGCCAGGACGCCCCAGGAAACGGCCGCCAAAGGGATCCCGAGTCAGAGGGCAGGAATCGCAGGAGTCCACCTCCAGTTCTGCTGTACCGTCTGGGGAACCACCTAGGCGTAGTCAAAGGGCCCGTAAGGCCAAACAATTAGACACTGAGTAAGTTGGCACGGGTGCAGGGCACAGACGAGTTTTAGGGGCTAGGGCACATGTGTGCACTGTTTGTTATTCAAATCACTTTAACACCTACAGAAGCTGCCTTTGTGCTCTGTTTGAAGCGTGCGGGGGTGTCATGTACGTTGAGCGCCAGTGTGTGTGTGAGGGGTGGTCTTACGTCGGCCTCAGGTGAGTCTGCCCCCTGCCCCCTGGGCCGCCCTCACCATCCCCCTGGGCAGAGGACGGGCCGGGCGCTGCAGTGTCACTGCCGCATGCAGGGATGGTCCAGGTGGATGGTGGTACTGTGGCCATGGGTCAGACATCGTCCAACGATGTGGAGCCACGAGCTCATCGCAGAGCGGGTTGTCATCATCCTCCATGGCCTGCAATAGACACGCTTCCACCGGCGCCTGTTAGAGCCCGGCCGTCGTGCCGCAGGTGGATCTGCAATGGAGGGGTGGTGTGCATGCGGGTGGGGTGGGTGTGATTGGGATGGGGGGGGGGGGGGGGTGAGGGTGCTGGGTGGGTGGATGGGTGGGGGGGGGGGGGGTGAGGGTGTTCGGGTGTTGCCATGGGATGCGGTATGTGGCCATACTCGCCAATTCCCACGCCCCCCTAGTCAGTGAAGCGGGCGGCTATCAGCCTGTCCCGTGCCCGCTGGCCCAGCCGGTAACGGTGGACAGCCACCTGCCCATGTCTATCCTGTCTGCCCTGACCATTGCCCCCATCCCCCTCATCTGGGGAGGACTGTGCCTCTTCCTGCTGCTCCTCCACTCTGCCCTCCTCTGCCTGCGGAACATCGCCCCTCTGCTGGGCCTCTGTTGTGCAGGACGCAGCACACCACAATGATGCAGTTGACCCTATCTGATGGATACTGGAGGGCGCCCCCAGAGAGGTCCAGGCACCTGAAACGCATTTTGAAACCGGGACCTGGGATTCATGTCGCATTACATTCATCCCCCACCATCTGGCCTGCAAAATCCTACCAACTGTCCTGGCTTGATACAATTCACACCTCTTTAACCTGGGGTTACCCCATCTCTGGATCTGTAAAGATTTAATCACCTGCTAATGCTCGCATTCCTAGCATTGTTTGGCATCTTTTAATTTGTCTATATATGTGTTTCTGGAACAGACCTCTTCATTCACCTGAGGAAGGAGCAGCGCTCCGAAAGCTAGTGACATCGAAACAAACCTGTTGGACTTTAACCTGGTGTTGTAAGACTTTGTACTTTAAAACAGAGATGAGGAGAAATTTCTTCAGCCAGAGAGTGGTGGGTCTGTGGAATTCATTGCCACAGAGGGCGGTGGAGGCCGGGACGTTGAGTGTCTTTAAGACAGAAGTTGATAAATTCTTGATTTCTCAAGGAATTAAAGGCTATGGAGAAAGAGCGGGTAAATGGAGTTGAAATCAGCCATGATTGAATGGTGGAGTGGACTCGATGGGCCGAATGGCCTTACTTCCACTCCTATGTCTTATGGTCTTATGGTCTTAACACGTATGAGTCATGTACACTTCCCGGGTATCGGGCGCAGACGTGCAGTATAATCATGCGGTGATCGCAGACCACCTGGATGTTCATGGAATAGGTCCCCTTCCTATTGGTGAACACGGCCCTGTTATCTGTAGCTGGTCGCACGGCGATGTGCATATCATCGATCGCGCCCTGGACCATGGGAAACCCAGCCACGGCAGAGAAGCCCACGGCCCGGGCATCCTGGCTGGCCCGGTCCACAGGGAAGCGGATGTAGCGGTGCGCCATGGCATATAGGGCGTATGTCACTGCCCGGATGCACCGGTGCACCGATGTCTGCGATATGCCGGACAGGTCCCCACCTGGCGTCCGGAATGACCCCATGGCATAAAAGTTCAGGGCCACCGTAACCTTGACGGACACGGGGAGAGGGTGTGTGTCCCCCAGTGCCACGCGGTGCCAGGTGTGCCAGCAGGTGGCAGATGTGTGCCACGGTTTCCCGGCTGATCCGGAGTCTCCTCCTGCATTCCCGGTCCGTGAGGTACTGGCACGACAGCCAGGGCGAGTACACACGGGGCCACCTCGGGTGCCTCCATTGCCGTGGCGCCGCGACGTCCTCCTCATGTTCCTCGTCCACTACGTGCTCTCCCTGCTCCTCCTCCTCCTCGTCCTGTCGGACGGGTGTCCCTCCAGCCTGGGCGGCTGCTGCCTGCCCCTCTGCAGCATACTCCTCTGCGGCAGCCTGCGCCGCCTCTCTTACAGGCTCCTCCTCCTCCTCCAGGGCAACATGGAGAATAGTGGCTGCCGCCACGGCAGCTAACATCACTGCTGATCAGAAAACATGACGGGGGGGGGGGGGACATGTCATCATTGCCCGTACCCCACTCCCCACAGCCAGGTGGCATGGGTGTGACTTTTGGAGAATGGCACCTGGCCAGGTGGACAAACTCCCTTGCCCTCGCAGCCCCCGTCCCCGGCACTCACCCTCCCCCTCACCCGGCACTCATCCCCCCCCTCACCCGGCACTCATCCCCCCCCTCACCCGGCACTCATCCCCCCCCCTCAACCGGCACTCATCCCCCCCCCCCTCACCCGGCACTCATCCCCCCCCCCCCTCACCCGGCACTCATTCCCCCCCTCACCCGGCACTCATTCCCCCCCCTCACCCGGCACTCATTCCCCCCCTCACCCGGCACTCATTCCCCCCCTCAGCCGGCACTCATTCCCCCCCTCAGCCGGCACTCATTCCCCCCCCTCACCCGGCACTCATTCCCCCCCCTCACCCGGCACTCATTCCCCCCCCCTCACCCGGCACTCAGCCCCCACCCCGTCCCCGGCACGCATCCCCCCTGTCCACGGATATGGGCAGCCCCGGAGTCCATTGTCTTGTGCCCGCCCCTGACATTCTCCGAGGCGGGCAGCACAGTTGACGCCCCGCCGACTTTTCACCCTTCGGAGAATTCGGCGGGCGGCGGGGGCGGGATTTACGCAGCCCCCCAGCGATTGTCCGACCCGGCGGGGGGTCGGAGAATCCCGCCCCGATTTGACTTTGCACATGTTTTTGCAATCCTTTGTATAAAGAGATTTTCCATAATATACGTTTAATCAGTTTAGCTTCAATTTACAGGTGATGTTCCCTTGTTCTCGATTAATTGACGAGAGAGGAAAGAGTGGTGCTATATTTTGTATTTATTATTTTATGCATTTGAATCAGATCACCACTAACCTCCAGAGGCCACAGGGAATATAATCCAAACTTTTCCCAATCCACTTTCATGTCAGGAATAATTCTGGTGAATCATCACTGAACTTTCCCCATGTGTTTGTGCAAACATACTTCAAAACTAAACACGAAACCATCCAGATCGTCCGGTCTCTGGATCACCGAAGGCCGGACGTACAACCCAAGTTGCGAGCAGGACCCCATGGAAGTCCCGATGCACCAAAAACCAGGGAACTTTCAACATCCAATTGTCAATTCCCCCTATTCCCTGGGACCGTCTGTGAAAGTCTCTGATTCTGAGCTAGGCTGGGAGACTTTGCCTAGTTCTGTGGTACTTAACTGTATAGTTACCCAGGAACTGTCAAACAGAACATTTCTATTCTAATTCCTGAGTGACTACAGAAGTGACCTCCCCAATCACTCACACTGCACCCCCTTGCCCCCCCCTCCACATCCCCGCAACTCCACCTTGCCCCTATCCAATCCGACCCCCACTCTCCCCACCGACCTGACCCCAACTACTCAACAAGCATCCCTCGACCCAACCAGACTACCCCTCCCGACCATACCCATCTTCCACCTCACCCACATGCCGTCTTATCCACCCTATCGATTCACCCATTCACTAACATTCACCCATTCATTAATGTTCACACTGGACATTTAAGCTCAACATACGCCAGCTCATGGCGCAAAAAGGGGTCATGTTTAGTCTTTCTTTCAATGTTACACACTCTGATGGGGTTTTCGGAGGGGCAGAACACTCAGCACTTCTGGAGAAGATGGGCTCAGAAAACCTGGAAAGAAATACTGAGCAGCGGATTTCCGGTGGCAGCATGTAGGGAGTAGTCACACACAATGTGGCTCCCTCCAGAGTACTTTATTTTTAGCCCTTTTTGGCATGTTTTTGGTGAGGTTCTAGGTTAAAACTCCACTAATTCGATGGGATATGATTCCCACACAAGAGAAATTCCCAGAAAGTCCAGGACAAGGAAGCTTGCAAATAAAGATTTGCTGACGGATTCAGAAGCCTCTCGAAGCTCTTTGGCTGAGAAGATGGTGGAGGCTGCTACCGCAATTGACCCCTCCATTGTCAGCCGAGATGCTTACAGGCATCTTAGTAACAGAATTTCAGAAGCAGCAGTGAGATGTCTCAGAGGACCTCCACAAGATGCCCTAGCTCCCATTCGGGCGCCATTGCAGAAGACTGATGAGATGGTAAAGTCCATGGCACAACGATACAAGGTGTGGAGACGGCTCTCTCGAAGCAGAAGGTTGTTTCCTTGGAAGCAAAGATGGCAGTGTTTGCCAGTGTTAATAAAGCACTGAGGACCACGGTGGATGACCTGGAGAATCTCTCCAGGAGACAGAATCTTAAAATTGTGGGTCTGCCGGAGGGAATAGACGGCCCAAATCCAACGGATTATGTCTCGAAGAGGATGTTTGGGAAGATGGTGGGTGAGGGTGGATTGGTGTCCCATCTCAAACTGGATTAAGCCCTCCGGTCACTCAGGCAGAAGCCCCGTCCCAGCGAACCACCATAGGCAATCATCGTGAGGTTCCGGAGTTTTCAGAAGGAGGAACAAGTCTTAAGATTGGTGAAGGATCATCGGGACTACAAGTGGGAGGGCCATGCCATCAGGGCACATCATGATGTAGGCAGGGAGCTGGCTATGAAACGGGTGGCATTTAAAAAAGGCACGGCCGTGTTGTATAAGAGCAGAGTTCGATTTGGGGTGGTATACCCGGCATGTGTCAGAGTGACTTTTGGTACAAAGGACTATTATTTCAACGCGCTGGAAGCGACAAGAGGCTTTTGTTAAGATGCATTGGCTGGGAAAGAGTTAATCATAATTTTCACGAGGTCTTTGTATGTTTGGGGAAGGAATGTGGTTATGGGAATTTGTTGGGGTTTCTTGTGCAAATTTGTATTTTATTGTTCTTGTGTGGGAGGGGTGTTTTTTCTTTGATTGTTAAAGTTGGACTTGGGTGGGGGCTGGTGGCTATGGCTATTATTTTGACTTAGGTGGTCCCCCCTGCTAGTTGAAGAGTTAGCTAATGGGAGCCGAGTTGTGGGGGTAATTGCAGCTCATCATTTTATTGCAGTTTTAAATAATGTTTTGTTTTGCTTGGGGTTAGGGATAGTGGAGGTCGGGGCTAGCGGTCTTTGTTCGCCTTTTGATTGTTTGATTGTTTATGAGAATGTGGTATTATTGGGAAGCGGGGAGATAATGGCGGAGGTTGGGGGTTAGGAATAGTTTTCTGGCGGTGTCTACAATTTGTTCTTTGTTCGGTCTGGATGGAGGGTCTGGTGGCCATCTCGGGTGGGCCCTGTGCCTGTACTCTTTAAATAGATGCTGGATTACCCTGTTTGGTGGAAATGGTTGACTCTGGGTCAGGGGGGCTGGTCACTTAGATTGCAAGGGAGTTGAACAGCCCAGTGAAAAGGACGAGGATATTTGCACGCTTGTAAAGTTTAAATGCTGATGTTGTATTTCTGCAGGAGACTCATTTGTGGGTCAGGAACCAGAAAAGGTAATGGAAAGGGGTGGGTGGGACAGATATTCCACTCTGGTTTCGATAGTAGGGTCACAAAAGCGTTGCTTTTTCAGTAGCTAAGATCTTGGCGGACCCGAACGGGAGACATATGATTGTCAATGGGTCTTTGGCGGGCACCTCGGTGGTTCTAGTTAATGTGCATGCGCCAAATTGGGATGATACGGCTCTTATTAACAGGCTTATATTCCTGATTTGGAGTCACACCAACTAATTATGCGGAGGGCGGGGTAGACCCAAGTCTCTGGTCCCATCTGGGTTGGCAGAGGCCTTATTGGCTTTTATTGAGCTGGTGGGTCTTTGCATTCATGTGATTTTGAGTGATAAATATTTTTCTTTTTTCTCCCATGTCCATGAAGTTCATTCTTGGATCGGACGGCTCTCCTTTCTTGGGTGAATAGGGCAGGGTACTCCGCAATTGTGATCTCAGACCATTCCCCACATTTTGTGGATTTGGTATTAGAGCCGGTTCCTCCTCAACGCCTGTAATGGAGATTGGACACAGCATTGTTGGCAGATAAAGGATTTTGCGAGAGCATATACTCCGCCATTGAGGAGTACACTACATTTAATAAGAGTGAGTCGATCTTTCAGAGGTGGTTTCGGAAGAATAGACAGATTTTGTTGAGGGTCTGCAGCTGTCATCCAATATACATCGATTACTAAACATCGACCGACCGCTCCCCCTCTCCAGTGTCGAAACAGAGGGGATTGTCTCAATGGACACCGAAAAGGTGTTTGATAGGGTGTGGAGGGGATATCTCAGATCCTTGGAAGGTTTGGTTTTGGCCAAAAGTTTATATCTTGGATTTATCTTCTGTACAGGGCCCCCACCACAAGTGTTTGCACAAACGCCTTGAGTTCAGGTTACTTTCAGCTGGATAGGGGTACGAGGTAGGCTTGTCCATTGTCTGCGCTTTTGTTTGCTTTGGCTAGCGAACCATTGGCCATAGCATTAAGATGTGCCATGGCATGGAGGGGGATAAAGTGGGGAGGGAGTGAGCATACGGTATCCTTTTATGCAGATGATCACGGACCCAGTCTCCGCCACGGATGAGATAACGAGAAGCTACGTGGGAGCTTTGGCCCCTTCTCGGGTTAGAACTTGAATTTGAACAAGAGCGACTAATTTCCAATGAATCCCCCAGAGAGGAGAGCCAATCTGGGGATGTTGCCTTTTCGCCTTGCCAGATCTAGCTTTCGCTTTCCGGGAATCCGGGTGGTCCACGATTGGGCTTCACTTCATAAATGAAACTATGCTTGTCTGGTGAATGAGGTTAAGTCTGACTTGCAGAAGTGGGATAACTTCCCCTTGTCCTTGGCGGGCAGGATAAAGACCGTTAAAATGAATGTCCTCCCGAGGGTTTTTTTTCAATATCTCCCCATTTATCTCCCCTATTCTTTCTTTGTTAGTGTCAACAAATTGATGGCTTCCTTCATTTGGACGGCGAATACCCCAAGGATTCAGAGGGCATTTCTTCAGAGAAGGAGACAATTAGGTGGCTTAACTTTACCTAATTTGTTATTTTGTTACTGGGCAGCTAATATTGAAAAAGTACTGGGGTGGCTAAAGGAGCCAAATTCCATGTGGGGGCAGATGGAGACAGTCTCTTGTAGTGGTTCTACCTTGGAGGCTTTCATTGTTCCCCTGTATAATTTACCTCATGTCCGGTAGTGGTGTCCACTCTGAGGATTTGGAGACGGTTTAGACAACATTTTAAGTTGGACTCAATGTCGTTGTTGGCCCTAAATGTTAGTATTCAACTCTTTGTGCCATTGGGTTTAGGTTCGACCTTCAGGTCATGATTGGGGGGGGGGGGGGGGGGGGGAAGAGTCTGAAGAGGTTTGGGGGCCTGTTTGTGGAGGGTAGGTTTGTCAGTTTTGAGGTGCTGTTGGACAAATTCCAACTCCCGAGGACTAATTTATTTAGATATGTTCAGGTTCACAATTCCTTGCTTCAGGAGTTTGCTTCATTTCCTTGCCACCTCCGCCCTCTCTTTTTAATAGAATTTTATCTCTGGCCGATGCGGGTGAGGGGAGGATTTCGGACATTTATGGCCAGATCCTGTCAGCAGTGCAGGCTCCATTGAATGAGGTGAAGAGGAAGTGGAAGGTGAACTGAGTCCATTTTGAATAGGGTGGGGAGGGGGTGTGGAATAAAGCTCTTCACAGGGTCAATGCTACCTCCTCATGTGCTAGGCTCATCTTGATTCAGTTAAAAGTGGTGCACAAGGTGAGGATGAGTTTTTTTTCTCGTGGGTGGAGATAGGTGCGAACATTGTTCTCCCGGAGGCCAACGAATCATACCCATATGTTCTGGTCGTGTCCTAAATTTGAAAGCTTCTGGGTCTCCTTGAACACCATGTCAGAGATTCAAGATATCAAGCTGGAGCCATGACCGCTGGGGTGGCCATTTTCTCGAGGTTTCGGACTTTCCATAATGCAGGCAGGGGTGAAGACAGATGTTCTTGCCTTTGCCTCGTTGATAGCCCAGAGGAGAGTTCTGCTTGGGTGGAGATCTCCTACTCCGCACAGTGACGCGGTTTGGTTGGGTGACCTAATAGAGTTCTTATATGGTGAAGTACATCTTTAGGGGATCGGTAGAAGGGTTCTATGGTAGAAGGGGTGGTACGGTGGCACAATGGTTAACACTGCTGCCTCACATCACCAGGGACCCAGGTTCAATTCTGGCCATGGGTGACTGTCTGTGTAGAGTTTTCACGTTCTCCCCTTGTCTGCATGGGCTTCCTGCGGATGCTTCAGTTTCCTCCCACAGTCAAAAGATGTGCAGATTAGGTAGATTGGCCATGCTAAATTGCCCCTTGGGTGTCCAAAAGTTAGGTGGGGTTATGGGGTTACAAGGATGGGGCAGAGGAGTAGGCCTAGGTAGGGTGCTCTTTCAGATGGTCAGTGTAGACTCGATGGGCCGAATGGCCTCCTGCTGCACTGTAGGGATACTATGATACTCGAGATGGCAGCCGTTCATTTCCTTTTTCAAAGAGTTAGTCGCCATCAGCTGTTGGGCGGGGGGGGGGTTCGGTTATATGTCTGGGGGGTTGGGTTTAGTGGGGTTGTTGAGTATTGATTGTGCTATTTCTGCATTGTACCTTTATGTATAGCCTGGTGTTATTTTGTCATTATGAAAGATGTTTTTTTTAAATAAATACTGAGCACACCAAGGCATGGAAAGGTTCGAGCAGAACAACAAGCTGACCATGATTGACGCGTCGCAGAAGATCGAGGTCCATATTCAAAATGGAGTCTTTCTGACGCTCTGTAGAATTGCAGAATTGCCTCCTTACTTTTATCCTGTAAGCCTTTTCCCACCCTTCATTATCCACAGTTCACATGGGGCAGTAGGCTTCTCTCGTTATTCAATGCAATTCTGCAGGCCGGTGTCAAGCCTCCCTCCATCCATTTTCTGTTGTTGCTCACCCAACCAGTCCTTTACTCTTTCAGAAATATGGGCTTGAGGAGTATTTCAGATAACAACTATGAATTGGGACTGGAGTCAGATCCAAGTCAAGACAGCAGGTTTCCTTTCCTAAAGTCATTAGTGCGGCACTTTGGGTTATCATTTTGAAAAAGTTGTCTTTCTTTTAAACCGGATTGCAGTTTTTTTAAAATTTCCAGATTATTTTTAAATGTTCTCGGAATTATTAGTAATGCAACCACTTCTCTTTAAAAAACAGAAAAGCTAGCGCAGCACGGTGGTACAGTGGATAGAACTGGGACTACAGTGCTGAGGACCTGGGTTTGAATCCCGGCCCTGGGCCACTGCTGTGTGGAGTTTGCATATTGTGTGCATGGGTTTCACCCCCACAACCCAAAAGATATGCAGGTTATGTGGATTGGCCCATGCTAAATTGCCCCTTAATTGGAAAAAAAAAAATAATTGTGTACGCTAAATTTAAAAACGCATACAATTTTGGAAACAAAAATTACCGAAAATATTATCCACAAATGTATTTGTTACTTTGGCCTACAAGATGTTCCCCTAAAGACACCTTTGTGTGCAGCCTCAAGTGCAATTCGGAATTTTCATCTGATCCCGGCCAGCAATCATTTCAAAAGCAAAATACTACATGTTCTAAATCAGAAATAAAAACTGAAAATGTTGGCAATACAGAAGGATCCCTTCTCCCAATGTCTGCGTGGGTCTCACCCTCACAGCCCAAAAAGGTGTGTGCAGATTGGCCACGCTAAATTGCCCCTTAATTGGGAGAGAAGAAGAATTAGGTACTCTAAATTTATATTTTTCAAAAACATTTAAAAATACAGACAAATTCAGGTCATCATGACTTGAAACACACTGTTTCTCTCCTCAGATGTTGTCTAGCTTACTGATATTTCCAGCATTTTCTGCTTTTATATCAATCGTTTCAGCTGTTGTAAGAAAATGTTGTACGTGGAAAAAGATGCAATGCGTCAGTGTTATAATTAGCACTCTAACTCCTGTGAAGCCACAATACCCAGACCATATCACAACGACTAACCTCTATCATGTGACAACCATGCAGAAAATGACCAGGGAATTATTTAGTTTCTGTACACAACTTCTGCTGAAAAATGTATCATGGCAGATGTCGTTTTCACCCTCCATTAAGTTCTTCTTCACGCAAAAAAGTGAACATCACTTTGAATTCACTTTCAGGCTTTTGACCATCACTCTACAAGGAATTATTAAAGAAACAATTAGGTTCTGCAATTGGAAACTTTAGGTTACTTCAGACGGATGAATTAATGTGTGCCAAATGAGCATCTTCATTAATAAGGGTCCAGTGGTCAGCTGCAGTTCATTTCATTTGTAATAATGCTACAGTTTTCCATATTAGGAAGATAGGACTCTTGAGGAGTAGTCCATTCAGCTCTTTGAACCTGCTCTGCCATTTGATAACTTTCTCGTCTTCACCCCCTCCCCCCCCCAAGTAACTTTATTTAAAAGTGATTCATGTACTAAGACACACAGATCCCTCAGTGTCACCAAGTTCTGCAATGCCTCTCCATTTAAATACTTTACTGCTTTTCTATTCTTCCTGACAAAGTGGACACGTTACATTTTCCCACATTACACTCCATCTGCCAAATCTTTGCCCACTCACGATGCCCAAATTCCAAATTGCACTTGAGGCTGCACACAAAGGTGTCTTTAGGGGGAATAGCTTGTAACCTATCTATATCCCTTTGCAGACTCCTTGGCCAGGATTCTCCGACCCAGCGGCGGGTCGGAAAATCCCCAGGGGGACCCGAGAATCGGGCCCCGCCGCCCGCTTCCCCATTCTCCGGCGCCGATTCTCGGGCGCCCGCGGGATTCTCGCTGCGCTGGTCGGGGGCCATTGACAGCGTCGTCTCTCCCCCCCCTCCCCGGCGATTCTCCAGGCCCCGATGGGCCGAGTGGCTGAAGAGTTTGGCCGAGTCCCGCCGGCGTGGATTACTCAGGCCTCACACGGCGGGATCTGGCTGGTGAGTCTGCGGAGGCCATCCTGGAGAGGGAGGGGACCCCCATGGTGGCCTGGCCCACGATCAGGGCCTACTGATCGGCGGGGGGGGCTGGTTCCGTGGCGGTCTATTTTACTCCGCGCCGGGCCCCTGTAGGGCTCCGCCATATTGCCCAGGGGGCGCCATCGGGAAGGGAGCCCCCGCGCATGCACGGTAATATGCCAGCTGTTCCGCGCATGCGTGAATTCGCACGGGCTGTTCCATGCCGGCTGGAGCTGCGGGACCACTCCGCTGCCGACCTAGCCCCCTAGAAGGGGAGTATTCCCCATTATCAGGGACCGTTGGTGCCGGAATGGTAGGCGCCGCTTTTCACACCGGTGTGGGGACATAGCCCTATTATTGGAGAATCCCACCCCCCATGTTCTCTGCACAACTTACTTTCTTACTTACTGTGATGTCGTCAGCAAATTTAGCTATCATCATCAATGTCATTGATATAGATTGTAATTATTTGAGGCCCCAGCACTAATACGTGTAGCAGTCCACTAGTTACAGCACGTCGTCCCAAAAAAAGCCCATCGCTCCTCTGTTTCCTGTCAGCTAACCAATCCTTTATCCATGCTAATATTTTGCCCCCTATGCAATGAGCTCTTATTTTGTGTAGTAATCATTGATGTAACACCTTATCATAGCATCCTAGAATCCCTACAGTGCAGAAGGGAGCCATTCGACCCATCAAGTCTGCACCGACCCTTCGCCACAAAAGTCATTTTCATGTTCTCCATCCTGCTGGTCCTACCCTGTAGCTGGAATACTTATGTTAATTTCAGGGTGCACCTCAACCTTTTTTACAGCCACAGGCAACCCACCCCCTGGTTGCAACCCTCACTTTGAAAAAGTCTGAAGATGACTTCCCTCACAGTCATTTATATCGTAACTTGCTGAGATCTTTGTCTGAGAAATCATCAGCTTTGGAATATTCATTTTGGAGTTGCCAAAGTGTATCAAGTAATGCCAATAGAACAAATAAAAAACATCCCACAAACCCTAATCTTCATTCCCTGAAAGACTTGTTTAAGGAAAATCTATTGAAACTTTTTAAAAAATGAATGCCAGCACTGCATTCACTGTGCCAGTCCTGTGAATGACGGAAGAGAAAGGCCAGTCGCTGACGTGTCCAGAACTCTCTCCGAGGCAGAGAAGACATATTCCCAAATCGAGAACGACAGGTTGGCAGTCGACTTCAACAACAAACAATTCCACCAATGCATATATGGAAGGTATTTCACAATACTGACGGACTAATTGGGGTTATTAAAGGAAGATAAGGCAATCCCTCCCATTGCCTCTGCCCGGATACAACGCTGGGCATTAATGCTCTCTGCATAAGAGGACACATTGAAGCATTGACCCTAGATCCAGATATGCAACACCGATGCTTTCAGCCATCTTCCATTATCCGTAAGCTGAACACTCCCCCACCGGTACCAGAGGAAGTTGTAATGACTCTAAGCATCTTAGAAATGCTGTCTGAAACAAATGAGAACTTGGGCGCAAAGAGACCCTGTCCTGTTGAAAATCAAGAAATATGGTATTCAGCAGGGGTTTCTATGGTCAAGCTTTATTTGACCTGAAGAGAAGAACTGAGCTGCGAAGATGGTGTGTTCCTTTGGGGCTCACGAGTGATTGTTCCCAATCCCGGAAGACAATAATTCTTGGAGAAATTGCATGATGCCAAGCAGAGCATATCTAAAATTAAAATGCTAGTAACGAGTTGCAAATGGTGGCCCGGCATCGACGCCGATATAACGAACATAGTCGAGCAATTTGACCAACGGAACATGCCCCCTTTACATCCATGGGAATGGCCGAGCAAGCCTTTGGTGATGGTCGCCAATATTCCTTCTATTGGTGGATGTACACTCAAAATGGATTGACGTGTACTGGTTGAAGTCCACCACCTTTATCACAATGGTCGAAAAATGACGTCAGTATTTTTGCTTTCATATAGTACCTGAGGTCCTGGTTTCAGATAATAGACTACTTATACCACTATGGAGTTTCAACAGTATCAAGCATATCAAAACAATGTCATACCATCCGTCATCCAACTGTTTTGCAGAACGGGTTGTGCAAACTTCGAGTCCGGGATGAAGAAGCAGTCGGCAGCCTCCATAAATACAAAGGTTTCACGATTCTTGCTATCTCATAGAACCTCCCCACACTCAACAACAGGGATTGCCCCCGGTGAAACTGCTAACAGGGTGTTGATTGCGCATCATATTCTCAAATTTAGCAGGAAGAGTGGAGTCTAGGCAACATGTTCAAAAAAGAAATCATGACTCAAAGGCAGAGCAAATATTTGGAGGGAACCCCAGTTTTCTTAGCAACTTTCAGGGTGTGAACCAGCTGAGAAGGCATTTTAAGATGGAGAAGATGTCAGTGCTGACACCACTGTGTGAGAACCACAGGTTCAAGCCGGGGGAGATGGTTGGGATTTGGGGGGAAATGGAGGGAGGCAGTGCTGGAGAGAGTTAGGGACTTGTTCTTGGAAGGGAGGTTTGCGGGTCTGGACGAGCTGTGAGAGAGATTTGAGTTACCAAAGGGCAGTGAGTTTAGACATATGCAGGTGTGGAACTTTGCGCAGAAATAGTGGAGGGTATTTCCCAAGCTGCTGTAGTACACACCGCTGGAGCAACACTGTTGCTGGATGAGCTGGAGGGGAGTAGGATTGGAGATATATACGGGTGAATGGGGGAGCAGGGTGGGGCACAAGTGAGAATCAAGAATAAATGGGAGGAGGAGTTGGGGGGGTGGGAATAGTTTGGGGGCTATGCTGTGAGGTGATACGGCAAGTGAACTCAACCTCTTCCTGCGCAAGGGTGAGCTTGATTCAGTTCAAGGTGGTGCATAGAGTGCATGTGACTAGGGCGAGGATGATTGGGTTCTTCCAGTGGTGGCCGATAGGTGCGATAAATGTGGGCGAGGGCTGGCAAATCACGCACATTCTGGGGTTGCGAGAAGCTGGAGAGATACTGGGAAGCTGTGTTTGGGACATTATCTAAGATAGTGGCGATGGAGATCAAGCCGGATCCAATGGTGGCAATTTTTTGGGTATCAGAAGTGCCAACGCTTCTGGAGGGGAAGGAGGCCAACGTTGTGATCTTTGCTTCTCTAATTGCCCAGCCAAGGATCCTGGTAAGTCGGAGGACGGATACGCCACCAGAGGTGGTAGCTTGGCTAGGGTCTTGTACAACTTTCGCAGGTTGGAGAAGATTAAGTTTGAGTTGAGGGGGTCAGCGGAGGGTTTCGCATTGCGCTGGGGATTGTTCATGGCGCTGTTTGAGGAATTGTTCATCGCAGAGGGGTTGGCAGGGATAAATGAGGAAAAGCTGTACAAACTGTGGACTGTTTGGAGTGTGTATTTTATATTTTGCTGTTTTAACATGTTTGGAATAAAGTAACTTTATTTAAAAAAAATTAAAGGTGTGCAATGCCCATTTGAGCACAATTATTGCATTTCTATCTTGCTCTGAATAATGCAAGAAATATGGTGCAACTATCCTGCACAAATGACTGTGAACCAAAACTAAATTTGCCAACCTACCTTATATTGACAACATGCATTTTATACAACAATCATAACAATGATGAACTGCATTTGCATGGTAATTGAAGCTAATGGCTAATATTGGTAGTGATAAGCTGGCCCAACAATGGAGATATTTGTTTGATGCAGATAATAAATCGCAGGGTCAATGTGGTACACTATACAGCCATAGTGCAGCTGGAGAATATACTGTGCGGACTGTAATATTTTAATTAATACTTACTTTCCTAAATGTTAAATTATGCAGATTCATGCCGGCTTTTTATCTGTACTCAAGGTGCATCATCGATCGCACTATATGGTTTCAAGGGCTAAACATTCTTTCTTTGCATAAGTGCATTTCTCTAAACCTACAGAGGTATGTGAGACTCTGCCCATAGATTTTGATGTACAGACATTTTTTTATTTTATTTTGCAGGACGTGGGTGTTACGGCTAGTCCAGTGTTTATTGAGCATCCCTAATTGTCCTTGAGAAGTCACAAGGAAGAGCCTTTATCCGAAGTAAAAAATAAACTAGAGCAGTGTGCTCATCCTAAACCTTTACACAACAAAGCAGGCCATGTTTGGCACCTCCTCTCAGCAACATCTTGGTCGCATTTCCATTCTCAGCATATAACCGCCCCAGAAACTCAAGCAAAGCTGGAATATGGTGTACGGAAGACTTGAAGTGAAGCAGGAAGATTAGTTTTCCAAACTCATATCTTACTAACTTAGGCTAGCTTTGATCGTCACACTATCCTGATTGTCCAAGGTTTAGTTCACCTAACCGACACAGAAAATGTTAAAATCTGACGTGGTCTTTAATGTTGGATGATGGAGAGGGTAAAACAAAAAGGACTGTAAAATTACCTTAATAAGATCCTTCACCGTTCCTAGGTAAACATTTAACACACTTCAGGAAATTCTTACAAATGAGAATATTTTGCTTAAAGAATTAAAAGGATGCGGGGAGTTGATGTTCTCTATTGCCTCGGAGTTGAATAGAAATATGAAACATCATGTGTACAACAAAAACACATAATAATCAAATGATCCTGACTTTACCTACCAATATACATGAGTTGTCTTAGCAACAAGACTCCATTTAGTTCCCATATGCTGCTGCTTTTCCTTCATTTCTGCAAGAACACTTTAATGGACTGATCGTGCATAAAGATTGAAGTACACCAATATCATTATTAATACGAGCTAGAATGTATACTTTTCACCATCGTTGATCATAGATTTAACTAACAAACTCTCTTGATGTTTATGCTTACTAACATTTTGGTGGTCCAAAAATGGCACACAAATGTGCCATAGCAACCACAGCCAACTAAAACAGCTCCGCAGTTAAAAGGGGCAGGAACAACGGCATATGGTATCCAAATTATGTTTAATTGCTAAGGAAACACTCAAAATAACCATCACTTGCAATCAAGATAATTGAGATTATTTTGCGTGGAGCATCATAATTCCCGTGTCATTCTTACTGATCGTACCAATCCTTACAGATTCTGATTCAAACTGTTATTTTAAGTAGAAGCCGCCTCTAAGAAAGTTGCTACTCATTAGAATTGGTAGTTTCACCGCAGAGAAAAACACAAGTGCGAGAAAATATTGGTTGCACGACAGCAGTTTCCTTGACAACGAAATGCCATTCAGTTTCCTTGTGCGGTCACTGCCATAATGATCAGTTGCAGTTTTCCGTTTATCCTATTTCTTAAAAAATGTTCAATGGGCAAACATTGTAGAGGTACAGGGAAGGAATGCATCTGCTGAAACAAATGTTTTAAGTGCTGTACTATGTTATAAATTTGCTGGAGCTCATGTTTATATAGAATTGGCCAAATTTTCAAACGCCTAGCAGCCAAGACACAGTGCTGTTTCTTGGCTGGCAAAACATCTATCTGGCAAGTTCAAAAATGTACAGTCACGACTGGTGATGTTTTTCTTTTTTTTTTTTAAATTCAGAGTACCCATTTGTTTTTCCACAAGGGGCAATTTAGCATGGCCAATCCACCGATCCTGTACATCTTTGGGTTGTGGGGATGAGACCCACACAGACACGGGGAGAATGTGCAAACTCCACACGGACAGTGGCCTAGGGCCGAGATCAAACCCACGTCCTCGGCTCCGTGAGGCAGCAGTGCTAAGCACTGCACCACCATGCTGCCCTATGTCTGGTATTTCTAACAAGGATTACCACTTTTCTAAAAAAAAATAACATGCATATTTGGCAATTATCATTTTACTCCAGGTTGCAAGAATTTTCCTGATAAAGCCAAGATGCAAATCTATATACTGCTGTCTCATAATCTTCGTTCATACCTGTTCCCCCAAGGTAAAAGCAAACCCGAATGAGAACAGAATTCTGTAAAGGGCAATCTTGTAGCTATAGAACAAAACAATGGATTGACCAAACAAAAGAATACAAGAGTTCGTACCTCAGTTTAACTAGATATGGGAATGGGTCAGACAAAAAAATGTCTTCATTTCTTTTCCAGTCGGTTATCTTCTGATGTTCACTAACATCCAGAATGCACAAGTCCCACAGAGACACAAAGCAGGTTCACTCCCTTATTTGTTCAGAGGAAAAATAATCGACTGTAGAGGTCATCTCTGCTTCTATCTCCACAAATTACCATTGGGGGGGTTACCATTCACAAGAAACTGAACTGGACTAGCCATATTAATACTGTGGCTCCCAGGGCAGGTCTAAGGCTACCAATCCTATGGTGAGTGACTCACCACCTAACCCCTCCAAAGCCTGTCCACTATCTAATAGGCACAAGTCAGGAGCGTAATGGAATACTCTCCACTCGACTGCATGAGTGCAGCTCCAACAACTCAAGAAACTCAACACCATCCAGGACAAAGCAGCCCGCTTGATTGCTCCCTTCCACAAACATTCAAACCCTCCACCACCAATGAACAGTGGCAGCCGTGTGTACCATTTACAAGATGTGCTGCAGTAACTCACAAAGGTTCTTTAGACAGCACCTTCCAAACCCAGAACCACTACCATCTAGAAGGAAAAGAGCAGCAGATACCTGGGAATCCCACACCTGGAGGTTCCCCCCCAAGTCACTCACCACCTTGACTTGGAAATATATCGCTGTTCCTTCACTGTCGCTGGGGCATCCTGGAACTCCCTCCCTAACAGCAAAGTGGGTATACCTACACCTCAAGGACTGCAGCAGTTCAAGAAGGCAACTCACCAGCACCTTCCGAAGGACAACTAGGGATGGGCAATAAATGCTGGCCTAACCAAAGAAGTGCAGGTCAGGTGGATTGGCCATGATGAATTGCCCTTAGTGTCCAAAATTGCCCTTAAGTGTTGAGTGGGGTTATTTGGTTATGGGGATAGGGTGGAGGTGTGGACCTTGGGTAGGGTGCTCTTTCCAAGAGCCAGTGCAGACTCGATGGGCCGAATGGCCTCCTTCTGCACTGTAAATTCTATGAAATTTCTATGAAATAACCAGTGACACCCACATCCCGTAAATTAAATTTTTAAAAGATGCTGCCTGAACTGCTGAACTGTTTCTACAGCAACTCTATTTAATTGACATTTTAGTTCTAAACCTGATACAGGTGGAAAGGGTAACCTATCTATCAGAGGGCAAACTACATTAGCAATTCTGTAAGCAGCGGGCCCCGATACTCTCTTTAAGGTTCACAAAGTCACTACTGTATACATAAGATTAGCATTTTTGTACCAATCTAAATTCCACTGCTCTTCCTTGAACAGGACTTAAGTCTTAAAGCAGAGATTCTCAAAGATCTCTGGTAGTCTGCAGAGATTTTTTAGGGATGTGCAAAATAAAGTGAAAGTTCTTGAGTATGTGCAGCTTACAAATGGGCAACATGCATGGTCAAATGTATGAGGCAGACATGGTGCAAGCAGAGAGCTGGGAATGGAGCACAGCTGCCACATGTGCAGTACAGAGTGGGCTGGCAGTCTCACCTGGGAAGGGGGCAAGCATAGAGGAGTGCTGAATGCAGCAGAAAGATCGCCACATAGTTACCAAGGTCGATATGGGTGCCAGGTGAATTCAGCCTTGTTTAAGAGAGGGGAGAATCTTTTGTTTAAAAGAAAATTATGTACTGAAACTCCACGAAAAAGCACCAAGCCTCATGCCATTTTCCCTGACTTAGATGCTGCTATTAATCTTAGGAGTCCATCAACCAAAAATGTTTGAAAACCTGACTTAATTGGTCATCACATTCATGAGTAAATTTGGGTAACTTATGTAAAGTTGCATCATTACACCATGTGACAGAGTAGCAAAAAGAGCTCTTTGTTCATTTCACGCTCTCCAAAAATAGGTTCACCACCACTAGTGGTCCATGAAGACAGTGCTCCTTTAATAAATCAAAATGTCACTGCGAATTCTACTGTAGGTTACATCCCCCCATGTAACAACCACCATACATAGCTTGAAAAATGTAGAATTTTGCATACATATCTTCATTGTTAAAGATTTCTGTAGTACTTTGGCAGCAGGCAAGTCGACAGTCAGATTTGGTATTATGAAGGATCATAGCGATGATATGGTAGAGAAAATAGCAAACGGGCAAACCAAATTGTTGGAAACAGCTTTAAATACAATTATCAAGCACGTGGTAAAAGAAAAAATTGAAAAAAGAGAAAAGGGTTTACATGACGTTTGATACAAGCTGTTAAGATGTCGGAGCTGTTAAACAAAATCAGAAATAAAAAATCTAAATTTTTCAGTAAACTATATAAAATTCCCGTGTACTTTTTATTATTTGATTTTTTTTAAATTAAATTTACCATAGAAGCATTATCTGAATTACTCCACATGGCTGCAGTGGTAATATCGTCAAATTTGCAAGGAAATTGTAAACAACTCCTAAACTTGCTCTGAATGTAGCAGTAGAAGTTACTTGTCCCTTCTTCCCTTTTGCAACATAGAACATAGAAAAATACAGCACAGAACAGGCCCTTCGGCCCACGATGTTGTGCCGAAATTGGACTATATCAAAATATATTCCCTGTTAAGAGATTGAGAAATAAAAGAAAAAGAGTCAAATTTCCTTTACTTCACCCCATCCAGTGATGGATATCAGGATCAGGAAAAGTTCCTCATCTTTCAGAATCCATGACGGCAATAATTTTAATTGCAAAAGAGTAACTGGGGTTGTTGGCGACGGCCCAAAGCTATTTCGTGACCCACAGCCCAGCCTTCTGCCACAGTAAACGGGGGGTGCTGTTCTAGCTCATCTCCAGGGTCCCAGGTTCGATTCCAGGCCTGGGTCACTGTCTGTACGGAGTCCGCACGTTCCCCCCGCGTCTGTGTAGGCTCAGAAATTTGGACATTCTGAATGCTCCGTGTGCCCGAACAGGCGCCGGAATGTGGCGACTAGGGGCTTTTCACAGTAACTTAAGAATAATAATTGCGTATTGTCACAAGTAGGCTTCAATCAAGTTATTTCCCTTCGTATCCAATGGGGTCAGGGCCACAATCCGGGTGCAGACCCCCGCAGCCCTTGACTACAGACTTGTTAGTAAAAGGGTGGGATGGTCCGCCATGGGGGCGCTCCGCCGTGGGGGGGCAACAGCGCACGGCTTCGCAATGCCAAGCTCTGGATCATGTGTACCCATTATAGGGGCAACCCTTGTCCCTGCCTGTCTGTCCCACCGACCACCCATAACTCTCACTGACCACGGAGGCCTCTGGCCGTGCGGCTGAAGGCTATTGCGGATAGGGAATTGGCAACTGTACATAAGTGAGCACTTCACACATCCCAAGTGGATTCCCACTAGATGGGACAGGTCCAGGTTGGCACCCAGAGTCCCCTCCTCCTGGTCGGTGCCCATAGGGCCCTGTGGTTCATCTCGGGACGGAGGGGCAGCTGGAATGAGCCCCGGCTGCCTCTGCGTCATCTGGCCCTGCCAGTTCTGGCAGCTCCCAATGGATGCACCATGGTGTCAGCGCCCTCGCCGATGCTCCTCAGCGATTGGAACATGCTCTGCAGTGCCTCGACAATGCCCACCCGGGATCTCCCGGCCACGATGCGCTCCCATTGGGGCACAACGTCGCTGGTAGATCGCGCCCCACATGTTTATTAACTTCCACAAAAAAGCAACACCTCGGAAGCTTGATTAATAAATATGATGATGAAAATTTATATAAATAAATTATATACGTGAACAGGCACCGGAATGTGGCGACTAGGGGCTTTTCACAGTAACTTTATTGCAGCGATAACTAATAGATATAGGACAGAGGTCAGAGGTAGGTTCTTTACGCAAAGAGTAGTGAGGCCGTGGAATGCCCTACCTGCTACAGTAGTGAACTCGCCAACATTGAGGGCATTTAAAAGTTTATTGGATAAACATATGGATGATAATGGCATAGTGTAGGTTAGATGGCTTTTGTTTCGGTGCAACATCGTGGGCCGAAGGGCCTGTACTGCGCTGTATTGTTCTATGTTCTATAACGTAAGCCTACTTGTGACAATAAAGATTATTAAATGACAAATTTGCTTCATCGTATTTATTGTAAAAGAGAGCAAACTAATCATGGTTCAGATATTCATCGTCCCTCTGCAAATATACGACGGACAATCTGTACACATTATATGGAACTGTTTTAAGTTGAGTGTTGGTGAAAGTTGTTAAAAAACGGCAAGATACTCTTAATTGCTTTTAATGGATATATTTCAGATTTTATGAAAATGCAATTGTTCAGTTTACTTCTCTCTGTGCTTTAATGCTCGCAAACCAGTCAGTCAATCTATCAATTAATGCAGAGCTTTTCAAACTGCAGGTCGCAATCTATGGTTGGGTCGCGGGCAGGTGTTAGGAGGATCACACAGTGATAGAAACGCCAAATGGCCGAGATCAACTTTTAAATTGAGAATGCCAGCCGCGGCTGGCTTTTAAATGGAACAATGTCATCTGGCCAGAACCGGCTGCAGAGAGCAGGGCACGCACCCAGCACATACACTGACATTGCATGCCCTGTTCGCCCGTGTGGAGAGATTCCTTCATTTTATAGCTGCAAGCAAGCAAGGCAACAGGACTGTGATGAACTAAAGATGGATCGTTTTGTTTTAAGGAAGGCTCTCTCAACTGAATCTGCTGGCGAGAGCTGCTCAGGCGAGTCCATGACAGGACAAAGCAGTACTATTGTTAGGGCCTCTAGTGAACAGCCTCTGGCGAACAGCGAACAATGAAAAACCTGAAATCGGGAACAAAACAGTATAAAGATGATTTCTTGAGGTATGGCTTCATTAATTTTTTTCAACTTGTTAATCTTAGCAATTCTAAACGAACTGAACCTCAAATTGCAAGGGAAGGATGATGATTGCTTTTGGCACTGTGAAGAAACAGGTGCTTTCCAAAAGTGCGAGTACAAAGTCAAATCTACTACATGTCCCCCACAATGCTACGACACACTGAAGAAAACAGTGTTAGTAAGGGAACAGTCAATAGAGTGGTAAGCCTTATTCAGTCCCATCTGGCTGCGCTGATCAACAATTTTTGTCGCTACTTTCCAGATGAGAAGTTTCAGATTTTGAAAAAGAGGAAGGTGAATGGCAATGCTAAGGAGCTCCCCATCCACCACTGCACACGAGGGTGATCCAGCCCCCCCCCCCCCCCCACTCAGAGGTAGGTGAAAAATCCTTGAGTTTGAGACCCCTGGGTCAATTATAAACTTACAGCTGACTCCAAATAAAGAGACTGAACTTCTGTGCCTCACCTGTGACAGTACATTAAAAACATGCCACGGACTTCCAGTGGCGGCAATGAGTGAGTGAGCCGCACATTCGGTGGCTCTCACTCCAGCGGTATTTGAGGACCTGGTTCCCTGGTTTTGAGGGACTGTGAAGCGCTGGAAAGATAGCCACAGAGGTGCTGAGGAACGGGCAGAGCTGCATGGAATCGCGGGAGAGCAGAAAGCAGCAAAAACGGGAGAGGAAGGGACAAAGGCAAGGTGCCGGGGAAGCTGACCCGGGAGCAAAGATGGCGGACCTACGGACCTGCCGATCCAGCAAGCGCTGGAAAACATGCTGCAGGTGATAAAAAACAGTTTTGAGTCGTTGAAGCGGGATAACTTGGACCCACTTCAGCAGGCAGTGGATCAGTTGAATCAGAGATTGGATGCCCAGGACGAAAAAGTTAAGGAGCTGGGGGAAGCGGTGGAGGAGCAGGCGGACGTGCAGACGATTGCTGCGCTAGAAGTCGATGGGCTGAAGGAGAGACAGAGAAGACTGCTGGACAGAGTGGAGGAGCTGGAAAATAGAGCCCGCAGACAAAATCTGAGGATCATCGGCCTCCCGGTGGGGGCGGAGGGAGCTGATGCCACAGCGTTCATGGCTGACCTGTTGATGCAGCTGATGGGGGCTGAAGCCTTTCCGTGACCGCCGGAGCTGGAGGGGGCACACAGAGTACAGGCGAGGCAGATGCGTCCGGGGGGGTCCCCTCCGTCCGATGGTGATTAGGTTCCACAGGTTTGTGGAGAAGGAGCGGGTGCTGCAGTGGGCAAAGAGCGCTAAGAGCAGCACGTGGAATAACAGTGTTCTTTGCATTTATCAGGACCTAAGCCAGGAGGTGGCCAGGCGGCGAGCAGCCTTTAAACAAGTTAAGGAAGTGCTATTTAAAAAGCACGTGAAGTTTGGTCTGCTCTTCCCGGCTCGTCTTTGGGTTACACATCAGGGCCAATACCACTACTTCGAGCCCGAAGAAGCGATGGACCGGGGGCTGGTCCCGAAAAAGGACACACGGACACAAGCTAGGGTCTGAGAGTTACCGCTTGGGGTTGCCTGGACTGTGCCTAGACTGTCGGTCGACTGTTTACTGCTTTAAAGGTGCCGTGTGTTGTATTTTTTGGGCAGCTTTTGCCTACGGGGGGTGTGGATTGGGGGGGGGGGGGGGGGGGGGGGGGCGGGAATCCCCCTCTCGAATGTTCTTTTCCTTTTTTGTTGCTTTTCTCATTTTTCTGCTGCGGTGGGTGCCTTTTATCATGTTCTCTGGGGGTGCTGGAGCCTTCATTGTAATATAAGGGTGGCCGGTCAGCAATGGGGATTGAAGATGTTGGTTGAGGGTTTTCGTTTTTTATGTCTATGGTTTTTATGTTTGGTATTGGGTGGGTGGTGTATGGGTACGGGGTTACTGTGTTGTTGTATTTATGCTCAGAAAGGGACGTGGGTTCACACTTTTCTGTGTACACAGCTGGAACTGTATTGTACCTGGAGCAACCTCGCGGTGCTGTTTGATGTTTCCAGCTTGTTTGATCTTTCCCATTTTAGTGAGGCTGCTCCCGTGGGTCGGAGTGGGGGATGGTGTGTTTACATTTACATAGAATTTACAGTGCAGAAGGAGCCATTCGGGCAATCGAGTCTGCACCGGCTCTTGGAAAGAGCATCCTACCCAAGGTCAACACCTCCACCCTATCCCCATAACCCAGTAACCCCACCCAACACTAAGGGCAATGTTGGACACTAAGGGCAATTTATCATGGCTAATCCACCTAACCTGCACATCTTTGGACTGTGGGAGGAAACCGGAGCACCCGGAGGAAACCCACGCACACACGGGGAGGATGTGCAGACTCCGCACAGACAGAGACCCAAGCCGGAATCGAACCTGGGACCCTTGAGCTGTGAAGCAATTGTGCTATCCACAATGCTACCGTGTTGATGAGTGGGGAGAGGAGGTCGGGGAAACAATGGGAGTGAGACAAGTGGGCGCCGGAGGGATGAGTCACGGGCTAGCAGATTGGCTAGTCAAGGGAGTCAGGTTGTGGGGGGGGGGGGAGAATACAGCCAGTGGATGGCAGGAGTGGAGCTATCAGGAGATGTTGCTGGGGGGGGGGGGGGGGAGGAGGAGTTATTCTGCTGACGTGTGAGGGGTCTGAAGTAGGTAATGGAGATGAGGTCGGGGGTGGAGGCGGCCAAGAGGCGAGCCAAGAGCGGCGTGGCGCGGCGCATGGGCCGGGGGCGGGCCCAAGAAAGGTTATGGCTGACCGGCATTGGGGGGGGGGGGCTCTAAAGGCGGACGTAATTATGTTGCAGGAGACACATTTGAAAGTGTCGGACCTGACCAGGCTAAGGAAGGGCTGGATCAGCCAGGTCTTCCGCTCGGGCTTGGATTCGAAGTCCAGGGGGGTAGCAATTATGATCAATAAGCGGGTTCAATTTGAGGCGGAAGGCGTAATCGCAGACGGCGGGGGCAGATTCCTTATGGTAAGGGGCAAGCTGGAGGGGAGGAGAGTGGTGTTGGTGAACATATATGCTCCGAACTGGGACAACGCTGACTTTATTAAAAAAAAGAGTGCTGGGGAAGATCCCAGACCTAGACTCACATAAGTTGATGATGGGCGGGGGGCTTTAATACGGTCCTCGACCCAGTGCTAGACCGCTCATGTCCCAGAACGGGCCGACTCCCAGCAATGGCAAGGGAGTTGAAAGGGTTCATGGAGCAAATGGGGGTTGTGGACCCATGGAGAGCCGGACAGCCGACGGGAAGGGGCTACTCGTTCTACTCGCATGTTCATAAAGTATACTCCAGGATTGATTTCTTTATCTTGAGCAGGGACTGTGTAGGGGAGGTAAAGAATACGGAATACTCGGCAATCACTATCTCGGACCATGCCCCGCATTGGGTGGACCTGCAGGTCGGTGGGGCGAATTACCAACGCCCGCAATGGAGGTTAGACATAGGACTGTTGTCGGAGGAGGGGATATGTGAGAGACTGCGGAAGTGTATGCAAAATTACTTGCAGGTGAACGATACGGGGGAGGTTTCAGCAGCGACCCTGTGGGAGGCGCTGAAGGCAGTAGTGAGGGGGGAACTGACCTCAATTCGGGCTCACAGGGATAGGGCAGACAGAGCAGAAACGGATTGATTGGTTAAGGAGATTCACCGGATAGACGAGGAGCATGCGGGGTCCCCGGGGGAGGACCTACTCAGGGAGAGAGGGAAACTGTAGGCGGAACTGGGAGTGCTATCCACGAGTAGAGCCATGGAACAGCTTAGGAAGGCAACGAGTGTGGTGTATGAGCATGGGGAGAAGGCCCGCAGATTGCTAGCGCAGCAACTCAGGAAGAGGGAGGCGGCCACGGAAATAAGTAGGGTGGGGGACGGGGAGGGGAGCAGAGTGGAGGACCCGTCAGGACTGAATAAGTTGTTTCGGGACTTTTATAGTAAGCTCTACTTCAGAATCCCCGGAGGAGCCGGAGGAGATGAAACGGTTCCTGGATGGACTAACCTTCCCAAAAGTAGGTAGGGGACTAGTGGACGGGCTGGGGGCCCCGATTAGAGCGGAGGAGGTACTGGGGGCCTAAAGGCCATGCAGTCGGGGTCAGACTATTGTCCCAGGCCCCAAAAGCTAGTGTAAGGACGAACAGGATGTTAGATTATTTCAGGCTACATCGCGGGACCAGACAGGGATGCCCACTCTCCCCATTGCTGTTCGCACTGGCCATAGAACCGTTGGCGATTGCACTGAGAGCTGCAAAGGGGTGGAAGGGAATGACTGGGGGGGGGGGGGGAACGTTTCCGGTACTTGGGGATACAGGTGGCACGAGACTGGGGCAGGTTACATAAGTTAAATTTGTCTAGAGTGGTGGAACAAATGAAGAGGGAGTTTCGGAGATGGGATGCACTCCCGCTGTCACTTGCGGGGAGGGTGCAGACAGTAAAGATGACAATCCTCCCTAGATTCCTGTTCATCTTCCAGTGCCTCCCGATCTTTATCCCACGGTCCTTCTTCAAAAGGACCGGCAAAATTATCATGAGCTTTGTCTGGGTGGGAAAATCCCCGCAGGTGAGGAAGGCGATGCTTGAAAGGAGCCACAGCGAGGGGGGACTGGCATTGCCGAGTCTGATCAACTACTACTGGGCGGCTAACATAGCCATGATAAGGAAGTGGATGGTGGGGACGGGGTCTATCTGGGAGCGGGTGGAGGCGGCTTCGTGCAGGGGCACCAGTTTGGCAGCCCTGGTCATGGCTCCCCTACCGCTTGCGCCGGCCAGGTACTCCACCAGCCCGGTAGTGGGGGCGGCCCTGCGGATTTGGGGCCAGTGGAGAAAGCATGCAGGGGAGGTGGGAGCGTCGGTCTGGGCTCCAATTTGTGATAACCATCGATTCACCCCCAGGAACATGGATGGAGGGTTTCGAACATGGCGGGGGTGAGGAGGGTGGGCGATATGTTCCTGGAGCGCAACTTTGCGAGTTTGAGGGATTTGGAGGAGAAAGCTGGGCTGGAAAGAGGAAATGACTTTAGGTACTTACAGGTGCGGGACTTTGTACGCAGATAGGTCCCATCCTTCCCATGCTTCCTGCCAATAGGGATTCAGGACAGAATAGTCTCTGGAGGAGAAGGAGGAGAGGGTAGAGTCTTGGATATTTTCAAGGTGCTCATGAAGGGGAAAGAGTCGCAGAAGGAGGAGCTGAAACTCAAATGGGAGGAGGAACTCGGTGGGGAGATGGAGGATGAGGTATGGGCGGAAGCCCCGAGTAGGGTAAACTCAAACGCAACGTGTGCCAAGCTCGGCCTGATTCAGTTTAAAGTCGTTCACCGGGCTCACATGATTGTGGCTCGGATGAGCAAATTCTTTGGGGTAGAGGACAAGTGCGCTAGATGCGCGTGAGGACCAGCGAACCACGTCCACGTTTTAGGCATGCCCTAAGCTTAGGGGGTACTGGGAGGGATTTGCAGATGTCATGTCCCGGGTGCTGAGAACAAGGGCGGTGATGAGTCCAGAGGTTTTCGGGGTTTCGGAGGACCTGGGAGTCCAGGGGGAGAAAGAGGCCAATGTTCTGGCCTTTACTTTCCTGATAGCCCGACAGCATGGAGGGACTCAAAACCCCCAAAGACCGAACTGTGGCTTTCGGACATGTCAAGTTCGCCTTGAGGGGATCTGTATTGGGGTTCACCCGAAGGTGGCAACCATTCATCGACTTCTTCGCGGGAGAGTGAGCGTCAGCAGTGGGAGTGGGGGGGGGGGGGGAGAATTAGGGCAGAGTAGGAGGGATAAACAGGCGGGAAGTGTAGGTGGGAGAGGAGCGGGTATGTGCATTATGGGTTGGTTGAAATGTTGGTTTTCTGTTGATGTTTGCATATTTCTGTAATCTGTAACTGTTTACAATGCCAAAAAATACCTCAATAAAATTGTTTACTAATAAAAGAACATGCCACAAATCCATGAGGCTGTCAGCATTCTGGAGTAGCATCTCCGAAGAGTATCCAGTGTAAAACAAACATTTTGTTGCTATTACCCTTCACAACGACCTACAAGTGCGAGGTTGGATTTTCTGTCCTCACAAAGATGAAGACAGCACATAGAAAACGGCTGAATTCTGCACCTGATATGCGCATTGCCTTCTTCTCTTGTGAACCTGATTGGTGTGCGATCATGAAGACCAAGCAGGCTCACCTGTTGCATTATAGGCAAGTGAAAATTCATGAGGACCAAGCAGGCTCACCTGTTGCATTAAAGGTAAGTGAAAATGGTATGTGCGACAGTCGGCTGGCATGAGTCGCGAAGGTCGGCCAGTTGGTAAAAGTGAGCTTCTGATTGAATCGTTTTTGAAGTTCCCACATATTTTACAATTTAATTGCAAGAACTGCTTTCTTAAGAGACTAAAAATGAATGGGTTTTCATTTGAAACAAGTCAAGTTTGATCCCAGATTTTTCCAACTTCTGAAAACATATCTCACAAAATATGAAAATGTATCTCACAAAATGTAAGTGAATGAAATTAATTTCCAAGACAATGGTGATCCTGCTGCTCTATAATATCAGCAATACATTGCCAGAGTGTACAGTTTTTTAAACCAGGGCCAACAAGTGAATCCAGCTTGGTTGGACTTATATCACTGTCATCAGAGACAGGGAGGGCAAATCTCAAGACTAAGAGCTCCTGCCAGTGGGAAAACTGGAGTGGTTCCCGCTGGTGCTAGAAGCGTTGCGGAGGTGGGATACCCTCACCTTTAGCATGCTAAAATATGCACAGCAGCTAGCACACCGGCCAGCCTGCAGCTACCGATTTTGGGGCGCAATGTTTAATGGGTGCCCCAATCCCAGAGACAGGCCCCTCCTCCCCCAACAGAAATGGTGACCTCTTGCTGACAAGCGGAGTACACAACACTTAAGCAAAGGGGGCATGCTCCCCATCCACCATGCACACATGAGGGCGATCCAGCCCCCCCCCCTCCCCACTCAGCCATCCCCCTCCCAGACTCAGCCATCCCCGCTCAACCACCCCCTTCAGGCCCTGCTCTTTAGCATTTCCAACAGTGTATTGCTCCCTAGCACTGACACCCTGGCCTGGCCCCGAGTGGGGGGGTGGGGGGGGGGGGGGGTCAATGAAATAAGTGCATTGCCAATGTGCCCCTCTGCCACTGCCATGCTGCAAAGAAAGGGTCCCCCAACAGTCCTAGGGATTGACCTTGGGATCCTCCCATGGATTGGGGGTCCTGTGGCTGGACTTCCCCTGGGCAACCTGAAGGTCATGGTCATCGCATATCAAAATCTTCATCCTTGTCTGTGTACTGTGAAAACTTTGAAATGGCCTGCTCACTTTGAACTGTTCTAAAGTTACAAGCCAGGACGCCTCAAGTATTTTCCCTTTCTCCATATCTGTTCATTAAGCCCCATGCTTTTAACACAGAAGCTTTTGAAATCTGAGCCTTCCTTGAACCTCACAACCCTTCAAAACCTTTTAAATCCCCTGATAGCCTTTGAAATGCTTTGTACTCATTCAATTTCATGGTCCAGTACCTTTAACTAGCCTTTGATTGACAGCTTAATGGTTTATACACAGCAGGCAGGAGTTTTGTGTATTTATCTTTCCCTTCACACTTGAATGCACCTGAAGTACCTCCCATTGATCCTAGCTGTAATGTTTATAAACACCGAATCACTGCGGTCAGAGAAAAAAGAATTGAAAGCTCTTAGCATTTTTGCCTGCAGCTTCAATCAGAACAAGGATGTTTATAAACTTTATTTATCAATTTTATTTTGGACTACATGTGCAACACAGCCTACAAGAACGTGTGATGCATTTGACATTGAAAACCTAACAAAATGATACCTACAATACTAACAGGTACTTCTGACCTTTTCATGAAATGTGCATCCGACCTACTGAATTTATCATATAATAGATACGCTCAAATCTCCCAGAACAGTTAATGGGGAAAGGCAGGAGGGTGGAAAGGAAACAAACAATTAAAAGAAGGAAACATAGATCACTGAAGGTAGCAAGAATGAATGGAAGGAACTTCCATTTGTTTAGTGCCTCCCATTTCACAGGATACCAAGTTTTGGACAGCTAACAAAGTACTTCAGCGTGTATGTTGAAGAGAAGCATCTACCTAGATTAGAGGCATGAATCTTGGAATAGGACTGAACTACTCAATCTTCTGAACCAAAAGGTTCTACCATTGAGTTAAGCTTACACCAACAGGAATATGCAGCTTTATAATGGTAAATATGTTATGCCATGTAATGCACAAAATATCACGGCCACTGATTTACAATGACAAATAAGTCAAACTTTATTTTATCATATGGTGAATTCTGGGTCTTTTAATAGTGCTTTGGATGCATATATTATTGTTTTCGGTTTGTATTTTTGTCTTACTTATTTCATGTTAAAATCTTATTTCAGGCATTAGAAATGTTAGCTGCAGCGAAACAAATTGTATTTTGAATGAATAAATTAGGACATACAAGAATCAGGTTTGATTTCTGTGTGTGTAAATGCACAAAGTAGAAGGGGAATATTGGTAACAAAAGGTACAATTTGCTATAGCAGCAACAAAGTCATGATTTAGGTTAAGGCAAGAGGAGCAGTAACTATTCCTGGTTACAAAATGTTCAGGAAGAACAAAGTAGGAAACAAAGAATAAGTTAATCAAATATTGCATTATTTTACTAGATCACTGAGATGACTGGAGGCAATGCAAAGCTGAGGCTACCTCGTAATGTTAAGGGAAATTACGGATCTTTTTCTCTATTGGAAGCACATTATAGACCTCAAAGGAGCAGGAGGGATGAAGCATGTCGACAAATTACAAAAATGCAGTAGCAAGACAGCTATAATAATGGATAACTTTATTTACTAAGAATACACTCGGTTAAGAGTAATTTAAGCAACCAAGATAAATATTTTTACAATGGGGAAATTTTTTTACAGTGGATGTACATCAGTCAGGCAGCGGGCAGGATGTCTACTCTCCCTGCCAGATAAGGTTAGTGGAAGGCCCAAATCAATTTCTTTAGTTGGAACTCATTTACATTGAATAAGCTGCAGTGACCTTGACTGCAAGACGCAATGCTATGATAGCTGTGACAGTTGGTTGCAGGTTCTGATGCAGATGGCAACACCACTCTATGACAGCCTCCCGCGAGAAGCACAGCCTCCGTCTGCACAGCTCTTCAGAGAACTACAGTGCGTTGCCATATTAACAAAGCTTATACTTGGTGTACCTGCACAAACTGCTGTTTGCTCTCCCCTTGCTGGTTCTTCTCCCCCTCCTCTAGCCAGAGTGAGATCATCTAGAAACAAAACTACAGCCCAAAACACTCAATAGTTAAGATTGTTTTGTAGCCATGCCAAGCACTTTGAAATCGTTAAGTGGCCAAACAAAACAATGAAGTACAAGGAAACCATCTCCCAAAACTTTCCAACATTTGGATACCACTGGAAATGGCCAGTTCTCATCTCACACCAGTGGTCAGAGCTGAGGCTGACAGTTGCAACATACGGGATTCTTGTCGAGGTCACTTAAGCCTATTTTCATGCTTCAATAAAGCCCCTGCTTATTTTGGATGGAAGTGCTGCCCACCTAAATCAATGTCTGCTTGAAAATAGGAACCGGCGGACCTTCAAAAGTAAATCAGCAAATTAATTTCTTCAGCAATTTTGACCCTGCTTCCACAAGTTTAAGCTTTAAAGAGATTGGTTACAACATGTACATTAGCACCAATGTATCCAACACTATTTCTAAACCTTTCATGCGGTTAGTCCAAACAGAGACATTGCTGAAATGAAGCAGCACAAATAAACAATACAAGAATAAACAAACACCCTGAAAACAAAGACCATAATATATAGTTAGGTTGGATATGAAAGATAAAGCAAGAGAGAACAATGGCTAAAAAAGGCCAACTTCAATGAGATCAAGACTGGCTAGGTGGCTAGCACTGCTGCCTCACAGTGCCAGGGACCTGGGTTCAATTCCGGCCTTGGGTGACTGTGTATGTGGAGTTTGCACATTCTCCCCGTGTCCGTATTGGTTTCCTCCTGGTGCTCCGGTTTCTTCCCACAGTCCAAAGATGTGCTGGTTAGGTGCAGTTATGGAGATATGGGGGAATACTCTTTCAGAGGGTCAGTGCAGATTTGATGGGTCGAATGGCCTCCTTCTGCACTTTAGGGATTTTATGATTCAATGATGATATAGCAAAATAAAATTTTAAAATAGGGTACAGCGGCATAGTGGGTATGTTACTGGATTAGTAAGAAGGACTCAACATCGAGTTCAAGAACTGCAGACCATGAACTCTGTCCTTCGTCTTGTTTTTCTTTTTGCCCAAGGCTCTATCGATATCTTGATTTCACGCTTTTGCTTTCAGACAGAGCTTTTCATCATTCTGCCATTAATACCTAATCTGAAGCAATGCTCTGTTTCTTTACTATGACCATTACCACCCCCTTTGCCTCTTGTTCCATGGCATCATTGTTATTTAATCTCTCTGGCTCTCTGCCCTATTTTAGATATTCCCTGTTTTCTACTTCTCCCTCTTTCAACAGTATGAAACATGTATACTTCCCTTCAGTTCCAAAGTCGACATATTAGACTCAAAATATCAATTCTGTTGCCCTCTCTACAAATGCTGCCAGACTGAACTTTTTCAAGCACTTTCTGATTTATTTCAGATTGCCAGAGCAGCAGTATTTTGTTTTTGTTGTAGTAACTGTTGCGATCTGGACTATTAATCTGAAGATACATGTTCACAATCCACCATGGCAGTTTGCGAATTTGAATTCAGTTAAAATAAATTTAGAATAAAAGATATTAATAATGGTGAGCCTGAAGCTATTGGATTGTTCAAAAGGGCCATCTGGTTGACTAATGTCCTTTAGGGAAGGAAGCCTGTCGTCCTTACCATGTCTGGCCAAAATGTGGCTCCAGACAGCGCAACATGGTTGACTCTTAACTGCCTTCTGAAACTGCCTAGCAAGCTTTTGTATGAAACCACTGCAAAAAATGTACAATAAGAATTGAACTAGGCAGACCCACTTGGCTTCAAACCGAACATCAGATTCGAACATGCAGAAGGCATAACCAGCCAAGCAAATCCTGCAACGTTCTCCTGACTAACATTTGGAGAATTGGGAGAGCAGCCCCATAGACTATTCAAGCAACAGCCTGACATATTCAGAATCACAGAATCATACCATCTGGCAATGTCTAAAATTTCAAGGGAGTTACTTTGATCAAAGGGTAAAAACAGGCCCAAAATAGTTGCAATGCTGAGCTGTTTAAAATTCTGAATTTAGCAAACAATTTTGGCCCCAATTGTTTATCACCATAATTTGAATCGACCAAGAGGTGCTAAACCAGAAATCTGCAGTGCTAATTAGATGCAAGGTTTTGTGGAGCAGCATATGTGGGCTCCTCACAACTACTTCCACTGTAATTGTGGATTTCTCTAGCTGGCACACAGCAGCGCCTTGCAGGGTGACTCGAGGACCAAGGGAAAGGGTGCACAGGCTCCGTGATGTGGCACTGGAAGCCCTGGTGGAGAAGGTCTATGGGGGAAGAATGAGTGGGAAGAACTGAGGGAGATCAACATTAGTAGAGAAATGGTGCTGGGAAAATTGATGGGATTGAAGGTGGATAAATCCCCAGGGCCTGAGAATCTGCATCCCAGAGTGCTTAAGGTGGCGGCTCTGTAAATAGTGGATGCATTGGTGGTCATCTTCCAGGATTCTATAGACTCTGGAACTGTCCCTGCAGATTGGAGGGTAGCTCACATCACACCAATAATCAAAAAGGGAGGTAGAGAGAAAGCAGGGAATTATAGACCAGTAAGCCTAACATCGCTTGAAAATGCTTGAATCCATTATCAAGGACTTTATAGCGAAACATTTAGAAAGCAGTGGCAGGATCAGTCGGAGTCAGCATTGATTTATGAAGGGAAAATCATGCTTGACAAATCTGTTGGAATTCTTTGAAGACGTAATCAGTACAGTTGACAAGGGGGAGCCAGTCGATGTGGTATATTTGGACTTTCAGAAGGCGTTTGACAAAGTCCCGCATGAGAGATTATTGTGCAAAATTAAAGCACATGGAATTGTGGGAAATGTATTGAGGTGGATAGAAAACTGGTTGGCAGAGAGGAAAGAAAGAGTAGGGATTAATGGGTCCTTTTCAAATTGGCAGGCAGTAACTTGTGGGGTATCACAGGGATCAGTGCTGAGACCCCAGCTATTCATAATATATATTCATGATTTGGATGAGGGAACACAATGTAACAACTCAAAGTTTGCAGATGATACCAAGTTGGGTGGGTGAACTGTGACAAAGATGCAGGGATCCTGCAGCATGATCTGGACAGGTTGGGCAAGTGGGCAAATCAATGACAGATGCAGTATAATTTGGATAAGTGTGAGGTTATTCACTTTGGAAGCAAAAGCAGGAAGGCAGATTACTACCTGAATGGTTGTAAATAGGGAGAGGGGTGTGTGCAGCAGGACCTGGGTGTCCTTGTGCACCATTCGCTGAAGGTAAGCATGCAGGTGCAGCAGGCGGTAAAGAAGGCTAATGGTATGTTGGCCTCCATTGCGAGAGGTTTCGAGTATAGAAGCAGGGATGTGTTGCTGCAATTATACAGGGCTTTGGTGAGGCCACACCTGGAGTATTGTGTGCAGTTTTGGTCTCCTTCTCGGAGGAAGGATGTTCTTGCTCTCGAGGGAGTGCAGCGAAGGTTTACCAGACTGATTCTAGGGAAGGCAGGACTGTCATATGAGGAGAGATTGACTAGGTTGGGATTGTTCTCGCTGGAGTTCAGAAGAATGAGGGGGATCTCATAGAGACTTATAAAATTTTAACGGGACTAGACAGGGTAGATGCAGGGAAGATGTTACCAATGATGGGTGTGTCCAGAACCAGGGGTCACAGTCTGAGGATTCAGGGTAAATCATTTCGGACAGATATAAGGAGATATTTCTTCACCCAAAGAGTGGTGAGCCTGTGGAATCCATTACCACAGAAAGTAGTTGATGTTAAAACATTGAATATATTCAAGAAGTGGCAAGATATAGCACTTGGGGAGAATGGGAACAAAGGCTATGGGGAGAAAGCAGGATTAGGCTATTGAGTTGGATGATCAGCCATGATCGTGATGAATGGCAGAGCAGGCTCGAAGGGCCAAAAGGCCTCCTCCTGCTTCTATCTTATATGTATCTATGTATCTATGTCCTGTACCCCCAAGGAGAGAAGGGTACTATCTCAGCTTCCTGTCCCTCTCGCCTGCAGCAGCTTGGCGCTGCTCCTTTCATTTCTGGTTCAAACCAAGGTGGACCCCTGGCTATAAAGCTGTCGTCAAGAACTCCCTTTCTCTTGGTGACTCCATTTATTCCTTTTTGGTGAAGTCCTCAGAGAATTTCTGAAATAAGCATTGGCTGAGTGAATTGTTGACAAAGTGTCCCAGAAAGCCTTCCAAGGCGTTTCAGAGATCCTCTTCACAACTCCAACAACAGCAATGATCATGGAATGTTGAGCAACCCTTGAATAATAAATGGCTTGAAATTAAAATCAACGCCTTGTTTATTCCAAGATAGCTGGTTTCTCTTAGGAAGGGGAATTAGTTGAAGTGGTAGCTACCAAAATGCAGTGCAGCCTCTTTAATTAACATTCTTCCGCATTTTAAGTGGCAATCAACTGGTTACCACGCTTCTGAATTCCCACGGCATCGTACACCAGGCCCGGGCTAAACCAATGTTTCAGCTCGAGAATCATCTTGACCACTCAAGAGGTCTTCAGAGCTTCAAGTACTTGGCAAGAATCATCCTATAACTCGCTTTCTCGCTCCAGAGATGATATCTGCCGTGTTAAGTATTTCTAGCATTTCCTTTTTTTATTTCAGAATTCCAGTCTCAGCAGTTTCGATGCTTTTGTTTTAGGGAGTGATGAAACACTGGCAGGTAACGTAATAGATTTTACAAAGAGTTAGAGAAGTTAAAGTGAAAGGTTCACACAAAGTGAAAAAGGATAGATACTTCACCCCAGTTTTTCAAGAAGAGTATGGGAGTGAGAATGAAAGGGGACAAGGGGAGGCAGGGGATCAGTTACGGAAGGAATTAGCACTGAAAAATATATGACCATCCAAATTGGAAAAGTCTTTGGCCCCCGATGACATGCACACTAGAATACTGAGGAAAATGGAAGAAAAATGCAGAGGCCTTGACCACAATCTTTCAAACATACTTGATTGAAAATGGAAGTTGAGCCAGAGGATTGGAAGATTTCCAACAGAACATCTGTTGGAAAGGCGTAGGCCAAGTAAATATGGACCTGTCAGCCTAACATCAACAAACTTCGAGACTATAATACAAGACAAACATAATAATTGCCGAGAAAGGCTTTGACTAATTAGCCACAGCTAGTACACATTTTTAAAGGCAAGTCATGCCTGAAAAATGTAATTGAGAAAATAAAAGTTTATTGATAAAGGAAACAGAATGAATGTTGTGTAAATAGAACTTCAATAGGAACTTGATAAGATGCCACATAGGAGGCTTATTGGTGCTGTTAAAGTACAATGCTTAAGGGAGTATGACATCCTGAAATAGGAAGCTGGTGAATGACTTATCAGAGTATGTTAATAGATAATTTTCAAACTGAAGAGGCATAAAGTGAAAGGGCCGGTGTGGGTATAAAAATCAGGGAGAACGACTGTTATAAAATTAATTAAATTAATATAGACAGAGAGGAGGTTCTGAGTGGTCTATCATACTTAAAAGTAGACAAATCACCAAGGCGAGATGAAATGCTACCCAGGCTGTTGAGTGAGAAAGGGTTGAAATAGCAAGGGCGCTGGCAATAATTTTCAATTCCTCTCTGGTCACAGGAGAGGTAATAATAATCTTTATTAGTGTCACAAGTAGACTTACATTATACTGCACTGAAGTTACAGTGAAAATCCCCGAGTAGATGCCTGTTCGGGTACACTGAGGGAGAATTCCGAATGTCCAATTCACCTAACAAGCATGTCTTTTGGGACTTGTGGGAGGAAACCGGAGCACCCAGAGGAAACCCACGCAGACTTGGGGAGAATGTGCAGGCCCCAAGCCGGGAATCAATCCCGGGCCCCTGCCGCTATTAAGCAACTGTGCTAACCACTGTGCTTCCATGCCACCCATGCCGAAGGACAGAAGGAAATCCAAAGTGGTACCTTTATTCAAGAAGGGAGGAAGGGATAAACCAGAAACCTACAGGCTAGTCAGTCTAGCCTCAGTGGTAGGGAAACTATTGGAAGCAATTCGGAGAGGCCGAATTAATCTGCATTTGAAGAGGCAGAGATTAATCAAGAACAGTCAGCATAGTTTTGTTAAGGGGAGGTCATTTCTGACCAACTTGGGTGACCAGGTGTGTAGATAAGGGGAATGCATTTGTTGTGGACTTCAGCAAGGCTTTTGCTAAGGTCCCACGTGGGAGAATGATAGCAAAGGTAAGAGCCCATGGGATCAAAGAAAATTTGGCAAATTGGATCCAGAACTGGATGAGTGGCAGAGAGGAAGCAGAGGGTGATGGTTGAGGGATGTTTCTGACTGGAAGCCTGAGAACAATGAGGTCCCATGGGGGATCAGTGTTGGTGCCCTTGCTGCTTGTGGTTTATATAAATGTTTTACATGAATGTAGGAGGGCTGATCAATAAGTTTGTGGATAATAGAAACATTGGGGTGGTAAAAAGTGGCGAGGATAGCCTTAGATTACAGGAGGATATAGATGGGCTGGTCAGATGGGCTTATCAGTAGAAAGTGGAATTCAATCGGATTAAGTGTGAGGTGATACACATGGGCAGGACAAACCAAGCAAGCAGGGGAATACATGATAAATGGCAACACCCTGGAAAGCACCATGGATCAGAGGAACCGAGCAAGCACACTGGTGCCTTAAGGCAGCAGGACAGGTAGATACAGTGGTTAGGAAACATATGCTATACTTGCATTTATTAGCCGAGGCTATGGTTTAAAAGCAGGGAGGTTTTGCTGGAACTGTATAAAACATTGGTTAGACCACAGCTGGAATATTGTGTGCCGTTCTGGAATCCACATTATAGGAGGGATGAGATAGCACTGGAAAGGGAGAAGAGGAGATTTACCAGGATATTGCCTAGACTGGGGAGTTTTAGCTATGAAGAGAGGCTGGATGGATTGGAATTGTTTTTCTTGGAGCAAAGGAAACGGAAAGAGGTCATAATATGAGGGGCATGGATAAGGGTAGACAGGAAGAAACTTTTCCACTTGATGGAGGGATCAAGGACCAGGGGGCATAGATATAAGGTAAGGCGCAGGAGGTTGAGAGGGGAGGTGAGGAAAAACGTTTTCACCCAGATCATGGTGGGAGTCTGGCACTCACTGCCTGTAAGGGTGGTGGAGGCAGGGACCCTCATAACATTTAAGAAGTATTTAGATGTGCACCTGCTATGCCAAGGCATACAAGGCTATGGGCCACGTGCTAGAAAATGGGATTGGAATACTTAGTTGGTGGGCAGCACAGTGACGCAGTGGTTAACACTGCTGCTTCACGGCACCAAGGACCGCATTCAATCCTGGCACCAAGGACCGCATTCAATCCTGGCCCCAGGTCACGGTCCGTGTGGAGTTTGCACATTCTCCCCGTGTCTGGGTGGGTCTCACCTCCACAACTCAAAAATGTGTCTTGTAGGTGAGCTGGCCAAAAAAAAAGAATTGGATACTCTAAATTTATTTTTTCGAGAAGGATAGGTGGTTGTGGTTGTTTTTGACCAACGCAGACACGATGGGCCAAAGGGTGGTTTTGGTGCTATAGACCTCTATGTCTCTAAACTGCAGTTCCTGTGTGTATAAATGGACATGCCTCTCTTTTCTGATTTTATGGGCGGGATTCTCCACTCCCGCGCCGAAGTACCCACGCCGTCGTGAACGCCGTCGTGAACGGCCCCTATCCCGACCGATTCAGGGCCCGATAATGGGCTAGGAGCGGGGCCACGTCATCTACATGCAGCAGGCCTTGTCGCCGCGTAAAGGTGGCGCCGCATACATGACGCGGCCGGCGCCGCATAACTGGCATAACCCGCGCATGCGTGGTTGCCGTCCTCTCCGATTCTGCCCCGCAAGAAGATGGCGGACGGATCTTGCGGGGCCGCGGAAGGAAGGAGGTCTTCCTTCAGCGAGGACGGCCCGATGATCGGTGGGCACGATCGAGGGCCATCCCCAATTTGAGGTACCCCCCGGTGCTGGCCCAATTTGAGGTACCCCCCGGTGCTGGATCCCCCCCCCCACCCCACCCCACCCCACCCACCCACCTCCCCCACACCCCCACCCACGTCCCCCACCCCCCACCCACCCACGTCCCCCACCCCCAGCGTTCCCAACGGCAGCAACCAGGTGTGGACGGCGCCGGGGGGAACCCGCCGTTTTGGCCTGGCCGCTCGGCCCATCCAGGCCTGAGAATAGCGGGGGTGCTGGAGAATCGCCATTTTGGGTGTCTCAGGCGATTCTCCGGCCTGCGGCCCGCGGAACTCGACCGGGCCGTTCCCGCCGCTTGGGAGAATCGCGGGAGGGCGTCGGACCGGCGTCGCGGGACATTTTGGCGGCCCAGGCGATTCTCCCAACCGGCGCGGGAGTGGAGAATCTCGCCCAAGGTATCAGGCAGGTTAGCAGACTGGCGAGAAAGGTGTCCTGATGAACGGGTAGAGGGCATATAGACTAAGTGGTAAAAATTTGAAAGGGGTAGAAGAGCAGAGGTCCCTGCCCGATTTGTTCTTAGTACCCTATTCTGTGGTGTTGCTTTGACTGAGACAGTCTTCAAAACTACTGTAGCACCAAGCACTTTCCCAGTGGCAACCGGTACAATTTAAGGACAGAAACATGGGCCGGGATTCTCCCCTACCCGGCGGGGCGGGGGAATCCGGCGTAATGGAGTGGCGTGAACCACTCCGGCGTCGGGCCGCCCCAAAGGTGCGGAATTCTGCACCTTTAGGGGCCAAGCCCGCACCTTGAGGGGCTAGACCTGCGCCGGAGTGATTTCCGCCCCGCCGGCTGGCAGGAAAGGCCTTTGGCGCCACGCCAGCCGGCGCCGAAAGGACTTCGCCGGGCGACGCATGGGTGGGAGCATCAGCGGCCGCTCACGGCATCCCCGCGCACGCGCAGAGAAGGGGGTCTCTTCCGCCTCCTCCATAGTGAAGACCATGGCGAAGGCGGGAAAAAAAGAGTGCCCCACGGCACAGGCCCGATCGCGGACCAGGCCACTGTGGGTAACCCCCCGGGAGCAGATCGCCCCGCGCCCCCCCCAGGACCCCGGAGCCCGCCCGGTCTGCTTCCGCCGGTAAGGTAAGTGGTTCAATCCACGCCGGCTGGCGAGGGTTGACAGCGGCGGGACTTTGGCCCATAGCGGGCCGCAGAATTGCCGGGGGGTGCCCACCGACCGGCGCAGCGTGCTGCCCCCGCCGATTTTCTGGTAGCGGAGAATTCGGGACACGGCAGGGGCGAAATTCACGCCAGCCCCCGGCGATTCTCCGACCCAGTGGGGGGTCGGAGAATCGCGCCCATGGATTCATCAAATAGTTATTTGAGGTCTCAATTTGTAGTTTAGTCGGGCAGCATGGTCGGCACGGGCTTGGAGGGCCGAAGGGCCTGTTCCTGTGCTGTACATTTCTTTGTTCTTTGTTCTTGTTCAAAGTCAACAAAAATAAATGGGACATTATTCTCCGTTGTGAATTAACACCTCTATCGCTGATAGCGAGGACAGAAAATCTCTCATTCACTGTAGCAGGACCGGAACATCCCACTGCTGTGAACAGACGGAGAATCCCGCCCATGATATGAATTTGGGACTCAGATATATTTTAGAATTACTGGCTCTGTTTCGTGATTGCACTAATGAGGTAAAAAAATATGGCTACGTTAGTCATAAACTACGCAGACAGCAACTGAGATACACAGCATTCTTAACAAAAAGTTAATTCACTCTACAAATGTTAACAGATCCTTTAAACAAATTCAAGATCCAGATCTGCAGCTTCGCTAAAAACTAATCTGTTCATCCTTGGGCCATACACAATCTGTGCACCAAGTTTTGTTGAAATCCATCTATTAGTTTTTGAGATATATTGTTTACAAGCAACAGACCGATAAATAGGGGCAAAAATAGGACTTCTGCAAGATATGTGCCACAGGGAAACTTAGGAAGAAAGGATAAAGGTAGAAACAATAACCAACTTCTTGGTCCACTAATTTTACATCCTCCATGGTTCTAAAATTTGAAATGCCAATGTTTCTTCTGTTATGATATCAGTTCATGTCAGAACCGGACTAAACGATCCCAGAATGGAACCCTGGTTCAAAAGACTTTTATTATATTTTTCCAAAAAGGTGGAGGAACAGAGTCAGAGGATCGCTAATTAGTTTTGACAAAAAAAAAGCATTTATGAAACATGAAAGAAATTGATGACACAACAAGCCTTTACTCTCCTCTTAGCTTAACAATTACACACAGGTTTTAGGATTAACATGGATTGCCAAATACATCTTAATCTACAAATGGTCTCATTGACACAAAGTCCTTTTTAAGAACACAAGATGAATGTGGTCAAATACACACTCTGCTCTAAACCCAAGTTAGTGTCTGTGGATTTCTCCAAATGATTGTCACGTGAGTTTTGAAACTCCACTCTCAAAAACACGCTTTAAAATCTTCTCTGGATTATGCTTTCCTATAGTGGTTTACATTCTGAAATCCAAACTACTTTTTCAAAAAGACGCTTTTAAACAAAGCTTCTGTGCCATTTTTAAACAGTGAATCCAGTCCAGGATTTTACACCAACCCCTTTAGGATCTATTTGTATTGACTGCTGTGCAAACTGCTTGCAACTGCTTTAATTCTAGACTACCAGAATATATTAAACTGGCATCATATGTTTCATCTACCTCGGGAGTCTGCCCTCCCACTTCAAATCTAGTTGCTGCAATTTCCTCTATAACTCAGAACACTTTGGTTACTCTTCCTTAAATTCTTCTGAACAATGAACAAAGAAAAGTACAGCACAGGAACAGGCCCTTCGGCCCCCCAAGCCTGTGCTGACCATGCTGTCCTTCTAAACTAAAATCTTCTACACTTCCGGGGTCCGTATCCCTCTATTCCCATCCTATTCATGTATTTGTCAAGGTGCCACTTTGCGTAAATGTATGATCTCAAAGTTTACCTCCATGTGCCAAAGTAACAGATATTAAATAATGCACTAATATTTTCCAGACTCTGAAAGAATTCAAAGTGAATTGTGTTAAATAATTCATCCTTAAACTGTTGTAATTCAATAGCCATTCAGGTATATGCTCAACTTCAACATATTCAAAAACAAACTAAGTGGCATCACTGGCTGGAATCTCATGACCAGATTTTCAACATGGAATGGAACAAGTACTTTTTCTGGTGTTTTACAACAATATTTGAACTTTTTTTTTTAAATTACATTCACTGAGACATGCACTGTCTTTTTGTTCTCCAACTAAGTCACCCTTAAAATTATAAAATGTTAGCCCTATCGCACACTTTTAGATATGCAATGCCCAATGTTCATGAATGGTGATGAAATGAATTGAATCTTTAATTTTAGAGGGAAATATATTTTCATAGAATTTACAGTGCAGAAGGAGGCCATTCGGCCCATCGAGTCTGCACCAGCTCTTGGAAAGAGCACCCCAACCCACGCCTCCACCCTAGCCCCGTAACGCAGTAACCCCACCGAACCTTTTTTGACACGAAGGGCAATTTATCATGGCCAATTCACCTAACCTGCACATCTTTGGACTGTGGGAGGAAACCGGAGCACCCGGAGGAAACCCACACAGACACGGGGAGAACGTGCAGACTCCGCACAGACAGTGACCCAAGCCGGGAATCGAAATGGAGCTGTGAAGCAACTGTGCTAACCACTGTGCCACCGTGCTGCCCTATTGTGCATGTTTAATGCTTTCTGTAGGCCGCAATGGGTTGTATCTTTTTTTGCCCATTTTTCATTTAGTCATATTCCAATGAAACTTGAGCATATCTTGACATTGACAGAACTGGTGGGACAATTTGCATGATTTTAGATCTAACTTCTTCATTGTGACCACATGCCAAATGTTCAAAACACACCAGCAACATGTAGGTTACCTACAGCATTGATATAAAATGGGAGGCACTGGACTTTTGTTCAGCTGCAAATATTTAAGCTACACCACCAAATGTATTTTGTCTCCGACTATTTCTCACTTCCATTTCCATTTATGCAATATAATGCTTCATTATTAGTTTATTTTGTCATTTTGAAACCTGGAAATACTTTTTGAAATACTGGAAGTCTGCAGAGGGATTTGGATAGGCTAAGTGAATGGGCTAGGGTCTGGCAGATGGAATACAATGTTGACAAATGTGAGATTATCCATTTTGGCAGGAATAACAGCAAAAGGAATTATTATTTAAATGATAAAATATTAAAACATGCTGCTGTGCAGAGAGACCTGGGTGTGCTAGCGCATGAGTCGCAAAAAGTTGGTTTACAGGTGCAACAGGTGATTAAGAAGGCAAATGGAATTTTGTCCTTCATTGCTAGAGGGATGGAGTTTAAGACTAGGGAGGTTATGCTGCAATTGTATATGGTGTTAGTGAGGCCACACCTGGAGTATTGTGTTCAGTTTTGGTCTCCTCACTTGAGAAAGGACGTACTGGCACTGGAGGGTGTGCAGAGGAGATTCACTAGGTTAATCCCAGAGCTGAAGGGGTTGGATTATGAAGAGAGGTTGAGTAGACTGGGACTGTACTCATTGGAATTTAGAAGGATGAGGGGGGATCTTATAGAAACATATAAGATTATGAAGGGAATAGATAGGATAGATGCGGGCAGGTTGTTTCCACTGGCGGGTGAAAGCAGAACTAGGGGGCATCGCCTCAAAATAAGGGGAAGTAGATTTAGGACTGAGTTTAGGAGGAACTTCTTCACCCAAAGGGTTGTGAATCTATGGAATTCCTTGCCCAGTGAAGCAGTAGAGGCTCCTTCATTAAATGTTTTTAAGAAAAAGATAGATAGGTTTTTGAAGAATAAAGGGATTAAGGGTTATGGTGTTCGGGCCGGAAAGTGGAGCTGAGTCCACAAAAGATCAGCCATGATCTCATTGAATGGTGGAGCAGGCTCGAGGGGCCAGATGGCCTACTCCTGCTCCTAGTTCTTATGTTCTTATGTTCTGATCTATGTTTTGTTCTGTGGTCATTATGCACCAAAACAGATTTTTAATCAATTTTGTGGTTCAAGTCTGAAGTTTGGATGCCAATGTACATGTTTCTGCAAGTGAGTGACAATAGGAGGCACAGGTCCAACATTGATAAATTGAAATGATGACAAATTAACATGTTGGGCAAAATTTAGCCATTTAAAAATCTTTTCAGTAGACTTCAAACTTTTTAAAAGAAGTTTTAACAATTTAAAATAATCCATTAGTTGACATTGAATTATAAATTAAGAATAATCAATGAATGTACACTCCATTACCTAAAAGGGGACTTTGAAAAAGCACAGCTACAAACTGCATAAACTGTTTAAAAAACCCATTACCATTATAATCAACAATAATACTCTCAATCAGGGACAGGGTTAATAAATGCAATAAGAGGTCTCCAAACAACCAGGCACATTAGGAGCGAACTATGCTGTAAACAGAAACATAGGATGGAAAAATAGTTTTGTTTTTTTGAAATACTCATAAATCCATCAAAGATGACTTAAATGTTCAGAGTAGAGGTGTTACTCATTGTTAAAATGTTCTTCTTATTTTGTAACTCTGCAAGAAAATCAAGGAACAGGAGACACAAAATTATTGTAACCGAGCACATTTTTGGGAGTTTGCTAATAGAATTCCTCCAGTGCAGAAGGAGGCCATTCGGCCTATCGAGTCTGCACCGATCCTCCGAAAGAGCATCCTACCTGGGCCCACTCCCCTCCCCTATCCTTGTAACCCCCACCTAACCTGGACACCAATGAGTAATTTAGCATGGCTAATCCATCTAACCTGCACATCCTTGGACTACGGGAGGAAACCGGACCCCGGGAGGAAACCCACACAGACACAGGAGAACATGCAAACTCCACAGTCACCCAAGGTCAGAATGACCCGGGTTCCTGGTGCTGTGGAGCAGCAGTGTTAACCACTCCACCACTGCCAACATGCCACCCAGGTGGGACAATTTGAAGAATATGGAGTCACTGTTGCACATTGTTAGGTGGTAAGACACTGTTGGACAAGGGTAGATTAAAGGACATATTGATAGACTAATATACTTTATATTTGGACAAAATTTAACTTTTCAGAAATCCAACAGAATTTTCTTAAAATCTTAAATTTACTCAAGAACTGGGTACCTGTATTGAGTTTTGATACCATAAAGGCCATCCAAATAGAAACCCACAGGCTTAAATTCAAACACTATGCTTGATTCACAAAAGTCCTTAAGTTCCATTGGCCCTAGTCAGTTCAAAGACACTGCATGAAAGAGTTATTAAACTCTTTAATAAAGAGGTGGTATGGAAGAGTTATTAAATTCACTGTGTGAGAACTGAATTAATATCAGCAGAGAGATAGTCATTAACCTCAAGTGCATTGCAACCATATCATTTGGTTTTCATGGGCGGGATTCTCCGACCCCCCGCCGAGTTGGAGAATCGCCGGGGGGGGGGGGGGGGGGGGGGGGGGGGAGGGGGGGTACAGGACCCTTATTAACATTTTAAGTTATGTCAGTGTTGGTTTCAGGAGTGCAAACCATGATGCTGATGTTAATTTTTTATTTTTTTTAATCATTTACAGGATGTGGTCATCGCTGGTTAGGCCATCATTTATTGTCCATCCCTAGTTGCCCTTCAGAAGGTGGTGGTGAGTTGCCTTCTTGAACTGCTGCAGTCCCTGAGGTGTAGGTACACCCACTGTGACTTTAGGGAGTTCCAAGATTTTGACAGCGACAGTGAAGGAACGGCAGTATATTTCCAAGTTAGTGTGGTGAGTGACTTGGAGGGGACCCTCCGGGTGGTGGGGTTCCCAGGTATCAGCTGCGCTTGTCGCTCTGGATGGTAGCTGTTGTGGGTTTGGAAGGTGCTGCCTAAGGAACCTTGGCAAGTTCCTGCAATGCATCTGGTACACACAGCTGCCACTGTTCATTGGTGGTTGGGGAGTTGAATGTTTGTGGCAGGGGAAGCAATCAGGTGAGCTGCTTTGCTCTGGATGGTGTCCAGCTTCTTGAGTGTTGTTGGTGCTGCACTCATCCAGGCAAGTGGAGAGAATTCCATTACACTCCTGACTTGCGCCTTGCAGATGGTGGACAGACTTTGGGGGGTCAGGAGATGAGTTACTTGCCGTAGGAATCCTAGCCTTTGATTTGTGCTGGTAGCCACAGTATTAATAAGTCTAGTCCAGTGCAGGTTCTGATCAATGGTAACCTCCAGGATGTTGATTGTGGGGGATTCAGCAATAATGCCATTAAATGTCAAGGGCCAATGGTTAGATCATCTCTTGTAGGAGATGGTCATTGTCTGACACTTGTGTGGCACTAATGTAACTTGCCACTTGTCAGCCCAAGCCTGGATATTGTCCAGCAGGTCTTGCTGCATTTGAACATTGACTGCTTCATTATCTGAGGAATTGCAAATGATGTAGAACATTGTGCAGTCATCTGCGAACCCACTTTTGACCTTATGATGGAAGGGAGGTCAATGATAAAGCAGCTGAAGATGGTTGGGCCTTGGACACTACCCTGAGGAACACTTGCGGTGATGTCCTGGAGCTGAGATGATGGACCTCCAACCAACGCAATCTTTGTGCCAGGTATGACTCCAACCAACAGAGTTTTCCCCTGATTTCCATTAATGCCTCCAACTCGAACGTAGCATCTAGTAGTTTTTTTTTTTACTTTAACTGATAAACAAAATGTTATTTTGCCACATTCTTAATTTTAATATCTCTTTAAAAATAACATTTTTGTAGATGTTCTGCTGAGTTTTGATCTAATAAAAATAACCATGAACGAATGCAGTTTTAATACTATAAGTTTAAACACAGTATGCTTATGTAGCTGTCACGGTGCTGAAACTTTTGATGGCTAAGTCATCGTAGAAAAATCTATTTGCCTCACAATAGGGCAGCATCTTTCACATAGCTTAGGTATGTAAATAGTCAAATATAAATGCTGAATAACGTGCTGCCACACCTTAGGGCAGGGCCACTAAACTTGTTTCTAGAGTATTACTGTCTTAGTTAACTATGCTTATTGCGAGAGATTACAATGACGATACAACAGGTTAAGATCTTTTTGTTGGACTGTATTGATAAGGCTCGTCGTTACTCACGCATTACAGTAGGGTTTCTTTTCATATCCTTTATATGTTTTCATATTTAGGGTCATCCTGCAGATCTCGCAGTGGAAACATGCTTTGTGCCAATACTGCAAATTTAAAAAAAAGAAAATCTGAGTTTTTGCTCACCTGGGTTATCCAATAATATGACAAAATGATTCTCGCGAAAGCAGATATACGAAATTGGACTGCGTAGCCCGAAATCGACCTCAAAACATGCACAAATCACAGGTTGTTACCAGAAAGCAACACAATTTGCTCCATTCTGTGCACCTCAACAATACATTCTGCGTCAAACTATGGGTCATTAATCTCGTAAACGTAAACGCAGAATTTTTAATGTCTGAATAAAACGAGCACCGTGCAAATTATATATATATATAAATTAAAATAAATTTAGAAAAAAGACTGGAGCATAAACCAAGTGCATTAAACACATATTTTTCATTGGATATTTGAACCGATTCTCGCCAGGTAGAGTGGCAACATTTCGCCGACAGGTTGCCCGGCTGGCTATCCGTCAGTCCACTCAAAATGCTTTGCATCGTTCAGCAATGCGTCACACGTAGAACAAGTAAAGTGGATTTATTCCCAGCGTTTGAAGCCTTCGACACCTGAAATCGACACTTTTCGCGTAGTTCAGGAGGATGATAACTCCATTTTATTGCACCAGCCAGGATGATCTCAACGCCATCCAGCCCCGCAAGCCTGCCCGCTACACCCCCCAACCTCACATGCATTTTGTCCCTCCATTTAACACTTTGATGGGAGACAAGTGATGAGCCGCAGTGCAACCAATGATGCGCTTGTATGTGTGTGTGAGAGAGAAAGGGGGAAAACTAAATTCATTTACCTTATCCAAGCAGTTGACTTTTTCCGTGGGATAAACAATTTTCCCACAGCGGGCACACTGGGGATTCATGTTTCCTTTCTCTCAGACTGAGAGCGGAGCTGCTCCCACCCCCGCCAGCTCAGAGCACCAGCTCTGCCTGTCTGACACTTGCTTCTGTCCCTCTCACCCTTCTCCGCTCTTTCCAGCTCCGCCCCCCGCGCGGGCGCGAGCGTGGGAGTCAGGGCGCGAGCGTGGGAGTCAGAGCACCCTCCCCTCCTCCCCCTCTCTCTCTCTCTCTCTGCACCGCAGCCGCGCGAGAGCGCGCTCGCGTCACCAGCCACCGGGAATTCGGATTCCAGAATGCGGCTGGGCGCGCTCGCCCGCGCGCGCGCGCAGGTACAGACGTCAATCATCCAATGCTGCTGCTGCCCCATCCCGTCCCTGTTCGCGTGCTGAACCGCTCTCTTCCCCCGTCCTTGCTCCGTCCTGTCCCTTGTGTGGCCTCGCCAACCTGTGCTGCCGCTGCTGCTTGTAGTGATTTATGGATCTGTATGAACTGCCAGATCTCTTCGCTCCCTCACCCTCCCTGGTGTCTTGCCTTACCAGAAATAAGAGGCCTCCTTGCTGTTCCTACCTCGATGACCAACCTCACACTTTATCGCATTGAATTTCATTTGCCATTCTGTTCCCCTGCTTGCATTTTACTGTACTTTGGTGCAGTCCTCCGCATTATTTGCTTTCACCCACAATTTGTTTAATTTTCACATTTCATTACCTCTGCCTCTAATTTTTGAGTGCAAATTATTTATGTTGAGAGTAAACAAAAGTATCCCCAGCCCGGAGGCCTGCAGGACATGTTTTGTGCCAGTATGTTACCCTCGGTTTTCTTGTTTTGCAGCCCTGATCTTTGTCGCATGCTGCTTCTTATCAATGTTGGATTTTTCAATATAACTTTAATGCAGGTTCACTCATTTAACTGAAATATAATTTGGGGGAGTAGATCCAAACAATTGAAGCTCTTTGAATGCTACATTCTGTAATATAATGGAGTATGTCCCACAAAGAGTTAACTAATGGGTTGTGATGCAATAGACGGAAGTGTCTACTTGTGATCTGAGAGTGTCTTGGAGAAGGCAGCATTGAAAAGAGCTCATGTTAAGGAGTGTTTTCATAGCTGTAGATGTTACAATAGAGTTATACAGTATTGAGAGCTATCAGTCTTCTGGGGTTGTTGCAACAACACCAACCAGCAACACTACAATGTTTGGTGGAAAGCAGTACAAAGATAATCATAGAATTTACAGTGCAGAAGGAAGCCATTCGGCCCATCGAGTCTGCACTGGCTCTTAGAAAGAGGATCCTACCCAAGCCCACACCTCCACCCTATCCCCATTACCCAGTAACCCCACCAATCCCCATTACCCAGTAACCCCACCCAACACTAAGGGCAATTTTGGACACTAAGGACAATTTAACAGGGCCAATCCACTTAACCCGCACATCTTTGGACTGTGGGAGGAAACCGGAGCACCCGGAGGAAACCCACACACACACGGAGAGAACGTGCAGACTCCACACAGACAGTGACCCAAGCCAGGAATCGAACCTGGGACCCTGGAGCTATGAAGCAATCGTGCTAACCACAATGCTACCGTGCTGCATTGGTGAAAGAAAAATCTTTACCTGTGCTAGTGTGCTTTTGAGAAAGTTGCTGGCTTAAATAAAGCTGAACTGTGGCCAAAGTGGTACAGGAGATTCGCTTACTAGACTGGTCTCTTCGAACCTGAAAAAGTACTGCGCCCAAACCTGTACAGGATGTAACCGCTGCTATTACTGGAGGAACGTAATGTGCTAATATCTCTGATAGCATCAAACTCTCCTTGATTTTACTGATGATTTCTAAAGTGCTTCTTCCCAACACCATTCATTGTCTTATAATAATAATTGCTTATTGTCAATGAAGTTACTGTGAAAAGCCCTTAGTCGTCATGTTCTGGCACCTGTTCAGGGGGGCCGGTACGAGAATTGAACCCGCGCTGCTGGCATTGTTCTGCATCACAAACCAGCGGTTTAGCCCACTGTGCTAAACCAGCCCATAGTCTTGGCGTCACAACTGACGGAATAGCTCGTTGTGATCTGTTAAGTTTTTAAAATAAATTTAACCACTTGATTCGCCATTCCCATATATGTTTGTAACTCCATGATGTTCCTTGGAGGCTCTGGCCTTTAGTGAAGGCTCTGGTGTTCAGTGGATCAGCTGTTATTCCTGATGCACTCACCAGATGACCAAGAATGCTGATTGTTTGCTGTGAAAACTTGCACCTACTGCGAGTGTCAATCTGCTTGTTGTATTCTTCTCAGCAATGCTCTCACTATTATGTTATACTCAGCTTGCGTGGACCCAAGTGTCAACACATCATCCATGTGGCAAACAATTCTGTGTAAGCCCTCCATAAGAGATTTGATATTGTTCTTTGAAAGATCTCCGGTGCTGATATTATTCCAAAGCATAACCTGTTAAAATAGAACCTTCCAATTAATGTTATGGAAGTTGAGAGAAACTTGCACTCCTCTTCTAATGGTTATTTGACAGAATCCACTGTAGCATCTAAGAGAATATAAATCTTCCCTAATTTTCCAGCTCTCTCATCTACTGATACCATTGATGGATTTCTCTTTTCACAGCTTTATTCAGTTGCGCAAGATCAACACATATTCTTATGGAACAATTTGGCTTCAGAATTAATGCCATCCCGAAGCACCAATTCTTTGGCTCTTTTATGGGTGAAATGGTTCCTTTTCAATCTCTTTCTTTACGGTGATAGAATACTAATCTCGAGAGCATTGAATTTGAAATATTACAACGCCTATATCAAGGTCATATTGGCATTACTAAGGGCAGAGTCAGAGCACAGTATTTGGTTTGGTGGCTGGGTCTCTCAAGGTCATTAGAAGAAATGATATCCAGATGTATCATGTACAATTCACAGACAGGAATCAAAATAACCATGTACTAGTTTGAATTCTGTTCAGCAGCATCCAGAGGATGGACAGTGGTATACAAATGAGAGGAAAATGAGATAAAACAGACCAGCAAAGACATCACAACTCTTTAACGGGCAGCATGGTAGCACAAGTGGCTAGCACTGTGGCTTCACAGCGCCAGGATCCCAGGTTCGATTCCCCGCTGGGTCACTGTCTGTGCGGAGTCTGCACATTCTCCCCGTGTCTGCGTGGGTTTCCTCTGGGTGCTCCGGTTTCCTCCCACAGTCCAAAGACGTGCAGGTTAGGTGGAATGGCCATGTTAAATTGCCCTTAGTGTCCAAAAAAGGTTAGGAGGGGATATTGGGTTACGGGGATAGGGTGGAAGTGAGGGCTTAAGTGGGTCAGTGCAGACTCGATGGGCCGAATGGCCCCCTTCTGCACTGTATGTTCTGTGTTCTTATCAGTGTAAAAGAAGGTGAGAATCTCATAAAAATGAAGGAAGGAGAAAGAAGAGAGAACAAGAAGAAACATGGAGAGAGAAAGACAAACTACAAAACACATATGCAGAAAGACGAGGAAACTGAAGCATTGGGTTTTGCAGGAACGTCAGAGAACACTGAAATCTGACAGACCATGGGGTGAGGGAGGGGCGAGGGGAGATGTCGGATAATAGAGGATGTTAGCTGAAGTTCCATAAAGGATTAACTGGATTAAAGAATCACTGAACTGTTGTGTAGAAGGTGGCCATTTGACCCATCTCTCCAAATGAGCATCATTACTTAGTGCCACTCCCCTGCCTTTTCCCTGTACCCCTGCACATGGTTTCTATTCAGGCAATTATGTAATGCCCTCTTGAATGCTTTGATTGAACCTGCCCCACCACACTTCCAGGCAGTGCGTTCCAGACCCGAACCACTCATGTGAAAAAGATTTTTCTCATATCACATTTGCTTCTTTTGCAAATCACTTTCAACATGTGCCCGTTTGTTCTTGATCCTTTAACAGTAGGGATATTTACTCTGTCCAGCCCTCTCATGATTTTGAACATCTTGATCAATCCTCTTAGTCTTCTTCTCTCCAAGAAGAACAGTCGCAAACTTTCCGGTGCTCAACTTTCCGTTTCTGAATCTAAGTGCTGATGCCAATGGAGAATCCGTGGACTTCCACGTCAGAAAAATTGGCGCCACACCTGCACCGATTCTGCAACCGGTGAGGGGCAAACAACCGGCACCGTGTGGAACACCATCAGAACCCACAAAATCGGTGCGAGAATCACTAGGTCCGTGATGGACACTCGCAGGGCTGACAGGATGCAGCTGCTCTTAGACTATACATCCCCCACATACACACTGATCACGGCCGAAAAGATGGGACAGGTTGTGCTGGAGCACCCATACAGCTGATGGGTCGGCTGGAGTCAGAAGGCACCCAGGGAGGTGTCCCGGGGGAGGGGGGGGTCACCTTTACAACCCCGAGTGCCTGATTTAAAGCAGCCTGTCAGCGGCATGCGCAGCTGCAAGGCTGCCTTGCCAGCTGCGGTAATGGTGTTGCGTACCCCACAACCCACCTCCTGGACACCCCCCACTACTCCCCCCAGCCCTGGCAGAAGCCCCCCGGCCAGTGGCACAGCAGTCGGTGAAGTATGGCGGTGTTGGACACTGTCCGTACGACCACTCTCAGCAACCACCACGCCATGTTCATGATTTGTGAGAGCACACCATCGGGAACTCGCCCATCGGACGCGGAGAATCGCGGGTGGACCAACTAATGATATGCAACTACTTGCAGCGTGCGTCGCATTGACGCTGTTTTTGCGAGGCATGGCATCGTGATTCGGTGTCAAACCGACGCCTGCCGCGATTGTCGGGAGCTATTCTCCGCGCGATCGCACACCCTGATTTCGCCGTCGGCCAACGGAGAATCCTGCCCCAATCTTTCCTTAAAACTGAAGGTTCTAATTCCCGGGACCATTCTTGTCAACTTCTTCTGCACTCCAACGCGTTCACATCTTTCCTTTAGTCTAGCACTCAGAAACATACACAATACTCCAGCTGAAGTCTAACCTGTGTCTTTTATAAGTTCAGCATAACTCTTGCTCTTGTACCCTGTGCCCCTATTAATAAAGCCCAGGATAACTTATGCTTTATTAACTGTTCTCTCCAGCTGTCCTGGCACCTTCCATTCTGTGTATATATACACCCAGGTACCTCTGCTTCTGCACCCCCTTAAGAATTGTACTCCTTTTTTAATATTGTCTGTCCATATTCTTTCCATCAACATGCATCACCTCACACTTTTCCGCATTGAACTTCATCTTTTTTATTTATTTATTTATTGTCACATGAACCGAAGTACAGTGAAAAGTATTTTTCTGCGGCCGAGGTACACAGTACGTAGATAGTAGACAAAAGAATAATCAACAGAGAACATTGACAAATGGTACATTGACAAACAGTGATTGGTTACAGTGTGGAACAAGGGGCCAAACAAAGCAAATACACGAGCAAGAGCAGCACAGAGCGTTGTGAATAGTGTTCTTACAGGGAACAGATCAATCCGAGGGGAAGTCAACAACCTATCTGCCTGCCATCTAGAACAAGAACAAAGCAGAAGAACAAAGAAAAAGTACAGCACAGGAACAGGCCCTTCAGCCCTCCAAGCCTGCGTCGATCCAGATCCTCTATTAAAACTGTCGCCTATTTTCTAAGGATCTGTATCCGTCTGCTCCCTGCCCATTCATGTATCTGTCTAGATACATCTTAAATGACGCTATCGTGCCCGCCTCTACCACCTCCGCCGGCAATGCGTTCCAGGCACCCACCACCCTCTGCGTAAAGAACTTTCCACGCATATCTCCCTTAAACGTTTCCCCTCTCACCTTGAACTCGTGACCCCTAGTAATTGAGTCCCCCACTCTGGGAAAAAGCTTCTTCCTTTCCACCCTGTCTATACCTCTCATGATTTTGTAGACCTCAATGAGGTCCCCCCTCAACCTCCATCTTTCTAATGAAAATAATCCCAATCTTTCACAGGGAATAGAGCCCTCCATACCAGGCAACATCCTGGTGAACCTCCTCTGCACCTTCTCCAAAGCATCCACATCCTTTTGGTAATGTGGCGACCAGAACTGTATGCAGTATTCCAAATGTGGCCGAACCAAAGTCTTATACAACAGTAACATGACCTGCCAATTCTTGTACTCAATACCCCTTCCGATGAAGGAAAGCATGCCATATACCTTCTTGACCACTCTATCAACCTGCGCAGCCACCTTCAGGGTACTTGAACACCCAGATCTCTTTGTACATCAATTTTCCCCAGGGCTTTTTCATTTGCCGAATAGTTCGCTCTTGAATCTTCCAAAATGCATCACCTCGCATATGCCCGGATTGAACTCCATCTGCCATTTCTCCGCCCAACTCTCCAATCTATCTATAGTCTTCTGTATTCTCTGACAGTCTCCTTCACTATCTGCTACTCCACCAATCTTAATGTAATCTGCAAACTTGCTAATCAGACCACCTATACCTTCCTCCAGATCATTTATGGAAATCACAACAACAGTGGTCCCAGCACGGATCCCTGTGGAACACCACTGGTCACAGTCCTCCATTTTGCGAAAATCCCTTCCACTCTCTGTCTCCTGGTGTCCAGCCAGTTCTTTACCCATCTAGCTAGTACACCCTGGACCCCATGAGACTTCACTTTCTCCATCAGCCTACCATGGGGAACCTTATCAAATGCCTTACTGAAGTCCATGTATATGACATCTACAGCCGTTCCCTCATCAATCAACTTTGTCACTTCCTCAAAGAATTCTATTAAGTTGGTAAGAAATGACCTTCCCTGCACTAAACCATGTTGCCTATCACTGATAAGCCCATTTTCTTCCAAATGGGAATAGATCCTGGCCGGGAATCTCCCCTACCCGGCGGGGCGGGGGAATCCGGCGTAATGGAATGGCGTGAACCACACCTGCGTCGGGCCGCGCACCTTTAGGGGCCAAGCCCTCACCTTGAGGGGCTAGGCCCGCGCCAGAGTGATTTCCGCCCCACTGGCTGGCGGGTAAGGCCTTTGGTGCCATGCCAGCCGGCACTGAAAGGACTTCGCCGGGCGACGCATGCACGGGAGCGTCAGTGGCCGCTCACGGCATCCCCGCGCATGTGCAGTGGAGGGGGTCTCTTCCGCCTCCGCCATTGTGAAGACCATGGCGAAGGCGGAAGAAAAAGAGTGCCCCCATGGCACAGGCCCGCCCGCCGATCGGTGGGCCCCGATCGCGGGCCAGGCCACCATGGGGGCACCCCCCGGGGCCAGATCGCCCCGCGCTCCCCCCAGGACCCCGGAGCCCGCCCGCGCCGTCTGCTCCCGCCGGTAAGGTAGGTGGTTCAATCCACGCCGGCTGGTGAGGGTTGACAGCGGCGGGACTTCGGCCCATCGCGGGCCGGAGAATCGCCGGGGGGGGCCCGCCGACCGGCGCGGCGCGATTCCCGCCCGCGGTGAATCTCTGGTGGCGGAGAATTCGGGACACGGCGGAAGCGGGATTCACGCCAGCTCCCGGCGATTCTCCGACCCGGTGGGGGGTCGGAGAATCGCGCCCCCTATCCCTCAGTATCTTCTTCAGCATCTTCCCTACCACTGCCGTCAGGCTCACCGGTCTATAATTACCTGGATTATCCCTGCTACCCTTCTTAAACAAGGGAACAACATTAACAATTCTCCAGTCCTCCAGTAGCTCACCCGTGTTCAAGGATGCTGCAAAGATATCTGTTAAGGCCCCAGCTATTCCCTCTCTCACTTCCCTCAGTAACCTGGGATAGATTCCATCCGGACCTAGGGACTTGTCTACCTTAATGCCTGTTATAATACCCAACACATCCTCCCTCCTTATGCCGACTTGACCTAGAGTAACCAAACATCTATCCCTAACCTCAACATCCGTCATTTCCCTCTCCTCGGTGAATACCGATGCAAAGTACTCATTAAGAATCTCACCCATTTTCTCTGACTCCACGCATAACTTTCCTCTTTTGTCCATGAGTGGGCCAACCCTTTCTCTAGTTACCCTCTTGCTCCTTATATATGAATAAAAGGCTTTGGGATTTCCCTTAACCCTGTTTGCTAAAGATATTTCATGACCCCTTTTAGCCCTCTTGATTCCTCGTTTCAGATTGATCCTACATTCCCAATATTCTTCCAAAGCTTCGTCTGTCTTCAGTCGCCTAGACCTTATGTATGCTTCCTTTTTCCTCTTAGCTAGTCTCACAATTTCACCTGTCATCCATGGGTCCCTAATCTTGCCATTTCAATCCCTCATTTTCACAGGGACATGTCTGTCCTGCACTCTCATCAACCTCTTTTTAAAAGCCTCCCACATATCAAATGTGGATTTACCTTCAAACAGCTGCTCCCAATCCACATTCCCCAGCTCCTGCCGAATTTTGGTACAGTTGGCCTTCCCCCAATTTAGCACTCTTCCTTTAGGACCACTCGTGTCTTTGTCCATGAGTATTCTAAAACTTACGGAATTGTGATCACTATTCCCAAAGTAATCCCCGACTGACACTTCAACCAGCTGGCCGGGCGCATTCCCCAACACCAGGTCCAGTATGGCCCCTTCCCGAGTTGGACTATTTACATACTGCTCTAGAAAACCCTCCTGGATGCTCCTTACAAATTCTGCTCCATCTAGACCTATGACACTAAGTGTATCCCAGTCAATGTTGGGAAAATTCAAATCTCCTATCACCACCACCCTGTTGCTCCTACATCTTTCCATAATCTGTTTACATATTTGTACCTCTATCTCACGCTCGCTGTTGGGAGGTCTGTAGTACAGTCCCAACTTTGTTACCGCACCCTTCCTATTTCTGAGCTCTGCCCATATTGCCTCACTGCTCAAGTCCTCCATAGTGCCCTCCTTCAGCACAGCTGTGATATCCTCTCTGACCAGTAATGCAACTCCTCCACCCCTTTTACCTCCCTCTCTATCCCGCCTGAAGCATCGATATCCTGGGATATTTAGTTGCCAATCATGCCCTTCCCTCAACCAAGTCTCAGTAATAGCAATAACATCATGCTCCCAGGTACCAATCCAAGCCCTAAGTTCATCTGCCTTACCTACTACACTTCTTGCACTAAAACAAATGCACCACAGACCACCAGTCCCTTTGCGTTCATCATCTGCTCCCTGCCTACTCTTCCCCTTAGTAACGCTGACATCATGATCTAGTTCCTTACAGGCTTTAGTTCCTACCTCCTTCCTGTCCACTAACTTCCTCATTTAGTTCCCATCCCCCTGCCACATAAGTTTAAACCCTCCCCAACAGTGTTAGCAAAAGCACCCCCAAGGACATTGGTTCCAGTCCGGCCCAGGTGTAGACCGTCCAATTTGTAGTAGTCCCACCTCCCCCAGAACTGGTCCCAATGTCCCAAAAATCTGAACTCCTCCCTCCTACACCATCTCTCAAGCCATGCATTCATCCTGCCTATTCTTTCATTTCCACTCTGACTACCACGTGGCACTGGTAGCAGTCCTGAGATTACTACCTCTGAGGTCCGACTTTTTAACTTGGCTCCTAACTCCCTACATTCTGCTTGTAGGACCTCATCCCATTCTTTACCTATATCATTGGTGCCTATATGCACCACGACAACTGGGTGTTCACCCTCCCCCTTCAGAATGTTCTGCAGCCGATCTGAGACACCCCTGACCCGTGCATCTGGGAGGCAACATACCATTGGGGGCAGCACGGTAGCCTTGTGGATAGCACAATTGCTTCACAGCTACAGGGTCCCAGGTTCGATTCCGGCTTGGGCCACTGTCTGTGCGGAGTCTGCACATCCTCCCCGTGTGTGCGTGGGTTTCCTCCGGGTGCTCCGGTTTCCTCCCACAGTCCAAAGATGTGCAAGTTAGGTGGATTGGCCATGATAAATTGCCCTTAGTGTCCAACATTGCCCTTAGTGTTGGGTGGGGTTACTGGGTTATGGGGATAGGGTTGCGGTGTTGACCTTGGGTAGGGTGCTCTTTCCAAGAGCCGGTGCAGACTCGATGGGCCGAATGGCCTCCTTCTGCACTGTAAATTCTATGAAATACGGGAGACTCATTATCGACCACAGAACCGCCTATCTACTCCCCTTACAATTGAATCCCCTATGACTATAGCCCTTCCACTCTTTTTCCCGCCCTTCTGTACAGCAGAGCCAGCCACGGTGCCATGAACCTGGCTACTGCTGCCTTCCCCTGGTAAGCCATCTCCCCCAACAGTATCCAAAACGGTATACCTGTTTTGGAGGGAGATGACCGCAGGGGGCACCAGCACTGCCTTCCTGCTTTTTCTCTGCCTTTTGGTCACCCATTCCCTTTCTCCCTCAGCAATCCTAATCTGTGGTGTGACCAATTCACTAAACGTGCTGTCCACGATATCCTCAGCATCGCGGATGCTACAAAGTGAGTCCATCCGCAGCTCCAGAGCTCTCATGCGGTCTAACAAGAGCTGCAGCTGGACACACTTCCCGCAAGTGAAGGAACCAGGGACATCAGCCCCCTGAGTTCCCACATTGAGCAAGAGGAGCATAACACGGGTCTGAGATTTCCTGCCATTTTTAATCTTAAGCTTAACTTAGTCCAACTATAATATCAAATAATAGATAAATGAAAAAGGAAAAAAAAAAGAAAAATTGTCACGTGGCTGGTCAAATATTCATGCATATATCTGATAGAGTTGATTGGTCAAATGGTCTTTCCTTGTTGACAGCTGAAGTTCCCAGCATAAAAATTAAGAACTGTACATACTCCTTTCACGTTCACAGAGGCACTTTATCTTCTTGGTGTTCATCTTCTTGCTGCGTCTGCTATCTGTCATTGATAATTTGTTCCAGGTTTGCACTCTGTACTGCAGACACAAAAAAATCCCATATAGCACATTTGGGAGGCAATGATGGAGTGGTATTGTGATTGGACTAGTAATCCATAGATCCAGGATTTGAACCTAATGATGACCGTGAAACCATTGTCAATTGTCGTAGAAACCCATCTGGTTCATTAATGTCCTTTAGGGAAGGAAATCTGCCATCCTTACCTCGACTGGCGTACATGTGACTCCAGACCCACAGCAATGAAATGGCCACAGGCCAAAGGAAATGGGCAACAAATGCCGGTGCTTGCCAGCAACGCGAAAATCCCAAGAAAGAACGCAGAGCAAAATGACTACAAATTTGCAGTTGGAACACAGAGTCCAATAATGGAAGAAATCAAGAGTGCCAGGTCGAAACAACACCCAGGAACATAGAACATAGAACATTACAGCGCAGTACAGGCCCTTCGGCCCTCGATGTTGCGCCGACCTGTGAAACCACTCTAAAGCCCATCTACACTATTCCCTTATTGTCCATATGTCTAGCCAATGACCATTTGAATGTCCTTAGTGTTGGCGAGTCCACTACTGTTGCAGGCAGGGCATTCCACGCCCTTACTACTCTCTGAGTAAAGAACCTACCTCTGACATCTGTCTTATATCTATCCCCCTTCAATTTAAAGGTATGTCCCCCTCGTGCTAGACATCACTATCCGAGGAAAAAGGCTCTCACTGTCCACCCTATCCAATCCTCTGATCATCTTGTATGCCTCAATTAAGTCACCTCTTAACCTTCTTCTCTCTAACGAAAATAGCCTCAAGTCCCTCAGCCTTTCCTCATAAGATCTTCCCTCCATACCAGGCAACATTCTGGTAAATCTCTGCACCCTTTCCAATGCTTCCACATCCTTCCTATAATGCGGCGACCAGAATTGCACGCAATACTCCAAATGCGGCCGCACCAGAGTGTTGTATAGCTGCAACTTGACCTCATGGCTCCTAAACTCAATCCCTCTACCAATAAAAGCTAACACACCGTACGCCTTCTTAACAACCCTCTCAACCTGGGTGGCAACTTTCAGGGATCTATGTACATGGACACCAAGATCTCTCTGCTCATCCACACTGCCAAGAATCTTACCATTAGCCCAGTACTAAGTCTTCCTGTTATTCCTTCCAAAATGAATCACCTCACACTTTTCTGCATTAAACTCCATTTGCCACCTCTCAGCCCAGCGCTGCAGCTTATCTATGTCCCTCTGTAACTTGTAACATCCTTCCGCACTGTCCACAACTCCACCGACTTTAGTGTCATCTGCAAATTTACTCACCCATCCTTCTACGCCCTCCTCCAGGTCATTTATAAAAATGACAAACAGCAGTGGCCCCAAAACAGATCCTTGTGGTACACCACTAGTAACTGGACTCCAGTCTGAACATTTCCCATCAACCACCACCCTTTGTCTTCTTCCATCTAGGCAATTTCTGATCCAAACTGCTACATCACCCTGAATCCCATGCCTCTGTATTTTCTGCAGTAGCCTACCGTGGGGAACGTTATCAAACACTTTACTGAAATCCATATACACCACATCAACTGCTTTACCCTCATCCACCTGTTTGGTCACCTTCTCAAAGAACTCTATAAGGTTTGTGAGGCACGACCTACCCTTCACAAAACCGTGTTGACTATCTCTAATCAAATTATTCCTTTCCAGATGATTATACATCCTATCTCTTATAAACCTTTCCAAGATTTTGCCCACAACAGAAGTAAGGCTCACTGGTCTATAGTTACCGGGGTTATCTCTACTCCCCTTCTTGAACAAGGGGACAACATTTGCTATCCTCCAGTCTTCTGGCACTATTCCTGCAGACAAAGATGACTTAAAGATCAAGGTCAAAGGCTCAGCAATCTCCTCCCTAGCTTCCCAGAGAATCCTAGGATAAATCCCATCCGGCCCAGGTGACTTATCTATTTTCACACTTTCTAGAATTGCTAACACCTCCTCCTAATGAACCTCAAGCCCTTCTAGTCTTGTAGCCTGAATCTCAGTATTCTCCTCGACAACATTGTCTTTTTCCTGTGTGAATACTGACGAAAAATATTCATTTAGCACCTCTCCTATCTCCTCGGACTCCAAGCACAAGTTCCCACTGCTGTCCTTGACTGGCCCTATTCTTACCCTAGTCATTCTTTTATTCCTGACATATCTATAGAAAGCTTTAGGGTTATCCTTGATCCTACCTGCCAAAGACTTCTCATGTCCCCTCCTGGCTCTTCTTAGCTCTCTCTTTAGGTCCTTCCTAGCTAACTTGTAACTCTCGAGTGCCCTAACTGAACCTTCATGTCTCATCTTTACATAAGTCTCCTTCTTCTTCTTGACAAGTGTTTCGACTGCTTTAGTAAACCACGGTTCCTTCACTCAACCACTTCCTCCCTGCCTGACAGGTACATACTTATCAAGGACACGTAATAGCTGTTCCTTGAACAAGCTCCACATTTCCATTGTGCCCATCCCCTGCAGTTTTCCTCTCCATCCAATGTATCCTAAGTCTTGCCTCATCGCATCATAATTGCCTTTCCCCCAGATATAACTCTTGCCCTGCGGTATATACCTATCCCTTTCCATCACTAAAGTAAACGTAATCGAATTGTGGTCACTATCACCAAAGTGCTCACCTACCTCCAAATCTAACACCTGTCCTGGTTCATTACCCAGTACCAAATCCAATATGGCCTCGCCTCTCGTTGGCCTATCTACATACCCTCCTGCACACATTGGACAAAAACGGACCCATCTAATGTACTCGAACTATAGCGTTTCCAGTCAATATTTGGAAAGATAAAGTCCCCCATAACAACTACCCTGTTGCTTTCACTCCTATCCAGAATCATCTTTGCAATCCTCTCCTCTACATCTCTGGAACTTTTCAGAGGCCTATAGAAAACCCCTAACATGGTGACCTCTCCTTTCCTGTTTCTAACCACAGTCCATACTACCTCAGTAGACGAGTCCTCATCAAACGTCCTTTCTGCCACTGTAATACTGTCCTTGACTAACAATGCCACCCCTCCCCCTCTTTTACCACCTTCCCTGAGCTTACTGAAATATCTAAATCCCAGCACCTGCAACAACCATTCCTGTCCCTGCTCTATCCATGTCTCCGAAATGGCCACAACATCGAAGTCCCAGGTACCAACCCATGCCGCAAGTTCACCCACCTTATTCCCGATGCTCCTGGCATTGAAGAAGACACACTTTAAACCACCTTCCTGCCTGCCGGTACACTCCTGCAACTTTGAAACCCTACTCATGACCTCACTACTCTCAACCTCCTGTATACTGGAGCTACAATTCAGGTTCCCAAGCCCCTGCTGAACTAGTTTAAACCCTCCCGAAGAGCATTAGCAAATTTCCCCCCCAGAATATTGGTACCCCTCTGGTCCAGGTGCAGAGGGGTCCCACCGACCCCAGAATGAGCCCCAATTATCCAGAAATCTGAAACCCTCCCTCCTGCACCATCCCTGTAGCCACGTGTTCAACTCCTCTCTCTCCCTATTCCTCGTCTCGCTATCACGTGGCACAGGTAACAACCCAGAGATAATAACTCTGTTTGTCCTAGATCAAAGTTTCCACCCTAGCTCCCTGAATTCCTGCCTTACATCCCCATCCCTTTTCCTACCTATGTCGTTGGTACCTATGAGGACCACGACTTGGGGCTGCTCCCCCTCCCCCTTAAGGATCCCGAAAACACGATCCGAGACATCATGCACCCTGGCACCTGGAAGGCAACACACCAGCCGTGAGTCTCTCTCGTTCCCACAGAATCTCCTATCTATCCCCCAAACTATGGAGTCTCCAATGACTAACGCTCTACTCCTCTCCCCGCTTCCCTTCTGAGCAACAGGGACAGACTCTGTGCCAGAGACCTGTACCCCATGGCTTAACCCTGGTAAGTCCCCCCCCCCCAACAGTATCCAAAGCGGTATACTTGTTACTAAGGGGAACGGCCACAGGGGATCCCTGTACTGACTGCTTCCTCCCAGCCCCTCTCACCGTCACCCATCTATCTTTATTCTTTGGAGTAACTACATCCCTGAAGCTTCTATCTATGACCAACTCTGCCTCCCGAATGATCCGAAGTTCATCCAACTCCAGCTCCAGTTCCCTAACGCGGTTTCTGAGGAGCTGGAGATGGGTGCACTTCCCACAGATGAAATCAGCAGGGACACTGACGGCGTCCCTCACCTCAAACATTCTGCAGGAGGAACATTGCACTACCTTCCCTGTCATCCACTCTAGATTTTAAAAAAAAGAAAGAAAGAGCTTACCTGTTATTCACTCCCCTTCTCAGCAAGCTCTCACTCAGCAACCTCTGCGCCCCGCACGATAACACCTGAGGGAAAATAAATAAAAACTAATTACCAGTCACTAGCCAATCCCTTACCTGCAGGCTGTGACGTCACGGTTCCACTTTCCACTTCTACCTGCCCTCGAGTCTTCCTCTTGATCCTTACAGCGGTTGTTTTTTTTGGTTACAGGAGGGGGTAGGGAGGGAAACACTGAAGAAGTGTTTCGGGTTTAAGTGTCGCTTGACAAGAGCTCCTCCACAAACCACCTCCAAGTTAGGGTGAGCACACGGACGTATGCAAATTTCCCCTGCAACGGCCAATCAGCAGCTCCGCTCTACTGCCCTCTGCAGGAGTAGCAGTCGGAAGATCATCAGTGAATTGATCCAGAATAAATCCTGGCCAGATTATTGTAGGCAGCAAACCTGCAGTTACAAACAATCAGTGTGGAAGAGCATACCAGGGAAAAATTAGACCAACCAGGTGAAGATGCAATACAGGATGATATGCATGTTAAATAGAGGAAGCAGCATCCTATAGACACAACCAAGTAATCTCGCAACCAAACGATCAGATTAAAAAACTCTGCAATCCTGCTGCACCCAGTCCTAAATGGTAGTGGACAATCAAACAGCTAACCGGAGGAGCTGGCTTCACAAACATCCTTAATGATGGGAGAGCCCACTGCATCAGTGCAAACGGCAAGGTTGCAACATGTGCAACGATCTTTAGGCAAAAGTGGCAACTGGACGACCAGCCCTACCTGCTGAAGTCCCCAGCTTAACAGATGCCAGCCTCAGCCAATTCAATTCACTGCACATGGTAAGGGGGCACGGTGGCGCAGTGGTTACACGAGTGCCTCACGGCGCTGAGGACCAAGGTTCGATCATGGCCCCGGGTCACTGTCCGTGTGGAGTTTGCACATTCTTCCCGTATATGCGTGGGTCTCACCCTCACACCCCAAAGATATGCAGGATAGGTGAATTGGCCAAACTAAATTGCCTCTTAATTGGGAAAAAAGGAAAAGAAGAATTGAGTACTCTGAATTTTTTTTTTAAATCACTGCACACGATATCAAGAAATAGCTGAAGGTAGCTGGGAGTGCAGGAGGCGAAAGAGGCTGGTATTCTGGCCTTTGCGTCCCTGGTAGCCCGGCGAAGGATTCTCCTTCAGTGGAAGGATGCGAGGCCCCCAAGCGTGGAATCCTGGATCAGCAATATGGCGGGGTTCATTAAATTGGAGAGGGTTAAATTCGCCTTGAGAGGGTCGGTACAAGGGTTCTTTAGGCGGTGGCAACCGTTCTTAGACTTCCTGGCAGAACGGTAGACATTGATCAATGGCAGCAGCAACTCGGGGCTGGGGGGGTGGGGGGGGGGGGGGGGGGCGGGGGGGGGGGGGGGGGGGGCGGGGGGGGGGGGGGGTGGGTTACTTTATAATTATTTTTGTTATTGTTATTTACACTGAAGGGTCTGAGGGGGTGTATATACCTGTTGTGTCAAGTCGGGGTGTTAATGTTAATTTATTATTTATGTACAGGGGGGAGGGGTTTGGGGGGTTGCTTTTCTAGACCGTGTTTTGTACTTAACCCTGTTGGGTTCTTTTTTTCATTTTGTTATTGATATTTTGTGAAAACCTTAATAAAAATTATTTTTTTAAAAAAGAAATCGTTGAAGGCACCGGATGTGACAATGGCTATGGACTCTGATAACATTACAGCTGCAGCACTGAAGACATGCGCTCCAGAATTAAACTGTTACAGTGCAGCTGCAATATGCTAAATTGCACAGGTGCGTCTGGATCCATAAAAAGCAGGACAAATCCAAACCAGCCAACTATTGCTCCATTAGTCTACTCTCAACTATCAGGAAAGTGACAGAAGGTGTCATCGACAATGCTCTCAAGGGGTGTTTACTCAACAATAACCAGCTCGCTAATGGTCAGCCCAGACCTCGTTACTGTGTTGGTCCAAACATGGACAAAAGAGATGAACCACAGAGATGAGGTGAGAATGTCCTTGACAGTGATACCAAGAAGCCTGAACAAAATTGAAGTCAAAGGGAATTAGGGGGGAAATTCTTCACTTGAGCAAAGGAATATGTTGGAAGCCAATAAGTTTAGCCCCAGGACATTGCCACATTGGTTAGTCAGTGTTGAGTCCTAGGCCAAGCTACCTTCAGCTGTTTCATTAATGATCTTTCCTGCAACATACAGTCAGAAGGGGGAATGTTTGATGGAGCGGGATTCTCCCATAATCGGCGCGATCGCCGGAACCCGGCTCCAAAAACGGCACGGATCACTCTGGTGTCGGGGCCCCCCAAATGGCGCAAAGTCTCCGGCCCGGAATGGGCTAGTAGCGCCGTGACGCCATTCGCGACGGCGTCACCCGTCGCAGACGCGTGGCATCACAGCACAAAAGATGCCCTCCCCTCCAGAGAGCCGTCAAGATGGCCGCCCGCTGCGCAGCTCCGAGATTCCATGAGCGCGAAATCGAGGTGCTCCTAGATGCAGTGGAGCAGAGGAGGGAGGCCCTGTATCCCGAACACGGCTGCAGGGTCGCCCCACGCCTCAACCGGCGCCTGTGCAGTGCACCTCTCTATCACAGCCCTGGTCACTGCATGGGCATCGTTGTAGCCATTCTCCACATCAGTCTGTGGCCTCCGTATAAGCGTCATCAGCCATGACCGCAACGGGTAACCCCTGTCGCCCAGCAACCAGCCCCTGAGCCGGGGGGGGCATCCCTCGAACATGGTGGGGATGTAATAGTGCACCAATACGAATGAGTTATGTACACTGACTGGGTACTGGGCGCAGACGTGCAGGATCATCATGCGGTGGTCGCAGACCACCTGAATGTCCATGGAATAGGTCCCCTTCCTATTGGTGAACACGGCCCTGTTATCTGCAGGTGGCCGCACGGCAACGTGCATCCCATCGATCGCGCCCTGGACCGTGGGAAACCCGGCCACGGCAGCGAAGCCCGCTGCCTGGGCATCCTGGCTGGCCCGGTCCACAGGGAACTGGATGTAGCGGTGCGCCATGGCATATAGGGCATCTGTCACTGCCCGGATGCACCGGTGCACCGATGCCTGCGCGATGCCGGACAGGTCCCCACTCGGCACCTGGAATGACCCCGTGGCATAAAAGTTCAGGGCCACCGTAACCTTGACGGACACGGGGAGAGGGTGTCCTCCCCAAGTGCCACGCAGTGCCAGGTGTGCCATCGGGTGGCAGATATGGGCGACGGTTTACTGGCTCATCCGGAGTCTCCTCCTGCATGCCCGGTCCGTGAGGTCCTGGTACGACAGCCGGGGCCGGTACACACGGTGCCTCCTCGGGCGTCTCCGTCGCTGTGGCACCATGACCGTCCAGCCTGGGTGGCTGCCGCCTGCCCCTCTGCGGCATGCTCCTCTGCGGCAACCTCCGCCGCCTCCGTGGCACGCTCCTCCTCCTGCTCCCCCAGTGCGGCTCCCGCCACGGCGGCCAACATTGCTGGCTGATCACCAAACATAACGGCCTGCAGGGGGTGGAGGGTGGGGGGGGGGGGGGGGGGGGGGCGAACGACGACATATCAGCATTGCCCGTAGGCCCATCCCCCCCCCCCCCCCGCAGGCAGGTGCCATGAGCTGCATGGTCACGTCTGCTAGAAGCTGGCACCTGGCCAGGCAGACGACCTCCCTCGCCCTCTCCCCCCCCCCCTCCCCGGCACTCGCCCTCTCCCCCCTCCCCGGCACTCGCCCTCTCCCCCCTCCCCGGCATTCGCCCCCTATCCCCGGCACTTTCCCCCCCTTCCCGGAACTCGCCGTCTCCCCCCCTCCCCGGCACTCGCCCCTTCTCTTCGACACTCGCCCCCCCTCCCCAGCATACGCCCACACCCCCTCCCCGGCACTTGCCCTCTCCCCCTCCACGGCACTCGCCCTCTCCACCCCCCCGGCACTCACCCTCTCCCCCCTCCCCAGTGTAGCCACATAAATTGGCCAACTCCCGATTTAAAATGGCGAACGGCAAAGGCTGATGGGAAAGTCAGCCAACATAGACAGAAACCAGCAGCTGCAGGTTTGCTGTGTATTTATCTCTGCAGAGACCAGACAACATCGATACCAGCGACCATCAGCATAACAAAGTAGCAGCGATCTGCATACTGATGAGCAATCCCCGGGAACAATAAGTAACATTTTTGACACACAAAGCAAAGCCAGACTCCTCGGCGCCAGCAGGAGCCAACACAAAGGAGATGAACGCGCACCTCAAGACCGCCCATCGATCAGGGAACCGCTCCAGTATTGGAGAAATCGAACCAAGCGATTGGGACAAAGTCCAATCACTTGAGACCAGGTACAGGGTCCGCCCAGAAAGGCGGGAAGCCCCTGGGGACTATAAGAGTTGAGCCCCAAGTTCAAATCGCGCTCTCTTCACTCTCATCTTCCTGCCCGGGTCACCCAGCAACACGAACCAACATTGACCGTGACCAGTGCAGTGATCGTCGACTGACGTAAGTCTTAATTCAACGCTCGCTACGGGATAGGCGCTCCTAGCTACCAATCCGTATCAACTTTGAATCCCGCAGACTCAGAACCCGAACAAAAGGCCATTTGTTCCCCTGACCTGGTGGGCCAGTCCGAAGTTAAGTATAGGCCTGTTAGTTGTAGAAGTAGCTTAGAAGTAGAATTTGTGCATGAGTAGCGATTACTGTGTATAATAAATGTGCTTTGATTTAATCTTACGAATCGGTGTATTGGGTTATTGATCATTACTCGGACTTGAACCTTTGTGGCGGTATCATAAAGATACCTGGCAACTCGAGAGCAAAGGTAATAAAACAGAGCAATTGAACCAAGGAGAAAATCAGCAACATTATTTGGCGACTCTGGTGGGAGCCGATCTAGAAGTGGCATAACCACTCCGGGAGAACCCAAGAATTTGAATTAGAGATCCAATTGGGAACAGAAAACCACAAGAGTTCAAGCAGTTCTGATCAATACTCATAATTCAGAAGTGTGCGTATGCATGCGTAACTAACTGGGCGATAAGGTAAAACTGATAGATGTAAAACTGTCGGAAGTTTGTATATCGGAAAGTAGCGAAAGCCGTACCCGTATTTACAGCACCGCCTTAATACCCCTGTCCCAAATTTGAAGAGCAGCATTCGGAGAGGAAAGATGGCAATGCAGGCAATGCAGCGCCTCATGAACCCAGAGGAATTTGCGGTCGCAGCGACCAGTAGTAGTAGAGTGGGACAATGTCCCATTTGGGAGGAAGAGATCAGGAAATATCTCAAAGGGAAAGGATGGCCCCTTTGGAATGAATTCTGTGACAACGAGGAATCAGGCCCCGGGAATATAGGACATACTTGGTGGGAGAACCTGAGCGAGATCCACAAAAAGAGCTTAGGGAAAGCTCACAAGCCGATGGCAATCGTGTCCTGCTTGGCACAATTGCGAGGCACAGAGGAGGTTGTTAGGACGCTCCGGAAAGAGATAGAAGGCATACATCGAATGAGTAAGGTCGATGTAAGCGAGGTAGAAAAGGTGAATTTGGAATTGAGAAGGAAGTTGGCAGCAAAAGATGGAGAGGTGGAGGATGCTAAAAGAGCACACCAGTCTTGTCTGGCGCACTTAAGCAGCTTCCAGTCTCAATATGAAAAGGCCTATCAGGACATGCAACATGCAGTCTTGGTACGTGAAGAAACAGAAAAGCAGGTAGAAGCATTGCAGAGACAGTGCAGCGATCTAAAGGCAGCATTAAGAGCACTCCATGCTGCACCACGGAACAAAGACAAAGTACGCTAGATCACGCAAAGTGCCGGAAGCAGATTGCAGAGCTGCAATCGCTGCTTTTAGTTCAGAAAGGCTTCCAGGAAATCTTTGGAGCAAAATTAGATCAGGAAGACGGCCCTGATTGGGAAGAATTAAACAAGACAGCGCAGAGATATGTTCAGGGAACATGTGCACAGGGAAAGCCACAAAATAGGAAAGCGCCCCAACCCCCCACAGAGCAGAGAGTTCAAGCTCCAATGAACCCAGTCACCACCCACCGCACAGCCACATCGGACGATGTGGAATTTCTATACTCCATCCCCTTAACAGTGACCCAATTACGGGACGCGTGCGATAAGATCACACCGTTCCTCCCCACCTCAGACCCCCACCATTTCTTTGCCACAGTCAAGCATCAGGCGACCATGTACGGCCTGGATGAGCGAGAGCATGTAAAGCTCACAGTTTTAAGTTTAGACCCTTCAGTAGCAGCAGCCCTTGCCGACCCACAGAATGTAAGAGGAGGCACCCTTGCAGAAATGCATACCGCGATCCTGGATGCGATCGGGTATAACCGGGGTGACCCCGTAGATGGCCTCAACAAATGCAGGCAAAAGAAAGCCGAGCACCCCACAGCATTTTGCTGGACGCCTGTGGATCCACTTTGCAGCAATCTTTGGAGACTTAGACCGTGCCCATTTGTCCCCAGACAACATGGCCAAATGGATCTGCACCCTTATCTCCCATGCCACAGAAACAGGACAGAAAGCTTGCGCGAGTTATGATCCCTCAGAGGAGACCCATAACGAGAAGTGGGTAGTGAAAAGATTGTCCCGCGCTTGGGAGCAATCTATACAAAGCAAACCCGCAGTCAAGAATCCCGAGGAAAAGCAGGCCGACGCAGATATGCAGGCAGTAAAAGCACACCAGAACCCCGCACGGGTGAATGAAGGAAAGAACAGCCCCCACCCAAGTCACAGGAGTGTTACAACTGCAGACAGTTGGGACACTTCGCAAGAGAGTGCAATGCCCCTAGAAAGCCACAGAGAGCCCAGCAGACGGGCACTCTGAGTAAGAATAAGACAGAGCCCATTCATAGTGTTAGCGCCCGTTCAGATCAGACGGACTTGATCGGAACGGACTGACGGTGTACGGGCTCCCCCAGTTGGGTCTGCGACACCCTTTGGGATAGGTCCGGACGACCGGTAGTTGAAGCGAAAATTCGTGGACAGCCCATCGAATTTCTCTGAGACACAGGAGGGTCCCGCACCACAATAAATTCCTCCACCATGTTCCAAAAGGACACGTGGCCCACTACAGCCACCATCACCCTCAGCGACTTTACAGGCCACTCACAGCAGGGACACATCACAGCCCCTGTACTTATTCAAATCGGTACCATCACCACCAAGCACCCCGTAGTTTTAGTTGACCTGCCCCACACAGCAGAACACATTCTGGGAATAGATTTCATGAATTCCCACAATCTTTCATTTGATCCAGTCAACCAGTGTGTCTGGAAGTTGGCAAAATCCGCAAGAGCCCCCGCAACGCTCAACATAGGAGAGTACGCGAACAAAATTAGCGCAGTAGGCGGATTTTGGTTCAACCCGACCACGCTTAGTACGGACAAGAAGGTTAAGGCAGTTCTGCAAAAGAACAGGGCAGCATTCGCGACCCACAAGCACTACTGTGGACGGATGATTGGCTCCGTACAAATAACAGGACCTGACCCTAGACCCCCAAAACAGTATGGATTTCCCCAAGAGGCAGAGGGAGAAATCTCAAAGGTAATAGAAAGCTTATTAGAGCAGGGCGTACTTAGATCAGTAGCCTCCACTAATAATGCCCCGATTTGGCCAGTGAGAAAGCCCGATGGATCATGGCAACTGACCATCGATTACCGGGAACTCAACAAAATCACCCCCGCAGCAACCCCTACAGTAGCAACAAGTCCCGAGACCATGCTCAAGCAGGGACTCAATTCCCGATTCTTTACGGTTTTGGATGTCAATAATGGATTCTGGTCCATTCCATTGGCAAAGGCGTGCCAGTACAAATTTGCCTTCACCTTTAAAGCACAGCAGTACACATGGACATGCCTGCCACAAGGATTCCACAACTCCCCCTCCATTTTCCACCGACAGCTGGCAAATGGTTTAGCCAAATTCTCTCGCCCCGAATGTCTGGTTCAGTACGTAGATGACCTACTACTGCAGGCAGACACCAAGGAAGAGCACATTGAGCTTCTGTCCGAACTCCTGGAACTCTTACACTCAATCGGTTGTAAAGTCAACCCCAAAAAGGCCCAGATTTTGGAAGATAAGGTGATATATTTGGGAACAATTATCACACATGGTAAACGCGAAATCGAGCATAAAAGGATTGACTCGATTGCTAAATTGCCCCTTCCCCAGAATGTTTCAGCCCTCCGGTCGTTTTTAGGACTGGTTGGCTACTGCCGAAACCACATTGACGGTTTCACCAGCAAGGCAGCACCCCTCTCAGACCTCCTAAAGAAAGGAGCCCGCTGGGAATGGCTTCCGCAGCATACGCATGCTGTGGACTCTTTAAAACAGGCACTCATAGCAGCCCCCGCACGACAAGTTCCAGACCCACTTTCCCCTTACGCCATAGAGGTAGCGATCACAGACCACACCCTTTCGGCCATGCTCCTCCAGGAACGGCACGACCAATTAAGGCCCGTAGCTTACGCCTCCTAAATTTTAGATGCTGTGGAGCAGGGATTTTCCGCCTGTGAGAGGCACCTGCTCGCAGTATTTTGGGCAATGCAGTACTTTTCATATATTACCAGACTGAACCTCATCACAATTCTCACCGAACACACCCCCACCCAACTTTTACTGGACGGACGACTCAAGGACGGTACAGTAAGCCAGATTAGAGCAGCTAGATGGACCCTTCTCTTTCAGGGACGGGACATCACTGTTAAACGGACAAAAACGTTTTTTAGCCGACAACCTACAGTACCCCGGAACCCCCCAGGAATGTGAAATTATCTCGCCACACCACAGCACAGGCCCTTTTATTGCGAAACCCCCCCCCCCCAGAAAGATAGGTAGTTCAACCCAGAGCCCCCAGCACACAGACACGTGTGAGCCCATAAAGATCTATGTGGATGGATCTTCCACAGTATTGGATGGGAAGCGCATAACATGTTGCGGCATTTATGTCGAGGACGCGCAGGGCTGCGCCCTCGAAGAAATCGCAATAAAACATCCAGGCCACTTAGGCGCGCAGGCAGCAGAGCTCGCGGCCATCGCGTATATAGTGGAACGCCCAGATTCCTTCCCCAGCCCAGCAGACATATACTTGGACAGCCTCTATGTCTGCAACAGCCTCACGGAATTTCTGCCCCTGTGGAAAGCAAGAGGATTTGTTTCCGCAGACGGAAAGCCCCTCCCCTCAGCCCCATTGCTCCGTCACATTTTAGAGAGAGCACAGAACACGACTTTTGGGATAGTCAAGGTTCAGTCACCATCGTTCCTCCCCCCCTGGAAATGTGAAAGCCGACACACTGGCTAAGGCAGGTTCCAGGCATGGATATTGTTGGACACCCCCCGAAAGCGCACCAGTGAGTGCAGTTCAGGTCTCACAGACAAAGATCGAGGATCTAGTGGAGGCCCAGAAGCAGGACAGCAATCTCAGGGAGATTGTAAAAGGAAAATATCCAGCTCCCTATGAGAGATTTAGAAATGCACTGACCACACATGACGGTCTGGTGTTAAAAGACACCCTTTATGTGGTTCCTGAACAGGACAGGAATCAACTGATTTGTTTGTTCCATGACGGTCATGGACATCAGGGAATCGATCCCACTACAGCCCATCTCAAGCAGCTTTGTTGGTGGCCGAATTTAAAGGATGATGTAAATCACTACATCGAGAATTGTCTTATCTGTGCCCAGAATAATCCGGACAGATATGCCAAAAAGGCTCAACTCAGCGACACCCGACCCGTTAATCGCCCCTGGACTAACCTCCAGATCGATTTTATAGGACCATTGCCCCCTTGCAGGAATGGCTATAAATATGTACTTGTGGTGATTGACACATTTACGAAATGGGTGGAAGCATTCCCAGCCCGCACAAACACTGCAAAAACCACAGCCAAGATTTTGACCCACCACATCTTTACAAGATGGGGACTCCCCCGCAGCATTGAATCAGACCAAGGTTCCCATTTTATGGGACGGATCATGCAGAACGTCCTCACGATATTTGGCATCACCCAAAAATTCCACATAGCATACCACCCACAGTCGAGTGGTATGGTGGGGCGCATGAATCGGACCCTAAAATCTACCCTCAGAAAAATGGTCCAGCAAAACAACACCACTTGGGACTCAGTCCTCCCTTTTGCGCTGATGTTTTTGCGTAATACAATTTCAACTTTCACAGGTTACACACCACACACCCTCATGACCGGACGCCCCATGAAAGGCACAGAATATTTATTAGGTTTAGACTTGACCAGACCCGAAGTGACGGCCCCCACACACGAAAAAGCAGTAGAGCCGCAGTAAAATGGGGCACCAGAAAGAAACAGAGCAAGGCTTGTTTCGACAAGACAGTGCACGCGACTGAGTACAGTATAGGACAGCAAGTCATGCTCTCCGCATACAACCCCAGCACATTCCTGTCACAAAATATTCGGGTCCGTACTCCATTGCGGACAAAGTAAGCCCTTCCGTATATAAAATAAAATATCCCAACGGTAAGACTGCGTGGTTCCATATCAACCAGCTGAAGGCATGCGGAACACCGTCTAACCACGCACACCACATCATGCTCGACGCAGCACACCACGCCCCGCCCACAGCCAACGTAACCCTACCATCTCCAACACGTCCAGCCCAGCCACGGACTCAACCTCGACTCCACCCCCGAAATATACACTCCACCCCGGAACGCCCACAGACTGCAGCAGCAGAGACAGCGACTGTGACTCAGCCGATAGCCACAGCACGCCTCCCTACTACCCCCATGCAACAGGACCCACACCCAGCGAATCCGACTACGATCCGAGTGATCCCTTCATGATCACTTTCCTAAACAAACCCCACCACTGACCACCGAACCACACTGACGACCCCGATTCTGTCTCCACACAACTAGACACCAACTATTGGCACCGAGATAACTCGTTCCGACTCGTCCGCAACGACGAGAGTTACCCCAAATCACACCATGCAGCTCCAGCAACCTTAATACATTCAAGAGTTTGGCACCCGGGAGAAGAGTCTGACTCCCAAAACGAGAACCCCCTTGCGACCCTGTTCGCAACCGATAACTGAGGTGTCCAGATGATTTTATAAAAGGAACCGCTTGGGAGAAAGAGTGTCCTTTCTGATGGAACCTGCAGGATGTTTTATGTTGTTTTTAGTGTTTTGTTAAATGTTGTATGTCAGACAGGAAAAAAACATTTCCACCGCCCCACATCTTTTCAGCCGAAACCTCTGAGGACTTGCCCACAGAGACTTGCTATTGGCCAGACACTAGTTCAGAGGAACTAGTTGTCTGCAGAGACTTGTTAAGGTCCCAGACACCAGTTCAGCGGAACTCGTCTGTCGGCAGACGCCCGTTCATAACTGCCCTTCTGGTTCGAAGGTAGAACCACTACGGCAGCCCCACCACGATGACTACATTTCTTGTCTGTTCTTGTCGGTTGCTCAGGCAGTGGAGAAACGGCTTGGGACCCGCCCTGCCTGGGAACCCCCCTCTGGTCAACTACGCTCGGGTAGGGGAGACACGGCATTGGTAGCCGTCCTACCCGGGAACTCCATCCAACTCTTACCCGTCACGGCCCATACGCACCTCATTTTGGAAATTTTAGTTCAAAAAGTTTTGTTTTGTTTCAGGTAACCCTTAGGTTGCCAACCACATGCTATTTACATCCTGAAACATTTGGATGGTAAACCACACAGTCTGCGAGACGGCTTGCACTGGTCCAGTATTTGTAAGTGTGTCTTGTCCTAAAATTCGTTTTTTGAAAAAATGAGGGAGTCACACATAGTGACCAATTATGAAGGGAGTAATTGGCACTAAAGGACAGACAGACTATCGTACGAGATGTTAAACCAGGATAGTTACAGACACTATGCTTGTTTCCACAGAACGCCAGAAGCTCCAGGACCGGAGAAGAGAAGGAAAGAAAAGAAGAAGCACCATGAGGACTTCCTTCACATGGTTCATCATCATGAAAATGGACATTTGGTTGCGAGTGAACGCGAACCCCATGACCTCAAGCCCCCCCCAGCCGTTAATGTTTCACTTCCCCACATTGCCCAGAACCCAGTCACCAGCGACACCACACCATCTTGGTGTGACAGGTTTATAACCTGGTATTCCCTGTCCTACGTGATAGAATCCTTGTTGGTATTGGCGATACTCTGCTGCATCGTGCAGACTATGCGTCTAAGAAAATGGAGAAGGAGAGCTTACCGCGCTCGAACCCCGGTATATAGGATCAGATCCCCTATCTTCGGATATGACCAGACCCCCGACCCCCGCGATCTATAATAAAGAGCATTCATTTGCGGTTTTATTGTAAATAAAGAAATGTAAAGAAACTGTTCATGAGCCATTGTACGATCCTGAGTTTGACTGCCAAGCCAGGAAACATGTGTATGAACTGCTATGATTTTGTTAGTATGGTTGAGGAAGTTAGAGTAATGAAATGTTCAAGTGAGTGTAGTGTATTAAGAATAGTTAGAGGTTCCCATTTTATTGTTTTGTAATGCATGTCCCTGTTTGACATAGCGCCCCTTAGAATTGGCAGTTAAAATTTTTTTCCATAGTTATGGTCAGTGTAGAGGCCATGAAAGAAGTGCTCCCCAGGTCAGGGAATGGAAAGCAACGTAGTTATGTGATCCTTCACGCTTCGCGTAAGGATCACAAGGAGGGGTTGTAGCCACCTAAATTGGCCAACTCCCGATTTAAAATGGCGAACGGCAAAGGCTGATGGGAATGTCAGCCAACATAGACAGAAACCAGCAGCTGCAGGTTTGCTGTGTATTTACCTCTGCAAAGGCCAGACAACATCGATACCAGCGACCATCAGCATAACAAAGTAGCAGCTATCTGCATACTGATGAGCAATCCCCGGGAATAATAAGTAACATGTTGGACACACAAAGCAAAGCCAGACTCCTCGGCGCCAGCAGGAGCCAACACAAAGGAGGTGAACGCGCACCTCAAGACCGCCCATCGATCAGGGAACCGCTCCAGTATTGGAGAAAATCGAACCAAGCGATTGGGACAAACTCCAATCACTTGGGACCATGTACTGGGTCCGCCCCGAAAGGCAGGAAGCCCCTGGGGACTATAAGAGTTGAGCCCCAAGTTCAAATCGCGCTCTCTTCACTCTCTTCTTCCTGCCCGGGTCACCCAGCAACACGAACCAACATTGACCGTGACCGGTGCTGTAATCGTCGACTGACGTAAGTCTTAATTCAACGCTCGCTACGAGATAGGCGCTCCTAGCTACCAATCCGTACCAACTTTGAATCCCGCAGACTCAGATCCCGAACAAAAGGCTATTTGTTCCCCTGACCTGGTGGGCCAATCTGAAGTTAAGTATAGGCCTGTTAGTTGTAGAAGTAGCTTAGAAGTAGAATTTGTGGACTTCCGGGTTGCGGCGATGCGGAGCTAAGCCGCGCGATTCGGCAGCTCCCGCGAAAACGGACTTTTGGGCCCGCTAACGGAGCCCCAACGGCACTTTAAAAAAACCCAACCTGTGGGGAAGGAAGGAGAAAGTCCCCTACAGACCTGCATGGATCGGACCCGCAGCGAAACGGCGAAAAAAGCGGCCCTGGAGCAGCGGGAGAAGAAAGAAGAAAAAGAAGGAAAAAACAAAATGGCGGCGCCCACGGACAGGGAGGAGATGAAAGAGTTCATCAAGTGCTGCTTCGAGGAGCTGCGTAAGGAGATGGTGGCACCTATACTGGCAATGGTTGAAAGGCTTGGAGCAACCCAGAAAGCCCAAGAGGTGAAGATTCAGGAGATCCAGGAAAAAGTGAGTGAGAACGATGACAAGCTCGTGGGCCTGGCGGAGAGAGTGGAGCGGCACGAGGCGCTGCACAAGACGTGGGCGGGAAGACTCAAAGACCTGGAGAACAGATCAAGGAGAAACAACTTGAGGATCCTGGGTCTCCCAGAAGGAGTGGAGGGGGCCGATGCCGCAGCATATGCGGGCACAATGATCGGGACGCTGATGGGTGCGGAGGCCCCCCCGGGATTGCTGGAGCTGGATGGGGCGCACCGAGTGCTAGCGAGGAAGCCCAAGGCAAAAGAGCCGCCAAGGGCGATGGTGGTGAGATTTCACCGGTTTAGGGACAGAGAGAGGGTCCTGAAATGGGCCAAGAAGGAACGGAGCAGCAAGTGGGACAATGCGGAGATCAGAATATACCCGGACTGGAGCGCGGAGGTCGCTAAGCGGAGAGCGAGTTTCAACCGGGCCAAAGCGGTGCTGCATCGGAAAGGAGTGAAATTTGGAATGTAGCAGCCAGCGCGACTGTGGGTTACACATAATGGCCAACACCACTACTTCGAAACGCCCGAAGAGGCGTGGACCTTTATACTAGCTGCAAAATTGGACTCTAATTGAGGGTTTGTGTGGGAGGGGGGTGTTTGAGGGTTGAAGTATGATGGTTGTTGTACATAGGGGGTCAACCACGTGCAGGAAATGCTATATGGGCTGGGGGAGAGGGACAAGGCCACAACAGGAGCTGCACCATGGGGGGCGGGGCAGGCTTTGGAAAGCGCGGGGTTGTCTTTCCCGCGCGCGGCAAAAAAGGCGGGAAGGGGAACAAAGGAATGTACATTGATTGGGAGGCTCCCACACGGGGGGGGGTTAAAGGGACGGCGGGGGAAGCCGGGGTCAGCAGGTGTCAGCTGACTTACGGGAGGGATATGGGGGGAGCAAAAAAGCTAGACGGGGATCTAACGGGGGGGGGGGGGGGGGAGGGTTGCTGCTGCACTGGCCGAAAGAGAACGTGACACAGAAGAGGTGGCTGGGATGGGGGTCCCCCGGCTGGGGGACTGGAGAGTGAGGGAGACCCGGACAAGGGACTGGCCCAGAAAAGGAGATGGCTAGTCGGCGGAGGGGGCGGGGGGGGGGGAGGGGGGGGGGGGTGAGGGTCCCTCCAATCCGGCTGATAACGTGGAACGTGAGGGGCCTGAATGGGCCGGTGAAGCGGGCTCGAGTGTTCGCGCACTTGAAGGGACTGAAGGCAGACGTGGCTATGCTCCAAGAGACACACCTGAAGGTGGCGGTCCAGGTCAGGTTAAGAAAGGGATGGGTAGGACAGGTATTTCACTCAGGATTGGACGCAAAAATTAGAGGGGTGGCAATTCTGGTGGGAAAGCATGTGTCTTTTGAGGCCAAGACTATCGTAGCGGATAATGGAGGGAGATATGTGATGGTGAGTGGTAGGTTGCAAGGGACGTGGGTGGTATTGGTAAATGTATACGCCCCGAACTGGGTGATGCGGGATTTATGAAGCGCATGTTGGGGCGCATTCCGGACCTGGAGGTAGGAGGACTGATAATGGGAGGGGACTTCAATACGGTGCTGGACCCAGCACTGGACCGCTCCAGATCAAGGACGGGAAAGAGGCCAGCGGTGGCCAAGGTACTTAGGGGGTTTATGGATCAGATGGGGGGAGTGGACCCATGGAGGTTTGCAAGACCGCAGGCCAGGGAATTTTCTTTTTTCTCCCACGTGCATAAGGCTTACTCCCGGATAGATTTCTTTGTTCTGGGCAGGGCGCTCATCCCGAGAGTGGAGGGGACAGAGTATTCGGCCATAGCCGTTTCGGACCATGCCCCGCACTGGGTGGAACTGGAGCTGGGAGAGGAGAGGGAACAACGCCCGCTGTGGCGGCTGGATGTGGGACTGCTGGCCGATGAGGTGGTGTGTGGGAAGGTGAGGGGGTGTATTGAAAGGTACTTGGAGGCCAACGACAACGGGGAGGTGCGAGTGGGGGTCGTATGGGAGGCGTTGAAGGCGGTGATCAGGGGAGAGCTGATCTCCATCAGGGCTCATAGGGAGAAGATAGAGGGAATGGAAAGGGAGAGGTTAGTGGGGGAGATCTTGCGAGTGGACAGGAGATACGCAGAGGCCCCGGAGGAAAGATTACTTGGGGAAAGGCGACGGCTCCAGACGGAGTTTGACCTGCTGACCACGGGCAAGGCGGAGGCACAGTGGAGGAAGGCGCAAGGGGCGACTTACGAGTACGGGGAAAAGGCTAGTCGGATGCTGGCGCACCAGCTTCGTAAGAGGGCGGCAGCGAGGGAAATAGGGGGAATCAATGATGGAAGGGGAGCCACGGTTCGAAGTGCAACGAAAATAAATAAGGTATTCAAGGACTTCTATGAAGAGCTGTACAGATCCCAGCCCCCAGGGGGGGAAGGGGGGATGAGGCGATTCCTGGACTAGCTAGGGTTCCCGAGGGTGGAGGAGCAGGAGGCGGTTGGTTTGGGGGCACCAATTGGGTTGGAGGAGTTGAATAAGGGTTTGGGGAGCATGCAGGCGGGGTAGGCCCCGGGACCGGAAGGGTTCCCGGTGGAATTCTATAGAAAATATGTGGACCTGCTGGCCCCGCTACTAGTGAGGACCTTCAACGAGGCAAGAGAAGAGGGAACCCTGCCCCAGACAATGTCGGAGGCGACAATCTCCTTGATTCTAAAGCGAGACAAGGATCCACTGCAATGTGGATCGTACAGGCCGATTTCGCTCCTCAATGTGGATGCTAAGCTATTGGCGAAGGTACTGGTCACTTGGATTGAGGACTGTGTCCCGGGGATGATTCACGAGGACCAAACGAGATTCATAAAGGGCAGGCAGTTAAATACCAATGTGCGGCGGCTCTTAAACGTGATAACGATGACATCGGAGGAGGGAGAGGCGGAGATAGTGGCAGCTATGGACGCGGAAAAAGCATTTGACCGAGTAGAGTGGGAGTACCTCTGGGAGGCATTGCGCAGGTTTGGGTTCGGGGGAGGGTTTATTAGATGGGGTAAGCTCCTTTACAGCGCCCCGGTGGCGAGCGTAGTGACGAATCGGCGGAGGTCGGAATACTTTCGGCTGTACCGAGGGACGAGACAGGGGTGCCCCCTGTCCCCCATGTTGTTTGCATTGGCGATCGAACCCTTGGCCATATCACTTGGGGAGTCTCAGAAATGGAGGGGGATAGTCCGCGGGGTAGAGGAGCATCGGGTATCGCTATATGCGGATGACCTGCTGCTATACGTGGCGGACCCAATGGAGGGGATGGTGGAGGTCATGCAGACTCTGAAGGAGTTTGGAGAGTTCTCGGGCTACAAGCTTAATGTAGAGAAGAGTGAACTCTTTGTATTACAGGCAGGGGACCAAGAAAGAGGGATAGGGAACCTACCGCTGAGGAGGGCGGAGAGGAGTTTTCGGTATCTAGGGATCCAGATAGCCAGAAGTTGGGGGGCCCTACATAAACTGAATTTGACGAGGGTGGTGGAGCAAATGGAGGAGGATTTTAAAAGATGGGACATGCTCCCGCTCTCGTTGGCGGGTAGGGTGTAGTCGGTCAAAATGGTGGTCCTTCCGAGGTTTTTGTTTGTGTTTCAGTGCCTCCCCATCGTGATCACCAAGGGCTTTTTCAAGAGAGTAGGTAGGAGTATGATGGGGTATGTGTGGGCAAATAAGACCCTGAGGGTTAGGAGAGGGTTCTTGGAACGCAACAGGGACCGAGGAGGGTTGGCTTTGCCAAACCTAGAGAGTTACTACTGGGCAGCAAACGTGGCGATGATCCGCAAGTGGGTCATGGAGGGAGAGGGGGCGGCATGGAAGAGGATGGAGATGGCGTCCTGTAAAAGAACGAGCCTGGGGGCGTTGGTGACGGCACCGCTGCCGCTCTCGGCGACAAAATACACCACAAGCCCGGTGGTGGCGGCAACACTAAGGATCTGGGGCCAGTGGAGATGGCACAGGGGTGCAATGGGAACATCGGTATGGTCCCCGATCAGGGGTAACCACCGGTTTGTCCCAGGGAAGATGGACGGGGGGGTTCCAAGGCTGGCATCGGGCGGGGATAAGAAGAATGGGGGACCTGTTCATTGACGGGACATTTGCGAGCCTAGGGGCACTGGAGGAGAAATTTGAGTTACCCCCGGGAAATGCATTTAGATATGTGCAGGTGAGGGCTTTTGTGAGGCGACAGGTGAGGGAATTTCCGTTGCTCCTGGCACAAGAAGTTCAAGATAGAGTGATCTCGAGGGCATGGGTCGGGGAGGGCAAGGTGTCGGAAATATACCAAGAGATGAAAGAAGAGGGGGAAGCGCTAGTAGAAGAATTGAAAGGGAAATGGGAGGAGGAGCTGGGGGAGGAGATTGAGGAAGGGCTATGGGCGGATGCCCTGGGTAGGGTTAATACCTCCTCCTCGTGTGCCAGGCTCAGTCTGATACAATTTAAGGTGGTTCACAGAGCGCATTTGACGAGGGCGAGGCTGAGTAGGTTCTTTGGGGTAGAGGATAGATGTGGAAGGTGCTCAGGGAGTCCGGCGAACCATGTCCATATGTTTTGGTCATGCCCGGCATTGGAGGGGTTCTGGAGAGGAGTGGCGGGAGCAATATCCCAGGTGGTGAAAGTCCGGGTCAAGCCAAGCTGGGGACTAGCAATATTTGGAGTAGTGGATGAGCCGGGAGTGCAGGAGGCGAAAGAGGCCGGAATTCTGGCCTTTGCGTCCCTAGTAGCCCGGCGAAGGGTCTTGCTATGGTGGAAGGAGGTGAAGCCCCCCAGCGTGGAGGCCTGGATAAACGACATGGCGGGGTTCATAAAATTGGAGAGAATTAAGTTTGCTTTGAGAGGGTCTGCACAGGGGTTTTACAGGTGGTGGCAACCGTTCCTCGAATATCTCGCGGAGCGTTAGAAGAAGGTCGATCAGCAGCAGCAGCAACCCTGGGGGGGGGGGGGGGGGGGCGGGGGGGGAGGGGGGAACGAGAGATTGTTTGAGGGGATGGACGAGCGGGAGATAGCATGAAGGGTGGGGGGGGAAACGGTACATGCGGCCAAGAGCCAGTGTATAAAGCTATGTAAATATACCATCTTGCCTTGTATATATCTTGCTCAGGGAGATTTTGCGTTATTTTGTTACGGGGGAGGGTTACTGTTTGTAAGGGGAAAAATTGTGTTGTTAAAAAATCTTAATAAAAAATATTTTTTTTAAAAAGAAGTAGAATTTGTGCATGAGTAGCGATTACTGTGTATAATAAATGTGCTTTGATTTAAATCTTATTAATCGGTGTATTGGGTTATTGATCATTACTCGGACTTGAACCTTGTGCCGGTATCATAAAGATACCTGGCGACTCTAGAGCAAAGGTAATAAAACAGAGCAATTGAACCAAGGAGAAAATCAGCAACACCAGCACTCGCCCCCCCTCCCCGGCACTCGCCCTCTCCCCCCCCTCCCTGGCACACGCCCCCCCCTCCCCGGCACTCGCCCCTCTCCCCCCCTCCCTGGCACACGCCACCCCCTCCCCGGCACTCGCCCTCTCCCCCCTCCCCGGCACTCGCCCTCTCCCCCCTCCCTGGCACAAGCCCCCCCCCTCCCCGGCACTCGCCCTCTCCCCCCCTCCCTGACACTCGCCCCCCCCTCCCCGGCACTCGCCCTCTCCCCCCTCCCTGGCACACGCCCCCCCTCCCCAGCACTCGCCCTCTCCCGCCTCCCCGGCACTCGCCCCCTCTCCCCGGCACTCACCCCACCTCCCCGGCACTCGCCCCCCCCCCTCCCCGGCACTCACCCTCTCCCCCCCTCCCCGGCACAATACCCCCTTCCCCGGCACTTGCCCCCCCTCCCCGGCACTCACCCCCTCTCCCCAACACTCGCCCCCCCCTCCCCGGCACTCGCCCTCTCCCCCCACCCCGGCACTTGCCCTCTCCCCCCTCCCAGGCTTTCGCCCCGCACTCCCCCCCACCCCCCCCCCCACCCCGGCACTCGCTCTCTCTCCCCCTCCCTGGCACTCGCCCCCTCTCCCCGGCACTCGCCCCCTCCCCGGCACTCGCCCTCTCCCCCCACCCCGGCACTCGCCCTCTCCCCCCTCCTGGGCTTTCGCCCCCCCCTCCCCGCACTCCCCCCCCCCCCCCACCCCGGCACTCGCTCTCTCTCCCCCTCCCTGGCACTCGCCCCCTCTCCCCGGCACTCGCCCCCTCCCCGGCACTCGCTCTCTCCCCCCTCCCTGGCAGTCGCCCCTCTCCGCCCTCCCCGGCACTCGCTCCCTTCTCCCCGGCACTCGCCCCCCCCCCCCCTCTCCGGCACTCGACCCCCTCCCCAGCACTCGACCCCCCTTCCCGTCACTCGCCTTCTCCCCCCTCCCCGGCACTTACCCCCTCTCCCCGGCACTCGACCCCCCTCCCCGGCACTCGACCCCCCTCCCCGGCACTCGCCCTCTACCCTTCCCGGTACTCGCCCACCCTCCCCGGCACTCGCCCTCTCCCCACTCCACAGCACTCGCCCTTTCCCCCCTCCCCGGCACCCGCCCTCTCCCCCCTCCCTGGCACTCGCCCCCTCTCCCCGGCACTCGCCCCCTCCCCGGCACTCGCTCTCTCCCCCCTCCCTGGCAGTCGCCCCTCTCCGCCCTCCCCGGCACTCCTCGCTCCCTTCTCCACAGCACTCGCCCCCCCCCCCCGCCCCCGGCACTCGACCCCCTCCCCGGCACTCGACCCCCCTTCCCGTCACTCGCCTTCTCCCCACTCCCCAGCACTCGCCCTTTCCCGCCTCCCCGGCACTCGTCCTCTCCCCCCTCACTGACACTCGCCCTCTCCCCACTCCCTGGCACTCGCCCCCCCTCCTCGGCACTCGCCCTCTCCCCACTCCCTGACACTCGCCCCCCCCTCCCGGGCACTCGCCCTCTCCCCACTCCCTGACACTCGCCCCCCCTCCCCGGCACTCGCCCCCCCCTCTCCGGCTCTCGCCCCCCCTCCCCGGCACTTGCCCTCTCCCCCCCTCCCTGGCACAAGCCCCCCCTCCCCAGCACTCACCCTTCCTCCCCTCCCCGTCACTCGCCCTCGCCCCCCTCCCCGGCATTCGCCCCCTCTCCCACTCCCCGGCACTCGCCCTCTTCCCCCTCCCCGGCATTCGCCCCCCCTCCCCGGCACTCGCCCTCTACCCCTTCCCGGTACTCGCCCCCCCTCCCCGGCACTCGCCCTCTCCCCACTCCACAGCACTCGCCCTTTCCCCCCTCCCCGGCACCCGCCCTCTACCCCCCTCCCTGGCACTCGCCCCCTCTCCCCGGCACTCGCCCCCTCTCCCCGGCACTCGCCCCCTCCCCGGCACTCGCTCTCTCCCCCCTCCCTGGCAGTCGCCCCTCTCCGCCCTCCCCGGCACTCCTCGCTCCCTTCTCCACAGCACTCGCCCCCCCCCCCGCCCCCGGCACTCGACCCCCTCCCCGGCACTCGACCCCCCTTCCCGTCACTCGCCTTCTCCCCACTCCCCAGCACTCGCCCTTTCCCCCCTCCCCGGCACTCGTCCTCTCCCCCCTCACTGACACTCGCCCTCTCCCCACTCCCTGACACTCGCCCCCCCTCCTCGGCACTCGCCCTCTCCCCACTCCCTGACACTCGCCCCCCCTCCCGGGCACTCGCCCTCTCCCCACTCCCTGACACTCGCCCCCCCTCCCCGGCACTCGCCCCCCCCCTCTCCGGCTCTCGCCCCCCCTCCCCGGCACTTGCCCTCTCCCCCCTCCCTGGCACAAGCCCCCCCTCCCCAGCACTCACCCTTCCTCCCCTCCCCGGCACTCGCCCTCGCCCCCCTCCCCGGCATTCTCCCCCTCTCCCACTCCCCGGCACTCGCCCTCTTCCCCCTCCCCGGCATTCGCCCCCCCCCTCCCTGGCACTCGCCCCCCCCCATCCCCGGCACTAGCCCTCACTCCTCTCCGCCCCCGGCACACGCCCTCTCCCCCCTCCCCTCCCCGGCACACGCCCCCACTCCCCAGCACTCGCCCTTTCCCCCCTCCCCGGCACTCGTCCTCTCCCCCCTCGCTGACACTCGCCCTCTCCCCACTCCCTGACACTCGCCCCCCCTCCCCGGCACTCGCCCCCCCCTCTCCGGCTCTCGCCCCCCCCCTCCCCGGCACTCGCCCTCGCCCCCCTCCCCGGCATTCGCCCCCTCTCCCACTCCCCGGCACTCGCCCTCTTCCCCCTCCCCGGCATTCGCCCCCCCCTCCCTGGTACTCGCCCCCCCCCCCCAACCCCGGCACTAGCCCTCACTCCCCCCCCGCCCCCGGCACACGCCCTCTCCCCCTCCCCGGCACTCGCCCCCCCACCCCGGCACTCGCCCTCTCCCCCCTCCCTGGCACTCGCCCTCCCTCCCCGGCACTCGCCCTCTCCACCCTCCCCGGCACTTGCGTCCCTCTCCACGGCACTCACCCCCCCCCTCCCCGGCACAAGCCCCCCCTCCCCCGGCTCTCGCCACCACCCATCCATGGCACTCGCCCTCTTCCCCCTCCCCGGCATTCGCCCCCCCTCCCCGGCACTCGCCCCCCCCCCCCCTCCCCGGCACTAGCCCTCACTCCCCCCGCCCCCGGCACATGCCATCTCCCCCTCCCCGGCATTCGCCGCCCCTCCCCGGCACTCGCCCTCTCCCCCCTCCCCGGCACTCGCCCTCTCCCCCCTCCCCGGCACTCACCCCCCCCCCCCCCTCCCCGGCACACGCCTTCTCTCCCCGGCACTCGCCCCCCCCCCTCCCTCGGCACTCGCCCCCACTCCCCAGCACTTGCTCACTTCCCCCACCCCGGCACTCGCCCTCTCCCCCACTCCCCGGCACTCGCCCTCTCCCCCCCTCCCTGGCACTCGCCCTCCCTCCCCGGCACTCGCCCCTCTCCTCCCTCCCCGGCACTCGCCCTCTACCCTCCCCGGCACTTGCTTCCTCTCCCCGGCACTCACCCCCCTCCCCGGCACTCGCCCTCCCCTCCCGGCACTCGCCCTCTCCTCCCTCCCCGGCACTCGCCCTCTACCCCTCCCCGGCACTTGCTTCCTCTCCCCGCACTCACCCCCCCCCTCCCCGGCACAAGCCCCCCTCCCCGGCACTCGCCCCCCCTTCCCCGGCACACGCCCTCTCTCCCCGGCACTCGCCCCCCCCTCCTCGGCACTCGCCCCCACTCCCCAGCACTCGCCCACTCCCCTCCACCCGGCACTCGCCCTCTACCCCCACTCCCGGCACCCGCCACTCCGCCCACCCCAGCACTCGCCCTCTCCCCCCTCCCCGGCATTCGCCTCCCCTGCCCACACTTGCCCCCCCTCCCCGTTACTCACCCTCTCCCCCCTACCCGGCACGCGCCCTCACCCCCTCTCCCTGGCACTCGCCCCATCTCCCCGGCACTCGCCCCCTCTCCCCGGCACTCGCCCCCTCTCCCCGGCACTCGCCCCCCCTCCCTGGCATTCGCCCCTCCCCCTCCCCGGCAATTGCCCTCTCCACTCTCACCGACATTCACCCCCCTCCCCAGCACTCGCCCTCTCCCCCCCCGCCCCAGCACTCACCCCCCTCCCTGGTACTCGCCCTCTCACCCCTCCCCAGCACTCGTCCCCCCTCCCCGGCACTTGCCCTCTCCCCCCTCCCCGGCACTCGACCTCTCCCCCCTCCCCGGCACTCGCTTCCCATCCCCGGCACTCGCCCTCCCCTCCCCACCTCTCCAACCCCCTCCACACACGCACCCCTCCACACATGCCCCCCCCCTCCACACGCTCCCACACTCCACAACCCCCTCCACACACCCACCACCCCCTCCACACCGACTGCGGCCGTGCCGTCACTTCCCTGCGTCCACCCCACGCTGTGACCTACCTCTGCGCTGTCCGGCGTCGACCATCAGAACTGGTTGACGCCGTTATATAGGTGGTTTAATTTACGCCGATGTGAACCGTGGTCACGTCGGCGGGAATTCGGCCCATCCGGCCGGGAGAATTCGGGCAGCCCCGGGGCACATAGCGTCGCGCCGGTCCCCGCCATTCTCCAAGGTGGCGCGATTCACGCGGGGCCAGATTTTGGGGATCGGAGAATTCGGAGGATGGCGGGGGCAGGATTCACGCTGACCCCGGCAATTCTGTGACCCGGCGGGGTGTCGGAGAATTCGGAGGACGGCGGGGGCGGGATTCACGCCGGCCCCCGGCAATTCTGCGACCCGGCGGGGTGTCGGAGAATTCGGAGGATGGCGGGGGCGGGATTCACGGCCGGCCCCCAGCAATTCTGCGACCTGGCGGGGTGTCGGAGAATGCCGCCCATGATTGCCCAATGTTCAATGCCATTCTCGATTCCTCTGAGATTGCAGCCAAACGTGGACAACATTCAGGCATAGGCTGAAAAGTGACAAGTAATATTCATTGTTATTATTTATAAATTTAGAGTACCCAATTTATTTTTTCCAATTAAGGGGCAAATTTAGCGTGGCCAATCCACCTACCCTGCACATCTTTGGGTTGTGGGGGTGAAACCCACGCAAACACAGGGAGAATGTGCAAACTCCGCACGGACAGTGATCCAGAGCCGGGATCGAACCCGGGAATATTCATGCCACACAACTGCGAGGCAATGGCCGTTGCTTCCAACGCATTTACATCTTTGATGCCTGAATTGCGTACCTGTACTCTAGGAGCACCACAGAGGCAGCTGCCCACAATCAAACACTAAAGAGCAGGGGCTTCAGCACTGAGGACCCTCTCACTAAAGGTAATTCTCTGAATGGCTGGAGGACAGCTGAGCATGGACTCCCTAATGTTGCTGGCAGAGGTCTGGGGTCCAGGGTTTCGTCATCTGGCTGGGAGTGAGTCTGCAGAGCGAGGTTTTCGGGCACAATAGGCTCGCTGGATGGCACTCTGAGAGAAGGCGGGACAGTCATGGTAAGGGTTGGGGAGGCCTGAGGGACTTGAGGGTCTCAGGATGGAAGCCCGAACTAAACATCGGTCTCTCTCCTCCAATGAAGTCCAGATACAAGCACGTTTGCTGGTGTGCATCCTGCAGAGGCTGCCCTCCCTGTGCAGCCAAGGTAGATGCCGAAGGCAGCAGCAACACCAACGCAGGCTGGAGGCAACACCACATGTGCAGGAGGTTGCCGCACACCCTGCGCACAAGGCCGTCTGTAAGGCTGAGGATGCGGGTCAGAAGCGGAGGCTAGCAACGTACCAGGGTTTACAGGACTTTACAGGACTCATTGGTCCTTCCATGAGCTGATGGACAGCATATTTTGCAGAAGACTGCATCCCAACAGGAAGACAGTACGGCACCTGTGCCCGACCTCGCTGATATGGCACTGCATGGAGGAGGAGGACACCCACTCCAGGTGGCCATGAAGGTCACTGTAGCACTAAACATCTATGCTATTGGGGCCCAGAGCTCAAGCAGGGACCTGTGTGGCATATCGCAGTCATCAGCCCACAGATTCATTCGGGAGGTGACGGCTGCTCTGTGTGCCTGGGGATTCAACTACGGTCTGGACCAAGATGACCGGGCTATAGGTTTTGCCGCAATTGCCGGGATCCTCCAGGTTCAGGGGACCATCGCTTGTTGCCATGCAGGCACCGGGGGAACCGGAATGCCGTGAGATTAAGAGGAAGGGGGTCCCACTCCCTGAATGTTCAGGTCGTGTGTGACCACCACCTCAGAATCATGCGCGTTGCGCCCGCTACATTGGGAGCGTGCACAATAGCTGCATCCTGGGGCACGAGGAGGTCCCCAGTATCTTTGAGGACCACCCTAGGATGATGGGTTGGCTTGTGCGGGACAAGGGATACCCGCTTAGGTCATGAATGAATGACGCGTGTGCAAAGGCCTGAGACCAAGGCAAAGACCTGATATAACGTTGCCACTTGTGCTGTCATTGAGCAATGCATCGTGCTCCTCAGGATGCAGTTCCAATGCTTGGACAACTCTGGCGGGGCTACAGTACATTCCCCCTAGCTGTGGATAGTGACCTCATCAGTGCCCACTCAGTGCTCCTCACCCTTCTTGATCTTCCGTGGTCTACTGTTACATCTAGGTATGTCCCCAGGATGCACATCAGAGGTAGAGGCAGAAAGCTGTATTCCGCTCCCTGTGGCCTTTGATGTCATTGGCAGATGTCCTCCAGAAGGCCTGGAGCCTGAGGGCCATGGCCAACTTACCGATGTCACATGTGTCGCAGTGCCACCCTGTCACAGTGACCAAAAACTCAATAGGGCCAACCACATAAATACTGTAACCACTAGAGTAGGTTTGAGGCCAGGTATTCTGCATCCCCAAAGGAAGGAGCAGGTCTTTGCGCTGCCATGCTTCTGTGTTGAATGGGAGTGAGTGGTGAGGGAGCGTTCAAAAGCAGCTCCCCTTTGTTACCAGCGAGCAGCTGTGGCGCGGGTCAGGTGAATCAGACGGCAAGGGATCCAGGCATGGCGAGGTTCACATGGGGGTTCATTTTCCGAGTTACGTACTGGTGAATACAGGCCGCAATCTCACCAATTGTTGTTCCCATTGCTCACAGAGAGTGCTGACTAATCCCAGCAGAAGCCAGTTATTTCCAGTTGGAGTTCCCAGTTGTTTCCATTGCTCACAGAGAGTGCTGACTAATCCCAGCAGAAGCCAGTTATTTCCAGTTGGAGTTCCCAGTTGTTTCCATTGCTCACAGAGAGTGCTGACTAATCCCAGCAGTAGCCAGTTATTTCCAGTTGGAGTTCCCAGTTGTTTCCATTGCTCACAGAGAGTGCTGACTAATCCCAGCAGAAGCCAGTTATTTCCAGTTGGAGTTCCCAGTTGTTTCCATTGCTCGCAGAGAGTGCTGACTAATCCCAGCAGAAGCCAGTTATTTCCAGTTGGAGTTCCCAGTTGTTTCCATTGCTCTCAGAGAGTGCTGATTAATCCCAGCAGAGGCCAGTTATTTCCAGTTGCCATCTTCAACTTATTTGGGAGCAGGTCACTTAACACTTACTTCGAAAGAGAATTTTAAAAATCACAAAAAGGCAGTAGTTAGAGCACTTCTGTTCTGAGTTTATCTTTTAGTTGCCATAGGTGGAGAATCACAGGAGGAAATGGGGGTAAGACCATAACACATCGGAGCAGAATTAGGCCACTTGGCCCATCGAGTCTGCTCCGTCATTCAATCATGGCTGATATTTTCTCATCCTCATTCTTCTGCCTTCTCCCCATAACCCCTGATCCCCTTATTAATCAAGAACCTATCTATCTCTCTCTTAAAGACGCTCAGTGAATTGGCCTCCACAGCCTTCTGCGGCAAAGAGCTCCACAGATTCACCACCCTCTGGCTGAAGAAATTCCTCCTCATCTCTGTTTTAAAGGATCGACTCTTTAGTCTGAGGTGGTGTCCTCTGGTTCTAGTTTTTCCTACAAGTGAAAACATCCTCTCCACGTCCATTCTATCCAGGCCTCGCAGTATCCTGTAAGTTTCATTAAGATCTCCCTCTCATCCTTCTAAACTCCAACGAGTACAGACCCAGAGTCCTCAAACGTTCCTCATATGACAAGTTCTTCATTCCAGGAATCATGCTGATGAACCTCCTCTGGACCCTAAAGTCAGCTTGAGGTTTCACCTTAGAACATAGAACATAGAACGATACAGCGCAGTACAGGCCCTTCGGCCCACGATGTTGCACCGAAACAAAAGCCATCTAACCTACACTATGCCATTATCATCCATATGTTTATCCAATAAACTTTTAAATGCCCTCAATGTTGGCGAGTTCACTACTGTAGAAGGTAGGGCATTCCACGGCCTCACTACTCTTTGCGTAAAGAACCTACCTCTGACCTCTGTCCTATATCTATTACCCCTCAGTTTAAAGCTATGTCCCCTCGTGCCAGCCATTTCCATCCGCGGGAGAAGGCTCTCACTGTCCACCCTATCCAACCCCCTGATCATTTTGTATGCCTCTATTAAGTCTCCTCTCAACCTTCTTCTCTCCAACGAAAACAACCTCAAGTCCATCAGCCTTTCCTCATAAGATTTTCCCTCCATACCAGGCAACATCCTGGCAAATCTCCTCTGCACCCGCTCCAAAACCTCCACGTCCTTCCTATAATGCGGTGACCAGAACTGTACGCAATACTCCAAATGCGGCCGAACCAGAGTTCTGTACAGCTGCAACATGACCTCCTGACTCCGGAACTCAATCCCTCTACCAATAAAGGCCAACACTCCATAGGGCTTCTTCACAACCCTATCAACCTGGGTGGCAACTTTCAGGGATCTATGTACATGGACACCTAGATCCCTCTGCTCATCCACACTTTCAAGAACTTTACCATTAGCCAAATATTCCGCATTCCTGTTATTCCTTCCAAAGTGAATCACCTCACACTTCTCTACATTGAACTCCATTTGCCACCTCTCAGCCCAGCTCTGCAGCTTATCTATATCCCTCTGTAACCTGCTACATCCTTCCACACTATCGACAACACCACCGACTTTAGTATCGTCTGCAAATTTACTCACCCACCCTTCTGCACCTTCCTCTAGGTCATTGATAAAAATGACAAACAGCAACGGCCCCAGAACAGATCCTTGTGGTACTCCACTTGTGACTGAACTCCATTCTGAACATTTCCCATCAACCACCACCCTCTATCTTCTTTCAGCTAGCCAATTTCTGATCCACATCTCTAAATCACCCTCAATCCCCAGCCTCCGTATTTTCTGCAATAGCCTACCGTGGGGAACCTTATCAAACGCTTTGCTGAAATCCATATACACCACATCAACTGCTCTACCCTCATCTACCTGTTCAGTCACCTTCTCAAAGAACTCAATAAGGTTTGTGAGGCATGACCTACCCTTCACAAAGCCATGCTGACTATCCCTGATCATATTATTCCTATCTAGATGATTATAAATCTTGTCTCTTATAATCCCCTCCAAGACTTTGCCCACTACAGACATGAGGCTCACCGGTCTATAGTTGCCGGGGCTGTCTCTGCTCCCCTTTTTGAACAAAGGGACCACATTTGCTATCCTCCAGTCCTCTGGCACTATTCCTGTAGCCAATGATGACATAAAAATCAAAGCCAATGGTCCAGCAATCTCTTCCCTGGCCTCCCAGAGAATCCTCGGATAAATCCCATCAGGTCCCGGGGACTTATCTATTTTCAGCCTGTCCAGAATTGCCAACACCTCTTCCCTACGTACCTCAATGCCATCTATTCTATTAGCCTGGGGCTCAGCATTCTCCTCCACAACATTATCTTTTTCCTGAGTGAATACTGACGAAAAATATTCATTTAGTATCTCGCCTATCTCTTCAGACTCCACACACAATTTCCCATCCCTGTCCTTGACTGGTCCTACTCTTTCTCTAGTCATTCGCTTATTCCTGACATACCTATAGAAAGCTTTTGGGTTTTCCTTGATCCTTCCTGCCAAATACTTCTCATGTCCCCTCCTTGCTCGTCTTAGCTCTCTCTTTAGATCTTTCCTCGCTACCTTGTAACTATCCATCGCCCCAACTGAAACTTCACACCTCATCTTCACATAGGCCTCCTTCTTCCTCTTAACAAGAGATTCCACTTCCTTGGTAAACCACGGTTCCCTCGCTTGACGCCTTCCTCCCTGCCTGACCGGTACATACTTATCAAGAACACGCAGTAGCTGATCCTTGAACAAGCCCCACTTATCCAGTGTGCCCAACACTTGCAGCCTACTTCTCCACCTTATCCCCCCCAAGTCACGTCTAATGGCATCATAATTGCCCTTCCCCCAGCTATAACTCTTGCCCTGCGGTGTATACTTATCCCTTTCCATCATTAACGTAAACATCACCAAATTGTGGTCACTGTCCCCAAAGTGCTCTCCTACCTCCAAATCCAACACCTGGCCTGGTTCATTACCCAAAACCAAATCCAACGTGGCCTCGCCTATTGTTGGCCTATCAACATATTGTTTCAGGAAACCCTCCTGCACACACTGTATAAAAAACGACCCATCTATTGTACTCGAACTATATCTTTTCCAGTCAATATTTGGAAAGTTAAAGTCTCCCATAATAACTACCCTGTTACTTTCGCTCTTATCCAGAATCATCTTCGCCATCCTTTCCTCTACATCCCTAGAACTATTAGAAGGCCTATAAAAAACTCCCAACAGGGTGACCTCTCCTTTCCTGTTTCTAACTTCAGCCCAGAAGAAGAGTCCCCATCTAGCATCCTCTCCACCACCGTAATACTGCTCTTGACTAGCAGCGCCACACCTCCCTCTCTTTTTCCTCCTTCTCGGAGCTTACTAAAACACCTAAACCCCGGAACCTGCAACATCCATTCCTGTCCCTGCTCTATCCATGTCTCCGAAATGGCCACAACACCGAAGTCCCAGGTACCAACCCATGCTGCCAGTTCCCCTACCTTGTTTCGTATACTCCTGGCATTGAAGTAGACACACTTCAAACCACCTACCTGAACACTGGCCCCCTCCTGCGACGTCAAATCTGTGCTCCTGACCTCTATACTCTCATTCTCCCTTACCCTAAAACTACAATCCAGGTTCCCATGCCCCTGCTGCATTAGTTTAAGAGCACTAACAAATCTCCCCCCCAGGATATTTGTGCCCCTCAGGTTCAGATGTAGACCATCCTGTCTGTAGAGGTCCCACCTTCCCCAGAAAGAGCCCCAGTTATCCAGAAATCTGAATCCCTCCCGCCTGCACCATCCCTGTAGCCACGTGTTTAAATGCTCTCTCTCCCTATTCCTCATCTCACTATCACGTGGCACGGGCAACAACCCAGAGATAACAACTCTGTTTGTTCTAGTTCTGAGCTTCCATCCTAGCTCCCTGAAAGCCTGCCTGACATCCTTGTCCCCTTTCCTACCTATGTCGTTAGTGCCAATGTGGACCACGACTTGGGGTTGCTCCCCCTCCCCCTAAGGACCCGGAAAACACGATCCGAGACATCACGTACCCTTGCACCTGGGGGGTAACATACCAAACGTGAGTCTCTCACGCTCCCACAAAATCTCCTATCTGTGCCCCTGACTATAGAGTCCCCAATTACTAATGCTCTGCTCCTCTCCCCCCTTCCCTTCTGAGCAACAGGGACAGACTCCGTGCCAGAGGCCCGTACCCCATGGCTTACCCCTGGTAAGTCGTCGCCCCCCACAAGTATCCAAAGCGGTATACTTGTTTCTCAAGGGAACGACCGCAGGGGATCCCTGCACTGACTGCTTTTTCCCAGTCCCTCTTACAGTTACCCACCTATCTCCAATCTTTGGTGTAACTAATTCCCTGAAGCTGCTATCTATGACCCCCTCTGCCTCCCGAATGATCCGAAGTTCTTCCAACTCCAGCTCCAGTTCCCTAACTCGGTCTTGGAGGAGCTGGAGATGGCAGCACTTCCTGCAGGTAAAATCAGCAGGGACACTAACTGCATCCCTCACCTCAAACATCCTGCAGGAGGAACATTGCACTCCCTTCCCTGCCATCCCTCTAACTTTCTACCAAGATCTGGCTAACAACTAAATTTTAAAAAAATTTTATTTAAAAAAAATTAATAATAATAAAATATGGTACTTACCTCACACCAAAGGGTTTTATTATTAGGTTAGAGGAGGAGGGCGGGTGGGAGACACTACACGCGTAGTGTCTCGGGTTTCCTCTCCACCAGAATTTATTGGTGAGGGTCTTCCCAGAACTCCGCGGGTCGACTAAAGGACAGCCTTACCTCCCAGCAGCCACTTCCGCACAGCTCCCGCTGAAACAGACTAACCAGCCAGCTCCACTCCCGCCGAAATCGACTGGCCTGCCCCTGCAAAGACAAGTGCTTTTAAAGGACAGACTTACCTCCCAGCAGCCACTTCCGCACAGCTCCCGCTGAAACTGACTCACCAGCTGTTCTCCCGCCGAAATCGACTGGCCTGCCCCTGCAAAGACAAGTGCTTTTAAAGGACAGACTTACCTCCCAGCAGCCACTTCCGCACAGCTCCCGCTGAAACTGACTAACCAGCCAGCTCCACTCCCGCCGAAATCGACGCTTGTTCGGCAATCTCAGAAGCTTCAAAAATCTCAGAGGATTTTGAAGTTTAAAATTAACTGAGCTTGCTTATTTTTGTGCTGCACATCTCAATAACCTTTTGCTTGTTTTTACTTGCCTCCTCCACATGGCATGGTTTCTGTTAATTTTATTTGCCTCCCACTCTCTCATCTTCTTTATGCTATATTTAAGGTTCAGTTCAAGCACTCAACCCGCAGAGGCTGTTTTGCCATTCAATGATTGTTGTAACCCAGGGAAATGCAGTGGAACCTATTGATGCACTAAGCGTCAAGAACCACAAAGACATGTGAGACTTTAACCAAGGCTTTAATACACTACATAGGAAGCTTACCCGACACAGACGACCCCAGACAAAGGGGTCCGGTCTCAGAAGCTGGGTCTTGTACCTAACTCCCGGGGGTGTGGCCAAGGCGGAGCTCTCCGTGGCCAGGTCAGGTTACATACAGGTGACCGAACCTCTACAGAGCTACAGTACAATACACAGAATTACAGGGCCACGTTACACACAACTATTATATAACTATGTACAATGCTAGGGAAGTACAGTGGTGTATCACCACATTCACCCCTTGTTTAGAAGGAAGGCCGGGGTGAAAATATGGAGTAGCAAACACAGTGAACAAACAGGGAGTAACGAACAGAGTCCATCAGGAGGTTCCGTGGCATCAGAGGTCGAGACGAATGATGGGTTTGGTCGATCTCTTTGAACGTCGGAGCTGCGGCGCTGAGGTAGTGTCCGGCGGTATCCGTGCGGTCGGTGGTGCTGGGTCGCGAGGCGGCATGACGTCCACCACCGCTTCGTCTGGCTCGAGGCGAAACTGCGGGATGACAGCGGCTGGCACGGAGTAGTAACAGGCCGAGGGATCGACGGGAGCAGAGAGGGAGCGGGGTGGAGGTTGCGGGGCGGGGGCGGCAGGGGCCCCAGAGGGGGCCAGGTCCTTGATGGAGACGGTCTCCTCACGCCCGTCGGGGTATGCTATGTACGCGTACTGTGGGTTGGCGTGGAGGAGATGGACTCTCTCCACCAGGGGCTCCGCCTTAGAGGTCCGCACGTGCTTGCGGAGCAGGACGTCTCCCGGGGACAGGAGCCAGGACGGAAGCGATGTCACGGATGCTGATCTCCTGGAGAAGAGAAACATCCGCTCATGAGGGGTAGCATTCGTTGCAGTACACAAAAGGGACCAGATGGAGTGGAATGCGGCAGGGAGGGCCTCCTGCCAACGGGAGACTGGTAGGCCTTTGGACTTGAGGGCTAGCAGCACGGCCTTCCAAACTGTCGCATTCTCCCTCTCCACCTGTCCGTTCCCCCGGGGGTTGTAACTGGTCGTCCTGCTCGAGGCAACGCCCCTGGCGAGCAGGTACCGACGCAGCTCCTCACTCATGAAGGAGGAGCCCCGGTCACTGTGAATGTAATTGGGATAACCGAACAGCATGAAGAGGTCGTGCAACGCTTTGATGACGGTGGCGGAGGTCGTGTCGGGGCAGGGAATGGCGACGGGGAACCGCGAGTACTCGTCGATGACATTGAGGAAGTACGTGTTGCGGTTGTGGGTGGGGAGGGGCCCTTTGAAGTCAATGTTGAGACGTTCAAAGGGGCGGGTAGCCTTGATTAGGTGCGCCTTGTCTGGCTTGTAGAATTGCGGCTTGCACTCCGCACAGACTTGGCAGTCCCTAGTCATGGCCTTGACCTCCTCGACTGAGAAGGGCAGGTTGTGGCCCTTGGTGTAGTGGTAGAACCGCCTGACGCCCGGGTGACAGAGGTCATTATGTAGTGCCCGCAGTCGGTCATCCTGTGCGTTGGCACAAGTACTACGGGGCAGGGCATCAGGAGGATCATTGAGCTTACCTGGCCGGTATAAGATACTATAATTGTAGGTGGAGAGTTCGATCCTCCACCGTAATATCTTATCATTTTTGATTTTACCTCGTTGTTTGTTGTAGAACATGAACGCAACTGATCGTTGGTCAGTAACGAGGGTAAATGGTTTTCCGGCCAGGTTGTGCCTCCAGTGCCGGACGGCTTCCACTATGGCCTGTGCCTCACTCTCAACAGAGGAGTGGCGGATCTCGGGGCCTTGGAGTGTGCGGGAAAAGAAGGTGATGGGCCTGCCCGCCTGGTTGGGGTGGCACCCAGGGCAAAGTCGGAGGCATCGCGCTCGACTTGGAATGGTGCAGACTCGTCTACCGCATGCATGGCGGCTCTGGCAATAGAGGTTTTTAGGAGGTGGAAGGCCTGGCAGGCCTCAGGCGGGAGGGGGAATGAGGGGGAACGGAGGAGGGGTCGGGCCTTGTCAGCGTACTCGGGCACCCACTGGGCATAGTAGGCAAAGAACCCGAGGCATCGCCTCAGTTCTTTGGGGCAGGTGGGAATGGGGAGTTCGAGAAGGGGGCGCAGACGGTCGGGATCGGGGCCGAGGACACCGTTCTCCACCACGTAGCCGAGTATGGCGAGGCGGGTGGTGCCGAAAACACATTTTGCCTCGTTGTACGTGAGATTGAGGCGTTTGGCAGTTTGGAGGAATTTAGTGAGGTTGATGTCATGGTCCTGCTGGTTGTGGCCGCAGATGGTGACCTTGTCCAGATACGGGAAGGTAGCCCGCAGTCTGTTCTGGTCCACCATTCGGTCCATCTCCCGTTGGAAGACCGAGACTCCATTGGTGACGCCAAAGGGTACCCTAAGAAAGTGGTAGAGGCGGCCGTCCGCCTTGAAGGCCGTGAAGTTACGGTCCTCCGGGCGGATAGGGAGCTGGTGGTAGGCGGATTTCAAGTCTATGGTGGAGAACACCCGGTACTGTGCAATCCGGTTGACCATGTCAGATATGCGGGGGAGGGGATACGCATCAAGCAGCGTGTACCGGTTGATGGTCTGACTGTAGTCAATGACCATGCGGTGTTTCTCGCTAGACTTGACTACCACCACTTGGACTCGCCAGGGGCTGGTGCTGTGAGCAATGATCTTTTCCGAGAAAAGGCGCTTAATCTCCGCTCGAATGAATTGGCGGTCCCCGAAACTGTAACGCTGACTTTTAGTAGCCACGGGCTTGCAGTCGGGGGTGAGATTAGCAAACAGTGAAGGGGGGGGGGGATCCTGAGCGTGGAGAGACTACAGGTGGGACCCGGGGGGGGATCAGGGAAGAACTGGGGGTTGGAGACCGTGAGGGGGGGAGGGGGCCGTTAAAATGCAAGGTGAGGCTGCGCAGCTGGCATTGGAAGTCCAGGATGAGGATCGCGGCGGCGCAGAGGTGAGGGAGGACCATGAATTTGAAATCCTGGAACACCGCGCCGTTCACTGAGAGGGTGACGACGCAGTAGCCTGAAACCTCGGCCGACTGGGAGTTGGAGGCCATGGAAATATGCCTGCGCGTGGGTAGTACCTTGAGGGAGCAGCGGCGCACGGTGTCCGGGTGGAGGAAGCTCTCCGTGCTGCCGCTGTCGAAGAGGCAGGTAACAGTGAAACAATTTACCTGAACCTCCATGGTGGATCTGGCGAGCTGATGCGGTCGGTCCTGGTCGAGGACGATGGATGCGATGGTGGAGCTGTTGGAGAAGGGTGCCGGATCCGGGGAGCGGCCTGCGGAAGAAGGTGGCGGCACCCAGGCGTCGTAGGCTGCTGTTGGAGGCCAGGTTGCAGTCGTTGGCTGCATCTCAGTTGTTTGCAGCATTTCGCTCGAGTGCGCAGGACCGGAAGTGACGATCGGCGGTGGACCGGAAGTGACGTAAGTCGGGGTTCCGGGTGGCGCCCATGCAGACCACGTGGAGGGGGGGCCAGAGGTCAAGTGCGCAGGTCCGAAAGTGACGATCGGCGGCAGGGCGGACCCGGAAGCGACGATCGGCGGCGGACCGGAAGTGCCGTGCGGCGGACCGGAAGCGAAGGAAGCCGGGCCGGGGATAATCAAAGATGGCGGCGCCCATGCGTCGCACGTGTCGAATAGCGAGCTGGGAACGGAGGATGGCGGCACCCAGGAGTAGCAGGCCGCGGTGTTGGACCCCGAGGCAGCGGTGGAGCGGCAGACGTTTGCAAAATGGCCTTTCTTGCCACAGGCTGAACAGGTAGCATCTCTAGCAGAGCAGCGTTTCCTGGGGTGTTTTGCCTGGCCACAAAAGTAACACTGGGGCCCAGGCATTATTTTTACTGCTGGTGTGGCTGGGTGGGCCGTGACTTGCAGGGGTTGTTGCTGGGCAGGCGGCAGGGAGGTAGCGGCCACGTAGGGAACGTGGGCAGGCGCATAGAAAGTTTGGGCAGGCGTGTAGGACGCATTATTGTCATAGGCTGCCTGTTGGGCCTCTGCCATAGTGACTGCCGTGTCCAGAGTCAGGGTAGTTTGTGCCAGTAGGAGTTGGCGAATTGGGACGGAAGCGATGCCGGCTACAAAGGCATCGAGCGCCAGGGCCTCAGTGTTCTGCTCAGCGGAGACTACTGGCGCGTTGCAGGTGAGCGCGAGGGCACGGAGGTCCCGAACGAACACGGATAGGGGTTCACCCGGCTGCTGGTGCCGGGAGGCGAGGCGGTGGCGGGTGTAAATAGAATTAACAGTTCGTGCATACCAGCTTTTGAGCTTCACGATGGCATCGGCGTAGGTCGTTGTTCCCATGATGAGGTCGAAAAGCCCGTAGTCGAGCCGTGAGCACAGGAGGTTGAGTCGGTCAGCGTCCGTTTTGGCGAAGGCGGAGGATGCTTCCAGGTAGGCCTCGAAACACCGGAGCCAGCAGTTGAAAAGGTGATCCGCGAGTGGAGCGTGGGGGTCGAGCGAGAGCTTGTTGGGTTTCAGAGCAGCCTCCATTATAACTGTAGTGTATTAAATTGATGCACCAAGCGTCAAGAACCACAAAGACATGTGAGACTTTAACTAAGGCTTTAATACACTACATAGGAAGCTTACACGACACAGACGACCCCAGACAAAATGGGTCAGGTCTCAGAAGCTGGGTCTTATACCTAACTCCCGGGGGAGTGGCCAAGGCGGAGCTCTCCGTGGCCAGGTCAGGTTACATACAGGTGACCGAACCTCTACAGAGCTACAATACAATACACAGTACCATACACAGGATTACAGGGCCACGTTACACACAACTTTTATATAACTATGTACAATGCTAGGGAAGTACAGCGGTGTATCACCACACCTATACACAACAGTGTCCCACAAACAGCAGCCTACTTGTCTCATACTCACCAGTCTACCCGTTGTAGATGTGTCTCTCCCTAACAGTGTTAGTAGGATTGACCCCATTCAGTCCTTTTGTTATTCTTTCTCACAATGTGGCTGTTGCTGGCTAGGCCAAAATTTTATTGCTCATCCCCCATTGTCCTTACGGAGGTGGTGATATTCCACCTTCTTGAACCGCTGCAGTCCATGGGTGCTTTCTCCAACTGGTGTTCAACATGGAGGACGACTGATTCACCAGCTGAAGGAGTGGGGGAGAACAATACTGGTGGCAAACAGCAGGTTTCCTCGCTCGTATTTTACCTGATACCATGGGACTTCATGAGGTCCAGAGTCAATGTTGAGCACTCCCAAACATTCCCCCACTGTATACCACTGTGCCCCCACCTCTGCTGGGTCTGTCCTGCTGGTGAGAGAGGACATCCCCCCACGCATGGTGATGGTGGTGTCTAGGACATTATTTCTATGGTAGGATCCCATGAGTATGACTATGCCAGTCAGTTGCTTGACAAGTCTGTGGGTCAGCCAATTGTGGCACAGGTCCCCAGATGTATGGTGGCACAGAAGTTAGCACTGCTGCCTCACAGCGCCAGAGGCCTAGGTTCAATTCTGGCCTTGGGTGACTGTCTGTGCAGAGTTTGCACGTTCTCTCCGTGTCTCCATTGGTCTCCTCTAGGCGCTCTGGTTTCCTCCCATGGTATAAAGATGTACAGGTTAGGTGGATTAGCCATGCTAAATTTCCCCTTAGCGTCCAAAGATGTGTAGGTTAGGTCGATTGGCCATGATCAATTCGCAGGGTTATAGAGATAGGGAGGTCGAGTGGGCCTAGGTAGAATGCTGTTTTGAGGGTCGATGCAGACTTGATGGGCCGAATGCCTTCCTTCTGCACTATGGATTCTATGTTAATAAGGAAGACCTTGAAGGGTCGACAGGACTGGGTATGCTGTTGTCGATTCCAGTGCCTAGGTCAATACCTACTGGTCCATCCAGTTTCATTCCTTATAGACATCTGGGGCAGGTTTTTCCGACCCCACGCCGGGTCGGAGAATCGGCGGGGCTGGCGTGAATCCCGCCCCCGCCGTGTCCCGAAGTCTCCACCACCAGAGATTCAGCGGGGGCGGGAATCGCTCTGCGCCGGTCGGCGGGCCCATCCCCGCCGATTCTCCGGCCCACGATGGGCCGAAGTCCCGCTGCTGGAATGCCTGTCCATCCAGCGTGGATTAAACCACCTTTTGAACGGCGGGTCAATGTGGCGCGGGCAAGTTCCAGGATCCTGGGGGGGGCGCGGGGCAATCTGGCCCCGGGGGGTGCCCCCACAGTGGCCTGGCCTGCGATCGGGGCACACCAATCCGCGGGCGGGCCTGTGCCGTGGGGGCACTCTTTTTCTTTCGCCTTCGCCATGGTCTTCACTATGGCAGAGGCGGAAGAGACCCCCTCCCCTGCGCATGCGCAGGGATGACGTCAGCAGCCGCTGACGCTCCTGCGCATGCGTCGGCCGGTGAAGACCTTTCGGCCCCGGCTGGTGTGGTGCCAAAGGCCTTTCCCGCCAGCCGGCAGAGCGCAAACCACTCCGGCGCGGGCCTAGCCCCTCAAGGTGAGGGCTTGGCCCCCAAAGGTGCGGAGACATCCGCACCTTTGGGGCGGCCCGACGTCGGAGTGGTTCCCGCCACTCCATTACGCCGGAACTCCCCGCCCCACCGGGTAGGGGAGAATCCCGTCCCTGGGCAGCTTTATGCAACTGAGTGGCTCAAGCACATTGCTGAGTGTCTGGAACGATATATAGGCCAGATCAGGTACATTCACATATGTCCCTTCCCAATTTTCATTGATGAACCAGGTAGGTTTGTGTGAGAATTCAGTAACTTTCTGGTCAACATCACTTGTTTCAATGTTATACATTCAATGTAAATCAACCTGACCCAATTATTGACCGATCAGTTTGATCTCAATATTCAGCAAAGTGATAGTAATCGGAGTCACCATCAGTGCTACCAAGTAGCACTTACCCATCAATAATAAGTTCACTATAGTTCAGATGGCTTCTGTAGGGATCACTCACTTTCAGATCACTTTACAGCCTTTACTGCCCTTGACGTCAAGGCAGCATTTCCCGAAAAGTGACACCTATAAAATTAAGTCAATGGGGTTCAAGGGTACATCTCTGTGACCAAAGTGATAAGTCACACAAAGTGGGACGGTTGGAGTTATTAGAGGCCAATCATCTCAGCCCCAGACATTACTAAATTAGTTCCTCAGAGCAGCATCATTAACTAAAATGTTTTCAGAGGTTTCGCAAATTACCTTCCCTCCATCATGAGGTCTGATGTGAGAATTTTTGCTTACAACTGTACAGTTTTCAACTTCATTCGTAATTCCTCAGATAATGAGGCAGTTCATGCCACCATGCAGACGTGGAAAACATCCACACTTTAAATGATAAATGTCAAGTAACATTTATATCACATAAGTGCCAGGCACTAACCGTCTCCAACAAGAGTGGGTCGAAATATCTCCCCTTGATATTCAGTGGCATTACTATCACTGAATTCCATATCTTCAACATCCTGATGGGGCCACCTTTGACCAAAAACTCAATAGGATCAACCACATAAATACTGTAACAACTAGAGTAGGTTTGAGGCCAGGTATTCAGCATTGAGTGGCTCAGTTGAATCTTTCAAGACACTTCACAACTTACAAAGTTGCATTATTTTCAGCAATTGATAGTGTATATTACAGGCCAAAAACATTGGAGATGAGATTGAAGGCAAGAATATCCAAAAATTTAGAAACATGTATCACAACAAAAACGCAACAATTTGCCTGAATTTAACTAAATGTCCACAACTTAGAAACCTTTTTTTCGAATGGCTATTTCTCAGATCAGTACATTTTCAGTCCAGCAAGAGAAATAACATTGCTTGACTTTGTTCTCAGAAATAAATGTAACAAGTTACTAGTCTGGGAGTGGGAGAATAATTCGGAAATAGTGCCACAACATAATCACACCCAGCTGACTTCCATTCCTACAGATAGATGGAGAGAAATTTCCATGCAAACTGAGATTGGGAAGATAAATTTAAAGCTGGTGACCTCAACACCGAAATACCAGTGCGGAAGGCCAGTTTTAGTGTAGGAGTTTCTCTCCTCTATCCCGGCCTATTATCTTTTTAAAAAATAAATTTAGAGTACCCAATTAATTTTTACCAATTAAGGGGCAATTTAGCCTGACCAAACCACTTACCCTGCACATCTTTTTGGATTGTGGGGGCGAAACCCACGCAAACACGGGGAGAATGTGCAAACTCCACACGGACAGTGGCCCAGAGACGGGATCGAACCTGGGACCTCAGCGCCGTGAGGCAGCAATGTGCCACCGTGCTGCCCTCCCAGCCTATTGTCTTTTTGGAACCTACACCAATAAACACAGATTAACTGGTCATGATTTGCTTTGTAATAACTGAAATAAACAGGTGTGCTGACTTTCATGTTTGCCGACATAATAATGGTGACCGAGCTTCAGTGCAATTTTTTAGGACATGTTGAGGTGCACCAGAATGCGTGTCAGTTCTTTCTCTTCATAGTGGACACATGAAACTATCAGGAAAAGCAGCTGTCAACGTGATGAGATCCACAGACACTAAGATAGGGTGAGGAACTCATCAGTAATCGAACAATTAACAATGTTAATCTGTTTAAAGTCACCTTAAATCGAATAATGTAATAATTCAAAGATATAATTTGGTGTAAAGCATTTTCCTATTTACGCTAACAGCTTGCAGAACTGGTTTTGAATTGTTAGAATGGTTTTGCATATTTCCAATGATGCTGGAATTACATTGTAGTTTTATTGCTGCTGAAACTGACGAAAATAGCTCACCATTTGATAGTCACTTCCTTCAAAAACTATCTTGCCATATCAAGGTTTAATCTTGCTTCGTACCTACCCATCTTTCTAATTGTCTGTCACTGTTTTCTTTTCTCTGTATTTTTCTTGGAATAGATTGATGCTGCCTTTGCTGTGTCACTGTAGCGAAGCAATATCAGCAAAGCAGATTGTGACCATAAACCAAGATCCAGCACCAACAGTGTTAAACATTCTAACTCAGTGTCACATTAGTCACCTCATATGATGACTATGCTGCTCCTATAGACTGTTTGTGCACAAATTAAATTAATTGACCCATTTAAGGCTCAGCCCAGGTAAAATTAACTGCAACTCCCTCTTTTGTTTAAAAATATGCGCACATGGAGCATGTAATCTAAATGTTAAATGGATAACAAATAAACTTTCAGAATTAAGGTTCAATTGTGCATGTGACTTGGAGAGTTGTTTGGCTCTCCTATTGTGCTAGTGGGAATACTTGTTACATGAAACTAGGAGGGCATGAGAAGGATGACTGGTTAATTATGGGAGAAGTCATTAAAGAATTGTTGTTCAGATAGTGATCTTTTAAGCAAATATATAATACAAAATATTGTGAAGAATCAGGAGCTGAGGGAAATGTCTGCATTAGCAGTCTTGCTTCTGAGCCAGAAGGTCGTGAAATCAAGTCCCACTCCAGAGAGTTGAGTGCATCTAGACTGATACGTCAATGAATCATTGAGTAAGTGCCGTACAACCAGAAATACTGGGCGGAATCTCTGGTCCTGCCAGCGGTGGGAAGCTTCCTGACCGCAGGATGAACCTTAGGAATTCTGCTTTTGGGACTTTAGAGGTGATCGAGCTTCCTGACGAACAATGTTGGGGAGTCCATTTGCCTGGATTAGCATGTCATGCGTACTCATTAAAAGGCCATCTACAGAGGGTGTATAGAACTTTAGTTAGGCTACACTTGGAGTATAGTGTTCAATTCTGGTCACCACACTACCAGAAGGATGTGGAAGCTTTAGAGAGACTGCAGAAGGGATTTACCAGGATGTTGCCTGGTATGGAGGGCATTAGCTATGAGGTGCGGTTGAATAAACTTGGTTTGTTCTCACTGGAACGACGGAGGTTGAGGGGCGACCTGATAGAGGTATACAAAATTATGTGAGGCATAGACAGAGTGGATAGTCAGAGGCTTTTTCCCAGTGTAGAGGGGTCAAATACTTGGGGGCATAGGTTGAAGGTGCGAGGGGCAAGGTTGAGAGGAGATGTATGAGGCAAGTTTTTTACGCAGAGGGTAGTGGGTGCCTGGAACTCGCCGGAGGAGGTGGTGGAAGCAGGGACGATAGTGACATTTAAGGGACATCTTGACAAATACAGGAATAGGATGGGAATAGAGGGATACGGACCCAGGAAGTGTAGAAGGTTTTAGTTTAGACGGGCAGCATGGTCGGCACAGGCTTGGAGGGCTGAAGGGCCTGTTACTGTGCTGTACTTTTCTTTGTTCTTTGTTCGGGCAGCAGTGAGAAGCGACTGCAGAGAATTACGGGAGAAGCCTGCTTGCTCACTACAGTGCAGAACCCAATGACAAAGAGCGGTAAAGCCCAAACATTACATTGCTGCAGTGTTTCCATGCTTCCCTCCTCCTCAAACCAAAAAGAGAGTGAGGCTGTTAGATAGTTGTTTGTAACTTCGATACAGCAGAGCTGTACTTCCGGTGAGGGGGATGTGCTGAGTTGAGGTAGGGAAGGTGGCTTTCCTCCAGGAACACAGAAAAACAGCATTTTTAACGCAAAAGTAGCGCACCAAACAAGTTGAACCCCCCACCCCCACCATCTCACAAGACAGCTGCAACCACCAAGACTTGGCTGGCAATAAGTCCAGGACCCGAAGGGTTGGCAGATCAGCCAAGCCTGGACAGGAGGAATGGGATGATAGCGAGCATGAGGAGTGAGTCAGAGCCAGCCACACCCAAGCGAGCTGGGCAGCCGGGACGCACGCCAGACTACCGTATGATAAGCGAGTGGATGGACTTCCTGACTCAGGAGCTCCAGAAACACAGAGATGCCATCAAGCTGGAAATGATAGCAACAGTGAAGACGACGGTTGCGAATGCCCTAGCCCCCTTCAAGGTGGCGTTGGAGAAAAGAGAGCGCCGACTGGAACCACAGGAGGCAACAATCAGGGACCAAGAAACAGGGGTGACCGACCAGAGTGACCGAATCATCTTCTTGGAAACAGAAGTGGCAAGATTGGTGATGACATAAGGGGCGTTGAAGAGGAAGGTCGAGGACCAGGAGAACCGGTCACACCATCAGAATCTCTGTATCGTGGGCCTACCGGAGGGTACGAGGGCAAAAACCCCACAGACTATGTGGCCCAGATAACCTGGTCCGAAGGGAGAGCTTCCCCAACCCCCCAGAGATAGACAGAGCCCACAGGTCATTCCGGCCAAAACCTAAAGTTGGGGAGCAGCCAAGTGCCGTAATAACGAAGCTGCACCGATACCAATATTGGGAGAAGATCCTGAACTGGGCAAGGCACACTCGGTCCTGCCAGTAGGAAGGTCATTCAATCCAAGTGCCATACTGAATTTAATCACAGAATCATAGAATTTACAGTGCAGAAGGAGGCCATTCAGCCCATTGAGTCTGCACCTGTTCTGAGAAAGAGCACCCTACCCAAGCCCTCACCTCCACCCTATCCCCATAACCCAGTAACCCACCCAACACTAAGGGCAATTTTGGACACTAAGGGCAATTTAACATGGCCAAGCCACCTAACCTGCACAACTTTGGACTGTGGGAGGAAAGTGGAGCATCCCAGAGGAAACCCACGCACACACGGGGAGAACGTGCGGACTCCGCACAGGCTGTGACCCAAGCCGGAATCGAACCTGGGACCCTGGAGCTGTGAAGCAATTGTGCTAACCACTATACTACCATGCTGCCCTAATGCAGCCAAGGCAAACTGTGGGTATCCTTCCAGGGGAAGGAATTCTACTTCAGTGAGGTGGACAAGTTTGTGTGCAGACACTGGGAAGGCAGCACAACAGTGCCAACAGTGATGACAAACTCATTTTAAAAAGAAAGATATTAACGGCACGGTGGTGCAGTGGTTAGAACTGCTGCCTCATGGTGCCGAGGACCAGGGTTCGATCCCGACCCCGGGTCACTGTCCGTGTGAAGTTTTCACATTGTCTGCGTGGGTCTCACCCCCCACAACTCAAAGATGTGCAGGGTAGGTGGATTGGCCACGCTGAATTGTCCCTTAATTGGAAACATTTTTTTTAATTTAAAAAAGAAAGGGACAGAACTGCCTTGCTTTTGACCGAGCTGTAAATACCAGGAAAGAGGGGATGAGAGCGGAGACAGATGGAGGGAGGGAGGGGAAGAACATAAGAGGTGAGGGCAAACATGGATCTCTCCCGGGGGGCACACACTAGCGAGCAAGCCAGTGAAGGCAAACAAGAATGAACACAAGGTACAAGCAGGAAGGACAAAGCCGCAGGGGACCGGTCTGATGGCAAGCTAAGGCCCGAAACAAATTGTCTAGAAATGCCTGTAAATATATGTCTCGGCCATATTGGGGAAAATAAAATATGTATGCTGGTTAAAGGGGGGGGTCAAGGCCACAGTTGTTATGAAAATGCTCATTTGTAAATATACATGTTGGTTTTTGCGTGGTTTCTTTCTGATAATGTATAATTTATCATTTATTGGATATAAACTATGAAAACGCAAAAAAAAACATTTCCCAACAAAAGGCCATTCCGCCGGAATTCAGTTAATCCTCCAAATTACATTCCCCACCAGCAAGAAAGTAGAATGTTTACGTTTATGACAGTCTCTAAACAGCTTGCACCCAGCAAGCTTGACTTCTTCCACAACTTTGAAATAAGTAGACGATACTTTGGCCTTCTGGGGGACTGCTGGCAAATCTCAGCCTCTTGTCGCAGTTCAGTTGCTAATAGGACAATCTACATAAAGAAATTAAAATGAAAATGAAAATCGCTTATTGTCACAAGTAATTACTGTGAAAAGCCCCTAGTCGCCACATTCCGGCGCCTGTTCGGGGAGGCTGGTACGGGAATTGAACCGTGCTGCTGGCCTGCCTTGGTCTGCTTTAAAAGCCAGCTATTTAGCCCAGTGTGCTAAACAAAGGCTGGGCAGGAGGTTCAGGTGTAGGGTGGAAAGGTAGGTAGCATGGGAGGGTGGAGCAGAGGCTGGATATGGGTCACAGGTTACGAGTGGAAGGGTGGGATAGGGTGGAATCAAGGCTGGATACAGGAAGAGGATTAAGGGTGGAACAGTGAGCTAAGGTAAAGCAAAGACTGGGCCCTGGTGAGACCACATTTGGAGTATTGTGTGCAGTTCTGGTCACCTCATTATAGGAAGGATGTGGAAGCATTGGAAAGGGTGCAAAGGAGATTTACCAGGATGCTGCCTGGTATGCAGGATAGGTCTTATGAGGAAAGGTTGAGGGAGCTAGGGCTTTTCTCTTTGGAGCGGAGGAGGATGAGAGACAACTTAATAGAGGTTTATAAGATGATGAGGGGGATAGATAGAGTGGACGTTCAGAGACTATTTCTTCGGGTGGATGTAGCTGTTACAAGGGGGCATAACTATAAGGTACAGGGTGGGAGATATAGGAGGGATGTCCGAGGTAGGTTCTTTACTCAGAGAGTGGCTAGGGTGTGGAATGGACTGCCTGCTGTGATAGTGGAGTCGGACACTTTAGGAACTTTCAAGCGGTTATTGGATAGGCACATGGAGCACACCAGAATGACAGGGAGTGGGATAGCTTGATCTTGGTTTTGGACAAAGCTCGGCACAACATCGAGGGCCGAAGGGCCTGTTCTGTGCTGTACTGTTCTATGTTCTAAGAGAGGCAGGTGAAGGGTGGAAGGGGGGGGGCTAGGGTGCAGTGGAGGCTGGACACCTGAGGCAAACTGGAAGGGAAGGGAGGAAAGCTCTCCAGGAAAGGAAGACCGACTGTCTGGGGTGGGAGGGAGGCCGCGGGGGTTTGAGGAAGGAGGGGAAGACCTTGCTTATTCAGTGTGGGAGTCCTGTAGCTAGGTAGGGAAGGGGCATTTCCAAGCAAGGATGGTGGGAGAGAGAGGGCAGGGTCGATACTGTCGATTGTGGGTTTCTGGGGGTTGAACTGAAGGTACTGGGCAGTGGAGGAAGCAGTCACAGTGAGAGGCGAGAGTGGGATATGGTAGGGTGACAAGTCTAGTCAAGTAGCTGAAGGTTTCATGGGGAGGGCGGTCACAGAAAATGTATAACTGAGCCAATAGGAGGGGTCAGATTCAGGATGGGCATGGGGACAGTAATGGTTGTAGGCTCAGAGTAGGGGGAAGACAAGTGGAGGTTGATGGTGATAGGGGCAAGGGCAACAGGGTGGGGGGTAAGTTCAAGGGGTACAGAGGAGAGAGGAATGTTTATATCGCATGTGTCAAGCGTGATGGGGAGGTTGGTAGGTGATGGGGAGGGTAAAAGGCTGCGCAGAGAGTCTCAAATGTTGTGCGAATCATTTCGGTAGTCTCACTTATGTAGCGTAATCACTGTAAAACTGTGATGCCTCAAAGTGGGAGAAGGGTCTTTTTGGGCTGTGGAGTTCAAGGTCAGCACAACTGACTGGTTAAAGGGACACCCAAATATAAGCACGGTAGCATTGTGGATAGCACAATTGCTTCACAGCTCCAGGGTCCCAGGTTCGATTCCGGCTTGGGTTACTGTCTGTGCGGAGTCTGCACATCCTCCCCGTGTGTGCATGGGTTTGCCGGAGGACATCGGTAGGGTTTGAAATGAATACTTTGTGTCAGTGTTCACTTGTGAGAGGGACGGTGCAGGTATAGAAATCAGGGAGAAGGACTATGATAAAAATTAAAGAGATTAACACAAACAGAGAGGAGGTTCTGAGTGGTCTGGCAGGCTTAAAATTAGACAAATATCCAGGGCCAGATGAAATATATCCCAGGCTGCTGAGGGAGGCAAGGGAGGAAATAGCAGGGGCGCTGGCAATAATTTTCAATTCCTCTCTGGCCACAGTCGGGATGAAGGAGGACAGGAGGATAGCCAATGTGGTACCATTATTCAAGAAGGGAGGAAGGGATAAACCAGGAAACTACAGGCTAGTCAGTCTAACCTCAGTGGTGGGGAACTATTGGAAGTAATTCTGAGAGACAGAATTAATCTGCATTTGGAGAGGGAGGAATTAATCAAGCGCAGTCAGCATGGTTTTGTTAAGGGGAGGTCATGTCTGACCAACTTGATTGAATTTTTCGAAGAGGTGACCAGGTGTGTAGATAAGGGCAATTCATTTGGCGTAATCTACTTGGACTTCAGCAAAGCTTTTGATAAGGTCCCACATGGAGACTGATAGCGAAGATGCCCATGGGATCCAAGGAAATTTGGCAAATTGGATCCAGAATTGGCTGAGTGGCAGGAAGCAGAGGGTGATGGTCAATATGGGCAGCACGGTAGCACAGTAAGTAGCACAGTTGCTTCACAGCTCCAGGGACCCAGGTTCGATTCCCGGCTTGGGTCACTGTCTGTGCGGAGTCTGCGCATTCTCCCCGTGTGTGCGTGGGTTTCCTCCGGGTGCTCCGGTTTTCTCCCGCAGCCCAAAGATGTGCAGGTTAGGTGGATTGGCCATGATAAATTGCCCTTAGTGTCCAAAGAAGGTTAGGTGAGGTTACGGGGATAGAGTGGAGGTGTGGCCTTAAGTAGGGTGTTCTTTCCAAGGGCTGGTTCAGACTCGATGGGCCGAATGGCCTCCTTCTGCACTATAAATTCTATAATTCTTTGATCCTATGGTGGAGGGGTGTTTTCCTGACTGAAAGCCTCTGTCCAGTGGGGTCCCGCAGGGATCAGTGTTGGGGGCCCTTGCAGTTTGTGGTTTATATAAATGATTTATACATAAATGTAAGATGGGTGATCAGTAAGTTTGTTGATGATTCGAAAATTAGTGAGTTGGTAAATACTAAGGATTGCTGAGTTGGTAAATACTAACTTAGATTGTAGCAGGATACAGATGGGCTGATCAGTGGCAAATTTAATTCAATCCAGATGAGTGTGAGGTGGTGCATTTGTGCAGGTCAAACAAGGCAAGGGCAGACCTTGGGAAGCATCGAGGATCAGAGGGACCTTGATGTGCATGTACATCGGTCCCTTAAGGTTGCAGGGCAAGTGTATAGAGTGGTTAAAATGGTTATGGAATACTAGCCTTTATTAGCTGAGGAATAGAGTTTAAGAGCAGGGAGATTATGCTGGAACTGTATAAAACGTTGGTTAGCCCACAGCTAGAGTATTGTGTGCAGTTCTGGAATCCACATTATAGGGGGGATGTGATAGCACTGGAAAGGGTGTGGAGGAGATTTACCAGGATGTTACCTGGGCTGGAGAGTTTTAACTATGAAGACAGATTGGGTAGACTGGGGTTGTTGCCCTTGGAGCAGAGGAGACTGAAGGTGGACATGATCGAGGTGTATAGAATTATGAGGGGCAGAGATAGGGTAGACAGGAAGAAACCTTTCCCCTTGGTGAAGGGATCAATGACCAGGGGCATAGATTTGTGGTAAGGGGCAGGGGTTTCAGAGGGGATGTGAGGAAAAACATTTTCAACCAGAGGGAGAAATCAAGGAGAAATGGGAAGCGGAGTTGGGACGGGAGATCAATTGGGGAGTATGGAGTGAGGCTCTGCGTAGGGTAAACGGGACCTCCTCCTGTGCAAGGATGAGCCTGATACAGTTTAAGGTGGTGCACAGGGTGCATAAGACTCGGGCGAGAATGAGTGGATTCTTTCAGAGGGTAGCAGATGAGTGTGAGAGGGATGGGCTGGGGCCAGCAATCACACGCACATGTTGTGGGGTTGCAAAGAATTGGGAAGATTCTGGGCAGGAGTGTTTGTGGTCTTAGCCAGGATAGTGGAGGAGCAGGTGGACCCGAACCCTTTGGTGGCAATATTGAGCCGGAGCACATGGAGAGGAGGAAGGCCAATATTGTGGCCTTTGCCTCTCTGATTGTACGGCGGCGAACTTTACTGGAGTAGCGGTCAGCATCGGCACCGGGGATAGCGGCTTGGTTGGGTGACCTGTATGACTTCCTGCGGTTGGAGCATATAAAATATGAGTTAAGAGGCTCTGCAGAGGGGGTTTGAGTAAAGGTGGGGGATGTTTGTAACCCTGGGCGGGATTCTCCCCTACCCGGTGGGGCGGGGGGTTCCGGCGTAATGGAGTGGCGGGAACCACTCCGGTGTCGGCCCGCCCCAAAGGTGCGGAGTTCCGCACCTTTAGGGGCCAAGCCCTCACCTTGAGGGGCTAAGCCCGCGCCGGAGTGTGTTCCGCTCCGCCAGCTGGCGGGAAAGGCCTTTGGCGCCACGCCAGCCGGGGCCGATAGGTCTTCGCCGGGCGACGCATGCGCGGGAGCGTCAGCAGCCGCTCACGGCATCCCCACGCATGCGCAGGGGAGGGGGGTCTCTTCCGCCTCCACCATAGTGAAGACCATGGCGAAGGCGGAAGAAAAAGAGAGTGCCCCACGGCACAGGCCCGCCCGCGGATCGGTGGGCTCCGATCGTGGGCCAGGCTAGCATGGGGGCATCCCCCGGGGCCAGATCGCCCCGCGCCCACCCCCCCCCCCCCCCCCCAGGACCCCGGAGCCTGCCTGCGCCGCCTTGTCCCGCCGTTGAAAAGGAGGTTTAATCCACGCCAGCGAGCGAGGGTTGACAGCGGCGGGAGTTCGGCCCATCGCGGGCCAGAGAATCGCTGGGGTGGGCCCGCCGGCCGGCGCGATTCCCCCCGACCGGCGCGGCGCGATTCCCGCCCCCGCCAAATCTCTGGTGGCGGAGAATTCGGGACACAGCGGGGGCGGGATTCACGCCAGCCCCCGGCGATTCTCCGACCCGGTGGGGGGTTGGAGAATCGCACCCCAGGTTTGAGGAGCTCTTTGTCGTGGGGGGTGGGGTCATGGAGAGGGGGGGGAAGGTAAAAAAGCAGTGGGGGGGGGGAAAATTGTACAGACTGTATTGTTAATTGTTGGGAAGTATGTTTCCTGTGGTATTTAGTTGTTGTAACCTGATTTGATATATGTTTGTAATAAAATACATTTTTTTAACAAGAGAATCATAGTCAGATCGAAGACGAAGCAGATCTGTCTGTCTGGGGGAATTCCGCCATGGTTTTCTTCATGAATAGTCTCTTCTTTTTGGACTGATGACATGAGAGGTCTGGTTCACTGCTGGTGTCGTTGCCTTCCCATTCTGTACTTTTGCACAAATTTGTCTGCTTCTGCTGTTGGGTGAAGTAGTACTCCCTACCTTGGCGGGGTACAACATCCCAAACTGGGCCGCCTTGGCTGTACTAAATTCCGCCCGGCGCTTGGCCAGGTTTCCCCTAAAGTCCTGGTACACACCAATTGAGTGTTCCTCCCATTTACAGGACCGTGTGTGTCTTGCTGAGTTCAGGATCTTTTCGCGGTCTTGGTACTATTGCAGTTACGCGAATATGGACCATGGCTGCTCCCCGGTTTTCGGCTTTGGCCGGAGTGACCTGTGCGCTCTGTCCACTTCCTGGGGCTTGGGTTAAGTTTGCCCAGCATCTGGGCCTCGGACTCCGTAGGACTCCTGCCCTCGGTAGCCTCCGGTAAGCCCACAATGTGAAGGTTTTGGCAGCATAATCGCTTTTCTTGGTCTTCGGCCTTTCCCCTTAGCATTCCTTGTGTCGGCACCTAACCTTGCCATCTCTGTCTCCAGTGAGGTGGTCCAATCTCTCTGGTCGGTCACGGCCTTTTCCAGCTCTCTGATCATCACCTCCTGTGTCTCCAGTCACCGTTCCAACTTTTCCTGCGCTGCTTTAAAGGGACCCGGGCCTCTGCTGCCGCTGCCTTCGCCATCGCCATCATTTCTAGCTTGATGCCGTCTCTGAGCAATTGGAGTTCCATTGATAGGAGGGTGGGTGTTGCTCGGCATATGTTCTGGTGACCCACCCAGTTTGGGTGTGGTCGAATCCTCATCAGCCCGTGTGTTCACCATCGCCCCAATCTTCCTCTCCAGGGCAGCACGGAATCCCGGCCCTGGGTCACTGTCTGTGTGGAGTTTCCACATTCTCCCCGTGTCTGCGTGGGTTTCAGCCCCACGACCCAAAGATGTGTACGGTAGGTGGATTGGCCACGCTAAATTGCCCCTCAATTGGAAAAAATTATTGGGTACTCCAAATTTTTTTTTAAAAGAACCTTCCTCTCCAGAATTTTGCTGATTCTGCCGGCTCCTCAGGTTGTTTAATGGCATGTCTCGTTCGTTGTGGTGGTGTTGGAGGAGGGTGAGGGTTTTCCCCCCAGATGTAGCCGTCTATTTGTGCCCAATTTCAAGTTTTCCGGAGGAGAGCCACCGTTCATGCACCTGCTGAACACATCCCCATCGCCAGAAATCCGCCACACTGATTGGAAGATGGACTGAAAGCTGTATGTTTCTTTTCTTGTTCTTTAATGGAGAATTGGGTAGGATTGTTGAAGGGGTAATTGTAAGCTATTCTTTGAGGGTATGAAGTTAAAGAATTTAATATTGTATTCATAACAAATTTTGTTTCAAAAATACTAAATCCCTATTTCTTCATGTACCCACTCCTGGAGTTTTATATTTTTCGACCCGCGGACTTCTGGGAAGGCCCCCCCCCCCAACCAATAAATTCTGGTGGAGAGGAAACCCGAGACACTACACGTGTAGTGTCTCTCACCCACCCTCCTCCTCTAACCTAATAATAAGATCCATTGGTGTGAGGTAAGTGCCATATTTTATTATTATTAGCATTATTATATTATATTATTAGCTTTGCACAGGTCAAGGAGACACAGCCGGAGTGAGAGAGATACAGACAGTGAGAATTTGGTAGTTTGGTGCAGTGACGTAACCAGGAAAGGTAAGTGGTTAATCTAATTGTGCTGTTTTTCAGTTAAAAGTGCAGGGTAGTGTCTGATTGGCTGAAGCTGCCCCCACCATAAACTTAAATTAAACTAATTAATTAATTAGTGATGGCTGGTCAAGTGATGTGCTTGAGCTGCTTGATGTGGGAGCTGGCAGATCCCATTGCGAGCTGCAGCGACCACATCTGCAGTAAGTGTTGGCTGCTCGAAGAGCTCCGGCTCAGAGTTGATGAGCTGGAGTCTGAGCTTCAAACACTGAGGCACATCCGGGAGGGGGAGACTTACCTAGACATTGTGTTTCAGGAGGCAGTCACACCTGTCAGAGTAAGTAGTTTAAATCCTGCCAGTGGCCAGGGACAGCAGGGTGTGACTGCAAGTCAGGCAGGTAAAGGGAACCAGCAGTCAGGAACTCAGGAGCCTCAGCCCTTGACTCTGTCCAACAGGTATGAGGCACTTGCTCCCTGTGTGGATGGCGAACAGGGTTGCAGGAAGGATGAGTCAGCTGACCAAGGCACCATGGTTCAGCAGGCCATTCAAGGGGAGGGAGTAAATAGGCAAGTTGTAGTTGTAGGGGATTCTATTATCAGGGGGATAGATAGTATCCTTTGTGAGCAGGACAAAGAGTCCCGCATGGTATGTTGCCTGCCCGGTGCTAGGGTGCGGGACATCTCTGACCGGCTTGAAAGGATACTGGAGAGGGAGGGGGAGGATCCAGTTGTTGTGGTCCATGTCGGTACCAACAACATAGGCAAGTCTAGGAAAGAGGACCTGTTTAGAGATTATAAAGAGCTAGGATTCAAATTAAAAAACAGGTCCTCAAGGGTCATAATCTCCGGATTACTGCCCGAGCCATGTGCAAATTGGCATAGGGAGGCAAGAATAAGGGAAGTTAACACGTGGCTGAAAGAGTGGTGTGGGAATGAGGGGTTCCTTTTCATCACTGACATCAGTTTTGGGACAGGGGGGACCTATACCGTTGGGATGGTCTCCACCTGAACCGAGCTGGGACCAGTGTTCTGGCGAAAAGAGTAAATAGGGTGGTCAATAGGACTTTAAACTAAAGATTGGGGGGGGAAGGGAAAGTCAGGGAACCAAGAGGTGAAGTAATCAGCGGGGAGCGTAGCTGCTTAGGAATACAAAAAAACACGAACAGACAAAACTCAAGAGTGGTTACGATTGTCCCCATCCCACAAAATATGACACAGTGTATGGAAAGGCTCAGTAAACCAAGGTCCACCACACTAAGAAAACAAAAAGGGACAGTCAATAGAGAATTAAAGGTGCTATATTTAAATGCGCGCAGTGTACGGAACAAGGTAGATGAGCTTGTGGCCCAGATTGTGACTGGCAGGTATGATGTGGTAGGCATCACAGAGACATGGTTGCAGGGGGTTCAGGACTGGCATTTAAACATCCAGGGATTCACAACCTATCGAAAAGACAGAGAGGTGGGCAGAGGGGGCGGGGTTGCCTTGTTAATTAGGAATGAAATTAAATCAATAGCACTAAACGACATAGGGTCAGATGATGTGGAGTCTGTGTGGGTAGAGTTGAGGAACCACAAAGGCAAAAAAACCATAATGGGAGTTATGTACAGGCCTCCTAACAGTGAACAAAGAACAAAGAACAAAGAAATGTACAGCACAGGAACAGGCCCTTCGGCCCTCCAAGCCCGTGCCGACCATGCTGCCCGACTAAACTACAATCTTCTACACTTCCTGGGTCCGTATCCCTCTATTCCCATCCTATTCATGTATTTGTCAAGATGCCCCTTAAATGTCACTATCGTCCCTGCTTCCACCACCTCCTCCGGTAGCGAGTTCCAGGCATCACTACCATCTGCGTAAAAAACTTGCCTCGTACATCTACTCTAAACCTTGCCCCTCTCACCTTAAACCTATGCCCCCTAGTAATTGACCCCTCTACCCTGGGGAAAAGCCTCTGACTATCCACTCTGTCTATGCCCCTCATAATTTTGTAGACCTCTATCAGGTCTCCCCTCAACCTCCTTCGTTCCAGTGAGAACAAACCGAGTTTATTCAACCGCTCCTCATAGCTAATGCCCTCCATACCAGGCAACATTCTGGTAAATCTCTTCTGCACCCTCTCTAAAGCCTCCACATCCAGAATTGAACACGATACTCCAAGTGTGGTCAGGACCGGGGGCACAAAATGCACCACGAAATAGAAAGTGTATGTCAGAAAAGCAAGGTCACAGTGATCATGGGGGACTTTAATATGCAGGTGGACTGGGTAAATAATACTGCCAGTGGACCCAAGGAAAGGGAATTCATTGAATGTTTACAGGAGGGCTTTTTGGAACAGCTTGTGATGGAGCCCACGAGGGAACAGGCCATTCTGGACTTAGTGTTATGTAATGAGCCAGACTTGATTAAAGATCTTAAAGTAAGGGAGCACTTAGGAGGCAGTGATCATAATATGGTAGAATTCAATCTCCAATTTGAAAGAAAGAAGGTAGAATCAGATGTAAAGGTGTTACAGTTAAATAAAGGTAACTACAGGGGCATGAGGGAGGAACTGACGAAAATCGACTGGGAGCAGAGCCTAGTGGGAAAGACAGTAGAACAGCAATGGCAGGAGTTTCTGGGAGTAATTGAGGACACAGTACAGAGGTTCATCCCAAAGAAAAGAAAGGTTATCAGAGGGGGGATTAGGCAGCCATGGCTGACAAAGGAAGTTAGGGAATGCATCAAAGCAAAAGAGAAAGCTTATAATGTGGCAAAGAGTAGTGGGAAGTCAGAAGATTGGGAAGGCTACAAAAACAAACAGAGGATAACAAAGAGAGAGATAAGGAAAGAGAGGATCAATTTTGAAGGTAGGCTAGCCAGTAACATTAGGAATGTAGTAAAAGTTTCTTTAAATACATTAAAAACAAACGGGAGGCAAAAGTTGACATTGGGCCGCTTCAAAATGACGCTGGTAATTTTGTGATGGGAGACAAGGAAATAGCTGAGGAACTGAATAAGTACTTTGCATCAGTCTTCACAGTAGAAGACATGAGTAATATCCCAACAATTCCGGAGAGTCAGGGGGCAGAGTTGAATATGGAAGCCATCTCAAAGGAGAAAGTGCTAGAGAAACTAAGAGGTCTAAAAATTGATAAATCTCCGGGCCCAGGTGGGCTACACCCTAGAGTTCTAAAGGAGATAGCTGAAGAAATAGTGGAGGCGTTAGTTATGATCTTTCAAAAGTCACTGGAGTCAGGGAAAGTCCCAGAGGATTGGAAAATCGCTGTTGTAACCCCCTGTTCAAGAAGGGAACAAGGAAAAAGATGGAAAATTATAGGCCAATTAGCCTAACCTCGGTTGTTGGCAAGGTTCTAGAATCCATTGTTAAGGATGAGATTTCTAAATTCTTGGAAGTGCAGGGTCGGATTAGGACAAGTCAGCATGGATTTAGTAAGGGGAGATCGTGCCTGACAAACCTGTTAGAGTTCTTTGAAGAGATAACAAATAGGTTAGACCAAGGAGAGCCAATGGATGTTATCTATCTTGACTTCCAAAAGGCCTTTGATAAGGTGCCTCACGGGAGACTGCTGAGTAAAATAAGGGCCCATGGTATTCGAGGCAAGGTACTAACATGGATTGACGATTGGCTGTCAGGCAGAAGGCAGAGAGATGGGATAAAAGGTTCTTTTTCGGAATGGCAACCGGTGACGAGTGGTGTCCCGCAGGTTCAGTGTTGGGGCCACAGCTGTTCTCTTTATATATTAACGATCTAGATGACGGGACTGAGGGCATTCTGGCTAAGTTTGCCGATGATACAAAGATAGGTGGAGGGGCAGGTAGTATGGAGGAGGTGGGGAGGCTGCAGAAAGATTTAGACAGTTTAGGAGAGTGATCCAAGAAATGGCTGATGAAATTCAACGTGGGCAAGTGCGAGGTCTTGCACTTTGGAAAAAAGAATAGAGGCGTGGACTATTTTCTAAACGGTGACAAAATTCATAATGCTGAAGTGCAAAGGGACTTGGGAGTCCTAGTCCAGGATTCTCTAAAGGTAAACTTGCAGGTTGAGTCCGTAATTAAGAAAGCAAATGCAATGTTGTCATTCATCTCAAGAGGCTTGGAATATAAAAGCAGGGATGTACTTCTGAAGCTTTATAAAGCATTAGTTAGGCCCCATTTAGAATACTGTGAGCAATTTTGGGCCCCACACCTCAGGAAGGACATACTGGCACTGGAGCGGGTCCAGCGGAGATTCACACGGATGATCCCAGGAATGGTAGGCCTAACATACGATGAACGTCTGAGGATCCTGGGATTATATTCATTGGAGTTTAGGAGGTTGAGGGGCGATCTAATAGAAACTTACAAGATAATGAATGGCTTAGATAGGGTGGATGTAGGGAAGTTGTTTCCATTAGCAGGGGAGACTACGACCCGGGGGCACAGCCTTAGAATAAAAGGGAGTCACTTTAGAACAGAGATGAGGAGAAATTTCTTCAGCCAGAGAGTGGTGGGTCTGTGGAATTCATTGCCACAGAGGGCGGTGGAGGCCAGGACGTTGAGTGTCTTTAAGACAGAAGTTGATAAATTCTTGATTTCACGAGGAATTAAGGGCTATGGAGAGAGAGCGGGTAAATGGAGTTGAAATCAGCCATGATTGAATGGTGGAGTGGACTCGATGGGCCGAATGGCCTTATTTCCGCTCCTAAGTCTTATGGTCTTATGGTCTTATGGAGTGAAGCATTCTACCACCCAGTCTTACAAATAAACTAAAATAGTGGGGGTTTGGTCCAGTCTCCTGGCCACTGTTGGGAATAGAAGCTAAACCAGCAACTTTGGTGTCAAACTTGAACCTGAGATAAGCTTCTGACGATGCATGTTCTCTATTGCTAAGACGGCTGATTTCCACCTCCGTAATATTGCTTGATCCCACCCCACTATCTCCTGCTGAAACCCTCATTCATGCCTTTGTTACCTCGAGGCTTGATATTTATATGCACCCCTGGTCAGCCTCCCATACTCCACTGTCCATAAACTTCAGACCATCCAAACGTTTGCTGCCCATGTCCTAACGCGCACCAAGTTCCATTCACCTATTGCCCCTGTGTTCGCTGACCTCCATCAGCATTCTGGTTGAGCAATGCCTAGATTTTAAAATTTTCATCCTTATTTTCAAATCCCTCCATGACCTTGCCCTACTGTTTTATCTCTGTAATCTCCTCCAGTTGAGCAACACTCTAAGATATCTGCACACTTCTAATTTGGATCTCTTGAGCACCCAGGATTTTAATTTCTCCACCATTGCTGGCTGTGCCTTCAGTTGTTAAGGGCATAGGTTCTGGAGAAAATGTTAATTTTTTTTGACACAATTTGCAATTTAAACATATGAAAAGCACCCTTTTATCTATTTCTCTCGGACAAAAACACCCACAATAAGCGAGGCCAAAACTTGAGGCGGTATTCCGGATATTAGAGTCCTCACTCCTTATGAGGAGAAAGTTAATGAGTTAGCCATGGAGGAGCAAGACCTTGTCTGTGCTGGAGGCAAGATAGGACTCTGCCCAAAAGCCAGTGAGGATACCTCCAGTCTGCAATTGGCAGCTGCGCCCACAGAGTAACAGGTTGATTTAATTAAGGAAATGACTTAGGTATCCACTAAGTCTATCTTTTCTCCAGCAAGAAAAGGGAGGTGGGGGGGGCACACGTCACAGGCCACCCACAGCTCAATCTCTGACCCCAACTCTGAAGAGGATGACCTCTGAAAATGTGTTCAGTGAGGATAGTGCAGCGCTTGCTGCTGTTGCTCTGAGCTGTGATGTGGGGGGATGCCATGATTACTCAAGAAGAATTAAGCCTACCCGGTGACCAGAGGTGGATTGACAATGGAACACACCGACCACACCTCGCTGGCCGGTGTCTGTGGGCACCAATCAGAGCCCAATAACTCTGCATTTGCTGATAGGCTCAGCAGGCAATGCAAAGCGACATCAGACTCTGATTGGTCGAGCCCCTTTAGAGTGGAAAAACAGACAGTTCTGCGCGAGGAACGAAAGGCGACTAGGCGAGGAGAGAAACAGGTGGAGGCAGAAGTCCCTGTGTTTTACTTTTGCAAAAAAAGGCACAGCCAGAAGGTTTCTTGACCCAGTGCTGAAGGCAGGCCACACAAACAATAGCGAGGTATGGGGTGAGGCGCTGGACAAAAGCCATGAGCCAAGATTAGCCAGCTGTTCAGCAACCATCGAGCAGTGAGGGAAGCAAGCGAGGGCCGACTTGACCCAGAAGGGCTGAGAAGGGCAGGCCAACCAGTAACAGTGAGGTGTGAGGCACTGAGGCTGGGCGAAAGCCAACGTTTGGGCCCATCAGCCACCGAGCAGTGAGTGGAGCAGGCGAGGGGCAACTCGACACCCAAGGCTGGATAAGGCAGGCCAACCAGCATCAGTGAGTCACAAGCTGACGAACCAAGCCGTACCAGGACTGTCGAAGTATTACAAGGCAGACACGGGAGCTCTTTTCATCAATCTTTATTGACATGAGCACACGGAGAGCAAACCAGTGGAATACACTGCCTAAATTGATGTGGAGATGCCAGCATTGGACTGGGGTGAGTACAGTAAGAGGTCTTACAACACCAGGTTAAAGTCCAACAGATTTGTTTCGAATCACTAGCTTTCAGAGCACTGCTCCTACCTCAGTGTTATAAACTGCCTGCTTACCATTGGCTGGAGACTAATGACAATCCCACTATCCTGTGGGAGTATGAGCTTCCCCAATGAGGGAGGCGGGGAAATCATTAGCAGACTCCCTGTATAAATAAAGCTGGCCAGTTTGGTACCGGCAGGAAGGAGTGAGCAGCAAGCGAAGTTGCTGCTGCTGTTGTATATATATGTTATTGTAAATAAATGTTATTTCTTTGTATCCTTAAAATTCGTGCTGGATTCTTCGTGGCCCTCACAAAACTCAGGAAGTGCTCCGAAAGCTAGTGTTTCAAAACAAACCTGTTGGACTTTAACCTGGTGTTGTAAGACCTTTTACTGTTATTCTAATTTAATCTAGTAAACAGAAACATTTATAGCTTAATTAACCAATAGAATTTGTAGTTGCATCCTAATCCTTCATTTGCATGTCACATGCACCAATAATATCACAGTTAAACTTTCATTTTAGACCAATGAAAGGACAGTAATTCTAGTCAATAGAAAACAGTAGAAAACAGGTCAAATGGACCAATAGAAACACTAGCACTTTCTATCCTTCTTTTGCAGACTTATCTTCCCTTTGACCTGAAGGTGATGGTAATTTACAGAAGAGTGCATCCTTGTTATGACTACTTCCATCATTCCGTCTACCCAGACTTGCGTCATTCACTGAGAACCAATTTATTATGGATTTCATTCTAACTCATGACCCTTGCACAGAAATAGTACAGTCATGGATTCCACAGAACAAGAAGACAACGAGTGAGGCAGGAGGCTGCCTCGAAGTCCCCAGACAAGTGAGGTTAGTGAGATTGTGAGAATGGAAAAGTGTGAGGGGAGAAGAATGTGTGAGGCAGGGTTAGCCAGGTTTGCAGGCTTGCAGGGAAGGAGAGTATGTGAGGGCCGGGTTGCATTTTGGAGGGAGGGAGAGTTTGTGAGTTTGTGATTGGGGAATGGGCAGAAGAGTAGAGTGAATGTTGTTTGAAATCCAGAATCAGAGCTTCATAGTTAAAAGATGAATCCAATCAACATGGGATTGATTGTGCAAAAGCTTGCTCATCCAGAAAAGTAATTCAAATCAAGATCTGGGGCGAAATTCTCCGTTATCGGCGGAAAGTCCGCCGATCGGCGCAAAAAACGGCGCAAATCCGACTTGCGTCACGTCGGAAAAATGGGTCGAAAGTCTCCGGCCCGAAATGAGCTAGCAGCGACGTAACGGGATCCGCGCTTGCGTAGTGGTTCACGCCGTGCAGCGTCATACGCGCCGCACAGCGTGATGGCTCATAAGGCCGCGCTGCTCCCCCCCACCCGACCGGAACACCCGACCGGAACACCCGACCGGAACACCCGACTGGATGGCTGGCCGCCGCTCAGCCCCGAGGTTCGAGTCACAGGATGTGGAGGCGCTCCAGGACGCGGTGGAGCAGAGGAGGGACGCCCTGTATCCCGGGCACGGCCGCAGAGTTGCCCCACGCCACAGCCGGCGTCTGTGGAGGGAAGTGGCAGAGGCCGTCACCGCTGCGGCCCTGACACCACGGACAGGCACCCAGTGCCACAAGAAGGTGAACGACCTCGTCAGAGCAGGCAGGGTGAGCCTCCCCATATCCCCCCCTCCCCCATATCCCCCCTCCCCATATCCCCCCTTCCCCCATATCCCCCTCCCCCATATCCCCCCTCCTCCATATCCCCCCTTCCCCCATATCCCCCCATATCCCCCTTCCCCCATATCCCGCTCCCCCATATCCCCCTCCCCCATATCCCCCCCTCCCCCATATCCCCCCTCCCCATATCCCCCTGCCCATATCCCCCCTCCCCCATATCCCCCTTCCCCCATATCCCCCTCCCCATATCCCCCTTCCCCCATATCCCCCTCCCCCATATTCCCCTCCCCCATATCCCCCCTTCCCCCATATCCCCCCTTCCCCCATATCCCCCCTCCCCATATCCCCCCTCCCCATAGCCCCCCTCCCCATATCCCCCTCCCCATATCCCCCCTCCTCATATCCCCCCTCCCCCATATCCCCCTTCCCCATATCCCCCCTCCCCAATATCCCCCCTCCCCCATATCCCCCCTCCCCCATATCCTCCCTTCCCCCATATCCCCCCTCTCCCCATGTCCCCCCTCCCCATATCCCCCATATCCCCTCCACCATATCCCCCCTCCCCATATCCCCCCTCCCCCATATCCCCCCTTCCCCCATATCCCCCCTCCCCCATATCCCCCCTCCCCCCATATCCCCCCTCCCCCATATCCCCCCTCCCCCATATCCCCCCTCCCCATATCCCCCCTCCCCATATCCCCATATCCCCCACTCCCCCCATATCCCCCCTTCCCCCATATCCCTCCCTTCCCCATATCCCCCCTCCCCCATATCCCTCCTTCCCCCATATCCCCCCCCTCCCCCATATCCCCCATATCCCCAAGTGAATCCAGCCCTAACCTTAACCTCTGCAATGCACGCGCAACCGATGGCGTGCATTCATATACCTGCCAAACAGTGTTGCCTATTACCCCTACCACCACCCCCCCACAGGATAAGCGCGCACACAACAATAGGGAGCATGTGAGGACTGGAGGAGGCCTCGCTGATGAGAGGCCACTGACCGTACACGAGGAAAGGGCCCTGGAACTGGCTGGCGGACCTGACGACCGGGAGGTTGCTGATGCAGAGGTCGGGGGCATAGTAGCAAGTGAGCCACCGACAGCCCGTCCCCATATCCCCCCTCCCCTATATCCCCCTCCCGCATATCACCTTATCACTGCCTAACCATGCATGCTTCATTGTGTATCGCAGGACCAAACTTCCAGGCACCCATCCCCGCAGATGTAGACCGCCCGCAAGATGCCCCTCGGAGGCCACGGGAGACGGAGAGACACAAACCCTCCAGCATGCGACGCCCGCAGGATGCCCCTCGGAGGCCACGGGAGACGGAGAGACCCGGACCCTCCAGCATGCGAAGCCCGCAGGATGCCCCTCGCACACCACGGGAGATTGAGAGACCCGCACCCTCCAGCATGCGACGCCCGCAGGATGCCCCTCGCACACCACGGGAGACGGAGAGACACGGACCCTCCAGCATGCGACGCCCGCAGGATGCCCCTCGGAGGCCACGGGAGACGGAGAGACCCGGACCCTCCAGCATGCGACGCCCGCAGGATGCCCCTCGCACACCACGGGAGACGGAGAGATGGGGCAACAGGGAGACGACACCCCCGTCACGTGCGGGAGCGACCACCCAGCGACGAGGGGGGCAGCCACAGGCACCCGTCACATCCGAGCCAGGACACCACTACCCAGGACACCACTACCCAGGACACCACTACCCAGGACACCACTACCCAGGACACCACTACCCGGGACACCACTACCCGGGGCAGCACTGCCCAGGACACCCCTACCCGGAACAGCACTACCCAGGAAGACGAAATACCGGACAGTGACTCAGAGTGGATGGGTGGAGACGAACCCCCCACCCCAAAGTGCCATGGACTCAGAGTGGGACGAAGAGCACGACACAACGCCACTGCTGTCACCAACACCCTCCACCATCGCAGAAACACTCACCTCGGTTGGGCACTTTAGTGATGAGGCGTCTGGTACACTCACTGGTGCGCACAACACAGCCGTCCCGGTACAGCAGGTGGAGGTAGGAGCAGCAGAGGGGCTGGGCGGTCGGAGGGCAGCCCAGCCCAAGCGAACATCTGCCGCCCAGATGGATCCCGGGTTCCTGGAGTTACCACACCCACACATAGATCCGATGCAACCACCGACCCGGAGACGAGCGAAGAGGGTGACGGGCGGCTTGCGGCGGCTGCAGTCGCAGGTGGAGGAGTCCACCCGCGTCCAGGAGCTGGGAGTGGTGCCGGCCATGCCTGCCACCCAGGCTGACACCGCACGGGTGGCGTCCGCGGTGGAGGCAATGGGTGCGACGGTGTCAGACATGGGGAACGGTTTGCGAGGCCTGGGGCCTTCCGTGCAGGCGGCGTCTGTGGCCCAGGAAATGGCTGCCCTCTCACAGGAGGCCATGAGCCAGTGCCTGCGCCAGATGGCAGAGGCGCTCAACGCCATAGCCCAGTCTCTGCAGGCCATGGCCCAGTCTCAGCAGGCCATGGCCCAGTCTCTGCAGGCCATCGCTGAGGGCATCGGCGCCAGTGGCCATGTGCGAGCCGGCGTCGCACTGTCACAGACAGGGTTTGCCAACCCCCTGGGCTCCATGGCTGCAAACCTGCAGACCCCTGTCGATACCAGCACGGGCCTCCAGGACTGGCAGCGCCACATGTCGGGGGGGCGTCGGACGGCCAGTCCGTTCGCATCCCCCACCCATGTAGAGGCCTGGGGGCCATCGGGCACCCCGAGGGAGGAGGAGGTGGTGTGGTCCATCCCGGCTCCCCCTGTAGGGGAGGTCCCGGTACACCGCGACACCTCGGACTCCCCCCCCCCCCTTCCGTCCCAGGTGCATCGGGTGGGCAACGGGCAGGACAGGCTGGCAGCTCGCCATCCCAGTCGCCCGGGCCGCAGCCTGGCCCATCTAGGCCAGGACGCCCCAGGAAACGGCTGCCAAAGGGATCCAGTGTCAGAGGGCAGGAATCACAGGAGTCCACCTCCAGTTCTGCTGTACCGTCTGGGGAACCACCTAGGCGTAGTCAAAGGGCCCGTAAGGCCAAACAATTAGACACTGAGTAAGTTGGCACGGGTGCAGGGCACAGACGAGGTTTAGGGGCTAGGGCACGTGCATGAACTCCTTTGGTTATTAAAGTCAATGTTACACCTACAGAAGCTGCCTTTGTGCTCTGTCCAAAGCTTGCGGGGGTGTCATGTACATTGAGCGCAAGTGTGTGTGTGAGGGGTGGTCTTACCTCAGCCCCAGGTGAGTCTGCCCCCTTCCCCCTGGGCCGCCATCAACATCCCCCGGGCAGAGGACGGGACCGTGCGCTGCAGTGTCACAGCCGCATGCAGGGATGGTCCGGGTGGATGGTGGTACTGTGGCCATGGGTCAGACATGGTCCAACGATGTAGAGCCAGGAGCTCACCGCAGGGCGGGTTGTCATCATCCTCCATGGCCTGCAATAGACACGCGTCCACCCGCAACTGTGTGAGCCCGGCCCGTTGTGCCGCAGGTGGATCTGCAATGGGGGGGGGTGGTGTGCATGCGGGTGGGGTGTGTGGGGTTGGGGAGGGGGGTGAGGGTGCTGGGTGGGTGGATGGGTGAGGGGTGTGGGTGGTCGGCCGTTGCCATGGTGTGCAGTCTGTGGCCATACTACCCGATTCCCACGGCCACCTAGTCAGTGAAGCGGGCGGCTATCAGTCTGTCCCGTGCCCGCTGGGCCAGCCGGTAACGGTGGACAGCCACCCGCCTCTGTCTACCCCGTCTGCCCTGACCATTACCCCCATCCCCCTCAGCTGGGGAGGACTGCGCCTCTTCCTGCTGCTCCTCCACTCCACCCTCCTCTGCCTGCGGCACATCACCCCTCTGCTGGGCTATGTTGTGCAGGACGCAGCACACCACAATGATGCGGCCGACCCTATCTGACCGATACTGGAGGGCGCCCCCAGAGAGGTCCAGGCACCTGAAACGCATCTTCAGCACGCCAAAGCACCTCTCTATCACCCCCCTTGTCGCTACATGGGCATCATTGTAGCGGTTCTCCGCCTCATTGCGTGGCCTCCGTATAGGCGTCATCAGCCATGATCGCAATGGGTAGCCCCTGTCGCCCAGCAACCAGCCCCTCAGCCGGGGATGGCGTCCCTCGTACATGCCGGGGTTGGATGACCGCGACAACACGTATGAGTCGTGTACACTGCCTGGGTAACGGGCGCAGACGTGCAGGATCATCTTGCGGTGGTCGCAGACCACCTGTATGTTCATCGAATAGGTCCTCTTCCCATTGGTGAACACGGCCCTGTTATCTGCAGGTGGCCGCACGGCGACGTGCATCCCATCGATCGCGCCCTGGACCATGGGGAACCCGGCCACGGCAGAGAAGCCCACGGCCCGGGCATCTTGGCTGGCCCGGTCCACGGGGAAGCGGATGTAGCGGTGCGCCATGGCATATAGGGCATCTGTCACTGCCCGGATGCACCGATGCACCGATGTCTGCGATATGCCGGACAGGTCCCCACTCGGTGCCTGGAATGACCCCGTTGCATAAAAGTTCAGGGCCACCGTAACCTTGACGGACACGGGGAGAGGGTGTCCCCCGCCAGTGCCACGCGGTGACAGGTGTGCCAGCAGGTGGCAGATGTGTGCCACGGTTTCCCGCCTCATCCGGAGTCTCCTCCTGCATTCCCGGTCCGTGAGGTCCTGGTATGACTGCCGGGGCCGGTACACACGGGGCGCCCTCGGGTGCCTCCGTTGCCGTGGGGCCGCGACGTCCTCCTCCCCCTCCTCGTCCTGTCGGTCAGGTGTCCCTCCAGCCTGGGCGGCTGCTGCCTGTCCCTCTGCGGCAGCCTGCGCCGCCTCTCTGGCACGCTCCTCCTCCTCCTCCTCCTCCTCATCCAGGGCAACATAGACATGAGCGGCTGCCGCCACGGCGGCCAACATGGCTGGATAATCGGAAAACATGACGGCCTGGTGGGGGGGAGGGGAACGACGACATGTCATCATTGCCCATATCCCCTCCTCCCCCCAGCCAGGTGGCATGGAACGCATGGGTCCAACTGTTGGAGGCTGGCACCTGGCCAGGTGGACCAACTCACTTGCCCTCGTATCCCCCCCCATCCCCCTCCCCGGCACGGACCCCCCATCCCCCTCCCCGGCACAGACCCCCCCCCCATCCCCCTCCCCGGCACGGACCCCCCATTCCCCTCCCCGGCAGGGACCCCCCCATCCCCCTCCCCGGCACGGACCCCCCCCAACCTTCACCCCGGCACGGACTCCCCCCCCAACCTCCACCCCGGCACGGACCCCCTAACCTCCACCCCGGCACGGACCCCCCCATCCCCCTCCCCGGCATGGACCCCCCCCCCACCTCCACCCCGGCATGGACCCCCCCCCCCCCCAACCTCCACCCCGGCACGGACCCCCCATCCCCCTCCCCGGCACGGACACCCCCCAACCCCCTCCCGGCACGGACCCCCCCCCAACCTCCACCCCGGCACGGACCCCCCCCCAACCTCCACCCCGGCACGGACCCCCCACCCCCTCCCCGACACGGACCCCCCCATCCCCCTCCCCGGCAGAGGACCCCCCCCATCCCCCTCCCCGGGCACGGAGCCCCTCCCGGTACTCCCCCGGAGCCCAGCCTACTCTAACCCCCCCCCCCCCCCCCCCCCCCCCCGCCACACACACACACACACACAACCCGAGAAACACCTCTCCTCACGCATTCAGACTGCGGCCACGCTATCGCCTGCCCAGAGCCAACCCCCCAGGCCGTCACTCACCTCCACGCTGGTCGGCGTGAACCTGGAGCACAGGGTCACGCCGGTGAAAAGGAGGTTTAATTTACGTCGACGTGAACGGTCATCACGTCGACGGGACTTCGGCCCATCCGGAAGGGAGAATATCGGCAGGCCGAAAATCGCCTGCCTTGCGCAGACCCGTGCCATTCTCCGACGGCAGCGGCGACATTAACGCCCCGCCGACTTTTCTCCCTTCGGAGACTTCGGCAACCGGCGGGGGCGGGATTCACGGCGGCCAACGGCCATTCTCCGACCCTCTGGGGGGTCGGAGAATGACGTCCCTGTTTCTTTACCAAATGAAGCAACACTATTAATCTGGCAGAAAATTGAAGGTGAGACAAGAGAATGAAGCTCGGCAAAAAAGACAGTTTGTCATTTTACTTTTTTAAGTTTGAAGTATTGAACAGTGCAAAAACTGTACATTCATTCTAATCCACCAAAAGTGTGGGTGCAGTATCTGATGACTTAGACTTGCTGATTTCCAGAGATACCACATCACCTGAAAAAGTTGACCAAGAAGTGGACTCAGAAATGGCAATGGAACTGCAAGATATTTCTTCTGTTGAAGTGAGGGAAGAAACCTATCCTGAAGACATTGCCTTTTGGCCAAAATCTATTCCACTGGGGATGATAGAATATTTTGTACTAAATACACCAGAAAATATAGGTAATATGGAAAATTTGAGGAAGGCATTTCGAGATTGGAGGCCGAAAGCAGTTTAGAAATCTTCATAAGTCTCATTTTCTGAGGGTGAAAAGAAATGCAACGACGGAAATTAGAAATTGTTTTTTTTTAAATCTCTCTACTGTTACGTTTGCAAATTATTCACTGACCCTAGTAAAAGGAAACAAGCAATCACTGATGGATACTCTAACTGGAGAAATGTTGGAAGAGATATTGTTGATCATAAAACTTCCAACGCTCATATTGCTATGTGTGTGTTCGTTCAAAGATGTAAATTATCTGGAAGAATTTATTCTGCATTTATTGGCTCAGTTTGAAAAGGAATGTTCTTATTGGAGGAAAGTGCTGAGACATGTTGGTGCCACAGTCAAACTGCTGTCTTCTTTGAGACAGTTTTATGATCAACAATATCTCTCAGAGAACATGATGAGTCATCAGTGTCAACGTGAAGAGGTAATTTTTTAGCGCCTTGAATACCTCAGTGAATTTGATGAGCTTCTCAAAGATCATTTGAAAAGTTATCAATGTTGTCGCTCAGGCGACCAAGGGCGGAATTCCCCATTTGAAGACTAAGTGTTGATGCCGGGACAGAATCGGTGGACTTCTATGACAGCAAAATTGGCGCCAGTCCCGGAGCAATTCCGGAACCATTAATGGGCTGCACCGGCGCCATGTGCAGCACGGGCGATTCCAATGAGAAACGATGTCTGATTCGCCGGGGTCGGGGTTGTGGTGATCTGCCTGTGCACAGTTCTGTATATAGTTAGCAATGCGACCTCCAATCAACTCGTGGCAATAGAGATCTATCACATGACTTGAGACGCCCGCCCGATGGTAGCAAGACATTCAATAAGATAGTCACACTGAGAGCTTATTGGTTATCTTTCCACGTGTTTGTTCATAAATCATCTTTCTAGTTAAACAACTAGATGTTCAGTGTACATCATTACAACAGTCATCACACAGAACACAATATGATACCAGGAGTGTAGAGCAATTAAAGATAACGATGGAGAAGACAGAACGAAATAAGCTGAAGAAAGAAAAGAGAAAATTCTTCCGCTGACCTGGTGAACTACGGCCATCTGCAACTCAATGTAACGAAAGACGGTGAAGTTAGAAATGGAAGGTTTGAAGGCACCCACCAGCTTCAAGTCTCGGGTAACATAGATGAAAATTGTCATGTTTTCAAGCAGCAATTTAGACTCTATGTTGCAGCCCTTGGCCTGCAGGCACAGCCTGACAAAAGGCATATTGTGTTGCTGCTCAGGGAAGCAGGTCTTCAAGCAATAGAAATGTACAATACAGTGACTTCCGGTGGCGGCTATGAAGGAGTAAGTCACACATTTGGTGGCTCCCGCTCGGGTCAGACTTTTGGACTTTTTCCCCTGATTTTTGACCGGACCTGATGTGAAAAATTGATGACAGAGGCAATTGTCAACTGAATTCCCACATCGGTGCATGGAGAGGAGGACTAGAGGTTCTCGCAAAGGTAGAAACAGAAGGACAGAGAAGGCTTGGGCTGAAGCTGCACCGGGAAGAAGCATGGCGGAAGACCGGACCTCTGGCTTGTCAACCCAGCGATCAACAGAGCAGCTGATGCAAGTTATCCAGGAGGGCTTCGTCAAGCAGAAGCAGGACTGCTTGGACCTGAGTAAAGAGGCAATTTCGCGGCTGGAACTTAGATTGGATACCCAACATCGGGCAATCCAGAAAGTAGAGAAGTTGCTGGCTGACCAGGAGGACCATCAAACAACAGTAGAGTTGGAGGTGGCGATGCTAAGAGACCACCAGAAAAGGCTCCTGGAGAAGGTGGAGGACCTAGAGAACAGGTTCCGCCGGCAGAGCTTGAGGATAGTTGGGCTCCCGGAGGGATCCGAAGGAGCGGACGCTGGGGCATATATAGCGGCCATGTTCGAGAAGCTGCTGGGGGATGGGGCATTCCCCCGACTCTTGGAGGTGGACAGGGCTCACAGAGCGCTTGCGAGGCAGCCGCGAATGGGAGACCCCCCCCGAGGGATGAGATTCCACAGATAACTGGATAAGGAGCGCGTTTTACAGTGGGCCAAGCAGACACAGAGCTGCAAATGGGACAACAGTATCCTACGGATCTATCAAGACCTGTGTGCGGAGGTGGCCAGGAGAAGAGCGGGGTTTAACCAGATCAGGTCAACCCTTCTCAAGAAAAAGGTGAAGTTCGGACTGTTGTACCCGGCCCGCCTCTGGGTCACATACGAGGAACGACATTTCTATTTCGAGTCGCCTGAGGAAGCACTGGACTTCGCAAAAAGGAAAGGACTGGTGTCGGACTGAGAACTTTGAATTGTGTTGTAGCGTTTATGTTTTTCAAAAAAAAAAAGTTTCTTGTTTCTTGCTTTTTCGGACGTTATTTGTAATGCCTGCTGTATGGACCTGGGGTCTGCTGCAGAGCTGAGTGAGGTAGAGTTTGCATTTGCACAGTTGGGGGATGTGTTTGTTCAGATGCTGGATCTTTTGCTTGATCTTTTCTTTTCTTTGAGTTCAACTAAGGGGTTTTTTCAGTTCTGTCGGACAATTGTGTTGGTATTGTTTTTCCTTTGAATATGTATGTATGAGCGGGGGAGAGGGTGGGGAAGGAACAATAGGTGGGAGTTTGTCTGGCGCCAGGAGCGAGGGCCACCAAGCAAGCTGGGCGGGCTAGCTTACAGAAACGTAGTGGGGGGTGAACAGATGCTCGGCTTATCAAAGGGGTTGATTTATTTTGTGCTGTTATTATGGGGGGGGGGGGTTCTGCTGATGAGGGAGGGACTTTTACTAAGGGACAAAGAGGCGGTCGGGGGCGGAGGCTGCCTGGGGGCAGGCCGGTGGAGGTGTGGGGCGCGGGCTGGTGACTGGCCCAAGAGAGGGGATGGCTGATCGACGAAAGGGGGGGGCGATGAGCCCCCCAAGTAGACTGATCACCTGGAATGTAAGAGGGCTCAATGAGCCAGTCAAGAGGGCACGTGTGTTCGCGCACTTGAGAGGATTGAAGGCGGACGTGGTAATGCTGCAGGAGACGCACCTTAGAGTAGCTGACCAGATTAGGTTAAGGAAAGTTTGGGTCGAACAGGTTTTTCATTCGGTACTGGACTCAAAGATCAGAGGGGTCGCGATCCTGATCAACAAGCGAGTGGTATAGTTGTATGAGGTGCAAGGGCAGCCCTGCAAACAATGTCCACATGTTTTGGGCATGCCCGGAGCTTAGAGGGTTCTGGCAGGGGTTCGCGAGGACAATGTCCAAGGTGCTTAACACACGGGTGTTGCCGAGTCCAGAGATAGCGATCTTTGGAGTGTCAGAGGAACCGGGAGTTCGGGGGGCGAAAGAGGCCAACGTCTTGGCCTTTGCCTCCCTAGTAGCCCGGAGACGGATTTTATTAATGTGGAGGGACTCGAAGCCCCCGAGTGTAGAGACTCGGGTTAACGACATGGCTGGGTTTCTCAGCCTCGAGAAAATAGTTTGCCTTAAGAGGGTCTACGCTAGGGTTCTCTCGGAGGTGGCAGCCGTTCGTCGACTTTATCGGGGAAAATTAAAATGTCAATAGCAGCAATTAGTAGGGGGTGGGGTGTTGGGGGGGGGGTGGTGAGTACTTAATTGGGATGGTGTGGGAAGACTGAGTCTCGCGGGGTTATGTCTATTTAATTGTTATTGTATATTCTCTTTTTGCACTATGTTAATGTTCACTCCAGTTTGTTTTGTTACTACTGTTTTATTATGAAAAATTCTGCAAAACCTTAATAAAATATTTAATTTTTTGAAAAACAAGCAAGTGGTGTCTTCCGGTGGCGGCTATGAAGGAGTAAGTCGCACATTTGGTGGCTCCCACTTGGGGCGGATTTTTGGACCTTTTCTCCTGATTTTTTACCGGACTTGATGTGAAAAATTGATGACAGAGGCAATTGTGAATTGAATTCCCACATCGGTGCATGGAGAGGAGGACTAGAAGTACTCAGAAAGGCAGAAACAGAAAGACAGAGAAGGCTTGGGCTGAAGCTGCACCGGGAGGAAGTATGGCGGAGGACCGGATCTCTGGCTTGTCGACCCAGCGGTCAACGGAGCAGTTGATGCAAGTTATCCAGGAGGGCTTCGTCAAGCAGAAGCAGGACTGCTTGGACCCGTTTGAAGAGGCAATTTCGCGGCTGGAACTAAGATTGGATGCCCAAGATCGAGCGATCCAGAAAGTAGAGAAGGTGCTGGCTGACCAGGAGGAACATCAAACAGCGGTGAATTTGGAGATGGGAATGTTAAGAGACTAGCAGAAAAGGCTCCTGGAGAAGGTGGAGGACCTAGAGAACAGGTCCCACTGGCAGAGCCTGATGATCGTTGGACTCCCGGAGGGATCCGAAGGAGCGGACGCTGGGGCATATATAGCGGCCATGTTCAAGAAGCTGCTGGGGATGGGGCATTCCCCTGTCGCTTGGAGGTGGACAGGGCTCACAGAGCGTTTGTGAGGCAGCCGCCAATGGGAGATCCCCCGAGGGCAATGGCGGTGCGATTCCACATATATCTGGATAAGGAGCGTGTTTTACAGTGGGCCAAGCAGACATGCAGCTGCAAGTGGGACAACAGTATCCTACGGATCTATCAAGACCTGAGTGCGGAGGTGGCCAGGAGAAGAGCGGATTCAATCAGATCAGGTCGAACCGTTTCAAGAAAAAGGTGAAGTTCGGACTGTTGTACCCGGCCCGCCTCTGGGTCACATACGAGGAACAACATTTCTATTTTGAGTCGCCAGAGGAAGGGCTGGACTTCGCGAAAAGGAAAGGACTGGTGTCGGACTGAGAACTTTTAACTTGGAATTTGGTGTTTTATGTTTTGCAAAGAAATAGTTTTTTGTTTCTTGTTTTTCTTTCGGACATTATTTGTAATGACTGCTGCATGGACCTGGGACCAGCTGCAGAGCTTAGTGAGGTAAAAGTTTGTATTTGCACTGTTGGGTGATGGAGGTGTGTTTGTTCAGACGCTGGATCTTTTGCTTGACCGTTTCCTTTGTTTGAGTTCAACCAGGGTTTTTCAGTTCTGTCGGACAATTGTGTTGCGATTGTTTTTCCTTTGAATATGGATGTGTGAGCGGGGGAGGAGGGGGGAAAGAGACAATAGGTGGGAGATTGTCTGGCACCTGGGGTGCTAGCTGGGTGGGCTAGCTTACAGAAGCATAGTGGGGGGTGAACAGATGTTAGGCTTATCAAAGGGGTTGATTTATTTAATGCTGTTACTAAGGGGGGGAGGGGGGGAAATGTTCTGCTGACGAGGGAGGGACTTTTGCTGAGGAACAGAGAGGAGGTCGGGGCTGGAGGCTGCCTGGGGGGCGGGCCGGTGGAGGCGCGGGGCGCAGGCTGGTGACCGGCCCAAGTGAGGGGGTGGCTGATCGGCGAAAGGGGGGGGGGGGGCGATGAGCTCCCCAACTAGACTGATCACCTGGAATGTAAGAGGGCTCAATGAGCCAGTCAAGAGGGCACGCGTGTTCGCGCATCTGAGGGGACTGAAGGCGGACGTGGTAATGCTGCAGGAGACGCATCTTAGAGTAGCTGATCAGATTAGGTTAAGGAAAGGTTGGGTTGGACAGTTTTTCCACTCAGGACTGGACTCAAAGACCAGAGGGGTCGCGATCCTGATCAACAAGCGAGTGGTGTTTGAGGCGGGTAGAATAGTTTCAGTTGGGGAGGTCGGTACATTATGATCAGTGGGAAATTGGAGGGGGTGCAGGTGGTATTAGTGGTCGCAATGGACGCAGAGGAGGCTTTTGATCGAGTAGAATGGGAATATTTGTGGGAGGTGCTGGGACGGTTCGGACTTGGACGGGGCTTTATTGACTGGATCAGGTGACTGTGGCGAAGCTTCTGTGGCGAGTGTACGGACGAATAGGACAACATCGGACTATTTTAGGCTACACCGGGGGATGAGGCAGGGGTGCCTCCTCTCCCCACTGTTGTTCCCGCTAGCTATAGAGCGGCTGGCAATTGCGCTGAGAGCCTCAAGGGGCTGGAAGGGGTTGGTCCGGGGGGGGAGTGGAATACAGAGTCTCGCTTTACGCAGACGGCCTGCTCCTGTATGTGTCGGACCCAGTGGGGGGGATGGAAGAAATCATGAGCATTCTGGGGGAATTTGGCTGGTTCTCGAGGTACAAACTGAATATGGGGAAAAGCGAGATGTTTGCGATCCAGGCAAGGGGACAGGAGAGGCGACTGGGGGAGCTGCCGTTTAGAGTGGTAGGGGGAAGCTTTATGTATCTCGGCATCCAAGTGGTGCAGGAATGGGAATGGCTGCACAAACTTAATCTGGCCCGTCTGGTGGACCAAATGAAGGACGATTTTCGGAGGTGGGACACGATCCCGTTGTCACTAGCTGGGAGGGTCCAGAAGGTGAAGATGACGGTCCTTCCGAGACTCCTGTTTGTGTTTCAGTGTCTCCCCATTTTTATTCCGCGCTCCTTCTTTAAACGGGTTAACAAAGTTATCACTGGCTTTGTATGGGCGGGCAAGACCCCGCGAATAGAAAAGGGGATGACTGAGGGGAGCCGGGGAGAGGGCGGGCTGGCCCTGCCAAACTTCAGTAACTATTATTGGGTGGCGAATATAGCCATGATCAGGAAGTGGGTGGTGGGGGAGGATTGGCATGGGAGTGTATCGAGGCAGCTTCATGTAAGGGCACCAGTTTCGGGGCGCTGATAACAGCGCCTCTGCCATTCCCACCGGCACGGTACTCCACCAGCCCCGTGGTGGTGGCAGCCCTGAGAGTCTGGGGACAATGGAGGAAGCACGTGGGAGCGGAGGGAGCATCGGTCTGGTCCCCAATCTGCAATAACCACCGGTTTGCCCCGGGAAAGATGGTCGGGGTATTTTGGAGATGGCAGAGGGCAGGAATTGAGAGGATGGGGGATATGTTTATAGAAGGGAGCTTTCCAAGCTTGAGGGAGTTGGAGGAGAAATGCGGATTGGCGAGAGGAAACAAATTTAGGTACCTGCAGGTGCGGGACTTCCTACATAGACAGGTCTCAACCTTCCCGCTCCTACCACCAAGGGGGATTCAGGATAGTGTAGTTCCAGAGTGAGGCTGGGAGAAGGGAAGGTCTCCAACATCTATAAGGGGGTTCAGAGGACACGCAGACTGAGGAGCTGAAGGGCAAATGGGAAGAGGAGTTGGAGTATAGAGATAGAGGATGGTCTTTGGGCTGATGCGTCGAGTAAAGTCAACGCATCCACAACATGCACCAGGCTCAGCCTGATCCAGTTCAAGGTCGTTCACCGGGCTCACATTACAGTGGCCCGGATGAGCAAGTTCTTTGGTGTAGAAGACATGTGCGCAAGGTGTGCGGGAGGGCCAACGAACCATGTCCACATGTTTTGGACATACCCGAAGCGTCGAGAATTCTGGCACGGGTTTGTAGACGTCATGTCCACGGTGTTTAAAAACAAGGGTGGCACCGAGTCTGGAGGTGGGAATTTTCCGGGTGTCAGAAGACGCGGGAATCCAGGAGGAGAAAGAGGCAGACGTTCTGGCCTTTGCTTCCCTGGTAGCCCGGAGGCGGATACTATTAACTTGGAGGGACTCAAAGCCCCCAAAGTCGGAGAGCTGGATTACTGAAATGGCTAGCTTTCTCTGTCTGGAGAAAATCAAGTTCGCCCTGAGAGGGTCAATGTTAGGGTTCGCCCGGAGGTGGCAGCCATTCGTCGACTTTGAGGAAAATTAATCGTCAACAGAAGGGGGGGGGGGGTTAGTTTAGTTTAGAGTAGGGGGTTAATAAATGTGAGACCTGTGAGGGAGGAAGCAGGCTTTTTGCACTATGCATATTGTTTATTTTGTCGTTGTTGCAAAACCAAAAATACCTCAATAAAATGTTTATTAAAAAAAAAATGTACAACACCTTCACGTTCAAAAGAGGACAGCTAGAGCTTCGACAAAGTAATAAAGTACTTTGTTCACCATTGGTCTCCGAAGAAAATCGAAACATCTGAACGTTACATATTTTGTACGCGTACCCAAAAAGCAGGCAAATCTTTTGAAAGCTTTGTGACTGACTTGCAGTTGAAGGCGCAGTCGTGCAATTTTAGTACTTTAAAGTTGTCGATGATCCACAACCAGATAGAACATAGAACATACATTGCAGAAGGAGGCCATTCAGCCCATCAAGACTGCACCGATCCATTTGAACCCTCACTTCCACCCTATCCCCGTAACCCAATAACCCCTCCTAACCTTTTTGGACACTAAGGGCAAATTATCATGGCCAATCCACCTAACCTGCACGTCTTTGACTGTGGGAGGAAACCGGACGAAACCCACGCAGGCATGGGGAGAACGTGCAGATTCAGCACAGACAGTGACCCAGCGGGGAATTGAACCTGGGACCCTGGCGCTGTGAAGCCACAGTGCTAGCCACTTGTGCTACTGTGCTGCCCAAGATAGTGTTCGGGATATCGAATGATAAAGTATATGAGAGGTTATTAAGGGAAGAAGACCTGAAATTAGTAAATGCGATATGCCATGCAAGTGAGCTAGCTGCACAGCAGATCAGTACGCTCAACTTGAAACATCTGTAAGAAGATACCAGCGCCATCATCACTGTGACACAGTTGAGTAAAAAACGTGGTCTCAGTGCGGGCGGCCATTTTAAGCAGCCGACCGGGTCCGCCATCGTATGCCAGCGATGCGGCAATCGACATGGGCCTCGGCAATGTCCATCATTTGGGAAAGTATGTTCCAAGTGTGGCCGTACAAATCATATTGCTAAACAATGCTTTTTGCGTCCAACAGTGGGCCACATAGGATTAGTCTATGCAGTTGATGAGATGAAATGAAAATGAAATGAAATGGAAATCGCTTATTGTCACAAGTAGGCTTTAATGAAGTTACTGTGAAAAGCCCCTAGTCGCCACATTCCGGCGCCTGTTCGGGGAGGCTGTTACGGGAATTGAACCGTGCTGCTGGCCTGCCTTGGTCTGCTTTCAAAGCCAGCGATTTAGCCCTGTGCTAAACAGCCCCTCGAAGAAAATTTTTCATTGATCTAATCCCGACCAGGGACACGATGAGTCTGAATATGAAAAGTGAAGACGTTTTACTGACCAGTTGTGCCAATAGTGCTAATGAAGCTGATACCAGATGGACAATTCCAGTGATGCTGAAATGCTACATTGATAAAATACAGGCTCGACATGGGAGCGAGAGCATGGGCTGCGGGTTAAACTGAAAATCATTAATCAAATGAGACTCCTGAAAGACTACAATGGGAATGAGATTGCAACGCTGGATGTATGTGAATGGGCAGGAATACCATTGCCGCAGCCTGCAAGGCAGCCAATCTCTGTGCAAATATGGCAGGAAAATATTCAGGTCTACAAGCAAGACTGCGCAATGCAAGCCCCTGTGCATTATTCATCCCCTGTTCCAGTCACTCCTTGAAATTATTCTGCAGCGCTGCAGCTGAATCCTGTGAGGAGCTGTGCATTTGTTTTGACTTTGTTAAAACGTGGATGCCTTTTTTTCAGTTTCCATGTTTTGGTTGAATAGTTTGCAATCATGTTTGGAGTAGGAAAATGGAAAACAGCTGACGGTCAAAATATTTTGTGATACCAGCTGGTTCGCTCATGTACATATTGTTTTGGCTTTGAAAATAGACTTTGCTGATGTAAAGGAAAGCTTATTAGACATAGCTGCATCAAATTCAGAAAAACCGCATGTGAAAGCTTAAGCAAAATCCTCAGCAGAGAAGTTTGAAAAATATGACATTGCTGATTTTACTCTTTCGTGAAACCATTTACTTCAAATAATTAATGTTGTCAGCAAATCACTGCAAAATGTTGATACAACTTTATTGAATGCTGCACAATTGTTAGTCTCAGTTTAAAGATTTGTTGTGGAAGTTCAAAATGACTATAGTCCGGTGGAAGCAGAGGCATTAACACTAATAAAATATGCAGGTTCCTCTGATGATGACAAACACAGGATGCTATTTTTTGATGAAAGTAGAGACAATGAAATCACTTTAAAAGGGAAAAAGAAGATCATTGTTGAGACTGTCAATGTTATTTGTGTCACAGTACTGGTGCAGTTGCAGAGTAGAACTGAATTTCTGAAGAAAACTGTTGATTTATTTTGTGTGCTTTTCAACAGATGTTCAGCTGAGAATGTTACAAGCCACTGCAGTAAGAAATTAAGCGAATTCTACCGGAAGACCACAGTCACAAATCTTTTTGAAGGTGAAGTGAAACAATTCATTCATTTCATTGGTTATGATGAGCTCTGTGCTTCAAGATCACCAGCTGATTCATACAGACTTGTACCTGATAGTTTGCATGGAACCTTTCCAAATGTGGAAACCATTCTGAAAAATTTTTTTTTTAACAAACAATTTTATTGAGGTATTTTTGGCATTCTAAACAGTAACAATATGCATTAGTGTGCAAATATCAATTACAAAAACATAGTGCAAATAACAGTTCCTCTCTCGCAAATAGACCCGCCGATTCTTCCCCCCTACTCTACACTATTCTACCCTCCCCACCCACCCCCCGCCACCCCTGCTGACGATTAGTTCCCTGTGAAGAAGTCGATGAATGTTGCCACCTCCAGGCGAACCCCGATAGTGATCCTCGTAAGGCGAACTTGATTTTTTTCCAAGCCAAGAAAACTTGCCATGTCCGACAGCCATACTTCGGTCTTTGGGGGCTTTGAGTCCCTCATGGCCAGCAGTATTCGTCGCCGGGCTACCAGGGAAGCAAAGGCCACAACGTCGGCCTCTATCCCCTCCTGGACTCCCGGGTCCTCCGACACCCCAAAAATCGCCACCTCTGGACTCATCGCCACCCTTGTTTTCAGTACCCGGGACATGACGTCCGCAAATCCCTGTCAGTATCCCCTGAGTTTTGGGCACGCCCAGAACATGTGGACATGGTTCGCTGGACCTCCCGCACATCTAGCACACTTGTCCTCCAGCCCAAAGAATTTACTCATCCGGGCCACCATCATGTGGGCCCGGTGAACTACCTTGAACTGAATCAGGCCGAGCCTGGCACATGTTGCGGTTGCATTTACCCTCCTCAGAGCGTCTGCCCATACGCCTCCCTCCAACTCCCCACCAAGCTCCTCCTCCCACTTGAGTTTCAGTTCCTCGGTCCCTGTGTCCTCCGCTCCCATAAGCTCCTTATAAATATCCGAGACTCTCCCCTCTCCTACGTGTCCCTTGGAAACTACCCTGTCCTGGATCCCCCTTGGTGGAAGGCGTGGAAAGGATGGGACCTGTCTATGTACAAAATCCCGCACCTGAAAGTACCAAAAGTCATTTACCCTTGCCAGCCCGAACTTCTCCTCCAGCGCCCTCATGCTCGCGAAGCTCCCTTCCAGGAACAAGTCGCCCATCCTTCCCACCCCCGCCCTCCGCCACGCTCGAAACCCGCCATCCATCTTCCCCGGGACAAATCGTGGTTGTCGCATATTGGGGACCAGACCGAAGCTCCCACTTCCCCCGCATGCTTCCTCCACTGGCCCCAAATCCGCAGAGCCGCCACCACTATAGGGCTGGTGGAGCACCTGGCCAGCGGGAGCAGCAGAGAAGCCGTGACCCTGGCTACCAATCTGGTGCCCCTGCACAAAGCAGCCTCCACCCGCTCCCAAACCGACCCCGTACCCACCATCCATTTCCTTATCATGGCTATGTTAGCCGCCCAGTAATAGTTGCTGAGGTTCGGCAACACCAGTCCCCCCTCGCTACGGTTCCGTTCCAGCATCCCCCTCTTTACCCGCTGGGACTTCCCCGCCCAAACAAATCCCAGGATGATTTTATTGATCCTTTTAAAGAAGGACCACGGAATGAAAATAGGGAGACACTGAAAAATAAACAGGAATCTCGGGAGGATCGTCATGTTCACCGTCTGTACTCTCCCCGCTAGTGACAGCGGGTGTGCATCCCATCTCCGGAACTCGCTCCTCATTTGCTCCACCAGCCTAGACAAGTTCAACTTAAGCATTCTGCCCCAGTCCAACGCCACTTGTATCCCTAAATACCTAAAACTTTCCCCAACCAGCCTAAACGGTAGCTCCCTCAGCCTATTCTCCTGACCCCTCGCCTGCACCACAAACATCTCGCTCTTTGCCATGTTCAACTTGTACCCCGAAAACCGGCCAAATTCCCCTCCCCCCCCACCCATCAACACCACTTCCCCAGAACAGCCCTTTTGGAAGGGCCACGAAGAATCCAGCACGAGTTTTAAGGATACAAAGTAATAACATTTATTTACTATAGCATATATACATAACAGTAGCAGTAACTTCCCTTGCTACATACTCCTTCCTGTTGGTTCCTGAACTGGCCAGCTTTATTTATACTAGGAGTTTACTAGTGGTTTCTCCGCCCCCCTCATTGGGGAAGCTCATACTCCCACAGGATTATGGGATAGTCATTAGTCCCCAGCCAATGGTAAGTAGGCAGGTTATAGTATCCCTCCCCCCCCCAAAGTCCAAGGAATCCACCGAAGACCCTGGCGAAGGAGGGCGTCGGACTCGTTTGGCCGCAGGCCGGACACCATTTGCACGCGGCGCTGCATCAGGCGGCGTGTAACGAGACGGAGACCGGCGCTTCCGTGATGAACGGCGCAACGGTTGTACATCCACGGCCCGTGGACCCGAGGATTCCCTCTCTGATGCATCCTGTGTCTCCATCTCGGAGTCAGAGTCTGCTGTCTCCGTCATGTCAGCGTCTCTATCTCCATTCGATCCCGTAACGACCTGCGCAGACTTCGAGTGAGGCACCAGTGGAAGATTGTGAGGACTACCTTCCCTTGTCTCTGGTCTCTGCGGCTGTTGAAATGAGCTCCGGGGGCGGGGAATCTTTTGAGGGGATGGTCTTCTGGACCGAACGTGGTCTACATGTTTTCGCTGGAGACGACCCTGGGCTTGCACTTGGTAAGATATAGGGCCCGTTTGGCGAAAGATTACACCAGGAACCCATTGGGCACCACCAGCAAAATTCCGAACGAACACTGGGTCACCGGGCGCAAACTGCCGAATCGGCCGATGCCGAGAAAATCCCTGTCCCTGCCGTTCCTGTGTGCGCCGTACATTTGCGCCAATGTCTGGGAAAACCATACTAAGGCGGGTGCGAAGTCTCCGTCCCATTAGGAGTTCTGCGGGAGCTACTCCAGTCACTGCATGGGGGGTGGTCCTGTACGTAAACAAAAAGTGAGCCAGTCTCGTGTCCAGTTTTGTAAGGGCCACGAAGAATCCAGCACGAGTTTTAATGATACAAAGTAATAACATTTATTTACTATAACATATATACATAACAGTAGCAGTAACGTCCCTTGCTACATACTCCTTCCTGCTGGTTCCTGAACTGGCCAGCTTTATTTATACTAGGAGTTTACTAGTGGTTTCTCCACCCCCCTTCATTGGGGAAGCTCATACTCCCACAGGATTGTGGGATAGTCATTAGTCCCCAGCCAATGGTAAGTAGGCAGGTTATAACAAGCCCTATTCGAGCAGTCGCTCTGGGACCGAAACAGAGAGAAAACAAACAATAGTGCAATTCAAACTGTGTAATGAGGTGGGCGCTACCACCCACACCCCTCCCAACATTACCAGAAAAATAGCAAAAAGAACCCGTACAGCCCTCCAGCACCCAATAACTTAACCTTTTTAAAAAATATATATATTTATTAAAGTTTTTTAACACAATTTTTCTCCCTTACAAACAATAACCCCTCGTAACAAAAAAAAACAAGAAATCGCGCAGAGCAAGATATATACATGGCAAAATGATATATTTACACAGCTTTGTACACTGGCCCTCACCCGTACGTGCCAGTTTCCCCCACCCTTCATGTTATCTCTTGCTCATCCACCCTCCCAGGCAGTCCCCCCTTCCCCAAGATCCTTCGCCGGGCTACTAGGGACGCAAAGGCCAGAAGACCGGCCTCTTTCGCCTCCTGCACTCCCGGCTCGTCCACTACTCTAAATATTGCTAGCCCTCAGCTTGGCTTGACCCGGACTTTCACCACCTGAGATATTGCTCCCGCCACTCCTCTCCAGAACCCCTCCAGTGCCGGGCATGACCAAAACATATGGACATGGTTCGCCGGGCTCCCTGAGCACCTTCCACATCTGACCTCTCCCCCAAAGAACCTACTCAACCTGGCCCCATCAAGTGCGCTCTGTGGACCACCTTAAATTGTATCAGGCTGAGCCTGGCACACGAGGAGGAGGAATTAACCCTACCTAGGGCATCAGCCCACAGACCTTCCTCGATCTCCTCCCCCAGCTCCTCCTCCCATTTACCCTTCAACTCTTCTACCAGCGCTTCCCCCTCTTCTTTCAACTCCTGGTGTATTTCCGACACCTTGCCCTCCCCGACCCCTCCACCTGAGATCACCCTATCTTGAACTTCTTGTGCCAGGAGCAACGGGAATTCCCTCACCTGTCGCCTCACAAAAGCCCTCACCTGCATATATCTAAAGGCATTTCCCGGGGGTAACTCGAACGTCTCCTCCAGTGCCCCGAGGCTCGCAAACGTCCCGTTGATGAACAGATCCCCCATTCTTCCAATCCCCGCCCGATGCCAGCTCTGGAACCCCTCGTCCATCTTCCCCGGGACAAACCGGTGGTTACCCCTGATCGGGGACCACACCGATGCTCCCATTGCACCCCGGTGCCGTCTCCACGGGCCCCAGATCCTTAGTGTTGCCGCCACCACCGGGCTCGTGGTATACTTTGTCGGCGAGAGCGGCAGCGGTGCCGTCACCAACACCCCCAGGCTCGTTCCTTTACAGGACGCCATCTCCATCCTCTTCCATGCCGCCCCCTCTCCCTCCATAACCCACTTGCAGATCATCGCCACATTTGCTGCCCAGTAGTAGCTCCCCAGGTTTGGCAGCGCCAACCCTCCTCGGTCCCTACTGCATTCCAGGAACCCTCTCCTTACTCTCGGGGTCTTATTCGCCCACACAAACCCCATAATACTCCTGCCTACTCTCTTAAAAAAGGCCTTAGTGATCACGATGGGAAGGCACTGAAACACAAACAGAAACCTCGGAAGGACCACCATTTTGACCGACTGCACTCTACCCGCCAGCGAGAGCGGTAACATGTCCCATCTTTTGAAATCCTCCTCCATTTGCTCCACCAACCTCGTCAGATTCAGTTTATGTAGGGTCCCCCAACTCCTGGCTATCTGGATCCCCAGATACCGAAAGCTCCCCTCCGCCCTCCTCAGCGGTAGGTCCCCTATCTCTCTTTCTTGGTCCCCCGCCTGTAATACAAAGCAATAACTTAACCTTTAACTATGACTTTGGCTTTAACTTTAAAACTTTCAAACAGGCAAAAACAAACACAAGAACACCACAAATTTTAAGTAAAAGAACATGCCGAACGACATCGCTAACACGTAGGGCAATCCACAAACAAATGCAAACATCCCTTGAAACACTCTAACTTGAGTCCATGGGTCCTCAGTTCGGCACCAGTCCATGCCCCTTGGCCAAGTCCATCGCTTCCTCCGGGTCGTCAAAATAATGCTGCTGTTCCCGGTATGTGACCCAAAGCCGCGCCGGAAAAAGTAGCCCAAACTTGACCTTCTTTTTAAGCAAGATCTCTTTAATTTGTCTGTAAGCTGCCCTCCTTCTGGCCACCTCTTGGCTCAGATCCTGATAGATGCGCAGGACACTGTTGTTCCATAAGCAGCTCTTCGTGTTCTTGGCCCACTGTAGGACCCGCTCCTTGTCCACGAACCTATGGAACCTGACCACCATCGCCCGGGCCGCCCCCCTCGCGGCTGCCTCGCCTGCACTCTGTGTGCCCTGTCCAGCTCCAATGGACGCAGGAAGAAATCATCCCCCACCAGCTTCTGCAGCAACTCTGCCACATATGCCGTGGCATCCACTCCCTCGGCCCCCTCCGGGAGCCCAATGATTCTCAGATTCTGCCGAACAGACCTATTTTCCAGGTCCTCCAGCCTGTCCATCAGCCTTGATTCTTGCTCCTTCAACTTTCTAATTTCCACGTCCGCCACCGTTTGGAAATCCGCCTGCTCCTCTACTGTCTTCTCCAATGCCTGGGCGTCCAGCCTTTGGTCCAGTCGCTCCACCGCTTTCTGAAGCGGTTCCAAATTATCCCGCTTCAGTGCTGCAAAGCTCTCCTTCATGACCTTCAGCATGTTGTCCAGTGCTGTCTGGACCGTCCGTTCATGGTCCATTCGTCGGCCATCTTTCCTCCCACTTGAACTTCCACAGCACCTTTGTTCAGCCCCTTCTTCACCTGTTTTCGCTCCCTTCTACTCCTTAAGTCCATACAACTCTGTATTGATCCAGATCTACAGTGCTGTTGTTTTCCCCTCCAGCGCCCAAAAGTTCGAAAAAGTCGGGGGAAAAGGTCTAAAAGTCTAAAGGTCTAAAAGGTGGCAAGAGCCACCAAATGCGTGACTTATTCCCTCATAGCCGCCACAGGAAACTCTGAAAATATTTTTAACAATGCCTGTCACAAATGCTTCCAGTGGGGCAGCACGGTAGCGAAGTGGTTAGCCCTACTGCCTCATGGCACTGAGGACCCGGGTTCGACCACGGCCCCGGGTCACTGTTCGTGTGGAATTTGCCCACTCTCCCGTGCTTGTGTGGGTCTCACTCCCACAACCCAAAGATGTAAAGGGTAGATGGATTGGCCACGTTAAATTGCCCCTTAATTTGAATTTTTTTTTTAATTGCTTCCGGTGGAAGTACTTTTTCTGTATTGAAAAGAGTTAAAAGTTATTTTATAATACGATGAGTCAAGATCATTTGGCGAGTTCAGTAATATTGACAATTGCAAGTGCGTGTTTACAAGATTTTACCTACGGTGATGTAATTGATGATTTTGTGAAGAAAAAATGCAGAAAAAAGCTAAGTTGCCATGCCAACAAGGGACGAAGCAAGAAAATCTTTAAAATCTATCCGTCTTCCATATTCTCTTGTTTATATTCTGTATTTCAAAATGGACCATTGCTGGTCAGTGGAGGCGGTGGCATAGTGGTATTGTCACTGGACTAGGTTCAAAACCCGCCACAGCGGATGGTGAAATTTGAATTCAATAAAAATCTGGAATTAGCTGGCAGCACGGCGCTGAGGACCCGGGTTCAATCCCAGCCCCAGGTCACTGTCCATGTGGAGTTTGCACATTCTCCCCGTGACTGCGTGGGTTTCACCCCCCATAACTCAAAGATGTGCAGGTTAGGTGGACTGGCCACGCTAAATTTCCCTTTAATAATAAAATAATTGGGTACTCTAAATTTATTTTTAACAAGTCCCAACACGTCCCTGTGAATTCCCAACTCCCTGATTGGACTAACAAGTCACATGACCCCTCCCTCAGAGACCGCCCCTTAAAGTGGCCAGTAGCTACTACACTCTCAATCTCCGAAAGACAAGGGAAAACAAGACAACTATTTAATCCTTCATTTGGAGTACTTTTTGTACCTGTGCCCTGGCTTTTAGTGTTTGCATATGTGGACATTTAAATCCTTTTACTCTCCCAATGGAGTTCAAATGGAATTATTTATTAATCTAGACACAATTACTGTCTGTTTTGGTCAAAAATAAGGTGAATTTTGACTTTTTGGGCAACCAACTGACCGATTAAGGAGGTGAAGAGATAGATTGGCAACTCTGAGGCCAAAATCTTATTTATATTAAGCAGGCGAGATACAGGGCACCAAATAGGTGTCACAGTGCAGCTCACTGGTTCAAAGCCTCAATATATCAAGCTGCATGTCTACAACCAAGGTCAATCGCCGGTGGGGAGTTGTGTCTGTTGGCCTAGTGGTTAGCTAATATAAGCAGGGCAGCACGGTGGTGCAGTGGGTTACCCCTGTCGCCTCACGCCGCTGAGGTCCCAGGTTCGATCCCGGCTCTGGGGCATTGTCCGTGTGGAGTTTGCACATTCTCCCCGTGTCGGCGTGGGTTTCGCCCCCACAACCTAAAATGATATGCAAGGTAGGTGGATTGAACACGCTAAATTGCCCCTTAATTGGAAAAAAAATGAATTGGGTATGCTAAATTTATTTTTAAAATTTTTTAAAAATTCATATAAGCAGAAGCTTATCATCTGAAACAGGCAGGTGCTGTCGAATCCCAGGGCAGATTTTCTTTGCTGGAATAGGAAAGACAGTGCAGAACTGTTTCCCGGTCCCAAATCTGCCCGTCCACATGGGGATCAAGGAATCGATCATTGTGATTTTTACAAGGCTGTCATCTTAATTGACCTGGGGATAGGCTCGCTGTCCAATTAAGGAGAGTGGGTAGGCGGGCGGACTCTTATAGCTGAAGGGCCAATCAGATGCCTTTTACCTAGGAGCAGCAGTCTGTAATAGAGAGTAAGCGAAGAAAAGTGTGTCTCAAGTTGGAGCAGCCCCTCTCCAATTTTTCTGAACTTAAAAATGGATCTTTAGCCAGGCCACCAACGTAAGGGGGATTCCCTACTAAAGGACAACCTGTGACTCCTCCTGTATTCAGGGCCTGTAAAGGCGAGTCTGAAGTGCTGGTTGGCCTGTTGTGCCACCTCCAGATAGCTGAAGTGACTCCTGCTACCTGTGGGGACCTGGGGTCAGACTGGGAAATCTCCTTGAATTGTCCTCTTGATGAGCCGTGCCAGCAACCTGCCAAGTACAGGTGGGCCTGCCATCAGCCCACCTCCACAGAAATAGCCCAGACTCAGGATGGAACTGGGTAATCAGCAAACTGACAGCGCTGTTTTTAGCTCTCACCTGCCTCTGCTTGCAGCCCCAGAAGGACTCAGAATGCTGCCAGCAGTGTTAGACATCTTTCAAAATGGAGAGGGCTGCATAATGAGGTTTAGTTGTTCTTTTTGATTGCATGTTCCCTATAATTGTTTTTCCATCCATGCTTGCAAGTTAGTCAGCATGGAACAAGGCCTGCACATTACCTTAGTGGATACATTGGATACAGCCCCACTGACACCAGGTAAGGCAGTCTGCCTCTATCCATTTGTAACTTTCCACCTCCATCTTCGAGGAGTTGACTGGAAAGCTATTATAATTACAGGGGTCCCGAGAAGGTCCAAACTTAAAGGGTTATTTAGTTAAAAACATGCAAAATGCAAAGCAATAGGCAGTACATCCAGTCCCAGCCAGGACCATCTGAAAATGCCAGTTCCCATCCTGGCTGGCTTTTATCAGTCCAATTTACTGAACCCTGCTGTTAGGCCTCTGCCCCTCGTCGAGCCCCACAGGGAGATCACTCGGGTCATTACATCGGGTTATTACACCCTTTCACCTCCCCTCCCCTCCTCCCCCGAGTCTGTAAACCCCTGTGTCAAAAGGGGTGGAGGAGGTCTCCTTCTTCACTTCACCCGCAGTTGCGCTTCCAACGATTACAGGGCTGGGTCGGGGGAGGGGGGGGCGCGTCAAGGAGCGTCACTTCCACGCCCATAATCTACGGGATGCTGTCAGTGGTCTCTCTCTGGACACTTCTGTCTCCATGTCTAACCCTGAATCTTCTGTCCTTGATGCATCGGCTAATGGTCTCTCCATCCCTTCGTCGAACCGGTGTGACAACATCGCCCCAATGCCATATGGGGAGGCATCCCACATGATCAGGAGTTGTCTGGAAGGCTCATAGTCCATTAGCAGCCTGGAGGACAGCAGCTGTCGCTTTACCTTGGCAAACACCTCTTCTGGTGGCACCCTCCATGCCCGGCCTTTTTTAAGGGGTGCATGCAGGGAACTGAGCTGGTGCTAAGTTGGGGTCGGATTTGCCGTATTAATTTACGAGTCTGAGGAACGACCGTAGTTCGGTTGTATTCTCAAGAGTGGGAACCTGTTTGATGGCCCATACCTTCTCCTCCATCAGGTGCAAGCCGTCCTTGTTAACCCGGTACCCCAGGTATGTGACCCTTTTTGTGTGAAAAACGCACTTTTTAAGCGGATGTCTGCCTCAGAGAACCGGCAAAGAACTTTTTCTAAATTATCCAGGTGTTCCTTTTTGATGGCTCCAGTGATCAGGACATCGTCCAAGTAAACTTCCAAACTTGCACCCATGGAAGCCCTCGAAGGATGCTTTCCATGACCCTCTGAAATATCACCCAGTAGATACCCCGAATGGAAGTCTGGTGTATTCATAAAGACCCCTGTGGGTATTGATGGTCACATATCTCCTGGGCACCATGTCCAGCTCCAACTGGAGGTATGTGTGGCTCATGTCTAACTTGGAGAAGGAGTGTCCCCTAGCCAACTTCGCAAAGAGATCTTCCATGTGCAGCATTGAGTACCCGGCCAACCGAGAGGCCTTGTTCACCATTGATTCGAAATTGCCATACAGGCAGTCAGGTTTGTCCGGCTTCAGCACCAGGACTACAAGTACTGCCCACTACGTGAATTGCACAGGATGAATGGGGGCTATTCACCTCCACAGCTAGCGAGCCCTGGAGTTCCTGGACTTCCTTCTCTGTGTTTTCACGCAAGAGGGATTTCTCTTTGGCCATTTTCAGGTCCAAGGAAAGTTCAGCCAGCAACGTACATTGGGTCACCATGTCGCACTTGAGGTGGTCCCTCAGCATCTCCAGAAGGCATAGCCCATAGTCGTAATGCTCGGCAGCGTGTGTGGGTGCATCAAGAATTCCGTGACCCCCGGGGTTTGCCGGCCTTGTTGAACTTGTACCTTTGTACAATCATCAACAGTTTGGGGTCATAATAGTCTGCTACAAGTTCTACCAGCTCGTGGAACGTCTTTGAATCTGAGGCTACAGGGTAGGTCAGGCTTTTGATGATGCTAAAGGTAGGACCCCACAGGAGGTCAGGAGTATTACCTGTTGCCGATTGCCTCCTATAATGACATTCGCCCAACCGGAAGCAATGTGGATGAGGATATGGCAGACTCTTGTAGGGGTCGGAGTTGCGGGCGCTGGCAACAGCGTTGCTCCCATTTGTCCGTGGGAAATACCCGGGTAGTCCGACACTGGTGGCCACGCTGAAGATATGGAGGCAATTTCGACAGCACTTTAAGTTGGGGGTGGGGTCGAAGTTGATGCTGGTCTGAGAGAATCACGTGTTCGAGCCGGTGAAGCTGGATGCTAGCTTTCGGGGTTGGGAGGAGCAGGGGGTGGAAATGAAGGACTTATTTTTGAAGGGCGGTTTGCGAGTTTGGAGGAGTTGATGGAGAATTTTGGGATTCCACAGGGGGAGGCCTTTAGGCATATGTAGATGCAGAACTTTGCAAAAAGGGTTTCCCCGATAGTTTCCATTGACACCACCCTCCTCATTGTTGGAGGAGGTGTTGTTGGTGACGAGGTTGGAGGGGGAGGGATCATCTCAGTGATTTATGGGACGATTTTGGAGGAGGATGTGGCATCGTTGGAGGAGGAGGAAATGGGGTGGGGTTGGAGGAGTGGTTATGATGTGAGGTGTTATGGAGGGTGAATGCCTCAACCACTTGTGCAAAGCTGGTGCCCCAAAGGTGGTGCACAGGGTGCAACTGACGAGGTTGAGGATTAGGATGAGCCTGTTGTTTGAGGGGGTGGAGTGTTATTGAAGTATTGGTTGGTGTGGGGTATGTTGTTCTTGATGTTTTGCAGTGTCTTGTTCTATGTATAAAACGTTTTTTAAAATGGTATTCATTGAAAAAAGTAGCACATTTGCTCAGCGTACTGGGCCCAGTTCGCTATGCTGGTGTCAAAAGCACGAGCCTGCCGATGGGTGGCATTTTGTTCTGACCTTACTCCCTTTTAGCAAAATTCAACCGTGGTCCAGACGTCCAGAATCACTACCTGCAGTTCCGTTTTTCCTCATTACCAGCATTATAATCGTAGGAGTCCCAAGAATGCAAGGCAGCAAAGCCGCAAAGCAGCAGGCAGTGTATCCAGTTCCAGCCGGGACCATCCAAAGATGCCAGTTCCCTCTTGGCCGGCTTTTATTGATCTGATTTAACAAGCCCCACTGTTAGGCCTCCGCCCCACAGCAGGGGAGCTCATATTCCTCGGAGCCCCATGGGAAGATCAACCGGGTCATCTCAATGGGTCTCATTAGGATTATTACAAAAGTAGAACCCACAATCAGATCAACCATGATCTTATCATGGCTTGAGGAGCCGAATGACCTACTCATGCTCCTAATTAGTATGCTAACTCAGATATGCAACTCTATTATTTCAGCCAAGTCAATGCCCGGATGTAAATAATCGTGAGAGAAGAATCACACGTCCATTGCAGATCCCAATGGTTTTCTATTAATGTATTTAAATGGATGATTAAAAATGGGAGTGCAAATAAAATCCTGGGTCCTATGCACAGGGATTGAACATTAAACTACGGAAGCGTATTTGAATTTGTGCAAGATTGATTGGACAACAGTTGCAGTATATTGCTTGCAGTTCTAGGTATCCATTTACAGGAAAGATATTAGGATTCAAGGGTTCAATGAAAGGTTGTTTCCAGTTTCCACTGGCTGGTAATTTATTAACAAAGTTAAGGTTTATAATTAGAAGAAGGAAAGAGGGAGTTTGTTGTTTCACACAGGACTATTAAAACAAAGCAAGCCTTACCAGAACTGCCGATAGAAAGAGAAATTCTGCAGTCTGTTCATCAGCACCAGTAAGTCACAAAGTGTGAAGTGTCAATCATGGTTGAGTTGGAGACACTCTTGCCATTGAGCCTCACTGAACCTCAGCTGGAATACTGTGTACAGTTGTGGACACCACACTGAGGAAGGATGTGAATGCATTGGAAAGTGTGCAGAAGAGGTTTACAAGAATGGTTCATTTATGAGGAGAGACTGCAGAAGTTGGGACTGTCCTCCCTGGAGAGAGGAATGCTAAGAGGAGGTTTGAAAGAGATGTTCAAAATCATGAGAGGGCTGGACAGAGTAGATATCCCTCTCGTTAAAGGACCAAGAACAAGCAGGCACAGTATTAAAGTGATTTGCAAAAGAGGCAAATGTGCAGTGAGAAAATGATTTTTCACATAGAATGTGGTTCGAGTCTGGAATGCACTGCCTGGAAGTGTGATGGACAGGTTCAATGAAAGCATTCAAGAGGGCATTAGGTGATTATTTGAATAGAAACCGTGTGCAGGGGTACAGGGAAAAGGCAGGGGAGTGGCACTATGTCATGATGCTCGTTTGGAGAGACGCTGCAGACACGATGCCGTAACAATCTGTGACTCTGAGTCAGAATGGAGTAGGTTCATGTCTCACTACAGGGGCTCATGCATACCAATCAAGGCTGATACCCCTGTAGTGCAGTCCTGAGGGAGTTCTACCAATTTGGAGGCGGTCTCTTGGCTACTGCCACAAGTAGATGTAAAAACCCTAATGACAAAATTTCAAAGAATGGGGGAGGGAGTTGTCCACATGGCCTAGCCAGTATTTAAGTTGTAGTCATTATTACAAAAACAGATGATCAGATTTGTACTGCCTTGTTTTTTGTAGGGCCTGGCTTCTTTTCCTACATTACAAGATACAATCGATGAAAAGTACTTCAGTAGTTTGGGGTGTCCTGAGGCCATGGAAAATGCTATATAAATGCAAATTGTTTCCTTGCATTAGTCCCAGGATCACAAGGATATCTTCTCTCTGTCTACTAGCATGTCTTTACCGCCCCACCCCAGCCATTCTCACCCCAAGTGCAGGATTAAATATTCATCAATAAGGCTTAAAAGTGAACTTCGCTTCAGGCCTCTCTGGTTTCCAGCTGTCGCTTGCGGATCAAATGTCAGAACCTTCTGACTGTCGATCCTCATTGGATTTTAAAATTGCAGGCGCAACTTAAAATTTCCTGCTCTCCTGGGGACCTTCAGCCTGTTCTAGGACACTCTTAGATCACATTGATCGACAGGTACCTGGTACATGTCCTTTGGGGTCCAACTAAAAATTGCATCAGAGAAAGGCAGAGGCTGGAAATGCCCCTCCCACCTCATCAACATTGCTGTATCAGGCTTGCGACCACCAGCACCCTCCCAAACAGCAAGGCCTGTAAATGCAATGGCAATGACAAAAGGGCCAATCCTTTTACTCTTTATCTGATTTTCCTGATCTTTGTACCTGGAAGTGTCAGGAAAATGGGTCTTTTGTTACTCATTCGCGGGATGTGGGTGTCGCTGGCTAAACCAGCATGCTTTGCCCTTGAGAAGGTGGCAATGAGCTGCCTTTGTCTACCATTGCAGTCCATGTGGTGTAGGTACACCCACAGTGGTGTTGGTGAGGGAGAGCCAGGATTTTGACCCAGAGACAGTGAAGGGACCGTGATACAGTTTCAAATCGGGATGGTGAGCGACTTGGAGGGAAACCTTCAGGTTGTGGTGTTCCCATGTATCTGTTGCTCTTGAGCTTCCAGATGGTAGTGGACGTGCTGTCCATATAATTATTTAGCACGCAGCTGGACAAAGATTTGACTGCAAGAAATTTTAAAGGATGCAGGGAAAGAACAAAGCATTACAATGGATGGTGTCAGCTGATGAACTGGTTCTTGCACAGCTATTATGAACCAAATACTCTGTTGTCATTTCTTTGACTCCAGATGACTGTAGTGCATCCATGTAAATAATATTTGTTCTTTGTCATTATTAGTGCATAGACAAATCAAAAATAAGCTGCAGGAAAACAGTGAATGTTCAGTTTGAGGATAGAATGTATGGTTGCTACCAAACACTGAATCCAATTTGCATTTTCATTATTTGTACTGATGCCCTCTAGTTGTGTGCATCATAATTGCAGGTTGTTTATTTCACACAGAGCTGGGTGTATTTTAAATTGCATTTTCTATAGTTCAATATTCACTTTACTTTAGGGTATCAGACACAGAGGAAGAAAATAAAGCCATAAAAGTTGGAAAAATCAAAACCCATTGCTTAAGATAGTAAGTGCTTTGAAAAAAGGACTCAACAGCATGTCTATTTTTTCAACTCTACTAACTAGCGAAAATATTAACTGTAAAGCTTTCACTTTTTAATACATCTCAATATCATCTCGCCATGTCTCTTAAATTGCCTTTTCTTGAGATGTCAGCATTAATATGGTCAGTTTTCCTCTGCAGTATATTTAATCAAATTTCTATTTGTGCCTTTTCCTCCCAAAGATGAAGCTGATTCTCTGTGTCGATCTTTTTGTACAGTGCTGTGAAACAAGTGACACTGAATCACCAGTCCAGCTTACATCTCCCAGTTTAATTACCATCGACTTCTAGACCTATTCCCACTCCTGCAGATTTTCTCAGATCCAGGGGTGCTGAGCATTCCCATAAGTGGTCCCCGTGTTTTAACTTCAGCAGTGTACATACTGTCATAATATACACCAGTATATCATGGTGCAGATACACACACTGATGGACACACAGCAAGACCAATCAACACACACAACACCGCAGCCAATCACCAGTTAGAGCACATGCTCATTCGAGCTGCAGCTTCCTAGTAGGACAGAGCTCACAGTCTGCAGCACAGACAATCACCATGTGCTGAGTGCATCGACTGGTTAGGACAAGGCAAAGGTCTTTAGTTAAAGCTAGTATCGTGTTAACCCACAGTGAGAGTATGTTAAACTGTTAATGACTCAATAAAATAGTGTTGCACTACTTCAAGTGTTGGTGATCTGTATGTGTTCCACGGATCCAGAGAGCCCAACACAACATGCTCCCAGGAGTTGAGGGATATTAGCACTTCTTAGACCTACCTGCAAGTGATCTGCCTTCCGCCAGCATTCCGACAACCTGCAACATGGACAACATCTGCTCGCCGCCGCCACTCCGCATCGCCGGCAACCTAGGGGCCAACTGGAAGATATTCAAACAGCTCTTCCAGCTCTTCCTTGAGGCCACAGACAGAGAGGATGCCTCGGATACCAGGAAGATTGCGCTCCTCCTATCCACGGCCGGGGACCATGCCATCCACATTTTCAATTCTCTCGCCTTTGCGGATGATGAAGATAAAACAAAGTTCAAGACGGTCCTCATCAAGTTTGACACTCACTGCAGCGTAGAGATGAATGAAAGGTTCGAGCACTACGTGTTCCAACAGCGTTTGCAGGGTAAGGATGAACCTTTCCAATCCTTTCTCACTCACCTTCGCATCTTTGCACAGTCTTGCAGCTACAGGCCCACCTCCGACTCCATGATACGCGACCAGATCATTTTCGGTGTTCAGTCAGACCCCCTACGACAGCAGCTCCTCAAAGTAAAGCAGCTCACCCTAGCGACCGCCATTCAGACCTGTGTCCTACACGAAAACGCCATGAGACGGTATTCCCACATCCAAGCGGCTGAAACGCCAAGCAATTGAGCAACTCCAGGGCCTCAGCCTGGATGAGGGCAGCCATTTCGCGCCCTTTTCGCGGACTCCCGCGTGTGTGCGCACCAAACAAGGGGACGGCGACGTCGAAGAACGTAATGCGCAGGCGCGCACCACGCACGACCGCACCGCGCATGCACGGTGGTGCAGTGAACATGCTGACGCTACAATGTGCAGCAACTGTGTCTCCGCCCATTTAAAATGGCAATGCCCTGCCAAATCTCAACAATGCCTAAGATGTGGCAGACTTGGCCCTGGCCTCTGCCAATCTCATTGCGCGGTCTGACTTCCAAAGCCTTAGTGTCAAACCAGCCATCCTTCCATCAGCCTGCCAGCTATTAGATTATAATGGCAATGCCATTGATGCCAGAGGCTCATGCCAACTTGACGCACAGGTCACGCAAAGCCATCCTTCCTTTTGAAATCGTGGGCTCCTCGAAAGCCTCCCTGCTTGGCGCGCAGGCATGCAAGCTGTTGAACCTAGTTCAGAGAGTTCACTCTGTCTCTCCTGATGACACGTCTGCCTTTCAGGACACCGACTTCAGGGGGCAACTCGATGCCATCATCAACCAGCACCACAACGTCTTCGAAGGCATGGGCATGGGCACGCTGCCATACACCTACAAGATCTTATTAAAACCGAATGCCACGCCTGTGGTGCACGCAACTGTGGTGCAGGGTCCCAGCACCCCTCAAGGATCACCTCAAGCAGCACCTCCAGGACCAAGGAGTGATTTCCAAAGTCACGGAACCAACCGACTGGGTTAGTTCCATGGTATGTGTATAAAAGCCTTCCGGCGAATTGAGAATTTGCATTGATTCCAAGGATCTAAATCGCAATATCATGAGGGAGCATTATCCAATTCCCAAGCGCGAAGAGCTCACATGTGAGATGGCTCGCGCCAAGCTCTTCACCAAACTCAACGCCTCAAAAGGATTCTGGCAAATCCAGCTCGACAAATCCAGCAGGAAACTGTGTACATTCAATACCCCCTTTGGCAGATATTGTTACAACAGGATGCCGTTTCGGATCATATTTGCTTCAGAAGTGTTCCATAGGATTATGGAACAAATGATGGAAGGCATTGAAGGTGTTCGCGCCGATGCCAACGACATAATCATTTGGTCCACCAACCCGTAGGAGCATGTCAGTCGCCTCCAGTGCGTATTTAAACGCATATGTGAGCAGGGCCTACGCCTCAACAGGGCCAAATGCTCTTTTGGTCAGACGGAACTCAAGTTCCTCGGGGACCTCAGTTGGGTGTGTGGCCGGATGCAGACAAGGTGGCTGCTATCACAGCCATGAAAACGCCAGAGGACAAGAAGGCATTCCTCCGATTTCTGGGCATGGTCAACTTTTTAGGGAAGTTCATCCCTACCCTTGCCTCTCATACCACGGCTCTCAGGAACCTGGTCAGGAAGACGACAGACTTCCAGTGGCTCCCTGCCCACGAGCGCGAATGGAGAGAACTCAAAACCAAACTCACCACGGCCCCAGTCTTAGCTTTATTTGATCCAGCAAAAGAGACTAAAATTTTGACCGATGCCAGTCAATCCGGCATTGGGGCAGTGCTCTTGCAACGCGATGAGGCCTCATCGTGGGCCCCCGTTGCATATGCGTCACGCGCCATGACCCGCACGGACAGCGCTACACGCAGATAGAAAAGGAGTGCCTGGGCCTTCTGACCGGTGTGGTTAAATTTCATGATTATGTGTACAGACTTCCTCAATTCACCGTCGAGACCGACCATCGCCCGCTGGTCAATATAATACAGAAAGACTTGAACGACATGACGCCTCGCCTCCAGCGTATTCTTCTCAAGCTCCGGCGCTATGACTTCCAGCTGGTATAAACCCCAGGCAAAGACCTCATCATTGCTGATGCTCTCTCCAGGGCAGTCAACACTCCATGTGACCCGGCGGGATTTGTCTGCCAGGTTGAGGCCCATGTGGCCTTTGTGGCCTCCAATCTACCTGCCACGGATGAATACCTCGTCCAAATTCGCCGCGAGACGGCGGCTGACCCTTTGCTACAGCCTGTCATGCGCCACCTAACAGACGGGTGGCTCAAGGGCCAATGCCCTCAGTTCTATAACGTCAGAGATGATCTGGCGGTAGTAGACGTGGTTCTTCTGAAACTGGACCGCATTGTCATCCCGCATAGCATGCGCCAGCTTGTCCTGGAAAAACTACATGAGGGCCACCTTGGCGTGGAAAAGTGCCGCCGATGGGCCCGAGAGGCAGTGTACTGGCCCGGCATTAATGACGACATAGCCAACACAGTGCTCAACTGCCCCACTTGTCAGCGTTTCCAGCCGGCCCAACCACGTGAGACCCTGCAGCCCCATGAGTTGGTCACATCACCTTGGACTAAGATGGGCATCGACCTGTTCCACGCGCTGGGTAGAGACTATGGGCGTCATTCTCCGACCCCCCCGCCGGGTTGGAGAATCGCCAGGGGCTGCCGTGAATCCCGCCGCCGGCGGTTGCCGAAGTCTCCGGTACCGGATATTCGGCGGGGGCGGGAATCGGGCCGCGCCGGTTGGCGGGCCCCCCCGCTGGATTCTCTGGCCCGGATGGGCCGAAGTCCCGCCGATAAATTGCCTGTCCCGCCGGCGTGGATTAAACCACCTTTTGAACGGCGGGACAAGGCGGCGTGGGCGGGCTCCGGGGTCCTGGGGGGGGGGCGCGTGATGATCTGACCCCGGGGGGGTGCTCCCACGGTGGCCTGGCCCACGATCGGGGCCCACCGATCCGCGGGCGGGCCTGTGCCGTGGTGGCACTCTTTCCCTTCCGCATCCGCCACGGTCTCCACCATGGCGGAGGCGGAAGAGACTCCCTCCACTGCGCATGCGCGGGAAACTTTCAGCGGCCGCTGACGCTCCCGCGCATGCGCCGCCCTGACATGTCATTTCCGCGCCAGCTGGCGGGGCAACAAAGGCCGTTTCCGCCAGCTGGCGGGGCGGAAATTCCTCCGGCGTCGGCCTAGCCCCTCAATGTTGGGGCTCGGCCCCCAAAGATGCGGAGCATTCCGCACCTTTGGGGCGGCGCGATGCCCGTCTGATTGGTGCCGTTTTGGGCGCCAGTTGGCGGACATCGCGCCGTTTCGGGAGAATTTCGCCCTATGTTCTGATCGTGGACTACTTTTCAAATTACCCAGAGGTGATACGGTTGCACGATATCACATCGTCGGCAGTCATCCGTGCCTGGAAGGACACCTTTGCTCGACACGGCATCCCACTCACGGTTATGTCGGACAATGGCCCCTGCTTCACAAGCCAGGAATGGTCCAACTTTGCCAGGCAGTACAATTTTGCCCATGTGACATCCAGACCCCTGTACCCCCAATCCAACGGCAAAGCGGAGAAGGGAGTCCGTACAGTCAAACGGTTCCTCTGCAAGGCTGCCGATGCTGGGTCCGATTTCTACCTCGCCTTGCTGGCCTATCGCTCCGCCCCACTGGCTGGTCTGCAACCGCTGTTGTCCTTCGGTAAGTGACCCTCGCTCGTTCCTGGTTCGTCTACCAGATGGCTCCATTCTGCGCCGCAATCGACGCGCCCTTCGTCTCGTTCCGTGCTCGCTACATGATCCTCCACCATTGCCACGCCCTCCTGCTGACCCTGCCATGGACTATGCAGAGATCCCTGTCACTCTGCATCCTCCTCACTCTGATGCAGTCCAGCCCGCTCCTCAGCCGGCAGCTCCCGACCCACCATTGAGGCGGTCAACCAGAATTCGTCGCCCACCTCAGAGACTTAATTTGTGAACTTTGTGGACTTATACACTTCCTGAATTGTTCTGTTCTTCCGTTTGATCGTTTACATGGTTTGTATATAGTCTTCATCTCGTTATTCTTGTTGCATACTATTTTTCTGCACCAGGCACCTTCCCATGTAAATAGCTTAGTTCTCATGTACATAGTCCTGTAAATATGTCTTTCGCGCACACGTCGTCAGGGACATTCTCACCATACACTATTTATTGCCACACATGTACATTCTTTTATAAAAGGAGGGATGTCATAATATACACCAGTATATCATGGTGCAGACACACACACTGATGGACACACAGTGGGACCAATCAACGCACACAATACTGCAGCCAATCACCAGTTAGAGCACATGCACTATAAAGACAGGGGGCATCAGAGTTCCCGCTCATTCGGACTGCAGCTAGCTGGGAGGACAGAGCTCACAGCCTGCAGCACAGACAATCACCATGTGCTGAGTGCATCGACTGGTTCGGACAAGGCAAAGTTCTTTAGTTAAAGCTAGTATCGTGTTAACCCACAGCGAGAGTATGTTAAACTGTTAATGACTCAATAAAATAGTGTTTCACTATTTCAAGTGTTGGTGACCTGTATGTGTTCCATGGATCCAGAGTGCCCAACACAACACATACCACAGTGGGTATCACTGTTGCTTCACAGCTCCAGAGTCCCAGGTTCGATTCCTGGCTTGGGTGCTATTATGTAATTTAGACATTCTGAATTCTCCCTCAGTGTATCCGAACAGGTGCTGGAATATGGTGACCAGGGGCTTTTCACAGTAACTTCATTGCAGTGTTAATGTAAGCCTACTCGTGACAATAATGATTATTAATTTGATGGTATAACAGTTGTGGCCTCTTGAAATCTGAACTGAATATTGTACATGCCCAGATGTACACTTGTCCAATCTTTCAGTAGGTGGACTGAAACATGTTGATGGGGCGAGGACAGATACTAATCATTAAGCTCCTTTAACGTTTTACAGAAGCAAATGAATGTACATTGATAGCTTTAATCAAAATTCACACATCACCCAACTTCAAGCCCCTCCTCCTGAGATAAGGAAAATAAGGAACCACACAAATCCACTGTAATATCTTACACGGGACTTAGGGATGGGAATGTTTGTCTTCCCTGTGTTTCTTGTGGAGTGCGAGGTCCCCCATTAGGGGCAGGGTATCTCAATTATCCGGTGTATATAAGGTTGGCCAGTAACGCATTGAACAAGCAGGAACCCAGTAGGGGTCTACCAGGAAGTGTATATATATCGTTTGTAAATAAAACGTTATTTTTACTCGGTGTGGACGCCCATATCCCTATTAAACTGGCGACGAGGAGTAAACTGTTGATGCTGCAACCTACTCAGCTGAGCCACCTCCCCGATTTTCTAGACCCAGATTTGGATTTCTTTGATTCGCCGTGCCTCTGCTTGGGGTGGTGGATTTGACACCGGTGTTGAAGACTGGAACCAATACGTTGAACGAATGCGATATTTTTTCTGGGCCAATAATATCACGGAGAACGAATTCCAGACGGTCATGCTGTTGATGGCTTGTGAACCACATACGTTCAGGGTGATCCGGAGTGTCACTTACCTGGCGACTCTGGATACGCAAACATTCAACCAGCTTGTGACACCAGCGGCGCAACAATTTGACCCAACACCTTTTTAAAAAATATAATTTTAGAGTACCCAATTCATTTTTTCCAATTAAGGGGCAATTTAGCGTGGCCAATCCACCCAGCTTGCACATCTTTGGGTTGTGGGGGTGAAACCCACGCAGACACGGGGAGAATGTGCAAACTCCACACGGACAGTGACCCAGAGCCGGGATCGAACCTGGGTCCTCGGCGCCCTGTGGCTGCAGGGCTAACCCACTGCGCCACCGTGCAGCCCCCCAACACCGATAATTGTTCAAATATATCCGTTTACTAGGGCAGAGAGGTTCACTGGTGAGTCCATCACTGAGTTTTGCCTTGGCTATGGAAGTCAGCCGAGTTTTGTGAATTTGGAACTGTTTTGTCCGATATGCTCTGAGATTGCTTGGTCTGCGGTATCAGTAATACGGAAACTCAGAATAAGCTTTTTGGTGAACTCTCCCTAATTTTTCAGCAGGTGCTACAGGGGCTGAATTGTCCGTGGGAAAGCACCAAAATTGCAAAACGTGATTGGCCGGGGAATCGGCTCAGACGCCGAAATCGGGCCTGACGCCGGTTTCGCGTCGAGTCGGCATTCTCCGGACCCCCGAAATCGACAAAATCGCGGCACCCGCCGCGTGGCCCAGAAGTACAGTATGCATCTCATTATTGGTCCTGACAACCGATTAGTCTGTCCTCGGATGGGCCGATTTCCCGACGGCGTGTTTCTAATGTGCTCTAAAAAATCGTGAACCTGGCATGCTGGCTGAGGCAGCTGCTAGAGGAGGTAGGGGGTGGGACTTCCGGGTGCGGCTATGCAGAGCTAGGTCGCATATTCGGCAGCTCCCGCTTGGAACGGACTTTTGGACTCTTTTACAGGGCATTTGTTTGTGTGGTGTGGCAAGAAGACTGCAGCATTCCCCTGACAGTGTCCCCCAGGAATGTTATGTCTTTTGGCTACCAGACCCGGCAGAAACAGTAAAAGATTTGGCTTTGGCTGCAGGTTTAGAAAAAAGCCTCTTCCAGCATGCAGGTGGGGGAAGGGCAAGCTTAAAGCTGCAATCTGACTTGACTCTATCAAAGGTGAATTCTAGCAGCAGAGGGAACAACTGTGAAAAGATCTACCAAGGCCATTGAAGAAGCAGGGACGAGGCTTCCGGTGGCGGCCATGGAGGAGTAGGTCGCGCATTCGGCAGCTCCCGTCTGGAACTGACTCTCAGACCTTTTTCAGGAGTTTCCATAGACTTTTTAAACGGACCAGAAGTGTAACGGCCAAAGGAGCGGCACTGGAGCAACGGGAGAAGCGAGGGAAAGAAAACAAAATGGCGGCGGCCAGGGACAAAGGGGAGCTGCAGGAGTTCATCAAGCGCTGCTTCGAGGAGCAGCGCGAGGAGATGCACAACGAGATGTTGCCGCCTATGCTTTCGGCAATTCAAGGACTCAGGATCACCCAGAAGGTCCACGAAGCTAAGATCCAGGAGGTACAGAAAAGAGTCAGTCAGAACGAGGACGAGCTCGTGGGCCTGACGGTGAGAGTGGAGCAGAACGAGGCGCTACACAAGAGGTGGGCGGGAAGACTCGAAGACCTGGAGAACAGGTCGAGGAGAAAGAATCTGAGAATCCTGGGTCTCCCTGAGGGAGTGGAGGGGGCTGATGCCGGGGCATACGCAAGCACGATGCTCGAGGCGATGATGGGCACGAAGGCTCCTTCGAGGCCGCTGGAGTTGGACGGGGCACATCGGGTGCTGGCAAAGAAGCCCCAGGCAAATGAGCTGCCAAGGGCGATGGTGGTGAGATTTCACCGGTTTACGGACAGAGAGAGGGTCCTGAGATGGGCCAAGAAGGAGCGGAGCAGTAAATGGGACAATGCAGAGATCCGAATATACCCGGACTGGAGCACAGAGGTTGCAAAGTGGAGAGCGGGTTTCAACCGGGCCAAAGCGGCGTTGTACCGGAAAGAAGTGAAATTCGGAATGCTGCAGCCAGCGCGACTGTGGGTCACATACAAGGGCCAACACTATTACTTCGTAATGCCTTAGGAGGCGTGGACCTTTGTACAAGCCGAAAAATTGGACTCGAACTGAGGGTTTGTGAGGGTAGGGGGGATGTTTGAGGTTTGATGTGTGATGGTTGTTGTATATAGTGGGTCAATCACGTGCAGGAAATGTTACATGAGCTGGGGGGGAGCGACAGGAGGTGCGCCAGAGGGGGCGGATCGGGCTTTGGAAAGCGCGGCGTGTTTTCCCGCGCGCGGGAAGAAAGGCGGGAAGGGGAACGTAGGAATGCATATGGATTGGGAGACTCCCACGCGGGGAGGTCAATGGGACAGCGGGGGAAGCTGGGGTCAGCAGGCGTCAGCTGACTTACGGGAGTGACATGGGGGGAGCAAAAACGCTAGACAGGGGTCTAGCGGGGGGGGGGGAGGGGAGGGGGGGGAAAGGGTTGCTGCTGCACTGGCTGAAAGGGAATGGGACACAGAAGGGGTGGTCGGGACGGGGATCCCCCCTCTGGGGGACTGGAGGGTGAGGGAGGCGTGGACATGGGATTGGCCCAGAAAAGGAGATGGCTAGTCGGCGGGGGGGGGGAGGAAGGAAGGGGTGAGAGCCCCTCCAATCCGGCTGATAACGTGGAACGTGAGGGGCCTGAATGGGCCGGTGAAGTGGGCTCGAGTGTTTGCGCACTTAAAGGGACTGAAGGCGGACGTGGCCATGCTCCAAGAGACACACCTGAAGGTGGCGGACATGGTCAGGCTAAGAAAGGGATGGGTAGGACAGGTATTCCACTCGGAACTGGACGCGAAGAATAGAGGGGTGGCAATATTGGTGGGAAAGCGGGTGTCATTTGAGGCCAAGACTATTGTAGCGGACAATGGAGGGCGATATGTGATGGTGAGCGGTAGGCTGCAAGGGACGTGGGTGGTGTTGGTAAACGTATACGCCCCGAACTGGGATGATGCAGGATTCATGAAGCGCATGTTGGGGCGCATTCCGGACCTGGAGATAGGAGGCCTGATAATGGGAGGGGACTTCAATATAGTGTTGGATCCAGCACTAGACCGCTCCAAACCAAGGACTGGAAAGAGGCCGGCGGCAGCCAAGGTACTTAGGGGGTTTATGGATCAGATGGGGGGAGTGGACCCATGGCGGTTTGCAAGGCCGCAGGCCAGGGAATTTTCTTTCTTCTCCCATGCACACAAAGCCTACTCCCGGATAGATTTCTTTGTTCTGGGTAGGGCGCTCATCCCGAGGGTGGAGGGGACGGAGTATTCGGCGATAGCCGTTTCGGACCATGCCCCACACTGGGTGGAACTGGAGCTGGGAGAGGAGAGGGACCAACGCCCGCTGTGGTGGCTGGATGTGGGACTGCTGGCAGACGAGGTGGTGTGTGGGAAGCTGAGGGGGTGTATCGAAAGGTACTTGGAGGCCAACGACAACGGGGAGGTGCGGGTGTGGGTGGTATGGGAGGCGTTGAAGGCGGTGATCAGGGGAGAGCGAATTTCCATTAGGGCTCATAGGGAGAAGACAGAGGGTATGGAAAGGGAGAGGTTAGTGGGGGAGATTTTGAGAGTGGACAGGAGATACGCAGAGGCCCCGGAGGAAAGATTACTTGGGGAAAGACAACGGCTCCAGACGGAGTTTGACCTGTTGACCACAGGGAAGGCGGAGGCACAGTGGAGGAAAGCGCAGGGGGCGACCTACGAGTACGGGGAAAAGGCTAGTCGGATGCTGGCACACCAGCTCCGTAAGAGGATGGCAGCGAGGGAAATAGGGGGAGTCAAAGATGGAAGGGGAGCCACGGTTCGGAGTGCGTCGAAAATAAACAAGGTATTCAAGGCCTTTTATGAAGAGCTGTACAGATCCCAACCCACAGCGGGGGAAGAGGGGATGAGACAATTCCTAGATCAGCTGAGATTCCCGAGGGTGGAGGAGCAAGAGGTGGCTGGTTTGGGGGCACCAATTGGGTTGGAGGAGCTGAGCAAGGGTTTGGGGAGCATGCAGGCGGGGAAGGCCCCGGGACCGGACGGATTCCCGGTGGAGTTCTACAGGAAGTACGCAGACCTGTTGGCCCCGCTACTGGTGAGGACCTTTAATGAGGCAAGAGAGGAGGGGACCCTGCCTCCAACAATGTCGGAAGCGACAATGTTTTTGATCCGAAAGCGGGACAAGGACCCACTGCAATGTGGATCGTACAGGCCGATCTCGCTCCTCAATGTGGATGCAAAGTAGCTGGCAAAAGTGCTGGCCACGAGGATCGAGGACTGTGTCCCGGGGGTGATACACGAGGACCAGACGGGATTTGTAAAGGGCAGGCAACTAAACACCAATGTGCGGCGGCTCTTAAACGTGATAATGATGCCATCGGAGGAGGGAGAGGCGGAGATAGTGGCAGCTATGGACGCGGAGAAGGCCTTTGACCGAGTATAGTGGGAGTACCTCTGGGAGGTGCTGCGCAGGTTTGGGTTCGGGGTAGGGTTTATCAATTGGGTTAAGCTCCTTTACAGAGCCCCGATGGCAAGTGTAGTGACGAACCGGCGGAGGTCGGAGTACTTTCGACTGTACCGAGGGACGAGGCAGAGGTGTCCCCTGTCCCCCCTGTTGTTCGCATTGGCGATCGAACCATTGGCCATGTCATTGAGGGAGTCTAATAAATGGAAGGGGGTGGTCCGAGGGGGAGAAGAGCATCGGGAGTTGCTAGATGCGGATGACCTGTTGCTGTACGTAGCGGATCCAATGGAGGGGATGGTGGAGGTCATGCAGACTCTAAGGGAGTTTGGGGAGTTTTCGGGCTATAAGCTCAATGTAGGGAAGAGTGAGCTCTTTGTATTACAGGCGGGGGACCAAGAAAGAGGGATAGGGGACCTACCGCTGAGGAGGGCGGAGGGGAGCTTTCGGTATCTGGGGATCCAGATAGCCAGGAGTTGGGGGACCCTACATAAACTGAATCTGACGAGGTTGGTGGAGCAAATGGAGGAGGATTTCAAAAGATGGGACATGTTACCGCTCTCGCTGGCGGGTAGAGTGCAGTCGGTCAAAATGGTGGTCCTTCCGAGGTTTCTGTTTGTGTTTCAGTGCCTTCCCATCGTGATCACTAAGGCCTTTTTTTAAGAGAGTAGGCAGGAGTATTATGGGGTTTGTGTGGGCGAATAAGACCCTGAGAGTAAGGAGAGGGTTCCTGGAACGCAGTGGGGACCGAGGAGGGTTGGCGCTGCCAAACCTGGGGAGCTACTACTGGGCAAGAAATGTGGCGATGATCCGCAAGTGGGTTATGGAGGGAGAGGGGGCGGCATGGAAGAGGATGGAGATGGCGTCCTGTAAAGGAACGGGCCTGGGGGCGTTGGTGACGGCACCGCTGCCGCTCTCGCCGACAAAGTATACCACGAGCCCAGTGGTGGCGGCAACGCTAAGGATCTGGGGCCAGTGGAGACAGCACCGGGGTGCAATGGGAGCATCGGTGTGGTCCCCGATCAGAGGTAACCACCGATTTGTCCCGGGGAAGATGGACGGGGGGTTCCAGAGCTGGCATCGGGCGGGGATTGGAAGAATGGGGGACCTGTTCATCGACGGGACGTTTGCGAGCCTAGGGGCACTGGAGGAGAAGTTCGAGTTACCCCCGGGAAATGCCTTTAGATATATGCAGGTGAGGGCTTTTGTGAGGCGACAGGTGAGCGAATTCCCGTTGCTCCCGGCACAAGAAGTTCAAGATAGGGTGATCTCGGGTGAATGGGTCGGGGAGGGCAAGGTGTCGGAAATACACCAGGAGTTGAAAGAAGAGGGGGAAGCGCTGGTAGAAGAGTTGAAGGGTAAATGGGAGGAGGAGCTGGGGGAGGAGATCGAGGAAGGTCTGTGGGCTGATGCCCTAGGTAGGGTTAATTCCTCCTCCTCGTGTGCCAGGCTCAGCCTGATACAATTTAAGGTGGTCCACAGAGCGCACTTGACGGGGGCGAGGTTGAGTAGGTTCTTTGGGGTGGAGGACAGATGTGGAAGGTGCTCAGGGAGCCCGGCGAACCATGTCCATATGTTTTGGTCATGCCCGGCACTGGAGGGGTTCTGGAGAGGAGTGGCGGGAGCAATATCTCAGGTGGTGAAAGTCCGGGTCAAGCCAAGCTGGGGGCTAGCAATATTTGGAGTAGTGGACGAACCGGGAGTGCAGGAGGCGAAAGAGGCCGGCATTCTGGCCTTTGCGTCCCTAGTAGCCCGGCGAAGGATCTTGCTAATGTGGAAGGAGGCGAAGCCCCCCAGCCTGGAGGCCTGGATAAATGATATGGCTGGGTTCATAAAGTTGGAGAGGATTAAGTTCGCCTTGAGAGGGTCTGCGCAGGGGTTCTACAGGCGGTGGCAACCGTTCCTAGACTATCTCGCGGAGCGTTAGAGGAAGGTCGGTCAGCAGCAACAGCAATCTTGGGGGGGTGGGGGGAACATCCTGGGAGGGGGGGGGGAGAGGGGGGACTGCCTGGGAGGGTGGATGAGCAAGAGATAACATGAAGGGTTGGGGAAACTGGCACGTACGGGTGAGGGCCAGTGTACAAAGCTGTGTAAATGTATCATTTTGCCATGTATATATCTTGCTCTGCGCGATTTCTCTTTTTTTTTGTTACGGGGGGGGTTATTGTTTGTAAGGGAGAAAAATTGTGTTAAAAAACTTTAATAAATATATATTTTTTAAAAAGAGGAGTTGGGGGTGGCATGGGGAGTATTGCGGGCTCTCGGATCGGACATCGCCCGTGCTTTCAGCGGGGGGGGGGGGGGGGGGTGGGGCGGGGGGGAGCTCTGCCAGGGCTGGAGAGGGGAAGTGGGGGGAACCCCCGACAGGACAGGGGTGGTGCCCATGCAATGAGCGCCATTAGGCAGCCCCTTTTTCCATACCCGCGGCACTACGAGCCGGGGACCCTGGGAAAAAGGATGATGACAGCCCGCTCTGCGATGAGCTCCATGCTCAACATCATTAGACAATGTCTGACTCATGCCCACTGTAGCACCTTCCACCTGGGTGAACCCTGCATGTGACCTGACCAGTCCATCACGCGGTCCTGTCGAATAGCTGGGGAGGGGGTGATGGGGACGGTCGGGGAGAGGGGGGGGCTGCACCCACTGGGCCTCACTCGACAACCACTCCTCACTCCCAGTGGCCATCACTGACTACCCCACCCTCATACCCAGCAGACAGAGCACCAAGGCTGGTTTTAACGATGTGAACATGTGTTTATTCTGAACAATAATGTGCAGTCTGTGCCCTAGCCCATATTCCTAAGCAGTGCCTTTCATCCGTGCCAACTTAACTGGTGTCGAACGTTCTTGCCTTGCAGGCCCTACCACTACGCCTTTGTGGTTCCCTAGGCGGTACAGCAGGAGTGGAGGCGACCTGCTGTGACTCCTGCACTGCGACGAGGGTCCCCATTGGTGCACGTTTCCTGGGGTGGCCCATCTTGGATGGGTGCTGCCCTGTTCTGCCCGCTTCCCACCAGATGCACCAGGGGCAGGAGATCTTCCAACACCGTCTCCCCCATTGCCTCCACCGCGGACGCCATCTGTGCGGTTTTGGCCTGGGTGGCACGCATGACCGGCACCACCCCCTGCTCCGGCACGTGGATGGACTCCTCCATCTGCACCTGTAGGTGCTGGACGTCGGCCGTCATCTCCTCCTCTCGTTCCTAGGTCTCTGACTGCACCTCCACTATGGGTGGTGGATGTTCCAGGAGCCCGGGTCCCGTCTGGGCATCAGCTGGTTCCTGGGGCAACTGTCCGGCCCCTCAGCTGCTCCTATGTCCACCTGCTGTACTGGACCGGCTGTGTGGGGCGCACCAGAGAGTGTCCCAGGAGCCTCTTCACTAATTTGCCCAACCAACACTATAGCCTCTGAGATGGTTGGAGACAGCAGTGACGGAAAGTCAGTGTCCTCCTCCGACCCGAACTACGTCTCAGGCAGACGGCTGGTGTTCCGGCTGCTTTCCCATCGGTGCTCGGCTGTCGGGGGGCGGGGGGGGGGGGGGGCACCGGCTCTGGCACTGGCTGGGGATTGGGAGGCCCCCGATGGGCCAGGCCCATCCCCGCTGGTCCTGTAAGACACAAGACGGCATGTATGGTTGGACAGCGAGACGGGGATGAGTTGTGATGTGGTGGGGTATGGGGTGAGAGTGGTTTGGGTGTGGGGTGAGAGGGGTGGGGTGTGGGGTGATGGGGGTGGGGTGGGGTTGAGAGGGGTTTAGGTGTGGGGTGAGGGGGGTGGGGTGTGGGGTGAGGGGGTGGGGTGTGAGGTGAGGGGGGTTGGGTGTGGGGTGAGGGTGTGGGGTGAGGGGGTTGGGGTGTGGGGTGAGAGGGGTTTGGGTGTGGGGTGAGAGGGGTCGGGATGGGGGTGAGGGGGGCTGGGGTGTGGGGTGAGGGGGGGGTGGGGTTGTCATAATATACACCAGTATATCATGGTGCAGACGCACACACAGCAAGACCAATCAACACACACAACACCGCAGCCAATCACCAGTTGGAGCACACTCACTATAAAGACAGAGGGCATCAGTTTTCCCGCTCATTCGGGATGCAGCCTCTCAGAAGGACAGAGCTTACAGCTTACAGCACAGATCTTCACCATGTGCTGAGTGCATTGACTGGTTAAGACAGGCATAGGTCTTTAGTTTAATCTAACATCGTGTTAACGCACAGTGAAAGTATGTTCAACAGTTTCTAGCTTAATAAAGTAGTGTTGCACTATTTTAAGTGTTGGTGGCCTGTATGTGTTCCATGGATCCAGAGCACCCAACACATCATGGTACCAGAAGTTGAGGGATGTTAGAACTTCTTAGACCTACCTGCAAGTGATCTGCCTTCCACCAGCATACAGTCATCCTGCAAAATGGACCGCATCCGCCCGCCGCCGCCGCTCCGCATCACCAGTAACCTAGGGGCCAACTGGAAGATATTCAAACAACGCTTCCAGCTCTACCTTGAAGCCACAGACCAGGACGATGCCTCAGACACCAGGAAGATCGCTCTCTTCCTATCCACGGCCGGGGACCATGCCATCCACATTTTCAATTCTCTCACCTTTGCTGATGGTGAATATAAATCAAAATTCAAGACGGTCCTCCTTAAGTTTGACAGTCACTGCGACATCGAGGTGAATGAAAGTTTCGAGCACTATGTATTCCAACAGCATTTGCAGGGTAAGGATGAACCTTTCCAGTCCATTCTCACCCACCTCCGCATCCTTGCGCAGTCCTGTAATTACGGGTCCACCTCCGACTCCATGATACGCGACCAGATCGTTTTCGGTGTTCAGTCGGACCCCCTATGCAGCAGCTCCTCACGGTAAAGCAGCTCACCCTAGCGACCGCCATCGAGACCTGCGTGCTACACGAATACGCCACTAGTCGCTATTCCCACATCCAAGCGGCTGAAACGGCGCAGCAAGGTCCCCATGAGGTAGAATGGGTCCAAGCAATCAAGCAACTCCAGGGCCTCAGCCTGGATGAGGGCAGCCATTTTGCACGCTTTTCGCGGACTCCCGCGCTTGTGCGCACCGAACGAGGGGACGGCGACGTCGACGAACGTAATGCACAAGCGTGCACCACGTACGACCGCACTGTGCATGCGCGGTGGCGCAGCAAAAGTACTGACGCTACAGCGTGCGGCAACTTTGGTTCCGCCCACTTAAAGCGGCAATGTCCTGCCAAATCCCGGCGATGCCTGCGATGTGGCAAACTTGGCCACTATGCTGCTTTATGCAGATCAGCTCAGTCTGCCAACTCTCGTCGCTCTAGCCAGCCTCGCAGGAATGTCCGGGCCATACAACCCACGGTCACCGAGCCCGATTCGGACCTGCTACCCGATATTGACACCAAGGACCCGAAGGCGCCTTTTCCAGTCGGTATCATTACAAAAAACAGGGTGTCCCCGGAGCAAAGAATCCAGCCTCTATCGGTTTACAGCATTGATCCGGACGATGAGTGGTGTGCCACCCTGACGGTAAACCGGTCCCAAATACGATTCTGCCTGGACACTGGTGCCTCCGCCAATCTCATTGCGCGGTCTGACTTCCAAAGCCTTAGTGTCAAACCAGCCATCCTTCCATCAGCCTGCCAGCTATTAGATTACAATGGCAATGCCATTGATGCCAGCGGCTCGTGCCAACTTGAAGTGACGCACAGGTCACGCAAAGCCATCCTTCCCTTTGAAATCGTGGGCTCCTCAAAACCCTCCCTGCTTGGCGCGCAGGCATGCAAGCTGTTGAACCTACTTCAGAGAGTTCACTCTCTCTCTCCTGCTGACGCGTCTGCCTTTCAGGACACTGACTTCAGGGCGCAACTCGACGCCATTATCAACCAGTACCACGATGTCTTCGAGGGCATGGGTCTCCTGTACACCTACAAGATTTTATTAAAACCGAATGCCACGCCTGTGGTGCATGCACCTCACAGGGTCCCAGCACCCCTTAAGGACCGCCTCAAGCAGCAACTACAGGACCTCCAGAACCAAGGAGTGATTTCCAAAGTCACGGAACCTACCGACTGGGTCAGTTCCATGGTATGTGTAAAAAAGCCTTCCGGCGAATTGAGAATTTGCCTTGATCCCAAGGATCTAAATCGCAATATTATGAGAGAGCACTAGCCAATTCACAAGCGCGAAGAGCTCACATGTGAGATGGCTCGCGCCAAGCTCTTTACCAAACTCGACGCCTCAAAAGGATTCTGGCAACTCCAGCTCGCTAAATCCAGCAGGAAACTCTGCACGTTTAACACCCCCTTTGGAAGTTATTGTTACAACAGGATGCCGTTTGGGATCATCTCTGCACCAGAAGTGTTCCATAGGATTATGGAACAAATGATGGAAGGTATTGAAGGTGTTCGCAGCTATGTCGATGACATAATCATTTGGTCCACCACCCCGCAGGAGCATGTTAGTCGCCTCCAGCGCGTATTCAGACGTATACATGAGCATGGCCTCCACCTCAACAGGACCAAATGCTCTTTTGGTCAGACAGAACTTAAGTTCCTCGGGGACTACATCTCCCAATTGGGTGTGCAGCCGGATGCGGACAAGGTAGCTGCCATCACAGCTATGAAAACACCAGAGGACAAGAAGGCGGTCCTCCGATTTCTGGGCACGGTCAATTTTTTAGCGAAATTCATCCCTACCCTTGCCTCTCATACCACGGCTCTCAGGAACCTGGTCAGGAAGACGACAGACTTCCAATGGCTCCCTGCCCACGAGCGCGAATGGAGGGAACTCAAGGCAAAACTGACCACGGACCCGGTCTTAGCCTTCTTTGATCCAGCAAAGGAGACCAAAATTTCGACCGTTGCCAGTCAATCCGGCATTGGGGCAGTGCTCCTTCAACGTGATGAGGCCTCATCATGGGCCCCCGTTGCATATGCGTCACGCGCCATGACCCCCATGGAGCAGCGCTACGCGCAGATAGAAAAGGAGTGCCTGGGCCTTCTGACCGGTGTTGTTAAATTTCACGATTATGTCTACGGACTTCCTCAATTCACCGTCGAGACCGACCATCGCCCGCTGGTCAATATAATACAGAAAGACTTGAACGACATGACGCCTCGTCTCCAGCGTATTCTTCTCAAGCTCCGGCGATATGACTTCCAGCTGGTATACACCCCAGGCAAGAACCTCATCATTGCTGACGCTCTCTCCAGCGCAGTCAACACTCCATGTGACCCGGCGGGATTTGTCTGCCAGGTTGACGCCCATGTGGCATTCGCGGCCTCCAATCTACCTGCCTCGGATGAACGCCTCGTCCAAATTCGCCGCGAGACGGCGGCTGACCCCTTGCTGCAGCGTGTCATGCGCCACCTAACGGACGGGTGGCTCAAGGGCCAATGCCCTCAATTCTATAATGTCAGAGATGATCTGTCGGTAGTAGATGGGGTTCTTCTAAAACTGGACCGCATTGTCATTCCGCATAGCATGCGCCAGCTGGTCCTAGAACAGCTACACGAGGGCCACCTTGGCGTGGAAAAGTGCCGCCTACGGGCCCGAGACGCAGTGTACTGGCCAGGCATTAATGAGGACATAGCCAACACAGTGCTCAACTGCCCCACTTGTCAGCGCTTCCAGCCGGCCCAACCACGCGAGACCCTGCAGCCCCATGAGTTGGTCACGTCACCATGGACCAAGGTGGGCATCGACCTGTTCCACGCGCTGGGTAGAGACTATGTCCTGATCGTGGACTACTTTTCGAATTACCTGGAGGTGATACGGTTGCATGACCTCACTTCGTCTGCAGTCATTCGTGCATGTAAAGAAACCTTTGCTCGACACGGCATCCCACTCACGGTTATGTCGGACAATGGCCCCTGCTTCGCCAGCCAAGAATGGTCCAACTTTGCCAGGCGGTACAATTTTGCCCATGTGACGTCCAGTCCCCTGTACCCCCAATCCAACGGCAAAGCAGAGAAGGGAGTACATATCGTCAAACGGCTCCTATGCAAGGCTGCCGATGTTGGGTCTGATTTCTACCTTGCCTTGCTGGCCTATCGCTCCGCCCCACTGTCCACTGGCCTGTCGACAGCCCAACTACTCATGAGTCACACCCTGAGGACGACGGTGCCGTCCATCCATGTCCCAGACCTCGACCATCTTCCGGTCCTTCGCCGGATGCAGCTGTCTCATGCACAGCACAAGGCGGCTCATGACTCCCGGGCAGCTGATCTCCCTGCTCTGGCTCCAGATGACAATGTCCGCGTCCATCTCCCAGATGGTGGCTGGTCTGCAACCGCTGTTGTCCTTCGGCAGGTGGCCCCCCACTCGTTCCTGGTTCGTCTACCAGATGGCTCTATTCTGCGCTGCAATCGACGCGCCCTTCGTCTCGTTCCACGCTCGCCACGTGATCCTCCAGTGTCGCCTCGCCCTCCTGCTGACCCTGCCACGGACTATGCAGAGCTCCCTGACACTCTGCCTCCCCCTGACTTTGACACAGTCCTGCCCGCTCCTGAACCGGCGGCTCTCGACCCACCCTTGAGGCGGTCAACTAGAATTCGTCGCCCACCTCAGAGGCTAAATTTATGAACTTTTTGAATTTATGACTCTCTGAATTGTTTTGTTGCTTTGTTTGATCGTTTCCCTGGTTTGTATATAGTGTTGATCTCGATACTCTTGTTGCATACTGCTTCTCTGCACCAGGCACCTTCCCATGTAAATAGCTTAGTTCCCATGTAAAAAGTCCTGTAAATATGTCTTTGCACCCCACACGTAGTTAGGAACATTATCACCACACACTATTTATTGCCACACACATACATTTTTTATAAAAGGGGGGCTGTCATAATATACACCAGTATATCATGGTGCAAACACACACACTGATGGACACACAGCAAGACCAATCAACACACACAACACCGCAGCCAATCACCAGTTAGAGCACACTCACTATAAAGAGAGGACATCAGTTTTCCCGCTCATTCGGGATGCAGCATCTCAGAAGGACAGAGCTTACAGCTTACAGCACAGATCTTCACCATGTGCTGAGTGCATAGATTGGTTAGGACAGGCATAGGTTTTTAGTTTAATCTGACATCGTGTTAACCCACAGTGAAAGTATGTTCAACAGTTTCTAGCTTAATAAAATAGTGTTGCACTATTTTAAGTGTTGGTGGCCTGTATGTATTCCACGGATCCAGAGCACCCAACACATCAGGGGTGAGAGGGGTTGGAGTGTGGGGTGAGGGGGTTGGAGTGTGGGGTGAGGGGGTTGGGGTGTGGGGTGAGAGGGGTTGGAGTGTGGGGTGAGGGGGTAGGAGTGTGGGGTGAGGGGGTTGGAGTGTGGAGTGAGGGGGTTGGAGTGTGGGGTGAGGGGTTGGAGTGTGGGGTGAGGGGGTTGGAGTGTGGGGTGAGGGGGTTGGAGTGTGGGGTGAGGGTGTTGGAGTGTGGGGTGAGGGGGTTGGAGTGTGGGGTGAGGGGGTTGGAGTGTGGGGCGAGGGGGTTGGAGTGTGGGGTGAGGGGGTTGGAGTGTGGGGTGAGGGGGTTGGGGTGTGTGATGAGGGGGGTTGGGGTGAGAGGGGTTGGAGTGTGGGGTGAAGGGGTTGGAGTGAGAGGGGTTAGAATGTGGGGTGAGGGGTTTGGGGTGTGCGTTGAGGGGGGTTGGTGTGGGCACACATTTGTCGTGAGGACCAACGACCAGGCAGGGGGTCTCACTTCGTCGCCCGCTGCCGACCTCCCTCTCCTGCGGGCCGCCAACCACGTCCAGTGCCCTTTGGTCGGCCATGGTTAGGGGCAGCAGGTCTGGTGGTTCCCCTCGGGTCTTCTCCCGCTCCCGACGGTTGTGCGCAGCCTTGCCTTGGGCAGGTGGAGGGGGGGGGGCAATCATAAACAATGATAGTGTTAGATAGTCCAGCGCATGCAGCCCAGGGGTTGGGCAGATGATGGCACCAGCGGCCAGGGCACACTGCCATTGCAACTGGCACGGGTGCTGGCATGTGGTTCATGGTGGGGGTCCGGCTGTCCCCCAGGAAGGGGGTGGTTCCGGGTCACATGTGTGTGGGGGTAGGGTGCTTGGTGCCAGGAGCACAGTGCTGGGTACTCACCCTGGCCACCCTGAGGAGGTTGTGCAGTTTCTTCCTGCACTGGTCTCCAGTCTGGGCCACCTCGCTGACAGCGGCTCCCACCTCCGCCCGGGCATGGTGGCCGGTGGCGCCTGATGACATCCCTCCCGGCCCGCGGTACAGCACCAGCCTCTTCTCCTCCACAGAGTCTAGCAGGGTCTTGAGTTCCGCATCTCAGAATCGCGGCGCTGCTCTCCTTGCGGCCATCTTGGCTGCGACGCTTGTGTGTGAGAGGGGGAGAATGACTTAAGTCCAACCACGGTGGTGCGTCAATCACGGAACTGGCAAATCAGCCACCGTTCCATTCCCAGAGTGTGGCGTTCCTCGTTACGCCTGTGCTAGCCCCTTGGGAGCAGTTGAATCGCTGCAGCTGTGGACCCAATTTCACCATCATGAACTCCACCGTTTTCACGATGGCGTCAACACTTAGTCTCCAGAATGGAGAATCCAGCCCCAGATCTGTCTATCCCAAAAAAGTGTGGAACGCGGCATCCAAGGAATCAAGAGATGGAGGTGAATGATGTGGGCCGTTACCCCTCATATGGTATCCCCACAGCCTAGACCAAACGCTGCTGCAACTCTGGCTTCTAGGTGCATAGCCAGCCGCCGAGACGTACAATGTCCCTGGACTTCGTTGAATGTGATTCCGGCCTGTGCGCAACATGTGTAGGGCCATCACGGTGGCACAGTGGTTAGCACTGCTGCTTTGCAGCACCAGGGACCCGGGTTTGATCCTGACTCCTGTGTGGAGTTTGCGCATTCTCCCCGTGTCTGCGTGGGTTTCCTCCGAGTGCTTCGGTTTCCTCCCACTGTCCGAATATGTGTAGGTTAGGTGGATTGACCATGATAAATTGCCCCTTAGTGTCCAAAGGTTAATTAGGTTGCAAGGTTATTGCTATAGGACGGGGGATTGGTAGCGTACTCTTTCTGGCCTCCTTCTGCAATGTAGGTAATCTATGATTCTATGATTCTATGTGGACTCCGGTCTAGGCATACCAACCAGCAGCAGGAAGCCCAGCGCTCCAGGTGCCCTGGTCGAGGTAAACATCAGCCCTGGGGCCGGGCCTTGCCTCTGGATGTCCCAGAAGACGCAGAGGATGAGGCTGGGATGCAGCTGAACTGTTTGGCAGCGCCCTGTGTGGTGCCTATTTATGTTCCGATGCAAGTGACTGGTCACCTGCTCCAAATGGAGCTGGACACGGGAACGGCCGTTTCTGTAGTGACGCAGAGCATTTTTGGTCTTACCAACCAAGGAGTGCATACTTTGTCTTTGGCTGACATGGAGCTTGTTTGGCCATTTATACAGGAGAATGGCTGAATATCATGGGGTCCACCCTCAGCCTGGTGGTTTATGGGTGCCAGTCAGTTCGTCTTCCCTTGCAGGGAAGTGGCCCTCGCCTGTTGGGCTGCGATTGGCTGCACCAGCTGCAGTTGGATTGGCTGCATATCCTCCAAGTGGGGTCTGGTGGTTTGTGTACGGTACTGAACAAATTGCCGGAGATTTTCCAGCCCGGTTTGGGGTACCATTAAAGGGGCCGTGGCCAGAATCCTGGTGGATCCGGATGCCCAGCCCCAATGTTTTCAAGCCAGCTGGTTCTCAATGCTACAGTGGAGGAGGTTGAGACTGAACTTCGGCATTTGGAAAGTTTGAGCATTATTCATTCGGTCAGTATGTGAAGGGGATTTACTATTCACTGATAGGTAAAAAGGCTATTTTAATGTAAATATTAAAGCGCAGTTTTAATACCCATTTTAAAATAAGGATTTCAGTACTCATAACCTCAGGTCATGACAAAACACATAACTTCAACAGAAGCACAAAAGCCTGACACATGCATAAACTAATTGTAGATTAAAACAACATTTTTGCTGACAAGGTATTGTTCGAATAAACAGATTTTCAAAGTCAGTTTGACATTAAGAAATAAGCTGTATCAGTAATCGAGATCAAGGTCGAAGTAAGCACCATAGTAATATGAAGGCACCATTGTCCAGAATATGGATAAAGCAAAGTCAGTAGAAAACTAGCAGAAACCAGTCTTGATAATCGCACAAAATTGCATTCCATAACATACACAGATATTCAAACCTGAAACATTCAGAACTTACGTTGCACATTGAGGATTGACAGTTAGCCATCGAATCAAATGTATTCGATTCTCACCCAAACCAATTCGGACTACTTAGAAGTGTAGACAGATGGCTTCAGACTGATAAAATTCTCCTTAAACATGATGTTCCGCACGGCCATCTTTATTCTGGGATCACTCTATACTTTGATGTAACTATTCGCTATCTCTATTTTCACTTTTCCATTCTAACTCTTGAATTTCATGCAAGCTGTTTTGCCGTAAGCAAGAAACCATTTCTGGATGATTTTGAAAGTTAAATTGTTTATAGGTTACTTCTCTTTAAGTCCTTTTGCTAGCCGGACTTTATTGAGAATAGATTCAAGTTTCTCTCAATTGTAATCAAGTAGAGGCAATAAAAGATTCTTATTTGCATCCGAGAAGTGTAACTCAAATTTCTACTGAGTTTTAGTGTTGCAAGACTTCACTAGATCCGCATGGTAGATCTCTACAGTATGCTTCACTGCCTATCAATTTACAGTGAACACGGCTTCAAGGTTACACTCTTATCCTTTACCTCGCACCGAGGATTTGTATACAACATTGGCCGATGGTTGTACATTCATGAAATTGGACATGAACATCGCTTATCTACAGCTGGAGCTCGATGAATCCTCACGGAAGTACGTCACGATTAACACACACAAGGGACTCTATGAGTACACCCGACTTCTGTTCAGAGTCTCCTCAGCCTGCTCAGTCTTCCAGCGCATCATGGTGGACATCCTGCATGGATTGCCGAGCGTTGCGGTTTACTTGGATGACATGTTAGTCACAGGGGCCACGGAACAGGAATATTTGCAGAACCTCGAGGCAGTGTTGAAGAGGTTTTCCGAATATGGGGTCCGCCTGCACTGTGCCAAGTATATGTTTCACGCGAAAGAAGTGGTGTATTTGGGATATCGGGTGGACCGAGATGGCCTACACCCAGTCGTTGAGAAGGGACGGGCCATAAAAATGGCCCTCAGTCCATGAGACGCCACGGAACTTCAATCCTTTCTGCAGTTAGTTAATTATTATGGGTGCTTTATTCCGAATTTGGCCAACATCCTCGCCCCCCTACACTTGCTTTTTAAATAATGCCAACCTTGAGCCTGGGGAAAGGCAGAGGATACGGCATTTACCAAGAAGAAGCGGCAGTTATCTTCTTCAGGGGCACAAATTGACTCCTCAAAACCGTTGGACGTCATGTGCAATGCTTCGCCGTATGGCACTGGGGCAGTTTTTTTGTTAAGTGTTTGTATTGAGTTTTTTGTGGTATACAAAACAAGGATAAACATGGACAAACAGTAGGGGATAGAGGAAAAATAAAAATATTTACACACAAGTTGGTTTCAACTATTTACATACATACATCGTAATTTTGTTTTCTCTTCCATTATTTAGAATGGTTGTGGTTTCCTGTGTTTTGTTCCTCACTGGTTTTCTTTTTGTTCCTTTGGTTCAGGTTGTTGCCCCTGCCTTCCCCCTCTTCTCTTTTCCTGCCCCCCCCCCTCTTGTTTCTCATGCTTCTTTTGTTGGGCATGGTTGGCTTCCATGTTCCCCCACACCCTCCCCACCACCATTTGGACTCACTAAATTGCCCCTTAATAGAGTTGACCGTGGAGGCCGGCATCCTTCTGTGGGGAATCAGGGTTGTAGTCCCAGCAAAGGGACTGGCAGCTGTGTTGAAGGACTTTCACAACGGACATCCCAGAAAGTCCAAAATGAAGATGCTGGCGGGAAACTACGTCTGGTGGCCGGGTATGGACATGGATATTGAGACATTGGCCCAGCAGCGCTCGATCTGTCACGAGCACCAGAAGCTCCCCACTGTGGCACCCCTACAACCTTGGGAGTGGCCGGGGAACCCTTGGCCCACATGCACACTGATTTCTTCAGTCCCTTCTTGGGTTCCATCTTTCTCGTCCTGGAGGATGTCTACTCAAAGTGGCTGGAGGTCCACAAGATGGCGTTGATCAGCACCCAGGCGGCCATCAAGCTATTGTGCATTTCCTTTTCCACCCACGGAATCTCTGAGTTACTCGTGACTGATAATGACAAGTGAAGAGTTTGCCGCATTTGTGAAGAGCAACGGAATTCTCCACGTCCGCACTGCCCCTAACCATCCGGCATTGAATAGTTTGGCAGAGACGGCCGGCAGACGGGGGATAAGAAACAGACATCTGCCTCGATGGACACAAGACTGGAAAGACTTTTATTCTTGTATTGGACCACACCACACACAGTAATTGGAGTAGCCCCCGCTGAGATTTTAATGGGTCGTAGACTCCGTACACAAGTGAGTTTGATTCTACCGTACATCGGCTCGAAGGTGTGTCATAACCAAGATTTACAAGGGCATCAAGGGCGGCATGGTGATGCAGTGGTTAGCACTGCTGCCTCATAGCACTGAGGACCCGGGTTCAATCCCGGCCCCGGGTCCCTATCCTTGTGGAGTTTGCACATTCTCCCCATCTCTGTGTTGGTCTCACCTCCACAACCCAAAGATGTGCAGTCTAGGTGTTTTGGTCATGCTAAATTTCCCCTTAGTGTGGGGTTGCAGGAATAGGGCAGGAATTGGGGCTAGGTAGGGTGATCTTTTGAAGGGTCGGTGCAGACTTGGTGGCCGAATAGCCTCCTTCTGCATTGTAGGGATTCTATGATTGCCCAGTTTGATCTCTTGGCGAGTTCACACCTGATGAAGCAGGTTCGTTTGTAACTTCAACGGCGGTGTTCGCTGGCTCTTTGCGATTGCCGTCCATCAAATGGGACGAGTCTCTTACCAAGTTCAGGTCCGGGGCAACTGATGAAACGGCACCTCAATCACATTCACTCATGGGAGGTTGCTTCCTCGTGAAGTGTCTCGAAAGAAGCTTCTCCTGGATCCTGTTGTGAAGCCTCCATGTCCCACATCGTGTCTTCCAACTCCGAGATGGAGATGCAGACCTCGGAGGTCTCGGATACCAATTCTGCAGCTCAGCCGCCTCCTGACGATTGTCCGCCATGAATGCTAACATTGCATTTGCCTTCCAAACTGCCGACTGAACCTGCACGTTAAACTTAAGAGAATCGTGAACAAGGACTTGCAAGTCCCTTTGTGCTTCTGATTTATTGAGCATCTCCCCATTTAGAAAATAGTCTATGCCTCCATTTCTCCTTCCAAAGTGCATAACCTCACACTTTTTCACATTGTATTCCATCTGCCACTTCTTTGCCCACTCTCCTAGCCTGTCCAAGTCCTTCTGCAGCCCGCCTGCTTCCTCAATACTACCTGTCCCTCGACAGATCTTTGTATCATCTGTAAACTTAGCAACAGTGCCTTCAGTTCCTTCTTCCAGATCATTAATGTATATTGTGAAAAGTTGTGGTCCCAGCACCGACTCCTGAAGCACACCAGTAGTCACCGGTTGCCATCCTGAAAAAGTTCCCTTTATCCCCACTCTCTGTCTTCTGCCAGTCAGCCAATCCTCTATCCTTGCCAGCACCTTACCCTTAACACCATGGGCTCTTAACTTATTTAACAGTCTCCTATGTGACACCTTGTCAAAGGCCTTCTGGAAATCTAAATAAATCACGTCCATTAGCTCTCCTTTGTCTAACTTCCTTGTTACTTCCTCAAAGAACTCTAACAGATTTGTCAGACATGACCTCCCCTTGATGAAGCCGTGCTGACTCAGTCCTATTTTATCATCCACTTCTAAGTACTCCGCGATCTCACCTTTTTAAAAAATAAATTTAGAATATCCAATTCATTTTTTCCAATTAAGGGACAATTTAGGGTGGTCAATCCACCTATCCTGCACATCTTTTGGGTGTGGGGGGGAAACCCACACAAACACAGGGAGAATGTGCAAGCTCTACATGGACAGTGACCCAGAGCCGGGATCGAACCTAGGACCTCGGCGCCGTGAGGCAACCATGCTAACCACTTGCGCCATCGTGCTGCCCTCATGATCTCATCTTTAATAATGGACTCTAAAATCTTACCAATGACTGGAGTCAGGCTAACCGGCCTGTAATTTCCCGTTTTCTGCCTCCCTCCCTTCTTAAACAGCGGTGTTACGTTCGCCACTTTCCAGTTCTCTGGGACCTTTCCTACCTCCAGTGATTCCTGAAAGATCACCACCAATGCCTCCACAATCTCCTCAACTAGCTCTCGTAGAATCCTGGTACTGTAGCCCATCTGGTCCAGGTGATTTATCCACCTTCAGACCTTTCTGTTTCCCCAGAACCCTATCCTTAGTAATGGCCACTGCACTCACTTCTGCCCTCTGATTTTCCTCGAGCTCTGGTATACCACTGGTGTCTTCCACCGTGAAGACTATGTAAAATAACCATTCAGTTCCTCTGCCATTTCTTTGGTTCTTATTATTACTTCTCCAGCCACATTTTCCAGTGGTCCACTGTCTATTTTTGCCTCTCTCTTACCTTTTATATATTGAAAAAAAACTCTTCCTATCTTCCTTTATATTACTAACTTGCTTGCACTCATACTTCATCTTCTCCCCCCTTATTGCTTTTCTAGTTGTCCTCTGCTCACTTTTAAAGGCTTCCCAATACTCTGGCTTCCCACTAATTCTCGCCACTTTGTATACTTTTTCTTTAGCTTTTATACTGTCCTTCACTTCCCTCATCAACCATGGATGCGTTGTCCTCCCCTTTGCATGTTTCCTCCTCCTTGGATGAATTTTTGTTGTGCCTCCCGAATAACCCCCAAAAAACCCTGCCATTGCTGTTCCACTGTCTTCCCTGCTGGGCTGCTTTTCCAATCAACTCTGGCCAGCTCCTCCTTCATGTCTTTGTATTACCCTTATTTAATCATAATACCTTTACATCTGATTGCAGCTTCTCCCTCTCAAAGTGCAGGTTAAATTCTATCATGTTGTGGTCACTGCTCCCTAAAGGTTCCTTCACCTTAAGTTCCCTAATCAAGTCATCCTAAAGTCTCTATAAAAGACAGACAGAAAGCGCACATTAGTAAGCATTGCGCAGGTCAAGGACACACAGCCTGAGTGAGAGAGATACAGACCGAGAGAGAATTTGGTAATTTGGTGCAGTGAGGTAACCAGGAAAGGTAAGTGGTTCATCTAATTTTGCTGTTTTTCAGTTAAAAGTGCAGTGTAGATTAGTGTCTGATTGGCTGAAGCTGCCCCCACCCTAATTGCTGAGAGGCAGTTATCTGGCAGTCACCTGAGGCCTGTTAAGGGGCACAAAGGTACACATTGTATTCTTCTCTTTGAAGTTTTAGTGTGAGTCATCCTAAAGTCTGTATAAAAGACAGACAGAAAGCGCACATTAGTAAGCATTGCGCAGGTCAAGGACACACAGCCTGAGTGAGAGAGATACAGACCGAGTGAGAATTTGGTAATTTGGTGCAGTGAGGTAATTCGGTGAAGAGTGGGAGAAGGTGCTTTTTCCCTACTGTTTTGTTCTCTCTCTTTCTTCGGGCCTAATTTCGGGAGCCGTTTGGAGGAGGAGGAGCAGTCTCTGTGTATAAAAACCTAATGGAAACTTCCTGTTTTCCAGTTTTTTCCCCAAAAGTGACGTCAGAGGGAAGCTGTGATCTGAGTGGTTGATAGCAAATCTGCCCCAAATTAAAAAAAAAAACACAGCTAAACTCATAAATTAAATTAAACTAATTAATTAATTAGTGATGGCTGGTCAGGTGATGTGCTTGAGCTGCTTGATGTGGAAGCTGGCAGATCCCATTGCGAGCTGCAGCAACCACATCTGCAGTAAGTGTTGGCTGCTCGAAGAGCTCCGGCTCAGAGTTGATGAGCTGGAGTCTGAGCTTCAAATACTGAGGCACATCCGGGAGGGGGAGACTTACCTGGACACTGTGTTTCAGGAGGCAGTCACACCTGTCAGAGTAAGTAGTTTAAATCCTGCCAGTGGCCAGGGACAGCAGGGTGTGACTGCAAGTCAGGCAGGTAAAGGGAACCAGCAGTCAAGAACTCAGGAGCCTCAGCCTTTGACTCTGTCCAACAGGTATGAGGCACTTGCTCCCTGTGTGGATGGCGAACAGGGCTGCAGGAAGGATGAGTCAGCTGACCAAGGCACCATGGTTCGGCAGGCCATTCAAGGGGAGGGAGTAAATAGGCAAGTTGTAGTTGTAGGGGACTCTATTATCAGGGGGATAGATAGTATCCTTTGTGAGCAGGATAAAGAGTCCCGCATGGTATGTTGCCTGCCCGGTGCTAGGGTGCGGGACATCTCTGACTGGCTTGAAAGGATACTGGAGAGGGAGGGGGAGGATCCAGTTGTTGTGGTCCATGTCGGTACCAACAACATAGGCAAGTCTAGGAAAGAGGACCTGTTTAGAGATTATAAAGAGCTAGGATTCAAATTAAAAAACAGGTCCTCAAGGGTCATAATCTCCGGATTACTGCCCGAGCCACATGCAAATTGGCATAGGGAGGCAAGAATAAGGGAAGTTAACACGTGGCTGAAAGAGTGGTGTGGGAAAGAGGGGTTCCTTTTCATGGGACACTGGCATCAGTTTTGGGACAGGGGGGACCTATACCGTTGGGATGGTCTCCACCTGAACCGAGCTGGGACCAGTGTTCTGGCGAAAAGAATAAATAGGGTGGTCAATAGGACTTTAAACTAAAGATTGGGGGGGAAGGGAAAGTCAGGGAACCAAGAGGTGAAGTAATCAGTGGGAAGCGTAGCTGCTTAGGAATACAAAAAAGCACGAAAAGACAAAACTCAGGAGAGGTTACGATAGTCCCCATCCCACAAAATATGACACAGTGTATGGAAAGGCTCAGTAAACCAAGGTCCACCATACTAAGAAAACAAAAAGGGACGGTCAATAGAGAATTAAAGGTGCTATATTTAAATGCGCGCAGTGTACGGAACAAGGTAGATGAGCTTGTGGCCCAGATTGTGACTGGCAGGTATGATGTGGTAGGCATCACAGAGACATGGTTGCAGGGGGTTCAGGACTGGCATTTAAACATCCAGGGATTCACAACCTATCGAAAAGACAGGGAGGTGGGCAGAGGGGGCGGGGTTGCCTTGTTAATTAGGAATGAAATTAAATCAATAGCACTAAATCACATAAGGTCAGATGATGTGGAGTCTGTGTGGGTAGAGTTGAGGAACCACAAAGGCAAAAAAAACATAATGGGAGTTATGTACAGGCCTCCTAACAGTGGTCAGTACCGGGGGCACAAAATGCACCACAAAATAGAAAGTGCATGTCAGAAAGGCAAGGTCACAGTGATCATGGGGGACTTCAATATGCAGGTGGACTGGGTAAATAATGCTGCCAGTGGACCCAAGGAAAGGGAATTCATTGAATGTTTACAGGAGGGCTTTTTGGAACAGCTTGTGATGGAGCCCACGAGGGAACAGGCCATTCTGGACTTAGTGTTATGTAATGAGCCAGACTTGATTAAAGATCTTAAAGTAAGGGAGCACTTAGGAGGCAGTGATCATAATATGGTAGAATTCAATCTCCAATTTGAAAGAAAGAAGGTAGAATCAGATGTAAAGGTGTTACAGTTAAATAAAGGTAACTACAGGGGCATGAGGGAGGAACTGACGAAAATCGACTGGGAGCAGAGCCTAGTGGGAAAGACAGTAGAACAGCAATGGCAGGAGTTTCTGGGAGTAATTGAGGACACAGTGCAGAGGTTCATCCCAAAGAAAAGAAAGGTTATCAGAGGGGGGATTAGGCAGCCATGGCAGACAAGGGAAGTTAGGGAATGCATCAAAGCAAAAGAGAAAGCCTATAATGTGGCAAAGAGTAGTGGGAAGTCAGAAGATTGGGAAGGCTACAAAAACAAACAGAGGATAACAAAGAGAGAAATAAGGAAAGAGAGTAACATTAGCCAGTAACATTAGGAATGATCGTAAAAGTTTCTTTAAATACATTAAAAACAAACGGGAAGCAAAAGTTGACATTGGGCCGCTCCAAAATGACGCTGGTAATTTTGTGATGGGAGACAAGGAAATAGCTGAGGAACTAAATAAGTACTTTGCGTCAGTCTTCACAGTAGAAGACATGAGTAATATCCCACCAATTCCGGAGAGTCAGGGGGCAGAGTTGAATATGGTAGCCATCACAAAGGAGAAAGTGCGAGAGAAACTAAGAGGTCTAAAAATTGATAAATCTCTGGGCCCAGGTGGGCTACATCCTAGAGTTCTAAAGGAGATAGCTGAAGAAATAGTGGAGGCGTTAGTTATGATCTTTCAAAAGTCACTGGACTCTGGGAAAGTCCCAGAGGATTGGAAAATCGCTGTTGTAACCCCCCTGTTCAAGAAGGGACCAAGGAAAAAGATGGAAAATTATAGGCCAATTAGCCTAACCTCGGTTGTTGGCAAGATTCTAGAATCCATTGTTAAGGATGAGATTTCTAAATTCTTGGACGTGCAGGGTCAGATTAGGACAAGTCAGCATGGATTTAGTAAGGGGAGGTCGTGCCTGACAAACCTGTTAGAGTTCTTTGAAGAGATAACAAATAGGTTAGACCAAGGAGAGCCAATGGATGTTATCTATCTTGACTTCCAAAAGGCCTTTGATAAGGTGCCTCACGGGAGACTGCTGAGTAAAATAAGGGCCCATGGTATTCGAGGCAAGGTACTAACATGGATTGACGATTGGCTGTCAGGCAGAAGGCAGAGAGTTGGGATAAAAGGTTCTTTTTCGGAATGGCAACCGGTGACGAGTGGTGTCCCGCAGGGTTCAGTGTTGGGGCCACAGCTGTTCTCTTTATATATTAACGATCTAGATGACGGGACTGGGAGCATTCTGGCTAAGTTTGCCGATGATACAAAGATAGGTGGAGGGGCAGGTACTATGGAGGAGGTGGGGAGGCTGCAGAAAGATTTAGACAGTTTAGGAGAGTGGTCCAAGAAATGGCTGATGAAAGTCAACGTGGGCAAGTGCGAGGTCTTGCACTTTGGAAAAAAGAATAGAGGCATGGACTATTTTCTAAACGGTGACAAAATTCATAATGCTGAAGTGCAAAGGGACTTGGGAGTCCTAGTCTAGGATTCTCTAAAGGTAAACTTGCAGGTTGAGTCCGTAATTAAGAAAGCAAATGCAATGTTGTCATTCATCTCAAGAGGCTTGGAATATAAAAGCAGGGATGTACTTCTGAAGCTTTATAAAGCATTAGTTAGGCCCCATTTAGAATACTGTGAGCAATTTTGGGCCCCACACCTCAGGAAGGACATACTGGCACTGGAGCGGGTCCAGCGGAGATTCACACGGATGATCCCAGGAATGGTAGGCCTAACATACGATGAACGTTTGAGGATCCTGGGATTATATTCATTGGAGTTTAGGAGGTTGAGGGGAGATCTAATAGAAACTTACAAGATAATGAATGGCTTAGATAGGGTGGATGTAGGGAAGTTGTTTCCATTAGCAGGGGAGACTAGGACCCGGGGGCACAGCCTTAGAATAAAAGGGAGTCACTTTAGAACAGAGATGAGGAGAAATTTCTTCAGCCAGAGAGTGGTGGGTCTGTGGAATTCATTGCCACAGAGGGCGGTGGAGGCCGGGACGTTGAGTGTCTTTAAGACAGAAGTTGATAAATTCTTGATTTCTCGAGGAATTAAGGGCTATGGAGAGAGAGCGGGTAAATGGAGTTGAAATCAGCCATGATTGAATGGCGGAGTGGACTCGATGGGCCTAATGGCCTTACTTCCGCTCCTATGTCTTATGGTCTTATGGTCTAAGTCTGCCTCATTACACATCACCAAATCCAGAATTGCCTGTTCCCTAGTAGGCTCTGTCACAAGTTGCTCCAAAAAACCCATCTCTTAGACATTCCACAAATTCCTTTTCTTGGGATCCACTACCAACCTTAACCACTACCAACTACCACTACCAACCTGAATTCATTACCATAGGAAGTAGTTGATGCTAAAACTTTGAATATATTCAAGAGGCGGCTGGATATAGCACTTGGGGAGAATGGGATCAAAGGCTATGGGGAGAAAGCAGGATTAGGCTATTGAGTTGGACGATCAGCCATGATCGTGATGAATGGCGGAGCAGGCTTGAAGGGCCAAAAGGCCTCCTCCTGTTCTTATCTTCTATGTATCTATGTAACCTGATTTTCCCAGTCCACCTGCATATTGAAGTCCCCCATAATTATTGTAATATTACTTTTTTTATCTCCTGATTTATTTTCTGCTCCACATCCTGACTACTGCTCGGGGGCCTGTACATAACTCCCATCAGGGTCTTTTTATCTTTGCGATTCCTCAACTCTACCCACAGAGATTCTATGTCTTCTGATCCTATATCGCTCCTTGTTATCGATTTAACTTCATTCCTTACTAACAATGCAACCACTGCCCCTTTGCCCATCTGCCTGTCCTTTCGGGAGGACACATATCCTTGTATACATAGATCCCAGCCCTAATTCCCTTGCAGCCACGTCTCTGTGATGCCCACAACATCGTAGCGGCCAATTTCAATGTGCGCAACAAACTCATTTACCTTGTTCCGTATACTGCGCGCGTTTAGGTACAACACCCTCAATCCTGCATTGACCGCCTCCCTTTTCACACTTGTCATCTTTTTTGCTCTGCCTGAGGGTGAAGTTGTTCTTTTATTTTGATTCTCTATTTCCCCTTCAGTTATTACACCTTCTAAACTCACATTCTGGTTCCTACCTCCTGCCATACTAGTTTAAATCCTCCCGAGTGAATTTAGCAAACCTCCCAGCCAGGATATCAGTGCCCCTCCAGTTTAGATGTAACCCATCCTTCTTGTACAGGTCCCACCTGCCCCGGAAGAGTTCCCAATGGTCCAAAAATCTGAAACCCTCCCTCCTACACCACCAGTTTAATCACGTGTTTAGTTGCACTTTCCTCTTATTTCTAGCCTCACTGGCACGTGTGTCATGTGAGAGTACCTTTAAGAAATGAATGTTTAAGCAATGTACCTTTAAGAAATGGAGCTGATCATATTACTGAAGTGATGTCAGAGGGTGGGGGGAACTGAGCTCACTTCTGCTTTTTGAGTTTCAGTTTGAGAATGCAGCTGGGAGTGTCTGTGTGTTTTGCTGTGAGCTGCAGGAAGAAACACAGAGCTGGTCTGTTGATTTCTGCAATCCAAAGACTATAAATATATTGAATGTAACCTAATGTGCTCCTATTTTTGAAGGTTTGAAGTCTTTTGGATGTTAAAGGAACAATTTGAAGGATTATTTAGTGTGTAGTCTTTTGGGGTTATCTTTGAAGTAATGGGTGTAGTCTTTTGGGGTTATCTTTGAAGTAATGGGTGTTAAGGTATTCAATGTTTGTTTTAAAAAGGTTAACATTGTTTTGTTTTAAAAACCACTTGTCCATTTCTGCTGTATCACACCTGGAGAGTACGCCGTGTGCTTCCCACACCACAATCTATTAAAAGTTGTGGGTCGGTTGAACTCCATGAAACACTTTGGGGTTCTGTAAACCCGGACACATAACACGTGGCAGAGGAAGTAACCCTGAGATTACAACACTTGAGGTCCTGCTTCAGAGTGCAAGATCTCGCCTTACATGTGGGCATGCCACAAATCAAAAACCTAACTTATCCTTCTCTTACAGAAGAAAGCTAAATTAATTTGTGCAGGTGAAGACTATTTTGGCATCGCTGACCCATTATTTATTCTTTTAAGAATTTGAAAAATGAAGATACCTTGGGCGAGATTCTCCGACCCCCCGCCGGGTCGGAGAATCGCCGGGGGCTGGCGTGAATCCCGCCCCCGCCGGTTGCCGAATTCTCCGGCACCGGAGATTCGGCGGGGGCGGGAATTGCGCCGTGCAGGTTGGCGGGGCCCCCCCCCCACGATTCTCCTGCCCGAATGGGCCGAAGTCCCGCAGCTAAAATGCCTGTCCCGCCGGCGTAGATTAAACCACCTACCTTACCGGCGGGACAAGGCGGCGCGGACAAGGCGACGGGCTCTGAGGTCCTGGTGCCCCCACGGTGGCCTGGCCCGCGATCGGGGCCCACCAATCCCCGGGCGGGCCTGTGCCGTGGTGGCAATCTTTTCCTTCCGCCTTCACCACGGTCTCCACCATGGCGGAGGCGGAAGAGACTCCCTCCACTGCGCATGCGCGGGAATGCTGTCAGCGGCCGCTAACGCTCCCGCGCATGCGCCGCCCGGAGATGTCATTTCCGCGCCAACTGGCGGGGCACCAAAGGCCTTTTCCGCCAGCTGGCGGGGCGGAAATTCGTCCGGCACAAGCCTAGCCCCTTAAGGTTGGGGCTCGGCCGCCAAAGATGCGGAGCATTCCGCACCCTTGGGGCGGCGCGATGCTCGACTGATTTGCGCCATTTTGGGCGCCAGTCGGCGGACATCGCGCCGATACCGGAGAATTTCGCCCACTTTCTTACAAAACATCCACCTTTTTTCCAGCAAAATATCCTCCTTATGCTTCGATTTTGCTCCAATCAATTGCCATCTTCATTTAACAAAATGTTTTAATGGAATTCTGCCATTCATAACTAGCCTGCCAGAGATTCCTGTAATGTGACATCTGGTCAATCTAAAAACTGCATCAATCAGTAAATCGCACGAGCCCAGGTGTGTGGAATTCAAGGTTCCTGGACAGACATATCATATCATTCACATTCTCTTTATAGTCTAAGGTAGTCTTGAGCACTGCTCTTTATTATCTCCTTTTTGAATTAGCTCTCTCCCATTGTAAATATGTAGGGCGTGATTTAATGGAAACGTTTCTCAGTGTGGTAGCAAACGGGAACTACCTCGAGCTTCCCGACGCTCAGCCCAGCGAGATCATCACCGCTATAAATGTTTTGGTTTTTTTTTTTTTCATTTTTTTATAAATGTTTTTTATTGGGTTTTTGAACAAAGTATATTTGCCGTTATGTACACAGGATATGAAATATATATATATATATATATATATATAGAAGAAGAGAAGGGCACACACACACAAATCAAAAAGGGAGAGGAAAAAAAATTAGCAATCCAAGAGAAATACAAAATCAAATAATGTAACTGGTAGGGTATTATGCACCCGCTCATCAGCAGAAACTCTGTACACTTGGCAAAATTATGTAGGCATCTGTTTGTTGGGGAGTGGGGGGGGGGGGGGGGTAGATATACATTTGTGTGCCAGAGAGACAATTCCAGAGGGCAATCCTCAAATGGGTTTGGTGTTGGTGTTATCACTTGCTTCTCCCGGACGGATTTCGCTGCCGTTGTCGTCTCGTGCTCACTTCCGCTTCAGCCGGCCCTCCAGTCTTCCACCTGTATTCTCCCTTTTCTCTGTACCTTTTATTGTTCCCTGTCTCTTCCCTCTTCACCCCGGTTCGGCTTTCCTTCCTCTTAGATTTAACTGTCCCCCCCTCCTCCTCCGGGTCTATCTCACCATCTCATGCTTTGGCTACTTTCCCCTGGTTCTTGGCTACCTGGCTATTCTTCTGCTTGTTCGTTGGCCACAAACAGGTCCCGGAACAATTGGGTGAATGGCTCCCACGTTCTGTGGAAGCCGTTGTCTGACCCTCGGATGACGAATTAGATTTTCTCTATTTGGAGAGATTCCGAGATGTCCGACAGCCAGTCTGCAGCTTTGGGTGGTGCTGCTGACCGCCAGCCAAACAGGATTCCACGGTGGGCCATCAGGGAGGCAAAGGGAAGGGCGTCCGCCCTCCTCCCCCGGAATAGATCTGGCTGGTCTGAAACCCTGAATACCGCCATTTTCGGGCATGGCTCCACCGTCACCCCCACCACTTTGGACATTGCCTCGAAGAAGGCTGTCCAGTACCCAACAAGTATGGGGCAAGACCAGAACATGTGGGCGTGGTTGGCCGGGCCTCCTTCGCACCGTTCACATCTATCCTCCACCTCCGGGAAGAACCTACTCATACGGGTTCTTGTTAAGTGGGCTCTATGTACCACTTTTAGTTGCGTCAGGCTGAGCCTTGCACACGTGGAGGTGGAGTTGACCCTATGCAGTGCTTTGCTCCAGAGTCCCCACCCTATTTCGATCCCCAGGTCCTCCTCCCATTTCATTCTTGTTGCGTCCAGTTAGTACAGTGTCGGCCCTTTCTACCAGTTGGTCATGCATGTCGCTACAGTTTCCTTTCTCTAGTATGCTAGCGTCCAGTAACTCTTCCAGTAATGTCTGTCATGGTGGTTGTGGGTATGTCCTTGTCTCCTTTCGTAGGAAGTTTTTGAGTTGCAGGTACCTTAGCTCGTTCCCCCTGGCTAGCTGGAATTTCTCTGTCAGTTCGTCCAGTGTTGTGACCCTGCCGTCGGTGTATAGGTCCCTGACTGTCAGTGACCACCCCCCCCCTCTCTCCTGTCTCCACCTTTTGAAGATGGCGTCAGTCAGTGTTGGTGTGAACCTATGGTTGTTGCAGATGGGAGCTTTGTCCGACATTTTGGTCAGGCCAAATTGCTGCCGTAGTTGGTTCCAGGACATTAGGGTGGCTATCACCACCGGGCTGCTGGAGTGTTTTTAGGGTGGGGATGGCAGTGCTGCTGTGGCGAGGGCCCAGAGGGAGGTCCCCATGCAGGAGGCCTCTTCCACGTGCACCCACTCGGCTTCTGGCTCCTTGATCCATCCCCTTATTCGTTCGGCCGTGGCTGCCCAGTGGTAGAATTGTAGGTTTGGGGGGGCGAGCACCACCCCCCCCCCCCCCCCCCCCACACCCCCCCCCCCCCCCGGATTTTATTTTTTGTAAGACCTTCTTCGGGATCCCAGCATTCTTCGCCCCCCCCCCCCCGCAACAAATGCCATGATTAGGTTGTCTCGAGCTTTGAAAAAGGCCTTGGGGATGTAGATCGGGATGGATCTGAATAGGAAGAGGTACCTGGGCAGCACGTTCATTTTGATCGTCTGGACTCTCCCCGCGAGGGAGAGTGGGTGTGTGTTCCATCTTTGCAGATCCTTTTTTACTTCCTCTGTCAGACTGGTGAGGTTCCATTTGTGGATCCCTTTCCAGTCATGGACTATTTGGATCCCCAAGGAGCAGAATTTGTGTCGGGCTTGTTTAAACGGCAGTCCCGTTAGTGCTGCCCCCCCTCCTTGTGGGTGTACCGGGAAGATCTTGCTTTTGCTCATGTTGAGTTTGTAGCCCGAGAAGGCGCCAAACTCTTTCAGGAGCTCGTTGATTCCGTCCATGCTGCTTTGTGGGTCCGAGATGTAGAGGAGCAGGTCATCTGCATAGAGTGAGACTCTGTGCTCTCTGCCGCCCCTTTGGATCCCCCTCCAGCTTTTTGCTGCTCTGAGCGCAATTGCTAATGGCTCGATCGCTAGAGCAAACAGCAGCGGGGACAGTGGGCATCCTTGTCTGGTGCCCCTGTGCAGCTGGAAGTATCGGGAGTTGTTGTTGTTGGTCCGTACACTTGCCATGGGAGCGTTGTATAGGAGTTTTACCTAGGAGACGAATCCTGTTCCAAGCCCGAACCGCTCCACTACCTCTATGAGGTATTTCCATTCGACTCTGTCGAAGGTCTTTTCTGTGTCTTGGGAGACGATCACCTCTGGTGTTCTCTCCCCGGATGGGGTCATTATCACGATAGCAGGCGCCTAATGTTCGAAGTAAGCTGTCTACCTTTGACAAATCCCATCTGGTCCTCTACGACCACCTCTGGCACGCAGTCTTCTAGCCTTTTGGCTGGAATCTTGGCCAGTATTTTGGCATCTGCGTTCAGCAGTGAAATGGGTCTGTATGACCCACATTCCATTGGGTCTTTATCTTTCTTAGGTATCAGCAAGATTGAGGCCTGTGCTAGCGTGCGTGGCAGTGTGCCCCTAGCTTGTGAGTCTGTGAACATCTCCCGCAGGTGCGGGGCCAGTGCTGTCGCAAATTTTTTGTAGAAGTCCGCCGGGAACCCGTCTGGTCCCGGCGCCTTCCCCGCCTGCATGGAGCTGATGCTGTCCATGATCTCTCCCAGTGCCAGTGGTGCTTCCAGGCCCCGTTTTCTGCCCTCCATCACGACTGGTATGTCCAGTTCATCAAGGAACCGTTTCATCCCGGACTCCCCCATTGGGGGCTCTGAGGTGTACAGCCCTTGGTAAAAGGCCCTGAAGGTTTTGTTGATCTTTTCTGGTTCTGTTTCTAATGTGCCTCTGGTATCCCTGATTTGTGCAATTTCTCTGGTGGCTGCCTGCTTTCTCAGCGGGTGTGCCAACAGGCGGCTGGCTTTGTCTCTGTGTTCGTATAGGGTCCCACGTGCCTGGCGGAGTTGATGCACTGCTTTCCTGGTGGAGAGCAGATCAAAGTTCCTTTGTAGCTCTTTCCTCTCCGCCAGAAGCTCTACGGTCGGGGCCTCGGAGTATTTACGGTCTACCTCCAGTATGGAGTCGACCAGCTGCTGCCTAGCCGGCCTTTCCTCCCTATCTCTTCGTGTTTTGAAATCGATGGTTTCACCTCTTAGTACGGCCTTTAACGCTTCCCAGAATGTGATGGGTGAGACCTCCCCGTTCTGGTTGTTCTCCATGTATTCTGCTATGGCCCGCGATATCTTTTCGTTGAAGGCCTTGTCAGCTAGTAGGCCAATGTCCAACTTCCATGTGGGGCGTTGGGCCCTGCCCGTTTCCAGCCTCACGTCCATGTAGTGTGGAGCGTGGTCTGATAGCACAATTGCGGGGTATTCCACTTTGTCTATCCCCGGAAGCACCGTTATCCCCACCACAAAGAAGTCAACTCTGGTGTATACTTTGTGTACTGGGGAGAAGGAAAACTCCTTCTCCCCTGGGTGGGTTAACCTCCAGGGGTCCACCGCTCCCACCTGTTCCATAAAGTGACTGAGTTCCCTTGCCATGCTTGAGGTTTTCCCCGTCTTGGGGTTTGATCTATCAGTCATTGGGTCCTGCATACAGTTGAAGTCCCCCCCATGATTAGCCGGTGCATCACTATGTCAGGGCTTTCTGCCATGGTCTTCTTGATGAAGCTCGTGTCGTCCCAATTGGGCGCGTACACGTTAACTAGTACTACCGGTGCCCCATCCAGGGCCCGCTGACCATGACGTACCGCCCCCCTGGGTCCATAACAGTCTTTGTCGCCCTAAACATCGTCCATTTGCTGATCAGTATTGCCACCCCCCTGGCCCTCGGCCCATAACAGGAATGGTAGGTCTGTCCCAACTAGCCCTTTCTTACCCACAATCTTCCTGCTCTCTCAGGTGCATCTCTCATCTGCCTTCATCTTTCTTAGGTGTGTGAGGACTCTGGATCTTTTCTCTGGGCCGTTGAGTCCCCTTACGTTCTAGGTGACTATCCTGGTGGGGGGCTACTGTCCCCTTGCTCCTGTGGGATTAACCATACTTACCTGGTGGACGCGTCCCTGCCCTCCAGGGTTCCCCTTTGTTAGGGGGCCGTCCAGGATGGCTGCTGTCACTGCTCTCTCCATGCGGTCGGGCCCCTGCGCTCCGAGGTTTCCCTTCGTCCAAGGGGCGCACGGCCGCCCGCTGTGCGACCACCACACGGGTAGCCCCCTGCACTCTGAGGTCTCCCTTCGCCCAGAGACCGTACTGGGTTGGTGCTTGGAGCGATTTCTTGTTCCGAGCCCTTGGTTGTGGCACTTTATAGCCCTATTGTTATTCCTTTTCTAGCCTTGTTTGTCCCTCCGTCCCTGTGTTACCCCCCCCCCCCTCCCCACCATTCCTTCCCTTCTTGTGCCCCGCCCTCCGGTCCGTCCCTTAACTCCCCTTTTCTCCCCCTCTCCCATATATCCCTCCTTTGTCCCTCTTTCCCCTGCTCCTATCCCCCTTTGCTCTCCCACCTCTGTTGAGTGGTCCCCCACCCCCTCTGCCTGGCGCCATCCCCCCTGTTGGGGGCGTGCTGCGTCCCTGTTTTGTTGCATGTCCCCGGTGCTAGCTTTCTTGCGAGTGCGGTGACCCCCCCCCCCTGTTCGGGGGGACGCACTCTCCCCAGCCACTTCCAAGTCTTCGGCCCCAGCTCCTCTCGCACACCTTTTTCTCCTTTCCTCCCACGGGCCACAGCTTACCGGTCCGGTCCCTTGCGGCCTGTTCTCTTTTTGCCCTGCTCGTACCTCCGGGTGAGCGCTGTGTGGGTCCTTGCTATTTTTTTCCCCTCCTCTCCATTTTTTTAAATGTGTGCACAAAAATAAAAACCCACAAGGATTAGGAGGAAAAAAAACCCGGACAAAACAAGCAAAGAACAAGAAAAAAACCCTGTGAACCTAGTTCAGTAGCGAAAGCCGCCCCGTCCATGTCTTCCCCCGACAGAGCCCTATCGGAAGTCCTCACCGCTATAAATGTGGCCCATGGGCTTTGCACCACTGCTGGTCCCGCCGGCTGATTCGATGGGACCACGCTCACCAGCCCCCAGCCAACAAGGGAGAGCAGCACTTAAACCTGCACAACCAACCCCACACTGCTCACAGCCATGTCTGCAAGAAGACCAGCCCTACAATTCAGGATGCCGAGCTGGGCAGATTGTTGGACACAGTCGAAGCCAGATGGGATGCCCTGTTCCCCGAGGGTCTCAGAGGGTCAGCCACAGGGCAGCCAGTGTCGGCTGGGAGGAAGTGACAGCGGCCGTCAACTCGGGGAGCATCACCAGGAGGATCGGCACCCAGTGCAGTGAGATCAACAGCCTCCAGCGGGCCGCACGGGTGGGTTGGCACCAGATCCCCTCCTCCCAATCCCCCTGAGAATGCACCTGTCACCACCCTCGGCCAGCTCCATTCCGTGCCCCGGCAATGCAGGCTGAGCACCAATCCCATGTCTCATCCCCCTCCCCCCGCACACAGAGGTCCTGGATGCCTACCACCCACCCTCCCAGCCCCTCTCCCCCTGGCCCACCCTCACCCCAGCACACCGTGTGCAGTTGGTGGGTGTGAGCGAGCACTCAGCAGACAGGCAGGGGTCAGACTATGGCCTTGAATGAGGAGCACCAGCACTCAGCTCTCAGTTGGTTATCATCACCCCTCCTGGTCTGGCGCATCCCCCTCTACCTCCAGCACGTCGCCCCGCTGCTCTGCCAGGTTGTGGAGGACACAGCAGACCACCACAGAGCAGGCAGCCCTCTGGGGAGTGTACTGCAGAGCACGGCCAGAGCGGTCGAGGCATCTGAACCGCATCTTGCGGAGTCTGATGCGCCGCTTAATCACAGCCTGGATGGCCAATGGGCCTCGTTGTATCGGGTCCCCGCTTCGGTCACCGGCCTCCGTACTGGTGTCATTAGCCAGATCCTCAGCGGATACCCCTTATTCCCCCAAGAGCCAACTGGCCATCCACGGGTGAGCCACGAAGAGGCAGGGAATGTCCAACTGCCCCAGAACATAGCTGTCATGCACACCCCCTGGGAAGCAGGCACACGCGTGTATGATCTTCATGTGGTGGACACACACAAGCTGGATGTTCAGGGAATAGAACACCTTCTTGTTGATGTGGGGCACTCCCACACGGCCCGGTGTGTATAGGGCAGCATGCGTGCCATCTATTAGCTCCTGGACCTGGGGCATCGATGGTGGAAAATTCCGCTGTCCGGGCATCTTGTTGGGCTTGGTCAAGGTCAATGTCAAAGTTTATATAGTCCACTGCCTGTGACTTCACGGCTCCACTTGTGGGGTGTAGCTTGTGAGATGCCATACAAGACCCCACTCAAGCCCTGGGATGATCCTGAGGCATAGATGTTCAGAGCGGGTATCCTCCTCCTCCACGTGGTGCCAAGTCCACCAGGACATGGCATAGGTACCGCACCTTCCCCGTGTTGTGGCGGAGCCTCCTGTGGCATACGCTGTCCATAATGTGTTTGAAAGACCAGCAACGCCTGTACAACTTCGGCCATCGCCGGCTTCCCACTCTGGTGACTCCCTGGCCTGTTTGGTGGCCGGGTTCGCAGGGTGTGGGGTGGGGCCCTGCACATGGGCCGATGCCTCGAGCCTCTGTCGATTTTGCTGCCGCCGATTTCTCCGCTGTCTGGCCGCTTGGCCTGCCAGCAGCACCACGAAGGCAGCATCGGTGGGGTCCAAGATACTGTCCATACGATTTAATATCTGTAAGGAATTGGGAGAGGGTCTGAAATTGTCAACTGGCAGTGTCTTCCACCCCAGGACCCTCTGATCCCCCCATTGTTCCCCTGGCATGCTTTGCCCACACATCCAGCCGCAATGGGGGGCCCCTGCTCACCAAACTCAGACCCTGTACTCCAAGCACCCACACGTAACATCATCTGGACCAGGTGCTGGTCCCCTTCCCAGTTCACCCGCCCACCCTCTGGTTATGGAAATGTCCCCGGTGCTGGGGCCCAGGCCCTGGGTGTTTGGATATTGGCCACTGCGTCCCTGGTGTTGCCTCTCGCGGTGTTCAGGCACAGTTTCCAGGCATCATGGCCTGATTGGTATGTTAGGCAATAACCCCTACATGCTACATGGCCTGTCCACCCACAGGGATCCACTTGGGATGTCTGAAGTCCTCACTTCACTACGATTGCCAATTCCCTATTAGCAATAGCCTTCAGCTACCCGGCCAGCGGCCTCCCCGGTCATTGGGAGTTCTGGGTGGTCGATGGGGCGGGCAGGCTGGGTCTGGGGTTGCCCCCGGAACGGGAACACACAGTCCAGCGGTTGGCCTGGCGCTGAGACACCCATCTCCCCCCACACCTCCCCCCCACCCCAGCCAAAGCCATGGGCAGCCACCCCCTGCTCGGCAACCTCCTTAATGTTAGCCCGCCCTGACCAAGGCTGGCCCCCCCAGTGGTTCCCCAACCCCCTGCGACGACTGGGGCAGCAGCCCCAGTGCTCCCGGGCTCTTTGCCTGTGAGCAAAGATGGCTACTCAGCTCCTCGGGACCTCACAGCAGCCCTTCCACCAGCTTTACATGTTTTAAATGGAGTACTAATCGGTGCTCATGTAGCCACTTGCTAGGGAGGCTGTTCGATCACGGTTGGGGCCGTTAGATAGGGCTTAATTAATCCATTAATTGTATAGATATTGGGCTTAAGTGGGGATTATTGGTTTCTTGCCACGCTATGGCGGGATCCTGATTTATCGGCAACAGGAGTGGGCCGGTTAGACCGCAAACAGGTCAGCGCCCGGCGCAGTTCTTGATTTTGGCCTCTCCCGCGATTTAACAGCCTCGTCGTGCTCTTGCTTAGGCGCAATGCGGTCATTAAATCGCGCCCTTTAACTCATGGCAACCCCTAACTTTCTGCGGCAAGATTAACTGGCAACTCATATGCAGAATTATACCTTCATGAAAATCAGAGGGTGATTGACAGCAAGCTGCCATTTTCCAAGACTAATGGGGAGTGCTGCAAATCGTCCAGCCACTTTTGGAGATTCGCAATTCAAGGGGAGCCTCACCACAAGTTTCTGGGCAATTCATTCATTGAAGGTGCTGTTATTTTGACAACAAAATATGAGCTGTTATGTCGCAAGATAAGTGCCAAATTTGTCAGCTGGACTATAATGTGGCAAAACGTGATCACGTCCACTGGCAAGAAGAATAGAACAGCAGCATATTATTTCAATGTAGAGAGATTGCAGAACCCTATGGTACAGAGGGATCTGGGTGTCCTGGTATATGAATCACAGAACGTTGGCATGCAGGTGCAACAAGTGATTAGGAAACCAAATGGAATATTAGTGTTAATTGCAAAAAGAATTAAGTATCAAAGTAGGAATTGGGCGAGGTTGTTTGACCAGTGGGAGGGGGGTTATAGGGTGGTCAATAGGGAAATGGGGATCAAGTGGTCAGTAGTTGGGGCAGTGGGGGTTGGTTGGATATAGTGGAGTTGGCTGGTAGACCATGAGAAATAGAAACAGAAGTTGGCCATTCAGCCCTTCAAGCCTGGCTCCACCATTTAATACGATCATAGCTGGTCTAACACTCACTAAGTCCATTTTCCTGCTGCCTTCCTGTAACCCTTAATTCCCCGACTGACTACAAAAACCTAGCAATCTCTGCCTTGAAAATGTTCAAGGACTCAGCCTCCAGAGCTTCTTGGGGTAAAGAATTCCAAAAATTCACCAATTTTTGAGATAAGAAATCCTTCCTCAAAGCCGTCTTAAATAAGCACCCATACGTATTCTGCAACTATGGTCTCTGGTCCTAGCCTCTCTGATTATGGTAAATATCCTCCCAGCAGTTAGGGAAGAGGTTGGTCAATAGGAGGGGTTTGGTTGGTCGGAGAGTTGGGTGGTCAGTGGGGTGTGGAGCAGTGAGGTGGTCAGTGGAGTGGTTGTGAGTGGGGTGAGCGGCTGGGTGCAGTAGTCGGTGGAGGGGCAGTTGGGGGGGTTTCCTGTTGGGATGGAATGGTATTGTAAGAGTTCAGGGGTATGGGGGAGGTCAGGGGTATGGGGGGAGTCCAGTGGGAAGGAGGGTGGGGGCGCGACTAGTCAGTGGGAGGAGGGGGTTAGTGGAGTGCAGGGGGGTGTGGAGATAGTCAGTAGTATAGATACCCAGAAGTGATTTTAATTCTTGTTACACTTTATTTTGTTATGGGAGAGGTGTTTTCAGACCCCCAAAATGTATTATGGAGTTCAACCAACCCCCCCCCCCCCCCCCGCCTTTAATGGATTGTTGCTTTTGAAGCACATGGCTTGTTCCCCAGGTGTAGCATTACAATTATGGACACGTGGTTTTTAAAACAAAACAATGTTTACTCCATGAACTCAAATTAACCTTTTAAATAAACATTGGATCTCTTAACACCCCTTACTTAACAAATAACCCCGAAAATAATACAACACTACCCAATCCTGCAAACTGTTCCTATACACATCCAAAAGACTTAACAAATCCTTCAAACAGGAGCACATTGGATTTATATTCAATACTGAGACCTTTTTACAATTCCGATTTCACCAAAGGATTAAGAGATAGTCCTTCATGGCAGAGATCACCAGCAATGCAGCTCACAGCAAAACACACAGACACTCCCAGCTTTCTCCTCAAACTGAAACCAAAAGCAGAAGTGAGCTCAGCTCCCGCCCCTCTGACATCACTTCAGTAATATGATCAGCTCCAATTCTTAAAGGTACATTGCTTAAACATCCATTTCTTAAAGGTACTCTCACATGACACCTCCCCCAAAGAAAGAAAAAATAAACCATCAACTTCAAGATGGTTTCATTTTTCACCTTTGCACCATCAATTAAGAAATGCACACAGTAAAAACACTTTACCGGTTCAAAAAAAACAACACACGCAAGCAGGTATAATAATGCTGTGCACTTTTTTTTCTTCTTCTTCCTCCAACCGAAATCCTTCCGTTCATCACATTCGTGACAAAGCATCGGCTATCATGTTTTCCCGTCCTGCCACATGTACTATTTTTAAATGAAATGGCTGTAACAATAAACTCCGCCAATTTTCCTGAACTAAAAATATCCGCCTCATCCACCACCTGCGCTTGTTCTTTTTCAACCATCTGATCAAAAATCGTTTCAGATAATTGCACTTCAACTTCATCTTCACTCTTTGATTTCTCCTCTTGGCTTAACCTATGACTTTGCAAACTTGTTACTACACAATCCGGAAAAATCCCAGGAAATTCGTCCTTCAACCCTTCAGTTGTCTGATTTTCCACTGGCTTATCAACCACAGTAAGCATCACTCCCACCTGCGATCCAGCTATATCATTTCCCAAGATAAACTGTATTCCTGGACAACATAGTTTATCGATTACTCCTACTACCACTTCACCACTCTTCACTGGACTTTACAACCTTACCTTATATAATGGAATGCTACTCCTCTCACCCTGAATTCCACATATCTCCACCTTTTCTGGCAACATTCTTCCCAAACTACATAATTCCTCATCTCTTACCATTAAAGATTCACTAGCCCCTGTATCTCTTAAAATTGTGACTTCTTTACCTGCTCCTCCTGATACACATGAGTAAACTTTACCAACACAAGTAAATTCTTTAAAGACATCTGGCACCTTCTTAACAATTACTTCTTGAACAGGCTGTACAATCGTTTGCACCTCCTTTGCTTACCTTGGGCTTTCCTTTACCACTCTAACAAATCCCACTGTATTATCCTGTTTTACCACATCAGCCTTCCCAGTGCTTTTCTTCAACCACCAACACTGTGGCTTAACATGGCCTAGTTTATTACAGTGAAAACATTTGAAACTTTTCTTTTTTTTTCCACCCTCCTGGATTTCTTTTTTAATCTGAGGTACACTCTCCTTCTTATCTCCCATCAGATCACCTTTACCTTTACCACTTGAGTATTTCTCATGTCCCCAGTTTCTATCCCTCACAGGCTGAAACTGATGTCAGAAACCAATCTTTGATTTATGAACTAATTCATAATTATCTGCCATTTCTGCTGCTAATCTCACAGTTTTAACCCTCTGTTCTTCCACATGAGTTCTCACTACATCAGGAATTGAATTTTTAAACTCCTCTAAAAGTATAATTTCTCTGAGAGCTTCATACGTTTGGTCTATTTTCAAAGCACTTATCCACCTATCAAAATTGCTCTGTTTGAGCCTGTCAAACTCCATGTATGTTTGAACAAATTATTTCCTTAAATTTATAAACCTTTGTCTGTAGGCTTCAGGCACTAGCTCATATGTACTTAAGATGGATTTCTTCACCTCCTCATATGTTCCAGATACCTCCTCCGGTAGTGATGCAAACACTTCACTAGCCCTACCTACCAGCTTTGTTTGAATCAGTAATACCCACATGTCCTGTGGCCATTGCATTTGCTTAGCTACCTTCTCAAATGAAATGAAAAAGGCTTCTACCTCCTTCTCGCAAACCTTAGCAATGCTTGGACATATTTAAATAGATCCTCACGACGTCTTGGACTATGACGCTCTGTCTCATTATCCTCATCCATCTCCTCCAACTGTATGTGGCCCTTTGCGTCTGCCAATTTTAACTGATTTTCATGTTTCCGAGCCATTTTCTGAACTTCAAGCTCTCTCTCTTTTTCCCTTTCCTCTCTATCTCTTTATTTGTTTCTTTCTTCTCTCTCCTTTTCTTTTCCCTCTCTATCTCTATCTCTTTCTTTTTCTTTCATTGCATATTCAAGCCGCTTTAATTCTTTTTCATGTTCAAGTTGCTTTAATTCTTTTTCATGTTCAAATTGCTTAATCTGCAACTGGAGCTTTGCCACATCTAATGAGTTAGAATGTATCACAGGCAAACGTAAATGCGCAGATACCACGTTAAGTACCTCATCTTTTCGTATTTTGCTAGGCAGTGTTAACTGCAATGCTTTTGCCAAACCTAATAGTCTGTTTTTAGTCTCTGTCAGTAAGGTATCACGTGTTACCGTGTCCACCCCCAAAAACTTCTGAGCCTCTGAAAGAGCCATTGTTCACAACACTCTCCCCACTTAAACTGAAATATCACACCGGAAAAGCAACAATCCTTCACTGTCTTTAAGTTCACAACAGCCAATCCAATGGATAGACTTTTATCCCTGATGAGCCCCCAATTGTTGTGGGAGAGGTGTTTTCAGAACCCCAAAATGTATCATGGAGTTGAACCAACCCCCCCCCTTTAATGGATTGTTGCTTTTGAAGCACACGGCTTGTTCCCCAGGTGTAGTATTACAATTATGGACACATGGTTTTTAAAACAAAACAATGTTTATTCCATGAACTCAAATTAACCTTGTAAATAAACATTGAATCGCTTAACACCCCTTATTTCAAAGATAACCCCGAAAATAATACAACAGTACCCAGTCCTGCAAACTGTTCCTTTACACATCCAAAGGACTGAACAAATCCTTCAAACATAAGCTCATTAGATCTATATTCAATAATGAGACCTTTTTACAATTCCGATTTCACCAAAGGATTAAGAGATAGTCCTTCATGGCAGAGATCACCAGCAATGCAGCTCACAGCAAAACACACAGACACTCCCAGCTTTCTCCTCAAACTGAAACCAAAAACAGAAGTGAGTTCAGCTTCCCCCCCGCCCCCCCACCCCGACATCACTTCAGTAATATGATCAGCTCCATTTCTTAAAGGTACATTGCTTAAACATCCATTTCTTAAAGGTACTCTCACATGACACTGTGCAACTATTACCGTAAGACAGTCAGAATCGTCTGAAATTTGAGATTTATAACATAGTTTCAGATGGTTCCCATTGCAATTGTCTGGGGACTTCCAGGGCCGGTCGGTGGGGACGGAGGGCGGCGATGGGATAGGATTCCCCAGGGCATCTTTGGGGTACCCCCAATTATGACACCCCAAGCTCAGGGATTACGTGCCAACGAATGTAAAATTGCCTTGAAACTAATGAAGTTAATATGCTGAGGATTCTGCTAATTTCACTTGTTCAGTTATTTACTGAGTAGATTTGACCCCACAATTCTTTTCATTTCAGCAATGTTGTTATGTTATGAAAGCTTTGCTGCCTTAATTTCACAGGAAGAGAGCTTAGAGCTCTTGATCTTGCAAGAAATGTTGGGAAATACTTCAAAAATGCCTTTGTCAAGGGCATTTTGACAGTCATAGAACATAGAACATTACAGAACAGCACAGGCCCTTCGGCCCACAATGTTGTGCTGATCACCTATCCTAACTAAGTTTTGATTTTGATTTGATTTATTGTCACATGTACCGAAGTACAGTGAAAAGTATTTTTCTGCGGCTGAGGGAATGTATACAGTACGTACATGAAATGAAATTAAATGAAAATCACTTATTGTCATAAGTAGGCTTCAATGAAGTTACTGTGAAAGTCCCTAGTCGCTACATTCCGGCGCCTGTTCGGGGAGGCTGGTACGGGAATTGAACCATGCTGCTGGCCTGCCTTTGTCTGCTTTAAAAGCTAGCGATTTAGCCTAGTGTGCTAAACCAGCCCCTATACATGGTACATATACATAGTAAACAAAAAGAATAATCAACAGAGAACATTGACAAATGGTACATCGACAAATAGTGATTGGTTACAGTGTGGAACAAGGAGCCAAACAAAGCAAATACATGAGCAAGAGTAGCAAAGGGCGGCGTGAATAGTGTTCTTACAGGGAACAGATCAGTCTGAGGGGGAGTCGTTGAGGAGTCTTGTAGCTTTGGGGAAGAAGCTGTTCCTTTGTCTGGATGTGCGGGTCTTCAGACTTTTGTACCTGATGGAAGGATCTGGAAGAAGGCAATGCCTGGGTGGGAGGGGACTCTGATAATGCACTCTGCCTTCCTGAGGCAGCGGGAGTGTACACAGAATCAATGTCGGGGTGGCAAGCTTGTGTGATGCGTTGGGCTGAGTTCACCACATTCTGCAGTTTCTTGCAATCTTGGACCGAGCAGTTGCCATATCAGGCTGTGATGCAGCCGGATAGGATGATCTCTATCGCACATCTGTAGAAGTTTGTGAGAGTCGGTGCAGACATGCCAAATTTCTTTAGCTTCCTTGTTGGGCTTTCTTGACTGTTGAATCAACGTGAGTGGACCAGGATAGACTGTTGGTGATGGTGACCCCCAGGAACTTAAAGCTATCAACCATCTCCACTTCGGAGCCATTGATCACCTAACCTATATCCATTTAATTTACTGCTGTCCATGAGCCTGTCCAAGAGTTGCTTAAATGTCCCTAATGACTCTGATTCCACCATCTCCGCTGGCAGTGCATTCCACGCACCTAACACTCTCCATGTAAAGAACCAACCTCTGACATTTCCCCTATACCTTCTTCCAATCACCTTAAAATTATGTCCCCTCATGACAGCCATTTCCACCCTGGGGAAAAGTCTCTTGCTATCCACTTTATCTATGCCTCTCATCACCTTGTACACCTCTATCAAGTCACCTCTCTGCCTTCTTCGCTCCAGTGAGCCCTAGCTCACTCAACCTTTCTTCATAAGACATGCCCTCCAGTCCAGGCAGCATCCTGAAAAATCTCATCTGCACCCTCTCCAAAGCATCCACATCCTTCCTATAATGAGGCAACCAGAACTGGACACAATATTCCAAATGTGATCTAACCAGGGTTTAATAAAGCTGCAGCAAAACCTCGTGGCTCTTAAACTCAATCCCCCTGTTAATGAAAGCCAACACATCATATGCCTTCTAACAACCCTATCAACCTGGGTGGCAACTTTGAAGGATCTATGTACTTGGACCTCAAGATCCCTCTGTTCCTCCACACTGCCAAGAATCCTGCCTTTAACCCTGTAGTCAGCATTCAAAATCGACCTTTCAAAATGAATCACTTCACATTTATCTAGGTTGAACTCCATCTGCCACTTCTCAGCCCGTTCTGTGTCCTGTCAATGTCCTGTTGTAACCTGCAACAGCACTCGACACTATCTACAACTCCACCAACCTTCGTGTCATTGGCAAACTTACTAACCCACCCTTCCACTTCCTCATCCAAGTCATTTATAAAAACTACAAAGAGCAGAGGTCCCAGAACTGACCCCTGCAGGACACCACTGGTCACCGACCTCCAGGCGGAATACTTTCCATCCACTACCTCTCGCTGTCTTCTTTTGGCCAGCCAATTCTGTACTCAGACAGCCAAATTTCCCTGTATCCCATGCCCCCTGTCTTTCTCAATGAGCCTACCATGGGGAACCTTATCAAATGCCTTACTGAAATCCATATACACCACATCCACTGCCTGACCTTCATCAATGTGTCAAATGTCAATATGGAACATTATAATTTGAAAAAATTATTTCATTAGATGGGTGTCATAGGCAATTACCCCTGAACTGAATGTGTCTCGCTTTCAGAGGGCATTTAAGAATAAATTACATTGCTGTAGGTCTGAAGCCACATATTGGCCAGACCGGGTTAGGATGGCAGTTTTCTTCCCGAAAGGACATTAGTGAACCAGATGAGTTTTATAACAATTAACAATGGTTTCACAGTCATCATTAGACTTTTAATTCCGGATTTTGATTGAATTCAAATTCCATCATCTCTGTGGTGTGATTCGAAACCGGGTCTCAATAGTATTACCCTGGGTGGAGGGTGGGGCGACTCTTTGGCTGCATTGTGCCGAACGCTAATCTCACTATGTGAGATTCACAGGGGAATTGTGGGAGTGCCCCAAAACGGGATTTGCAGCAGGTGCAAAATAGGTTCCAATTCTCCCGGCCTGCTCTGGCCAGCGTGATCAAGATCTTGCCCAGAAACAGCGAGAAACTCATTAGTGATATTAAAGTCGAATGCAGTGGCCTCCTGGTATTCTCTTGCCACCCTCCCAGTGGGAAGTCACACGGGTGCGAATCACTGCTGGTCGTAAAAAGTGGGCGACCAGGCGCCATGGATTCCAAGGGGGAGCAAGGAGGTGAGTACCCCTCTCCACTTCAATGAAGGGAGCACAACAGCACAGCAGCCGCTGGCCAGGTGCTATGGGGGGGGGGGGGGGGGGGCGGGGGGGGGGGGGGTCCTTCAAGGGAACTGGTGGTTGGGGGGGGCTCAGGTTGGGTTGGAAAGGGCCATGCTGGGGGTATCCCCTGAAATGGGGATTGCTTTTAGTCTGTGATGCCTCTCAGCCTGTTAGGATTCTGGACCAGACCCCAACATTGTTAGGATGCCGGACAAGATCACCAAACAATTTATTCTAATTTGTAAAGCTGTGAGGAAAGGATACTTCACCCCAGGAGTGATGACTCTGACCAATGTGTCTTTTATGTTTAAACAGATTTTAATTTAAACATAGAATTAACCACGTTAACATCAAAGAAAATAGCTTTACAATTATCAGTCAAACAGTTCTTAAACACATGGAAAAATGTAAATTTATGATCTATGCCTGCTACTAACTCCAATTAAACAAGCCAGTGCAGTTCAAATGCCACTTATAAATAAAGTTAATAAAACATGTTTACTTGCTCAGTTGTGCAGATCTTTGGAGTATTCCTCTCCAGAGCAGATTCAGCACACTTCTGCTCAACCTAGCAGCATTTGCCAAAACTGGGGCGAAATCCTCCGGAAACGGAGCAATGTCCGCCGACTGGCGCCCAAAACAGCGCAAATCAGACGGGCATCGCGCCGCCCCAAAGGTGCGGAATGCTCCGCATCTTTGGGGGCCGAGCCCCAACATTGAGGGGCTAGGCCGGCACCAGACGAATTTCCGCCCCGCCAGCTGGCGGGAAAGGCCTTTGGTGCCCCGCCAGCTGGCGCGGAAATGACATCTCCGGGCGGCACATGCGCGGGAGCGTCAGCGGCCGCTGACAGCATTCCCGCGCATGCGCAGTGGAGGGAGTCTCTTCCGCCTCCGCCATGGTGGAGACCGTGGCGAAGGCGGAAGGGAAAGAGTGCCCCCACGACACAGGCCCGACCGCGGATCGGTGGGCCCCGATCGCGGGCCAGCCCACCGTGGGGGCATCCCCGGGGCCAGATCGCCCCGCGACCCCCCCAGGATCCCGGAGCCTGCCCGCGCCGCCTTGTCCCGCCGGTAAGGTAGGTGATTTAATTTATGCCGGTGGGACAGGCATTTTAGCGGCGGGACTTCGGCCCATCCGGGCCGGAGGATCAAGCGGGGGGGCCCGCCAACCGGCGCGGCGCGATTCCCACCCCCCGACGAATATCCGGTGCCGGAGTCTTCGGCAACCGGCGGGAGCGGGATTCACGCCAGCCCCCGGCGATTCTCCGACCCGGCGGGGGGTCGGAGAATTTCGCCCCTGCTGTTCAACTTACAATCCTATGTCAAAGTACAAAATTACAGTAAGACATCTTACAACACCAGGTTAAAGTCCAACAGGTTGTTTCGAATCACTAGCTTTCGGAGCACTGCTCCTTCCACAGGTGAAACGCAGTGCTCTGAAAGCTAGTGATTCGAAACAAACCTGTTGGACCTATTGGACTTTAAACTGGTGTTATAAGATTTCTTACTGTGCTCACCCCAGTCCAACGCCGGCATCTCCACATCATGGCTACAAAATTACAGACGGACCTGGCTCCTTCCATTAATTACATCATCAGCAGCCCACTAAGATGTCACATGACCTGCTTAGCTAGGGCTAAATACAACTCCTCATAAATTATCTACTCTCTGGGAATCTCCAGCAACCATCACAATATCCCATTAGCCTTTTATTTGTAACCAAGTAAGTGATTGGGATAAATCATGATCTCACCTTTAAGGACGACTTAATTACAGCTTTAGCAGACAGACAGTCTGGAGACCTTAACCTAGGTTCTTTAATAATATTACTGCAACAAATATATACCATAACCCATGTTTTTAATAACATTACTGCCACAAAATATTCCATTTCATTTCATTTTCATTTTCAAATACAATATATAACAATTTCTGCATTCATTACACACCCCGGGCGCGATTCTCCGAGCCCCGTGCCGGGCCGGAGAATCGCCGCAACCGTGCCAGGTCGCCCCGAAGCCGGCATGCGATTCTCCTAGGTGTGGAGAATCGGCGCTGGTCGCGGCCCGCTGTACGCGGCGGGGCTGCCGATTCTCCGGCCCGGATGGGCCGAGCGGCCGCGCGGAAAAAGCAGAGTCCCGCCGTCACCGTCCACACCTGTTCGCTGCTGGCGGGAATTCTGCGCGAAGAGTCGGGGGGGGCCTGTGGGCAGGGAAAAGCGCTCCATCACCGGGGGGGCCTCCGATGGGGTCTGGCCCACGATCGGGGCCCACCGATCGGCGGGCCAACCTCTCCCCCCCGGGCCTTCTTTGTTGCACGGCCGGCCCCTGAACCCCCACACCATGTTGCGTCAGGGCCGGGGCGCTGAAGAGGTCCCCCGCGCATGCGCGGGTTGGCGCGGCCCAACTGCGCATGTGTGGGTTGGCGCGGCGCCCATTTGGGAAGGGAGGCTGGAGCGGTGTGAACTCTTTTGAACTATTGCCTGCTAAACATTTAGGTTTTGATGTATTGCCTACAGCTTACTTCAATCTAATGGATTTTTTGAGTGGAAATTAGAATCAAAGAATCATCGAATTTACAGTGCAGAAGGAGACCATACAGCTAATCGAGTCTGCAGTGGCCCTTGGAAAGAGCACCTTACTTAAGCTCCACGTCTCCCTATGGGGGCCAGAATCGGTAGTCCCTGCGCCCGCTTCGTGCTGTCGTGAAACGCAACGGCGTTCATGACGGCGCGAACACTCTGTCTCCATTTCAGAGAATCGCGCCCCCCCATATCAGAGAAAAATGGAACACGAGTAAAAAACTGGGAAATTAAAATACTGTTTTTCCCTATTGTTTCTGGGAACACGCCCACCTCTGACTCTTAAGATCGTGGCGTCAAGTCCCACTTCACAGACTTAAAGATAAATTCCAGGCTTACACTTCAGTGTAGTATTGAGGGAGTGCTGCATTGTCAAAAGTGCTGTTGTTCAATCAGATGTCAACCAATTCAGGTGGATGGGAAAGATCCCACATCATTATATAAGAACAAAAGGGGTCTCCTGGTATCCTGACCAATATTATTCTCTTAATTGACACCACTAAATCATGTTACTTGATGATCATCACATTGATGTTTGTGGGAACTTGCCATGTGTACAATGGCTGGTATCTCCTATATTACAAGAATAACTACACTTCAATAGTTGTAAACCACTTCAGAAAATCTTGTGGTCATAAAAGGTGTCATATGAATGGCATTTTCTTCCCATTTATATGGCAGATTGAACACAAAATGAATGTATTACAGTGATTCTCAAAGGCATAAATAGACAAAAATTGAGCTATTAGAAGGAATGACAAAAAGTTAGGCATTCCTTTTTAAGATGTCTGACGGATGATTTCGGTGAAGAGGCGAAGGGGAGAGGCCAGGAGGGAATTGAAACACAGCAATGAGAATTTTTAAAGTGAAGCCTTTGGGGAGCTGAAGCCAACATAGATTAGTGAGGTTAGCAAGTAAAATGTAAATTCTACTGAATGAAATTATTTAGCACAGGACATCAGGTTCAATTATGGTTTTATGATTGAATTAGATTATAAAGTTCGGTACTTTCCACAATTTGATTTTGTTATTCAGTGTTCTCTTGAACTATTGCCTGCTAAACATTTAGGTTTTGATATATTGCCTACAGCTTACTTCAATCTAATGGATCTTTTGAGTGGAAATTAGAATCAAAGAATCACAGAATCATCGAATTTACAGAGCAGAAGGAGACCATTCAGCCAATCGAGTCTGCAGCGGCCCTTGGAAAGAACACCTTACTTAAGCTCCACGTCTCCACACTATCGCCTTTATCCCCGTAACCCAGTAACCCCACCTAAACTTTTTTGGACACTCAGGGTAATTTAGAATGGCCAATCCACCTAACCTGCACGTTTTTGGACTGTGGGAGGAAACCCACGCACTCACGGGGAGAACGTGCAGACGCCACACAGGCAGTGACCCAAGCCGGAAATTGAACCTGGGACCCTGGAGCTATGAAGCAACTGTGCTTACCACTATGCTACCGTGCTGCCCAAAGAGCTGTTTAGAGCTGTTGCTACCAAACATCTGGAAATTGGGAAGCCTGACAGAAATTTTAATTTCTTCACAAAAGCAAGAGTAGGCAAGGCACTCGAGGTTTGCTAATATGAGACACACTGTTGTTAGTGCATTAAATGTATTGTTAGCTGAAGTTGTAGTAATTTTTGGCTTCCCTAAGAGGAGGAATTTTGTGACTGTGCTCCCTGTGAGGAACCACGATCTGAGTCAACATACTGGAAATTGTCTTGCTGTGCACAATTTTATGGCTATTACAAATAATATGTTGGAAGTGCAAAGTTAGAAGATTGCGCCTATTAAATTTAATTTTGTCCCACTGCCAAATAACCAGCAAATTCACAGTATGCCATGCTTGATGCTATATTCAGATTAAGAGGCAAGATACAGAAGTACATAATTACATTCCAATTATCTACATAGTATTCACTGGGAAAAGAATATCTGTATTATTAGAATGAAGCTAACAATAAATGTATGTGGAATAAATATAATATTCAATAACTAGCAGATGTTTAGACTTAAGTGACTACAGATAAATGTCCACGCATACTGTCTTTGATATTGTGCCTTAGAAATTATACCTCAATTGTATGAAAGCAAAAGTGGAGGTTTGAATAATTTATTTGAAGAATTGCTTCATGGTCAACAGTTGCTTTCAATATATTTCATGAGAGAGGCTGACCACATAATTCACTGATGGAAAGTTATGAGTGAGTTATAAAAGTTTACATTTCCCAGAGAGTGAAATCAAAACTGAATTGATACCAGAGTGGAACAATACTGAAAACAGTTTTATGTCGGTAATGTTAAAATTAGATTTTTGCACTTACAGCATGGGTATTAGCAGACTTATTTCAGAGGAGGCTAGCTGTGCTCTTAGAATTTCAATATCTGAACCAGTACCCTTTTGTCCTTTGTCATTTTCAGCATCATTTTGCAGTTTGACTGCCTGCTGTTAACATTGTTGACGTTCGAGTCCTGTCCTGGCAGAGGGAACCTTGTGATGTACAATATGTCTATTATGAGTTATCCTAAAGTCTGCTTCGTGTTAGCTTCTGATGTGTCCATCTTTGGTAGTGCAGGAAAAGGGCATCCAAATGGAGTATTGCAGCAGGTTTAGATGAAGAGAAGCTGTGGGCCTTTGGGAAACGATTGGACTGCTACCCTCAGGAAGAAACGTCTGGTCATACTTTGTAGCAAATCAACGGAGGAAATGGATGTAACTGGCAGGAAACCGATGGTTCCTTTAACAAAGATTTTCTTGGAAAATGAAAAATAATTATATGTAAACATTGTTAAAGTACATCATGGGCTATTTACTAACCAAGGAAAAGTTGGAACCAGGCATTAATGATGACTGAATCAGACTCCAGGGCGATAGAAGAATTGCAGTTATATAATGCCTTTCATGATCTCAGGATATCCCGAGTTCTTTATCGCCAAGTAAGTACACATTCTGTGGTAATACCAGGTATTGCGGTACCAGAGAGAGGAATAACCATTGGCTAGACCGCGGGGTCTACCATTGGGCAATGTACATAGCCCCGCCCTGAGAGGCAGGGTATAAGAACCTGTGCCGTCCCCAGCAGCCTTCACTTCTGTAACTTCGCTGCTGGGTACAGTTCTATCTGATTAAAGCTGAATCAATATGACTCCACATGGACTCAAGCGTATTGATTGTGCATCAATTTAATCAGATAAGTACTTTTGAAGGATGTATCTCCACATCAAGCCGGCGTGCCTTCAGCTCAGCCCGCACGCAGAAAGCTCCACCGAGATTTTTAAGCATTGGCTGGCATGCTTCCAGAGCTACCTCGACACGGCTGCCGACACCCCCACGGAAAGGCAGAAAATGCACCTCCTACGCTTGCGGGTCGGCCCGGCGATCTGCCTTCTGATCGAAGGGGCGGCGAACTATGATACAGCCATGGAACTGCTGGAAGGACACTACATTCGTCCACTTAATCAGGTCTACGCCCGTCACCTGCTGGCAACGAGACGGCAGAGCCCAGATGAGACGCTAGAAGATTTCTACAGGGCGCTAATCGTGCTGGGCCAAAACTGCGGCTGCCCAGAGCTGACGGCGAACGAGCACTCCGAACTTTTAATTCGAGACGCCTTCGTGGCAGATATGATATCCCCCGATATTCGCCGAAGGCTGCTCGAAATGGAGACGCTGGGCCTCGCCGATGCCCGGGCCTTGGCAGGGTCTATGGACGTGGCGTACAGAAATGCCCTGGCGTACGCCCCTGCATGCACCGCGCCTTACCCGCCTAACCCCCAGACTTACCCGCAAACTCCGCAGGCAAACTCAGCAAGGCGCCCCGCTACCGCCGCCGGCCAACGCTGCTTCTTCTGCGGCCAGGCGAATCACCCACGCGCGCGCTGCCCGGCCCACACCGTCACCTTCAAAGGGTGCGGCAAGAAAGGCCACTATGCCGCTGTCTGCCTCGCCCGCACGGTGAACGCGGTGTCCAGCGACTACCCTCAGCCATTCCTCCAGCCGCGCAACCACAGCCATTCCTCCACGCCCCGACCGTTCCAAGCCCACCGCCGCACTCCCTTTTCCAAGCCCTGCCAGCCCAACGCACACCACAGTTTTTGCCCCGCCAGGCAGCGTCGCTGCCACAGCCTTTCCTCTCCACGGCAACCACGCTGGAGGAGTACGCACAGCCATTTGGTCCCTCGCCGACCCAATCGTCGGGGTCTCCGTCCCCGAACTCCACGGGCGAACCCTAGCCGGCGCCATCCTGGACGGGGCCTCAAGCCCCCAGCGCGGCTGGCTACGCACTGCCGGGCCAGAACCCCTCGCTGCAGCTGGCCTCCGTCACACTGGAGCAGCATGCGCTGCTAGTTTACTCCTGCCACCCAAAACGCCGCAGCTCCAGGCCCGGACCGCCCACCTCTCCCCGCCCCGCTCCATGGCCGCAGTCTTCTGCGCACCCAAAACGCCGCGGCACGCCCCGCTCCAGCGCTCACCTCCACCCCCCTGCCCTAGGGCCACGGCCAACCCACGGGCGCAGTCTTTCTGGCGGGTCCCGGCGGTCCAAGGGCCACCTCCGCCAGTTTGCTCCTCCCCGCCGCCATCTTCAGAGTCCCCGGACTCCACGTGCGATCCATGGCCGGCGCCATCTTGGATGGGGCCTCAAGCCCCCAGCGCGGATGGCTACGCGCTGCCCGACCAAAACCCGTGGTTGCAGCTGGCCTCCGCCTCGTGGGAGCAGAGTGCGCCGCCATTTTGTCCCTCCCCGCCGCCATTTTGTGCCTCCCCGCCGCCATTTTGTTTCTCCCCGCCGCCATCCTCGGAGTCCCCGGACTCCATGTGCGAGCCATGGGCGGCATCATCTTGGATGGGGCCTCAAGCCCCCAACACAGCTGACGATGCGCTGCCCGATCTTCACTCCTTGCTGCAGCTGGCCTCCGTCACCCTGGACCAGTGACGGCCCCGAACGCTAGCAAAGGCCACCACGATGATCGGCATCAACGGCCACGTGACGTCATGCCTCATCGACTCCGGGAGCACGGAGAGTTTCGTCCACCCCGACAGGTAAGGCGCTGTTCTCTGGTCACCTACCCCACCCAACAAAGGATCTCCCTGGCCTCCGGGTCACACGCGGTGCAGATAAAAGGGTTCTGCCTCGCGAACCTCACCGTCCAAGGCAGGGAATTCCGCAATTTCCGCCTATACGTGCTGCCGCACCTCTGCGCAGCCACCCTTCTGGGACTGGATTTCCAGTGCCACCTACAAAGCCTTACTTTTAAATTCGGCGGCCCTATACCCCCCTTACTGTTTGCGGCCTCGCGACCCTTAAGGTCGACCCGCCATCCCTGTTTGCGAACCTCACCCTGGATTGCAAACCCGTCGCCACCAGGAGCAGACGGTACAGCGCCCAGGACCGGACCTTCATCAGGTCCGAGGTCCAAAGGCTGCTGAAGGAAGGGGTCATCGAAGCAAGCAACAGCCCCTGGAGGGCTCAAGTAGTGGTGGTAAAGACCGGGGAGAAGCATAGGATGGTCATAGACTATAGCCAGACCATCAACCGGTTTACGCAACTGGACGCGGACCCCCTCCCCCGTATAGCCGACCTGGTGAACAGGATCGCGCAATACAAAGTCTTCTCCACGGTGGAGCTCAAGTCTGCCTACCACCAGCTACCCCTCCGTACGAGTGACCGCCAGTACACTGCCTTCGAAGCAGATGGGCGGCTCTACCACTTTTTAAGGGTTCCCTTCGGTGTCACAAACGGGGTCTCGGTCTTCCAGTGTGAGATGGACCAAATGGTTGACCGGTACGGCTTACACGCAACGTTCCCGTATCTTGACAACGTCACCAGCTGCGGCCATGACCAGCAGGACCACGACACCAACCTCCGTAAATTTCTCCAGACCGCGCACCTCCTGAATCTGACCTACAATAAGGAGAATTGCGTGTTTAGCACCGACCGTCTAGCCATCCTAGGCTACGTAGTGCGAAATGGAGTCATAGGCCCCGGCCCCGAACGCATGCGCCCCCTTATGGAGTTCCCACTCCCTCACTGCCCCAAGGCCCTAAAGCGCTGCCTCGGCTTCTTTAGCTACTATGCACAATGGGTCCCCAATTACGCCGACAAGGCCCGACCCCTAATCCAATCCACGACCTTCCCCCTGTCGACGGAGGCCCGCCATGCCTTCTGCCGCATCAAAGCGGACATCGCAAATGCCGCGATGCGCGCCATCGACGAGTCCCTCCCTTTCCAGGTCGAGAGCGACGCGTCTGACGTAGCTCTGGCCGCCACCCTCAACCAAGCAGGCAGGCCCGTGGCTTTCTTCTCCCGCACTCTCCATGCTTCCGAAATTCGCCACTCCTCGGTCGAAAAGGAGACCCAGGCCATAGTGGAAGCTGTGCGACACTGGAGGCATTACCTGGCCGGCAGGAGATTCACTCTCCTCACGGACCAACGGTCGGTGGCCTTCATGTTCGATAATGCACAGTGGGGCAAGATCAAGAACGACAAGATTGAACAATGTGAAATCTAGATGGCACCTTAAATTTATGTCCATTAATGTCATAATTTTAGTACCTATGTATTTACTTTATTAACAAGAAAATGTAACATTGCCTTTGTGAGTTTGCTTAAATCACAAATATTAGCCATAAAATTGTCAGGTTTTCAGTTCCATACAGGAAATTTCAAAGCTCAGCAGAGGTTGTCCATCACCGTCACCAAATATAATCTCAAAACTTCACAGATCACCACCTAAGCAGACATGCTTAAATAAATCTCACTGCATGTAGAAAGGGGCCTTACGTTGCTGGGGAGATAAGACAACAGTCAAAGACAAAGGGCACGATTCAGCAGATTTGAACGTTTGCCGGGGCATTTTGCGACGGCTGCATTGCCGTGATCATGACCTGTATTCAACCGCACTGAGTCCCAAAATTCAGCCCCCACGTGAATCTCGTCATGCCGTCCCTTGCCGTCTGACCCGCCTCAACTGTTCACCGCTAACAAGGGGGAGCAGCGTTTAAATCCTCTCACCACTCACTCTCAGTCACCAAACGAAGAGGACAGCGCGGAGACCTGCTCCTCGCTTTGGGGATGACAACCTGACCAGGCTTCTCAACACCGACGAGAGGCGGGGCACCCTGTTCCCCCAAGGGGGTTGGAGAACCAACAGCAGGGTCAGCAATGCTGGCTGGGAGCCAGTGGCAGCTGCAATGAGTGTGGGCAGCATGACCAAGAGAACAGCCATCCAATGCCAGAAGAAGACGAACGACCTCCAACAAGCTGCTGGGTTAAGTTACCACCGCTCTCCTGGCATCGGCTCCGCCCGCCCCCACCACCCCTCAATTTTCCAAACTGCACCACCTTTCTCCACCCTCCCCCCAACACTCACCCCCCACCCCCAATGCATAGGTGGACCCCTCGCACCCTCCCGACATCCAATATTCAAGCTTGTTCCTTAGAACCCCTTGGCACGACAGCCCAATCTCTTCATGTCTATGTATGGTCCACTCATATGCCCCCTGCTATAGATACCCCCCAACCCCCCCCCCCCCACGACCCATCAAGCATGCAACTCACAATGTCCTCCGTTTGTTCCCGCAGCAGAAGATAGCCCATAAAAAGAGGGAAATGTCGAGGATAGGGAGAGGAGTCCCAGAGATCAGAGTCTTCAACTCCTATGAGGAACAGGTCTGGAGATCGCAGGATTTCCTGCGGAGAGAGCAGTGACTGACAGCGAGGTTGACCTGTGCTAGAGAATTGAGGATCCACTGCCCCTTCCTTCACCCAGATCACCTGTCTCAAGTGAGTAGTTGATGACTGACAAAAGTATCCTTCCCTCTCACTGACCCTATGTTCACTGTCTTGCAGGATCACCATCAGATGAGGCCAGGCCATCCGGAGTCATCCCATCCCTCCCCCTGCCAGCCAAGAGAACACCTCAGAGGAGAGTTCCGAGGAGAACACCAGCAAAGCGTCACAGCTATCAATCGCACCTTCCAGCAGCGTGGAGACACACACACACCTCGGTGGGTGGCATTAGTGGACAGGCTTCAGGGGCACTATCTGGTGAATACATCAGGAATGTCCCAGAGAACTGCGGCGCTGGGGACCCGGGTTTGAATCCCAGCCCTGGGTCACTGTCCGTGTGGAATTTGCACATTCTCCCCATTTCTGCGTGGGTTTCACCCCCACAACTCAAAGGTGTGCAGGTTAAGTGGATTGGCCACGCTAAATTGCCCCTTAATTGAAAGAAAACAAAAAGAATTGGGTACTCTAAATTTATTTTTTAAAAGGGAATGTCCCAGAGAGACCGCAGTCGGAGGTCTGCTGGCCAGCAAGTTTAATGGTCATTGTTACTTTAGATCTCGACAATTGAAATGAAAAGGGTGGTTACCAAAAGCTGGGAAGGCAATTTACATTTTAATCACTTTCTAGAGGCATGTTCAAACATGTTCAGCTCTGAATAAGAATCATACAGACTTGAGCTTTCCCAGCATTTTCTGTTTTTATTTCAAGTTTCCAGCATTCGCGTTATTTTGCTTTTATTTGTCCAGACATGAAGTTAGTCCCAGTCTGTGTAGAAACCACAAAAGAAATCACCTGGCTATCTGGAGTCCATTTTTTAGAAGGGAATTGTCCATATTTCAGGCTGCCTGTTAAGTAATGTCCCCATCTTCCTGATAGGCTTCAGAAGCATATTGTGTGACCTTAACGGATGGCATACAGTGAGATGTTGTTTATGTCACCAGCTCCTTCTTAGAAGGATCGCTGGTGTGGAATTTTAAGACCACGGTGATCTTGATTGCCATCGGCAGCACTGTCCTTACCCTGCTTGGATATTGCAGGTTGGGTTATAGGAAGTGGCACAGTTCATAGAACATAGAACATACAGTGCAAAAGGAGGCCATTCGGCCCATCGAGTCTGCACCGACCCACTTAAACCCTCACTTGCACCCTATCCCCGTAACCCAATAACCCCTCCTGACCTTTTTGGTCACTAAGAGCAATTTAGCATGGCCAATCCACTGAACCTGCACGTCTTTGGACCATGGGAGGAAACCGGAGCACCCGGAGGTAACCCACGCAGACACGGGGAGAACGTGCAGACTCCGCACAGACAGTGACCCAGCGGGGAACCGAACCTGGGACCCTGGCGCTGTGAAGCCACAGTGCTAGCCACTTGTGCTACCGTGCTGTCCTCCTTGTTGAATCACCGGCGCTTCTCACACTGCCCATGGCAATGGTGAAGGTTGGAGAATTACACCCGAAAGAAAATTCTATTAAGAGCCCTCCTCCTCCTCCATCCTCCTCTCTGTTGGCTGCCTGTGCTGCATCTCCAAATAATATTGCAGCCCAAAATGTGCACCAATTATAACCTTCATCACTGAAGCAGGCTTTCTCTTGACAGGTCAACCAACTGCTCTGACTTCCTTGTCAAGATTCTGCATCACACCATGGAGAATGATTGTGGTTAACTGGACCTGCACTGTCTGAAATGGCAGATGGTACACCAAATCAGCATTTGGGGCTGTTTGCTGCCACAATCCGCCCACTTGCATGCTTCCAACACATGGGCACCACGCCTGCTAAGTCAGAGCATATTGTGAGCTGCACCAGAAATAATCAGAACCATTCTGTTACCAATTTTGATCTTGGAGCTTTTATGGTGCCAGGGCCAGCAGGGCTACAGAGACACATTTTGCAGCCCGAAGGTTTATCAACTCCAAAATTGAATAAATTGGAGCTTGGTTTACTTTGCAATGCAAATACTGTAGCATAAAAAAATAAGGTATTACTCTCCTCTTTCTGTGTCCTTTTTCACTTCCTTGAAGGAAAAATGGCAAGGAAACATTGACAAAAGAAAACTAAAACATAAGACTCTTCCTTACGGGCCCCCTCTGAGCTGTCATTTATGTGTCCAGTGTCTTCGGGACAATATCAGAATAATGTTTACATATCCAACTGTCATGAGGAAGGAATTGATTTGAAACTCGGATTAAATCCTCCAGCTTCTCTAGTAAATGTCAGCCCCCTCATGGCGCCGAGGTCCCAGGTTCGATCCCGGCTCTGGATCACTGTCCGTGTGGAATTTGCACATTCTCCCCGTGTTTGCGTGGGTTTTGCCCCCACAACCCAAAGATTTGCAAGGTAGGTGGATTGAACACGCTAAATTGCCCCTTAATTGGAAAAAATTAATTGGGTACTCAAAATTTATTTTTAAAAATGTAAATGTCAGCCCTGTCACTATAGAGGCACACTCATTTCTTGAGTCAGAAGGGTGGCACAGTGGCACAGTGATTAGCACTGCTGCCTCACAGCGCCGGGGCCTGGTGGAGAAAGTATTGCATAACACATACAGTATCCTGGGTTTTATTAGTAGGGGCATAGAGTACAAGAGCACGGTGGCTCAGTGGCTAGAACTGCCTTGGGTGACCATCTGTGTGGAGTTTGCACATTCTCCCCGTGTCTACATGAGTTTCTTCCCGGTGCTCCGGTTTCTTCCCAAAGTCCAAAGAAATGCAGGTTAAATGGATTGACCATGTTAAATTGCCTCTTAGTGTCCAAAGATGTGCAGGTTAGGTGAGTTTACGGGGTTACAGAGAGTGGGGCCTAGGTAGGGTGCTCTTTCAGACGGTCGGTGCAGACGCGATGGGCCGAATGGCCTCTTTCTGCACTGCAACAATTCTGTGATTTTATTCTTTTCTATGGATCCCAGGTCATAGTTGGGTCCCAGCCAGATGTCAAGCTCTGGGCAAGGTTTCTCCCAGAGCTGATGCAGATGATAGGCCAGAGCCGTGACATTCAGGAGGGGGTGTCAGCATCATTCAAGAGACTGCAAAGTCGATTGCAAGAGTTCCAAAGCCTTCAGATGTTGGAAATGATGCTGGCAATGTGCGGCACCCAGGCCAACACTGCTAGGGTGGCGACCTGGAGCACAACATCCTCGCCTCGAGTGGTGGTGTCCAAGGTATGGCTCATTCTGTGACAACCATGGCTGAGGGCCTTGACATCTTGTCCCAGTTGTCTCAGTTGCAGTTGGACATTGCTGAATCACTGAGGAGCATCGCTGAGGGCATCAACACAATAGTGCTGACAATGGGGAGCCTCCAGGACTGGCAGAGCCAGATGACTGAAAGGTTCTGGAGCTCACTCGAGCTGCTCCTCTGTCCCATGGAGTCACCAGGGCCGACGGGCACCGTCAGGGACGAGGAAGTGCTCGAAACCAACCACATTCTGACACCAAGGAGTCGACGGCGGTCTCCAGTTCTCCCGATTACCCGCTGTCACCGGTGCATCTCAAGGGCAGCGGGTAGGGCAGGGTGGTACGTCGATACCTGTGGCACCGGTAAGTTGGCCGGAAAACCCCAGCTCCAGGCCCTCCAGAGGACATCCACCACGGGCATCAAAGGCTATAGGGTGCGGAAAGCAGCACCTCTGATGTGCATTGTACACCCCGGGGACACACCTAGACGTAGCACAAGACCACAGAAGATCAAGACGATTGAGGACTGAATGGGCACTGATGAGGTCACTATCCATGACTAGGAGGAATTGGAATCTGTCACATTAAAACATATCACACTTAATACATGTGAAACCTCTGTCACGTTAATCTTCACAGCGAACCTGCCTGCACCCCATCTCCCCTCCCCCGGCACACTGGTCCAGGATCAAAAGCCCCAATGCAGACTCTGTCATGACGATGGGTTGTTAGCAGAAAGACAACAGTCAGATTTTATCAGACCTAGAGGGTCACCAGAGCTTTCCTTACGGTGAGTGAGCATCACTCCCCTGCGTTGTGGAGTAACCCACTGACAGTGCCAGCACAGAACTATCACCCTGGAGTGATGTTACATAGACCTTTGCTGGGGGGACCTGGGTGGTCGTGGAATTGGGATGATGGCCACAGCCTCATCCTACGAGAATATGGAGACCATGAGGGCCACCTTAGTCCTCCTGGAATGTTGGACCGTCACCCCAGCCTGCCTTCATCCTCCGGCTCCTCCTCGGGGTCGTCCTCCTCCTCAGACCAGGCCGCATGTTCCTCCGACTCCTCCAGCATGTCGCCCTCCTGCTCAACCAGATTGTGGAAGGCACAACAGACCACCACAAAGCAGAAGCCCCTGAAGGGTGTAATACAGGGCACCGCAAGAGTGGCTCAAGCATCGGAACCGTACTTGAACAGCCCGATGCACCACTCAATGACAGCATGGGTGGAAACGAGGGCCTCATTATATCAGATCTCCACCTCGGTCTCAGACCTCTGCAATGGCGTCATCAGCCATGTCCTCAGCGGGTATCCCTTGTCCCCCACGAGCCAACCTGTCATGCTAGGGTAGTCCTCAAAGACACCAGAGATTCTGAGTGCCCCAGAATGTAACTGTCATGCACACTCTCAGGGTAGTGGGCACACACGTTCATTATTCTGAGGCGGTAGTCGCACATATCTGAACATTCAGGGAGTGGAACCCCTTTCTGTTAATATTGAGCACTCCAAGGTGACATGCATGCCATTGATTGCCCCCTGGACCTGGGGCATCCCAGCGATGGTGGCAAAGACCTGCAGCCCGGGCAACTTGATGGGCCTTGTCCAGCTTGAAGATGCTGTAGTCTGATGCTCGTGCATACAGAGCATCCGTCACCCCGCTGGATGCACCTGTGGGCTTACGGCTGCAATATGCAGCATGGATCCCTGCTCGACCCTTGCAATCAGTTAGGGCTTCTATCCCGAGACCCTCAAATGCCCCAGGCTTTCCTCACCCTTACCATAACTGTCCCGCCTGCCATGCCTTCTTTCAGAGTGCCACCTGACGAGCCAATTGTGCTGGCAAACTCACTCCCGGCCAGATCAGGAACGGCACAGTAGCATTAGGGGTGGGGCTGTGCTCCGCTGCTCTCCGCTCATCCAGACACTTACCCTTTGGCCGTGGGATGATCCACAGTGGTGAAGCCCTGCTCTTGACCGTTTGATTGTTGGTAGCTGCCTCTATGGTGCAGGCACTCCTACAGTACAGGCACACTAATCAGGCAAAGGTTGCTGGACATGCAGTGCACAAATCAGCCTCAGAGACATGGCACCTGTGCCTTTGAGGAGGCACTCGAGAGTTCAGAAGCGTGAAGTGCTCTCACAGCCAACAATCCCTCATTTGAAATAAGACCATAAGACATAGGAGCAGAATAAGGCCTTCAGCTGTGAAACTAGAGGCTGCTCACAGTCAAATGGGATGAAACTGACTTTAATGAGAGCTGGGCTCCGTCCTGGAAGAGTTTGGTAGGACAGGCTGTAGCTGTGATTACCCCTGGTATGAGTCTCCAGAATATTTAAAGATGGGTCTTCGTGGGTTTCCTCAGGTGCTCCAGTTTCCTCCCACATTCCAGAGGTGTGTGGGTTAGGTGGATTGGCTATGCTCAAATTGCCATTAGTGTCCAAAAAGGTTAATTGGGGTTACTGGGTTATGGGGATGGGGTGGAGGCATGGGTTTGAGTAGGGCGCTCTTTCCAAGGGCCGGTGCAGACTCGATGGGCCCATTGGCCTCCTTCTGCACTGTAAACTCTATGGCCTCAGATGCAAAGCCCCTCACTGCCCCTCCTCCCCCAGCCCAGGACAACCCCTAACCTGAACCCTTCCAGCTCCCCAAACAACCCCAAACCCCTTTAAGGGCCCCCAGCTCCTCAGAGCATGGGGGCAGCAGCTCCAGTGCCCTTGAGCTGCATGTCACTAAATGGAATGGGCTTCTCACCTCCTCACTTCCCTCGGTTGCCATTGCGCCAGCTTAATGTTTTTGAAAAGGAGTACTAAACGACACACGCATGACTTCTTGCTGGGGTGTTGGGTGACTCCAGGAGTCCGCTGCATTCAATCTTGTTAATGAGATTGAAATGAATGCAATTAGGCTTAAATAGATTCTCGCCATTTTGGGGCTAGATTTGGAACTTGTCATCGAGCGCGGGTTGGGTGAACTGCAAAATGGTTCGCGCCAGGGGCGAATCTTGATTTTGCCCTCTTCTGCACTTCACCCGGTGTGCCCATATGCACGGCACAATGCGGTGAGTGAATCGTGCCCAATATCAACATTCTTTAGGAGTGGGGGGGGTGCGGAAATTAAAGCGTACAGGATCTCCAGCTTTTGAGGGTTAGTAAGATATAGACACACGTGTAATTCTTGATTTTTTAAAAAGGACAGTGCAACGGCACTGGCTGTCAGAGTGTGGAGTACAATAAATTTTGTACCACTGAGTTAGAGACTGGATAGGTGAATTAATTCGAAGTAGAAAAAAATGCCAGAGTTGAATGGGATTAATACTAGGATTCTCAGTGCGTTCAAAGCAGACCCACTGGCAGAAATCTTGCAGGATTTATTTTAAATGTGGTGGTACTGGAATAGGTTAACAGCAGTGTCGCATTTCAAAAGAGATCTGAGGGATGCCAAGAACTAGAGACTAGTTAGCCTCACATCAGCGCCAGGCAAAATTCGAGAATCAATTATCAAAGACAAAACAAAGCAATTGGGGGTAATAAGCAAACTGGTAGGACTTTGTATGAATATCATAACTGATATTTTAACTGAGATATCATAACTGAGTAATTTAATTGATTTTGTTTGATAAATTAACAGTAGACATGGGAAGAATGTACATGTTACATACTTGGGTTTTAGTAAAGTGTTTGATATGGCACCTCAATAAAAGTAGTCATGAAAATCAGCAGACATGGCAGACGTATGATGAGTGATGGTTGCAGAGGGTTTGTGTAAATGTAAAAGTATTCTGGATGAAGGAGTGTGATGAGTGGAGTCCCACTGACCTTCGGACTGGTACTTTTTAAACATTCATTATCTATTTGAAGAATTTGCAACCCAGAAGGAGGACATTTGGCCCATTTTTCCTGTGCTGACTCTTTCAAAGAGAATTTTTTAAAAAAAAATTAATTTAGAGTACCCAATTCATTTTTTCCAATTAAGGGGCAATTTAGCGTGACCAGTCCACCTACCCTGCACATCTTTTAGATGGATTGACCACGCTAAATTGCCCATTAATTGGAATTTATTTTTTAAATAGGAGATTCAATGGACAGACCTGGAGGAGTCTCACATTTGTGATCAGTTCTAGGAATAAAAGAGTCTGACAAGGCCTGAACTACATGGGCGGCACAGTAGCACAGTGGTTAACTGTTGCTTCACAGCGCCAAGGTCCCAGGTTCGATTCCTGGCTTGGGTCACTGTCCGTGCAGAGTCTGCACCTTCTTCCCATGTCTGCGGGGGTTGTGCTCCGGTTTCCTCCCACAAGTCCCAAAAAGCCTTGCTGTTAGGTAGTTTGAACATTCTGAATTCTCCCTCTGTGTACCCGAACAGGCGGCGGTGTGTGGCGACTAGGGGATTTTCACAGTAACTTCATTGCAGTGTTAATGTAAGCCTACCTGTGACAATAATAAAAGGTTATTATACAAACACAGAAAGGTGCCAAGAAAAGTCCATGCCTCCATTTTGAAAAGGGCTTTAAAACTTAATTTTATAGTTTGAAGCAAAAAATGTACCTTTAAAACAGTTTCAATAAAATCTGTAACATTACAGCTGCAGGTTTGTGCCACCACCCAAAATCAAGTGGCATCATGTTGGCAGGTGCAAATAGGAGGATCTGCCATGACATCACCACCCACACTGAAGCTTCAGTTTCTCTCTTCCCAACTCCAATTAGGATCATTGCTCACTGATTCTTTCTTACTCACTGCATGTAAATAGTGCTGGAAAGCAAGGCCCAATGAACAAGGATGCACGTTCCAAAGGCCATTCAGTACTCAAAAGAGTAATGCGCTATTTCATTTCAGTCATGTGAGCCATAGAATCGCTACAGTGCAGAAGGAGGCCATATGGCCCATCAAGTCTGTTCCTTCCCTCTGAAAGAGCACCCGATCTTGGTCCACTTCCCGCCCTATCCCAGTAACCCCACCTATCCTTTTGGACACTAAGGGGCAATTTAGTTTGACCAATCCACCTAACCTGGAAATCTTATACTGTGGGAGGAAATCAGAGCACCCGGAGGAAACCCATGCAGACACGGGGAGAACGTGCAAACTCCACACAGACAGTAACCCAAGGCCGGAATTGAACCCGGGTCCCTGGTGCTGTGAGGCAGCGGTGCTAACCACTGTGCCGCCCCCAAACACTTGCCCCGACTATTTTTATTTCTCTTGCAGTTCCTCACATCCTCTTCATTGCTTCTTTAGGCCATTATACGGAAGATGATAATGGGCCCTAGGGAGTGGTTATAATAGTCCTGGATTTAACCACCGGATGGAAACGATCAAGTAGCTGACTGCTTGTTCTCCTATTTGGCCATCAATACCTTACACTGAAACCTACAAGGCCACAAGTCTTGCCATCTTCAGAAGATGATCTGTCCCCTTAAGGCTGTGCCCATTTCTTCAGGTATTACAACCCACTACAGTACTGCTGGCACTTCACATGACATGCTGCTCACTCTTGACCACAGGAATTCCTTAGGAATCCACTGTGCATATTTACAGAATCCCACTTAAACAGGTAGATCTGGAACATCAACCTGAACAAGATAATCCCAGTCACTGAGAAAACTCATTATAAAAATATGCCTGCAGATGGCGCTGAGATAAAAGATTTCCAAGGTAATTAAGCATCCTACTTTTAAACTAACATAATGTGACAGCCTAATGCTTCATAATTGACTTGTATATAGTGAGAGTAAATAAAGGGAAACAAAGAATTTGTGCTGTAATTCTTCATGCAATTGCAAGCTCTTACCACTGGGTGGGGATATGCCATGGACTGTGATCTTTAGCTGGGGCTCCATGATGTAAAACTAAGGAAATGCTGAAGTGAAAATGCAGTATGTGCTTTATCAAGTAGTTTCTTGCAGGTTTCCAATTCTGCTAAAATGACAATGGTTCCCAGACAATCTCTCAAAATGCCCGAAACAGCTGTCCTCTCCCCATTCCCACACAGTTCATCGAATAGCTGGTGCAAACTTCTAAAGTCGTTGGGTGGCATTTTCCAGACTTAATCCTTTCGGAATAGCAGGACCATTAGCAGGTCAGGAACCCAAATGGCGAAGGCGTGGTCTTTGCGGAGGCTCCTTAACTAAACCACAACATTAACATTCCAACCAATCAGAGGGGATAGGCAGGATGATGCCTCGAATCTGTTTGAATTGCAGGGACAACAGCATGTGTTACAATGATTTTACTGCCCCTGGATTATTGAGGCTGCAGCTCTCACACCTGGGAAGGCTGCTGCCTAGGAATCTCACTCTTACTTGAATGTCCTAAGGGTCTGCAGTGGGGCAAGCTCTCCTCAGTACGGAGTAGGCGAGTAGCCAAGGAGGTCAGCTGCAGAAGTATGGTTCCCTCCAACCTTGGATCAGTGCACCAGGAGGATCGAGGATCCCAGGAAGGCAGGAACGCTAAGTGGCATGTCTGACCTGCCCAGCATTCACTCCTCAGGCCAACAGAGCTTCCAGCTCCACCCATTCCGCTTTCTATCCAGGTAGCTCACACCCCAGTCTGAACAATGGACACGCACACATGCCTCTCAAAATGTCATCATAGAATTTACAGTGCAGAAGGAGGCTATTCGGCCCATAGAGTCTGCTCCGGCCCTTGGAAAGAGCACCCTACACAATCGCATACCTCCGCCCTATCCCCGTAACCCCACCTAACCATCTTTGGACTGTGGGTGGAAACCGGAGCACCCGGATAAAACCCACGCAGACTCGAGAACGTGCAGACTCCGCACAGACAGTGACCCAAGCCGGGAATCGAACCTGGGACCCTGGAGCTCTGAAGCAACTGCGCTAACCACGCTGCTACCGTGCTGCCCTTCCCACCTCTCCACAAAAACCATCATACACACTCATACCTCTCTGCACAGAACCTTGCCAAATACTGAATACCCAAGACAGGGGGCTGGTGTGGAGTGGAGGGGAGGTTCTCCAGTGACAAGCACCTTCTTGGCCAATGGTAATACAAGTCCATCTGTTCCACAAGGAAAGAAATCTTGTTCCAGGAGGCGGCAGATGTCGGCAATGATCTGTCATAAATGCTTAATCTTCATGAGGTCCTGGTGCGCAGATATTTCAGAAGAGCTGATTGTCTACTTGTAGACTGTGTTGGGAGTCCTCCTTCGGATCTCAGTAAATTATCCCCTCTATCCCATGCAGGACAGTGTGTCTGAGGAGAAGGCAGCCGGTGGTGTTGCTAATGTTGCTCCTGATGCTGCTAGATCTGTTGGCAGTGGTGTGGTTTCGCCTCCTGATCCCCAAGGGCAGGTGAGTGGAACAGTCCAAGCTGCTGTGCAGTGGCATCGATATTATGGTCTGAACAGCCTCCTTTAAGGCTGTAATCATTCTATGATTCATTGGAGCTACAAGGTGCTCCCATGTCATGATAAAGGCTGGTAGCAGGGAGGCCCATCAGCAGGTTAGTGATGCCCTTTATAGGTGAAGTACCTTGCAAGAAGTTGACGATTCCCTGTCAAGTAGTGAGAGCACTCCGAGTAGAAATGCTTTGAGCAGCAGTCCCTCAATGGCCATTGTTATGGGCGAGGCATTTTCAGAACCCCAAAATGTATCATGGAGTTCAACCTACTTCTCCCTTTAATGGATTTGTTGCTTTTCCTAGCACACGGCTTGTTCCCTAGGTGGGGGAATACAATTATGGACACGTGGGTTTTTAAACACAAAACAATGTTTATTCCATGAACTCAACTTAACATCTTAGATAAACATTGGATCTCTTAACACCCCTTACTTCAAAGATAACTCAGAAAATATTACAACAGTAAATAATTCCTAAAAATGTTCCTTCAAACTTCCAACAGACTTAACACCTTTAAACAGAATCACATCAGGTTAAAGGCTTTACTATTTTGAGTTTAAATCACCCAAATAATTCAGAGATAGTCTTTCATGGCAGAGATCCAGTTCACTGCAAACACAGACACTCCCAAGCTCTTTACAAACTGCAAAACTAAACTGCAAAATGGCTGACCTGAGCTCAGCCCCACCCTCTCTCTGACATCATTGTTTTCTTAAAGGTACATTGCTTAAACATCCAAGTCGGAAAGGTACTCTCACATGACACCATGGATTGAGCTCTTCTGTGCAACTGATCAAAGCCTTCCCTGTCAGTTTCATTGGAGAAGCTCTTCCCTCTGTGCACTCACTTCAGTGAACCTGGCGCGATGTTATCAGATCAGGAAATAAGTGTCCTGGCTGAGAAATACAGCAGAAAAGGGTTAAGTCCAGTTCTTAATTGATTTAATTATCTCAATTACTTAGCTGATATATCCAAGGTACTTCCGGTTGCCTTCATTCCTGCCCTGTAGAAACCCACGAGAGGGCAAGATGATGTTAGGGTCCCAGCCTAACGTAAAATTTAGGAGATTTAATTCCCCTCACGCCTCCTCTTCCCTGGAGAGATCCTCCATTTTCTCTAAACCTCATTCCCTGTTCGCTAATTTAATTCCTTTATTAAAATCTCTTGAACCTAATCCTGCACCACCTATTGTGATAGCCACATATTCCTCTGCAGTCATTTTTGACAATGTTTTCACAGTACCCCAAGAATCAAATCAGTGCAGTCCAGCCTGATGCCCGCAGCATGATGGAATGAAAATATGAAGAAAATTGCCTCTCATCAAAGCAAAATTGGGCTTGGAGGAAAGAGAAGGCTGTGGCTAATAAAGGCAAGTATCCCAAATGCCTTCTTAACCACCTTATCAAACTGTCCTGCTGCCTTCAGGGGTCTGTGGACATGCACCCAAAGTCCCTCTGGTCATCTGTAATTCCTAGCATGTTCATTGTGTATTACTTTGCCTTGTTAGTCGCCTCACACTTTCAGGGTTCAATTCCATTTGCCACTTTCTGCCCATCTGATCCAACCTGTCTATATCGTCCTGTAATCTGAGACCTTGCTCCTCACTATTTACTACACCACCAATTTTTGTGTCATCTGCAAATATACTTACCCTACCTCCAACATTCATATCCCGATGATTAATGTATACTACAGACATCACTGGATACAGGGTTCCAGTCATAGAAGCGAGCTTCAACCCTCGCCCTCTGCCACTAAGCTAGTTTTGGATCCAGTTTGCCAAATTGCCTTGGATCCCATGGGCTCTTACGTTCTTCACCAGACTTCCATGTGGGACCTTGTCAAAAGTCTTACTAAAGTCCATGTAGATTGCATCAACTGCATTACCCTCATCTACACACCTTGTCACCTCCTCAGAAATTCAATCAAATTCGTAAGACATGATCTCTCCTTGACAAAGCCATGCTGACAATCCTTGCCTATCCAAGTGGAGATTAATCCTGTCCCTCAAGAGTTTTTCCAATAATTTCCCTGCCACTGATGTTAGACTTACTGGCCTGTAATTACCTGTTTTTTCTTACTTCCCTTCTTCAATAACGGTACTCCATTAGCTCTCCACCAGTCCTCTGGCACCTCACCTGTGGCCAGAGAGGATTTGAAAATTATAGTCAGAGCTCCTACAATCTCCTCTCTTGCCCCAAACAGCAGCCTAGGATACATTGCATCGGGGCCTGGGAAATTATCCACTTTTAAGTCCGCAAAAAGCTCCTCCCTCTCAAAGCTAATCTGTTCAATTATATTACAGCCTCCCTCCCTTCTATACCTACACTGTTTTTCTCCATAGTGAACACAGATGCAAAGTAATAACTTAATACTTCACCTACATCTTTCGGCTCCACGTAGTCTGCACGTTCTCCCTGTGTCTGCGTGGGTTTCCTCCGGTTTCCTCCCACAGTCAAGAGAGTCAGGGGTGAGTGTAGTGGCCATCACTAAGGAGAAGGTACTGGGAAGCTGAAAGGTCTGAAGGTGGATAAATCACCCAGACCGGATGGACTAGACCCCAGGGTTCTGAAGGAGATAGCTGAGGAGATTATGGAGACATAGGTGGTGGTCTTTCAGGGATCACTGGAGTCAGGGAGGTTCCAAGACGACTGGGAAATAACTAATGTGACGTCCCTGTTTAAGAAGGGAGGGAGGCTGGTTCATCATTGTGCTCGGTCACAAAATTATAACCTGGATGACGACAGTTCCATCAACACTGAAGAAGTTAAACAGCATCCAGCACAAAGCAGCCTCCTTGATTGGCACCCCATCCACCACCTTCAACATTTATTCCCTCCACCACCAACACACTGTTATGTGTACCATTTACAAGGTACACTGCAGAAACTCACCAAGTCTCCTTCTACAGCACCTCCCAGGCCCATGAGCTCTACCACCTACAAGGATGAGGGCAGTAGACACATGAAACACCGCCACCTGCAAGTTCCTCTCCAAACCACATTCCATCCTCACTTGAAACTATAACGCTGTTCCTTCACTGTCACTGGATCAAAATCCTGGAACTCCCTCCCGTGGGCGGGTGACACGGTAGCACAGTGGTTAGCACTGTTGCTTCACAGCACCAGGGTCTCAAGTTTCATTCCGGGCTTGGGTCACTGCCTGTGCAGAGTCTGCACCTTCTCCCGTGCCCATGTGGGTTTCCTCCGGGTGCTCCGATTTCCTCCCACAAGTCCCGAAAGACGTGGAGCGCGATTCTCCACTCCCACGCTGAAGTGGCCGCGCCGTCGTGAACGCCGGCGAGGTTCACGACGGCGCGGAACGGCCCCGGTCCCGACCGATTCAGGCCCCGGCAATGGGCCAGGATCGGGGCCGCGTCATCTACACGCGCCAGGCCTTGTCGCCCGCGTAAAAGCGGCGTCGCATAGATGATGCGGCCGGCGCCGCATAACGGGCATCATCCGTGCATGCGCGGGTTGGCCGGCGCCAACCCGCGCATGCGTGGTTGCCGTCCTCTCTAAGTCCGCCCCTCAAGAAGATGGCGGACGGATCTTGCGGGGCTGCGGAAGGAAGTAGGTACTCCTTCAGAGAGGACGGCCCGACGATCGGTGGGCACCGATCGCGGGTCACCCCACATCTGAGGTACCCCCCGGTGCAGGATCCCCCCTCGTTCCCCCGCAGGCCACCCCCCCCCAGCGTTCACGCACCGCTCACGACTGCAGCGACCAGGTGTGGACGGCGCCGGGGGGAACCCGCCGTTTTGGCCTGGCCGCTCGGCCCATCCGGGCCTCAGAATCGCAGGGGTGCCGGAGAATCGGCATTTTCGGTGTCTCCGGCGATTCCCCGGCCTGCGGCTCGCGAAACCCGACCGGGCCATTCCCACCGCTTGGGAGAATCGCAGGAGAGCGTCGGACCGGCGTCCCGGGAAATTTTGGCGGCCCAGGCGATTCTCCCAACCGGCGTGGGAGTGAAGAATCGCGCCCGTGCTGTTAGGTAATTTGGACATTCTGAATTCTCCCTCTGTGTACCCAAACAGGCGCCGGAATGTGGCGACTAAGGGCTTTTCACAGTAACTTCATTGCAGTGTGAATGTAAGCCTACTTGTGACAATAAAGATTATTATTACGAGACTTCCAGTGGCGACCATGGAGGAATAGGTCGCACATTCGATAGCTCCCGTCTGAAATGGACTTTTGGACCTTTTTTCCCAACTTTTCTCGGACTTTATGGGATAGATCGGTGAAGTGGACAATATTAAGAAGGATTCCCTCTCTGATGTATGACTAATTGGACTAGAAGTGGCCGTGTGAAAAGACTCAGCCCTGATAGAGTGAAGCAGTCGGAGCTGGTACCGTGGCGCAGCATGGCGGGGGGGTCAGGACCAGGGAGTGGCGGCTCAGTGGTCTAAGGAGCAACAGATGAAGTTCTTTAAGGACTGTTCCGCCGAGCAGAAAAAGGAAACGCTGGGCCCGATCAAGGCTACAATCGATCAAGTGGTTTTGAATCATGCGGCCCAAGGGAAAGCGATACAAGAAATTGAGCTGAAGTTGTCCAGCCAGGAGGACTATCGAGCCGTGCTGGAACATAAGGTGGAGGTGCTGGATGAGCGACTCAAGAGAATGTAGGAGAAGTTGGAGGAACTGGAGAACAGGTCCAGAAGGCAGAACTCGTCTTGCGGTGGGCCAAGAAGGAGCGGAGCAGCAGATGGGAGAACAGCGAGGTGTGCATCTACCAGGACCTGGGAGCTGAGCTGGCCAAGAGATGTGCTGAGTTTAACCAGGTGAAGGCGATCCTCTTCAAGAAGGGGGTGAAATTCGGGATGCTGTATCCAGCACGTTTGTGGGTTACACACGAAGACCGGAACTTTTACGTTGAGGCGATGTATGGTCTTTTATCAAGGAAAAGAAATTGGAAGCATCTTAAAGGACACTTATGTCTTGAATTTTTGCAATTCTTGTATCGGTTCAAATAAGACTGTATGGGGTTCTGGGTTAAGTATTGGGCTGGGTGGTGGTTTGAGGGTGCTTTGTTTTTGCAGAGACTGGGTGCGGAGGGGGGAGGGGCCCCCCGATTCTGTGGGAGGTTGGGTCTGGTTTCAAGCGATTGTTTCTGCATTGGTTTATGTTAATTTCTTTTATTTGATGTTGTTTACTTACTGGGGACTCCGATGTTTTTAAATGGTTTATGTATGTCGGGAGAGGGGTTCGAACAATAGGGAGCCAGACTGTTTGGCACCAAGGGCGGGGGCTGTCGGGTCAGCATGGGTCAGCTGACTCTCGGAAGGGGGGTGCACATGTGCTAAGATGGTGCTTGACCTGGGGGATTAGGTTTCGGTGGCTGTTGTGGGGGGGGGGGCTGCTTCACTGACAGGGGAGGAACTATTATCAGGGAACAAAAGGGAGGTCGGGGGCGGTTGCTGCTTGTGGGGGTGGGCTCGGGGAAGCGGGGGCACGGGCTCTGGGCTGGCCAAAAAAAGGTTATGGCTAGTCGGCAGGGGTGGGGGTGGTGGGGAGGGGGGGGGGGTGGCAGCCCCCTGTCTAGGCTGATTACGTGGAATGTGAGGGGTTTGAATGGGCCGGTCAAAAGGGCTCACGTTTTTGCGCATTTAAAGGGCTGAAGGCAGATGTAGCAATGCTTCAGGAGACACATCTAAAGATTATTGATCAGGCGAGATTGAGAAAGGGGTGGGTTGGTCAGGTGTTCCACTCTGGGCTGGACTCAAAGACCAGGGGGTAGCGATATTGATCAGTAAGCGGGTGGCGTTTGAGGCTGGAAGAATTGTGGCAGATAAGGGGGGTTGAAATATTATGGTGAGTGGGAAGCTGGAGCGTGTACGGGTGGTGCAGGACGGAATATTCGGTGATTGCCGTCTCTGATCGTGCCCCGTATTGGGTGGATTTGCGGTTAACTGAGGAGAGAGGGCAGTGCCGGCTCTGGAGACTGGATGTGGGGTTGTTAGCGGACAAAGCGGTCTGCGGGCGGGTGAATAAGTCCATTCAGAATTACCTGGATACAAACGATACGGGTGAGGTATCACCAGCGGTGGTTTGGGAGGCTCTGAAAGCAGTTGTTACAGGGGAACTAATTTCGATTCGGTCCCACAGAGAAAAAGTGGAATGAGCAGATAGGGAGAGGTTAGTGGAGGAGTTACTTTGAGTGGATAGGGGATATGCGGAGCCCCGGACGCTGGGCTCTTGAGGGAGCGTCGGAAACTACACGCAGAGTTTGAGCTGTTGACCACGGGGAGGGCGGTGGAGCAGTTGAGGAGGGCAAGGAGGGCGGTCTACGAATATGGGGAAAAGGCGAGCAGGATGTTGGCACACCAGTTTAGGAAGAGAGAAGCGGCCAGGGAGATTGGGGGAATAAGGAATGGGGAGGGTAACATGGTCTTGGACCCAGGGGGGGGTTGAACAACGTTTTAAATTTTTTTATAGCAAACTATATGAGTCGGAACCGCCGCCTGGTGGAGAAAGGATGAGGCAGTTCCTGGATCAGTTGAGGTTTCCGAGGGGGGAGGAGGACCTGGTCGAGGGGCTGGGGGCCCTGGTTGAAGCAGAGGAAATTGTTAAAGGATTGGAGGGCATGCAGTCGGGCAAGGCTCCGGGGCCGGACAGTTACCCGGTAGAATTCTATAAGAAGTTCTCAGAGGTGTTGTGCCCGCTGCTGATGAGGACCTTTAATGAGGCGAAAGAGAGGGGAATCCTCCCCCCAACTATGTCACAGGCCTCGATTTCGCCAGCTGCTGTGGGAGACCACACATCTTCGAGCAATAAATTGAGGCACGATCAATTGCTTGAATTGGGTACAACTGAGGCTTTATTGCTCTAAGATGTGTGGCCTCCCACAGCAGCTGGCGAAATGGCTGCTGAATGGAGGACACGCATATTTATACTCCGCCTACTGGGCGGAGCCAGCAGGCAGGGACTACCGGTGAACCTGTAGTACAGGTCCTATCTTACATCACCTAATACAGATGTAACAGTGGTTTACCACAAGTGAAAGAGGCCAACGTTCCCACCTTTGCCTCCCTGGTAGCCCGGAGACGGATCCTGTTAATGTGGAGGGACCCGAAGTCCCCGAGTGTAGAGACTTGGGTCAGTGACATGGCTGGGTTTCACAAGCTAGAGAAAATAAAGTTTGCCTTGAGGGGGTCAATGCTGGGGTTCTCCCGGAGGTGGCAGCCGTTCGTCGACTTTCTCGGGGAAAATTAAAATGTCAGCAGAAGCAGCATTCTGAAGGGGGGCGGGGGGTGGGTAGGTGCAATATGGTTAAGGGATGTACAGAAGGGGTTGGGTGGGAAATGTCTAGTTTACCATGTTGATGTTTATGTTATTATTGTTTGGTTTGTTATTGTTATAAAAATTTTGCTAATGCTTCAATAAAAATATTTTAAAAAAAAGATTATTATTACACCCTGGGTGTTCCTACATCACGTGGACTGCAACAGTTCAAGCAGGCAGCTCACCACCACCTTTAGGGCAATTAGAGATCGGCTATAAACATGTTGGTATAGCCAGTGACGCACACTTTTAGCTACTTCCTATTTTGTGGAAATGTCTCCAGTCTGACCCATTCTGGTACTGCTTAAAAACTTTTCTGCAGCGAATGTTTGCACAAGGAGTGCTCCTAAGTAGCAATTATTAGGCATTTAACCAGCATTTAAAGGCTGAAAGTTCATTACAACAGCTGAGCAGCAAGCTATACCTGTTGGCAGTGGCAGCTGTTGAAGAACAACTCAAAACATATTTCACAGACAAAATCCTGCAGGCACTCACTCGTATCCTTGGTAATACAGCGCAGGACACATTTTTTCGGGCGGCTGTCACATTGTAAATGGCAAATAAGGTTAACACCAAAGTCCTCGCAGTGTGCTGGCCCTGCTGGAGATAACCCTTACCTCTTTTTAAAAAGTACTCCAAGGTATATTTTTACCGTTGATGTGAGGGGAGACTGTGGGGGGGGTGAGAGTGAGGGGGGGAGGGGAGAGTGAGGGGGGGAGAGTGAGGGGGGGAGAGTGAGGGGGGGAGGGGAGAGTGAGGGGGGAGGGGAGAGTGAGGGGGAGGGGAGAGTGAGGGGGGAGGGGAGAGTGGGGGGGAGGGGAGAGTGGGGGGGAGAGGAGAGTGAGGGGGGAGGGGAGAGTGAGGGGGGAGGGGAGAGTGGGGGAGGGGAGAGTGGGGGGGGGAGGGGAGAGTGGGGGGGGAGGGGAGAGTGGGGGGGAGGGGAGAGTGGGGGGAGGGGAGAGTGGGGGGGAGGGGAGAGTGGGGGGGAGGGGAGAGTGGGGGGAGGGAGAGTGGGGGGAGGGGAGAGTGGGGGGGAGGGGAGAGTGGGGGGGGAGGGGAGAGTGGGGGGAGGGGAGAGTGGGGGGGAGGGGAGAGTGGGGGGGAGGGGAGAGTGGGGGGGAGGGGGAGAGTGGGGGGGAGGGGAGAGTGGGGGGAGGGGAGAGTGGGGGGAGGGGAGAGTGGGGGGGGAGAGTGGGGAGGGGAGGGGTGAGTGGGGGGGAGGGGAGAGTGGGGGGGAGGGGAGAGTGGGGGGGGGAGAGTGAGGGGGGGGGGGGAGAGTGAGGGGAGGGGAGAGTGAGGGAGGGGGAGGGGAGAGTGAGGGGGAGGGGAGAGTGAGGGGGGAGGGGAGAGTGAGGGGGGGAGGGGAGAGTGAGGGGGGAGGGGAGAGTGAGGGGGGGAGGGGAGAGTGAGGGGGAGGGGAGAGTGAGGGGGGAGAGTGAGGGGTGAGGGGGGAGGGGAGAGTGAGGGGGAGGGGAGAGTGAGGGGGGAGGGGAGAGTGAGGGGGAGGGGAGAGTGAGGGGGGGGAGGGGAGAGTGGGGGGGGAGGGAGAGTGGGGGGGAGAGGAGAGTGAGGGGGGAGGGGAGAGTGAGGGGGGGAGGGGGAGAGTGGGGGGAGGGGAGAGTGGGGGGGAGGGAGAGTGGGGGGGAGAGTGAGGGGTGAGGGGGGAGGGGAGAGTGAGGGGGGGAGGGGAGAGTGAGGGGGGAGGGGAGAGTGAGGGGAGGGGAGAGTGAGGGGGAGGGGAGAGTGAGGGGGGAGGGGAGGAGTGAGGGGGGAGGGGAGAGGGAGGGGAGGGGAGAGGGAGGGGAGAGGGAGGGGGAGGGGAGAGTGAGGGGGGAGGGGAGAGTGAGGGGGGAGGGGGAGAGTGAGGGGGAGGGGAGAGTGAGGGGGGGAGGGGAGAGGGAGGGGAGAGTGAGGGGGGAGGGGAGAGTGAGGGGGGGGAAAGTGAGGGGGGAGGGGAGAGTGAGGGGGAGGGGAGAGTGAGGGGGAGGGGAGAGTGAGGGGGAGGGGAGAGTGAGGGGGAGGGAAGAGCGAGGAGGGAGGGGAGAGTGAGGGGGGGGGAGAGTGAGGGGGGGGGAGGGGGAGAGTGAGGGGGAGGGGGAGAGAGGGGGGAGGGGCAGAGTGAGGGGGAAGGGGAGAGTGAGGGGGAGGGGAGAGTGAGGGGGGAGGGGAGAGTGAGGGGAGGGGAGAGTGAGGGGGAGGAGAGAGTGAGGAGGGGAGGGAAGAGTCGTGGGAGGGGAGAGTGAGGGGGGGAGGGGAGAGTGAGGGGGGGAGGGGAGAGTGAGGGGGAGAGTGAGGGGGGAGGGGAGAGTGAGGGGAGGGGAGGTGAGTGAGGGGAGGGGGGAGGGGAGAGTGAGGGGGGAGGGGAGAGTGAGGGGGGAGGGGAGGAGTGAGGGGGGAGGGGGGAGGGGAGAGTGAGGGGGGAGGGGGGAGGGAGAGTGAGGGGGAGGGGGGAGGTGGAGTGAGGGGGGAGTGAGGGGGGGAGGGGGAGAGTGTGGGGGAGGGAGAGTGAGGGGGGAGGGGGAGAGTGAGGGGGAAGGGGAGAGTGAGGGGGGGAGGGGAGTGTGAGGGGGAGGGGAGAGTGAGGGGGGTGGGGTGAGTGAGGGGGGAAGGGGTGAGTGAGGGTGGGGTGGGGAGTGTGAGGGGGAGGGGAGAGTGAGGGGGGAGGGGAGGTGAGGGGGAGGGGAGGTGAGGTGTGGGGGAGGGGGTGAGTGGGGGAGGGGTGTGTGGGTGGGGTGGGGTGAGTGAGGGGGAGGTGGAGTGTGGGGGGGAGGGGGAGTGGAGGGGGAGGGGAGTGTGGGGGGGTGGGGAGGGTGAGGGGGGAGGGGTGGGAGTGAGGGGGGGGGGGGAGTGGGGGGTGGGGGTGTGAGGGGGGTGGGAGAGTGAAGGGGGGAGGGGAGTGAGGGGGGAGGGGAGAGTGAGGGGGTGGGGAGAGTGAGGGGTGGGGGAGAGTGAGGGGGGAGGGGGAGTGGGGGAAGGGGAGAGTGGGGGGGAGGGGAGAGTGGGGGAGGGGAGAGCGAGGCGGGAGGGGGAGAGTGGGGGGTGGAGGGGAGAGTGAGGGGGGAGGTGAGAGTGAGGGGGGAGGGGAGAGTGAGGGGGGGAGGGGGAGAGTGAGGGGGGAGGGGGAGGTGGGGGGGGGAGGGGAGAGTGGGGGGAGGGGGGGAGGGGGGAGGGGAGAGTGAGGGGGGATGGAGAGGGAGGGGGCGGGGAGAGTGAGGGGGAGGGGAGAGTGAGGGGGTATGGGAGAGTGAGGGGGAGGGGAGAGTGAGGGGGGGAGGCGAGAGTGAGGGGGGGGAGGCGAGAGTGAGGGGGGAGGCGAGAGTGAGGGGGGAGGGGAGAGTGAGGGGGGAGGGGGAGAGTGAGGGGGGAGGGGAGAGTGAGGGGGAGGGAGAGTGAGGGGGGGAGGGAGAGTGAGGGGGGGGAGGGGAGAGTGAGGGGGGAGGGGAGAGTGAGGGGGGGAGGGGAGAGTGAAGGGGGGAGGGGAGTGAGGGGGAGGGGAGAGTGAGGGGGAGGGGAGAGTGAGGGGGAGGGGAGAGTGAGGGGGGAGGGGAGAGTGAGGGGGAGGGAGAGTGGGGGGAGAGTGGGGAAGGGGAGAGTGGGGGGAGGGGGAGAGTGGGGGAGGGGAGAGTGGGGGGGGGGAGGGGAGAGTGGGGGGTGGAGGGGAGAGTGAGGGGGGAGGGGAGAGTGGGGGGTGGAGGGAGAGTGAGGGGGGAGGGGAGAGTGAGGGGGGAGGGGAGAGTGAGGGAGGCGGGGAGAGTGAGGGGGAGGGGTGAGTGAGGGGGGAGGGGTGAGTGAGGGGGAGGGGGAGAGTGAGGGGGGAGTGTGAGGGGGGAGGGGAGAGTGAGGGGGGAGGGGAGTGTGAGGGGGAGGGGAGAGTGAGGGGGGAGGGGAGAGTGAGGGGGAGGGGAGAGTGAGGGGGGAGGGGAGAGTGAGGGGGAGGGGAGAGTGAGGGGGGGAGGGGAGAGTGAGGGGGGAGGGGAGAGTGAGGGTGGAGGGGAGAGTGAGAGGGGGGAGGGGAGAGTGAGGGGGAGGCGAGAGTGAGGGGGAGGGGTGAGTGAGGAGGGGGAGGGGATAGTGAGGGGGGAGGGGAGAGTGAGGGGGAGGGGAGAGTGAGGGGGAGGGGAGAGTGAGGGGGGGAGGGGAGAGTGAGGGGGGGGAGGGGAGAGTGAGGGGGGAGGGGAGAGTGAGCGGGGAGGGGAAAGTGAGGGGGAGGGGAGAGTGAGGGGGAGGGGGGAGGGGGAGGGGGAGGGGAGAGTGAGGGGGAGGGGAGAGTGAGCGGGGAGGGGAGAGGTGAGGGGGAGGGGAGAGTGAGGGGGAGGGGGAGGGGGAGGGGGAGGGGAGAGTGAGGGGGGAGGGGAGAGTGAGGGGGAGGGGAGAGTGGGGGAGAGTGGGGAAGGGGAGAGTGGGGGAGGGGAGAGTGGGGGGGGGAGAGTGAGGGGGGAGGGGTGAGTGAGGGGGGAGGGGAGAGTGAGGGGGGGAGGGGAGAGTGAGGGGGGGAGGGGGAGAGTGAAGGGGGAGGGGAGTGAGGGGGAGGTGAGAGTGAGGGGGAGGGGAGAGTGAGGGGGGAGGGGGAGAGTGAGGGGGAGGGGGAGAGTGAGGGGAGAGTGGGGGGAGAGTGGGGAAGGGGTGAGTGGGGGGGAGGGGAGAGTGGGGGAGGGGAGAGTGGGGGGGAGGGGAGAGTGGGGGTGGAGGGGAGAGTGAGGGGGAGGGAGAGTGAGGGGGAGGGGAGAGTGTGGGGGAGGGGAGAGGGGAGGGGAGGGGAGGGAGGGGGAGGGAGGCGGAGGGGAGAGGGAGGGGGAGGGGGGAGCGGAGAGTGAGGGGGGAAGGGGGGGAGCGGAGAGTGAGGGGGGGAGGGGAGAGTGAGGGGGAGGGGGGAGCGGAGAGAGAGGGTGGAGGGGAGAGTGAGGGGGGAGGGGAGAGTGAGGGGGAGGGGAGAGTGAGGGGGAGGGAGAGTGAGGGGGAAGGGAGAGTGAGGGGGGAGGGAAGAGTGAGGGGGAGGGGAGAATGAGGGGGGGAGGGGAGAGTGAGGGGGGAGGGGAGAGTGAGGGGGGGGGAGAGTGAGGGGGGAGGGGAGAGTGAGGGGGGAGTGAGGGGGGAGGGGAGAGTGAGGGGAGAGTGAGGGGAGGAGGGGAGAGTGAGGGGGGGAGGGGAGAGTGAGGGGGGAGGGGAGGGTGAGGGGGGAGGGGAGAGTGATGGGGGAGGGGAGAGTGAGGGGGAGGGGAGAGTGAGGGGGAGGGGGAGTGTGAGGGGGAGGGGAGAGTGAGGGGGGAGGGGACAGTGAGGGGGAGGGGAGGGGAGTGAGGGTGTGGAGGGGGACAGTGAGGGGGGGGAGAGTGAGGGGGGGGGGGAGAGTGAGGGGGGAGGGGAGTGTGAGGGGGGGAGGGGAGAGTGAGGGGGAGGGGGAGGTGTGGGGGGGGGAGGAGGGAGAGTGAGGGGGGAGGGGAGAGTGAGGGTGAGGGGAGGGAGAGTGAGGGGGAGGGGAGCGTGAGGGGGAGGGGAGCGTGAGGGGGAGGGGAGAGTGAGGGGGAGGGGAGAGTGAGGGGGAGGGGAGAGTGAGGGGGAGGGGAGAGTGAAGGGGGAGGGGAGAGAGAGGGGGAGGGAGAGTGAGGGGGGAGGGGAGAGTGAGGGGGAGGGGGAGAGTGAGGGGGAGGGGAGAGTGAGGGGAGGGGGAGAGTGAGGGGGAGGAGAGAGTGAGGGGGAGGGGAGAGTGAGGGGGAGGGGGAGAGTGAGGGGGAGGGGAGAGTGAGGGGGGAGGGGAGAGTGAGGGGAGGGGAGAGTGAGGGGGAGGGGAGAGTGAGGGGAGGGGAGAGTGAGGGGGAGGGGAGAGAGGGGGAGGGGAGAGTGAGGGGGAGGGGAGAGTGGGGGGGAGGGGAGAGTGGGGGGGAGGGGGAGAGTGAGGGGGAGGGGAGAGTGAGGGGAGGGTAGAGTGAGGGGGAGGGGAGGGTAAGGGGGAGGGGAGAGTGAGGGGGGAGGGGAGAGTGAGGGGGAGGGGAGAGTGAGGGGGGAGGGGAGAGTGAGGGGGAGGGGAGAGTGAGGGGGAGGGGAGAGAGAGGGGGGAGGGGAGAGTGAGGGGAGGGGAGGGGGAGGTGGAGGGGAGAGTGAGGGGGAGGGGAGAGTGAGGGGGAGGGGAGAGTGAGGGGGGAGGGAAGAGTGAGGGGAGAGGGGAGAGTGAGGGGAGAGGGGAGAGTGAGGGGGGAGGGGAGAGTGAGGGGGAGGGGAGAGTGAGGGGGAGAGGGAGGGGAGAGTGAGGGGGAGGGGAGAGTGAGGGGGGGGGGAGAGTGAGGGGAGGGGAGAGTGAGGGGAGAGGGGGGAGGGGAGGGGAGAGGGGGGAGGGGAGAGGGAGGGGGTGGGGGTGGGGAGGGTGAAGGGGGTGGGGAGGGGGAGGAGGGGGAGGGAGGGGAGAGTGAGGGGGAGGGGTGGGGAGGGGGAGAGGAGGGGAGAGGGTGAGGGGAGTGGGAGGGGGAGGGGAGGGGGAGGGGAGAGGGAGGGGAGGGGAGGGGATGGGGAGAGGGAGGGGGGGGAGAGGGAGGGGGAGGTGAGAGTGAGAGGGGAGGGGGAGGGGGAGGGGGTGGGGGAGGGTGGAGGGGGGGGTGGGGGGTGGGGGAGGGTGGAGGGGGTGGGGGAGGGGGAGGGGGAGGGGAAGGGGGAGGGGGAGGGGGGAGGGGGAGGGGATGATGAGGGGGAGGGGAGAGTGAGGGGGGGATAGTGAGGGGGAGGGGGGAGGGAGGGGAGAGTGAGGGGGAGGGAGGGGAGAGTGAGGGGGAGGGAGGGGAGAGTGAGGGGGAGGGAGGGGAGAGTGAGGGGGAGGGTGGGGAGGAGTGAGGGGGGAGGGTGAGGGGAGAGTGAGGGGGAGGGGGGAGAGTGAGGGGTGAGGGCAGGGGGGAGGGGAGGGGGAGGGGGGGAGGGGAGGGGAGGGATTGGAGGGAGTGGAGGGGAGGACGGGAGGGGAGGGAGGGGAGAGTGGAGGGGGACGGGGGACGAGGGGGAGAGGGGAGGGAGGGGGAGGGGAGGGAGGGGGAGAGGGGAGGGAGGGGGAGGGAGGGAGGGGGAGGGGAGGGAGGGGGAGGGGGGAAAGATGGGTAAGAGGGGGGAGGTGGGGGTAGGTGGGGGGAGGGAGGGGGAGGTGGGGGGAGGGAGGGGAAGGTGGGGGGAGGGAGGGGGAGGAGGGGGGGAGTGAGGGGGAGGGAGGGGGGAGCGAGGGGAGGGGGGAGGGGAGGGAGGGGAGGGAGGAGGGAGGGGAGGGAGGGGAGAGGGCAGGGGGGAGGGGAGGGGGGGAGAGGGAGGGGGAGGGAGGGGAGAGGGGAGGGGAGAGTGAGGGGGAGGGGAGAGTGAGGGGGAGGGAGAGTGATGGGCGAGGGGAGAGTGAAGGGGAGGGGAGACTGAGGGGGGAGGGGAGAGTGAGGGGAGGGGGGAGCGGAGGGGAGGGGGAGGGGAGGGGAGAGTGAGGGGAGGGGGAAGGAGGAGCGAGGGGGAGGGGAGAGTGAGGGGGAGGGGAGAGTGAGGGGGAGGGGAGAGTGAGGGGGGAGGGGAGAGTGAGGGGGAGGGGAGTGAGGGGAGGGGGAGGGGAGTGAGGGGGGAGGGGAGAGTGAGGGGGGAGGGGAGAGTGAGGGGGGGAGGGGAGAGGGAGGGGGGGAGGGGAGAGTGAGGGGGGAGGGAGAGTGAGGGGGAGGGGAGAGGGGAGGGTGGAGGGGGAGGGGAGAGTGAGGGGGGAGAGTGAGGGGGAGGGGAGAGTGAGGGGGGGAGTGGAGAGTGAGGGGGAGGGGAGAGTGAGGGGGGAGGGGAGAGTGAGGGGTGGAGGGGAGAGTGAGGGGTGGAGGGGAGAGTGAGGGGGGAGGGGAGAGTGAGGGGGAGGGGTGAGTGAGGGGGAGGGGAGAGTGAGGGGGATGGGGAGAGTGAGGGGGGAGGGGTGAGTGAGGGGGGGAGGGGAGAGTGAGGGGGGAGGGGGGAGAGTGAGGGGGGGAGGGGAGAGTGAGGGGGGATGGGGAGAGTGAGGGGGGAGGGGAGAGTGAGGGGGGAGGGGAGAGTGAGGGGGGGAGGGGAGAGTGAGGGGGGGAGGGGAGAGTGAGGGGGAGGGGAGAGTGAGGGGAGGGGAGGGGGAGTGAGGGGGAGGGGAGAGTGAGGGGGGAGGGGAGAGTGAGGGGGGAGGGGAGAGTGAGGGGGGAGGGGAGTGTGAGGGGTGAGGGGAGAGTGAGGGGGGAGGGGAGAATGAGGGGGAGGGGAGAGTGTGGGGGAGGGGAGAGTGAGGGGGGAGGGAGAGTGAGGGGGAGGGGAGAGTGAGGGGGAGGGGAGAGTGAGGGGGGAGGGGAGAGTGAGGGGGGAGGGGAGAGTGAGGGGGGGAGGGGAGAGTGAGGGGGGAGGGGAGAGTGAGGGGGAGGGGAGAGTGAGGGGGGTGAGGGGAGAGTGAGGGGGAGGGGAGAGTGACGGAGGAGGGGAGAGTGAAGGGGGAGGGGAGAGTGAAGGGGGGAGGGGAGAGTGAGGGGGAGGGGAGAGTGAGGGGGAGGGGAGAGGTAGGGGAGGAGAGAGTGGGGGGAGGGGAGAGTGGGGGGGAGGGGAGAGTGAGGGGGAGGGGAGAGGAGGGGTGAGGGGGAGGGAGAGTGAGGGGGAGGGGAGAGTGAGGGGGAGGGGAGAGTGAGGGGGGAGGGGAGAGTGAGGGGGGAGGGGAGAGTGGAGGGGGACGGGGGACGAGGGGGAGAGGGAGGGAGGGGGAGGGGAGGGAGGGGGAGGGGAGGGAGGGGGAGGGGAGGGAGGGGGAGGGGGGAAAGATGGGTAAGACGGGGGAGGTGGGGTAGGTGGGGGAGGAGGGGGAGGTGGGGGGAGGGAGGGGAAGGTGGGGGAGGGAGGGGGAGGAGGGGGGAGTGAGGGGGAGGGAGGGGGGAGCGAGGGGAGGGGGGGAGGGGAGGAGGGGGAGGGAGGAGGGAGGGGAGGGAGGGGAGAGGGCAGGGGGGAGGGGAGGGGGGGAGAGGGAGGGGGGAGGGAGGGGAGAGGGGAGGGAGGAGTGAGGGGGAGGGGAGAGTGAGGGGGAGGGGAGAGTGATGGGCGAGGGGAGAGTGAAGGGGGAGGGGAGGACTGAGGGGGGAGGGGAGAGTGAGGGGAGGGGGAGCGGGAGGGGAGGGGGAGGGGAGGGGAGAGTGAGGGGAGGGGGAAGGGAGGAGCGAGGGGGAGGGGAGAGTGAGGGGGAGGGGAGAGTGAGGGGGAGGGGAGAGTGAGGGGGGAGGGGAGAGTGAGGGGGAGGGGAGAGTGAGGGGGAGGGGAGAGTGAGGGGGGAGGGGAGAGTGAGGGGGGAGGGAGAGTGAGGGGGGGAGGGGAGAGGGAGGGGGGGAGGGGAGAGTGAGGGGGGAGGGGAGAGTGAGGGGGAGGGGAGAGTGAGGGGGAGGGGAGAGTGAGGGGGGAGAGTGAGGGGGGAGGGGAGAGTGAGGGGGGGAGTGGAGAGTGAGGGGAGGGGAGAGTGGAGGGGGGAGGGGAGAGTGAGGGTGGAGGGGAGGTGAGGGGGGAGTGGGAGGGGGAGAGTGGGGGGAGGGGTGAGTGAGGGGGAGGGGAGAGTGAGGGGGATGGGGAGAGTGAGGGGGGAGGGGTGAGTGAGGGGGGAGGGGAGAGTGAGGGGGGAGGGGGGAGAGTGAGGGGGGGAGGGAGTGTGAGGGGGGATGGGGAGAGTGAGGGGGGAGGGGAGGAGTGAGGGGGGAGGGGAGAGTGAGGGGGGGGAGGGGAGAGTGAGGGGGAGGGGAGAGTGAGGGGGAGGGGGAGTGAGGGGGGGGAGGGGAGAGTGAGGGGGGAGGGGAGAGTGAGGGGGGAGGGGAGAGTGAGGGGGAGGGGAGAGTGAGGGGTGAGGGGAGAGTGAGGGGGGGGGGGAGAATGAGGGGGAGGGGGGAGAGTGTGGGGGAGGGGTGAGTGAGGGGGGTGGGGAGAGTGAGGGGGAGGGGAGAGTGGGGGGAGGGGAGAGTGAGGGGGGAGGGGAGAGTGAGGGGGGAGGGGAGAGTGAGGGGGAGGGGGAGAGTCAGGGGGAGGGGAGAGTGAGGGGGAGGGGGAGAGTGAGGGGGTGAGGGGGAGAGTGAGGGGGAGGGGAGAGTGACGGAGGAGGGGAGAGTGAAGGGGGAGGGGAGAGTGAAGGGGGGGAGGGGAGAGTGAGGGGGAGGGGAGAGTGAGGGGGAGGGGAGAGTAGGGGAGGAGAGAGTGGGGGGAGGGGGAGAGTGGGGGGGAGGGGAGAGTGAGGGGGAGGGGAGAGTGAGGGGGAGGGGAGAGTGAGGGGGAGGGGAGAGTGAGGGGGGAGGGGAGAGTGAGGGGGGAGGGGAGAGTGAGGGGGGAGGGGAGAGTGAGGGGGGGAGGGAGAGTGGAGGGGGAGGGGAGGTGGGAGGGGGAGGGGAGAGTGAGGGGGAGGGGAGAGTGAGGGGGAGGGGAGAGTGAGGGGGAGGGGAGAGTGAGGGGGAGGGGGAGTGTGAGGGGGAGAGGAGAGTGGGGGGAGAGTTGGGGAGTGAGGGGGAGGGGAGAGTGAGGGTGAGGGGAGAGTGGGGGAGAGTGGGGGAGGGGAGAGTGGGGGGGGGGAGAGTGGGGGAGGGAGAGTGGGGGGAGGGGAGAGTGGGGGGTGGAGGGGAGAGTATGGGGGGGAGGGGAGAGTGGGGGGGGAGGGGAGAGGTGAGGGGGAGGGGGAGTTGAGGGGGAGGGGAAAGTGAGGGGAGGGGAGAGTGAGGGGGGAGGGCAGAGTGAGGGGGGAGGGGAGAGTGAGGGGGGGAGGGGAGAGTGAGGGGGGGGGGGAGGTGGGAGAGTGAGGGGGGAGGGGAGAGTAAGGGGGAGGGGAGAGTGAGGGGGAGGGGAGAGTGAGGGGGAGAGTGAGGGAGAGTGAGGGGGGAGGGGAGAGTGAGGGGGAGGGGGTGAGTGAGGGGGAGGAGAGAGGTGAGGGGGAGGGGAGAGTGAGGGGAGGGGAGAGTGAGGGGGAGGGGAGAGTGAGGGGGAGGGGAGGGGGAGGGGAGGGGGAGGGGGGGAGGGGAGAGTGAGGGGGTGGAGGGGAGAGTGAGGGGGGAGGGGAGAGTGAGGGGGGGAGGGGAGAGTGAGGGGGGAGGGGAGAGTGAGGGGGAGGGAGAGGTGAGGGGGGGAGGGGAGAGTGAGGGGGAGGGGAGAGTGAGGGGGGAGGGGAGAGTGAGGGGGGGAGGGGAGAGTGAGGGGGGAGGGGAGAGTGAGGGGGGAGGGAGAGTGAGGGGGGAGGGGAGAGTGAGGGGGTGGGGAGAGTGAGGGGGAGGGGTGAGTGAGGGGGAGGGGAGAGAGAGGGGGAGGGGAGAGTGAGGGGGGAGGGGAGTGAGTGAGGGGGGAGGGGAGAGAGAGGGGGGGGGAGTGGGGGAGGGGGGGGAGGGGAGAGTGGGGGGGGAGGGGAGAGTGGGGGAGGGAGAGTGGGGGGAGGGAGAGTGAGGGGGAGAGTGAGGGGTGAGGGGGCGAGGGGAGTGAGGGGGAGGGGAGAGTGAGGGGGAGGGGAGGGTGAGGGGGGAGGGGAGGAGAGTGAGGGGGAGGGGAGGTGAGGGGGAGGGAGAGTGAGGGGGGGCGGGGAGAGAGTGAGGGGGAGGGAGAGTGAGAGGGGGAGGGGAGAGAGAGGGGGGAGGGGAGAGTTAGGGGGAGGGGAGGGAGAGTCGAAGGGGGAGGGGAGAGTGAGGGGAGGGGAGAGTGAGGGGGGAGGGGAAGAGTGAGGGGGGAGGGGAGAGTGAGGGGAGAGGGAGAGTGAGGGGGAGGGGGAGAGTGAAGGGGGAGGGGAGAGGTGAGGGGGAGGGAGGGAGGAGAGTGAGGGGGAGGGAGAGAGGGGAGGGAGAGTGAGGGCGAGGGGAGAGTGAGGGGGAGGGGAGAGTGAAGGGGGAGGGGAGCGTGAGGGGGGAGGGGGAGAGTGAGGGGGGGAGAGTGAGGGGGGAGGGGAGAGTGAGGGGGAGGGAGAGAGAGGGGGAGGGGAGAGTGAGGGGGGAGGTGGAGGGAGAGTGAGGGGGAGGGGAGAGAGGAGGGGGAGGGGAGACGTGAGGGGGAGGGGGAGGGGAGGAGGTGGGTGGGGAGGGGAGGTGAGGGGAGGGGAGACTGGGGGGAGGGAGACTGAGGGGGAGGGGAGGGTGAGGGGGATGGGATGGTGA